>NW_024100413.1:0-1280000 GCF_016545835.1 Crotalus tigris | reverse complement strand
ATTCTCTGGCTCACACTTAGCTAAAACCAAAACAATGAAGTTAGAAATTCTACAAATTGAAATTGTGGGCTTAATAAAAGTATTAGCTTACAGCTCTGTCTAATGAACAGAACTAAAATGTCCAGCAACCATGAGTGTATTTATTATGCTTATTTATTTTCAGGATATTCTTGCAAGACATATGTAGTTAATCATTTAAATACTGGGGGGAGCAGTTTCTAGATCTTCAGTTCATCACAAATGTTAAACTAATTTATTTATATTTATTTATATTTCACATTTCTGAACTGCCCATCAACTGCCTTGGAGTCTGGATGATGTATAACAACAACAACAACAACAATAATAATCCTTCAAGCTGACAACATCAAGCACACTGAAGTCAAGAAAAAGATTAGAGGTGAATACATCAAGAGAGTGAATAAGATCTTAAAGTCCAAACTCAATGGAGGAATTACCATGAAGGCAATCAGCACCTGGGCAATTCCAGTCATTAGATACACAGTTGGAATAGTGGACTGGACTCAAGCAGAACTAAAAGCAATGGATAGGAAGACCAGAAAAATAATGTCAATGAATCATGCCCTTCATCCAGTGACACTGACAGGCTCTACCTACTAGGGCAAATAGATGGGCATGGAATGCTGCAAGTACATCAGATGGTTGAAGAAGAAAAAATGGCTTTGGAAGAATATCTGAAAGACAGTGATGAAGATGCACTGAAATTAGTACATCAGGAAGGCTTACTGACTATTAGAGAGACCAAACTGGCCTACAAGAAAGACCAAATGAAGAACAGAATAAAGGCATGGGAAGACAAAGCACTACATGGCCAGTACATTAAAATAAATAGCTGGGAAAGCAGATAATAACAAGACTTTGCAATGGCTAAGAGCAGCAAAATTGAAGAAGGAGACCGAGGGACTAATTCTGGCTGCACAAGACCAAGCCTTAAGGACAAATGCATATAAAGTCAAAATTGAGAAGACAGCAACAGACAGTAAGTGCTGCCTATGCAAAAAAGCTGAAGAAACAGTGGACCACCTGGTAAGCTGTTGCAAGAAGATTGCACAGACTAACTACAAGCAGCGGCATGACAAAGTAGCAACAATGGTGCATTGGAAGATCTGCAAAAAATATCATTTGCCTGTAAGCAAAAACTGGTGGGATCATAAAATAGAGAAAGTCATAGAAAATGATAAAATTAAACTACTCTGGGACTCAGAATTCAAACAGACAAGCACCTGCAACATAACACCCCAGACTTAACAATTGTCAATAAGAAAGACAAAAAAGTCTGGATAGTGGACGTGGCAGTGCCTGGAGACAGCAGAATAGAAGAGAAAGAACTGGAGAAGATAACAAAATACAAAGACCCACAAATAGAAATAGAAAGACTGTGGCAAAAGCAAGCAAGGGTAGTACCAATAGTAATAGGCTCCTTGGGTGCAATCCCAAAACAACTGGAGCACCACTTGAACACAATTGGCATTGACAAATTCGCTATTAGTCAATTGCAAAAGGCGGCCTTATTAGGAACTGCTTCCATCCTGCGACGATATCTGTAATACCATCAAACATCCACATCTGCATATCCCAGGTCCTGGGTAAGGACTCGATAGGTAGACAAAATGCCAAATCCAGTCTGAACATCTGGCTGACTGTGCGATGATCAATAATAATAATAATAATAATAATAATAATAATAATAATAATAATAATAATAATAATAATTGTATGCAGTATTGCAAGTGTGGCCTTACCAAGACATTGTAAAATGATATTAACACTTTGCGTGATCTTGATTCTATCCTTCTGTTAATGCAGCTTAGCACTGTGTTGGTTTTTTTGGCAGCTGCAGCACATTGCTGGCTCATATTTAAGTGTCTGTCAACTAGGACTCCGAGATCCTTCTCACAGTTACTAGTATTGAGCAAGGTACCACCTAAACTAATGCTTACAAAAAGTTTATTTTGTTACTATTGTTATATTGGTATTGTTATAGAGCCATGGTGATGCAGTGGTTAAAATGCAGTACTGCAGGCTAAGTCTGCCTAGTGCCAGCAATTCAATTCTCACCGGCTCAAGGTTAACTCAGCTTTCCATCCTTTCGAGGTTGGTAAAATGAGGACCCAGATTGTTGGGGGCAATATGCTGACTCTGTCAGCTGCTTAGAAAGGGCTGTAAAGGATTATGAAGCAGTATATAAGTCTATGTGCTATTGCTATTGTTATTGAATCAGCTTGCCATCCTTCTGAGGTTGGTAAAATGAAAACCCAGATTGTTTGGGGCAACATGTTGACTCTGTAAATCACTTAGAGAGTGATTTAAATATTAATATTAAATATTAATATTTAAATATTAATTTAAAGCACTATGAAGTGCTATTCTAGTCTAGTCTAAATGCTATTGCTATCAAGGAGTTTGCAATCTGACACTCATTGTCAACATATTACTTGCAAGATTATCAGGCTCTTGGGATCCCTAAATTAAATAATATTTTTCTCCACATGGGCATGACCTCATATGATTTGGGCAAGCATGCTGCATACTGTAAAATTTGGGAGCAAGAAGATTGAAATATTAAAAGATTTGAATGAGAAGACTGAAATGTTGTGAAATCTGACACTTTCAAATTCGGCTGTATCAGATCTCATCATCATCATCATCATCATCATCATTGGTTCTTTTCATACAAGGTGCAGAGGACAGCAAACTTCTTCCAATAAATCCTATCTGTGGCACCATCTTTGGCGTCTTCCCATTTGATGTGTATTCTCCATAAGTCATCTTTTAATGTCTGACACCAAGTTTTGTGTGGTCTACCTCTCCTCCTCTTTCCCTCTGATGGCTCCCATCATATAGTGTTTTTCAGATATCAGTGTTCTGACAAGTGAAGAATATGGCCAGCTAGGGGCATTCAATGTTCCGTCCCAATGGCCCGCAATTTCCTGGATCCACTCTGCCGCAAAATGTTCTCTTCATTATACAGTCACACCAAGTGACATCCAAAATTCTCCATAGGCAATGTTGATGAAACATTGATCTTTTGTACTATGTGTATTGTTATTACCCATGTTTTACTGTTGGTTCAATGATTGTCTTATAAAGTTGTAGCTTGGTCATCTTATCTATTGTTGGAGCTGACCAAACAGGTTGTAAGCGATGGGATACTGCTGAGGCTTTATTAATTTTGTGTTTGACTTCTGCATTTATGCTGCCATCTTGTGATAAGATGCTACCAAGGTATGTAAACTGTTGGACATGTTCTATTGGATGTTGACCAGTTCTGATTAATGTGTTAGGAGAGTGACTCCCAATCAATATGACTTTGGTCTTATCCACACTAATAGATAATCAAAACAAGTAGACACATAGATAGTTTCGTCCCCCATGCCATCCTTCCCCATGCCATCCTTTAACAACACCTAACTCTCACAGCATGTCTTATGCCTAAGATTTAACCCATGTAGTAGGCTGTATTGCTGTTATTCTTATCATCTTCTATCTTTCTCATCTTTTCATCTTTCTGAGTTTTAGTTATCATTTGCTAAACTTAGATGTTATCAGTAGGCATTTTTCTATAGATAGCAGCAACTACATCTTCTTGGGCTGGTAATGAAAGTGTGGTTGCGGTTGCTTTTATTCTTCAAAGCATTCCAGAATAGATCTATATAAAGAATTGTCCGTTTGCTTGTTCCCATGGAGAGGCATCACCAGCAGGATCCTAACAAAAGAAAGTGGATATCTGGCTACCACAGTAAATAGTACCCTTATTTTCAGGGACAATGCATGAAAAACAAAGAGGAAAAAAACAGCCCCATAGGCCCAAGAAATCAATTGTGTTCTGTCCAGTTTTCTTCTCTTACAATACCCCTGGAAGTTATTATTATAATCAAGTGCTGTTGCTATTATTTCTAGCAGAGTTTCTTCCTTGTTTTTCCCCCCTGTCTCATTCTATTCTTTCAAAAGGCAGCATCAGAAAAACTGCTGGCATCTGGACTACCATTTCATATTCCCTGTGTGTCCTGTTATGTATCCTCCAGCTAGGACATTATATATGGGGAAAGGTGGCAGAGGACTAAATATTTACTGCCACAAAATATCTGCAAAAAGGTTTTTTTTTAATAAAGAAAAATTTCCACAATTGTGTCAGGAATAATAAGTATGCTGGAAAATTTTACATCAAAGAAGGTGATGCCATTAGCTTGTAGGAGCTATGATGGTGTGGTGGTTAGAATGCAGTGTTGCAAGCTAACTCTGTCCAGTACCAGGAGTTCAATCCTGACTGGCTCAAGGTTGACTCAGCTTCCATCCTTCCGAGGTCGGTAAAATGAGGGTCCAGATTGTTGGGGACAATATGTTTACTATGTAAACCACTTAGAGAGGGGTGTAAAGCACTATGAAGTGGTATATAAGTGTAAATGCTCTTGCTATTGTAGCAAAAATCATAAAAATATTCACTTCGTATACTCAGGATGAAGTTCTGAGGATGAAGAGAGCATATTTTTTTGACTCAGCCCTACTTTAAATATTCTTTTGGGGCTATTATTATTATTATTATTATTATTATTTACAAAATGTCAAGCAAACACTGTAATTAGTACCAGGGCATCCACAGGGAATGTTGAAAAGGACACATGGCAGCCCCAGTTATGCAATGGGCATAAAAGAGAATGGTTGGTCAATCACGTGGCAGTGACTAGCATTTTAATATTTTTGAACCCTACCCCCCCTTACCACTTAGGTATTCCTGTTAAATATTTTATTTTTCCAAAATGTTAGGAGCAAAAGAAAGGCACTGACTATGTTACATCAACTAAGTCATGATCATGCATAATCATCTATGGGTAAAAATCCAAAACATTCACAACACACATACACCAAAACACACCATCTGGCATTGTCTTATAATATGAAAATAATCTACATGAGTCTGAGAACAGAATAAACTATAAATTAGAAGGTAGGCTAGAAGTAGCAGGTTAGCAAGAAGGGGAGAAATTGATCGATACTTTTCTGCTGATTTAAAATGAGATTATGTTTCTTCAAAAGTTACTAAAAATAAACAGGTTGCTTAAGTGGCACAAAGGGGTAAATTCTTCCTAGATAATCTTACTTTCCATTAACACCTTTATGTTAATTTCAATTTTCAGTCCCTAGAAAATGCTTTTAATCATCCACTTAAGGTAATTTCCTGTGTAAGTGGTTGTAAAATAACTAGGCAACTCTGTACTCAGTTAAGGTTATCATTCCAAAGATGTTTCCTTATTTAAACAAAGAAATAGAATGACCATAAACAGACAAAAAAACAGTGGCAACTTCTCCTAGTGAAAAGCTGGCAGGGAGCATCTGAAATCTCCCTTCCCTTCCCTTCCCTTCCCTTCCCATCCCATCCCATCCCATCCCATCCCATCCCAGCATGCAAGTAGTTGGCTGATGCTAGGTGGGTGAGGGAGTGAGAGATTATGAGAGTGGCTGAGAAACTGTCATGGAATGTTCAAAATGAGGATCATGTGATCACAGCATCAGCTTGACAGCAGCAGCCTAAGGCAGTCACAGCTGTCCCCACATATCAGTTCCTCAAGAGTCATGGGTCCTGGATTTTGAACTCATTCTGTAACCCACTTGAAGTATGTTTGTTCAAAAAGTATTGCCCTATGATGTGCAGTTTCACCCAGTTAAAGGTTACAGAATGTAAGTTTTAGTAGTATATAAGTTTACATGGCCAGCTTTTTCTTTGACTGTGCTGCCTCTCCTTCTTCAAATACAGTACTATCTTAATACACTTTGCCCCTGTTTTTCTTTGAATTGCCACACTTTTAAAAGAATTTCTGCAGGTGCTGGAGATTTCATGGTACAATTCTTGCCTAACTCACATTATTACTCACAAATTGCCATTCAGACTAGATCAAAACAATATCACAATTACCATGATTATTTGATAGGGAAACAACAATATTCTTCTGTCAGCTGGAAACCTCTCTATTTATTTCTTTATTTCTTTAATCTATTTCTGTGGTGTTTTCCAGGGTTGAAACATGCAGATGAAACACAATTAAAATAAAAGGGGGAATTCATTAAAAATGCAAGAAAATGAAATTACAATATATTTAAGCATTTTTAATATAACATATGTAAAAGAAGGGAAAGAAGGCGAAATCACATAAAATATTTAACAGTTCTTAAAATTAGAAAAGCATTTGTTCCTTAGGATAAAAAAAGATATGTACAGTGTGTATATAATACTTTTCATTTCCATAAAGTCTTGTTAACCATAGTAATAAAAAGGTAAAATCAGTGGAAGACTATGTATTGCAAAATATTTACTATACAGCCAGCTCCATACAAGTGCTTTATTCATGAGGTATCAGAACTCCAATGTAGATAGCAGTTTTGAATACTTGTTAGAGTAACATAAATTTAACTTCATTTAATTTCCTCTTTGTAAGATTTTTCCATTTCTCCTCTCCATCAATCATCAAGCAGCATTGTACTTTGGTAATTTTTTCCTCTTGAACCACGTAGTTCTGTTTTTCTGCATCTCAGGAGCTCCAGTATGTATTTAAGAATAAAACTTTGGGACCTGATGATTTGGTGACCAAATCTCTATAATTTCTCCATTAAATTTTTTGAGAAATGATTCTGCCCAGATTGACCACTAGATCTTCCGAGCAAGAAATAACCCCCCAAAAAGACCTAAAATAGAACCACTGTCTTTGAGTTTGTTTGAACCAAGAAGTTTCCAGAGTGAAGAAAACATATATGGCAGGAAACAACACTAGCAAAAGTATGATCTAATAGTAGTTCAAAACATTACCAAGATATTCTCAAACAGCTTAAAAATAGGGTAGGAAAAGAGATGCCTTCTTCACAACTGAATGAAATGTTTGAGAATATGTAAGACAGAGGGTTTTTTGGGGGGGTTGCTTTGACTGTGGCTTGACTTGTTATAAGGGCTTGCGTACCTTAGTAATGGTGCTATGATATTCACTGTCTATCAAGGTGGACAGTTCTCTGTTGAGGTGGCAGACTAGAGTGAGATGCCAGACTAGGATGAGATGCCAGATGGGCAGCAACAATATGGTACAGTGTTGGTAATGGAGGATCACATTTTTGTGATAACAATAACCACACTATGCAGGAGAAAGATCTATATTTTGCTATGAAAATGATACAGTACAATGAACTTCAATAAATTACTTAAAGATTAGACCTTTATGTTGAAAGGCATTTAGCGGGCTACCAGGAAAGACATGAAGATTCTTCACAGTAGAGTTGGCATTTATGATATAATTGGAGCAAACCTCACTGTTGCCTAATTGTGAATGTAGACACACAGGAAGCTATAAAGAACTTTATATTAGAACATGGAATGTACAACTTATGAACCAAGGAAAACCAGAAGTGATTAAGTATGAAATGGAGCCTATCCAAGTTGATTTAATGGATGTTAGTGAGCTCAAATGTACTGACTTTGGGCACTTTGAAACTGACAGTCACAGAGTATACTCTTCGGTAAATTAAAATCAAAGATAAAATGAAGAAGCTTCCCAGACCCATAATGAAATACAGTGCAGTCAATGAACACTTAATTTCTATTTGGCTTTCAGAAATGTCCATCAATACTGTTAAAGGATTCAACAAGCTGTTCTACTATCTCAGGGATGGAAATGCAGCTGGTCCATTGTTAGCAAATGCTATAACTCTAAATATTGCCATTAGGTTATAGTTGATATTTATTTCTTAACACAGAGTATATTAAAAATTCAAATTTTATATTGATCAAGAAGCAATGGTCCAAAAAGAACAAGGAGAAACAGAATGGTGAAAATCATCTGTATGACAAGGATGCCTACTTTTGCTATGCCTTTTCAATTTATATTTTGGAAAAAAAAATATCAAAGAAGCTCAACAGCATGAAGCAAACATAGTCATGAAAATTGGCAGAGGTTTCATCAATAACTTGGTCACCAATGATACCACATGATTGGCTCAAAGTGAAGATGATCTGAAACATCCTATTATCAAGATCAAGGAACTTAGTCTCAAAACAGGTCTGTACATTAATGTGTGAAATAAAAAGATTCTAACAACTGGTAGCATCAATAATTTTCTCTCAAGAGAAGAAAAAATAGAAATAGTACACAATTTCAGCTTGCTTGGATCAATAATCAATAATGAGACTACAAGCAGCCAAAAAACAAAAACAAATGATGAGTCATCCTTGTAGAAAACAACAGTGAATGACCCAGACCCAGCATTTTCAATAACATCATATCGATGTGAAAGTTGGACACTGAAGAAACAAGACAGGAAGAAAATAGATGTTTTTAAATTATGGTCCTGTGAAACATGCTACAAGTATTATGGACTGCCTGATAAACAAATTGATCAATACTGAAGAAAATCTAAGTTTTTCTTAGAAACTCAAATGATAACACTACAACTTTCATATGTTGGAAACATCACATGAAGGGGAAGTTTATTAGAGAAAGATAATGCTTGGCAAGGCTGAAGGAAAATGCAAAACAGGAAAAATGGTGATCTGATGGATTGACATAATAACAACTGATGTGGATTCCACTGTAGCAATGATTACAGTAGTCATTGATTAAGACTCATGAGTTGTATTCACATTTATTACCGTTGTATCACCCCCACTGTCACATGGTCATAATTCAGGCACTTGGCAACTGGCTCATCTTTATGAGGGGTTGCAGCAGCCTCCAGTCATCTAATTGTTATTTGTGACATTTTTTGCCAATTTCTGGCAAAAAACCCACCCATTGGGAAAGTTGGATTTATGACTTTATGACTGCATGACTTACTTATCAACCATATGATTTGCTTAACAACCACCATAAAAATTGTCGTAAAATCAGGTCTGACTTATGACTACAACAACCTATGGTAGAAATTCTAGTCCAAATTGTGGTTGTAAATCAAAAACTACTTGTAACTACACATTTCAGAATAACTATCCATCAGTTACCATAAGTCAACATTAATTTAATAGCAACTAGCAACAATGCAGATTGTTTGTCAATTATCAGCTTGCAGAATTAGAATTTGCAAGGTCCTTTGCTGATTAAGCAACTGTTGAATTTTAGTATGATTTGTTATGTTACAAACATTTGATACCTAAAGTGATTACTGATTACATATAAGGATATATAAGTGAAGGTTAAAGCTTCAGCTTCTGATATCCATTGGAAAGATTCCTTAGTGACCTGTATACTGGGACCATCTTCTCCTTATTGCCATCCCCATTAACTTATAGCAGACATGTCAAACTCAAGACCTAAGGGCCAGATCTGGCTTGCGATGGGTTTAGATGGCCCTCCTTTGAGCCTGGCATCTGCCGTGCAGTGGATGGGACCTGGTCTGTAGGATGAAAGGTGGAGAAATGGGAATGTGGAGCAGCACAAGTTGAGCACCAGAGGGGACTGGCTCCAGGTTGCCCTCTCTGCTGTGTGGTAGGGCTGGAAAGGGGAATGTGGCACTCATACCAAATGCAGAGCCACAGCTGGAATGGCTGGGTACCTGGAGATGCATGAGCCACCCCGTGGAGAAGGATGGCTATGCCCTGCACCCTGGTGCATGGGGCTGACAGAACACTATGGCCCGAGCAGAGAGGAGGCCAGGCACGGCCCTTCCTGGAGGAAGATCCAGGTACCTGGTTAGTGTTGATGGTCCCCTGGGCTGCCCAGAGCCCTCGGCAGTGGAGGGCAAGTGCCCATCCTGGCCCTCAAGCTCCCAAAGCATGGGACCCCATATCCCAGTCCAGCCCCACTTCCCTGCATTTTCCTCTTTGAGGCTGCTGCTATGCTTGCTCTCCTTGGGGTAAGAAGAGGCTTCTTTGGTGGATGACACCCTGGTCTCGCCTTTCTTCACCTCGATGTGAGCATCATTGATCTGGCCAGGCCCACCCAGCCATGTACACCCAGCCACACCTACCCAGCCACACCTACCCAGCCATGCCCACCTGACCCTTTGCGGGAATTAAAATACTAATATGGCCTTCAATGAAATTAAGTTTGACACCCCTGCCTTATAGTTTTCTTTTCTCTTTGGGCTCTGGATAAATATTCAGAAGAATAATTTAAAGTATATTGCTGTGATAGGAAGACTGCCAAAGTCAGAAGCAAATGATCCCCATCAAGCTCTCAGTGTGTTTTGCCATAAAAGTAGGACAGTTTCTTTTCCTAAGAGTTTACATTTAGGAATAGCTATCCCTTGGCTTTAATCCTAGAGTTTAATAGTTAGTTAAGACTAATGGTGGGATTCAGATATGTGAACAACCAGTTCTCTGTGTGGAGCTATTTCCAGAAGTCCATTCTGGGCCTGGGCAGGAAAAAATTAGCTACCGGTTCTGCCGAACTGGTGTGAACTGGCTGAATTCCACCACTGGTA
This sequence comes from Crotalus tigris, assembly GCF_016545835.1. Lineage (NCBI taxonomy): Eukaryota > Metazoa > Chordata > Lepidosauria > Squamata > Viperidae > Crotalus > Crotalus tigris. Next base: position 1,269,584 of record NW_024100413.1, on the reverse strand, counting down.
AAGACCCTTCCTGGTATCTGGAAAAGAAAAAAAAAACCTTTAAAGCTATATACTTTGGCTGCAAGTCTTCTCACCTGGTCATAGTGAAACTTGACAGCTGGTCTGCTGTAAGTAAGTAAGTAAAAGTTGATGGCAATTGCCCATATCATAGGGATGGCAATAGCAGCATCAACCTTTTTTCTGGTTGTCCTCTTGGGTTTTCAGAAGAACTTTTCAAATATACCTGGGGATATCAAGATTTAACCTAGAACTTTTTGCCTGTTTTGGGCTTACATTAAATTACATTTCTGTTTTTCTATTACCAGTTCTAATGTGGTAAGAATTTTAAAAGCAAATCTTTAAAAATATTCAGACTGTTAAGTTCTTGGAGAAAAAGGTCATTTGATGCTTCTAGGCAAGCTCCAGTAATCAGCTGTAATAAGGCTTAGTAAAGAATGAAAAATAATTAAAGAAGTCTGCACATCATTTGATACTAATTTACTTGGCACCCTGCAGGTTCACACAGACAAAAGCCCTTTAGACAAGAACGTGTCTGAAAATATCCAATATATTTCTGTTTTTCATACTTTGATAGGGAGTTGAAAGTAAAGGGGCCTTGTAGGACCTACGTGTTTGAGTATACATTTCAGATATTCTACTTATTCACAACAATATGTAGACTTGTGATATTTAAACTGTGTTTAAGAGTCAACAAGCACTTTGGATATAGACACAAACTGAGCAGAAAATGCAACTATTCACTAACTATTCTAGAATTGGTAGCGTATGCCTAATCCAAAAGATAACATTAGATAACTCTTATTAAAGTTTTAAACTGCATTTCAGAGAGACTAAGTAATCATGATTGTAAATCACTTTTGATCTCCATTCTTTAGAACCAAACCCAAACTATGCAAATTGTCTGAAAAGTATATAATGATATGTAAATAAGAACTCATGTCAAAATGGCATGTTATTGTGCAATAATAAGAACAATATCATGGTTCTAGTACTGTTCTTTCCTGTAATATAGGTCAGTGGAAGTCTAATGGTTGATCAGCTGAAGATCAAAAGTGTGTATAAATTGATTTCATGAAGCTGAACATCGTTTGGTGAGTATGTAACCTGCTTGGTGATGTCAGAAAACATGGAAATTCTGTTTGCAGTAGAATATGTGTAATGAGCCACTTATATAAAGTGTTATCTAATACCAATGTCTTATGCCCTGAAGGAGACTGTATAACACAACAGTTCATTTTTATTTTTTTTTCAGAAATACCTTGAATTTTTTCAGTTTAGCAAAAGGTATTTTGCAAAATCTGGTCTGAATAGCCTGCACTGCTGTTTGTGAGAACCCTGTATACTTCATAATGTCCTTGAACAATAATAGACTTGAGTGTTGTGCTGATAAGCCAATGTGTTGTAGCAATTAGGTTGAAGATCTAGGAGTTGGGAGACCCAGGCTCTAGTCTATATTTAACCATGTAGATTGGGTTAATTTTAATCCAATCATATTCTTATAGCCACAGGATTGTTATTTTAGAGGTAAATAGGAAGATAGTAATAGGAAGAACATTATACTTTCATGAATTTCTGAATAAGAGATGGAAGATAAGTTTAATAAATACAATTTAAGATTGAAAGCAGTGCTGGAAGCATCCAAATATCTTTTCATATTTTATGTACAGGGTCTTTAACAGAACTTATAAGCAGCGGGTTGGTCTCAGGTAATGTCCTGGTAATTTCCAGAACAATATATTTCAAAATAAACAGAATGTGGTTTCAGATACATAATCTGCATGTATTCCTGTATAGGTTCTATTTGGTGTGTGTGTGTGTGTGTGTGTGTGTGCCTGTGCATTTTATAGCCTTATAGGTGACTGAAAGCTACAATGAATTTTAACTCTTTTGTTTGTTTGCTCTCTTCTCTTATTTTCTTCTTTCATAAGGGTTCACAGCAAAAGGGACATCTGATAGGGCATACGTCTTTAGGGAAAACATTTATTTAGGAAAATAACAATATAATATGAAGTTTATGAAGAAAATTTTAAATTACATCTCAAGAACTATGCTTTGGCTTCTTTTAATTACTGTATATAATAGTAGTAGTAGTAGTAGTAGTAGTAGTAGTAGTAGTAGTAGTAGGAAGAAGAAGAAGAAGAAGAAGAAGAAGAAGAAGAAGAAGAAGAAGAAGAAGAAGAAGAAGAAGAAGAAGAAGAAGAAGAAGAAGAAGAAGAAGAAGAAGAAGAAGAAGAAGAAGAAGAAGAAGAAGAAGAAGGTTGGAGGTCATCAAGTCCAACTCCCTGCTCAGGCAGGTAACCCTATACCATTTCGGACAAATGGCTGTCCAGTTTCTTCTTAAAAACTTCCAGTGTTGGAGCATTCACCGCTTCTGGAGGCAGGTTGTTCCACTGGCTAATTGTTCTAACTGTCAAGAAATTTCTCCTTAGTTCTAGGTTGCTTCTCTCTTTGGTTAGTTTCCATACATTGCTTCTTGTCCTGCCTTCAGGCGCTTTGGAAAATAGCTTGACTCCCTCTTCTTTGTGGCAGCCCCTGAGATATTGGAACACTGCTATCATGTCCCCCCTTGTCCTTCTCTTCATTAAATTAGTCATACCCAATTCCAGCAACCATTGCTTATATGTTTTAGCCTCCAGTCCCCTAATCATCTTTGTTGCTCTTCTCTGTACTTTTTCTAGAGTCTCAATATCTTTTTTAAATCATGGTGACCAAAACTAGATGCAGTATTCCAAGTGTGGCCTTACCAAGGCATTGTCAAGTGGTATTAATACTTCATGTGATCTTGATTCTATCCCTCTGTTAATGCAGCCTAGCACTGTGTTGGGTTTTTTGGCAGCTGCAGCACACTGCTGGCTCATATTTAAATGATTGTCCACTAGGACTCCGAGATCCCTCTCACAGTTACTATTATTGATCAAGGTACCCCCTATACTATATCTGTACATTTGGGGTTTTTTTCCTAAATGTAGAACTTTACTTTTTTCACCATTGAATTTCATTTTGTTAGATAGCACCCAGTATTCAAGTCTGTTCAGATCCTCCTGTATGCTAAGCCTGTCTTCTGGAGTGTTGGCTATTTCTGCCAGCTTGGTGTCGTCTGCAAATTTGATGAGTTCCCCATCTATCCCCTTGTCCAAATCGTTGATGAAGATGTTGAACACTGGGCCAAGAACAGAGTGCTGGGGCACCCCACTACACACTGGGTACATATGTCACCTATCTTTCAGCCACATAATATAGAATAGAATCATGGAATTAGAAGAGAATTTGGAGATTTTCTAGTTGAGCCTCCTAACCGGTTCAGGAATTTTTATTACATCCCAGACAAATGGCTGACCTACTTAATAGATCTCACAGTAGAGAAATTCTTCTCTGATAAGTGTCCATAAGTGTCCGCCCAAGTTCTTTTCTTGCTCTAGGGTGCAATGGAGAATTAATTCATAGTCTCTGCTCTGTGACTTCTCTTCATGCATTGGAAGACTGCTACCATGTGACTCCTCAGCCTTCTCTTTCTTAGACTGAACATATCAAGTTTCTTCAACTGTTCTTAATCGGAATAAGCTTCCAAGTCTATTACCATCTTTGGGGCTTTCTTTTGCAGTCTTTCCAGTTCCCCACGGTCTCTTTTGATATCAGTTATCATCAGGTTAACTTGGGCTAAACCTTCTCACTTGTGTATATGGCTTTCATCCAAAAATGCTTCTTTCATAAAGTAAAGTAGTTCTAAGACAAAACCAGCAGCATGGTCATTTTCCTGCTTTAAGAAAAACATGATTATGGGGTCTCTACTATCTTCTCAATAAAACTTTTGCAGTAGAAGTTTCCACAAAACTAATAAGTAAACTAACTAAATAAATAAATGCAATTAGAAAAGCATTTAAAGATAATTGAATTGTGCCTGCTACAATTACCCCTGCAAATGTACGTTGAGTCTTTCTATGACCTGATAGATTTAACTGGTAAAAATTTTAAAAGGATAATGCACCAATAAATACAGGATCTATACTTAAGCAGTGCTCTAATGGATGATTATTAATAATAACTTTCACTCTTTCTTTCTCTATTTTCACTGCCAGAAGATTCAGGAAGACGCTGAAGCTGCTAACATATATGAGATGTATATGTATAAGAAAATGATTCAACCTTTTGCAGCTGAATCACAAACTGAGCTAATTAGAGTCTGCTGAATTAGAACATTTATCCTCAACCAGTGGGTTGTCTCTGGAAATTTCAGTGTTTTTCATTAGATCTAAGTGAAACCATTTGGATAGTTTACTGCTGTGCTCTGTCTTCCATTAGGAGGCTGAATGAACTTAAAGAAACCAGAAGATGCAAGTTTCAAACAGATTCAATGGGATTCTCTAAGCATGGGTGTCAAACTCACCATGTCATGTGTCGTGATATATTGTGACTCTTTTTGCATTGCCGGCAATGGGGTGGGCACAGTTTTGGTATGATGAAACTGGCCCGCAGTTTAACACCCCTGCTCTAAAGGCAAGTAGAACAGGATGGCTTAAAGCTATTGTTCCATTGACAGAAGAAGATACTGTATAAACGGACCATGATTCTATCAAGGCTTCTGTAAGTAGTAGAAGATCCAAAGGTAAGCTTCCATTCATAGGACATAGACATTCATTGACTGAAGGCTTCTTCCAAATCTGAGAATGAAAGTATGGCCCATTGATTTCTCTTTTCTTCTGAAGTTCTTTTGAACATCCTTGAATTCTTTCCAGAAATTCTTTCAATTTTGCATGGAACATTTGAAGGAATCCCAAAGTGTTGAGAAGAAAGTAGGAACTGAGATTTGGAAGTTTGTGAAACTCTACTCACAGGGGATTATATTCAACCTTCTAGCTTAGTTCCTGGGATTAGTGATTATGGTGCTAATTTTAATTTTCATTATGAAAAATAGCCAAATTCTCATGCTCTAGATGAAACTGCTAACCTCTATGGTCTAAAAAAAGAGAGAGAATTTAAAAAAAAAATCCCAAAAATATCTAAATTGTGAGGCAGGAAGAGGGATAGTTGCATATGACCACTTTAACAATTGATACAAATACTTTGATAACTAAAATATAAACTTTGGTCATCATTGTAAAAATACTTAAATTTGTCAAGTTGAATGTAATACTATATGGCTTTTTGCAAGTATGCATAACACAAAATAGTGTTATAGTTTCCTATGTTGGGGATAGGCAGATTTTTGAGAAAAAGACATACTGCAGAGGTCTTCAAACTTGGCCCTTTTATGACGCATGGACTTCAACGCCCAGAATTCCTCAGCTAGCATTCTGGCTGAGGAATTCTTGGAGTTGAAGTCCATGAGTCATAAAAAGGCCAAGTTTGAAGACCCCTGACATATTGCCTCACAACATTATTTTATTTTTTATTTGTATCCCATCTTTATTATTTTTACCAACAACTCAAGGTGGCAAACATATGTAAAACATCTTTCTTTTCCTATTTTCTCCACAATAACTTCTCTGTGAGCTGGGTTCGGGCTGAGAAAGAGCGACTAGCCCAAAGTCATTCAGCTGGCTGTCATGCCTAACCCAGGAATAGATATTACAGTCTCCCACTTTCTAGCCTGGTACCCCAACTACTAGACCAAACTGCCTCTCAAACATCACTGCTTGTTCATGAAATATCTCCAATGATAGAGAGCCAATCAGAAGTCACCTGATGTAATGGTTTGTGAGAATGACTTTAGGAGAGAAGACTAGACAAACATTGTGCAAAAGATATCTCACCTCACAGAAGCAAAAGGGGCATGAAAAATGTTTCAGAAGGAGTCATCCAGTTTTCTGAAAACAGGGGAGAAGTAGTACTTTCAGATGGGCAAGATTATTGCAACCTTAAATAAAGATAGGGTTAGTAGTCATGGTTTGTGTTTCTTGTATGGGCTATCTTGAAGGATTTACACACATTTATCAGGAGGCAAATGGATAAAAGTTGCTATTTACTGCTCTCTTTATCCATGGTTCTCTACTCTGTACGTCAGTAGAAGGGGGTCAAACTATTTTCCAAAGGTCCAGAAAGTAAGACAAAAAACAATGGATGGAAACTAACCAAGGAGAGAAGCAACCTAGAACTAAGGAGAAATTTCCTAGTGGCAATCAAACAATGGAACGGCTTGTCTTCAGAAGTTGAAGGTTAATAATAATAATAATAATAATAATAATAATAATAATAAGAAGAAGAAGAAGAAGAAGAAGAAGAAGAAGAAGAAGAAGAAGAAGAAGAGGAAGAGGAAGAGGAAGAGGAAGAAGAAGATACAAAAAACAACAACAATGGTGCATTGGAAGATCTGTAAGAAATATTATTTGCCTGTAAGCAAGAACTGGTGGGATCATAAAATAGAAAAAGTCATAGAAAATTAAACTGCTCTGGGACTTCAGAATTCAAACAGACAAGTACCTGCAACATAACAATTATCGCTAAGAAAGACAAAAAAGTCTGGATAGTGGATGTGGCAGTGCCTGGAGACAGCAGAATAGACGAGAAAGAAAAATACAAAGACCTACAAATAGAAATAGAAAGACTGTGGCAAAAGCAAGCAAGGGTAGTATCACTAGTAATAGACGCCTTGGGTGCAATCCCAAAAAACTGGAGCACCACTTGAACACCACTGGCATTGACAAATTCTCCATTAGTCAATTGCAAAATGTGGCCTTACTAGGAACTGCTTCCATCCTGCGACGATATCTGTAATACCATGATGAAGATGCTGGATTATACCTAGAAAGTTGCAAGTCCATTTTTAGCTTTAGAAACTAACAGGGTGACTTTAAGCCAAATAGTATTTCTTGATTCAACTTACTTCAAAGGATAGTTGTTGTGAGCATAACATCAGAAGTGATAGCATTATGTTACACCCATTTGAGCAGTGTGTAACAGAAGTGGAGCAGGATATAAATCCAATACATAATGCATCTTCACTGAACCACATAAAAGAAATGTAAAGATGTCATATTCAGATAATGAAGATCTTGTTTCAATTATTAATACCGTATCATGAAATGGAATTCTCCAGTTTCAAAAGAAATCAGAACTAGCCAAGCTTTACCCAATATTATTTAAAACAATAAAGTAATATCTTAAAAGCCCGTTCAGTGTTTAAAGGCATCAGGCTAGAAACTAGGAGACCATGAATTCTAGTCTTGCCTTAGACATGAAGTGAACTAGATGACTTTGAGCCAATCATACCTTCTCAGCCCAAGAAAGATGACAAGGGCAAAATTCTCCCTCCTCCAAACTGTATGGAGTCATCAAGGCAGTCACTAGGAGTCAAATCTGACCTGAAGGCAATAATACTAATATCTTGGTTCTATTTAAAAAAAAGAAAGAAAGTAAAGTACAGCCGATGACTATAATAAGTTTGGATATATCGTTTGTCACAAAGTTATGGATGGCTGGGCAAAAATGACATATTCCAGGTAAAGCTCCTGAAACATATTATGTTATGCAGAAATGTGAAGAGAAAAATGCATGGTATTCATGAAACCTATTGCCTTTTTTAATGGAAGTTTCTAATAAAACAATTTTATCTGAGTAACAGTAACAATTTCATGCATCAATTATTCATAATTTTAGGGAGCTCCAAAGACTGTATAAACTTTGAAAAATGCTATTCATACACTTGAACAAAGCCGTAAAAAGCATACTACGTCTTTTGTTCTTTAAATTATGTAGTGAATTTGGTTACAATTCACGGCATAATTTGACCTCCCCTTAGCTTATGGCCAATTATTTTAGAGATATAAATGATTTCTTCCCATTAATGCTCAGTTTATACTACTTAGCTTTTAAAATATAGAAGGAGCCCAATAGTTTAATTCTTGATCAGAGATGACTCTCTTAGATTAGCTATAATGACTTCAGTAGAAGTGGGATACTAATGCCCAACTGCAGTTAAATATATTCAAAGAAAATAAGCAAGTTATTGCAGTGATAGGAGCAGAATGAAATGATTCATATTACCTTAAAAGTCTTTTTAAGACTTTAAAAGAGGCATTTGGGTAAGTGGCCTGTTTGCTACTGTTAATAAATATATATAGATTTTTTTCCTCCATAACCTTTTGGACTAGTTTTCACAACAACAAGATATTCAAAATATCCTGTATGAATTTTTATAGGTACAGAGCTAAAATCTTTATTTTCAAGCAGTATCAGTATGGCATGGCTCTTCAAATCACTTTGATTTGACTTCCTTCTTTCTGAGATCAAGGTTTGTGTAAAGGGAAGGAATTATTACACTCAGAATTATTTTACCTTTATCTCCTACCACAGGCTTGATGCGTATAAATCCATGCACCTTTTTTGTGGGCCCCCAGAATTGTGGGACATATGATTTCAGTTCTTCATCAACTGCTGAGTAAAAATAATATAATTACTGTTGCGTCCTTGGCGGGAAAACAGACACGAGAAGCAGCTTGAGTTCTCTGGTTCTTTTATTCAGCGTTCAGCTTACAGGAAGATGGCTTCAGCTCAGCCCAAACGCCTCGCAGCCCCTTATATAGGCAACTCCCGGGTAAATGGGTTACTTTTCCCGCGCCAGCACCCGCGCATGCGCACGGCGCTGGCGACAGCCTGTCTGGTCCCGGGCAGCTTTGCACCTGCCCGGGACTGCCTGCAAACGCCCGAGCCGTTTGCAAAGGCTCGGGACATAACACCCCTTTCCCCCGGGCTAAAACTACTACCAACATACAGCATTTAGTTTATATAACATTTTGCTCCCCAGTGCTCCCACTATTTACTGGCCTTTGCCTTGCCAGCAATGTTATGTAGTCTTCTAGGTACTTGGGAGATTTCTTTGCTCTCTGTGACCTTCTTAGCTGTGGGTTACTGGCATAAGTCCCCTGACTGGAGGGAGGCGTGAGCCTATTCTCTCTATTGTGCCCTGGTGTCTTCCAAGGACTGTGCCCCGATGCCTGGCCTGCTTGCTTGCCCACCGGGCTCGTCAGGCCAGGGCTTCTGTTGCTTTGTGACCTGGTTGACCTGCCTAGCTGTAGACCCTCAGGCCCCTTGAAGTGATAGCCGCTGCTGGGCGTCTCTGTAGGACCTCCTAGGTCAGTCCAAGACCTGTCAGGAGGCTGTCCATTCCCTGAACCCCATTCTGTGTTTGGGCTCATGTGGGTTTCTGTACTCTCCCAAAACTCAGGTGTCCCCTGATTTGTGCTAGGGGTGTTGTAGTCGGGACTTGGTTCCTCGACTAGCTCTGTGTATGTTTGACCCTCTGTAGGATTTGGGGTAAGGTCAGGCCAACTTTGGGGATTGTGTGCCAGCTCTCTTGCGGGGAATGATTTGTTGGGATGCCCCCGGGTATCCTCCGTGACTGGAGTGCTGTGTGATGTGTGTGGAAAGTGAGTATGCCCCCGGGGTGACTCCCTGGCTGGAGTAGGCGTGGATGCCTGTTGTGTGGGTAAGCTCCATGACTTCCTTTTCGGAGCAATTGCAGAATCTTGGGACGGGCCGTCTGTGGCTCCCTCAGTGGAGATGGGCAGTAACTCTTGCCCTTCCCTTTGCTCCAAAGGGTCCCCCTCCCCCCCTGGAAAAGACCCAGGAGTTTCAGCAGAAAAGTCCCGCCTAGAGCGGAGTTGGTCGATGTGCCGACGCAGGACACGACCGTTGTCCAGGGCAACCTCGTAGGAGAGAGGACCTGTGATCCTGGACACAGAAGCGGGGACCCATGTATGACCAGGCCCGTAATTGCGAGCCCAAACCGGGGCACCCACAAGTAGTTGTCTAGGTGCCCTAGGATGTGAGGTAGATGAAGGCAGTCTGTCCGGATGCAACCGGTCAAGTCTAGTAGTAAGTTGGCGCCCCCAACGAAGTTCAGCTGGACTTCTCCCTGTAGAAGTGGACGGTGTGGTGCGATAAGAAAGGAGAAAGTCAGCCAACCTGTGATGCCAGTCCCCGTAGGTGAGTCTCTTCAAGGCGTCCTTTGCGATGCGCACCATGCGTTCAGCCATACCGTTGGTGGAAGGGTGAAAAGGCGCAGATGTGGCATGACGAATCAGGTTTGCCTGTAAGAAAGCTTGGAATTCGGAGGAGGTGAATTGAGGGCCGTTGTCAGACACAATGACATCTGGCAGCCCGTGTGCAGCAAAAATCCCCCTCAGTACCTGAATAGTCTTTGCAGTGGTGGTGGTCGAGACAGGCACAACCTCAAGCCATTTTGAATGGCTGTCAACAAGGACCAAGAAGAACTGGCCCTGAAAGGGCCCAGCGTAGTCAATGTGCACCCTAGACCATGGGGACTGTGTTTCCTCCCATTTATGCACAGGAGCTTGGGGCATCTCTGGGCGAGATCGTTGGCACATGTGGCATGCGTGTACCTTAGCCTCAATATCTTTATCTAAAGCAGGCCACCACAAGTGGCTGCGTGCAAGAGCCTTCATACGAACAATGCCAGGATGACCCTCGTGGAGGGATTCTAAGACCCTAGTCCTCATTGAGGTGGGAATGACAACTCTGTTTCCCCAAAGCAAACAACCCTGAGAAAGGGACAATTCGTTCCTTTTGGACCAGAAACTCTGAAACTCAGGACTAGGGCAGTGCTCAGGCCACCCGGACAGGACCCAGGAGCGGACACGTGAAAGTGTGTGATCTGTACCTGTTTCAGCGGTAACATCCCTGGCACTAAGAGGGAGCTCGGGCAAGGCTTGGATTGATAGAATGTTGACAGCTGGCGCGGGGTCAGCTTCTACTACTGGCAGAGGCAACCTACTGAGGCCATCAGCATGGCCCATTTCTTTCCCAGGCTTGTGGAGTAATGAAAAATCATATGCAGACAAAAAAATAGACCACCTAAGCATTCTAGGGGAAATGATGTGGGGAGTCTGCTTACGTGTGGTAAACAGTCCCAGCAGAGGCTTATGGTCAGTGAAGACCGTGAAATGCCTGCCATATAGAAAATCGTGGAATTTTTTAATTCCAGCAACAACAGCCAGAGCCTCCCTGTCTATCTGAGCGTAGTTGCGCTCGGCAGAAGACAGTGTTCTGGAGTAGTATGCAATAGGAACCTGAGTTCCATCAGACCTGAGGTGACTCAGGACAGCTCCAACCCCGTAGGGGGATGCATCACAAGCGATGCACACAGGAAGAGACTCGTTGAAATGTGCAAGAACACTGTTAGAAGTGAGCAAGGCCTTGACTTCTTTAAAGCAAGCCTCATGTGCTTGTGACCACAGCCACACAGCTTGTTTGTCTAGTAGCCTGTGAAGAGGCTCAGCTACACTAGCTTTATGTGGAAGAAAAGAATTGTAGAAATTCAGGAGGCCTAGGAAGGCCTGAAGTTCGGCCTTAGACTTTGGCCTGGGTGCTTCTAAAATAGCAGTTAGTTTGGATTCAGCAGGATGAATCCCAGCAGCATCAATTTTGAATCCCAGAAATTCAGTAGAAGGCACCCCAATCTTGCATTTGTCTTTTCTGAGCTTAAGGCCTGATTTCCTGAATCTTAACAGGACAGCCCTAAGCCTTTCAGCTAGAATGTGTGTGGAGTCTCCTGCAATCAAGACATCGTCAAAGTAGGGGCAGACCCCTGGTATACCTCGTAGTGTGTTTTCCATTACGCTTTGGAAAATCCCAGGAGCGACATTCACTCCAAACTGCAGCCTTTTTACCTTAAAGGCTCCCCTGTGGGTCACAATAGTCTGAGCTATGGCAGCATCATCATCAACAGGCAGCTGTTGATATGCTTGAGCTAGGTCAAGCTTTGCAAAAACACGCCCCCCCTTGAGAGAGGCCAGGATGTGACTGACCACAGGAACAGGATAGGCATGTTGCTGCAATGCCTTATTGAGTGTGCATTTGTAATCAGCACAAATGCGAATGTCCCCATTTGCCTTTAGAGGCGTGACAATGGGGGTCTCCCATGGGCTGGAATCAACAGGTTCTAGGATTCCTTGTTGGATTAGTTTGTCTAATTCAGTGTCAATCTTACTTTTTAAAGCAAAAGGGACCCTTCTTGCTTTAATCCTAATGGGAGTGACAGTGGGGTCTAGCTTTAAGGACACAGGTGGTCCTTTGAATGTGCCCAGCTGGGGGCTGAAAACATCTGCAAATTCCTTGCAGACTTCCTGTAGGTCGAGTGTTTGTAAGCTGTTGAGTCCTGTGACGTGTATCCCCAGGGCCTCAAACCAATCGAGTCCTATGAGACTCGTTCTTTCACCCCCTACTACTAACAAGTCTAGTGGACCTTCAAAACTCTTGTATTGCACGTTAAGGGTGGCCTCCCCCTTAACACACACTCTTGAGTTCTGAAAATCAGTTAATACAATATCAGAAGGCCTTAACTTGGCCTTAGTCCCACTACTGGAACAAATCTTCCTAAATGTATGCAATGAAATGATGGAAAGGGCAGACCCTGTGTCTAGTTCCATAGATAATGGAACCCCTTGTAGCTTCACGTTGAGTGACAGCTTTTTCTTCATGGGCTTGTGTGTGCCTGTCCTACAAATGTTTCTACGCGAAGCGCAAAAACCTACCCTATTCTGGCTGGGGACTCTGGTACCCTTCAGGCGTTCTTCTTGAGGTTGTGCCTTTCGTCGGCCCAGACACACAGCTGCAATGTGCCCTTGTTTGCCGCATGCCCGGCAGGTAGCGGAGCGGAACTTGCAGTCGGTTCTCCTGTGGCGACCTCCACAGCCGATGCACTTGAGCGGAGCTGAAGAGCTTTCCTTCTGATTTTCTCCCTTCGCGGGGTGTAGACGGTCGACTTCTTCGTCCGGATCCTCCTCGGAGTTTCGTCGGACGTCTTCTTGGTGCACGGACGCACCCTCTGCACTGCTTCTGATCGGCCGCATGTTCTTGACGGCGCCGCCTGCTGCTTCTTCCGCGGTGGCTTCCCTTAAAGCGTCTTGGAAGGATAATTCTTCCTTAGCGAAAAGTCTCTGTTGTAGCTCTCGATGCCTCAACCCGCACACGAATCGGTCCCTCAGTCGTTCCTCGAGGTCCTTGAACTCGCAGGGCTTGGCGGCCTTCCGTAACGCGGCGATGTATTCCTTGACTGACTCACCGGACCGTTGATCCCTCTGCTCGAAGGTGTGGCGCCATGAGATAACGGACACCTTGGGGTGGAAGTGGTCCTTCAGCAGCTTCTTCAGGTCTGCGTAGCTTACAGACTCTACTGGAACAGGTGCTGCAAGGTTTTCTGCGATTTCGAAGGCGTCTTGGCCGCAAGCGCAAAGCAGGGTGGCAGCCTTCAAGCTATCTTCCCTCACTTGGTTTGCCTTGAAGTAGTTCTCCATTCTGGATACGTAGGACTCCCACCGCTCTGGATGTGAGACGTCGAATTCCGCAAGCCTTCCGATTTTCGCCATCTTCGGATCTTCAGGAGACGGGTCTATCAGCCAGCCTACCCCCGAATGCGCACTGGATTGGCGGGCAGCTGCTGAGTCAACACCGTTCCTCTTCCGCCGCTCAGGACTCCTTGGGTAAGCTTACACTTTTTCCTTTCCAGGTAGTGCAAGGCATCCCACCTTCGTCGCCAGTGTTGCGTCCTTGGCGGGAAAACAGACACGAGAAGCAGCTTGAGTTCTCAGGTTCTTTTATTCAGCGTTCAGCTTACAGGAAGATGGCTTCAGCTCAGCCCAAACGCCTCGCAGCCCCTTATATAGGCAACTCCCGGGTAAATGGGTTACTTTTCCCGCGCCAGCACCCGCGCATGCGCACGGCGCTGGCGACAGCCTGTCTGGTCCCGGGCAGCTTTGCACCTGCCCGGGACTGCCTGCAAACGCCCGAGCCGTTTGCAAAGGCTCGGGACATAACAATTACTGTCCACATTTTTTTTTTGTCAAATAAGAAATAAAATAGATGCATTGTCCCTCCAATAGGTAATCATCACTTTTTACTCAACCGAATAAATAAGCAACACCTGAAGACATGAGAGATAAGCCCAAAGCTTCAAGGTAGTTTTTTTCCCCCCTCAAATTGACCTTCCCTACTGGTGTCTAAATGGAAATGCCTATTTATTTTATTTTATTTATTAAATATTTATGCCACCCATCTTCCTTATAAGGTGATTCTTGGGTAGTTATGTTACTTTCATAGCAACAAAAGTGTTTTATTGCTCTTCTGAAGTTTTTTTTTTATTTACCAGTCTACTCCTGTAGCTCAGGGATCTTTCAGTGATTTTACTGAAAGATTAATAAGGTCTGTCCCTAAAAACCTTTTTCAAAAGCAACCAAAGTCAGCCACCTGCTGTGAAGCAATTTATTTACAAAATTGAAGTATGTTGGTTTATCAAGACAAAAATATTCAGGATTAGCACACATCTATTATATCAATATTTACCTCTCCTGAGCAGTTCCATCTATAAAGTATTTCTCTATATTGAAGACTAGTGGTCAGGTTTTATAAATGGTTATGTACTGCTTAATAGTCACACATCAACTGTGTATGACAGCAGAATTTTCTTCTCCTTAATTTGGAATTGTGCTTTCCTGAACAATAAAAGCACCTGTCAAAGGCAATTTACAAAGAGGCTAATAATAGCAAAGATGTTTAGGAAATCCCAGTCTCAATATGCATTTACCAACACAGATTATTAAGGATTACTTATTTAGAGAAAGAAAAAGAGACACCTGCTGGCTGAGAACGTAATAAAAACCACATCAACTGTTTCTGAGCAGACAGTCCCTGGAGGGGCAAATCACAGTTAGCAAAATCTGGGGCTCTGGCATTGTGATTAAGACAGCAGAATAAACCTTTTTAAAGAGTGGCAGAAAATCCAGTACTGATTTTAAATCCCAAATATTGGCTAAAATAGGGTAAAAATCTCTGGCGTTGATAGTAAATATCAGCACAATTCTCTCACCTTTTCCATAATATTTTAGTGTTGCTGTGATGGTCTTTTTAAATGATATATCCTGTTAATTTTATTAATTTTTACATGGGTTATTTTGTGATATGCAGAACTACAAGCTCTTCTCCAGATAATTACATACTTAAAAGATGTGGAATATAGAGACATATTTATTTCTGGCAATTCATAATTGCAATTGATTTCTTACTTTTGATATAGGATGCTGTTTCATCAATACTTTTGTTTAAACCTTAATATATTTTGTCCTTATTTCAGCACACACAAAACATGTTTAAAGCTTGAGTAAAGCTTCTGAAAAAGTGCACACATTTTTATTTTACGTATACCTCAACTGCAGAATCCTCACACTGAATTTACTAACAGTTTTACTATTATGTTCAAACACAATATGAACCTTCCTGCACTGAAAATGAAATGAAGTGTGAACCTTCCTGGAAATGAAAATACTAACATTGTCCAATTATTATCAAGTGTCACTTGTTCTGATGTCAGTGTTAGTTTGCCTAGGCAGGAAGACTTGGCATAGTTAATACACAAATATTTATCCGTTGAATTCTCAGCATCAGCAAATAGTAATGGAATATGTGAATATGGAATATGTAATATACTCAGCATGTGAATAAGGTAAGGCAAAATGACAGTTCTGTGTGTGATTTTTCAGTGGCAACTATTCCTTTTTACTATTGGTAGGAAAGTTTTAGATAACTTTTGAAGATTAGTCACTCTTAATATTCTTTGGGAGATAAAATAAGCAAAGCCTGGTTTTTCAATATTTTTCTTTAAAAGAGAGGTGAAAATAACATTTTACTCTTGTTTTTTTTTTTAGTTAAGTTTATTTTAGGGTTACAACTTTTTTTAATGCATTTCCTATCTCAAAAATGGCAGGAAACCATGTTGCTGATTTTCAAGAATTGAAGTTAGATAGGCTCTGGAGACCACAACAAAGCATTCAATTCAGAGGGCTCAATTTACTCATTCCTTTACACATGTTACAGATTATCATGTTTCAGATTTTTTCTTTAGGATAAGAGCTCCTGAGTGTGTTCAAACTTTGTCTGAATCAGGATGTCCAGACTGTATTATCACTGAGCCTCAGATGCAGACTCCAAAGTGCCTCTGAATTCCATTAGTTTTTATTGCATGAAATATGAATGTTAAATGAAACTTTATCCAGCTCCCATTTCATCTTTGTTTTGTTAAATGTTGCACATCTTGATCTGAAAAATAGTTTTTTAAGCGGTTTTAATCTTTGCACATCTATATTTATCAAGGGAAAAAGTTTCCTTTGTAGGGTTCTGAATATATGAACTGTAAAGCATCACATATTTAACTTTCATGATAAAAATAATCACTGTCAGTCAAAAATAACTATTAGAAATGAACTGGTTGGATGCAGATTACAATAGCAGCAACATTCAGCATGTGCATATTTAAAACAGCTAGGTGTACTTTTCTGATAGAATAGAATAGAATAGAATAGAATAGAATAGAATAGAATAGAATAGAATAAAATAGAATAGAATAGAATAGAATAGAATATTTTCATGGCCAAGTGTGATTTGACACATAAGGAATTTGTCTTCAGTGCAGCATAAGCTGACAGTATACATACGAGAGAGAGAGAGAGAGAGAGAGAGAGAGAGAGAGAGAGAGAGAGAGAGAGAGAGAGGGAGGGAGGGAGGGAGGGAGGGAGGGAGGGAGGGAGAGAGAGAGAGAGAGAGAGGATGATAAGTTTTAAGTATTCGGTTCTTAGGCATTAAATGAAGACACATGATGAACAAGTAATCTCCTTATTGATCTTCTCCTTACAACCAAGCAAAAAGGCACGCAGGTCTTTTATAGAGACCTGAACCTGGACAGTGTCAGCCAATAAGAAGCATGCGCACAAGGCTGGTGGCAGCCAGTCTGGTTCCGGGCAGCTTTTGGTCTGCCCGGGACCGTTTGCAACATTTCTGAGCCTGCTGAATACTTTACAGGTACATTTGTTCAAGGGGCAGGGAGTAGTGGAGTTACAATGGCCTGCACACAGGCAGAGCATGTATACACAATAATTATTTTAACTAAACAAAAATACACACACAATTATATATTGTAACTAACACTCTGTACTGAGTGTTAGTCAGCATCCTGTTCCAGACCAGCAAGGTTCCCTTTTGCTTGACAGAAACCTCACATAGTCTCCAAGATGTTTGGGTGAGCACTTGGCCTGCTATGACCTTCTAATGGCCAGTGGGTGTGCCTGGCCTACCTGCTTGCCTACCAGGCTAAGCAGACCAGAACTTTGGTGCCCCAAGGACCCAGTGACCCACCCAGCTGCTGACTGGCTGGATCCTTTGAATCCAAGCCAGAGTTACTTGGGGGGGTGGAATTCCCCAAGTCCAGTGGAGGGGTGGAATTCCCCAAGTCCACAATGACTCCTTTTGGGAGCACTGTCCCTCGAGCCCAAGACCAGCAGCTGGAGTGGCCTGAGTGGCGGAAGTGCCCCAGTACCCTATAGCCCCCATGTATGTGCCAGAGGTGCCAGAGTCAGGAGCCGCCTCCATGGCAAACCCCCTTTCTGGAGACTTCCTGTTCAGAGCAATAGCTGAACTGTATGAGTGCCCCAGGTGAAATTCCCTGTCTGGGGCACTCATACTGAATTATGTGGATACCACCGGTGCAACTCCCTGTCTGGAGCACTATCTGAAATATTTGGATTATGTTGATACCCCCGGTATGACTCCCTGTCTGGAGCAATAACTGATGTGCGGGATGACCCCCTTCCTGGAGAATTCCAGTTTGGAGCACTTGCGGAATCCAGGGTTGACCCCCGAACAGCCTCAGTGGCAGTCTCAGCAGCTTGTGAGATACTACTAGAACTGGAAAACTGTGAACCAGAATGCAGATTATGGTCCTTCTCCCCCCCCCCCCCAGAGCAGAGCCAGGAGCGGAAGCATGGCTGTTAAGCCTCCAGCACAGTTGATCGATGTGTCTGTGGATGACATGTCCATCATCCAAGGCCACCTCGTATGACAGCAGCCCAGAGACCTTGCATACCACTGCTGTGACCCAGAGATGTCCAGGCCCATAGTTCCTTGCCCAGATCGGATCGCCCACCTGAAGTATCCTAGGTGCCCGTGGCTGTGACACCTGTGAAACCACCCTGTCTGAGTGCAACCTGTCCAGTTTGGTGATGAGTAGACAACCCCAGTGGAGTTCAGCAAGGCTCTTCCCTGTGGCTGTGCAAGGTGTGGTGCAGTGTGCAAGAAGGAAATCTTCTAACCTGTGATGCCAGTTACCATAAGTCAGTTTCTTGAGAGCATCTTTGGTAGTGCGCACTATCCTCTCAGCTTGGCTGTTGGAAGATGGGTGGAAGGGAGCATGCCAGATCAAGTTGGCTTGAAGAAAAGCCTGGAACTCAAAAGAGGTAAATTGGGGGCTGTAATCTGAAACCAGGACATCTGGAAGTCCATGTGAGGCAAAATTTCCTCTCAACACTTGGATGGTCCTGACAGTAGTAGTGGAGGAAACGGGAACAACCTCTAGCCACTTGGAATGGCTGTCCACGAGGAGAAGAAAGAATTACCCCTGAAAGGGCTCAGCACATTCTATATGTACCCTTGTGTTTCCTCCCACCTATGTACTGGGGCCTGAGGCATTTCAGGCCATGACTGTTGGCACACTTGGCACCCATGCACCTGGGCCTTGATGTCTTTATTGAGCCCAAGCCACCAGAGATGGCTGCGCACAAGCGCTTTCATCCTTACTATTCCTGATGTCCCTCTTGCAGAGAGAGCAAGACTCTAGACCTCAATGATGCTAGGATGACTATCCTACTACCCCATAACAGGCACCCTTTGAATGTGGAAAGTTCATGCTTCCTTTGCCAGAAGCTTTGAAACTCCGTATTTGGACACATGTCAGGCCATCCTGACAAGACCCATGTCAGCACGCATGTGAGCGTGTGATCAGTGGCAGTTTCTGCAGCCATGTCCCTAGCATTGAGGGGAGATTCAGGCAACTCCTGAATGGAAAGAATATTAATAGCAGGAGCAGGATCTGCCTCTATTTGTTTGAGAGGTAATCTGCTGAGGCCGTCTGCATGGCCCATCTCTTTTCCAGGTTTGTGAATGAGTGTATAATCATATGCTGACAGGAAAATTGACCATCTCAGCATAAGTGGAAAAATAATGTGTGGTGTCTGTTTGTTAGTAGTAAACAAACCCAGCAGAGGCTTATGGTCTGTGTAGACCGTGAAGTGGCGGCCATATAAGAAATCATGGAATTTCTTTATGCCAGCCACTATGGCCAAGGCTTCTCTGTCAATCTTAGTGTAATTACGCTCTGCAGAGGACAGAGTCTGTGTCCCATCAGCCTTCAGGTAGCTAAGTACTGCTCCCACCCCATAAGGAGATGCATTGCCTGTGATGCAAACAGGCAGTTGCTCATTGAAATGTGCTAATACAGCATTTGAAGAGAGCAAGGCCTTAACCTCATTGAAACTCCTTTCATGGACTTTAGTCCACTGCCATGGAGCCTGCTTGTCTAAGAGCCGATGTAACGGCTCTGCCACTGCAGCCTTATGTGGGATAAATGTGTGATAGAAATTTAAGAGCCCCAAGAAAACTTGCAGCTCACTCTTTGACTTGGGACTTGGGGCCTGCTGAATTGCTTGAAGCTTGGATTCAGCAGGATGAATGCCTTGAGCATCAATTCTGATGCCTAAGATGTCAGTGGAAGTGACTCCTATTTTGCATTTGTCTTGCTTCAGTTTAAGGCCTGCTTGGCGGAAACAAAGCAAGACAGCCCTTAATCTTTCTGCTAGATTTTGAGATGACTCCCCAGCAATGAGGACGTCATCGAAGTAGGAACAGACCCCAGGAATACCATGAAGTGTACGTTCCATGACACTTTGAAATATGTCAGGGCTACATTAACCCCAAACTGCAGTTTTTAACCTTAAAGGCCCCTCTATGCGTTACGATCGTTTGGGCCTCTGCAGTTGCCTCATCAACAGGTAGCTGTTGATAAGCCTGCGCCAAATCAGGTTTTGCAAAAAGGCACCCCCCTTTGAGGGAGGCCAGAATGTGGTTTACCACAGGCACTGGATATGCATCCTGTTGCAACACTTTATTCAGTGTGCACTTATAGTCTGCGCATATGCTTTAAAGGCTAATGGACTTCTCCATTAGCCTTTAAAGGCGTTACAATGGGGGTTTCCCATGGACTAGAGTCCACAGGTTCTAAGATGCCCTGATGGAGCAGCTTGTCCAGCTCTGAATCTATCTTGCTTTTGAGGGTAAAAGGCACTCTTCTAGGCTTGATCCTGATGGGCGTGATAGTTGGGTCTAAACATAATGCAATGGGAGGCCCCTTGTAGGAGCCAAGCTCTGAGCTAAATATATCAGCAAACTCCTTGCAGACTTCTGCAAGGCCCAATGTTTGCAGGCTGTGAAGCCCAGTCACTTGGATTCCAAGGGCCTCGAACCAATCGAGTCCAATAAGACTCATGAGTTCACCCCCAACTACCACCACATCTAGGAGGCCCTCAAAAGCCTTATACTGCACTTTGAGTGTAGCTTCCCCTTTCACACTGACTTTGGAATTCTGGAAGTCAGTGAGGATTAAATTTGATGGCCTGAGTTTGACTCGAAGGCCACTACTGCTGCAAATCCTTTTGAAGGTGTCAAGTGAAATGATTGATAGAGTTGACCTGTATCCAACTCCATCAATAAGGGAACCCCTTGCAACTTCTCATCAATGTGAAGTTTTTTCTTAAGGGGCTTGTGTGTCCCTGTCCTCAGAATACTCCTGCACGATGTGCAGAAACCCACCCTATGTTGGCTGGGGACCCCGGTACCTTTCTGAAGCAATTCTTCCCAAGGTTGGACCTTCTGGTGATCCAAACAGACGGAGGCAATGTGGCCTTGCCTGCCACATGCCCGGCAAATGGTGGAGTAGAATCTGCAGTCAGCTCACTTGTGGCATCCTCTGCACCCGAGGCACTGAGGAGAAGCTGGGGCCTTGTCTGGATGCCCTTTGGCCTTCTTTCTGCTGGCTGGTGAAGTCTGTCCACCTCTTCAGGATCCGATTCTGGATCTTCTTGAGCATCTTCTTGATGGACGGTCATGGTGGCTGGAGGGTTCCTGGTGAGCCGCAAAGTCTTCACAGTGCTGCCTGCTGCTTCTTCAGCTGCAACCTCTTAAGGCATCTTGAAACAATACTTCTTCTTTTGCAAAGATCTTCTGTTGCAGTTCTCTACTTTGTAGACCACAAACAAAACGATCTTGCAGCCTCTCTTCCAGGTCCTTGAAATCACAAGGCCTGGCCACTTGTCTTAAGCCAGCGATGAAGTCCGCAGCAGATTCACCTGGCCTCTGGTCTCTCTGCTCGAATGCGTGCCTCCAAGCGATGACAGACAATTTAGGCTGAAAATGTTCCTTCAGCATCTTCTTCAAGTCAGCGTACGTTACTGACTCCAGAAGTGCAGGGGCCACCAGATTTTCAGCAATGTTGAATACTTCCTGGCCACAGGCGCACAGAAGAGTTGCCGCTTTCCGGCTGTCTTCCCTGATTTGATTCACTCTAAAGTCGTTCTCCACCCTTGCTATGTATGAATTCCATCTCTCTGGGTGGGACACATTAAAGTCCGTCAAGCGGCCAATTTTTGATATCGTAAACTTTTACTGCCTTTGCTAATTGACTCCTCTGCAAGGTAATAGTTGGGGAAAGGGTCCTTTTGCCGAGCTCACCTCCAGTGATGCTGTACTGGCAGGCTGAGTTGCGAATGCAGGACGCCGTCTTCCCAGTCTTCAGGACTTTCTCGGTCAGTCCTATTTGTTTCTCTTGCTTGCAGGGATCCCACCTTCATCGCCAGTTTTATGTATTCGGTTCTTAGGCATTAGATGAAGACACATGATGAACAAGTAATCTCTTTATTGATCTTCTCCTTACAACAAAGCAAGAGCCAAAAGGCACGCAGACCTTTTATAGAGTCCTGAACCCAGAGAGTGTCAGCCAACAAGAAGCTGGCTATTTCATGCCTTGCGCATGCGCACAAGGCTGGCGACAGCCAGTCTGGTCCTGAGCAGCTTTTGGTCTTCCCGGGACCGTTTGCAACATTTCTGAGCCTGCTGAATACTTCAGTAGGCTCAGGATACAACAATAAGGATATAGCATTACAGGCTACTATATGGGTAAATATCTTTAAGCATAAGACAGTGCTGTGGGAGTTAGCTGTTTAGAAGAGTGATGGCATTGGGGCAAGAAACTATGTTTGCATCTAGTTGTTTGGCATGTAATGTCCTATTAACGACATCTTGAGGGGAGAAGTTGAAACAGTTTATGACTAGAATGTGAGAGGTCTGTATTATACTTCATAAAATTAAACCTTCCACATTGCTACTATATACAGTATATGAAAACAACTTCCACTGAGATTAAACTATTTGTTTTATCTAGAAATTAAGATGTACTACATTAAAGATGAAATATGAGAACCAAAAGAAATAAAATATGGATAGTATTACTACTGATACAATTTGAGTTACTAACTATGAATGAAATGCTTCAATCCATATAGTCAGTTCAACTTTTCAATTCCCATTTTAGAGTAGCCACTATTTACAAGTTTCCTTCTCCAAGTACAAACAGAATCTAATCAACATGAGAAAATCAAGCCAGCCCTTTTAGGATGTTCAAATCAATCTGGTCTGGTAGTTCAGTGCCAAACATGTCACTTCTGTTTAGCATGGATTCTGAAGTTGAAGAGACAAGGTGTTTTAGCAAAGTTTGAAGTCCTTTTCTAGAGTTTGTTTCATTTTTTTTTTCTCCAGTACTTTTTCTTTTAGGATTTTAAGATTGTTAAGAATTCAGGGTCCTAAGAATCCTATTGGAGAGTCTTTCCAACAGATTTTATTTTTTCCCAATAATTTTATCCTGATCTTCATTGTTTATGTATATTAAATTGGAATTTTAACTACATATTTGCATTCAAAAAGTAGATGCATATTAAAATATACATTTTGAAACTTTGAAATATCAGATTTATGCATAAAGGCAAAGTTAAATAAAATTTGTTTCTAGTTTTTGCCGTTTTTTTTTTGTTTGTTTGTTTTTTTAAAAAAAACCTTTTCCCGTCTTGGAAATTTCATAAGCATTCCATTTTGATCAATAATTTTTTTTTCCTGAGAGTATTTATGAGATTTGATCTTTGTGAACTCTAACTCATACAATCTCTATTTTATATTTGAACATGCCAGTTACAATTTAGCTACAAACATGATCAATGCATATTTTGAGACAAGAAGTGGGCTCCATGCAGACTAAGGGCTTTCCTACATTGCTAATCAGAAGTGCCCTCTATCCACATTTAGTCAGATGAAAACAATGAGTCAGATGAAGATCTTACTGATTTTTGTCTCTATTGTCTGTTTCAAGTCACTACAGTTATCTGACTTCTCTTCAAGGTAATGGATAATAAAATCCATTTTACATCTTGAGGCTGCCTTTGAGCAGACTTGGAAGAAGAAGGAAAATGTTTCTTTAATAATGGTGCAACCAAGAACGATATAATTATTCTTACAGGTAGAATAAACACAAGGCAATGACATGGGTACTTGCAGACTTCCTAGGGCATATTTATACCATGGTTAGGTACAAATAATCAGTCATACGTAGGGTTTTTTTCGAGGGGGACATCTGTTGTTTCCTGGCAATTGCTTGGACAAGTCATTGTAGTTTTCTTGGTCAGATTTTCAGAAGTAGTTTGCCGTTGTATCTTCCTTCTTAGGGCTGAGAGAAAGCATCTAGCCCAATGTCCCCCAGCCTAGCTTCATGTCTAAGAGAGAATTAGAATTCATGGTCTTTGGTTTCTTGCCTGGTGCTTAACTACCACACCAAACTCATATGTAGTCTACATCTGAATGAAATGAAATGATTTTTTTATTAATTGGTATATAATTTTTCTAAAATTTTATCCTGGGATTCTGTGATTAGTCATGTGAATCCAGAAATATATAAATAAAACAAATCTCAAGATGAGTATATTTAAAGTCTCATTGATTTCAGTGCCCTCTATTTTATGCATAACTAGCCTGGATGCAAAGTTTGTGTGTAACATACATAATGCGACAGACATTGCTTCTCAACTTGCCAACGAGCTCAGGGGGAGAGGAGAGGTTTGGAATGCAGACTTCAAAGATTAAGAAACCAAAGATAAATGCCAGGTGTCTGGCCCGGCCCAGAGATGGTGTCTCATAACAATATCATTCAATTTGTTTGGGCAGTGTGATCTGACCCAGAGGGGGGAGGAAGAAGTCAATACTTTTACTATAGTGGATTGGGTGGGATCTTGCCAGAGCTGGTTTTACTTTCATATGTGCCAATAGGGTGTACTCAATAAAGCTTTGCATTAAGAGATTGGAAAGTCTCAAAGGTGTTTGCTTGGTTGGGTTCGTTAGTTGGAATCTTAACACATAACACGTGGGATTAAATACAAATTATATACATTACAATTTCTATCATCATCAGTATCAACAACATCAGCATCATTATTTACATCAGCATCAGCATCACCATCAGCATCATTATCATTGTCGTCGTCGTCATCGTCGTCGTCATCATCATCATCTTAAAGTTAGGTCTTATGATGAAGACATTCTGAAGTGGCACAAATTGACATTTCTGACTTTTTTCAAACAGCCTTACTTTGACTGAAGAATTACTTCTTGACCTCATGGTTCAGCAAAGCTCTTGCAGTTCCTTTTTAATGAGAATACCCTTCAACTTCCCTCCCCAAAATCAAGGCCATTAATCTGATTTTCCACTTCCTGGTATTCCTTTATTATTTTCTCCTCCTTGTATTGTATCCTTTCATGAGGATACAGGGCGATTCCTAATAAAAGGGCATATATATTGGATTATTGGTGATGAGAAACCATTGGCATGTATAGGCAGCATATATTATGAAGTGGACATTTATTCTGTCAATGCCGCAAAAGGTGGATCGACGGTTCTTAAGAGGTTGTGTCTGTCTTTAGTTAGGATTTGCTTCTCAGTGTTTGCTAATTAGTGTTACATGACAGAGCTCTGGAATCCTCATTAGTGGTCCTTATTGAAAAGAAAGGGGAAATGTAACAAACCCGACACTGACACAGTAACAGAATTATTGCTGGCTTGTGTTATTTGTTTCCTTCTGCTACAGAGATCCAACTAGAGGTGCCTCGAATGTGACTGACACATCTACGAATGCAATGCGTCACCTGCTGGTTCAGGATCTGTTACCTCTTTTGGAAGGCTTTGGAAAATGAATAGTTTCATGTTGACTTACTGTGAGCAAGATAAATGAGAAAAATAGCAACAGAAACACCACTACTAGAAATGCCCTAAATATTATGGCACAGTTTGATGTGCAAGTGATATTGCAAATATAATCAGACATCCACACTCTACTCTAAGTCTACTAATTATGGCAAAGATACCACTTAGAGGAAAATTTGTTTCTTTGAATGATTAACATTCAGTGTCAGTTACAACAACAATAACAACCCTGCATAAGTTCTGCCATTTTGTCTTTTATTTCATCTCAACTTGAAACTCTCTTAGCAAGTAAGTAAGGACTGGACATCTATTCTGACCTGTGAAATTAATTATTTTTATTTCCTCATACTTGTCCAGTTTCTGACAGTGTTTAGCCTGTTTTCTGCATATATTTGCTATGGTGTTATTTCCTTAATTGTTTAAGGAAATACACACATCAAGATAACTTTGAATATATTACAATTCCTACACATACTTGCTATAGTTTTTTTAAAAAAATTTGAAAACAGTATTTGTACAGAACATTTGTAAAAAGGATTGGAAAAATATTTTGATTAGGATATCAATTTTACTGAATTTATAGTGTCATATGAATTTTTCCATTCCAGTCCAGTCTTTGTTCATTAAAATGTTTTTGATTCAGGTTTAAAACATACCTCATTGACCTTTCTCCTATAGCAGGGGTCCCCGACCTCTGGTCCATGGATCAGTACCGTGCCGTGGCATGCCAGCAGCCAGTCTGCACAAACAAGGAAAGCCCCATTTAGGCAGCACACAAAACCATACCCCCTCTGGTCCGTGGAAAAACCTATGTCCACATAACTTGT
Organism: Crotalus tigris; assembly: GCF_016545835.1. Classification (NCBI taxonomy): domain Eukaryota; kingdom Metazoa; phylum Chordata; class Lepidosauria; order Squamata; family Viperidae; genus Crotalus; species Crotalus tigris. The sequence goes on along the minus strand of NW_024100413.1, from coordinate 1,243,631 downwards.
CCCTGGTGCCCAAAAGGTTGGGGACCTCTGTCCTATAGAATTTAAAATTACTTATTTCTCTCTTCTCCATAATATTTCTATTTCATTTACATACGAAATCCTTATCATTGCATTCTGGTTGATAAGAATTTCGTATGTAAATGAAATAGAAGTATTATGGAGAAGAGAGAAATAAGTAATTATGTGTCAAGGTTCTGGCTGAAGAACTTGTTAGAGTTTACAGCTTTCCAGCACAAAAATAAGTCCAAAAAATAACCACACATTCAAAATTTAGAAATTTAGAAAAACCTTATCTATAAATATATATAAACATGATACATACAGCTTCATTCAGCTCTGGGGAACATCAACAACAACTTAACTTGGAGATCAGAAAAAAACACAGAGAACACTAAGAAAACTAAGACAGGCTGGATCACATCCCTCACACAGCCAATACTGTGTCTTAATCAAAAACAGTTCTCATTGGTTAGTTGTTGTTATGGCTATTCCAGTTCATAAAATTTCTTACACGGTGACAGAACCCAATGAATTAAGCACACTGGAGACATTGCAATCTTTAATGCAAAGTTTATTGGGCATAGCATACTGGCACTAAAGAATGGAAAACCAGCTCTGGCAATATGGCGGGAAAAAGATAATTAAAAGAATAAAACTTCCCCTCTCTGACAGTTCAGGTCACATTGTCCAATTAGTCTATTACTATTACTACTACTACTACTACTACTACTACTACTACTAATAATAATAATAATAATAATAATAATAATAATAAATATAAAGTTGGAAAGGACCTGTGCATTTGGTTTTTCTTGCCTAAATGTAGAACCTTACTTTTTTCACCATTGAATTTCATTTTTGTTAGATAGCGCCCAGTGTTCAAGTCTGTCCAGATCCTCCTGTATCCTAAGTCTGTCTTCTGGGGTGTTGGCTATTCCTGCCAGCTTGGTGTTGTCTGCAAATTTGATGAGTTCCCCATCTTTCCCTTCATCCAAATCATTGATGAAGATGTTGAAGAGCCCCGGAAGAGAGCCCCGGGGCACCCCACTGCACACTTCCCTCCATGTAGATGCAGTTCCATTGAGGACCACTTGCTGAGTACGGCGGGTCAGCCAGCTACGAATCCATCTGGTAGTGATGCTGTCTTATCAAGTAGTAGGTTGTGATCTACTTTATCAAATGCCTTACTGAAATCCAAGTAAATCCAAGTAAATTATATCCACAGCATTCCTCTGGTCCACTAATTTTGTCACCTGGTCAAAGAATGCAATAAGATTTGTCTGGCATGATCTGTTTTTGACAAACTTGTTATGAGAAAAAATCCTCCGTTCGCCACAACACTATTCCAATGACCTTGGTACTCACAGTGATAGAAACCACCTGTGCATTCCAAGCCTTCCCCTACCTTTTGCAACTGTAGGCAAGCTAGAAGCAGCATGGCAGCCCTAATACAATAGTCTTCATAGTTTGACATTCATTTCAGACACTCCTCGCCCCAAATGTTCACCAAGACTGCATTCTCATCCCTTCTCTGTTTAACTTTTACATCAGTGGCATTGTTCAAGCTTATGGAAGCAGAAATGGCAACTTCTCTCTCATCAAATTGTGGTACTTTATCTTGGCTTCCCTATGCTGTTGATACTGAACTTGATTCTTTATGCCAGATAACCCTTTGATTCCGGCTGCATGTATTAACTGAATATGGCTTTACTAAAGTATTGATAATACTTTAAAACAAAGATGCTGCTTTTTACTTAGGGACATTGGCAGCATAAATTGACTCTCTGGGACTTGCCTGTTGAGGAGGTTCAGACCTTTAAATATCTAGGTATCCGCTTTCACTTCTCAATTTCTTGGATATATCAAATTCATAACATGGGATCAAGAGACTGCTAATGCAATCATTACATACCCTAGCTGTGATGGAAATATCTCAGTCTCAGGTTATAGTTTATAATGCTAAAGTATTAAATATTTTGTTGTTTGTTCCTAGTTCCATGATTATCTTTTATTCACCTATTGAATTCTTCCCAAGGATGTGGGATAGCAGATGTTGTAGTTTCATGGTGTTAAATGGTCACAGGATCTAAGCTGTTCCAAATAAAGCTGCCCTTTGCCATTGACTGATAGTGATTTTGTTGTTGCCAGCAGTTTTTGAATAGTGTTCCATATGTTTTGGGATTGCATCCAAGTCACTATTATAGTCCAATTGGTGTTATCTTTACTCCTTTTTTTGGCCACAGTTGTTCTACTTCTATTTGCAGATCTTTATATTTTGTAATTTTCTTCATTTTTTCCCTCTACTCTCCTATTGTCTTCAGACATGTCCACTAACCAGAAAGATGTTTGTGTTTCTTATCAATACTTGTTAAGTCTGAATGTTGTTTGGCAGATACTTGTCTGTTTGAAAGTCCCAGACTATTTTAGCTTTTCCAGTTTTCATTACCTTGCCTATTTTGTGGTCCCAGAGTTCTTGCTTGCAAGCTAAAAGGGTATTTCTTGCAGATATTCCAATATACTATTATTATTATTACTAATTTTATTATGTGTTTTTCATTTTACCAAACTTGGCCATTCTTGGGCTGCTCTTCTATGGTAGCTCATTTGAGAATATATTGCCTGAAGCACTGGATAACACAATCATTTGTAGGCAATTTGGTTTTCTTGACTACTCTATTTCCTCTTTGGGGAAAAAAAAAGCATTACTAAAGTTTTTTTTTGTGGTTCCCCTACTCTATTTTAAGTAGTTAAACACGCACTTTTTGATGTAAATGCCCAGAATGGCCCAATTCTCTCCTTATTGCTTCAAGGACCCCCTTCACAATCTTTTTGGTCCCCACAGCTCCTTCCATAACTTCATTTCTGTCATACACAGAAGAACATTCATGCTAGGAAGATTTAATTACTTTTCATCTATGCTGACAGACAGAAAGTTTAATCATATCCCCAGTACTAGGAGAAGTTTTCCATTTGTTCAGGATCCGCAACTAAAACATTTGCTCATGTTTTACTCTATTGCTTCCTTTATGGTAATTTATATTTTTATTTTTATTTATTTTAAAGATTTGTATAGTCACCTTTAGTAGAACAAGAAGAAAGGGCAAGCAAAGAACATGTTGGCTTGATAACATCAAATCTAATAAAAAGTTGAACATCCAACAATTGAAAGAAGCTGTGCTTGATAGGGTAGAATGACTTGGTTATTATAACGTTATTATAAAGTCGGCAAGAGTGAGACACAATTAAGTGGTTGAAACAACAACACATCTATCTATCTTAAACACAATGCTGGATGGCTCTCAACAATAATATCCAATAACTATAAAAGCATAAACCATAAAGTAAAAAACAAAAACAAGCAAACAAATAGAAAAGTATTCAACTTTTTAAATGTCCACTTCTGAACAGCTGCCTAAGAAATAAGCCAGAAAATGACATGGGTTTTATTCCTGTCCTAAAACAGGAAACATTGGAGATCTGGGACCTACCTTTTTCTTTAAAGGGATAATTTCAGATGTAGTAGATCATATTCTCCAACTTGTTTTCATTATATTTCTTTTTTAGTGGTTTATTTATTTATTACTGTTATTGCTTTTTTGGGGGGATGGGGTCTTTGACTTTAAATCAGTAAAGCAATCTTAGAACTATGTGTAACCTCTCACAGCTTTCTCTTACTATATTACTGAATTTCATTTGATCATTGAACAGCCACTTTGAGACCTGTGTTGTAATCTCTAAAGTGTGTTTATATTGTTTAAGAAATCAAAGAAGCCGAGAATTCACCCATTCACATTACATAGATAAAAATTGCACTATCCAGGCTAAGTGAATTGCAAATACATACGCACACAAACATTTACAGAGCAGTCATAAAATTGCTAATAACACCCATAAAATTGCTTGAGAAGCAAAGGATGGGAAAGGAGATATTTTAAAGCAGGAGAAACTCTGGGAAGCAAGGCTAAAGAGAGGTAACACAGAGGAAGAAATAAACCATAGTTTTATTTTAAAAAATAACCTTTATTGTAACACATAGTTTTTTGTACTCTCAATAAGACATTGTTTTTGTAATACTATTACTTTAGTCTAGCTTTGGTCTCTTAATTACTTGCATATTTTAAGGGTCTATCCAGGGGTTTCATTCCCTATTTTGTAGACTGATTGGCTCTGGTCTTTTGTATAGCATAATAAAATTGCAATTTGTGCCCCTGTTGATGGATAATCTGTTCTGAAATACTCATTTGGTTATCTCCTACAAGCAAATTAAAATAAATATAAAAACTCAGAGAAAAAAAGAAATCCTCAGAGGTGCCCATTATTTTGCAATGTCATTGTGCTCACCATAAACTTTATTTATCCCTCCTTTCCCCATGATATATGTTGGTTAAGTACATCTCCCAGTAACGTCAACCACTACATAAGAATTTGACAGGACTCAAGCAAATCCTTTGGATTCAACCAAAGGATTCCAATCTCTGAGTTATTTGATTTAACATTTAGTAAATAAAAAAAATCATACAAGAAGGTTCATATTTCAGTGCCAGAAAAATCCACCTGAAGGTCATAAGACACAGCTTCTTTTCACAACCTGATATTAGAGATAAGATGGTGAAGTGGGAACAGCCTGTAGGTGCAAGAAAACATGGAAAGTAAAGAAGTGAGAAAGAGCACTTATTCAGAACTAAAACCACACATTGAAAATGATAGGCTCTTTATTATCAACTGTGTTGGAATTTGGCCCATTCCACTAGCCTGAAATTTCATAGTGGAGGTATCTTAGAACTTAAGTTTGACAAGTGTGTGACATCTCTAGCTTCAAGATCACACTATGACATGGAGTAAGGACACTAGCACTTAGACTTATATACCACTCCACAGTGCTTTACAGCCCTCTATAAGCCAGAGGTTCTCAACCTTTTTAATGCCGCGACCCCCAACCGGTCGTAAGTCAAGGACTACTCAACTGGTCGTAAGTCGAGGACTACTCAACTGGTGCAGCACCGTTTGCAGAATGGGACTTTTGGCGGGCTCAGCAGTGCAGAGACAGCCTGGACAATTCCAACTGGCTTTTGAAAGCCAATAGAATTAGACTCTATTCAAGAGAGTCTATTCTATTGGCTTTCAAAAGCCAATAGAATAAAAGGGAGTAGCACAGCTAAGGAAAAGGGGGAAAAAATGGCGGACTGTGTTGTTTGGCGACCCCTGTGAAATGGTCGTTCGACCCCAAATGGGGTCCCGACCCACAGGTTGAGAACCACTGCTCTAAGCAGTTTACAGAGTCAGCATGTTGCCCCCAACAATCTGGGTCCTCATTTTACTGACCTTGGAAGGATGGAAGGCTGAGTCAAACATTGAACTGGTCAGGATTGAACTCCTGACTGTAGACAGAGTTAGCCTGCAATCAGTGGTGGGACTGAAATATGTGAACAACTGGTTCTCTGTGTGCATGCCGTTTCTAGAAGTCTATTCTGGGACTGGGAAACAAAAAATTAGCTACTGGTTCTGCCGAAGTAGTATCAACCGGCAGAATCCCACCATTGCCTGCAATACTGCATTCTAACCACTGTACTATCAGGGCTCCAAAAAACCCAAAGCTGATCAGTAAACCATTTTTTCCAGTGTAGCAGTATATTTGGAACTTTTGGCTGTAATAAACATTGCATATCTATCATACAACTATATTTTGGACAGAATGTGATCAAATTTGGATAATAAACATGACAAATAAATGACAATTAAATAGTTAATTATTTAATTATACAAAAAAACCATGCAGAATAGTAACAGAATAACAGAGTTGGAAGCGGCCTTGGGGGTCTTCTAGTCCAACCCCCTGCTCAGGCAGGAAACCCTATACCAGTGGTTCTCAACCTTTTTAATGCCGCGACCCCCAACCGGTCGTAAGTCGAGGACTACTCAACTGGTGCAGCACCTTTTGCAGAATGGGACTTTTGGCGGGCTCAGCAGGGCAGAGACAGCCTGGACAATTCCTATTGGCTTTTGAAAGCCAATAGAATTATACTCTATTCAAGAGAGTCTATTCTATTGGCTTTCAAAAGCCAATAGAATAAAAGGGAGTAGCACAGCTAAGGAAAAGGGGGAAAAATGGTGGACTGTGTTGTTTGGCGACCCCCGTGAAATGGTCGTTCGACCCCAAATGGGGTCCCGACCCACAGGTTGAGAACCACTGCCCTATACCATTTCAGACAAATGGTTGTCCAATCTCTTCTTAAAAACTTCCAGTGTTGCAGCATTCACAACTTCTGGAGACAAGTTGTTCCACTAATCAATTGTTCTAACTGTCAGGAAATTTCTCCTTGGTTCTAGGTTGCTTCTTTGCTTAGTTTCTACCCATTGCTTCTTATCCTGCCTTCAGGCTCTTTGGAGAATAGCTTGACTCCCTCTTCTTTGTAGCAATCCCTGAGATATTGGAACACTGCTATCATGTTACCCCTAGTCCTTCTCTTCATTAAACTAGACATACCAAATTCCAGCAACCGGTCTTTGTATATTTTAGCTTCCAGTCATCTAATCATCTTTGTTGCTCTTCTTTGTATTCTTTCTAAAGTCTCAACAACTTTTTTACATTATGGTGATCAAAACTGGATGCAGTATTCCAACTGCAGCCTTACCAAGGCATTGTAAAGTGGTATTAACACTTTACACGATCTTGATTTTATCCCTCTGTTAATGCAGCCTAGCACTGTGTTGGCTTTTTTGACAGCTGCAGCACACTGCTGGCTCTTGCCACATTCTCCCATTAATGGACCAATTGTTTCCTTGACTTTTTTCCTGTTTTTTACATGTTGAAAAAAGCTTTTATGTTAGTTTTGACTTTTGTTGCAAGGCTTAGTTCATTCTGATCCTTAGCTTTCCTCACTTCATTTTTACAGACTCAGGGTATTTGCTGATATTCTGTCTTAGTATATGCCCCTCTTTCTATTTTTTATACTTTTCCTTTTTGTCTTTCAATTTATCAGAGAGTTCTTTATGCAGCCATGTTGGTTTCTTTTGAGAGCTGTTATTTTTCTTCTTCATTGATATTGTGGTAGCCGGGGCTTTTATAATCTCACTTTTCCAAGTTTCCCAAGCTTCTTGGGTTGCTTTCCACTTGAAGATTCTCATCCATGGAATCCTTCCCAAGCTCTCTCTAAGTTTATTGAAATTAGCTCTCTTAAAGTTCAAGGATCTAGTTTGACTTTGTTCTATTGCTTGTGCTTGCATAATGTTGAATTCCAATATTGCATGATCACTCCTCCCCAAGGTTCCTGTGGCTTCAACATCTTCTATAATTTCATCTCTGTTAGTGAGAATTAAGTCCAATATGGCTGATCCCCTAGTTCCCTACTTTTTGGGAGACAAAATTGTCTGCTAGGTTTGTCAGGAACCTGTTTGATCTTCCACTAGGTGGAAGTTTGTCTCCCAGTTGATGTCAGAGTAATTAAAGTCCCCCATTACTATTGTGATGTGCTTCCTACATATCTCAGTTAACTGACTAGCAAAAAGTTCATCTATTTCCTCTGTTTGGTTGGATGGCTTATAGTATACATCTATGGCAATGTCATTTTTCCCCCTTTTAAATTGGCCCCAATGCATTCAAGTTTTCATCCTTGTTGTGCAATATTTCTATAGAGATGTTGTTATTTCTTATATTTAGTGCAACTCCACCTTCCATTTGTGAGTTTTATCCCACCAAGTTTCCATAATGTCAACAATATCATATCTGCAATAAAGGATCTATTTCAACTATCAAAATCTCTCACTTCCCAAGAAAAATGTGAAAGAAGAATTTTGTGCTCGTAACTGTGATTGAAGAGTTCAATAATAGCTTGACTGATAGGACCATCTTTGAAGGGCAGGGCTGTTAGTTGTTAAACTCAATGTTAAAATCATTTTCCAACCATAATGTTATTTTTTCATATAAATTACAATAGCTCTGCCTTTCCCTTTTTTGTGTGTGTTGCCTTTTGTGGTAAACTGGTATTCTAAAGAAATAATTCACAACAAGAGTGTCGTGGAATCCTAGACCTGAAGCAGAGAAAGTTCAACTCCATTTTTCAATCTTGAAAAATCTCTTTCAGAGCATACTGTTCAAGCTTGGAATTAAGCTGCATTTGGCTGCATCCAAAATACATTCTTAGTATCCATTATTAGATTGATATGAACAATTTATATCCAACATTTGAAGATTGCCTTTGTATTTAAAAAGGAGAGTTTTGGTGTAATCACTGCTGTAGAATTTGAGTAATTTCTAAATTAAGAACGATAAGAAGCGTATTTTTCTTTAATTGTGCAATTCATGTAGAAAATTTCTTTTGTAGGACAGAGAAAGCTCTTTTCAGGATGTTCAATGCAAAATGTTCAGCTTTATTTGAAACTGTAAGGATATTTCAGAAGAGTTGAATTATGTCATCTATGATTCTAAATATACTGTGCATCCTTTAAAAAAATTCAAATGAATCTAATAGGAACTTGCTTAGAGAGACTTGATTAACTGAGTGATTGATTGATTATATGACATCAAATTACTGTCAGCTGATCATTATCAGTATAAGCCACTCAGAATTGTGCTTTAAGGTGTGGCCACAGTGGTGGGATTCAAATATGTGAACAACCAGTTCTCTGTGTGGATGCCACTTCTGGAAGTCCATTCTGGGCCTGGGCAACAAAAAATTAGCTACCGGTTCTGCCGAAGTGGTGTGAACTGGCTAAATCTCACCAATGTGTGGCCATATAAATCTTTTCAGTAACTAAATAAATAAATTTTTAGCAACTACATAGATAGGACTTCTCCAGGATTACCTGTGTCTACAGATCTGTCAACAATGCATCCATCCCCACTGTAATCTAGTCTACTCATCTTGCTCCTGGTTGTCTACTTCTCTTTCCTTCCACTTTTCTCAGCATTATGGATTTTTCAAGGAACATGGGTGGGTATATAATATGAATATTATGTACTGTAATAAGTTGATCCTCTATTCATTTGTGCCTTGAGTGAGAATTCTGGATTGATTTGGATGGATTCAGTTATAGTGGTGATGAGTACACTGTTAAAAAATCTGAAACAAAGGTTAGGGACAGATTCTCAATGGAGAAAACCTATCTATGTGGTTGCTAGCAGTAAAAAATGAGTTGATAGCACATAATCAATCACATATCATCTTCAAGATCTGGTGAGAAAAATAAGTCTTTCCCAAGTTACCTAGACAAAGAAATAGAGGATGGACAGAGATAGAGAAAGAATGAAAGATATAAGTTTTTTTCTGCCTTTTATTATGGTTTAACCACCACTATTTTCAGATCCAAACTTCTCTATCTTCCCTACCCCTGAAAGTACACCAAAACCAATGGCAGGTAATGCCTGAAACAACAGATAAAAAAGCACTGGAAGAGAGAGGTAGAAAAAAAACCTCAGTTTTTTTAAGGTGTTAAGAAACTCAAGTCATATTTCCTAACAGGAGTTTTTAAGTCTATTTTTATCTTTATTTTATCTGTTATCACCATGACCACCAGAAGCTGCTACGAGATGCATTATGCATGTGTAACAATATAAGTTCAGGATTTAAATTCTAAAATCTTTGTGGCATATGATTTATTTTAAAATCCATTTAAATCCAATTTATGGATAAGAGACAGCAAAGAAAAACTCTTCTAGTTTTACAACAAATAAGGCTATAATTCCATGAATACTTCTTTTATAAACTGGATGTCAGAGATGTGTAGTTTGCCCCTTTGAAAATAAAATAGTCTCTTGAATTTGGATGTAAACTAAAATTGTGTTTCCATTGTCTGGGTTAATGTATGTCTCCAAATCTCATTATTGGATTCAGAGTCAGAGATCTCTAATGGAAACAGTTAACTGTGTCATATTGCAAGATTTGATAACTGAAACAAATGCTCACTAAATATGTCTTTCTATGATCTTACCATTTGTTAGCCTGATTAGCATATACCATAATGTCAGTGGGAGGCACAGCTTTGTTTCTTCAGTTGGATGTTTTCTGTATTCTTAACAAATACTTGAGTTGGCAAATTTCAACATTATTTTCAGGCACACCAATTCTATGTGAAAAGTGGAAGACAAAAACAACTGAGCTATATAATCTCTCCAAATAGCTAAAATTGCCACCTCAAAATTTTCTCAAGACTAGCATTCAAATTCTCAAAGATAACCTTGCCAGGCCACATCAGTCAACTCTAATTGACTTGTGTTGCTGTAGTTCCTCTCAGAGGGAACACAAATTACTTTATTAGACAGTTGCTTTGAACAATTGTTGCAGCAGCCCTTCAGATTGTTTTAGAGCATTTCTTCCTTAAGTGGAACAATATAAGCAGAAAAATAATTGTCTTTTGCCACCTGTAATTATTGATAAAACTTCTTATCAATGTCCAGTCAGGTTTGCTCTTCATCTTTCACCAGCAGTGTTCTAGGCATCTCTTCAGCTACAACATTTCCAGAGTTTTCCCAGGTTTGATCTAGTGTGAGATGTCTTAACCAATATGCTCAAGTGGAGGCTCTTAGCAGATAATAACATGGTGTGTGAATGTGGAAAGACTTAGAGCCCAGCCTTTTTGCTGGTATGTCAGATACTACCAGAAAATGTACCAATAATGACTTATTTTTGGCCAACGACAAAGCCAAGAAGATGGCTTCATTCTGGTAATTTAAAGTTTGATCTAGACATGGAAGAAGAAGATTTCATGAGTTCTCCTGACCTGTATCAGCTGCCTTAAAAGATATGATGCCATCTCTTCTAAAGAGTTGCTCCATGGATCTAGCCTCTTTAGACAACTATACCATGAGAAACCTTACCTTTTCCAGAAAGAAATTTGGGATACAACTTAGAGCATCTTAGGGATAATAGAGTACCTGGTTTTAATACTTCACCCATAGTATCCTTCTAAGCTTTCCGTGATATTTAGGAGTAGAGGGCCCTTTTCTACAGTTGTTTTGCTTTTTCCAGATTGGATAATTTCAGGCGGTATTAGAAGGAAGGTCAAACAAATGGTTGCCTGTTGGGGTTCATCTCTCTCTTTCTTGCCCCTACTTTTTAGTATCTGACGAGAGAGGTCATCCAATGATTTGGAGTGATATGGATGATATGGTAGTTATTTCTATTCCAGGCTGATCTACACATGTTGGTTCAAAGTGCTGATTTTACCTAGAAAGCACTTTGTGGCTTGCCGTTTACGTGAATTCAGATCCATTTCCTGCAGATAGAACCAAATATATTGTCCATTTATCCAAATTACGGGCTCATCCCAATAGCAATTTTAAGAGACACTATTATTTGACAATGATGTAATTCCATTATCAGATCACTTTGGAGTAATATTAACAGTAGAAGGTAATGTCGTGATGGCAATAGAGGGCAGTTTGCTACAAAATATCAAATCTGTTCTACAAATGATCACAAATAAATAGATTCTCTTCTATTCTTCAAAGATAATCTTGCCAGGCCATATCAGTCAACTCTAACAGACCTCTGTTGTTGATCGAGATATAGCTCAACTATAATAATAATAATAATAATAATAATAATAATAATAATAATAATAATAATAATAATAATAAAGTTGGAAGGGACCTTGGAGGTCATCTAGTCCAACCCCCTGCTCAGGCAGGAAACCTTATACCATTTCAGACAAATGGCTGTCCAGTCTCCTCTTAAAAACTTCCAGTGTTGGAGCATTCACCACTGGTTAATTGTTCTAACTGTCAGGAAGTTTCTCCTTAGTTCTAGGTTGCTTCTCTCCTTGATTAGTTTCCATCCGTTGCTTCATATGATCTATAACAGGAATCTAGAAAACAGTGTTTTGGATTTATTGGTCTAGAGATGCTTAGAGTAGATAGGTGGCCATACAAACCATAATTATGCTTGGTCACATAGTCAGCCAGATGTTTAGATTGGATTCTGTATTTTTAACCACCTATACAGTCCATCCCAAGAACTTGGGATATGTATTTGTTATTGTTTGATAGTGTTAAATATATTGTTGCAGGATATAAGCTGTTCCAAGTGGAGCTGCCTTTTGAAATTGACTGATTTGTCAGTGCCAATGATATTCAAATGGTGCTCCAGATGTTTTGGGATTGCACTCAAGGTACTTATTATAATTGGTACTATCTTTGCTTTCTTTTGCCACAGTCTTTCTATTTCTATTTGCAGATTTTTGTATTTTGTTATTGTCTCCAGTTCTTTTTCTTCTATTTAGCATATAAATGTTGTTTGAGCAGGAGCCCAATATTATCTGGGGGATTACATATCCTATTCATGACCTGTTTTCCTTGTTACCTTCTGGGAGGAGGCTTTGTGGTATCCAAAGCAGAACATCCAGATTCAATCATAGTTTCATTCCATACAGTATTGCCTTGTGAACTCTAAAGCTTTCTCTTTCTGTTATGTATTCAAGATGGACAGTGTTTAATATTTATATGTTATTTACTATATATGTAAGGGTGTAAGTTTATACATATGTTGTATATAGCTTGTTTAAATGTGTGCTATGTATGTGTACACTTTGAGAGCGAGCAACAAAATTTCATTTTTAACGTGTGCCAATATGCCCACATAAAAAAAGACAATAAGGGTTATCTAATATCTACTCTGCTCTCTCCAGCTATTGCCATGTCCACTATCCATACTTTTTTTTGTTTTTCTTATCAATACTTACAAGTCAGGGTTTTTTTGTGATAGGTGATTGTGTGTTTGAATTCTAAAGTTCCAGAAGCACATTACTTTTTTCATTTTCTATTACTGTTCCTACTATTACTGTTGTGAAAACAATCTACATTTGGTTCATTGTCTAGTTTTGTTATTTATTTATTTATTTTTATTTTTAAAAGTGATATCCTACTCTAGAATAAATTTTGAATCTCTGCTTTTCAATTTAGGACCAAATCTAATTTCATGGATCTACTAATTAGAACCTACAACTTTTCTGTGTAATTGAATAGGAGGAAATGTTTAGCATTAGTCATACTAAAAATTGTTCCTTATTAGTCATTTTCATAACTTGTCATTTATGGGAGTAGAGTGTGGCATATATGGGGTCTATACTAGAAAGTGTTTTTGTGATTTGGAATCATTTTTTTTTCTTTTTAAAAATTCACTTTTTAATAAATTAGAAGAAAAATTCAGGAAAACTGAGCATTCAAGTGTGTCAGTTTCATATTAGTAGATTCTGAGGTTTAATGTTAATATTAGTAACCTGCCATCCCAAAAGAAGTGAGATTAAATTTATTGCCAAAAATTGTTCTGAAAGTGACATATAGATGTATAAAAAAGGTGATATTTTAGACATTGTTATTTTAAAGGATCTCCCAAGCAAATAAAAAAAACTGACAATTTTTAGAAATGGGAAGGTCAAGTAAATATGAATGAAATGAATAGTGAAATATTGAAAAAAAAAACCTGCAATTCTTCCAGAAAGCTGCCACTGTACAAAATGTAGTATATGGAAAATTTCCAAGAAATGTTGTTAAGTCTAGTAATTATTGCCATACCAGCTGCTGGATTGTGCAGACACAGAGTGGGTTGAATATGCTGTCACATTAGACATACTTGCCAAAAAACAGACTGTGCCTACTATCTGTACATCTTTTTCTCACTTCCTCTCTGGGGCGTTTTTAAGCATTGCTTAATTAGCTTTTGTTTACTCAGTGTAATGTTTAATGTCTCTTGGAGGCTTGAGCTTGGAGAGAAGGATGTAGGATGAGTAAATAGCTTAAGTGTAAAGCATTGCACATGACCAGAGAATTGGTGTTGCCACAAATGGTAATGCTAGATCATATACGAATTATATTTCTTCATCACATTGTTCTAAACAGAATTTTAAAAACACAACTGGATTGAAAATAAATAAATAAAAGTGCAAACCACAAAAAGTTTGCCCATTTCTCTTCCATTTATAAGCCTACAGGTAGTCCTGGACTTACAAACATAATGGAGTCCATAATTGTGGTCATAAGTTGTGATGGTTGTTAAGTGGGTCACCATATAACCGAATCTGATTTTAGGATCTTTTTGGAGGTGGTGTTAAATTAACACCTTGGTTGTTAACTGAATATCATGATCATTAAGGTTGTTAATTGAACTCCCCTGTTGCTAAATGAACATGTTTTTTTCATTGGACACCTTTTTTTTTGCCAGAAACCAGCAAAAAACATCATAAATAACAACCATGTGACTGTGGGATGCTGAGATTGTCAGCTGGAAAGCTGACGGCATGGGTTCAAAACCTGAGTGCCATACAATGGGGTGAGCTCCTATTACTTGCCCCAGCTCCTCCGCACCTAGCAGTCTGAAAGCATGCAAATGTGAGTAGATAAATAAGTACCACTCCAGTGGGAAGGTAACCCCACTCTGTGCACCTCAGCATACAGTTATGCTGGCCTCATGACCATGCTGGCTCCCTCTGCTAAGAAACAGAGATGAGCACTGCTCTCTAGAGTCAGAAATGACTGGACTGAGGAAATGTTGACCTTGACCTTTACAGTGATATAACCTCACAAATGCTACCATTGTAATGTATATTTGTATCCCAGTGTATTCCGTGATGGAAGTGCACGTCACAGCATCTACACAATGACATTGTGCTAAATGTGTTGCTGTAAGTTCCTCTCCAATGAAGCCTATGCACACAAACAATGAATGGAAGAAGGAACTAATTTGAATTTTAGATTCCTCTGGGCAGTTATGTCCCCAGGCTGTATGAAATAATTTGAAGCCCTTTATAATATTTAAAAGCCAGGGGAATACATGATCTTTCTTCTCTTGGGCATGAATTGTCCTATTCTTAAAAGGCACTTTTGAGACATGTAATCTTTGAATTCTAAAAAATATCTCAATACAGATAATCATGGCATCTTATTAGACTCACAATCCTTTTTGTATTTTCCAAATTATTCAGTAGACAATGAAATCAACAGCTTGACAAAAGAAATTGGGACAGTTACATTGGCAGAGTAAGTATATTCCTTTTTTCCTCCTCCCATTTGGAGTGCCTTCATCTCATAAACAAAAGTGGCTGTGTTTTCTACTTGTTTTCTAAAATACCAATATTGTTCCCATGGCTAATCTAGAAATATTATTACACTATTTAATGGAATTGCCTGCAACACTAGGTAGGTATTTATTGAACTTCCAAATTGGTATATGCCAGCACTTGGAGCACTGTCCCACTTCATTTACATTGGACTAATAGCCAATGATTATTAAACAAAATGAGTAAAATTTCCCTTCTCCTTCAGAAAAAAATGTGGAGATTTCAACTCTACAGGATTCTTTTACTTCAAGATAACCTTTCCTAAGAAGAGATATGAAGACTAACTTCATCATGGAAAAAAATCAATAAACAGACTTTTCATGAATTATATAAAAGATTCCTTATGTTAACTTGCTACTTAATGCAAGAATGTTTGTGTTACACCTAGCTGCTGTTTTATATTTGATCACTTCTGAAACAGTTTTGTCTCTCTCACTATTGCACGTCTCTCTCTCCTCCAAACAACAGTAGCCATGTGTCCATATACAATATTATTGAAGATTCATATTCAAAGCACTGGTGAAGTGAACTGTGATTCTTGAAAACATTTGCTATAATACATTATACCACATATAAAATTTGCAAGAAGATCAACACCTATGAAAATTTGACACTACATTCCCTTCTATAATGAATTTCCTATTACTTTGTTAAAGCAAATTTACCTCCCTCAGTGCAGGCACGCAACTTGGGTGTCCTCCTGGACTCACAGCTAAATCTGGAACAACATCTATCGGCTGTGGCCAGGGGGACCTTTGCACAGGTTCACCTAGTGCACCAGTTGCGGCCTTATTTGGACCGGGAGGCTTTACTCACAGTCACTCATGCCCTTGTCACCTTAAGACTGGATTACTGTAACGCGCTCTACATGGGGCTACCCTTGAAGGGCATTCGGAGGCTGCAGTTGGTTCAGAATGCAGCCGCGAGAGCGATTGTGGGTGCGCCAAGGTACGCCCACGTGTCACCTATCCTCCGCGAGCTGCACTGGCTTCCTGTGGGTCTCCGGACGCAATTCAAGGTGTTGGTTATCACCTTCAAAGCCCTTCATGGCATAGGGCCAGGTTACTTACAGGACCGCATTCTGCCGCACAGCTCCCAGAGACCGGTGAGGTCCCATAGATTGGGCCTCCTTCAGGTCCCGTCGGCCAGACAATGTCGGCTGGCAGGCCCTCGGGGAAGGGCCTTTTCTGTGGTGGCTCCGACCTGGTGGAATCAACTTCCCCCCGAAGTTCGAACTACTCCCACCCTGCCGGCCTTTAAGAAAGCCATTAAAACTCTCCTGTTCCAGCAGGCCTGGGGCTGATGTCCCCGGGGGGCCGGGATATGATTGGACTCATGGTATGACTGTATTCTTTTATTGTTTTATGATTGTTTTAACTTTGTACGCCGCCCTGAGTCCTTTGGGATTGGGTGGCAATAAATATTTGAAAATAAATAAATAAATAAATAAATAAGAGAGGAATATTTCAAGGAGATTCATTATCACCACTACTATTCGTTATTGTACTGTTTCCTCTGTCACAATACTGAATAACTCAGGACATGACTATCAAACATCAAAAACATCTGC
Source organism: Crotalus tigris (assembly GCF_016545835.1). Classification (NCBI taxonomy): domain Eukaryota; kingdom Metazoa; phylum Chordata; class Lepidosauria; order Squamata; family Viperidae; genus Crotalus; species Crotalus tigris. The sequence goes on along the minus strand of NW_024100413.1, from coordinate 1,227,013 downwards.
CAGACTATCCCACCTCCATTACATGGTTGATCTGAAGCTGTATGGAAAAACAAACACCATCTGAAATAGAATCGCTGCTCAATACTGTCCGTATATATAGCCAAGATACTGCAATGGAGTTTGGCTTGGATAAATGTGCCACACTTACTGTCAAACAAGGAAAATTAGTGCAAACTGAGGGAATCAAAATGCTCCATGAAAATAACATTAAGAATCTGGATGAGGAAGATTACTACAAATACTTGGATATCCTTCATGCTGACAACATCAAGCACACTGAAGTGAGGAAGAAGATTAGAGGTGAATACTTTAAGAGAGTGAAGAAGATCTTAAAGTCCAAACTCAATGGAGGAAATACCATAAAGGAAATCAACACCTGGGCAATTCCAGTCATTAGATACACAGCTGGAATAGTGGACTGGACTCAAGCAGAACTAAAAGACCAGAAAAATAATGACAATGAATCATGCCCTTCATCCACGCAGTGACTTTGACAGACTCTATCTACCAAGGCAAATAGGTGGACGTGGAATGCTGCAAGTATATCAGATGGTTGAAGAAAAAAAATGGCTTTGGAAGAATATCTGAAGGACAATAATGAAGATGCACTGAAATTAATATATCAGGAAGGCTTACTGACTACTGGAGAGACCAAACTGGCCTACAAAAAAGACCAAATGAAGAACAGAATAGAGGCATGGAAAGACAAAGCACTATATGGCCAGTACATTAAAAAAATAGCTGGGAAAGCAGATAATAACAAGACCTGGAAATGGCTAAGAGCAAGAAATTTGAAGAAAGAGACCGAGGGACTAATTTTGGCTGCATAAGACCAAGCCTTATGGTCTTAAGATCCACCCTTTTATGGATCTTTTAATCCTTTATGGATTACTGCCTTGTCGTGGCGAAGGGGCTTGCGTAACTCAATGAAGCTATAAGCTATGCCGTGCAGGGCCACCCAAGACGGACAGGTCATAGCAGAGAGTTCTGACAAAATGTGATCCACTGGAGAAGGAAATGGCAAACCACTCCAGTATCTTTGCCATGAAAACCCCATGGACAATACTAAAAGGAAAAAAGATATGACGCTGGAAGATGAGCCCCTCAGGTTGGAAGGTGTCCAATATGCTACTGGGGAAGAGCAGAGGGCTAGTACTAGTAGCGCCAGAAAGAATGAAGCGACTGGGCCAAAGCCGAAAGGACGCTCAGCTGTGGATATATCTGGTGGTGAAAGGAAAGTCGATGCTGTAAAGATTTTTTCTCCATAGGAACCTGGAATGTAAGATCCATGAATCAAGGCAAGCTAGACGTAGTCAAAAAAGAGATGACAAGACTGAACATCGACATCTTAGGAATCAGCGAACTAAAATGGACAGGAATGGGTGAATTTAACTCAGATGACCATCAGGTATACTACTGTGGGCAAGAATCCCTCAGAAGAAATGGAGTAGCCTTCATAGTCAATAAAAGAATAGGAAAAGCAATACTGGGATACAATCCCCAAAATGACAGAATGATCTCAATTCGAATCCAAGGTAAACCATTCAAGATCACAGTAGTCCAAATCTATGCCCCAACCACTGGTGCTGAAGAGGATGAAATTGACCAGTTCTATGAAGCCCTACAGCACCTTATAGAATTAACACCAAAAAATGATGTCCTTATCATCATGGGGGATTGGAATGCTAAGGTAGGAAGCCAAAAGATAACTGGAATAACAGGCAAGTTTGGCCTTGGAGTACAAAATGAAGCAGGGCACAGGCTAATAGAATTTTGTCAAGAGAATACGATGGTCATAACAAACACTCTTTTCCAACAACCCAAGAGACGGCTCTACACCTGGACATCACCAGACGGTCAACATAGAAATCAGATTGACTATGTGCTCTGCAACCAAAGATGGAGAAGCTCTATACAGTCAGTAAAAACAAGACCAGGAGCTGACTGTGGCTCAGATCATGAGCTTCTCGTTGCAAAATTTAGGCTTAAATTGAAAAAAGTAGGGAAAAGCACTAGGCCACTCAGGTATGAACTAAATCATATTCCTGATGAATATACAGTAGAGGTGACAAATAGATTTAAGGAACTGGATCTGATAGACAGAGTGCCTGAAGAACTATGGATGGAAGTTCGCAACATTGTACAAGAGGTAGCAACTAAAACCATCCCAAAGAAAAAGAAATGCAAGAAAGCAAAATGGCTGTCTGAGGAAGCTTTGCAAATAGCTGAGGAAAGAAGGGAAGCTAAAGGCAAAGGAGAAAGAGAAAGATACACCCAATTGAATGCAGAATTCCAGAGAGTAGCTAGAAGAGATAAGAATGCCTTCTTAAATGAAAAGTGCAAAGAAATAGAAGAAAACAACAGAACAGGGAGGACCAGAGATCTCTTCAAGAAAATTGGAGATATGAAGGGAACATTTCATGCAAAGATGGCATGATAAAGGACCAAAATGGCAGAGACCTAACAGAGGCAGAAGAGATTAAGAAGAGATGGCAAAACTACACAGAAGAACTATACAAGAATGAGCTTAACGTCCCAGATAACCACAATGAGATGGTCACTGACCTCGAACCAGACATCCTAGAATTTGAAGTGAAATGGGCCTTAGAAAATCTGAGCAACAACAAAGCTAGTGGAGGTGACAGTATTCCAGCTGAGCTATTCAAAATCTTAAAAGAAGATGCAGTAAAAGTGCTACACTCAATTTGCCAGCAAATCTGGAAAACTCAACAGTGGCCACAGGATTGGAAAAGGTCAGTTTACATTTCAATTCCAAAGAAAGGCAATGCCAAAGAATGTTCAAACTATCGCACCATTGCACTCATTTCACATGCTAATAAAGTTATGCTTAAAATCCTACAAGCTAGACTCCAGCAGTATGTGGATCGAGAACTACCAGAAGTACAGACAGGATTTCGAAGAGGCAGAGGAACTAGAGATCAAATTGCCAACATACGCTGGATCATGGAGAAAGCTAGGGAGTTCCAGAAAAACATCTACTTCTGCTTCATTGACTATGCAAAAGCCTTTGATTCTGTGGATCACAACAAATTGTGGCAAGTTCTTAAAGAGATGGGAGTACCAGACCATCTCATTTGTCTCTTGAGAAACCTATATGCGGTCAAGAAGCAACAGTGAGAACTGGACACGGAACCACTGATTGGTTCAAAATTGGAAAAGGAGTCCGGCAAGGCTGTATACTGTCGCCCTGCCTATTTAACTTATATGCATAGCACATCATGAGAAAGGCAGGGCTAGATGAATCAAAAGTTGGAATTAAGATTGCCGGGAGAAATATCAACAACCTAAGATATGCAGATGATACCACTCTAATGGCAGAAAGTGAAGAGGAACTAAAGAGCCTCTTGATGCTGGTGAAGAAGGAGAGTGCAAAAGTTGGCTTGAAACTCAACATTAAGAAAACCAAAATCATGGCATCCGGCCCTCTCAATCCTGGCAAATAGATGGGGAAGAAATGGAGGTAGTGACAGATTTTATTTTTCTGGGCTCCAAAATCACCTCAGATGGGGACTGCAGCCAAGAAATTAAAAGACGCTTGCTCTTGGGGAGGAAAGCTATGGCAAATCTAGACAGCATACTAAAAAGCAGAGATATTACCCTGCCAACAAAAGTGCGTATAGTCCAGGCCATGCTTTTCCCAGTTGCAATGTATGGCTGTGAAAGTTGGACCATAAGAAAGGCTGAGCGCCAAAGACTTGAGGCCTTTGAACTATGGTGCTGGAGAAGACTCCTGCGAGTCCCTTGGACTGCAAGGTATTCAAACCGGTCAGTCCTAGAAGAGATCAACCCCGACTGCTCTTTAGAAGGCCAGATCCTGAAGTTGAAACTCAAGTACTTTGGCCACCTAATGAGAAGGAAGGATTCACTGGAGAAGAGCCTAATGTTGGGAAAGATTGAGGGCAGTAGAAGAAGGGGACGACAGAGAATGAAATGGCTGGATGGAGTCACTGAAGCAGTAGGTGTGAATTTAAATGGACTCCAGAAGATGGTAGAGGACAGGAAGACCTGGAGGAACATTGTCCATGGGGTCGCGATGGGTCGGACACGACTTCGCAATTAACAACAACAACAAGACCAAGCCTTAAGGACAAATGCATACAAAGTCAAAATTGAGAAGACAGGAACAGACAAGAAACAATGGACCATCTGGTAAGCTGCTGCAAGAAGATCGCACAGACTGACTACAAGCAGCAGCATGACAAAGTAGCAACAATGGTGCATTGGAAGATCTGCAAGAAATATCATTTGCCTGTAAGCAAGAACTGGTGGGATCATAAAATAGAGAAAGTCATAGAAATGATAAAGTGAAACTGCTCTGGGACTTCAGAATTCAAACAGAGAAGCACCTGCAATATAACACCCTGGACTTAACAATTGTCAATAAGAAAGACAAAAAAAGTCTGGATAGTGGATGTGGCAGTGCCTGGAGACAGCAGAATAGAGGAGAAAGAACTGGAGAAGATAACAAAATACAAAGACCTACAAATAGAAATAGAAAGACTGTGGCAAAGGCAAGCAAGGGTAGTACCAATAGTAATATGGTAAAATGCCTTGGGTGCATTCCCAAAACAACTGGAGCACCATTTGAACACCATTGGCATTGACAAATTTGCCATTAGTCAATTGCAAAAGGCGCCCTTACTAGGAACTGCTTCCATCCTGCGACGATATCTGTAACACTATCAAGCATCCACATCTGCCTATCCCAGGTCCTTGATAAGGACTTGATAGGTAGACAAAAATGCCAAATCCAGTCTGAACATATCGCTGACTTTGCAATGATAAATAATAATAATAATAATAAAGTTGGAAGGGACCTTGGAGGTCATCTAGTCCAACCCCTTATGCCAGGGGTGTCAAACTCAATTTCAGTGAGGGCTGCATTAGCATTGTGGTTGCCCTGAGGGGGCGGGTGTGTGTGACCAGAGTGGGTGCAGCCTAATGAGTGGGCGTGGCCTACTGAGTGGCCGTGGCCTACTGAGTGGCCGTGGCCAGTTCTACATCATTCACGTCAAGGGTGCCTAAGGGGGGGGCTGGGCAGGAGTGGGACAGATCTGAGGATCCCTGGCAGAAGGAGGTGGGACTGGGGCAAGTGCCAAGGCATGGTCCACTGGGGCAAGTGCCAAGATGGCCACCACAAAATTGTACATTGGCTCCCGGCTGGCCTGGGCCAGGGCCAAGGCAACGGGGGCCATTTCCTCACTGTTTCCAGGATGACTTCGTGGGCCACATGAAACCACTTCACAGGCCGCATCCGGCTCCCGGGCCTTGTGTTTGATATGTCTGCCCTATGCTCTGGTAATAACTGATAACCTGTAGCAGAGGCTCATACAATACATTGACCTCTATTAATCTTGAGTTATTTATTTTTTGTTTTATTTATTTAAAACATCTATATAGTTAACATAATATAATTCTCGCATTCACATAAAATAATTTCCCAAGAGATGTGTAGAAAAAAAAATCATTAGACTTATGCAAAGTGATTTAGATTTGCTCCAGTAAAGATATTTATAGCGTGGAGACCATTTTTGAACAGAAGAATACAGAAGAAAGGGTGTAGCCCACTGGGACAGTATTGATTTTTTGATATAAACATATCAAGTCCCCACAAACTCCAGATAAAACTGAGAAAGATTCTAGTCTGATATCTTTAGCAAGTACTGGCAATTCATATTATATTCTATAACCTACAATTTGGTCTAAACATCTTACATATTCCTGATATAATTAATATTCAGCTATTATATGGACCAATGAACAGACTCAGTATAGGTAAATGTCTTCTGTACCTATTCTCTTACGCTGATTGCTCAGTAGAAATTTGCCAGGCAGCTAGCATCAACATATCAAAAGAAATGATACCAAAATATTAGAGGCCAATTAGACATTTCCCAAATACTCTAACTCAGTAGTTCTCAACCTTTTCTTCACCATGGACCCCCTTTAAATACCTTTTGTGGCCACAGACCATGCCCATGGACCACCAAGACTTAGCTCAAGATTTAAATCATAACATTTCTTCAAGCCTTTGCAGATCCCTTGTGATGACATTGTGTGCCCCGAGGGGTCCTCAGACCACAGGTTGAGAACCACTGCTCTAACTAGATCAGTGGTTCTCAACCTGTGGGTCGGGACCCCATTTGGGGTCGAATGACCATTTCACGGGGGTCACCAAACCATGCTGTCCGCCATTTTTTTCCCTTTTCCCTAGCTGTCCTACTCCCTCTTATTGGTGGTCACACCCACTTGGGGGTCACCACAACATGGGGAACTCTATTATGGGGTCACGGCATTAGAAAGGTTGAGAATCACTGAACTAGATGGTTCCACATTTCTCTTAGGTACAACATGAAGGACAAAATGTTAGTGCATCTATCAAGGGAACTGATGACAAATACATGTAGCTAAAGACTGAAAAGACTAGTGACTGCTGATATTTTTAAAAATCTCTGTGAGCGTCTGATGATACTAACAGAGAAGATAAAATACACTTCATAAAATGAGTCTTGGTATCATTGCCTATAATTGTGTTTCCCTTTATGGTGATGTAACAGGCATTCACTTCAGCTATAAAAATACAAAATTTAGGAATGCTAGGATAAATATTATCAATCAGACTTTTCCACTTGCCCTGGTGCTTTTCCTTGCCAACTGATTTCTATTTTACACAAGGTAAGACTTTTTTTCAACAAGACTGACATTCTGCCTTGGAGGTTATTTGATCCAGATTTCTGGCAAAGGGGAATAACTAGGCCTATCAAGAAAGCAGAATGCTGAATAAGTAACAGCCTTCCTTCTCTCTTTCCATTTTTCCCCTCCTATTCCTTGCTCTTTAAAGGGAAGATGCTGTTTACTGATGCTGTCTCATTGCTTTGCACAGCAGGGCTTCTCATCTTCTTCAGATCTAATGATGGAGTCAGCTTCAGTTTTTAAGAATATATATATATTATCATTATTCATTACAGGGCTGCACCAAAGCTTCATTCTGCAGCAATAAAGAAGAAAATGTATATTTTAAGGACTCTCATTTCCTACTAAATGTTTGAATTAAGCTGCAGTCAGTAGCGTTGAGAGAATTGAGTTATGTTCCAAAGCAACGATTCTGCAGGAGTACATCATGCCCAGAGATTGGGCTCTGATTAGCTTTGGAGTTTCCTAATGCTGCCGATTGATTTTGTGTTACAGTAGCTGCCACTGGATTTTATATCCTGGTATCTTGAGGACAGGATGGGGAGGCTCTCTCTTTTGCATGCAGCTATGATAAATGATTGTCTGAGTGTCTCCCAGCACATATTTATTTCCTCTTCAATAAAAACAACAGTCAATATCATTCAGGCAATGAAAAATCATCTTAGCAGCTCAACAAATCCTAGGAAGGTTTTTTATTCTCTCTCTCTCTCTCTCTCTCTCTCTCTCTCTCTCTCTCCTCTCTCTCTCTCTCTCTCTCTCTCTCTCTCTCTCTCTCTCTCTCTCGGTGTGTGTGTGTGTGTGTGCGCGCACGCACAGTTACTTTGGGGCTTTTCTTCTGACATCAGCTGAAAACAGAAGCAGCTTTCCTTAGGCTGGAGACCTGGCAGTTTTGATTTCTGCCAGTTTCTTGGAGCTAAAGGGATGTTGAACAAATGGCAAACAAAGATACTAATGAGAGCTTAGAGACAAAACAAACACCTCTATAATTATCCCTCATGTATCTGTTTATAACTTGTAGAACTAGTTATGAAACCCTCCTAGTAGATGATATTAGATTTGGATAATGCATTTTGAATTACTTGCTTTTTCCTATTTCTTTGGCTGATTGATTCTGATGCTTTCTGAATCTGCTGTCATTTTATTTTTTTTCACCAGTTAAAGAATCCAGATATTCTGCAAGGCAGCCCATTTAGAATGCATTGAAGTAATCCAGACAGGAGGGGTCCTTGGTGCTCTCTGAGCTTGCTTATTTTCTTACAGACATTTCCTTACCCAAATTAGGTAACATCACCAGTGCTAGTTAGAAGTTCAGTTTGCTGTCAGTTTATATTCTAGTGGCTCGCCTGACAGTGTTGGTAGGGATGGTCTTAGAGTTTCTTTGGTTGGCTATGTGATGTTAGCTTCTTTGGCAGTTTCTTGATTGGGATATTGTTTATTTGATCATTGGTCATGTTAACCTTGGAGTTAATCTATGCTGATTGCTGGTGGAGAGGTGCTTGGGTCTTTTTGTTCCTTTTTGAGCTGAGTGATTGTCCCTTTTGCACAGTCTATAAATGTTGTTAATGTCTAATGGGTCTATTGATGGCTGATTTATCAAAGTGCCAGACTTCTAGAAATTCCCTGGCATTTTTGGACTTGGCTTGCTCTAGAATGGTCACATTTTCCAAATTGAAACTATGGTTAAATCTGTCTATAGATTGTGAAATTAAAGAATTTTCATCATATCTTCTAACTGCTAGCTGATTTTTGTGGCTGTATTCTGTCAGTCTTCTGCCTACATAGTGGTTATTGCAGTCCTTACATTGTTTGTTGTAGATGACTCCTGTTTTTTCTTCTGGGGTTGTTCTTTTGGGTCTGCTTAGGCTATTTTGAAGAGCTTTAGTTGGCATGTGTGCTATGCTAATTCCATGTGGTTCTAGTAATCTGTTGGTGGTTTCTGAGATATTCTTGATGTATGTACTATAATTTTTTTTAGGGTTTCTGTTGGTTGTACCAACCATTCTCTTTTATTAATCCAGATAGGTCATAAGGATATTAATGACAGTCAGCACAGCCTCATAGTACAGGAATGGATGTAACTGGTGTACAATCCAAACTTGCGCAAAGTCCCTTATAGCCATCTGCTCTTTCAGTAGAAGTTGTAAGTCCAAGAGAAGCTTCACCAGGATGGCCTGACACTGTAATAAAACAAGAACAACAATAGTTGGAAGGGACTTTGGAGGTCTTCTAGTCCAACCCTCTGCTCAGGCAGGAATTCCTATACCATTTCAGACAAATGGTTGACCAATCTCTTCTTAAAAACTTCCAATGTTGGAGTGTTCACAACTTCTGGAGGCAGGTTGTTCCACTGATTAATTCTTCTAACTTCTTCAGGAAATTTCTCCTTAGTTCTAGGTTGCTTCTCTCTTTGGTTAGTTTCCATCCATTGCTTTGTGTCCTGCCTTCAGGTGCTTTGGAGAATAGCTTGACTCCCTCTTCTTTGTGGCAACCACTGAGATATTGGAACACTGCTATCATGTCACCCCTAGTCCTCCTCTTCATTAAACTAGACATACCCAATTCCAGCAACTCTTTATATGTTTTAGCCTCCAGTCTTCTTCTCTGTACTCTTTCTAGAGTCTCAACATCTTTTTTACATTGTGGTAACCAAAACTGGATCAGTATTCCAAGTGTGGCCTTACCAAGGCATTGTAAAGTGGTATTAACTTTTCACGTGATCTTGATTCTATCCCTCTGTTAATGAAGCCTAGCACTGTGTTGGTTTTTTTGGCAGCTGCAGCACACTACTGGCTCATATTTAAGTGATTCCTGAGTTTCATCCAAAGCAACTCAGTTTTGCTTGGCTTGAGCTAAGGCCTGTTGTGTCCTATCCAGGCTCCCATAGCCTCCAGGCTTTGGGACAGAACATCCACAGCATCGCTCAGGCAGAGTGGAAATATAAAGCTGGATGTCATCAGCACACTGTCCAAATTGTCATATCACCTGACCTAGTGGTTTCATGTAAGTAATAAGATGGGCAAAAGCACTTCAAAAAGAGATGTAATAGTAAAACAAATGTTCCATGAGATGTTAGGATCAGAGAGAATTTGCTGAAAGGTATCTAACGGATTTAAGGCTGAAGCAGAATTTGAAATCCTTGAATCCTTGAACCACAAGATTGAGAAACTGCAATACAGTTGTATAAGCTGTCAGTAAGATCCAGAGTGTGTTATTAAAGAAAGAGCATTAAAAATAGCATCCTGCAGAGTGAATTGAATTAAAGAGATAACATTGATATTCTATCTGACAAGGATTTATGGATACAATTTTCCTTAAAATGATACAGTTAAAACACACTCCTCGATTCCAAAAGATTAAAAAAAAACATAGGCAAAATGGACATGAACCATGATAAAGCATTTTATCAGGGCTGTGCTACCCTTCTTTTAATTTATTGTCAGTTTGCCACTAGCTCTGTTTTTGCCAATAATTCCATTCAGAATGATAAGATTTTATGAATATAGGTAGTCCCCAATTTCTGACCACAATTGAGCTCAAAATTTCTGTCACTGAGTAAGGCAGTAGTTAAGTGAACTTTGCCTCATTTTACAACCTTTCTTGCCATGGGAGTTGAGTGAATTACTGCAATTGTTAAATTAGTAACATGATTGCTAAGTGAATCTGGCTTCCCCATTGATTTTCCTTGTCAGAAGGTAACAAAAGGTGATTGTGTCAGGACACTGCAACTTTCACAAATATGAACCCATTGCCAAGCATCCAGATTTTGATCACAGTACCATGGGGATGCTGCAATGGTCATAGGTTACTTTTTTAGTGCCATTGTAACTTTGAATGATCACTAAACAAATGGTTGTAAGTTGAGGCCTACCTGTAGGCATATATTGACAAGTAAGGCTTTTCAGAAAGACTCTCGAGACACTTTACTGTCTTGAGGTCATTGCTCAGCTTTTGAAATTAAAAATCTGGGAGCAGTTTTGGTGGTTTCATATATGCTACTTTTGCTAAATAAGAATTACAAACAGGGTAGAACTGGAAACCAAGTCCTTACTGAGCAATGTGAATTTGATAACAATGTTCTCTTAAGATCAGTAGAAGGCAACTGAGTGTTCAAGTAGATCAATTGACAGGTTTAGATGGAAATAGAAGCGTACTGTGAAACTGATAAAGACAAATTGTGTCTGATCTTAAGTAGTTTTGTCCACCACCCTGCCTCCATTTTCCTGTGCCATTTAATCAATATGGGCAAAATAACCCAAACTTCAAACCCCATATTTATTTAAAAAAGGAAATTTCTAATTCATGCAGAGACCAAAAAAAAGTCTGAGTTATAGTCTCCATCTTTCCTTAAGATACTATGAACAATGTATGAAGCTCCTAGTTGTGCTATCGAATTTGGCAGCAGCTTCTTGCCCAAACTGAGTGTGTGATTTGTTCTTGGAATTAGGCAGGAAACCAAAGTTTAAACAGTCATGGATTGTTCTTTTCCATTTTTAATAGTTTAATACAGCAAGGTGGTTCTTTCACTGCCCTTCCCATTTCATCATCACATCCAGGCCCACTTTCAAATCAGGTAAGCCCGTATACAATATTGCACTGGGTGAGTTGCAGAGCTGATTCTAGCTAGACTTCCATCCTGGAAGAAATGTGCCTTTGATGTGATCCAGGGTGACAGCAAAAGTCAAAACTGCTTCTATACATCACCAGGAGTTTGTGTATTAGTGTGAAAGCATTGAAGTCTTTATTCCCTGAAGTTAAAAGTCAGGTTTCACATGAGGACATTTCCCTGTATCCTATATTACTATGGAATTATTTGGTTGCATATAGTTATTTTTTTCTGCTGGCTTTAGGGTAGATTTGCTTCTTAATAGAGTATTCAGATGGTTTAGTTATATTAGCTGCTGAAGTGGAATATGTGTATTTTTTTTACTTAAAATATAGCTTTCATTTTCATCCTTATTTTTATAAAATGTTTTGGTTTGTTTGTTTGCTATACATTTTGAGAGTAAGACATTCTTTCCCAGAAAGAATAAATAATGAAGTTAATGAACAATACTTGAATCCTTTTACAATCTGTGGAAACAAGTTTATAGAAACAACAAGAAGATAATTCACTCATTAGCTGTTAACTCCTAATTATGATCATTTTGCTTTGCTCTTGTTTTTTAAATAGCCACGGTTTTATAGGTTGTCTAGCCCAAAATATTTCATCGTTATCAACCTTTGCTGGCAGATAATTCCCCAAAATGCTACAAGCTCAGAAAGAACTTTAAGCTTTATAACTGAAGCTTACAGAATTTGAACTAGAGCATTCAGATAATAATTAATACATATAATTAGGAACATACAGAAGATAGACATCCTTAATGGGTAACATTAAAGTATGCAGATCCTTCGGTTATTTAACTCTTAAATTGAATATTTCTTTATAAGGTGCCCTTACTATGATGCATGGGGAACATGAAAGGAACCTCTTTGAAGATTGCATTCTTTTTTGACAATCAGGCAATATGTTGCCAATGGCAAATTTCTTTTAACCCTTTGGTTAGCTTTGTAGGTGATTCTGACACATATGGACAATGATGCATGAACCCGGTTATATTTGAACCTTGTGGATTGGCCATTTCAACTTCCATCTGAGACAAATATAAATATGTCCTTCAGGTATAAAAACTGTACTTTGCTTAAATTACATAGAGGTTTGAGGAAATTGACTACTGCATATCTGTATGGACTATAAGCTATTTTATTTGTCTTCCAGTTCATAGATGCCAAGTTAATTGATTCATAAGGAAGGTAAAAAGAATTTGAGATGAACATACTTGTGAATGTTTAGGGATGTACTTTGTATGCAGAACTGGGAAGCAAGTAGAACTGGTCTCCCAAATGCTCCTCTTTTCATATATATTTGTATTATCAGACTTCTGTCAGATCAGGCCCTATTAAAAATAAGATAAACAATGAATATAAACATTATACTAAAATTGATGAAATGACTCATGTTTGATATCTGATTGGTTCAGTTACTGGATCTTTATTTCTAAATCATGATTTAATTTAAAAGCTACTCTTGTTTTGATAGTCAAACAAGGAGCCAGGAATAGGACCTTTAGGGAAATGGATATCAGTACACTAGCAGCCAATAATGACTTTAGACATGTTTTCTTATGGTATAGTGAGGGAAATACATGCTTAAAACCAGTGGTGGGTTTCAAATATGTGAACAACTGGTTCTCTGTGGATGCTGCTTCCAGAAGTCCATTCTGGGCCTGGACAACAAAAAAATAGCTACCAGTTCTGCTGAAGTAGTGAGAACTGGCTGAATCCCACCACTGCTTAAGACTCTTGCTTCAGGTCAGAGCAACAATGTAGAACTTTTAAGATATGCCTGATTGGGTTACTGGCCTTAACTCCATCCAGAACAATATATACCAGTTTATGTATTTTTTATGTATATACATATGTACTATAATGTCCTTTCTTGTTCTCTTTATTAGTGATCTAAAAAAATGTTATCCTAATTAAATTTCTATCTCAGCTAAATCTGTCCATTCACTGAGATAGATTTAGAAACTGTTATGCTAATTTAAGTAAGGAAGAGTTCAATTTATGCATTTCACCAGGGCACAAAAAATCTGAATGACTTAAATTGCTTCAAAGAGATTGCTCTCCTATATCTCTTTATCACAATCTAGTGAATGTTCAGAATATTGTTTATTTGGTCCTGATGTAATTAACATGTTGCAAGAAATATGTAAAGAAAAAAGACTTTGGAGGACAGTTTGCAAATTAGATCCAGAGGGTTTAATTGATACATTAATCATGGGTAGAAAAAAGGACAAAGCTCAAAAAATAACACAGTTCCAAATATAGGGAATGGAACAGGGATGTGCTATAAAGAGCATGTAAACAGAGGTAGGATTAAATGAAGTTGCATAACCCAAGGATTCTAGTATCTCCTTGCATGTACAAAGACTACAGAGAACAAACAGGAAAAATTCTAAGCCTTAATGCAGGAAAGCAAATATAATTTGCTAGGTATTACTGAAACCTGTTGGGAATAAACTCATGAATATAATGCAAAGACTAAAGATGATAACTTATTCAAAAAGAAAAAGTGTCCAGAAGCAAAGGAGGAATGATAATAGTTATGAAGGAGTACATATATATTGAGATCCAGGAATATTAATATGAGGACCCAGTCAAGATCTAAGAACAATCAATGGAAGGAAGGAATGGAAAGCCAAGATAAAGAGACATGTTTAGGGAGCACTTGGCTATCATAAACGAATTTAAAGTTTCAGGATCCAGTCCACTAAAATTGGGAGTTTTGAAGGAATCTCCAAACGTCATTTCAGGCTTCTTTCTGTAATCTTTGAGGAAACGTGGAGAATGTCTCTCTCTCTGTGTGTGTGTGTGTGTGTGTGTGTGTGTGTGTGTGTGTGTATATATATATATATATATATATATATATATATATATATATATATATATATATGAAGGAAGTGTTAATCTGTCTTTAAAAAGGGGAGAAAGAAAGGCCAAATGTCTATAATCAGTCACATAATTTAAGCCAATGAGAATTTAACAAAGTAACACAGTTACTTGACAGGATTCAGGATAGGTTTATCAAGAATAATAAAGCTAAATCCATCTTATCTCAAGTTTTAATAGACTGACCAGTTTAGTTTACTGTGAAAATGTGATGGATGTAATGTATCTTGATTTTAGGAAAGAATTCACATCTCCTGTGAGAGTATAGTAGAAAAGATGACAAAACATGGGCTGGATTATATGATCATTAGATGAATACAAAGCTTGTTGGGCAATCATATTCAACTGTACATTAATGGTTCCACATTAAACTGAAGGGGAAAGCTGAGTGATGTGCTCCATGCCTAAATATTTATAAGTGGTTTTAATAGAAGATTACAAAAAGTTATTATTAAATTTATGGACAACAAAGAGATAGGAGAATAAAATAGAGCATGGAATCAGGATTCAGGAAAATTTGAACGAGTTGGAACAAAGGGCAGAAAACAGCAGGAACAAATACAAAATTCTACATGTTGATAGAAAAACATCACTATACTGTATGATAAGGCGATAATAATTTAGTGTACATGCAAAAAGGATCTTAATAACTTGATGAAATATAAGCTGAACATGAACCAACAGTATAATGCAAATAAAAGCAAATACTATCTAAAGCTGATCCACAGAAATATAATGTCTCCTGTATTGATCAGTCTGTATCTAGAGATTGTGTCCAATCTGAGACACTGACAGATTCAACCACTGTAGTATAGAAGATTGGATACTGATATCACCAAGGGTTAGGTTTGATCTCCAAGGCTAGGTCTCTTTTCCAACATTCCATGATTCTGTGAAAGATAATCTACCTTCCACAATCCATGTTTATATATCAGATTATAAGAATCTTCTCTAGTAAACCAAATAATCTAGGGAATTCTCCTTCCACAGACCATGACAGACTTTTCACTGATGTTCTCTTGCAATCTTTCTAAATCACCTTTTTAAAAAAAATATTTGAAATGAATTAAGTCTCATATACTTTTCATATATCAGATTACTTGAGCAAATGTCACTGATATTTCTGAAAATGCACTGTTTTATAAGAATTGAAAACGTATCAGAAACAGTAGGGAGGGAGAGAGGGAGGGACGAAGAGAGAGAGAGAGAGAGAAGGGGAGGGAGGGATTGAAGAAGGTATATGAATTAGTTTAGTGACAAAAATATTGCTTTTCAGGTGGTTTAATAGTTATTTTCTTTGGAAGGATCCTATAGCTAAATAGAAGCTTCCACTAATACACTGCTCACACTGAGAAATTAGACAGGATGGAATACAGTTTTTGCTTTTAAGCAAGAGAAGTACTGCTGTAAGTACGTTTGGGATTTTGAGAAAATATTCTTGTTTTATTGGTTTGAATGATGTGGCCTAAAAGGTTGAGAGTTCAATCTTAGGTAGCATCAGATGTTTCTCTCCTAGAGCGCAAAGTAAAAAATATCTATTGAGAACTCTATATGGTGTCAGGAAGGGCATCCGGCCAGTAAATGTTCAGTTCCATTCAGTCGCCCCTATAAAAGAGATTACAGGTTCATAAAAAGGAAAAAAAATCTTGTTTTGTAAGGTTCAATGGACAATAATGATTCTAAGAAGATAGACCTGAACAAGCAAACAAGCAACAGGGATAGAGCAAGGATGGAATGGGCCTGTGGCAAAGAAAGGAAGATGGTTCTCTCATACTCTGTAGATTGAGCCCCCAAAAATGTGCAGGGTACATTGATAACAACATTAAAAATACCAAAATCAACAGCCAACAAACCAAAGCATTTGATTTTCTTTTCCATTTTAAATGTAGTCTGAGGCCAAGAGTTGCAGAGTACAATAACAATAATCTACATGTCAAGTCATAGAAGTGAAACTAAAATTTTAAAAGATTAAAACAGCAGAAGCCAGAAGTAGGAAAGCAGGTGACAGCAAGAAGTTTTTGCAGGCATTCAATATAGACTTTAGTGGAACAGAATGACCGAACACACTGTTCTATATAACTTCTGCAACTTTCTTTAGTGTTAAAAATCATATTAGCAATTGTTTTTTATGATTGCAAATATTTAGACATTGCATTATAAGGTCTTAGCATTTTTATTTTTATGTTTTTTGCAAAATTGGATCTCTTTTTTTAATTTGATGCTTAGCTCTGAGGTATTAGGCATGCTTGCACAGATGCCACTAGGAAATTATGGCCAGTGACTAAAAGATCAAGCCATAAAAGAAAAGTAAACAATTATGTATAGAGGTTTAATCGGCTGCTGAAATATTCTAAAATATCTGAGTGTGACTGGCAGAATTTGATGGATTTCTTGTTGCTTGGTACCTAGCAATCATGTTTAATGCTTATGTTAATATTGGATTGCTCTTCATTTTGGCTTATAAAAAAAACACATGTAGCTTTTATTGTTCCAACAGTCTCTTGACTTGTCATTTGAGAGGCTGCCAACATACTCTCACTTCACAAATGTTATATGTCTCTTTTAGAATGGCTGACAGCATACAAATAATAAAAATGGGACCTTTCATTCATCTATTTTACATTTAAAATGTGGTGGCCAGGGCAGCTATTTTAGATCTACTTGATCTAATGGAATATTAAAGAGTAGAAATTCAGATTTCTAGTTTGGAAAATCAGTTTGATTTGATAGTTGAAATTAATTTGGAATATCAGTCTGCTGTAGACCTTCAAATTGAATTATCTAATCAGGTCAATTCTATGCATGTATGGATATATCACGCTTTCAACATTTTAAATTAATTTGATGATTTTATCCAACCTTCTGATTTAGCACATAAAGTTAATTCAGCTCGAAAATTCTCACAATTTTGCTTTCTTTGACTCCCACCTCACTTTATTCCTCTGAATGCACTGACAATATGTTAGGTTTTGATATAAACTAAGAAAAAACCCCATTATTAAAATGTTGTAGTACATTCAAACGTGGTTAGATTTCCCCCACGAAATTGAAGTGTTTATACTGATCTTGTGCCAACTATTTTCAATCATATATATATGAATAAAATCCTTCAGACTTTCATGTCTTTGCAGACTACTACTGTATAGAAGAAGAAAAAAAACCTAGCATACATACAAAAAAGATCAATTGTTTCCTCTCTTTTGATACAACAGAACAAGATTCCAAGTGTGTGGTTGAGAGCAGCTCTTATTATTAGAAATCTTGTAGAAGGCTTTCACAAATTACTATCAGATAAACAGTTACTTTTGAAAATGAAAGCAAGCTAAAAACCTAAATATGGAACTATAATTCTGTGTGCATGTATATTTAATTTGTGACTATTGATCTCACTTTGGTTCTAAGGAATATAAAGTCACAGAATTAAGTTATCTTCAAATTAATGATTATATGCTTTGATAATGGTACCTAGCCAAATTTGATTGAGCAGTTCAAAATTGGTTTGCCTTTTGGATAGAAAGCCAACAGGAATTCCCTTATCTGCAAGCTAAACTGGTAAGTTGAAAAATAACCTAGACTAAAGCATTGGCAAAACACTTCCATATATGGTCAATAAAATTAGATGGCCATACCAATCTAGCTCTCAAGAGCTGAGCTCAGTTTGAGGGAGTTTTATCTTTTTAATAATAACTGTAGTAGGCAACAATAATACATTGGTGGAAGCACTACATATGACCTCACAAGAACCTAGATTTCAACAAGTAAAGTTCAAGTACTATTTTCATAACATCCTTTATGGGGAGGTTAATTAAGCAAATTGAATTCAATTCCTGAGAACTAGATTAGCATTAAGGTTGAAATTGGTAAGGATGAAACCAGCAGTTTCCAGATCAAAGAGAAACAAACTCCGACCATCTCCTAAGGCAGTGGTTCTCAACCTTCCTAATGCCACGATCCTTTAATACAGTTCCTCATGTTGTGGTGACCCTCAACCATAAAATTATTTTTGTTGCTACTTCATAACTGTAATTTTGCTACTGTTATGAATCGTAATGTAAATATCTGATATGCAGGATGTATTTTCATTGTTACAAATTGAACATAATTCTATTCTATTCTATTCTATTCTATTCTATTCTATTCTATTCTATTCTATTCTATTCTATTCTATTTTACTCTATTCCATATTGTCTATTCTCTTCTCTATTCTATTCTATTCTATTCTATTCTATTCTATTCTATTCTATTCTATTCTATTCTATTCTATTTTACTCTATTTTACTCTATTCTCTTCTCTATTCTATTCTATTCTATTCTATTCTATTCTATTCTATTCTATTCTACTCTATTCTACTCTACTCTGGTTTGTTCTATATTCTATTCTATTCTATTCTATTCAACAATTTAGGATCATCTTCTTCCTGGTTATTTGAAAAAGATTCAGTTATAGAAATGACAACTTTCCGATAATTCTCTACATCTCCCAGCTTTACATTTGGAGTGAAATGAATCCCAAATTGCCCTTAGTATATTTTATTATTTTATTTCAAAACGGACAGAGAGGAGGGTAATTTCCCTAAGAACCGCCCGCCGTGGCGCTCAAGGAGCTCCTGTCTCTCAGCCCTGCCCCTTTCGAGGAGGAGAGTTCGGGTATGGGGGAGCAGAGGGAAAGCGTTCTCTTCTCACGAAGGAAATTGGCCTTGGTGGCTCGCTGTACACGAAGCCTTAAGCAGCATGAGAGTTGGAAGAGCGAGGGGTTCCCCTTTCCATCCCTGCCGGGGTGCTTGCAGCTTTGTGGGTTGGTACTTTTACGCTCGCGGATTCGAAACATCACAATGGCTCAGAACGTTCAGAGTGTTACATTGTCTCCTTCCTTCCTTCCTTCCTTCCTTCCTTCCTTCCTTCCTTCCTTCCTTCCTTCCCTCTTTATCCCTTCCTTCCTTCCCTCCCTTCCATTGTTCCTTCCTTTCTTCCCTCTCTCATTGTCCTTTACTTCCCTCCCTCTTCATCCCTTCCTTCCTCTCCCCCTCCATGCCCAGGAAGGGACAAGGGGAGGGGGACAGGCTGCCAGAGGCAGAGGAGAGCTCTGCCCAGTTCACTTGCTCAGCTTCACCAGAAAACATGCCACTTGCTAAGTTAGCAGAAGCCCCAGAATCAGCGCCGGGCTACAGCTGATTCACGCTTCTGCTAAATTAGCAAACGGCATGTTTTCTAGCAAAGCTCGAGTAAGTTTGCTGGGCAGAAGCCAAGGAGAGCTGCTACAGCTGACCTGCTTCTTGGCTGCTCTGCAGAAGCATGGATCAGCTGTAGGGTTCGCCCCGATCCTGGACAAGAGGGAAGGAAGGAAGGACGGAAGGGACAAGGGGAAAGAGGGAGGGAAGGAGGGACAAAGAGGGAGGTGAAGGAAAGGAAGAAAGGAAGGAAGGAAGGGACAAGGGGAGAGAGGGAGGGCAGGAGGGACAAAGAGGGACACAAAGGAAAGGAAAGAAGGAAGGAAGGAAGGCAGGCAGGAAGGAAGGAACGAAGGAAGGAAGGAAGGAAGGAAGGGACAATGGGAGAGGGAGGGAAGGAGGAAGAGACCAAGAGGGAGGGAAGGAAAGGAAGTTCCAGCCAGCAGAGGCTTGGCAGCCCGGCTGTTGAGGAACAGAAGAGTGCAAAGCCAAGGAGAAGAAGGTAGTGGTTTCCTCCCAAAGGGGGCTCCTTTTCTCCACCCCTTCCCTGGGTTTGTAGGGAATTTTTCATCACCAATGCTGACAGATGCTCCTTGGAGCCCACCACGAGCTTTCTCACCCCCTTTGCTTCTCCCCCCGCTTTCATGAGGATTGTGGCACCCTTGGGAAGCTGATCATGCTTTGAAGCTTAGGAGAGGAGAAGGAGTCCCTTCCTCCTTTCCTCCCTCTCTCCCTGTCAAGCCTCAGTGGGCTCGACATGAACGGGTGGAGGAGGAGTTGAGGATGGACGGGGTGGCAAAGGAGACCGGCAGCCATCACCAGACCTCCTGGCTGACAAGCTCAAGTTCAGGAGTCACCAGCTGACGGGTGCAGGAGTTGGGTGCTGTGGCGGCCTCCCCTTCGCTGACCTGCGTGCACGAGAAGAAGTCAATCCGGTTGCTGCACAATGCGTCTCTGGGGAGGGCGGGGCCTTGCTCTGCGCCTGCACTCTTCATGTGCCCCCTGCAGGGCACATTTGGTAGAGTTCATGCACACTGCTACCAAGCAGCATATTTTCCACAAACAAGTGAGATGGAGCAGAGGGGGGGGGGAGGGAAGGCGGTTGACAAGCCCTGCCTAAGACCATCAGAAATATGTGTTTTCCGATGGTCTTAGGCGACCCCTGTGAAAGGCTCATGAAACCCCCAAAAGGGGTTGACCCAGAGGTTGAGAACGACTGTCCTAAGGCCATCAAAGAACTGGGCAAGTCTCTGCTAATTTATAAAAGTGTCATAAAAGAGGGGGAAAAAACACTGAAACATAGATAATTTCTTGCTGCCAGACTTCATATTAAATGAACAATATATTTTACCTGTCCAAAAAGTCAACCTCTACATGGTAGATACCTGCAGGATCTTCAAGGACATGACCCAGCTTGATAAGTAGAACAATATAAGTACTTATTTGAGATCAGCCAATTGTAGACCACAGGAAGAGAAAGAGAGAGAGAGAAATAAAGAGGGGGGGATTTAAATCCTGTGTATTTTCCCCCATTAATTTAAATCAGTACATTTATAGCCATTCTTTTCCCACACTTGAAAACTGATATTATATTTATATAATGGCTCTATCTGATTTTAGTTTTGACTTCAGCAATTTGGACCTTTCTACCTGTTCTGCAATGGATAATTACGTATTGGATTGACTTTTCATTTTTATCTTCAATAACATTCCTAATCTAGAAAGTGATTCTGGAAAATTTTCCTCCAATGTTAGTCAAGTACTGAGTCAGAGGTTTCACTTCTGAGAAGCCATGATAAACTGCTGAGCCTTGATGACCTGGGACCTTTAAGGTTGCTTGGATCCTCCACCAGTATGGCTAAGTGCAAGAAACTATAAGAGTCAACACTGAGGAAAAAAATCAGAAGACTACTAGTGGCCTAATTCTGTTGTTATTGATGACCTTTTGCTTTCTATAATATTTTTACTTGGACCAAGTTCATATATCAAATGAGATGGCAAATAATAAAATCAATAATAAAATAACAAAACAAAACAAAATAAAATAAAATAAAAATTCTTATTTGTCCCATGCCAAGACAAACTGTTAGTTGTATGACTGGAGCATACTCTAGTTACATTCCAGTTCCTAAATTCTTAACCTGAGTTATTTTTAAGGCTAACTTCTTTATTTTCTTAGAAATTCAGTTTGGGAGGTGGATTGTATATGTTTATTAGTCAATGTATATCTCAGCAGGTAAATAAAATGATGATGTTTACACACAGCATTGGCCTTTCTCTATTGCCACCGGCTGTGAATTCAGGTTCAGTGCAATACAAATTAGATGGCTCATGTAAAACCAAGCAGTTGTCCAACAGTGAAATTGCATGGAATGTTCTCTATGCTGCTAGTCCTTTACCTTTCCTGAAAGCCCACATAAAATTACCCTGAAAGCAAAATTTTTGAATCAGTAGAGAAAAACAGACATAGTTATTGCATCTACTGCTGTTCCTAACAGTTAAAACAAGTTTTTTTAAAAATATATAATGGGAAAACAGAAGGCAGAATTGCTAATGGGGGGGGGGGGAATCTAACTTTGGTTTTGTTGAAAAATATATAGATTGAATATTTTCTATTTTTCTTGTTCTAGTGTCCCATTTGCTATCCTTACATCTCTAAGAAAATAAATGAATGAATGTATAAATGTAATGCCTATACCAAGACATAACACAACTCCCCCCAAAACCTAACAACAATCAAAACACAATAATCAGTAAATCAATCCAATAAAATTAGTTCACAACTTAACAACCTAATAAATGTTAACACTAAAAAACCCAACCGAACAAGAGGCCATTTTTGTACTGATATAGGAATACAAGTATATGGCTCTATGTACAACCCAGGTGCCTATCTTGAACCATCAGCCAAATATGATAGAGTAGAAAAATCCTGTCCCTATATTGGCCCACAAATTTTTAAAGTATTTAAACGTCTTTTAAAGCCCAACAAATTTCTACTCATGTGGGGGAAGGTGATTCTAGAGCCATGAAAGTGGTTCCTAGAGGCCAAGAACCTGGAGAATCTGATCTTGGAGTGAGAAATTGAAAGAAAGCCCTTTGGGGAAAAAAAACATATAAAATGAACCAAACTTTTCAGTTTGTGACTGAAACGTTTGTGACTTCAGAGACATAAGCAAGGCAACAGTGGTTTAAACTGGGCTCTTGAACAGAGAGTCAGTGAAGTATTCTCTGTTGTATTGAGACTAACATGGTATATCAAAAACATATTTAGAACAACTTGAAAAGTACTATTCCAGACAAAGATCAAGGTGAATGAATGATAGATCAGGGACACCTGCCAGGATTATTATAATAATCTAATCATGAAACAAATAAGACACTCAATAATAATGCTGCAGATCCTCCCTGCATCCTATAAATATCTATCAAGTGAATATATTATTATAGTTATCATTCAAAGATCCTTCAGCTCTAATTTTTGGAAGGAAACCAGAGTATTTCATGATCCTGAACATCCGAACTTTTTTATTCCAAATGATTATAAATATGTCATTATTTATACAAGCTAGTAAATTTTAAAAAGAAAACAGCATCAGACCTAGTTAGTTCAATACTTGTTTAAGACACTTGTGGGGTTAGTTGAGAAATTTTAGGGCTGCACTCTAGATTGGGAAATTGAAAAAAAAAATGTCATAAGTAGGTTATGGCAAATCACTACTACATTCTTGTCAGAAAAATGATATAGAAACATCCATGAATCACCAGAAGTCAACTCAAACTTGAAGAAGAATTTACCTTTTAAAAAAGTGCTAGCAGCACCTATGCATTTCAGATTGACAATAAAATTTGATCTTAATTACTGTTCATACAAACTTAAACTGTAAACTGTTTAAGTATAAGTTAAACTGTACATATTATTAGAGTACTTCTTCATGCTTCCCGAATAGATATGTGTAATTTCCTGAATGATTTTTCTTTTACATTTGTCTGATTTTACTCATTTGTAGGAGGTTAAGACAGAATGATCAGTAAAACATTATCACTTCTATAATTGATAGTAACATGGGTGGTAATAGGAAAACCAGTTAAGTTATCCAATGCAGAGAGTCGGGAGAATCTAGAAACATAACGATTCAAGTATTGAGAACATCAGGAGAATATCTGTAATTGAAAAGGAAAGTGACAGTTACAAAAAAAAATTGGAAGACAAAATTTGAAGGCATGAATTCTCCTGCCTAATAATGTCAATCTAATAATGTTCCCCAATTGGATGTGCCTTAACAATTCAATTCACACTACTTATTTGGTCCTATTTTTTGAGGCATGCACAAGAGTAGGTATTTTTTTATTTTAAATTGGCAAACTTGGCATCTTTCCCCTGCATTATAATTCTTCTTGAGGTTGTAACATGGGTTATTCAGTTTGCTTCTATGAATGCTGAACCCACTCTCATCAGCTTAGAAATATGGAATTGTTTCAAAAGACTGTTTCAACATATCTTCAGTCAAAAGGAGGTGCTCTATTTGTGTGTCTCTATGTGTGTGTCTCTGTGTGTCTGTGTCTTTGCTGATTCCTGGTGGTTGTATGGACAAATCCCTGAGGTTTTCTTGGCTAGGGTCTTTAGGATTGAGGGAGAGTGACTGGTCCAAGATCACCCTATTTAAGATAGGACTAGAATTCCCAATCTCTGACTTTTCGCCAGATGCCTTAATCCCTACACCAGACTGGCTCCCTAGTCATTAACTATAGTGGGGAAAAATATGTGAATATTTGAACTCTGTCTTATAAGTTGAACCAGTTTTAGAAAAACTTCAGTTACTGAAATTCTTTTGGTACTGGCGTTCTGCTCTTATGAATTAATATTATTCATTCTCGGCTTTTTTTATTTTCTTGTGAATTTTTAAATACTTCAAGTCCTGCTTCTAGATGACATATAGACACATAGACATAAAAAATATACTATGCAAATCAAGAAACCAAAAAGGGAACAAAAAGACCCAAACACCTCCCCAACAGCACCAGTATCCAGATGAGCATCGATCAGGGGTAAGGCAACCTTGGCTCTTTTATGACTCGTGGACTTCAACTCCCAGGAATTCTGGGAGTTGAAGTCCACGAGTCATAAAAGAGCCGAGGTTGCCTACCCCTGGCATAGATTAACTCCAAAATTAATATCAGATCACATCCAAGTAAACAATATTCCAATCAAGGAATTGCCACAAAAGCCAGTAGTAAACAGCCTAATCAACAAATATCTAAGACACCCCTTGCCAACCACTACTGACAGGGCAAGCCACTAGAATGTAAACTGAGAGCAAATCCCATTCCTTACTAGCATGACGGTGTTACTTAGTTATGGTAATGAAATGTCTGCAAAAAAGAAATCAAGCTCAGAGAGCACCAAGGACCCCTCATTTATGGGTACTTTGAAACATAGTGACTGAGGTGTCTTACAAAAAGATTGATTAGATAGGGTTAGGAAGACTGGAGCAGTAGGAAGTAATTGAAAGACACTGCTGGGTCTTAAATATATGTAATATATAACTAATGACTTCAGGTGTTGGACTTTAAACATGGTGTCTTCCAGATGCTTAGGAACTGCAACTCCTAGGATTTCCAGGTAGCATGGATTATTCCTGGGAAATTCCAGGTCATCTAGAGGCCACTAGGTTGGAAATAGCTACTCCAAATGGAAAAAAAAATGATGCTTGAGACTTTATAAAACAACTACCTGCAAAATATATTTAATCCACATTCTCAGGTTCAGTAGGGAATAATATACACATATTTGGTAGTGAAGGCCAGAAAGATCCATTAGGCCTCATGTAATACAATTTGATGATTTTCAGGGCATTTTTTCAAAACAGGAATATTTTCTTAATGTACTTTCCTTTTGTGCTTTTGATTAAAGAACCTTGGCAACATGGAGTGTGCTTTGTTTTATCTAAATAAAGACCCATTGAGTTAATAAAAAGCAGCTGTAAGAGAAAAGGATAGACTGGGGAAGTGCTTGTTAAGAGTTCCAGAATTTGAAATAAGACCTCCATTAACTGCCCTAGTTAACAGTGATGAAGCATTTGGTGGTTACCATTTAATTCTTGAAAAGGTCAAAAATCCCTTCATATTAAGCCTGTTATATGCTCACATTAAAGTTTAGCAAGAAAGATTAAAAGGCTTGATAAAAGCCTCAAAAGCCATCTGCATGGAATTTAATAAAGATCTTCCTCCATTTCCACAGGTCCAGCAAATAGCGTGTATCATCACATGCCCTTTTATTTGGCAGAATAAGAAATGGGTTTTGACATTTCTCATTATGGCTCCTGATTTCTAGTACAGCCTATCCCAACCCAATGCCCTCCAGATGTGTTTGACAGCAACTCTGGTTTTACTATGATGCATAATGGAAGACAAAATGTTCAGAGAATACAGGCTTAGACTCTTCTTATCATTCAGCACTCAAAAAATCCCCTCACCTCTTATCATCTACTCTAACTGTTGAATGTTGTATTACCTTTTAAGAGATAGGTCAGATTATACAGAATATTCAAATTCTAGCTTTCCTTGGGCATCTGGATGTCTTTGAGTCAGTCATTCTCTCTCCATCCTTGGAAGAAGGCAATGAGAAAATGTTACAAAAAAACTGCATTGGTCTGTCCATGTAATTACGAGTCAAGACTGACTCTAAGGAAACACACACACAAATACACAAATACACACACATACACAAATACATGTTCAGTGTATTCGGAAATAACAGCAGTTAGTTACATCAACTATCCTCAAAAATGCATGGTTGATCATCAAGTACATATTGCAAATCCTATTGTGAATTTGAAAATAAAGTGAAGCACTACAGTTAGGCAGTGAATGTGGGTGCTTTGTCAACTCCCAAACATTTAGCAGCTACAAAATGTGGAATATTCAGTTTTCCCATAATGCTATATACTTTGGAAAAAGTATTGCGGATTTTAGGAATAGGTGAACCGTGTCTATCTATTTTTCTCACAGAGACTGCTTGGTAGCTGATGGGATTTTAGCTATCAAACTGTTATC
Organism: Crotalus tigris; assembly: GCF_016545835.1. Lineage (NCBI taxonomy): Eukaryota > Metazoa > Chordata > Lepidosauria > Squamata > Viperidae > Crotalus > Crotalus tigris. The sequence goes on along the minus strand of NW_024100413.1, from coordinate 1,200,584 downwards.
TCCTATAGAAAGTATAGGAGCTGTGGTGGCGCAGTGACTAGAATGCAGTATTGCAGGCTAACTCTGCCCACTGACAGGAGTTCGATCCTCATTGGCTCAAGGTTGACTCTGCCTTCCATCCTTCTGAGGTGGGTAAAATGAGGAGCCAGATTGTTGGGGGCAATATGCTGACTCTGTAAGCTGCTTAGAGAGGGCTGTAAAGCACTATGAAGCGGTATATACGTCTAAGTGCTATTGCTATTATTATATCACATCTTAACCCACACCAGCTTCACATCTAGGCAAAGAAATCTGCCTGTTACTTCAACCTGAGATCTAACTATGAATCCTCCCTAAAGAGAATGGTTAAATACTTGTGTGTAATTATAACAATTACTTTCCTCTTTTTTTGGTTTAAAATAATTAAATGATTAAACAGAAGAGAGACATTTTTATAAAATTTTGAATGTGGCATAAGTACTGCAATAAAAGACACATGAGAAATTTCATGGAGATTCAAAAGAAAATTTGCTCATCATTTTATCTGTGTACATGGGAGCCTGAATATGATAGGAACAAGTGGAATGGAGAAGAGGATCATCCATACTGTGGTCAAGCCACGTGCTAAAAAGTCATAAGACTGTCTGAACAGAGCCATGATAGGTAATCTGGTATCAAAGGGTATTATGGACTTCCATGCTCATCAGTCTCAGTCAGCCAATGTGAGGGATGGTATTTTGTTTTTGTTGTTTTAATATCATTTTCTGTACAAAAAAATGTTCTCAGGCACCTGAAAAGAATACATACGTAGCATTGGATCTCCTTTGATAATTGCAAACCTGATCTTCTATGGAGTCTCTAAAACTACATGGAAAGCTGCACATGTCTTATTTATTTATTTGTTTATTTATGGAAAGGTGCCTATATTATATTAGCTTTTCAATCTACAGATATCCATGAAGGAAAAAAAAACAAAACACTTATCATAAAGAGACCATAGTCCCCACCTAGTGGGTCCCTTTAGATTCCATTTCTAATTGTGCATGGTGTAATTTTATTACTATTATCCAATAGATAATGGTGGGAAGCGATTGGATGTATTTGTTCCCTCCCTAAGAGTTATCAGAATATATGGTAGATCCAAATTTGGCAAGATTGATATCAGAAAGACATGTAGTGATTTTTTTCAAGCTGAGTTCTTTATTGTTGCCCACTATAGACAGAATCTTGCCAAACTGAAGCACTCTATCTATACCTATCATATAATCTGAACTGAAAATATAGTAGATATAGATAGTAGATAGCAGAATTATATGAAAATATTTGGACGGAGTTGTCTCTTATTTTTCTGGAATGCACCCCTCCCTCCTGGAAATCCAACTTACTACATTCCATCACACCAAATTCTATACCTGTTTAATTGTTGGGATACAATCTCTGTGACAAGTGGAATAAAATGGTAGAAATGTAGTACCTTAGCTTTGCAATAGAAATAAAGTTTGGGACCTCTTTAGATAAGCTTAACCTTATCTAAAATGTAGCATTAATTGGAGAAAAAAGGTTCCTCTGAATTCTCCATAATTATGGCATGCGCTGCCAGTACATGTTGAGTATTTATAATTACTTCATTGGTACCAAATTCTGAAACATAATTTACATGATAGATAATTAAGGGAATGTTAAGAAATGACAAGTGATAGTGACTTATACAGTCTATGTTTTTAATTACATTCTCTTGAACAACTGTAAATTCCTCAGAAAGATTTAGCTCTGAAAAGTGATCTTATGCAACTGGAATGGAACAAGCTTGCACTGAAACTGTTAACAGTGTGACAAATCACATCTTAATCTCTCATCTATGAAATCCATTCCTACTTCAACAGATAAAGGGTTGAATAATTTTATTCTGAAGGCAAGTGACTTATCTGTGAATAAATCTTTCATCCTCTTTTTATTGGTTTCAGTCGCAGCTCCTGCCAGAGCTGACCCTGGTATCCGTTCTGCACATACTGCAGAATGTTATCTTAAATTGGATATCAGGAGATTATAGAATTATGACTTCAATGATTCAAATTTAAATTGTTTCTTTGAACTGATCTGTTGCAAGGGATAGAAATGGGGGAGGACTTCTAACATCCAACAAACAACAATCCTGTGAGTTAAGGCAGTATTAACACTTTTGTTTCCAGTAATGCTTTGCCCGTAAAATGAATTTGATATGCAGGATAGTATGATTTAACCCTGCACTGAATGATCACACCTAAGTGCTTTGGTAAATACAGAAAGAGCAATAATTAAAAATGATGCCCAAACTTCCTTCCTTCCTTCCTTCCTTCCTTCCTTCCTTCCTTCCTTCCTTCCTTCCTTCCTTCCTTCCTTCCTTCCTTCCTTTCTTCCTTCCTTCCTTCCTGGATATGTCTTTGTAGGGTTTTTTTTTTTACTTTCTAAAACTTTTGAACTTCATAAAGTGTTATAAAAGAGGCAAGGACTTTGCACAATATTAGCATTCTTATACACTCCTTTGCTATACAGTGACTAGGTTCAGAAGCTTTATAGCTTTTTCCCTTCAGTGCATTCAGTGTGTTCATTTTTTTCAGTTCCATTCAAAAATGAATCATTCTTTTCAGTGACACAGGACTGATCAAAAAGTGTCAATGGGAAAAGCGTGATTATTCAGAATCCCATTTTCCCAAGTTATACTAGACTTGCTGAAGGGGGGCAAATGAGCAGCAAGTACTACAAAATTACAATTATCAATTTATTGGCTTGGCCATGCATTTCTCAAATGTTTAACTAACTCTTCCTGTCACATCTTGGAGTGTAGTTCCTGAGGATTATATGGAAAGTCTCTATGGATGTATATTTGAGCTGCACTGGCCTGGAAATACAGCTGCCTTGTACTGCGTCAAGTTTCCCTGAGCTTCCAACTTTTATTTCTGCTTTCAGTGTGAATGCATATGCCTATTTCATTAAATGTTTGCTCTGCTTAAATGAACACACTGAGCAAGGAGATTGTGAAAGGCAGCTGGGTGATGAGGGGAAGCAAAGAAAAACAGAGGGAAGAGGGGAAAAAAAAACAGGAAGAGACAGCCAAGGGGATAGAAAGCGGGGGGGGGGGGGAGGGGGAGGGAAATAGACACTAGGGACAGAAGGATCCAAAGGGAAAGATGAAAAAAAAATATTATGGTTGGTTGCACATCAACCAGATGTGGATTTTGCATTTTTATCTACCCATGATGTCCTTTTCAAGGACTAAGGATAGGCAGATGTTGATTGTGTTAAAGTATTGTTGCAGGTTTAAAGCTGCTTCAGTTTCAATTTGTAAAGCTGCCTGTCCTATATAAGAGATTCTGGGAGACTCATAACAAGCAAAAACAATAATTAAATAAAAACAATTTAAGAGATCCATATACAAACAGTAAAGCCATCAATCACTGAAAACAATTATTTAAAAATCATCAATAGGCAAGGCAAAAAAAGCTTTCGCCCTAGGTCTCACCAGATGACACTCTTTGCTAGATGATATCCAGGCCATACTGCTCCTGCTGGTCCTGATGGGATGGCTGGATGTAACTACAAAAAGAAGTATGCCATATAGTGCTTTACAACCATTACCAGCACTTGAATTAAGCTCAGAATCATACTGGTAACCACAGCAGCTTATGAAAGAGAGGTGTATTGTGCTCTGATTCAGGAGTGTGAGTACCTCTTTGTGCCACCACAATCTATACCAGCTGAAACTTCCAGGTACTCTTCAAGGGCATCCCCTTGGAGAGGATATTATAGTAATCCATTTAATCCTCAGGCCATGGGTGATTGGAGGCACAACCTCCTAGTCCAGGAATGGGGACAATGGTGTATAACATAAAGTTGCACAAAGGCCATCCTAGTCACATCTGCATTCTATTCTTTAAGCAGGAGATATGAGTGCAGGAGAATCCCCAGATTGCACACTGGGTCTATTTGGGACAGTGCAACCCTATTCAGGACCAAAGATGATATGTCCCTAGAGCCTTCATGCATCAAAAACCTAAAGTCACTCAGTCTTTCTAGAGTTGAGTTGAAGCTTCTTATTCCCCATCCAGATCTTTACAAACTCTAAAAGCAGAGACAGGGCCTTAGCAGCATTGCTTAATTCACAGAGGAAAGATATATAAAGCTGGGTGTCACCAGTTTATGGATGATACGTCATCTCATAGCAATGAAAGATCTCACTCATTAGCTTCACATAGAGGTTAAATGGGAGTAGAGAGAGCACTGAACACTATGGAATGCCAGAAAGCTAGGGCTGAGAGTAGGATTTATCACTGCTAATCAGTACTAACTTGAACCAGAAAACAAGTATAGTACAGTATCAATTCTCCCCAATATCTGGAGCTGATCCAGAAAGATACTCTGATTGATCGTATTGAAAACCACTTGTTGAAAATAAACAAGAGCAAAGGTGAAAATACTTCTTCCATCTTGCTCAGAAGCAATGCTTTTTCTGACCCACACACAGACCTGAAATCTGTCTTAAAGGGATCCAGATAATCTGATTCATCTAAAACACTCTGAGATTGCTGCACAACCACTTTCTCAACAACTTTCCCTAAAAAGGAAAGGTTGGAAATTGGATGAAAATTGTCCAGCATAGTTGAGTCTAGAAATGGTTTATTGAGAAGAAAACAAATAAATGCCTACTTAAGAGGTGAAAGGACAATCACCTCTCTCAAGGAATAATTAACCACTATACAGCCATGTTGTCTCCTGGGAAGCTTTTTCCAACCAAGAAGGACATGGATCTAACAGATAGTCAAGCTCATGGTCATGAGGACCCTGTCCACTTTCTTAGACTCTCCAGAATCAACCATCCCAGATAAGAAGGCAAGATTATGTCCTGGGCATCTCTAAAGAAGCTATAAGAGATGGCCATGATGGTAAAAATGTGGGGTGGGATGAGCAGAAACTAGAGACAGAAGGAACCAGAAAGAAAGAGAGACATAAAATTATTTAAAAATATGCAAATGTAATGTGAAAAAAAAGATAGTTCTCCCAGCAGTTCTTTCATTACTGGTCATTCCTCCAGAGCAACCAACTTTAGCTGGTGTTCAGAATGATATTTGCACTTTGTGCAGTAATGACTAAGAAAAGATTAGTTTCCAAATTCTGGAAAGTTGCAATTCTATATTTTGATATCAATTTAACCAAGATAGGAATTATATATTATATTTCCATGTTGAAAGTGCTGAAATGCTTCTGTGGTGAAAGGATTAGGCCAGTGGTTCTCAACCTTTTTAATGGCGCGACCCCCAACCGGTCGTAAGTCGAGGACTACTCAACTGGTCGTAAGTCGAGGACTACTCAACTGGTGCAGCACCGTTTACAGAATGGGACTTTTGGTGGGCTCAGCAGGGCAGAGACAGCCTGGACAATCCCTATTGGCTTTGGAAAGCCAATAGAATTAGACTCTATTCAAGAGAGTCTATTCTATTGGCTTTCAAAAGCCAATCGAATAAAAGGGAGTAGCACAGCTAAGGAAAAGGGGGAAAAAATGGCGGACTGCGTTGTTTGGCGACCCCCGTGAAATGGTCGTTCGACCCCAAATGGGGTCCTGACCCACAGGTTGAGAACCACTGGATTAGGTGGTATCATCCTTGCCTGGGGCATGCCTAGTTGAGGCCTGCCTTTCATGCCCTTGTTAATGACTGGTGCCTATTTATTCAGTCACATTTGCATGCATTCATACTGTTAGGTGGGCAGGAGCTGAAGCAAATGATAGGAGATCACCCTGCCCATAGCAACACTCGGGCTTCAAATGTGGGCTTGCAAGTTATCAACACAGTGTCTAACCAGACAAACCACCATGCTCAAGAATAATAAACTGAATCAAGTTTTTTAAAAATCAATATGGATGGTCTGAGGACTGGCAACTCTCCAAGGAGAAAGAGAGGCCACTGTGTATCTTTAGGCTTCAGAATGAACAATTGCAGAACAATATTTATTTTTATTTATTTATTTATTTGTGAGACTTATATACTGCTTTAAATGCAAGCACTCTCTAAGCGGTGTACACCAGTAAGCAATGTATATATATATTTACATTGTCCCCAACAATCTGGGTCCTCATTTTACCTACCTCGGAAGGATGGAAGGCTGAGTCAACCCAATATATTGTTCTGCATTATATTGCAAAACAATATAATGACTCTTTTCAAACACCTGAAGCAACATCGTAAAGGGGATCATGATGTCATGTTTTCTATTTATCTACAGTACAATGGTTTTAAAGTACAGGAAAACAGATTCTGAATGTTTAGAAAAACTTGACAGAATATGTAATTATTTAAGGAGGTGGCATTGAAGCAAAGGTTGGAAAAATATTTAAGATTAAGGTGTGCAGTAGGAAGTCATATAAATTCTTTAAATAAAAATAAGTAAAACATATTAAAAAAACCCAAACCATTCCTTCTGGATGCTTTAATTTGGATACCCAATGAGCAAAGGTGGGCAAGCTGGATTCAGTAATCTGAAACGGGTTCCTAATCCTTGGTTTGTGGATCACTACTAGCCAAACCATTCCTCTCCACCACAGCCACCACAGCTCACCTCCACTGCTGCCCATCTGCAGAAGTAAAATGTTTGGGGATCTCTGATGTAAAAGATCCTTTCCAACATAGTGAGCTATCTTAAGGAAATAAGCTATACTCTGAGTTGCTAAACAATGTAAAGCAGTAGGCAAAAAACAAATCTACTCCCACATAAATATACCATATTTCATCCCAAAGATGCTTTTTCAGGGGGCATCTGGACTTTCTTGTTTTTCTTTGAAGATGTTTCGCTTCTCATCCAAGAAGCTGCTTCAGCTCTGACTGGATGGTAAGGAATGAAAGGATTTATATTCCTTGCAGACAATTATTCATTTGCATTCTTTTAGCCAGTCGTTAGTCCTACCCAGAGGCTTATCTGTGTCTTTAGGGTCACCTGAGTAGTGCAAATGGGTGTGGAGTCTTCTTGGAACTGTTGAAAGGACTGCATTGTAGAGTGAAGATAGATAATGTTGGATCCTTCCCCCCATGTTGAGAGAGGGATGTTCAGTGTTGACATAGATGGCCTCTGAAAGAGGAGTCTCTTTCAAACCAGCGGTCCTCTCTGTCCAAAATGTGGACTTTGCTGTCTTTGAAAGAGTGGTCTTTGTCTTTTAAATATGCATGGACTGTTGACTCTTGTCCTGATGGGCTTGTTCTTCTATGTTGTGCCACCGACTCGCTAAAAGAATGCAAATGAACAACTGTCTGCAAGGAATATAAATCTTTTCATTCCTCACCAACCAGTCAGAGTTGAAGAAGCTTCTTGGATGAGAAGCAAAATGTCTTCAAAGAAAAACAAGAAAGTCCAGTTGCCTCGTGAAAAAGCATCTCTGAAATAACTATGACCTGGATGATTGAGAATCTCCATAGACATACCATAATTCATTTATTTCATATTCTTGGAATACGTGTCATATATGTCCTAAGAAGTTGTACCATCCACTATGCAACATGGTGACAGAATGTTGTCCTGTCCTCAGAGGACTACATTTAATTTACAGTTAAAAAGTTAGGAATGGATTGAGGAAACTTAAAATGTTTATTGTTTTATGACTCGTAATATAATGATGATAGAAGACTACTATTCAATGTCTTATCATTCCATTCTCAGAATCCCATATATCTTTGATTTAAAGGATAATGTCAGATGATAACAAAGCTTCAGTTTTGTTATTTGATTGGCAATGTTTATTTCATGTTGCCAGCCAACCCTTAAATGCTAACGTCATTAAGTAATGATGGATATGCAATAATTCAGGCAGCCTGCTGAGAAATGCACTTATTGCTAACAAAATATAAAAATATGTGCTTAAAGAGGGAAAAAAAGGAACAATGGCTATTCAAGAACTGCATTCAGGTTTAATTCACTCCTACACTTTATGATCAACTTGCTTGTCTCTCCTTCCACCAAAATACTTAAAAATGAAAAACACTGTCATGGTGTCTTGAAATGAAAAGTGAGGAAAAAGGGGCCTAATAAACTACTCATCTCTATTTTGGTTTTTACATTAGGGGCTCTGGCATTTGTTGAATATGTCATTTTTGCAATCTCCATGATAGGAGTAAAATATTGACAAAATGTATTCTTTTTTTTTTTTTTTTTTTTTGCTTATGTTAAAAATTCCAGCAGTAAGTGCCTGGGCCTTTCAGATTTCTTTAACCTGAAGCAATGGCTGCTTATTTGTGGATTCTAGGCAACCTGTTGTTGTTTTTTCCAGGTGGAATAGCAATTTTTATCCCTAAATATTTTTTGTCCCCCTCATTTTTACTGGGATAGTTCCAATTTTGCAGTTGTTAAACTTTTTTCCAAGTATGATGCACAAAAACCTGCCTTTGCTGAATTTGTCCATGCAGTTTACAGCTAAAATTGTACATAGAACTGGACAAATGCACTTTCTTTTTTCTTTTTACGACCTTGTAAGCCCTTTTATTGGGGTGGAGTTGGGGTGACTGAGTGTAGCTGAGGGTATACTGGCCAGATGCCCTTCCTGACACCTACGTGAAGTTCATAGTAGATATTTTCTCTTTGTGCCCTGATAGAGAAACATCTGTCACTGCCTAGGATTGAACTCTCAACCTTTCAAGTGAGAGGCAAGTATCTTCACAAGAGAAAGATGCACAAAAATCCACATTATATTTTATTTATTGCCTCTCCTTTATTGTTTTTATAAATAACTCAAGGTGTCAAAGCTACCCAATACTCCTTCCTTTTTCCCAACAATGAGATGAATTGGGCCAAGAGTGAGTGGCCCAAGATTATCCAGCTGCCTTTATGTCTAAAGTAGGACTAGAACTCACCATCTCCTGATTTCTGTATAAGGCCACATTGTTTGCAGATAGGGAAAAATGTACCTTATAAGTATGTTCATTTACATTTATGGATATGCATTGCATGTATGTAAACTGAGCACACATATGATTTGATAATATTGAACGGTGGGTGCATAAAGACAATTTAAACATCCCCAAGATCACAGATAATGTTCTGATAACCAATTGCTTATTTTTTACAGACGTATTAATAAATAATAAATATTATAGTGTTTATTATATACAATGTAATTCTACATGCAATAGTAGAATTCAAATTACCCATGAACTAAGGCTGTTATGAAGGAAATTAGTGTTCTACAATAAATGTAAAAAAAACCCCACTGTATTGCAGCAAGGCAATGTATATAAAGTTGCTATTTATTAGAATTAGACTAAAAAGGTAGAAAGCGGAAAATTTTAACACTGGAACACTTGAACACGAACTGATGAAGCTTCTTGGATGAGAAGGGGAAAAACAGTCCAGTTGCCTTTTGAAAAAGCATCTTTGAGACAACTATGACCTGAATGACTGAAAATCTCCACAGACATTTAACACTGGAACAGCTAAAAAAGTGTCTGCTTCTGCACTGGACTGGAAATGAGACTATGAGGTTATGTTCCTTTAAAAAGGCTAGTAAGGCAACTTTGTGCTGTTTATCAGAGTCTGGGAATGAGCTTTAGAGGTCATCTAAACATAGAACTGGAAACAATCCCTAAAGGAAAGAGGTGAAGAGAATAGGAAGATGGAAACTTCAGGGAGGTGTTAAGAGGCTGAACTCCTAGTGAAAACTTAAGAAAGGTCACATGGAGTAGAGCTAAAATGGTTTATGGACCTGTTAGGTAAAAGAGTTATGAGAGCTAAGTTTGAACTAACCAGAAGAAAGGGGAAAGAAAAACTGTGAACCTCAACTGTAAATTATAGAAGAAAGGGGATAGAGAAAAGAAAATGGAGGGGAGTGCTCAGTTGAGCAAAATCATTGTTCCCCTTTTGCTACAGGAAACATTGATAGATCCCTTCATTGAGATGTTTGGCAAATTAAGAAAATTAAACCATGCTCTTTCTTTGACAGACCATCTGGACTTTGGAAATCATCCAGAAGATATCAAGCAGAAAAAAGAATTCTGTTTGTTTCTTTTTTTTTAATCGGCTCAAGAGAGTAGGAGAAAGATAATAAGATATTTTAGCACTATTTTTACAAAAGGATTAATGAATATTTGTCAGTACCATCAAGACATTGTAAAATTAAATTCTGGAATTATACATTAGAGATAATACTCATTTAGTGACCACACTTGGAACCAGAAACTCAGTTGTTGAGAAGTGATCATTAAGTGGAACCATGATTGGGTTTGAAACTTTACTCCTGTGTTCCTCTGCTTTATGACCTGTAATGGTAATAAATGCAAGGAAAAATTACATTTTCATCATCTGTGAACAGTTACCAACAAGGTAGTCATTAAATGAGGACTATCTGTATTCCAATGTCTCATGGCTTTATTTAATTCACAGTCAATAGCAGAAAAATTTAAAAAAATAAAAGAAGTAGTATATGTATCTATGTATGAACACATACAAACTATATAACTATTCTCCACTTGTGGCATAAATAGTATGGTTCAAATCAAATCTGTTTTGTGGCTATTTCTATGTTTCTTGCTTTAGGCAAAATCTACAATTTTGAAAGTCTTAAGAAGAAGGTAGAACATTAAAAGGAGACAAATATCCACCAAAGGGAGAAACCCATGTATGTTGCTTGAGATATGTCTTTTCTGAATAATTGTTGTTAGTGTTGATCATATGGTCAGCCAGATGTTTGGATCAGAACTGGATTTTTTATCTACTTCTCAAATCTTATTTGGTCTTTCTTGTAGGCCAGCTTGGTATCTTCAGTCCTCAGTAAGCCTTCATGGTGTACTAGCTCCAGGGCATCTCCTTCACTGTCCTTCAGATATTCTTTTGAGACCTTGTTTTCTTTGTCAACTCTCTGGTGTACTTGCAACAAATACCAGCCTACCTATTTTCTTTGGTAAAGAGATTGGTCAACATTGCTGCATGGATGAAGGGCATGATACATTGTCTTTATTTTTCTTGTCATATTACCCAGGACTTTTAGTTCTGCTTGAGTCTAGTCCACTATTCCTGCTCTGTATCTACTTATTGAATTTTTCTAGGTGTTAATTACCTTGGTGGTGTTTCCTCCATTGACTTTAGATTTCAAAATTTGTTTCAATCTTATGATATATTAATTTCTAATCTTCTTGACTTCTGTTTGCTTGGTGTTGACAGCTTGAAGGCTGTCCAGGTATTTGTAGTGATCTTCTTCATCTAGACTCTATAGCACTAACATTAACACTTAAACTTAGACTTCACAGTGCTTTAGAACCCCTTTCTAAGTGGTTTGCAGAGTCAGCATATTCCCCCCCCCCCCGACAATCTGGGTCTTCATTTTGCTGACCTTGGAAGAATGGAAGGCTGAGTCAACCTTGAGCCAGTGAGCTGAATTATCCTGCAATAACCTATTGTAACCATTGGGCCACACAGTTTGTATTTCCACAGAGTAACTTGATCCCTTCACTTTTCACTATTTTCCCCTTGTTGGTGGTGGTGAAGATGGCACATTTATCCACTCCAAGCTCCATTGCAATTTATTGGCTGTATATACAGACAGTGTTGAGAAGCAATTCTTGTCAGTTAATGTTTTTTTTTTTCCATACAGCTTCAGATCATCTATGTGTAGGAGATGAGATAGCCCAGCTGTTGTTTTTGGTGTTTGATAGGTATGGGCTAACTTGGTCAGTATTATTGACAGAAGAATCACTGCAATGACTTGAGTTACCTTGAAGTAAGATGGGCAGGCTATACAGATAGATAGATAGATAGATAGATAGATAGATAGATAGATAGATAGATAGATAGATAGATAGATAGATAGATAGATACACAGGCAGACAGACAGACAGACAGTAGTGGAAATTCTCTTCTTATTGTTCCATAACCATTATCGAACGTTGATGATCATGTTGGCGATCCTGTTTTTATCAGCAGCAGCACAAAAAAGTGCTGCTGAGTTTTGTCCAAACCAATCCCTTAGATTTTGAAGCTATGATGTTCTTCTTCTGCCTGGACCTTGTTTGCCTTCAATCTTTCCCTGGAGGATTAAATGGAGTATGCCGTATTTTTCTGGGTGCCGCATCACATGTCCAAAATATCCTAATTTTCATTTTTTAATTGTTTTGATGATTTCCCTTGGCTTTCACAGGCGGCTTATCACCTCCTCATTTCTGATCTGTAGTGGAAATAGTCTCCTTGAAATATTCCTCTCTTCATATTAACCTCCCCCAATCTATCACATTGAACAGCAACTATGTCTTCTTTTGTGATCTTTGCACAAAGCTTTTGATGTTTATACTGACTCCTGTTATTTCTAAGCACTTGCTTATCCAATCATGTGGCAAGGAATCAAATGCCTTCTTGCATGCAGCTATATTGGTCTTCCTTCTCTTGCAGGTTTCCAAAATCACCTTGTCAGTTAGGAGCTCTATTTTTGTTGTTGTTGTTGTTGTTCCTCTGAGCTTTTATTTCTGCTCAGATGGAAAGAGCTTGTTTTCAACTAGATGCTGTTAGACTGCCTCAGCTACTGCAACAGTTAGCAATTTGACAGTCATTGATAAGCAGGTACAGTAATTGGCCAGTAGTTGCCTGATGCAGCTCTTTTTGTTCAATCTTTCCATACAAGGTAGGTTTTGCCAGAAGTTGCCCAGCAACTCCTGCCTCCTGTTGTTTTCCTCAACAACAGTCCTTTGAGATGGATTGAGATGAGAGTGATTAGCCCAAAATCACCCAGCTGGCTTTCATGGCTAAGGGAAGCCTGGAACTCATAGTCCCTTAGTTTCTAGAATAACATCTTTAGCACTATACCAAACTGACTCTCAATATCAATATCTATAATGGATAAGTTTTGCCAGTTCCTTTGTCAAGCTAGAAATGAGTTCTCATTTCAACATCAAATTATCTTTGTAACAAAATAGGTGGGATCTTCCTAAGAAGCCAAGTGGTGTGAAAAGCTATACAAATGGTAAAATCCACACAATACAGGCCTTTCCATAATGTAAATAGATGTGTAAAATGCCTACCTCAGTCATTTGTCTTTTCTTATCTGAATGCTTACTATATGTGTGGAAATGTAGATTATAAATGGAGTGAATGAATGAAAGAATCATTCATAGAAAGGGCTTTTTTATCCAGCTAATGAGAGCATAGTAGCTATACTAAAGATATGAAACTAGACAGACCAAGGTTCAAATCCACCTTCAGCCGGAGAATCTCAATTTGGGCCCTCACTTTCTCTTACCTCAAGGGTTGTTATAGGAAAAAGTGGAGAGAGGGAATGTTATGCATGATGCCCTGTGTTCCTGTATGAAAGCTGAAATCTAAATCTAAGAAGGACCACTCTTGTCTAGGTCAGGATTGTCCCAAAGGTGCTTTTTCAAAAGGTAACCGGACTTTGTTTTTCCGTGAAGACATTTTGTCTCTCATCCAAGAAGCTTCTTCAGTTCTGACTGAATAGTCAATCATTCAGTCAGAACTGAAAAACTTCTTGGATGAAAGGAGAAACATCTTCAAGGAAAAACAAAGTCCAGTCACTTTTGAAAAAACACCTTTAGGAAGCTTGTATTACTAATAAATATATATTTAGAACCAAACACAAGCTAATACAGCATGTTGCTTTTCCCAAACTAAGCAGTAAATGAAAAATCATCTAATGCACAATTGATTGCTTTATTGATAGAAGAGAAAGCTCAGTTTTACTGGCATTTGAGCTATTACCTTATGAATCAGAATTATAAGCTGAAATTGGTGTATTACTGGTAAGGAAAAATAAGATTACTTAAAAGGGAAAAAATGAAACATATCCAATGTAATCTTGCTTAAATAAACCAAGCTTGCCTCATCTCTCAATTAAAAATAAATCAGGCACATACCAAATGGGTTTCAGTAGAGTGAAATTCCATCGACTTCCTAATTGAAAATCACGAAATGTAAATCCTAGCATGTGCTCATTTTGTTTCAGACTTGTGCCAGTAGAATTCATTATCAGGTTTATGTAATCATTCAACTTGTTTTTCATATTTAAAGAACCGGACACAAGTTGTTTGCAGATATCTTTGAAAATAGACTGGATATGTATCTGAAAATGGGAAACATTTTTTTCTGAATTCATCAGAGTATGTCTTCCTTTGCTTGAAAGATTTAGATGGGTTGTGTTAAGCAGGAAATAGCAATAGCATTTAGACTTATATATCACTCCACAGTGCTCTACAACCCTCTCTAAGCAGTTTACAGAGTCAGCAATATTGCTTCTAACTACTGCACCACCAAGGATCACTAGTGGGGAAGTTTTGCTGTGACTTCTGAATCAGGTGGCTAGCATTTTGCAAATCAAACACTGGACCTAGAACCCCACACAGAACATAAAAGAATTTTTAAAAAAATAAATAATAGTGATGGATTTTATAGGAATGAATCCATGATATTGCCTACAATATGATCTTAATGTAACAAATGATCTGTTTCTCAAGGAAAGTAGGCACTCCCAGGTTTACCAGTCCTCATAACTGGAATGGGGTATCCAGTTAATCCAAGAGATCACCAGAAAAGTGGAAGTAAAATCATGAAATAAGTGGGCAAATGCATTTACTGACTCACTTGAGTCTGTATGCCTGAGTCTTTATAGGAACCATTGTTTGAAGAGATCTGTACATTTATTGGCAGGTCAATATGGCATCCACTAATTCTTATTTATTTTCCTTTCAGTGGTAAAACTAATGAAAGACTGATTTCTTTTTCCATTTTTCAGATTTCATATAGCAGCTCTTTGGAAAACAATAAGAACAAAGTCTGCAATTTAAAATCTTGTTCCGAATCACAGTGCACTGAAGCAGCTAACCCACTCTTGACAAGAAGATAGATGGAGACAGAAGACTTTCCCAAATAACTCAGCATTTTTCAGAGACAGGCAATCATCAGACAGAAAATTAAAGCAAATTTTGCATAAATATGTATTTCTAGCATTTGTGTTCATATTACTCATATGTGCTCATATTACTTTGAAAGAAGCTAAAAGGGTTTTAGGTCAACTGTATAGCAGCTGCGTATAAGCAAAAGAAGGGAATTAAAATCAGATGTTTGCCAATATCTAGTGAATAATTTAATTTCTAAACCTCTCTCTTATGCATATCATTTCAGGAAAAACTAAAGAAAATTGTATTATTGTAAAACAGAAATGTAATTTACATAACTTCTTGACTAAAAAATGTTCTTCTTTGATATTTGGAAAGTTTTTGTATAATATAATTTTCGGTGATTTATAAACTTTTTTTCATTTATCTGTAAGAAGAAAGGCAATTAAAAGCTGTATTAAGTAGATTTTTTTTCTGTTATTTTCTTTTACAATGTATGTTTAGGCAGTTCCCTAGGCTACATTATGCATTTTTAGCACACCTTTAAATTATGATCTGTTTGGTGATGAGCATGAAAACCAAGCACATGTCATGTCTTATCTATAGCAGCCTGTTTTCTATACTTCAACTAAATCTAAAGGGAAGCCATGCTAACAAATGACAATTCCAATCACTTTGCAATCACAAAGTACGCTCAAAAACAGTATCGGCAGAAAAACTGAATTCCACTATGAATCAATATTAAAATTAGGTATCTCTTAAAGTGGGAAAACCATTTGGGAAAACTGGAAGATCAACTGTAACATCACATTGGTTAATATGGTTATCTACAGTATTCTTCAGCCAATGTATTCATGAGGGCTTTAAGACAAAAGAGCATACCGAGAGAGAAGATAGAAGAAGTCAGATAGAAATCCTTATACAGTCAAGGCAATTTGGCTTTATTATTAGGATAGCAGCTATGGTGCTACGAAAGGCAAAAGGAATAGAGACGATTTAAGTACTGGGAAAAAGGAAGGAAGGTGACACTTGAGAGGTGATGTATTTGGGGGTGACTCAAAAGCACACAGAGCAAGAAGCTTCTGGCCATCAAGAACACACTATCATTTGTAAAACTGTCAGATTAAAGATATAGAAATATTTGCTTTTGGCTGAGACAAACCCTTAGAGCAGAGATCCCCAAAGCCTGGTCCATGGACCAGTACCAGGCCATGGCATGCCAGCAACCAGTCTGCACAAACAAGCAAAGGCCCATCCATGGGACGCAGGCAGCATACAAAACCACACACTCTCCGGTCTGTGGAAAAACCTCTCTCCATGGAAACAGTCCCTGGTGCCCAAAAAGTTGGGGCCTCTGCCTTAGAACACTCTGTTACTCCAGTGTACCTAGGTATTTGACTTTATTTTGACTGTAACACTAGTTAGTCAAACTACACGTTTCCTATCTGCAAATTTTAAATATTGTATCTTCTCAATTGATATAATTAGTTGTTAAAATCACTATTATTGAATTTCTCAAAAAATTTAACATCTGCCATTTTATGTTACTAATAAAGATAATAATGGTATGGAATCATACAAGTTCAAGTTGGAAAAACTATGGGTTTTTCATTTCTATGTTGGTATAATTCCAATTCTTAGATAAAATTATGGATGAGACTTAAGAAGTGTAATTTTGAGAGCCATTGTCTGTTGTAACAAAGAAAGACTGAAATAAATGCAGTTCACAGCACTAAACATTTTCATTTTTTTAATGGGCTCACTTATTTTGTCAATAAATAAATAGGACTCAAATGTAGAACAAACAGTAAAACTTTATAAATGGAAACACACAAGGATGCTGCTAAGCATGACAGGCTCGTATCAAGTTTGTTTCCAGATTAGTAAATGTTGTTATAAATGAAGCAAGGAAATCAAATGAACACCATACTGGAACATGACGTAACTCATTCTAGAATTTCCATAAATGGGCAGAATTGATACTAAGATATGTCCTTTTCAGCAGAACTGTTTTTTTTCTTTTTTCTTTTTTTAAAAAAAATCAACTGCCATTGAAAAAAAAAGAGAATCAGGATTTCTGGTTTTAATACAAGAAAATCAAAATCTTGTGTTGGTAGCTCTCAACCCAAGAACTAAGTACTTCCATTTACTTCATTTATTATTCCTTATAAAAAATATGAGTCCAATTTACTAATTTGACAGAACACTTATAACTATTTGCTTTTTTCTGTTGGGAGAACTACTACAAACCATCAATGAAAATGGATGATTACAAGTCCCCTGGAACTAAACTGATTAGCAAAATAGTTGCCTGAGTAACAGAGTATATGAAGGAGTTGCAATGTTTTAAATTATATGGTTCCTTATTTTATCTCAAGAATTATAGTTTTTTAAAGATGATTTGTTGTAATACCACTATTCAGGGAAGAGAAGATACTGGTACTTTCCAGGTTCTTATCCCATCATTATTCCTTATGGCACATTAAAATGTAAACTGATCTAAATCAGCATCATTGTACAAGCAGCACCTAACTATTTTTTACCTACTCCTCTTCTCAAAAATGAGAATTCCCTTTATGTTGTAAAAAATGCAGAAAGGTTATTTGTTTATTTAGTCATTTGAAAGCAATATAAAATGCTAAAGGGATGCCAAATGTTTTCATTAGAGACTCATTTTTTTTTAATTACGGTTTTGAAAACTGGTACTGGAATCTGAGATGGAGATAGAAAAAACTTTTGTGTTTCACTTAATTGATCTGACATCTTTGATCTTGATGATGTAGTGAGAATAAAAGAAAATTAAAATGAAGGCATTCCTAGATAGGCAGAGTTACCAAAGAGATTTTATCCCCATCCTTGCCCAGTTACTTCTTCTGATAAAACATCAGGCAAATTGCTTCACTATATCCAGATGAAAAGAAAGAAAACACACAGGGATGCTACTTAGCAGAAAGAAATGGCAAGGGCCCTACATGAAAGTAAATATTGGCAGAACGAAAACTTGTCAATCCTGAAATGCAAAGGAAAAAGTAAGAAAAAGGATAATGCTGAAAGTTCTTTTTGTCTCTGCATGAAAAAATAAACATGTTATAGATAATTGATGAAGCAATGGCTATAGTTTACTGCCAATTAAAATTTAATTTATCTGGTATGGTTAAAACTAAAGCAAGAAATTACCCTTTACAATAGACTATGCTCTATACCAGTGGTTCTCCATCTATGGTCCATGGATCCATGGGTGGGGGCACTATGTCATCACAGGGGCTCCATGAAGGTTTGAAGAAATGTTATTATTTAAATATTGAGTTAAGTCTTGGGGGGGGGTCTGTGGCCATGGTTCTTGGATACAAAAGGTATTTAAGGGATGCCTGTGGTGAAGAAAAGGTTGAGAACTATTGCTCTAAACAGTAGTATAAGACATTTGTTATGGTGAGAAAAATGCAGTAGCATATCTTTTCTTTTGGAGTAAACTTTTAGATCTAATTTAAAATAATTATTTTCTAATTAGCTCATTATTGTTTGGTATAAAAAGTTTGGGGACTTTCTCAGAGATGGAACTTCAGCCCAAACCAGATCTAGTGTTGTGCATTAACTACTATTATGGGGTTTTGTCTGCTGTCATGTCTGGACAGAAGAAGTGGTTTCTGATAGCTAAAGGGACATAAGATTCCATCTTTTGCTTAGTTAGCATTTTCTTTTAACTCATCACTTTTAAATACTGCTATAATTTGCTTGGGCTTATTCAATAAATCTTCTTTTGCTTTCATATCGTTTGTGTTTATTATGTCCAAATCTCTATGACAAAATAGTTAGCAGAACAATGCATTTTGAAAGAATTTTGAATATAATTTTTATTAAGAATTTTAATTACAATAGTAAAAACTAATACAATCTAAATTTACAGAAAGGGAAGAGAATGAAAAAATAAAAATACATTAAAAAAGAAAAAGAATATAATAAAAAATGAAAAGAAATATATGAAGAGGTGACTTCCAACCTACATTACAAGTATAAACAAATTTAGTAACTTTTCACTTCCTATAAGGTTAAACAGATATCTCTTCATCCCATTCCACCTCTTATGTAGAGTATAAGCAAATCCATAATTTCAATCCTGGTATCAGCAGAACGTTTATAAAAGAGTGTCTCAACATTGCAAAAGAAAAAAAAAGCCTTATTTTAATCTTGATCAAATAAATCAATTTTATATTCCTTCCTCTTACTTCTAATACTCTTAATCTTAATTCAATCAGATTTTGTTGTAGGATTTTTGTTGTGAATCCAATGAGAAAACATTTTTCTTTCGGTGTCTTATTTGTATTTCCCTTTTAATTTTTAAAACTTCAGCCAGTTACTTTTGTATATCCAATAAAGTTTCCTTTTCCAAATCTTTCTCTTGGCCTGTCATTTTACATCTGTCATTCTTTCATAAATAAGTTTTAGACATAGCCTATCTATAGAAGCAGGCATCATTATTGACACAGTTGATAATGTAGTTACTAATTTTAGTCTCTATTCTTCAAATGTTTTTTTTATATTTCTGATGTCATTTATTTGATTTTTATTTCACTTTTATTACTTTATAAGTAACTCAAAGTGATGAACATACCTAATACTCTTTTCTCTTCCTATTTTTCCCACAACAACAACTCTGTGAGAAAGATTGGGCTGAAAGTGACCAAAAGTCACCCAGATGGCTTTCATTCCTAGGGAGGGACTAGAACTTTCCTGGTTTCTGGACCAGCACTTTAACCACTAGCAAAACTGTCTCTATATTTAAAAAAATTGTGATTTTTTTAAAAAGTCCCAGTAATAACCATAAAGTAGTAATAGCAGTCATAGCCAAAATAAGTCTGTTTCTTACAAGTAATTTTTTTATAATTAATTCCAAAATCTTAAAATGAAAGTCAATATTCCAAATGTATCTGAACCCTTAATCAATTTATAACTTTATTTCTTTCTTTTTAATAACATTTTATTAAGTTGTAAAGTAAAATAAAAACTACAAAGCAAATAGTAGGAAAAAGGGATAAGAAAGTGAGGGAAAGGGAGGAAAAAGAAAAGAAGAGAGATTTACTTCCAACTTCCCTTGTTGCAGTGGAATAAAGCATTAACATTGAGCCTCAACTATTTACTTTTTCACAATAGTAAAAACTAGCCATTTCTATAACAACAAATCAATCTAATCAGTGAAACCCAGAATCAAAGTTTCATTTTTTCCCCCACCTCAACCACAAAGTCCAGAAGCGGTTTCTATGTAGAAACAAAAGTATTTTTATTCTTTTCTTTAATCAAAATAGTTAATTTAGCCATCTCTGCCAGCTCCATCAACTTCTGTAGCCATTCATCCATAGCATGAATTTTTGTGCATACAGTAGTCTTGCCAATTTATAACTTTCTTAGATTAATAACAATAACAATAACAACAACAACAACAACAACAACAACAATAATAATAATAATAATAATAATAATAATAATAATAATAATAATAATAAAGTTGGAAGGGACCTTGGAAGTCATCAAATCCAACTCCCTGCTCAGGTAGGTAACCCTATACCATTTACCATTTCGGACAAATGGCTGCCCGGTTTCTTAAAAACTTCCAGTGTTGGAACATTCAAGATCATATTTAGCTCTTTGCCATTTATTTCAAACCCTTTAAATTCTTCAGCTTATAATTTTTTTTGTTCAGATTTGAAGATAAACTCACCTGATGAAGATTTTACACATGTGCTGTTCCAAAGGTCTTTAATAGTTTTAAGATGGTTAATAGGCAATTCTCAAAGTGTTTTTGGGGTGGGGGTGGGGAATGGATGAAAATCCTTTTTCATCAAGTTGAATAAGTACTGGTAGAAAACAAAAATACACAACCCACATTAATAGACTGGGCTAAGATTTAAGAGATGGAATGGTTGTTTAATGGACTTCCTCAGATTATTTACATATTTACATATACATCAGCATAGTCTTTTCCAATAATGTATTCAACAACTGTCTGACCACAGCAGAATGACTCCAATTGGACAAACTTTGAAGCAGAGTTGGGCAGTTCCACTAGTTGCAAAGAACATTACTAACAACTTCAAAGCAAATTCTTTTTTTAAATGCACAAAGTTCCTTGTAAGAGAAATGCCAAACTGCTAAAGATTACATCAGTTTTCTTTATTTGCAGGAAGTCACACATAAATCTAAAGCTTAGTTTAGATGTTAATATCATGATGAGATCAAGCTATACTCTCAATATGGTCAGATAACCCTCCCTCCTAAAGTGGGCTTATTCTTACTTTCCCTTTATCAATGATAAATCATTGTTAAGACTGGTCAGACCACAATTTTCTCATGGCTGATGGCCCAGTAAAAATTAACCCAACAATCCTGAAATAAACAGTGTAAATTAAAGGATACTAATAAATGGTATTGTTGGGTTTTTAAATGCTTTTCTTCCTTTAAATATAAATGTGTTTAATGAAGTTCTTGCCCTAAACACAGAGAAAAGGTTGTCTAGGGTTAGGTATGGCTTAGGCCACTCCTCAGAGTAGTGAATAAATTAAACCAATTTTTTCAATCGATTTGGAACCAGCCTACAAGCCCGTAAGGAATCGGATCAACCAAGTGATCAACCTATGACAGTGCCGATTCCTCTTCACTAGGTGACCTTCTCAAAACACGACTAATCGAGCTCATGACCAACCAACCACATGACCACATAAGACAAAATAAAAGCAGAGGAGAACTGGAATGAGATGCTTCAACAGAAGTCCTGCTGCTGATGTTCCCTAGCCTAGTGACTAAACGTTAGGAAGCTACAAATATTTTCTAGCATTTTAAGTCAACTTTGCTCATGAGAATGACTGTCATTAATCCATTGCTACAAAAAGAAATAGAATAGAATAGAATAGAATAGAATAGAATAGAATAGAATAGAATAGAATAGAATAGAATAGAATAGAATAGAATAGAGCTGGAAGGGACCTTGGAGGTTTTCTAGTCCAGCCCCCTGCTCAAACAGGAGAACCTATATCATCTCAGACAGGTGATTGTCTAGTCTCTTCTTAAAAATCTCCAGTGATGGAGTGCCCACAATTTCTGGGGATAAGCTGTTCCACTGGTTGATTGTCCTCACTGCCAGGTAGTTTCTCCTTAATTCCAGGTTTCTTCTCTTTTTGATCAGTTTCCAACCATTGTTTCTCGTCCTTCCCTCTGTCTGGTGTTTTGGTGAACAACCTGGCCCCCTCTGCCTTGTGGCAGCCCCTCAGATACTGGAATACTGCTATCATGTCTCCCCTATTTCTTCTTATTGTTCCAACGTTTGTAACAGAGACAAGGTCTAGATTGAGAATTTATCTGTGTACAGTATCTATTCATGGGACTCATTTATGGAATTTATACCTTGCCTTTAAACCAATGAAAGGTATTCATAACTGTTTGATTGAAAGCATTGTAAGCATGTTTGGTGCATAACTGAAAATGAGCAAAGCTTTGAATCTTTTCTATTAGCAATCTGAAGAAGCCACTAAAAGAAATATTATGCCTTCATTTCCCACTTGAAATGAAGGCTTAATGAATAAGCAGCTTCATTAACTTAAAAGGAATATAGGAATTAAGTAATGAATGCTTGAGAAACACTTGAGATATTTCAAATAGGAATACAACACAAATCCCTATATCCATTAATAATGATATTCTATAGGTCTGTAATAGCCGCAAACAAAATATAATATAGGAGAGAACCAAAAGAAACAAAAATGGTCATAAAATAAGGGGGGGGGAACGATTTAAAAAATAACCAACTTTTTTCCCCTTCCCTGAAGTTACTATTACCCAACAGGAAAGGTGACAAAATCTCACTGTGATTTACATTTTACCTAACACTATTCTTCTTTCCATAAAGTTAAAAATATTCACAGTAAAACATATACATATTTATATTATGTATAACCTAAATATAGCCAGAATGAAAAAGTGAATTTTTGAATATTTGAAAAATATATCTGTCTGTATAATTCCATTGTAAGGTATTTAGAAAGCTCAACTCAGAGTTCATATATTAACATAACGTCAGTGACGTTTATTTTGCTCAAAATTTATTTTGCTCAAAATAGTTTATTTAGCCAGTTTCCACTTTGAATGAAAATAATATTTATCTGTATCAGATCTAACACACTATTTTAAAAATATTAAGCTCTTCTAGTAAATGCTGACCACTTAGGATTTTTATTGTTGTATGTTTGTTCAATAACATTGACCACCAATATTTGTCAGTACAACTGACAAGTTGTCTTAAATGTCACACAATTGGTTCCAAGATTTCTGCTGCTAAGCAAGACAAATTTTAAGTTAATTTTGCCCTACTTTACAACCTTTATGCCCACAGTTGTTAGGTGAATCACTGTAGTTGTTAAATTAGTAACACAGTTGTTAAGTAAATCTGGCAAGCCTAGTTGTGGGCACTCACGGCCCCACTTGCACAAGCCTTGTTGCGGGCACTTGTGGCCCCACTTGCACAAGCATTGCCACAAACATCGCAGGCACTCATGCACAAGCATGCACACACACATGCGCCTGCCCCTCCCACAAAATCATCCTCTCTTTCCCCCTTCTCCCTGCTCTTGGCTGCCAACACAGAACGGGTGGGGAACTCTGGTCTAAAATACTTTCAACAACTCTCTCCATCCCTACAATTCAAAGATATAAGTTTTTGTTTAGCCCTTCTGATGATTTAGCTTTCACAATCATATTGTCAATGCTGCTAACATCAGATGTTCTTGCTTTGACAACACAGGGAGATGCAGCCTTTTTCTCTCCTATGCTTCACTCTTAGAATTAGATGATACCGGGGGGAGGAGGAGGAATGTAATGGGAGTTAGTTGGACATAACAATTCAGGGGCTTTTGAAATAAGAGATGATAAAGAAATGGCGGGTTGGAAAACGGGAGGGAAAGCTTGCATTTCAAACTAATTGGAGAATGTGTTTTATGACTGTTAATCAGAGTAGGAAATTGTGCTTTGGTACAATGTGTTTAGGGGAGGGGAATTCAGATTTCGGCTTCAATCATGTATGTGCCAAAGCTATACTACTCGAATAAAGATTCTTTAAGGTAAACAATGCCTTGAAGTACTTTGAAGAGTTTCATTTGTCGGAACCATGACACATATGTTACAGTAAGAAATATTGTGTCCCTCATAATAAATACATTTGGTGTCAATGTTATATCTGTGCACTTTAATATCTAGCTTAGATTTACCATAGCCCTCTTCTCAAGAATCAAAGTTTTTATTTTATTTTATGGTGACAGTCTAACACTACAAATGTCTGTTTTTAGTACCAAAGTCTGTTTCAGCTCCTTTTTTCCCTATTTACATTGTTATTGGGTAAAAAAATAAAAATTGCCTATAATTCAACCCCGGCTGTTGTCTCCCCCCCCTCCCTTCTTGTAATGGGTTCCCTCTTTCCTGGAAAATTGATATTTCTTTGTAGACCATCACACCACTTTCCTCTTTGTAGACAATATCTATCTCAGATATTGAGATTTAATAGGGAGGGCCTTGGAATTTTTACCACATAGGTTGTACTGCTTATTTCTCATTCAATAAGATTGTTATAAGTATGATCAAAGGGTTTTGTTTTGGTTTTTAAATGTAATTTTTTTCTAAATTGTTTTTAATGATTGACACAGCCAAGAAATGGAATCCATGTGGAATAGGCAGGGTTTTTGAAAAAAAAAAGTCATAGGAACACACCAGACCATGAGATGAGATGGTGGTTTCCAACAGAGCAGGGGTGTCAAATTCGCAATATCACGTCACGTGTCACGATGTATCGCAATTTTTTTCCCATTGTCAGCAATGGGGTGGGCGCGGTTTCGCTATGATGCATCTGGCTCATGGGCCGGTAGTTTGACACCCTTGCAATAGAGGAACAAGAGGTCAGAGTTTCTTAAATCAGGCTGCAGCCAAGTATCTCAAATTAAGATAGTCATTCCCTTGCTCAGCAAAGAGCTTTGTTCACATCTTTCCATTCATAGAGTCTGAGGAGATCGCATCTCATCAACTGACTGCTCCAACTCCAGGTCTAGAGGGTGCTTATGTTTGATCAGCCTCAGGATGATTTGGCTTGACATCCCCTTCTGCTGACATTCCATTAATTCAGCTGTAGTTCTTCTTCAGAGTCAGAATTTTGGGACACTATTTGTCTCAGTAGAAGAAGTGCACTGATGATGTTACTTAGTTTGGTAATGAAATATCTGCAACAAAACCACCAAGCTCAGAGAGCACCAAGAATCCCACATTATTTGTTTGTTTGTTTATTTAATGAGAAGACTTAGATTCAAATATAATATCAATTTATTTCAGTTTGAAGTCATTTGGTTACTTTGCCTTTAATTATTCGGCTATAAAACATCATGATATCTTTCTGTAAGGCAGTCTCAAATTTAGTGGGTTTTTTTTAGCAATATTAAACAATGTGGAAAAACATCAGACTAACGAACTAGAAAAATATTCTTTGGCAAAGGTTTTGAATATTTTAAAGTTTCAGATAAATGATATTGTTATGCAAAAAAATTCATTTAGTCTCCCTGAGATATTTGTGTCATTTCAGAGTTGCAAAAATCTATGCCATTTAAGTTTCCTAATGCAAAATTTGCCACCTCTTGATAATATCCATATTGATAACACGTTCTTACATGTTTTATTACTTTGATATTTTTTCTACATTCGATAGCAAGTGAATACCCCTATGCAATCAACTTAAACAGCTTTAAAGAAACTTTCATTTTAACTTGCAGAACATATTTTAATTTTTTTGGATAGGTTATTGTGTTTAGCACCCTATAATATTATAAACTCATGTTAGAAAAAAATGTGTTCAATAAGTTTATTTGGTTTTCATTGACTTTCCTATGAGTGGATAGTACTCAACAGTTTATTAAGTTTGTTATTTCTGTTTATGATTCTATGCCATTAAATCAATTGTAATATTTCAAGCAACAAGATTTATAAAATCAACATTTCAAGATATTAAATCATATTCTGCTATGCTTGCTCCTCTATTATTTCCTCTTCTATGTCTCATGTAATACTGAAAAATATTGTTTTAGAATTTGCTTTTGGGATGAAAGGCTCCCAAAATAAAGAATATGTGGATTTACTTCTGAGTACAGCTAGTCCTTGACTTACAACCACAACTGAGCCTAAAGTTCCTGTCACTAAGTGACACAGTTGTTAAGTGAATTGCGTCCCATTTTACAACCTTCCTTGACACATTTCTTAAGTGAATCACTGCAGTTGTTAAGTTGGTAACATGGTTGTTAAGTGAATCTGGCTTCCCCATTGACACTGCTTCTCAGGTCATAAAAAGTGATCACAGGACCCTGAAACACTGCAGCCATCATAAATATGAGTCAGTTGCCAAGCAGCTGAATTTTGACCCCATGATCATGGGGATGCTACAATGGTTGTGATAGGAATAAGCAAATGGTTTGCTTATTGAAAGAGAAATTTAAAATTGAATTTGCTGCAATGGAAAATTCCTGGAGAAATAAGCTTACCAAAGAAACAATGGATGGGAAGCAGGAAAGTATAGCATAAAGGAAGGATGTAAAATAAATACGTTGGCAAAAAATAGCTGGGTCTTAGAGTGGGAAAGGAAGAAGACAAGCTATAAAAACATCTGTAAGAGGAAATGGCTAGCCAGGAAAACTTAACTAAACTGAAAAACAGGAAAGGTGGCGCAGCAGTTAGAGTGCAGTATTGCAGGCCACTTTAGCTGACTGTGTTCAGCAGGTCAGCGGCTCAAATCTCACCGGCTCAAGGTTGACTCAGCCTTCCATCCTTCCGGGGTAGGTAAAATGAGGACCCAGATTGTTGGGGGCAATGTAAATATATATATACATTGCTTACTGGTGTACACCGCTTAGAGAGTGCTTGCACTTAAAGCGGTATATAAGTCTCATAAATAAATAAAGAACCTATTGTTCTAAGGCAGAGGTCTTCAAACTTGGCCCTTTTATGACTTGTGGACTTCAACTCCCAGAATTCCTCAGCCAGGCACACTGTCCACAAGTCATAAAAAGGCCAAGTTTGAAGGCTCCTGTTCTAAGGGGCCCAGAATTCAAAACCAACAATTGAATATGTCTAATATTTTATATTGTTAATGTACATATGATGTATGATTTAGTATGTAGCAGGAAATAGGAGGCGGTCGGAAAGAGTGTAACTTCATGTGCCTCAGCCAATGAGGAAAGAGGAGAGATGTGGCGGCCGGGACAGGATTATATAAAGAAGGGTTGAAACTTTGGAGAGAACCAAGCTTTGATAGCTTCTCTCCCCGTTTATTGCAATAAATGAAACAAAAGGCCTTCACTGTGTCTTGGCTGGTTATTGGTCAGGCGAGCTTGCCTCTGGTCATGAAGGAATGTAGTCAGGCATACATAACAGTCGTAAGTGTGAAAAGCACTCATAAGTCACTTTTTCACTACCCTTGTAACTTCAAACAGTCACTAAGTTGTAAGTTGAGGACTACCTGTAGTTTCTTTATTATTGTTCACCAACAGGCAAAATCTTGTCAGATTAAAGCAACTGTGAACTGCTAGGTGTGAAAGTCTTAGCTTTCTTGCGGCCTCCCAGATTTTCCATCATCTGTTGCTTCTTTGTTCTCTTGGAAGCAGGCCTTCCCTGGGACTCCAGACTGCATTCTTCCAAAGGTACATAATAGCACTTTGGAGACAAAAGGTTGCTTATTCAAATTTCATTATTAAGATATATAGTGTATTTAAGTTTCAATTTGTTGTTCAAAAACTATTATAATAATTTTCTCATAGCTTATAAGTATTGAATTTTATTTATTTTTCTGCTTGCTTTAGTTTTTTCTTGTATCCTTGCTTTGGTTTTCTTTATTGTTTTTGGCTTGTAAATAACCATTACCATTTTTATGTAGAGTTGTAGAAGTATATGAAGCACAGTGAACTCTCCAAAGCATACCTAATTTGGTACTGCTACAAACATTTATGACATACAATCATAGGGTTGCAAGGGAAGTCTTCTAGTCCAACCCTCTGCTCAAGCAAGAAACTTATACCATTCTGGACAAATGATTGCCCGGTCTCTTCTTGAAAGTCTACAGTGATGGAGCTCCCACAACCTCTAGAGGTAAGCCATTCCACAGATTCATTATTCTCACTCTCAGGAAATTTCTCCATCGTTCTAGGTTGGGTATCTCTTTAATGATCTTCCACCTGTTATTTCTAGTTCTGCATCCCCAGCTGCTTTGGAAGATAGGTCAACCCTTTCTCTGTGACAGCCTCTCAAGTACTGGAAGGCCGCTATCCCTAAAACAATTTCCAATGAATCCTCACTGAGGAGGGACTTCTAAAGACAGAGTCATTCAGCATGTTCTACGATTAATGACATTTGTCCCAGTATAATGAAAAGTATAAAAGATTTGTCCTCAATTACGACGACCAAGCAAAATATCCAGCCACCAATGCTACAATCCACTGGCAATTTCCCATATTTTGTGCTGATTTCCCATTAATCTATGTATATAGCTATTTGTCATATAGTCAATACAGTCGGATTGTTCTAATATGATTCATTGGGGCTATCCAAACTTTGAAGGGGCATTTTGCTTTATTCAACACCTCTATCAAAGCAAACTTTGGGATGCTGCATGAAAAACTGTGGTGCCTCACTTTTAAGCAAACATGGCTGCTATGCACTTCAGTCATCAGAACTAGCTTTTTCATTTGCGTGGGTCCCATAAAGGCAGCTTTCCTGCCTCAACATTTCTTATGCAAGCATCAAGGTGAACATATTGCCTCCTTGTGATGAAGTGTCTTGTCAAGGAAGGGAATATTATCCCCTTGACCAAACAGCTATGTCAAGATGAAGTACTCTCCTATACACATATACATCATATACTGTACATTATTTCAAAATGATAAAACAGAGTCTTTCCAGAGAAAACTGTTGTCCTCACATCAAACAGATCTATACTTATCTATTTCAGTAAGGATTATAATCATTATCATTACAAGGGAAAGGGGAAGGGGAAGGGGAAGGGGAGGGGGAGGGGAGGGGAGGAAAATAAAAAGGAGAGGAGAAGAAAGGAAAGGAAAGGAAAGTATATATCTTTTCAACTGAATTCTTATTATATATTAACAATAGAATATGTTTAAAATGGTTTGTTGCTAAAACGTGATGCTCAGAAATAGATATCCAACTAACTAATTATGAGGCCATTTTAATAATATTTTAATATTTCTCCAAATTATTATTCCCCAATTTTACAGCTCCCAAAAACAGATAATTGACTGAAAACAAAATACTGCTGCTCTGACAAGCTTTCAACATTGGTTACATGGGCATAAGCCATCTCATTTTAAAAGGAAACAATTGTATTAGGAAATTGACATTAAATTACGAGTAACATAGAATTAAAGGAAATATCAAACATGTATTCAAAATATTAAGAAAGGATGAATTCTGAGTAGCATGGATTTTGATTGCAGACCATGAAACAAACAAATGCTGCTTACAGGACATGATGAATAAATGGAGGATTTGGTAGAAAAATAATATATAAAATCTCCCCATATGCCAGGATATATATATATCTATCCCAGCTATCAGTTGTTATTGTTTTTTCATAGTGAATATGAATGTCTGGAAACAAGTTCATGATCAGCAATCTTTTCATTTGCAATTTTGGCTCTCTACTTCCTCAATGATTTAAAAGGAATAGAAAATAAATCCAAACTATATTATGGACTTGCAAACTCAAACTGGCATAATACCTAGCTGATCCAGAATCTACTGTAATTCTCCAAAGAAGAAAATCTTCATATTGACACAAAAAGTCAGCCTATAGAAGTGGCTGAGAAAGCTACTCAAATCCCTATTTTTATGTCTATGAAGATTCTCAGTCATCCAGGATATAGTTGTCCCAAAGGTGCTTTTTCAAAAGCCAACTGGACTTTGCTTTTCTTTAAAGAATTTTGCTTCTCATCCATTCTTCAGAATCTGAAGAAGCTTCTTAGATGAGAAGCAAAACGTCTTCAAAGAAAAGCAAAGTCCAATTGGCTTTTGAAAAAGCACCTTTGGGACAACCTATTTTTATGCCCACAGCACCTGTGTTACGTAGGCTTTACACAATAGTATACTATTAATTTTATGCATTTATTTATATCCCACTTTTTATTTTTATAAATAACTCAAGGTGGCAAATATAACTAATAGTCCTTCCACACAACAACAGCCCTCTGAAAAAGAAAGTCTGGCCCAAAGTCACCCAGTTGGCTTTCATGTCTAAGGCAGGACTAGAACTCCTGGTCATCCAGTATTGTTTTATTTGAACTGAATTTATTTGAATTTGAATTCAGATTGATTGAATATTCAGTTTTAGCCCTTGAAGCAGCTCATTTGAGTATTCCAAGTAGAAGTTATTTCTGAAAGTTCAGCTCACATTACCAAAAATGGTGCTGCAATAGATGTTCCAATCTCCTCTTAAATGAGTTAATAGAATATCCTGGACATGAATCGTTCTATTTTGTTCTTCCTGAAATACCTTTCAGATGCAAACTCTAGGCCCAGGGCATGATTGTTTTTGACTCTTCGAAGTGGGACAACCAGGCAGTTTTAATGGAGATCAATAGTCCTGGAATGTATCTCTATTTAGCTGTGACAACCTAATTAAAGGAAATCAGTGGATATCCCACCTTTAACTTCCAACCCAAAAGCAGATCTGAAAGGCATGTGGGATAAAGTACATGCAAAACAGTCTTAACCAAAAGTCAATCAACAACAAGAACAAAAATCTACCACTAACATCTATTATACTACTTTGGTGGCAGAAACAGCTCAGGTATCATCATCACTGTTGCGTCCTTGGCGGGAAAGCAGACACGAGAAGCAGCTGGAGTTCTCAGTTTCTTTTATTCAGCGTTCAGCTTACAGGAAGATGGCTTCAGCCTCGCCCAAACGCCTCGCAGCCTCTTATATAGGCAACTCCCGGGTAAATGGGTTACTTTTCCCGCGCCAGCACCCGCGCATGCGCACGGCGCTGGCGACAGCCTGTCTGGTCCCGGGCAGCTTTGCACCTGCCCGGGACTGCCTGCAAACGCCCGAGCCGTTTGCAAGGCTCGGGACATAACACCCCTTTCCCCCGGGCTAAAACTACTACCAACATACAACATTTATTTTATATGACATTTTGCTCCCCAGTGCTCCCACTGTTTACTGGCCTTTGCCTTGCCAGCAATGTTATGTAGTCTTCTAGGTACTTGGGAGATTTCTTTGCTCTCTGTGACCTTCTTAGCTCTGGATTACTGGCATAAGTCCCCTGACTGGAGGGAGGCGTGAGCCTTTTCTCTCTATTGTGCCCTGGTGTCTTCCAAGGACTGTGCCCCAATGCCTGGCCTGCTCGCTTGCCCACCGGGCTCGTCAGGCCAGGGCTTCTGTTGCTTTGTGACCTGGTTGACCTGCCTAGCTGTAGACCCTCGGGCCCCTTGAAGTGATAGCCGCTGCTGGGCGTCTCTGTAGGACCTCCTAGGTCAGTCCAAGACCTGTCAGGAGGCTGTCCATTCCCTGAACCCCATTCTGTGTTCGGGCTCGTGTGGGTTTCTGTACTTTCCCAAAACTCAGGTGTTCCCTGATTTGTGCTAGGGTTGTTGTAGTCGGGACTTGGTTCCTCGACTAGCTCTGTGTATGTTTGACCCCCTGTAGGATTTGGGGTAAGGTCAGGCCAACCTTGGGGATTGTGTGCCAGCTCTCTTGCGGGGAATGATTTGTTGGGATGCCCCCGGGTATCCTCCGTGACTGGAGTGCCGTGTGACGTGTGTGGAAAGTGAGTATGCCCCCGGGGTGACTCCCTGGCTGGAGTAGGCGTGGATGCCTGGTAGTTAGGTAAGCTCATGGAATTCTTGTTTGGAGCTCTCGCGGAACCCTGGGATGGGCCGTTTGTGGCTCCCTCAGTGGAGATGGGCAGCAGCTCGTGCCCTTCCCTTTGCTCCAAAGGGTCCCCCTCCCCCCCTGGAAAAGACCCAGGAGTCTCAGCAGAAAAGTCTCGCCTAGAGCGAAGTTGGTCGATGTGCCGACGTAGGACACGACCGTTGTCCAGGGCAACCTCGTAGGAGAGAGGACCTGTGATCCTGGACACAGAAGCGGGGACCCATGTATGACCAGGCCCGTAATTGCGAGCCCAAACCGGGGCACCCACAAGTAGTTGTCTAGGTGCCCTAGGATGTGAGGTAGATGAAGGCAGTCTGTCCGGATGCAACCGGTCAAGTCTAGTAGTAAGTTGGCGCCCCCAACGAAGTTCAGCTGGACTTCTCCCTGTAGAAGTGGACGGTGTGGTGCGATAAGAAAGGAGAAAGTCAGCCAACCTGTGATGCCAGTCCCCGTAGGTGAGTCTCTTCAAGGCGTCCTTTGCGATGCGCACCATGCGTTCAGCCATACCGTTGGTGGACGGGTGAAAAGGCGCAGACGTGGCATGACGAATCAGGTTTGCCTGTAAGAAAGCTTGGAATTCGGAGGAGGTGAATTGAGGGCCGTTGTCGGACACAATGACATCTGGCAGCCCGTGTGCAGCAAAAATCCCCCTCAGTACCTGAATAGTCTTTGCAGTGGTGGTGGATGAGACAGGCACAACCTCAAGCCATTTTGAATGGCTGTCAACAAGGACCAAGAAGAACTGGCCCTGAAAGGGCCCAGCGTAGTCAATGTGCACCCTAGACCATGGGGACTGTGTTTCCTCCCATCTATGCACAGGAGCTTGGGGCATCTCTGGGCGAGATCGTTGGCACAGGTGGCATGCGTGCACCTTAGCCTCAATATCTTTATCTAAAGCAGGCCACCACAAGTGGCTTCGTGCAAGAGCCTTCATACGGACAATGCCAGGATGACCCTCGTGGAGGGATTCTAAGACCCTAGTCCTCATTGAGGTGGGAATGACAACTCTGTTTCCCCAAAGCAGACAACCCTGAGAAAGGGACAGTTCGTTTCTTTTGGACCAGAAACTCTGAAACTCAGGACTAGGGCAGTGCTCAGGCCACCCGGACAGGACCCAGGAGTGGACACGTGAAAGTGTGTGATCTGTACCCGTTTCAGCGGTAACATCCCTGGCACTAAGAGGGAGCTCGGGCAAGGCTTGGATTGATAGAATGTTGACAGCTGGCGCGGGGTCAGCTTCTACTACTGGCAGAGGCAACCTACTGAGGCCATCAGCATGGCCCATTTCTTTCCCAGGCTTGTGGAGTAATGAAAAATCATATGCAGACAAAAAAATAGACCACCTAAGCATTCTAGGGGAAATGATGTGGGGAGTCTGCTTACGTGTGGTAAACAGTCCCAGCAGAGGCTTATGGTCAGTGAAGACCGTGAAATGCCTGCCATATAGAAAATCGTGGAATTTTTTAATTCCAGCAACAACAGCCAGAGCCTCCCTGTCTATCTGAGCGTAGTTGCGCTCGGCAGAAGACAGTGTTCTGGAGTAGTATGCAATAGGAACCTGAGTTCCATCAGACCTGAGGTGACTCAGGACAGCTCCAACCCCGTAGGGGGATGCATCACAAGCGATGCACACAGGAAGAGACTCGTTGAAATGTGCAAGAACACTGTTAGAAGTGAGCAAGGCCTTGACTTCTTTAAAGCAAGCCTCATGTGCTTGTGACCACAGCCACACAGCTTGTTTGTCTAGTAGCCTGTGAAGAGGCTCAGCTACACTAGCTTTATGTGGAAGAAAAGAATTGTAGAAATTCAGGAGGCCTAGGAAGGCCTGAAGTTCGGCCTTAGACTTTGGCCTGGGTGCTTGTAAAATAGCAGTTAGTTTGGATTCAGCAGGATGAATCCCAGCAGCATCAATTTTGAATCCCAGAAATTCAGTAGAAGGCACCCCGATCTTGCATTTGTCTTTTCTGAGCTTGAGGCCTGATTCCCTGAATCTTAACAGGACAGCCCTAAGTCTTTCAGCTAGAATGTGTGTGGAGTCTCCTGCAATCAAGACATCGTCAAAGTAGGGGCAGACCCCTGGTATACCTCGTAGTGTGTTTTCCATTACGCTTTGGAAAATCCCAGGAGCGACATTTACTCCAAACTGTAGCCTTTTTACTTTAAAGGCTCCCCTGTGGGTCACAATGGTCTGAGCTATGGCAGCATCATCATCAACAGGCAGCTGTTGATATGCTTGAGCTAGGTCAAGCTTTGCAAAAACACGCCCCCCCCTTGAGAGAGGCCAGGATGTGACTGACCACAGGAACAGGATAGGCATGTTGCTGCAATGCCTTATTGAGTGTGCATTTGTAATCAGCACAAATGCGAATGTCCCCATTTGCCTTTAGAGGCGTGACAATGGGGGTCTCCCACGGGCTGGAATCAACAGGTTCTAGGATTCCCTGTTGGATTAGTTTGTCTAGTTCAGTGTCAATCTTACTTTTTAAAGCAAAAGGGACCCTTCTTGCTTTAATCCTAATGGGAGTGACAGTGGGGTCTAGCTTTAAGGACACAGGTGGTCCTTTGAATGTGCCCAGCTGGGGGCTGAAAACATCTGCAAATTCTTTGCAGACTTCCTGTAGGTCGAGTGTTTGTAAGCTGTTGAGTCCTGTGACGTGTATCCCCAGGGCCTCAAACCAATCGAGTCCTATGAGACTCGTTCGTTCACCCCCTACTACTAATAAGTCTAGTGGACCTTCAAAACTCTTGTATTGCACGTTAAGGGTGGCCTCCCCCTTAACACACACTCTTGAGTTCTGAAAATCTGTTAATACAATATCAGAAGGCCTTAACTTGGCCTTAGACCCACTTCTGGAACAAATCTTCCTAAATGTATGCAATGAAATGATGGACAGGGCAGACCCTGTGTCTAGTTCCATAGATAATGGAACCCCTTGTAGCTTCACGTTGAGTGACAGCTTTTTCTTCATGGGCTTGTGTGTGCCTGTTCTACAGATGCTTCTTCGCGAAGCGCAAAACCCTACCCTATTCTGGCTGGGGAATCTGGTACCTTTCAGGCGTTCTTCTTGGGGTTGTGCCTTTCGTCGGCTCAGACACACAGCTGCAATGTGCCCTTGTTTGCCGCATGCCCGGCAGGTAGCGGAGCGGAACTTGCAGTCGGTTCTCCTGTGGCGACCTCCACAGCCGATGCACTTGAGCGGAGCCGAAGAGCTTCCCTTCTGGTTCTCTTCCTTCGCGGGGTGTAGACGGTCGACTTCCTCGTCCGGATCCTCCTCGGAGTTTCGTCGGACGTCTTCCTGGTGCACGGACGCACCCTCTGCACTGTTTCTGATCGGCCGCATGTTTTTGATGGCGCCGCCTGCTGCTTCTTCTGCGGTGACTTCCCTTAAGGCGTCTTGGAAGGATAATTCTTCCTTTGCGAAAAGTCTCTGTTGTAGCTCGCGATGCCTTAACCCGCACACGAATCGGTCCCTCAGTCGTTCCTCGAGGTCCTTGAACTCGCAGGGCTTGGCGGCCTTCCGTAGCGCGGCGATGTATTCCTTGGCTGTTTCACCGGACCGTTGATCCCTCTGCTCGAAGGTGTGGCGCCATGAGATAACGGACACCTTGGGGTGGAAGTGCTCTTTCATCAGCTTCTTCAGGTCTGCGTAGCTTACAGACTCTACTGGAACAGGTGCTGCAAGATTTTCTGCGATTTCGAAGGCGTCTTGGCCGCAAACGCAAAGCAGGGTGGCGGCCTTCAAGCTATCTTCCCTCACTTGGTTTGCCTTGAAGTAGTTCTCCATTCTGGATACGTAGGACTCCCACCGCTCTGGATGTGAGACGTCGAATTCCGAAAGCCTTCCGATTTTCGCCATCTTCGGATCTTCAGGAGACGGGTCTATCAGCCAGCCTACCCCCGAATGCGCACCGGATTGGCGGGCAGCTGCCGAGTCGACGCCGTTCCTCTTCCGCCGCTCAGGACTCCTTGGGTAAGCTTACACTTCTTCCTTTCCAGGTAGTGCAAGGCATCCCATCCTCGTCGCCAGTGTTGCGTCCTTGGCGGGAAAGCAGACATGAGAAGCAGCTGGAGTTCTCAGTTTCTTTTATTCAGCGTTCAGCTTACAGGAAGATGGCTTCAGCCTCGCCCAAACGCCTCGCAGCCTCTTATATAGGCAACTCCCGGGTAAATGGGTTACTTTTCCCGCGCCAGCACCCGCGCATGCGCACGGCGCTGGCGACAGCCTGTCTGGTCCCGGGCAGCTTTGCACCTGCCCGGGACTGCCTGCAAACGCCCGAGCCGTTTGCAAAGGCTCGGGACATAACAATCACCATCCAGTCTTTCTTCCCACATCTAATTGTTTTTTATATATCTTTGGGCACTGAACTCCATTTCAGATTTGGAACAAATATATATTTATTTGTTTACTGTATATATTTGTTCCAAATCTGAGATGTAAATGGAGTTCAATGCCCAAAGGTATTTGAAAGCAATTATAAATTGTGACAACATAACTGAGATAGAATCAGCTTGGCATGCAGTGATTCAGGAACTTCCAAATTTGAAAATCAATTGCTTAATTTACCCTTTCCAATTTGGTAAATTCTCCTTTACCATGAGAAGGACAACAGTAGGATTTACATTAAAAGAAGTAGCAACACATTTGATTTTAATAACTTTATTTTTGCTGTTAGTAAATTACTTCTTCTCTTCCAAGGTTGGCATGTTAAAGTCCTCAGTGTCACCTACCACTCTTCTATACCCAAAAAGCTGCAATATGCATGTCTGTTGACTCATTTGCATAAAAATATAACCCACTACAGAAAAGGATGGATTCCTGGAAACAGTACTTTGGCCCCAATTTTTAATCATCTTGCTTGATGAAAACATTCTGGAAAGTCCAAAGGCTGCATCATTTTGTATTTGTTTGACCTTAGAGGGCTACTCCCTCTATATGGATTTTTGTATTTTGTTTTTCCCCTCATAGCTAACATAATGTTTGCTTTTAGTAATAATGATGTTTTAGCTCCATAGCTGAATTACAGAACATTGCACAACATTATTGGTTTGACACCAAAGGCAGCCTTCATTTGTAGCTTTCATCTCATCCCACAGCACAGCATTTGGGCATGTAAATTTTGTGAAAGTTCTTACTCAAATTAATGCCAACATTATGTGATCAACTGCAATGCCACTTGCTAGATGAATCAAATCTATCTTAGGGACTCCCTTCAGAATCATCCTCAGTATAATAAGAAAATAATGCATTCACCTCACTTATACTCAAAATATTTTTAGATTAATATGCCTGTCATAATTTTTGACTACAAGCTGGTGGAATACAATAATTAATGAATAAGTTAGTTGCTTTTAATGTTCCATGGTTTGGTGATATAGAGCTTGCACCTTCTCAGACTTTTTTAGAGTTATGCTCAGATGAGCAAGCCCCTGATATATTGCTTCTTTGGTAAGAGTATAATAGCCAAAGAACAATTACTTACTATATGTGGATGGCATTTTATCAATGGAATTTCCATTAAGTTAGTCCTCTATCTTGTTAATATTGTAGTCTTTTTTCCTAGACCTTGACATCATTATATTGTGTCACTGAAGCAAGAAAATCAGTGAACTTTTAAGGTGACTATTTGTTTCTAAGTTCTGTTTCTTTAGCATAGGAAACTGATTTTTAATCACAATCTGTGGTTAAATGTTCTAAAAGGCTGCAGAGAAAATCACATGGCTTTATGAAGACCATGAAGATCAATGACTATATATTTATAAATGGCTCATGAATATGTGCTTGTCCATTACTAACTTTGTCATACATCCAAAGACAGCTATCCAATTTCTAGATTATGACCAGGTGGAATATTTTTGGCTGCTCAAAACTTATTTGTTTTGAGAGTAGCTAAAGAGTAGTAGGGACGCATTGAGTGGTGCTAGATTCCATTTGCATTTTTGGGAATGTCTGTTTTAATTTCAAAAGTTTAGCATTTAGAATTTGCATTTTTCAGAACAACAAGAACTGTGTCTTCAGTTCTCTGCAATCATCCAAGGTTTGTACATACTACATGCAGCTTGAAAAGCACTTTTTTTCCATCTATGATTTAGGCAGAAAGATATCTGCTTTGAAGATAACGACATTTATACTTCTTATTATGTCACATTATGAAAAGTATTAAATATTGAGTTTCCTCATCTCCATTAGCTGCTCTCACATGCTCTGCCTGGCTTTGTGTTTGCTAATTCTTAATCATGAGAAGTTTTCAAGGATGTTTTAGCCCGTCATTGCTTTATCTTATAACAGAATGACAAAGTTGGAAGGGACCTTGGAGGTCTTCTAGTCCAGGGGTCTCAAACTTATGGTCCGTGACCCGGTACTGAGCTGTGGCCTATTGGCCATTGGGCTGTGGGAATAGCTGGTGAGGCCCCCCACTTGCGGTAGCATTGCTGCAAAGGTGCTAGTGGCCCTGTTTGCTCATGCAGGGGGGTGTTAGCCCTGCCACCAGGCTCACACAGGCGCTAATGGCCCATTTGTGCATGTGCATATGTGCCAGCAGCCCATTGGCACTGGTGCCAGTGGCCTGATTGCACATATGTGTGGGTGTGTGTGCTGCTTGCACATGCACCCTGCTCTTTCCGTTCCTTCTGGGCCACCAAGCTGGAAAGGTTGGGGAGCTCTGTTCTAGTCCAACCCTCTGTACAAGCAGGAGACCCTATACCATTCTAGATAAATGGATGTTTTCTTAAAAATTTCCAGTGATGGAGCACCCACAATTTCTCATTAGTTCTAGATTGCTTCTCTCCTCGATTAATTTCCCTCCATTGTTTCTTGTCTTCCTTTCTGGTACTTGGGAAAATAGGTCGACCCCCTCTTCTTTGTGGCAGCCCCTTAAATATTGGAAGACTGCTATCATGTCACCCCTCGTTCTTCCTTTCACTAGACTAGACGTAACAAATTCCTGCAAGCGTATTTCATATGTTTTAGCCTCCAGCCCACTAATCATCTTTGTTGTTCTTCTCTCCACTCTTTCTAAAGACCCAACATCTTTTTTGAATCATGACAACCAAAACTGGATCCATTATTCTAAGTGTCGTCTTACTGAGGCATTATAAAATGGTAAGACCAAATCTTTCCACATTATAGGCCATGTAAAGCTATCCTCTTCAATATTTTCAGGCAAATTCCAACCACATCCCAAGCCCACATCCCAGATATTTCTAAGGAAAACCAAGTTACCTAGTAGTACTTTCTACCATTCAAAGTACCAAGTACTTAACTATATGAATAAGCACATGCTTAAATTTCTCCCACTGAATTAACCCTGAATTCATATTTCTTGCTTAGCCATGTTAGTTGAAAACTAAATAGCTGCATAAACACAACAAGATAAGTTGAATCTGTTACATTTTTGTGGCTTATTGTTGAAATATGCTGTTCAATATGTATGGTATGAATCTATGAGTGCTAATAAAACAGGAGAAAGAATAGTCATGATCCATTCATCCTTAAACATTTAATATTATTGATTATTTAGGTTTCATTTTTCTTTTAAAGTCAAAGCACATAATAGCAATTCTATAGAATTTGTCATGCCTTGTGAGAATCTGTTATTGCTCTGCGAGGCAAATAAACACCCTGAATGATTCTGTTTAATTCCTAGAAAATTACAAGGTTCAGGTTTACCAACAAATTGATGGCAAGCTTTTATATTTTTATGCAATTCCAAGGATAATCTTCCTTTAAGATATTTTCTTGAACCTTGAACCAAAGTTTCAATCACAACAGCCTAATTATTTGAACATAATTCATGATTTTACTATATGGAAAATTTCATGGTAATAGTAGCCTTTGAGCAAAGAAGTCACACATTAGCAAAACAATTAGTCTTTTGTCAGTTTCCAAGGTCAGTGTTATATGGCCTATTTTAATGGCTGTCTTTTGTCCATCAATATTTATTTTCAGAATAGATGGGGTTTATCAGATACACACACTCTCTCTCTCCCTTCCTCCCTCTTTCTCTCTTTTAAATGATCTAACAGATAAACACATTTTCCCCTAATTATTCAGATATAAAAATCGTTTGACAGGTTCCATCCCATTTATTTAGGCATTTGCTGTGTCTGTATATTATGTCAATCTATGCTATTTTGTTCAGGAAATGTTTAATACTCATCAAACCAAATGAACTTTTTTTTTATTCTACAGCATTGTATCAGATATGAGCCATTTTGATTATAGTAGACATTTTTAATTACCTCCCCTCACCTCTCCCCAAAAAAATAAAAAAGAAAAAGGCTGTTCTACTATCTGTTCTGCACCATAGAATATAACCTATTATAGCCAATATACGGTATATAATATAGCCAATATAACCAATAAAACAACACATATTAGACCGGATGAAATTACTGGTACAGAACTATTCCAAACCATATTCCAAAACAATTCCAAACCTTATAAAGAGTTGAAAAGATTTAAATGTGTTACTAACAAAATTACTTTCCCAGTTGCCCTCGCCAGTTAGATGTTAAGTGATATTGTTCTACTTTGCAGGCTATGTTGTGAATAAGATGTCCAAGCTTCATGCTAAATGTTTGTACTACCCAGCACTAGAATTAAACAGAATATCATAAGCCATAAATTAGACATGAACTGTGGAGTAACAAGTTACTGCTTTCCAAAAAGGCAGTTCAAAGCAAAGAGAGGGAAACAGAAAGAAATGCATTTTTTTTCTTGCTCTTCATCCAGCTATAAAAATTTGCAACCTTAGACCCACCCAGGCATTGATACATTGCAACAATTTTTCTCAGTTCAAAAGAAGAGTATTTTTCAGATATATCTATTCAGCACTACAGTACAGGGTTTTGTGATTAAGAAGGTGGAACTGGGAAGGGAGTTTGCAAGCCATTAATTTAATTTCTCTTTTGTGTGGAATAGAGATAAGGATATTTTTGTTATGACAGAATGTATGGCAGTTCAGGGTTAAAGCAATGATTTAATTATATGCTTCACTCTTTGTTTTTGGCTTTAGGCAGAACTTTAGATAATTATGGATTACCTTCAAACTGCTTTGGGAATAGGAATAGAAACAGTTGAAGAAAAGTGCTCAATTGCTGTGAATGAACTGATGAATAGAAACTATGACTTTGTACAGATTATATGCCAATTGTACAGATGACACGCAACTGTAACTGGAAGTATTATATTTATGGATTCCATCCTATTTATTCAGTACTAATTTACTAAAATGCTATCTGTTACCTCTTTTAACTTATTCTCCCCCAAACATCTATGAAACTCAGCTGGAAAGGTCCTTAAAAAGATTTATTTTTAAATACAACTCTGAAATGTGCCAGTCTGGCAAAGTAGATTAATCAATAGCTCCTAAAGAAAGTTTCTGCTGACTGTTTAAGCCAGTGGTTCTCAAATAGTGGGGCGGCCCCCCAGGGGGGGCGCGAGGCTCCGTAAAGGGGGGCTCGTTTGACCTCGGCAAATACTGTCATATTGGACGCACGTGACACACGCAAAGGACCCGATTGGATAGACAGTCATGCGGGGGGGAGCGAAATGTTTTCTTCTTCCTAGGGGGGCATGACAGAAAATAATTGAGAACCACTGGTTTAAGCGCAGTGTTTCTCAACCTTGACAATTTTAAGGCATGTGGACTTCAACTCCCAGAATTCCACAGCCAGCAATGCTGGCTGTGGAATTCTGGGAGTTGAAGTCCACATGCCTTAAAATTGTCAAGGTTGAGAAACACTGGTTTAAGGCAAAAGGGAAGGCCATCCCATGTGAGGAGGAACTGACACTGCTGGGATCAAACTAACTGCTATTTATCATCTCACAGAAGTCTGTGCCTCATGCTTGAATCCTTCCCTTCTCCAAGAAGGTACCTCAATTTATTCTGCTCTTTCTTCACACAAGAAGGAGTGAAACTTTAGGGGGGGGTTTGGGGAAAAGATTGTTGTTTGCCTCTTTGAAGGTAATTTAGGCTGCTGGTAATCAGATATTGGTGTATTTTCATTTCATTGTCATTCATGAAATGACATATAGCATGCTCATTTCTGCTCATACAGCATGCTCATTTATGCTCATGCATCTTCTAATCAACATTCCCTTTATGCTGGAAATATAGAAATAAAGGCAATCCTGTTGCCCAGTATTTAGTTGCTACCCCTTATCTGAAT
The DNA here is from genome assembly GCF_016545835.1 of Crotalus tigris. NCBI lineage: Eukaryota > Metazoa > Chordata > Lepidosauria > Squamata > Viperidae > Crotalus > Crotalus tigris. The sequence continues at coordinate 1,158,641 of NW_024100413.1, read as the reverse complement.
ATTCACCAAAACCTGACTTTCTGATTTCAAATACATGCTCATTTGCTATGGAAATCAGGAATTTATTCAAAATGAAGGACAAATGTCTATGGAGTTTCTCAAAAATCCAGGTCATGGTTGTCCCAAAGGTGCTTTCCGGACGGCTTCTCCAATCTCTAGTGATGAAGCACCCACAATTTCTGAAGGCAAGCCGTTACACTGGTTAATTGTTCTCACTGTCAGGAAATGTTTCCTTAGTTCTAGGTTGCTTTCTCCTTGATTAGTTTCTATCCATTGTTTCTTGTCTTGCCTTCTGGTGCTTTGGAACCAGAAATGCAGAAGGCACATTTCCAACATAGCAGAAATTATCCAGCTGACATGGATAAAAAGAATTGGAAATGTGGAAGTTTAAGAGCAAGTATGATGCTGTGGCTTGAGTATATGCAAAATCATGACAGTAAGAATCAGGCAGATAGATGCGTGAGTTTGGAAAAGAGACAGGTAACAAAAACTCAATTCTTGTCTTTTCTATTTTGCAAAAGGAAGCAGTACAGTATGGACACAATAAATCCCATTGTTTATGGCACATGGTGTTAGCATCTAAAACTAGGAAGCCATTTCCACCAGTTTAGAGGAAAGTCCAGGCACTGCACTAAGATCATCTCCTAAGTATTATCTAAGACATTCCAGTTATAGAGGTCACAGTATGATTTACAATATTTTCTTTATCATTGTAAAGAAATGAAGGGGGTATAACCTGTAACCTTGTTTTGTTCAGGTCCTTCTGAGTTCCTTTGGCAATGAGCCCAATGATTACTATACTTGTACATGCCGATAAAAATATACTTTGCTTCAACTTTCTCCAATCACTTTGGATGCTTATTAAAGTGAGCATTTTTCCCCATGACAACTTGTTTACCTTGCTCTTTTTCTCAGTAAGTGGCTATAATTCTAAATAAAGCAGTGCACATCAGCTCTGATTATGTATTACTTTTAAAGAAAATTTAAAATTTAAAGGACTTATATGAGTCATATCATGGCTGGATGGATGCAAGAGGCTTGGAAAGCAGCCAGGAAGACACATTCTTCTTACTCTATCACACTGCAATCCCAAGAAGTGGACTAAAATACAAATACAAGCAGGTGTATACAATTTACACTGCCTCAAATATATCTAATATAGATGCCCAAATTGAAGTGTGACATCTTTTTTTTCTAAACCTTTGTGAATTATAGCACAGTGGCTAAGACTCTGGGCTTGTCAGCTGGAAAGCCAGCAGTCCAGATTTGAGACCCGAGCTTCACATGATGGGATGAGTCCCCATCTTTACCCCAGCTCCTGCCAACCTAGAATTCAAAAGCATGCAAATGCAAGTAGATAAATAGGTACCACTTCAGTGGGAAAGTAACAACCTTCCATGATGTAATGCTGGCGACATGACCACGGTAATGTCTTTGGACAGCACTGGCTCAATGGCCTTGAAACTGAGATGAGCACCACCACCCCTATAGTTGGCAATGACTAGAAGAGTAACCCACAGGGTCTCCTTTACCTTTACTCTGCTGAATTATATTGAAATGTCTGATTGTTAGATGTATAACCTATGGATCTCATAGAATTCACATAAACCAAAATGATTTTGGGGATCACTGGCACATAACAAGCCAAATAAAATCACTCCTAAAATCCTGTATGTAATTGCTCTATATACAGGGGTAAAGTAAGTGAGACTCAGCTCTGCATTCTTCCATCTATTCAAATTAAAGCTTCTAAGGGAAATTGAATTGGCTAACATATTAAAGATCATTGTGACTGTCAACACTCATATTTGAATTAAATGACTTTATACAGTGCAAATTAGTTGCAGATTGAAAAGATAATGAACCACTATTTTTTTCCTTTTTTTTTTTTTTGAAATGCTGATATTTTTTTTAGTTCCTTTGAAGCTGATGAGTATTGGCTTTCCAAGGTATACAGATGGCATGTTCGGTAAATCAGAAAATAGTTTAGCATGAATAGTGGCTCCTTTCAATTTGTGGTGTCAAAAATTTGCACACTTCAGTTGATGGGGATGACTAAGCAGCTTCATGTGGTACAAAAGAAAATATGTAATTAAGAGTATGAAAGAAGAATAATTTTGGTTACTGGGCAAACCATTTCATTGTTTTAACACAAAGATAACTAGAAATCACTACTCTGCATAGAGCATTGAAAATTAATTGTATAAAGAAGCATCACCAGCTTGATTCTAATCAGCCATTAATGTTCATCTCCCAACCACCACTTTGATAGTTAATCTTGGACAAAAGAAAGGGGTAGAAAAAAAACCAGAGAACCATCAGACATACAGTAGTATCCAGCAGGAAAGAGGCACCAGTCTCTGTTCTTCATTATTTTAAAAAAAAATCTAGCAATCAAATCTAATCCAGATAATAATCAACAAGCTTTAAGGAACAAATATAATTTTGAGTTGTAAACCAAAAAGCTGAGAAGCAGAGAAATGGTGGGTTACAAGAGGTTGGTGCCTGATTCTGATTCAATAGATGGCTTAACAGGACTTTTATAAGTGGGAGATGAGTCTGAATGTTAAATATTTGATAAAATCAACGACCATATAACTACTTCTCTGTAGCAATCATTATCTGCAATGACTATTATACAAAGTTGAACTCACCTTTGCCTCTTATGTCTCATGGTTCATTTTTCTTGGTCCTGAGAAGGGGCCACTGCTCCAGGGACATGATGTAGGCATAATGATTAAGCATGATGTTATCACTACAGAAACATGAGAATGCTATCTTTAGAATAAGATTCTTGTCTAGTAGGAATATTATGATTATGTTACAGTAGTTTGTTGGTAGAAATTGTTGGACTAACATGATTTGGCTGCATGAATGATGACATCTGACGTTGACTAGGAGTCATGCCAATCATAACAAAAGTGTGGGAAGGAAGACTTAGATGGCACAGACACATTGTATGTGGTAAAGAAGACATTGGTGGTAAGAACAGCTATGCATCTTGACCCTGATGTCCAGCAACCCCATGGCAGACCCAAGAAAAGGTGGATGGATTGCATCAAGGACGACATGAAATACACGTCCCCAAAACACGCTGGATTGGCCCAAATGGAGACAGCTTTGCCAAAAAGTGGACCCTGCCATAAAAAAGGACTAACACTAGGAACAAGAAGTTTGTTGGTAGAAATCTCTTCATATTAGGTTAAAATAAGGCATATAGTTAGGTAGCCTTAGGGGTTCTATGAAAAATTTAGTAAAAAGGTTAGATTTAGTATGAATTTTTAAGAGTTAATTATAGTTTTACGTGTATGTTATTGTAAACATAGCTTGTCAGTGTAACATTTATAGTAAATATTTCTGTTTCTGTTACAGTTAAGGTTGGATTCCCTTGATGACTTGTTGAATTTAGCATAATATGCCTTTCTTTAACTAGATTTATGTTGCAGTGAGGACTGTGTTCTTGGGTACCTTGAAGTTAAAGTTGAAATGTATTATTCCTGTTATCTTTAGAGTGAGTTAACATGCATAGAAATACTCTGATAGATGTTGAGGAAAGAATGTGTCTTTAGGTAATGTTTAGGATATTTATTTCTATTGGCATTCCAGGAAAATTATGACTAAAGGTAGGCCATAATTCTGAAAATCGGTATAATTAATTATAATACCAGTTTTAATGGGTAGGAGTAATCTTAGGATTGGGATTGTGTCTCTGGGTAATGCTTAATTAATGTTATCCTAACATTTCAGTGAAACAATAGTGAACACTGAGTCTTTCTATGCTATATTGTGAAATTTATTGTGAGTGTTCGTTTCAGGGTGAATTGTTGTGTTTAACAGTAGTCTTAAATTTATGCTACTGTGGGGATTTGCTTTCTGGGGTAACCTTGAGCATATATATTTCTATTGTTGTAAGGATAAGTTGGAAATGGGGTTAGGGTTCATTGAGTTCTATTGTGAAATTTATTGTGAGTGTCAGCTTTAGATCAAGCAAAAGACACTTGGGAAAACCTCTCAGATTTATGTATGAAAAGATCCACAGTCCCCAAAGTGCATCTTTTCAGAAAGCTATGCAACAGATATCTATAAGAATGGGAAAAGCTAAATCTAAACCACACTAAAGCTCTTTTTCACAAGCAATTAGACCATCAATTTCATGGAAGCCTAATCTTAATATTTAACTTTACTGCAACTAATGTAGAAATACAGTAGATACTATTAAATACTAATAAACCAATAAAGAATACCTTAAAACTAATCCTGTTTAATTTTCAGAACAGAACTAAAGAAATCAGGATAGATAGATAGATAGATAGATAGATAGATAGATAGATAGATAGATAGATAGATAGATAGATATAGTTCAAAATTACTGTATATAGCGGCCCATATCACCAAAGGTGACTCTGAGCAGGATGTAAGAAATGCACACAAAAAAACCCAAGGATACATAAAAAAAAGATCTATTTGACAATGCTATAAATTTCACAATATAACCAACTCATACTAAATCTTCTCCTTTTATTTCAGTCTGTAAACAAAAGTTAGGATTAGCTTAGGATGTATTTCTATGTTTAGTAGAACACTTTCCTATCAGCCTTGGAGGTGTGTACTTCCCATGTTAAGACTGAGTAGATGTATTTCTAAAAGAGCTAGGTGAAGCTATGGTTAGGGATAGGGTTGGCTTCCTGGTACGTTTTTAAGAATCAGTGGATATTTTTCTTGGGGTTTAACCAAAGAAAAGTACCCACTGCAGTATTCCAAGTATGGTCTTACTTGCTTACAGTATTAACATTCAAAAGGAAGACATTTATTTAATAACAATAACAATAAGTATAACAACAACAACAACAATTATAATAATAATGTTGGAAGGGACCTTGGAGGTCATCTAGTCCAACCCCTACACTATTTCAGACAAACAGCCACCCAGTCTCTTCTTAAAAGCTTCCAGTGTTGGAGCATCCATACCTTCGGGAGGCAGGTTGTTCCACTGATTAATTGTTCTAACTGTCAGGAAGTTTCTCCTTAGTTCTATGTTGTTTCTCTCCTTGCTTAGTTTCCACCCGTTGCTTCTTGTCCTGCCTTCAGGTGCTTTAGAGAATAGCTTGACTCCCTCTTCTTTGTGGCAGCCCCTGAGATATTGGAACACTGCTATCATGTCCCCCATCATTCTTCTCTTCATTAAACTAGACATACCTAATTCTAGCAACCGTTCCTTATATATTTTAGCCTCCAGTCTCCTAAACATCTTTGTTGCTCTTCTCTGTACTCTGTACTCTTTCTAGAGTATCAACATCTTTTTTACATCGTGGTGACCAGAACTGGATGCAGTATTCCAAATATGGTCTTGTAAAGTGATGAAAGAAGACAGTCAGCCATTTTACCCACATTGGAAAATTTATCAAATAAACTTGTTCAACTTAGTACCTAAGATAAACATCTTCTATTTAAAGACTCTCTTGCAAATAACATCAGATTTCAAATATTTCAGATGACTTAAAACTTTCAGATGCTTCTTTGATTCTTTTACCTTTTTCAGATTAGGGGTAAGCTTCTTTAAATATATTATATTGGCCCAGAAAAGTATGCAGCCTTTTTGAGCTACTCAGCCACAAGACTTTTAGATTAGGCAGAGGAAAAGTTCATAGGGATAATTGTGGAAGCAGCTTTAGACTGTACAGCACCCCAAACTAATAATCAAAAAAGGAGATGTTGTGAACTTCCTTTTCTTATACTATCACATGCTGAAAGAAGGAGTAGTTACCACAAAAAAGAGTCAGACTATTGTCATCTTTACTTGATTCCCTGAGATATCTCACATGCAGAGTCTCTTCTTAGAAAGCTGTCTTAAAGCTTTATGAGAAAAAATATATTTTTAAAAAATATCCACTACTGTGAAATAACTTATTTAATTGACCCATGAAACTGAGACTTGGTTAAACAGCTGATTCTGTAAGAAAAATTTATTCTGAGTGTGCTGTAGCAAGCAGAGGCATTCTGGGAATAAATTAAGAGCCTATAGCTAGGGGATGATGGGTAGCTTCATTAATGAAGTGTGAACAGCAGCTAATGAACAGATATCTTAGTAGTTCTGTGTAAGATTGATCAAAGCACAAAAAAGGTTGGTTTTAATTTACTGGCAACCCATGGATTTCTAAAAAAGAAAAAAAATCTTAGTAATATGGAGGATGGTTGAAATAAATGTAACATTAGATCACTTCTGGTAAAAGCAATCTTAAATTGCCTTGCCCAGCAAAAAGATTGACTAGTGCATTTCAAATGTTAAGGGTATCATGTTCACAAATAGGCTCATGTGAGTGTTTCAAAGGTGATCTGTGAGTGTGTGTGTATATATCTGTGTGTATACTATTGTTGAGAGAAAAATCTTCATCAGGATCCAGCCCAAGCTGGGAATAATCAAAATGGAGATTACTTTAGAAAGAAGGTTGCAGTTTATTGAAGAGGAGACCCAGACAGAAAGATGGCTCTGGAAGAACTGACCACATGGAACAGAGTGGGGCTCTTGAGGTTGTTTCCTGTTCCTGTTTGAGGCTTTATATTTCCTGTGTCATGTACTTTGACCTGAGTCTGAGTATGCCCTTTTGGTATTGGTGGGTTAATCCTATTATGTCTCTTATCCTTAGAATTTGGGTGGGGTTATGTAGATTTTAGGTGTCTTTTTCTTCCTAATTTCTAGCTTCCTGGCTCCAACCTTCCTGAATGGATTATTGAATTTGCATTTTTAAAAGCTGGCCTCTGCCTATATTGCATTTCTTACACAAGTGTTACTAATGCTTATGAAATGTGATTGACAAGATAACCAGTACAATATTGGGGTTTTTAAAACTTTGATATGTGTACCCAATCTGTACTTATTTTTGTGCCTTACTTGTAATGTTGTTCATATACCACCAGTCTTTTTTATAAACATTTATAGATCCATTTTATCTTTCAATTGGCAGCTCTGCTTATAACCAGAATTACTTATAAGTTGGTTGTCTATATAAATGTTTTTAGTAAATATGAGAGCAAAAATATTAGCCATTTACAATATAGGGCACATTGCTAAATCTCTAGCTTGATCTGTCAAGTAAGTGGAAGTCTGGGCCTAAGGGAAAAAAATCAATGCACCACTAGAATGAGTTTTTTTTTTTTTTTTTTTAAAAAAAGCCAAAACACAGAAGGGATGTGTTAACTTAAAGATACATTTAAAAGATCACTTGTTCTCTCAGCCATATTATCTACGGTCTGAGTAACTCAGAGGATTTGTTTAAACAACAGATTCTAAATAAGGCAATTTTTTCTGTAGGTGAGAGCAGAGCTGTGTTTCTAATGCTACCTGTGAGGATTTATTTTATTGTATTAAAAACACTTTAAAGATTATCATCTTAGTATATTTGCATTCCAATGAGATTTTTTTCACTGTGGATTCATAACTAAAATATATTTAACTCAGTAGGACATTTCTGTGGAAAGCAATACTGTTCTGAGGCCTCAGCCATAACAAAGGATCAATCAGCAAAACAAATTTTAATTGATGATTTAAAAAAAACAGGATAGAAATGAAGTGCATACTTGCATAGATAAATAGAACTTTTGTTTAACTGCATATATCTATGAATAGTGTTACTTATTATGTCCTTCAGTTTTTAAACCATTCCTGATACTGAGGTGTTGAATATATGTTAGAAAGTTCAATTAATTTAATCAAGGATTTTTGCTTAATCAAGTAAATAATTGGCTAAAAGCAAGTTTATTCAACAAAAAGAGCTCTGCTTGGCTCTTAGAAAAACAAAGAACATATTCAAATATTTTTCATTACTTCTATGCTAAAAAGATTGGTTTTAATCATTTACCAAAAACATTTCAGTTCAATATATATTATAAACACCCTATAATGGTAGATTAAAATTATTATAACTATTAAGTCTTTTGGAAACATTATGTAAATTTTCTTTTAACAGTAATAATTTCATACACCAGGAGTGATTAAATATGAAATTATTTTAATAAGGAAGGAAAGAACAACTTTCCTTAATAAAACAATATGTTAAATCAGTACGTTTCACAGCTTAATCAGTCCATAATTACAAACTTTCATTTAAGCCAAGAGAATTGAGCTCAACTAATGCCTCTAAAGAAATCAGAAAGAATGACTAGGAAACATCCCAATCTGGAATACTTTTAGTTGTCTAAATGATAAATGAAACATCTTGTTGTACACAATGTGAATCACTTGATTCTTTATTATGCCTTAATAGACTCATAAATTTAAACTCTTTCAGGATGTTCATCTCTTGCATATATTCCAAAGTAGAAATGTGATCTTTAAATTCTGTGAATGTCATTCCTCCATCATTGTAGAACTATGAGTTTCTAACTAGGGACACTTGTGGCAATTAATCTTTCTGAATTGCATAGAAACTGACTTAGTCTGCACTTTCTGAATTAATGTGTCAAGCTGCCTGTTTTTATCTTTTGGATGTGCCAATTCTCCAGACTTTTGAACTTCAGTACCCAGCTCTAAAACCATATCAAAATATTTCTGATATGCATCCACCAAAATAAAATTCATAGAGAAAATACTCTTTTGCACAAAAATCTTTATGGACTTTTCCAATGACATTTTGGGGAAATATATCTGAAATGTGGAATAGAATGGAACAAGATTTTTTTTTTTAAGTGGAGTAATGGAGGCTATTGCTCCTGAGCCCACATAGACAGGAGGAGAGTCAAAGATATTAGCACAGTATTTGAAAGTATCAGATAAATTATTACTTTTCATCTCTCTCTCTCTCTCTCTCTCTCTCTCTCTCTCTCTCTCTCTCTCTCTCTCTCTCTCTCTCTCCCTCTCCCTCTCCCTCTCCCTCTCCCTCTCCCTCTCCCTCTCTCCCTTCCTCCCTCCCTCTTTCCCTTCCTCCCTTCTTCAATTAAATCTAGGATAAGAGATGAAATTATCATTGTGTCTTTAGACCTCTCAGAATCTTAAAACTTTTAGAAGGAGTTTTAAATTCATATGACTCTTACTGATCTTTATTATTATCAGCTGTTATTCACACTAGTTAATTACAAAAAAAATTAGTAGACTTAACAAGGTAAAAAAGCAAAAGACTGGACTTTGACAAACAAGAATGGAGAAGAAGAGTCTTTCCATAAATTTGATATCCACTGTTGAAGGTATTTTAAGATTGTTTCTCTGCAAATGGTGAGGATTATGCAAGATTGAGAAATGAAAGCAATTTGTGATCTGTGCAACAAACAAATGTCTTGACTTTGGATGTTCACAGAGTGAACAGGTAAATACTCTAGCATACTATTGCTATCTAGGGTTTATTTTAGGCCTGTTAAAATATGCTTCTGAATTTGTATACTCCTTCCCAAAAGTACAGAAATTTTTATATTACGTAGTGATAACTCAAATATTATATTGGAATTAATAGCACTAGCAATAGCACTTAGACTTATATACCACTTACAGTGCTTTACAGCCCTCTCTAAGCAGTTTACAGAGTCAGCATATTGCCCCAAACAATCTGGGTTTTCATTTTACCAACCTTGGAAAGATGGAAGACTGAATTAATAACAATAGCAATAGCACTTAGATTTATATACTGCTTCACAATGCTTTACAGCCCTCTCTAAGCGGTTTACAGAGTCAGCATGTTGCCCCCAATAATCTGGCTCCTCATTTTACCAACCTCGGAAGGATGGAAGACTGAGTCAACCTTGAACTGGTCAAGATCGAACTGCCGAACTGTTGGCAGCCAGCAGTCAGCAGAAATATCCTGCAGTACTACATTCTAACCATTGCACCATCATGGCTTTAAAGATGATCCTGTCCAATAAAACAGACTCAGCAATCTTTCTTCACAAAGTAGAGAGATAAATTCAGATAGTTTTCAACTTATGATTGTAACTGACCCTAGAAATTACAGTCATGGGTCATGAGAGTTGTAAGGTCACATGACTGGATCAGTTTTCTGTAATGGTCATTAAGTGAATGCCACAGGCCAGTTTTTTTCTGGAAACAGGAAGTAAATATTGTTTTCCAGCAAAAGTGTAAACCATGGTCATGTAACTACAGGGCATACATACCTGGTTGCCCAGTGCCCCAAATGAAATTATATGATTGTTGGGGAGGGGGAAATGAAATCTTAATTTTGAAACTAGGTTGTAAGTTTCTTTGAGGAGTCTGCATAACTTCAAATGGTCACTAGGTCACAGCCATAAGTTGAGGACTACTAGCATTTTCCTCAGAAAACTTGTGGCTTCTCCTAGACTCATGATATCTGTTCAAAGAGCAAGTGGCAGTCATGGCTGGGAGCACCTTTGTGCAACTTCAGGTTGTGCACCAGTTGTGCCCTTATCTAAATCATGGGACCCTGTGCACAGTCATTTGTGCCCTAGACATCATTTGGATTACCCCAATGTGCTCTATATGGGGCTACCTGGAAGTATATTGAATGCTATATCTGGATGCACAATGTAGTGGTGCACACAGTTCTAAGGCTCCTGGGCAGCTTAGATAGCATCACTGTTGCTTGAACAGCATTGGTTACCAGTTTTAGCAAACATTCTATGATCACATTACCAAAATGCCAGTTTTAGTGATTTAGAAACCATTTTCCATTTAACGAAAACTGATATATTACATCTGAATATTTATAAATGACAGAGAATCATAATCTGGAAGTTGGATGCAAAAGCTATTTGTGTTCTGTCGCAGCCTATGTGAGTCCTTGTTATGCTCACAAGGAGAAAACCCCTCTTCCAAGAAACAGGCAGAAACCACAAGAAAAAAACCAACCCCTTTTATTCTCACAGACCTGAGTCAATGTCCAAGGCAACAAACACAGTCCACAGAAACTCAATCCTCAACACAAACAGTTGCCTTCAGCAACCAGCACCTCCCACACCTTCCCTTTTATAATTCAGCCAAGGCGTGGCTTCCTAAGCTTTCTTCTTTGCCTTTGGAGCTGCCCCATCGCATTCGTCTGTCCTACTCGCTTCTCTTGCCTGCGCATTCATGCATCCAGAATTTGTTCCAGCTGTTCTTCATCACTGTCCAACTCAGGCTCCCAGCACAGCTGTGTCTCAGCTTGAGCGCGAGTAGAGGGGCTAGGCTCCTCATCTGACTGTAAGTCTTGGAGCTCCTCAGAGCCTTCTTCTGACTCTAATGTCACTCCAGGCCCCTCCTCCTTCTCTGATTCCTCAGACTCAGCTGCCGGATCCACTGGCTGGCGAGGAATCACAACAATTTGGCTCTTTTTAAATAGGTCTCTATAGCTGCAGCATTTGTTCGTTTCCCCCATTTCTCTAATAATGTTCTTATTTTATTAAGAAATATAGTTCTAATATTCTTCTGGATGCCCTGTTTTTATGAATTTCTATTACTTCTCTAATAAAATGCCAGGCAAATGAATTTATGAGAAAACATAAAGAAAATGAATCTATAGGCAACACAAAAAAAGAAGCACCACAGTATGTGTTCAATTATTACCCACTTGGAAAAAAATGTTTTATAGTTGCATTTTGTTTATTCAACAGCATATGCCTGCAGAAATTAACTTTTTATAAAGCCAAATATTCTTCCCCAGTTCTATAACTATTCTGTTATCCTTTGGATAGATCTTGACACTCTGGCTGAAAGAGAAAAAATTCTTCAATCTGTTACTAAAGTTCCAAACTACCTTTTAAACTGTAAAAATAAGAAGTTTATTTAAGTGTTTATTTAAGATAATAGTCACATGCCGTATTTTTGAATATGATTTTTTAAAGTGCCCTATTCGTAATAAATTTTTTCTTGTCTTATTTTTGGAGAAATAGCAAGTACCATTGTCAGCAGCATGATACAACTCTGCTAAAGCAGGTATTAGGCCCAAATCAGTTATATAAGCTAACTAAGGAATATAAGCTGCTTGCCTCTCTCTACTTCCTGCATGAGTAGATCCTATCTTTTCAGATATAATTACCCTTGACATGTTTTCCCAGCTACTAAAGTCAAGGTTATTTGTTTTGTCTAAGAGATAGGAGATGATTGGCATGATGGTTCAAATTACATAGAGCATACATTCTGTAATAGATAATAAGCTACAACAAGATATTTGCTTTAGCTTTGGACTTATAGTTTTTCAAGCAGATAGGCTAAAGTGTGATTGGGATCAAGAAACCCAAGATCCTTCTAAAATCTAGAAGTAGACAATTTATGGTGGGGGAGGATAAAATCAATGCGGTCCATTTGGGATGATTGGACCTTATTAAGGAAGTGGATGAGATCAAGCCAAAGTAGATGTGATATCAGGAAAGAAGCTAAATTGACTTAATTTAAATTACAATTAGCTAAGTACAGTTAATATGAACGCATATTGATTTCATTCCAAAGTTTTATTCAAAACCAATTCAACTGAATCTCTGAGTTAAACTAACTTTCTAAATTGGATGAATGATTTATATTAAATTGTCGAATCAGATGCCTTTAAATTGTTCAAGTAATTTTTTTTCAATATACAAAAAAGGTCTATTTTCTGAATAGTTTCTCTGTTCTTTAAAAAAATCAAAATAAAACAAAAGCCATAACAAACATGTAACATTTTTGTAATTCATGAGAACATGAAACTGGAAAACTTAATTTCACTGATGAATAATTTCCATGTGTTTTCTATACTGATGCCATCGTTTATTTATTCAATTTGTATGCTACCCATTTCAGCAAGAGATTCTGGGCAACAAACAATATTAAAATAAATTAAAAGCAAATTACCTTCATAAATACAAAAATTAAAATACACAGCAGTTGAGAAAAATGTCATAATTGTTAGCACAACCAGAGTCCTCTTTACACATGCAGGGCCCAAGCCTGGGCAAATAACCTGGTGTTTAGGGGTTATAAAAGGCCTGCAGGTTTGAGGTCAATCTAATCTCTGGGAAGGATGATCATTGTGTAGGGCATGAAAGAGACACGTTATGCCTTCTGAGCACAGCTAGACCACATTCCCCACTGATGGAACCCAGAGCATGCCCATCTTGCCAGACTGGATTGGACAAAAAGAAACAATGAGCAGACCATCTGTCAGATATCCCAGTCCAAAGCCATGAAGGGCTTTGAAGGTGACAAATAACACCCTGAATTTCACCTACTGTGGCAATGGTGTCATACATGCCAAGTAACCAATACCATATACTGCCCGTGCAGCTGCATTCTGCACCAGTTGAAACTTCCAAATGCTCTTCAAGGACAGTCCCAAGGAGACCAAAGTGCAGAAATCAGATGGGATGTTACAAGAGCATGTGTGACAGTGAGCAGGGCCTTGAATGTAACTTTCAAAGATTTTATAGTAAACATGGTACTATTTAAACATCCAAGAGTTAAAAGTTGAAAAAGAATCTAATAATATCTGGCAGCTGATTGCAGCAGTTGTCAATATCAGACTTAAGCCTTAGTTGTTACGAAGTGCACAACATTTGGTGAAATCTAGGAGCTCAGGAACAACATCTGTCAATATCTGAATATTAATTAGCTTTACATTAATTGCACAGATAAATATAAGCTTGATACACTTAGATGTCCACCTGCCACTTAAATTTTAGTCAGATATCTTGATGATAAAATCTAACATTAAAATCTGTATTCTAAAATTTGGATATTCAGAGGATGAACAACTATATGTCAGTTCTTTTAACCTCATTAAATTTCACAAGTTCACGAAAGATGCGAGTGTCAATATGGCACCTATGGGTACAAATTTGGCATCAATTAGTCTCTGTGCTTTTCTTGGTATTAATTTTTAAAATATGAGTTACTTTAATTTTAAAAAGCAGAGAATATGCTTAAAGTATTTATTTGTAGGCCTGCATTTGGGAAACCATAGAAAATCTTAGAAATTAAAAATAGCATAAGGCTATCAGCCAGTGTTTTATTAGCAGTGTGTTAAAAAACAACAATCACAAACTACATGATGGATCAAGAATCTGCTACAAAGCTAGAAGACAAAGCAAAATGCAGTCCAGAAGGACTGCTTTCTGACACTTTGGGTGTTTCTTTTTCAAGCTACATTTATCATGACAACCATTTTGGCAAAAGTCAAGACCCTCCATATTAGACATTTTCTGTGAGACGACACAACTTTCAAAATTTCAAATGGCCTTCCCAAAGATCTGCAATATTCTAGAACAAATTTGGAGAAGGCCAAGCAACTAGAGATAGAAGCAAGGATAAGGAATTGTATATTATGGGAATGAGGTCTCTAATGTATTATTTAAAATCACTCATAAATTCCATAGAGATTTTTGAGAACTCTAAATCAGGGGTCTCCAACCACTGGGCTGCGGCCCACTAACGGGCAATGAGCTATTTACAACTGAGCCGCAGAAACGGTGGGCGAGTGTGCATGCACATCCCCACTTGTGCGAGCAATGAGTGAGCATTTGCATGCATTCTCCATTTGCATGAGCAGCACGTGCACTCCATTCACACAAATGGAGCTGCGCACGTACTTGCCAGCCACTCATACAGAACCATCCCCTCTGTCTCTCCCCCCCCCCCGCCAACCTGCAAAGCTGGATAGGTTGAGGAATTCTGCTAAATCAATCACAGGATAGTGAATATTAAGAATCTATTGGATCTATGTAGCATTCTTTCTGATATCACATGCAGGTTTGTAAGAAACCTATAACACCCCTATTAGCATAACTGTACCTTCCTTTTCTTTTGATCTCCAATGTAATATTTCTGGATACATGTTGCTTAAAACATGGTATTTTTATATAGTTCCTGTGGCTAATGGGTTTCCTTTGTCTATAGTCAGCATAGCACTAGCAAATGAAACCAAAAATCTATTGCTCAGCAAAGGAGATTCTTATCTTCCCAATATTTTATGACACTTCTCAAGTGTGGAGGGCAAGGGGTCTTGAAAGGAAAGGAATAACTGTTTTCCTTTTATACATCTTTGTGATATGAATACTTAGTACCAACTGCACCAGTTTTATTTGCATTGTGGTATCATGAGACTATATTAAGAAGCAGAGAAACCTATTATGTGGACACCAATACAATATTAGAAATGCAATTCTTTTATCTTTCTTCATCATTTATGCCAAATGAAAATAAAGCAAATATTTGGAATGTCACGCATACAGCCCCATTAGAATCAATGACAGTCACACCATGCTCAGTCCATTTATTAGGTATGATTTGCAACCTTCAGACTGCTGAAGAATGGCAATTATTACTCAAAGCAACTGGTGAAGGATGGCAATATTTATCTAAAGCTAATGAGGGTGGAATTGGAACTACAGCACTTCTTGCTGCATTGTTTACACAAAAATGCTGTGGTTCACCAAGGCAAAATTGGTTTCCTAGTTCAGACCTTCGAATTCTAATCTCCCTGCATTGTTTAGGAATTTTAGCCAGTTACTTGTATTCCTTAAATTTCTTTTTCTGTGTCATGGATTTATATATACATTTAAAGAAATACACATGCATATACAGTAATGCATCTCTATATAGATACTGTATATTTTGCAGCTCTTGCATCTAAAGTGTTGTTTTCCCTCACGATTTGTAACAGAAAATCCACACTCAAAAGTCAGTTTGGTTGTTCAGGTCTGCATTTCTGTGGTATCTATATTTGTAGCCCTCTTGAGAAACTGCTTTCTCAAGCTTTCTATATGTGTAATAACAGTCATCCAGGTGCTATTCCATTAGATCAGGGGTGTCAAACTGCCGGCCCACAGGCCGGACATGTCACATGGAAGCCGCGCCCACCCCATTGCCAGCAATGGCAAAACTGGCCCTATATGTTGAGCGACATCACGTGATGTCGCGAGTTTGACATGCCTGCATTAGATTGTAGTGGGAAAAGAGTCATAAAACAAGACTTCCTTCAACAGATCAGGAGAGCAGCAATTGTGGTTCTCTGAATTATATTTTTATGTCTTTTTCTATTTTTCTATGCCTTGAACATGTAGAACTAATTCTTCAAGAAATTGAACCTTCCCTGGATGTTTTCAAACAAAGGTCTTATAGGCATTTGTGAGGATTAACTTGAATTTCTGTACTGGCAACAAGCTGGGTTTAAGGATCTACAGCAATGGTTCTCAACCTGTGGGTCGTGACCCCTTTGGGGGTCGAATGATCCTTTCACAGGGGTCACCTAAGACCATCAGAAAACCATCTGATGGTCTTAGGAACCGAGACACCGCTTCTCTATCTGTCTCCAGGCGGATAAAAACAACACAGAGAATGGTAAGACTTAAAGCATCAAAGGAGTAACTCCCCACCTCTCAGGCAGAGCTAGCAAAAGCCAACAACTCAGCCCGCCTTCTCCCAGCCTTTTCACCAATCAGAAGCCGCAGCCCAGAAATTGGTATCCGTGACGTATCTTCTTGGGGAATCTGTGAAGCCGGCGGAGCTGCTCCAAATCGCACTTGCGTGCAGTCACTCGAGCCTCTATGGAAGAGGGGAGATGGGCTGGCAGGGAGTTGAGGGGGGGTGATGCAGGAGGAGGAGGAGGAGGGAGGGAGGGAGGGAGGGAAGGAAGGGTTGTTAGCTGTGGAATCAGCACGCTGGAGGGCTTAGCTGCGGGGTGGGTTCCTTTTGTATTTTTATTCCTTCCCTGAGGGTTGCTAGGAGCTGTGCTTAAACTCAGAATCGCCCGGCTGCAACCAAAGAGAAGGGAGTTGGCACGGGCGAGAAAGCCAGCAAGCCAGCCTGCCTGCCTGCCAGCCCGAATTGCGAGCTTCCCTTCACCTTTTTCGTCGTGAATCGGGAGCAAGCCAACCTCGGAATTTTTCCTCCTCCTGCCTTTAAACGGCTTCCTTTTATTGGTCGGGATCCAAAGGCGAGGCTCCAATTGGGGAAGTGTATACTCCACTGCCAGAAATTGTTAGGAAAAAGAAAATGCATTTTGAGAGGGACTTGTCAGAAAACATTTAGATGAGAATCAGGTACGCCAGTGGAAGGTGAAAATGTTGGAAGGAGGGAATGAAATAGCTGGAATCTGGGACAGCTGTAAAGTCATATCCTTCTGTTTTGGGAAACATCCATGAAAAAGTAGTCACGTACCCCTCGCTTCATCCACAAAATGATCTGATTTTTTATTTATAACCCTTTTCCTTTCTTCCATTCTCTTGCTGCTTTTCCTTCAATTGGTCATGTGATCAAAATGTGGATGCTTGGTAACTGGCCTGTATTTATGACCAGTGGCAGTGTCCCAGGGTCATGTGATTATTTTTAGCAAACTTTTGACAAGCAAAGTCAATGGGGAAGCCAGATTCATTTAACAACTGTGTTCCTAACTTAATAACTGCAGAGATTCACTTAACAACTGCAGCAAGAAAGGTCGTAAAATGGGTGCAACTCCCTTAACAACTGCCTTGCTTAGCAACAGGAATGTTGGGCTCAGTCGTGGTCGTGAGGACTGCCTGTAGTTGTGGAATTCCTTTTGTTGGATGGTTCTATTTTCTGGAGTCTAGAGTCTGATCCTGCATATCAGATATTTACATTACGATTCATAACAGTAGCAAAATTACAGTTACGAAGTAGCAACGAAAATAGTTTTATGGCTGGGGGTCACCACAACATGAGGAACCGTATTAAAGGGTCATGACATTAGGAAGATTGAGAACCACTGATCTACAGGGTCCCTTTCAAAGTTATGCTTTTGTAAATAACTGTAGAGGGAATTGCCTCTGCAGGCAAGGATAGGAGGAAACGCCATTACCAAAGCAATAGTCAAATAAGAAGTTTTGAGCTTGGGCAAAAAAAATCTTTAAAAATGCCTAAATCCAACAAATTTTATCAAGGTTTCAAACAGGGATGAAACAAAAGGTTGAGCTTCTAGGAACAATTATGCGATCAAAGCAATGCCCTTTTTAATATACATTATCTGCACATAATAAAGAATCAGGACATTGATCACTTAGTTGAATCCACCATCTTTACTTTACTTCCTGAACTATTGTTGGCATAGAATGCAACGCCTTCTCTTCTCACCAAGGAGAGACTGTTCAGTTTGCCCTTGGCCAAGAATGAGAGGAGAGATTTGTTTTTCATCCTTTGTAATATAATATACAGTACAGAGTTCTCCTGCATTTCTGTGCTCCCAGTTCTCATACAATATGATGAAAGAGAATTTGCTTTAGAGACTCTTTCAAAGGGGTGAAGGATCCCAAAGAAATTCTTAAGGGTTGAATGAAATGGTCTTCTACTTATTTAGTTATGAGTGGCAAAAAAAGTAGGGATGAATATCCTAACATTTACTGTGCAATCCTCATGCCACTTTGATTGAATTCCAGGGAGACACATGAGAAAGGAATGCTTTCTACTGGGTGTTTTTCAGCAATGATGCTTCTCCTTGTTGCTAAAGGAAACAAAAGAAATTGAGAACTTCTTCTTCCACTGGCGGCATTTGGTGCAATTGTCCATTATTTTTTTCTCTCCATGCATTTGGTGAGACATTCAAAAGGACCTTATGCCCTATTTAATAATGTAAAATATAAATACAGTTAGTCCTCAACTTACCTTAATTTTAGTGACCGTTCAAAGTTACAACACCACTGGAAAAAGTCATGAGAGTTTTTCATACTTACCACTGTTGCAGCATCCCCACGGTCATGTCATGGCAACTAACTCATATTTATGATGGTTGCACTATCCCAAGGTCCTGTGATCATCTTTTGCGACCTTCTGACAAGCAAAGTCAGTGGGGAAGCCAGACCCATTTAACAAATGTGTTACTCACTTAACAACTGCAGGGATTCATTTAGCAACTGTGGCAAGAAAGATTGTAAAATGGGGCAAAACTCATTTAACAATTGGCTCACTTAGCAACAGAAATTTTGGGCTCAGTTGTGATCATAGGTCAAGGACTACCTGTAGCTATATCACTCTAAAGAAAGTATATGGAGCAAGAGAAACAATGCAACATGAATATATCATTATTGTTGTTGCTGTTATGACAACTGCATTACATGTTATAAAATTTAATCGGCAATTCCAGTCATTAGATGTGAAATAGAGATGCATGTATGACTGCTGTCTTTAGAGTGAACATGTGAACAGGGACATGTTAAGGTTGAATATACTGGTAAAGTATCTTGTGTCTGATAACATTCTGCATCATTATAGTTTAAAACTCATTCATGCTGTCCTTATGTTTATCTTTTCACACTTTGAACAGGAGGCAGAAAACTGCTGGCTGTTCTGTAAATCATAGTTACACATGCTGAATTTTCATCCAATTCTTGAATGTGTGCCACACTTGATTGAAGGTTCTGCGATATACAAACTACTCTGATATTTGATATCACTTGATATGGTCTCTATAGATCATAGCAGTTTAAGCTGGTGGCTGCTGTGGAGGAAAACCATCCCGCCTTATAATTTTAAAAGCCTGCAGTTTGTATTTATGGTGAAAGCAGAAAGTGGCACTATCTGTGTCAAGCTGTTGGCTTCTGTATCCAATTTCCTGAACTGCTGGCAAAATAGCTGAAGGCTAGGCATGTATATTGCTCTTTTAAAACCAGATGGCAATGTACGCAGGGGAACCAAGAACATCCAGGTCCAGCAAATTATTTCTCAAAAATGTGCCATTGCAGATGATACAAAATCTCTGCTTTAAGTTTCCATTATTGTACATTAAGTATGCACTCTGTGGGCAACATTTCTCAGCAAAATGAGCCTTGTTTTCAAGAGTTGGTATTAAACATACAAACACAAACTTAGTTTTAAGGCAGCCAAACAAGAAAAAAAACTCACATGGATGAACAGTAATAGGCCATTAGTTCTGATAATGCAGCAACCAGTTTATACATTAAATCTCTGGAAAGCAACTTAATTTTACTTTGATAAAATGCTTTGCCATAGAGGACCCAGTTTAGGAGTTTGAAGAGGCTTTGTACATGCATAGTCCATATAATATTGAAGACTCTTTCAGCTATTGCAACTGTTTTGAGAAGCTTTGATGAGACCCCAAGTTCCTCACTGAACAAAATCACATTGCTTCCTTGCTTTGTTGGTGTTTCCTCTATGATATAAAGCACCTCATCAAATTTCATTGGACAGAGCTAACATGGAGAACGATTTGAAGGAAACAGAGAAAGATGACTTAAGTGAGTTCTATTATTTGGCAGATCTGCTTAGACTGGGCTGATTCCACTGAAACATCACTGATTTGATTTATCAAATCATCCCACCAGAGTTTTGCACAGATCTAAATTTTGTTCAGATCTGTCCTAGTTTTATAGCTTATATCATTATTGAAACATCTCATTGATCCAGCATATTGAAATTCCCCAATGATATTAGCAAAAAAAAGGTGATAGTGATTTGTCAATGCTTGGCATATTTAAAAATAAATTAGTGAATAAATTATATTCATATTGATGGCACATCAATTTTAAAGACAACTTAGGCAAAATTGACAGGCAAACTCCACGGTGATCACTTTGCATTATTAATTACAGTTCCATAATACTGAACAAAGCCCCAAAGTATAAGACAGATTCTTTTTTTAACATGCAAATGAGGAAATGCCATTGCATAAAGTCTGAACAGAATAGAATAACAGAGTTGGAAGGGATCTTGGAGATTTTCTAGTCCAACCCCCTGCTCAGGCAGGAAACCCTATACCATTTCAGACAAATGGTTGTCTGATCTTTTCTTAAAAACCTCCAGCACCAACATCTTCTGCATGCAAGTTGTTCCACTGATTAATTGATTTAACAGTCAGAAAATTTCTCTTTATTTCTAGATCAGTTCTCTCCTTGATTAATTTCCATCCATTGATTCTTGTTCTGCCTTCAGGTGCTTTGAAGAATAGCTTGATCCTCTCTTCTTTGTGGCAGCTCTTTAGACATCGCTAGCCTGTCGCTCCTAGTTCTTCTTTTCATTAAACTAGATGTACCCAGTTCTGTTCTTCATACAGGATTTAAGTAGTAGTCTTTGCAAATTAAATTGTATTTATAGTAATCACCAGCAAGCATTATGTGAAAGGAATTACATTATGCAAAGAGTCAGCTCTCTGGAAAAGGGTCTAATGCTGGAAATGATGGAAAGAAAGAGGAGAAGACAATGAATCAGCAACAAGATGGTGGCAATGGGTGCACCATTAGAAGATCTGAAACATCGTGTTAGGGAAGATCATCAAGAAGAAAATGTATCTTTGTGATCAGCATGAGTCAAAAATTACTTGACGGCACATAATCATTAAAAGTCTACCCTTTTTATTTTATACAGGTTTTCTTCTGTCTTCTGACTTTCTGCTCAGAAAGTCTTCTTTTGGTACTTCTTTAGAGCTTACATGATTGTTGTAAGGCAATGAAGACTGCAGATATTATTTTCTTCTCTTACACATCTCACTTGGTATGTCAAATTTTCCTGACCTGAAAAAGTTCCATCAATAATTATTTCAGGATATTTCCCCCTGGGATTTAACTGCTGAAGCTCAGCAATTCAAAAACTGTCCAGGTGGGTTTATTGTATAATGAACCAGACCCTCAACAGAAACCTCAGTCCTTCATTGCTAAGGTAGATGCAAGAATTTGGCAACATGAAAATTTCCTCTAGCTGCAGTTGCTACAGAATGGTTACATTCTCCACAGAATGATTTTAAACTGTATTTTTTACAGTGACAGCAAAATGAATTCCTGCAAAAATATGGAACAATGAAATAGTAAAAGTAACAACTTTTGCAATAGTCTGGCTCCCAATTTAAATGGCACTCTAATTGCTGGGCATGCTGTTATACTCTGTTATTTCCCTTTAGCTGTAAGATAATTGGTTCCAGGACCCTCTTATCATGATGAAGAAAATGCATACTTATTATTCGGTTAAAATACACAAAATGTATTGCACGGTTTGTGCATGTGTGGTACTTCAGTATTTCAGAAATATCAATATGAATTCTTTATTCAAGTCAGCATCAACTAAAGTGAATGCATGCTTAAATGGATGGGGGCAAAGGATTAGAGGGAGATCTTTGGAAAAAAAACCACTAAATATTGTTTCAAAAATTAGAAAATATCACTTTGGTCGTAATAAGGAAAATATTGATAGGTCTAGATTATCTTTGAAGCTAAACAATGTGGTTCTAGTTCATATTTCAAAGTGAAACAGTCTGGGTTTTCCAGAGCTTTTGCCTAGACTAGGAAATTGAAAAAACAAATATTCTGCAAGAAGTTATAATTTATAAAATCTATACCTTGCAGCAAACTAAAGACTGATTTACAATATATTCACATTTGTGCTTAAGTTTAATATCCTGATTACTAGTATAAGCACTAAGCCATAGTACTGAATTTTTAATGTTCTTTTCTGTAATTGCACATTCATTATTTGGGCACTTCTTGGTGATTGTTGATTTTAATTCTTGTACGCCACCAAGAGTTATTGCCTTAGATGGGCAGCTATATAGATTGTTTAAGTAAATAAATATTTTATTTTAATCTTCTTAGCTAAATTCAGGAAATTTTTCTACCATATCAGTTTGCTGATTTGAATTCCAGCCAAGCATATTTTACTAGCATTTCATTGGTATTTGCACTTGTTTCCATCCATACATTTGCATTGTATCATGAACAATGAAGCCTTCAAGCAATATTATCCTGCAATCATTCTGTCATGAGCGTTCATGGTTTTGGAAGAATGATGATTATTTGAATTGATTAAAATATTTATAAAAGAAGTTTCGCAATCTTCAGAGACTGGAATAAAACCGGATTACAATTTTCCTTCAAGGGAAAAGAGTCACCATAATTGAAATAGCACATATCCTAACCAACAGAATCAAGCAGCACATGGATCAAGTTCACCAGTGGCAGAAATCCTGCTAAAAAAATATATATTTTTCACTTTATGGAGTTCTACAAGCACAAAAGAATTCCAGGTTATACCACATGCCCCACAAGACCATCTTTGCAAGGCTCTTCCTAAGTAGTATTTAAGCCAGGATGAACGTGGATGCTTTCATCTCAAACAAATCTTGAAAATTTGTCTCAGCACCCATTAAGGAGATGTTCTTTATTATTATTCAAAAGTGTGGGTTCCTTTGAAGAAGGCTGTTGATTTGGCACTGGTAGGAATAGCAAGAAGGGAAATGTGAACATGCTTTGGCTCCAAATACAACATCAATGTATTAGAAGAAATTGGAACCATCAGATGATGTTTCTTGGTTGCAGTGCTTCTTGGTAAAAGCAACCATTTTTCTAACTCTAATCGTACCCTTCAAATCTGTTCATAGTAGACTGCTATATGCTATCTAGGAATTCTGTACATTGTAATAGTAAAATGTCTGGACTTTGGAGAAGGCTGCAATCGAGCTCTTACAGTTGCTAGGAATATTTTCTTCCATTCTTGAAATATTTATCATCATTTTGATTTATAATAAAAATATCAGTAAATGGTAACATAATCCTTTACACTATAATCTTTAAAATTTATTAGGATAGTAATATCTACTTGTTAGCTAGTTTGGCGTGCAAACTACATCCTAAATAGGATTAAAATATTAAACATGTTAGACCATGGCCCACTACTGGGCAGCAGCTTGTTTGAAACTGGGCCACGAGAGAGATGGGCAAGTGCACACAAACTCCACTCACATGAGTGGAGGACCCTTGTGCTTGAGAACAAAGCTCCATTTGCATGAGAAAAGGGCACGTGTTCACGCACAAAGTTCTATTTTTGCAAATGGAGCTTTGCTCATGAGTGCCTTCCATTCAAGCACCCTCTTCTCTTGCAAGTGGAGCTTCACACATGAGTGCAAGCACCCTCCACTTGCACACAAAGCTCCATTCATGTGAGCAGAGGCTGTGTGTGCTATTCACACGAATGGAGCTGTGCATGCACACATGCACCTGCCATTCACACTTCCCCCCTGCAGGGCTGGTCTAACAAGTGGGAATCATCAAGACAAAGTTGTCCATCCCTGGTAACATGGTTAAAAACATGTTGGACTACAATACCCCAAAACTCCAGATGTTTCAATTTTCCTTTATAAAGACACAACATAAGAATCAAACTCTAAGGATTGGAAGACTGCAAATGCTAGTTAATTAGGAATCAAACTTTTTACCCAACTCACTTTAACACGTTTAAAGAACAGGCTTGAACCCTAAGAAATGCCTCTGTTGTCCTTTAATGTGATACAAAAAGTGATTGCTATAAGGTATGTATTTTTCAGTGGTAGGATGAAATATTTTTATTTGAATTAAAGTACCTATTTCCCTCTTGTTCTGCTATTTTGTAACTCAACACATTTAATTTTCTATAAGCATTTTCATTATTTCCCCTTATCTTGTACTCTTCATAGTTGCTTTTGTAAAAACAAGCTGCCTTTTATCTGAGGCATTCTTTTGTCTTGTTGAAGGTTATGCAAGCATTTTATGTTATCCTTTTCCTTCATTCATATAGGAATATATTTTTTTAAGACTTGTACTTTTGTGCAGAGCCCAGCTTCTCACTACAGTGCTGAAATTATCAGCATAATTCAAATTTGGAAATGTTTTGGAGACACTCTACAACTTTCCTAATACTGGAAAGCTATTCCTGACTTCTATATTTCTTGAACTTCAGAAGATTTATGAATCTGTTAATGTAGAGCTTCAGGTATTTTTTTCTTCTTGAGGCTGAACAAAGAAACAATGATCCTGGAATGGTATATTTTAGTCCTGAATTTCTCCCAGTTTATTTAAGTATTCTATAATACAATATCTGTTAAACTTCTATTTAGTTCTAGAGGGGTTTTTTTCCATCTGTGGTTAAGAGAGTATCAGGTCTTCTGCCAGAGCAGGAGGTTGGATTAAAAGACCTCCACGGTCCCTTCCAGTTTATTTTGATTGATTGAACCTGAATAAGTTCTCGTACTTAATATATGCTTCATCCCAAATTATTGTTTATCTCTACTTCCTTATTTATGTACTGTATAGAAATGAATTGTCCATTATGTCATACATTCTGATACTATCATCCAGACATGATTTGGTCTCCCCGGATGATTACATCACCCCTTTCTCCTTTTCACAATACCCTCTATGATGCTCAGAATTGCACCAGTTTGTCACCTTCCCCAGTGCTTGCAATAACCTATACATACAAATGGATGCAATATAATAAAATAATTTAGTAACTGATAGCATAAAAAGTAATCTTTTTTTAAGTCAAGGTCAGTTCCATGGTTTTAAAGAAATGTTCATGTAGTTTCCCCTGGCAACAACATGGATGTGGTTTGTCATTGATATCTTCCAGAATATTTTTTTCTACTTCCCAATCTAATCTGCAACCTAGAACTTGCAGTCTGTCTCCATCAAGTAGTAGCAATTGTTTGGAACTAGGGACACTTTAGCCAAGAGCTTTTTTATTATTATTATTATTATTATTATTATTATTATTATTATTATTATTATCATCATCATCATCATCATTAGAATTAGCATTAGCATCATTATTAGCATTAGCATTAGCATTTGGGGCTGCAAAATTAGCAGGGCAATAACATTGTGACACCAGACAATAAGATAGTGCCAATTTTTCTATTGAGGGATTTTAGTAGAACAAGTTTCTTTGTTTTGCTCTTTGTGTTGTCCTAACTCTATTTGACTTTTTTTTCTAATATCTTCCTGAGAGCTGCAAAGATTGCCCCTCTTCCCCCCAAAAAGTGGGGGTGGAATTTCCAGGCCATTTGTAGTTTGTGGTCCATGGGCTCCTTATTTCCTCTGAGTGGTAATATGTATTGCAAAAATAAAAATGGTCCATCCTGATTCTTAGCAGAAGAAATATGAGTAATTCTGCCTATTTAAATCTGTTGGGTTGACAGGTCAAATCAGCAGATCCTAAATAATGATATGGTCTTTATTAAATAAAGTCATTACTAAACATAATATTTCAGCTTTCTGCCTCCTCAGTCTTTCTTTTTCCTTCCTTTTCATTACTGGCTCTTTTTTGCCAGCATCTATTATCCTAATATATTATAATTCCTTGATATAATGCCATTGAGATTATGAAGAGCAGTTGAATGACTGTTGCCAATCTTGGTACATCTTGCATAGTGCTAAATAAATATTTCAAGGACTGTGCTTCAAAGAACATTTCAGTGATTTAAATTGGTGGGTATCATCAGAAAGCTTTCGTTCCATAATGTTTTATGCTTTAATGGTCCAGCAGAAATATGGTATAACAGAAAAATACAAAATAAAGAAAGTACTGCTACATCAGGAAAAACGAACAAATCGGGGTCCATAACAGTATATAATACGTGAGAGTAAAATGCTTCAGGAAACTCATGAAGGCAAAGCTTTTCTTCATTATTTTGCTTCACTGCAGATGTTATTTATTAGAACTCAGCCAATATTTATTCTGCATCTATTTTCAACTCATTTTGATGAAGCATTTTTTCTCAGTCCTTTTTTAAAGGAAAAAAAAATGTTTAGGGACATCTCTGTAGATTCAGTGAAAGACTATTGTCTCTTTTCTAGTCACAGAAAGTACTTTGCACGTAACAAAGAAGCATTTTCACCTTCCATAACTGGTTAGCTTCCTTGACTTCTCATATCTGAATTACATCCAGAAGGAAAAAATATCATGAGGGAAATATTCACCTCAAAAAGTATAGGTAGCCAGAGAGGCTAAAGAATTACTCAGAAATGTGTAACTGAAAAAAAAAAAGACACAAATTAAACTCTCACTAATTTCTCATCCAGAAGAAAATGCTTAGAACATTATCAAAAATCAACCCACCGACCAAACAGATATAGAAATCCTTTTGAACAGATTTAAGCATAATATAGTATTTATGCAGAAAAGCTCCTTTTATAGTGTACCTGAACCAAAAAGTTCAGTCAGAATATATGCCAACAATAGTGGAATAAGTCTTGTCAGTTTTGCTCTCAATGTCTGTTGCTGGATGAATTTGATGTCTCATGGGGAACAAGGAAGAATCCCAAATCCTGTGCCAAACTGGATTTATTCAAGACATGTACAAAGTCAAGCAGACTAGTTGATCCACCCCTAATGTAAATCTTGTGAGCTTCATTAATAATCAAGAGGTTACCAAATACTGCCTATATGGAAAGTGCAAAGATACAATCATAGTGAGAAAAGGGAGAAAGAGGAATGTTTTTGTTAATTAACAACTCCAGGATCTATTCATGATTAATTACTTATTAATGTACATGGTTAATATATATATATATAGTGTGTGTGTGTGTGTGTGTGTGTGTGTGTGTGTGTATACATACACACACAGGACTGTTTTAATATTCATTGATCTTTGTTAGTTTCGCCCAAGAGCCTCACATTAAATGAATTCTAATTCCTCCTTCAAGCCTGGTCCTTCTTCAGTTTCTCATACTTCTTCCATTTTTTATTGGGAAAGACTTCACTAGCCAGAAACCACTACTGGCTGCCATTCACTGCTATAGCACCATCTCCATTCTTTCAAAGATAACTAGTCCATCATAGAACCTTAGCCAGAAGCTTTGGACACACAATTGGATCAGCACCAGACAAATGCATTATAACTTCTGAAGAATACAATAGAATTATTCTGTCTTCTGATATGGACACAGTGCTTCTGCTTAATGCAACCTAAAATTGCTTTGATCTTCTTAGCTGTTACATAACACTACCTGTTCATTTTCAGCTGATGAGCCATTAGAATTCTTAGTTGCTTCCCACTTTTTCATTTAATACATTAATTCATGATGTGCCATCAAATCAGTGTTGACTCTTAGCAACCACATAGATTTTCTCCAGGATATATATTACACAACTTCATAAATGAACTGGCAACCTTCCCAGGTTGTACCCTGTTGTCTCTTGTGGAATGTTACCCTTTGCTGCTGTAAATTCAACTCAAGACTCAGCATTCCAAATAGAAGCTCAATGGTACCAAGTTGGTGTGAATTTAGGAGTGAAATTTTACTTTTAAACTCTACATGATTGGGCAGTGTTAAATCAGTAAGCAGGTACCAGACTAACACTTTCAGATGCAGTAACAACATAAGGCTGTACTAGCTTTTTAATGCATTTATCTTTTTGTCTGGCATTATCTGCTTCTCTTCACTGTCCCTGCCTAAAACAGTTATGTCATATCAATATTCCCAGTACCCCAGAAGGGCAATTCAATGGTTATATGAGTCCTGACTGGAAGACACTAAGCTTTGCCATTTTGTCCTACCAACCTGGCATCTTACCAAGCCAGTGAGGAGGGGATCCTTACTGGTTATATAAGCTTGCCAACAAACTATGATAAGCCTCCTGATATCACAGACAATCCTGGGATTGAAGCATCAAAGCACATCATCCTATAGAGGACATAGGGAATGGCCTAGAAGGACAGGAAAAAAAGCAACAATCGGATAACTGTGGCTTCAGCCCATCCCAAGAAACTATGAGTAAACACCTCAGATAGGCCCCTTCCTGGTTTACATAAAGATAAAGTAAGGGGGAAGCACATTCAGACTTGTTAGATTCTGTTACTATAGCTGTTGCAAGAAAAGTAGTCTTGACCTATATACCATTGATTTCTTATTCTATTTTATAGAACTGACACATCCCACAATAGTAAGCTAATTATCAGTTTTCAGTGTTATATCAATCCTGTTCCAAAGCCAGTAGAAAAGATTCTACTTTATAAAGATGATTTTTAAATGTCTATATCACATCATCTCTCTACCTCTCCTCTCCTCTCTCTCTCTTTCCTTCCCTCTTTCTCAAAATAGAACACTTTCTGCACTGATTTCACAATTTTTCTATAGACTCTTGGTTAGAACCTTGGCTGTTGTTATTTCCATTCCTCATTCTGTTATCATTGCCCTAAAATATTTTTTCTCATTTTTAGGTTAGTGTAGGACATTTACTGATTTGATTCAGTTCTTCCTTATAGGATGGAGAATTTGGATGCTGCTGTCTTCACCTCATTCTTGCTATCTCTGACTTGCAGGAAGAATATATCAAAAATGTATTGCAGTGAAAGTCTTGAAGACATTCTTGGCAGGAGCAATATTGTCCAATAGTTTCATAAAGGTATATCATTCTTGTTGCTTTTGTTCCATTCTGACATAAAATTGTAGAGATTTCCATGCTTCTCCATTATGACCTATGACAAATTGTTTTTGGCAGGGACCTTGAAAAGTTCTGAATTTGTCCTCAAATAAGGACCATCAAACAATTCATACAAATCTTGAATTTCTAATTTAAATCAAATGAGATCTGGTTTATACATGCCTACTTGACAAATACGGATGCCTTGACATTCACAACAACTGGCATATTCATTGTGGATAAATATAAAATGTCCATTGTTGTTGAAATTAAAAAGCTCGCTAGTTGATGAATTCAAAAGGAGTGTTTCTTTTTAATTTTTTTTATATATGCTTTATTTTGGAGCTAGATTCAACACAATGTGTATAACAGAGAGACATGTACAGAAATTTGAAAACCATGAACCTTCTGAATGTCTATTAAATGGATCTTTGTATGCCATCTCAATCAAACCTATATCATGTTGAGCACTGTGAAGAACAAACTGAAGATATCAATTTGCTTTGTTCATTTACTAATCCATTTCTCATTCTACATACCTTTCTCTCTATAGAAAGAAAAAAAATAGAATTTGCTAGCAATTTGAAGTTTATCTCTTCTTTCTATAACATATACACACAATGCATCTACTGATACTGCAACACAACCTCTTTGGAAGTTAACCAGGTTATCATATAAACTAAAAACATGGAGCTGGAAATTTAACTATAGGATAATTTTGAAAAAGGGAGGGGTGTCTCCCAGCACAATGGAGAAAATTATATTTTCTTCTTCCAACTTTTTATATTCTATGTATCTGCTTCCATAAGTCTTTCCAACATCAGTTCAGTCATACTTGTGAATCTATTGATGCTATTTATAATCTAGCAATCAACTTTTTAAAAAAAGAATGTTAGATACAGTATGTAACATAGCCAGGAATCCATATAAACATAATACCGCGCATATTTACTTGATTTTCAGTAAACAAATGTGATATATCACCAAGACTTGATGAGAAAAGTTGCCTGGATAAACCATATTTCAGATAAAAAAAAAAGAAAATGAGAATTGCTTTGTGTAGGATTGCTTTGAGGATTGCTTTGTGCATGATTGTCATAATAAGCAATGTAAATAGGAACAACCGAATGTCTTCAGAAAAATAGTCAATCCTAGATGTCCTTCATAGTAGATTTTGAGTTAAAATTTGGTAGGACAAAAACTGCTAAAATTGTTTGGCATCCATGCCATAAACTGAAATATATGTTAAGTCAACAGATGAATAGATTACTTTTTTAAAAGAGTAGAAGATCATGATTCAAGTGGATTGTGGTATTTCTTGTCATGGAGATGTTATATACTCTCTTTTTGGGGAAATAATGGCTATATTATTGATTGATGTCATTGGAAATAAAACAATCAACAGATATGCTACACTTATCACATGTAAAAATACTGAACAGTGGGAGAATTCACTCAAACACAACTATTATGTTCTAGCCCATAGTAATAGAATAAATTATGGATTCCCAACATTTTCTGGTTCTGATAAATGAATTATACCATCGAAAGCAAAGGCCACATGATATCAGTGCTGTGCTCAACAGGAAGCATCAAAGAAAGCAATGGCCCTTATGTGCTTCTGATCAGCTAACAGGAACTAATCTAGATCAGACTTTGAGCTGAGGCATAGGAACTGAGGCATTAGTATGCTATCTCCTTGTCATAGCATACTAATAGATATCACAGAGTCATCTCATGGTGAGGTGAGCGGCAAACAAATTTAATAAATAAATAAATAAAATAATAGATTCCAGTTCAGCATAGAAGTGTCAGACATATCTTTGAAGCATTGTAGCAACTTGGAAGTACCGTATCAATTCTAATTTTAGGAGGGCTTGTGTACTAGACATCCACATAGCTAATCAACCACCTATTTTGTCTGAAAAGAAAGTTGCTTTTTTTCCTTAATGAGCTTTATTTAATCTCTACTGCAAGCACACAAACAAACCCATTTGGATACTCAGTTGGTTAAAAGCCTAACATGTCAAAACAATTGTTTATTAAGGAAGTCTTCATGGCTGCAATTTGTTGTAATTTGTTATATTTTTGTTGTTGTTTTTTTAAAAAATGGCAGTAAATGTTATTGGGCACACTAATACTTAATGATACATTTCAGTTCCATTTTGCTTAAATTGTAAAAACAGCGAGAACTGCTGCTTCATGGCCAAGTTGTTTTGGAAGCACTCAATCAGCGTTTTGTACAGCGTTTTCCTCAATTAACCAAATTGCTGTCTGACATGGCTTTAAAAAACCTCCTGGGGAAATATACGGTTTAGGAAAGCCTTAAGAAAAAGTGAGCAGTCCAGTCAAATTAATAGACATATTCTACAAAAACGTTCCAAAATAAAATTGTTCTACCAGGTAGATCCACTCACAAACACAGTTATCCACAAAAGAAAAGTTCCCTCCTTGGTATTTGTATGACTTCTGTGTCTCCAAATTAGTTTGCCTTGTATGGTGTCAGTAGGAAAAGGCTTCAGTAAATCAAATTTGTCATGAGCTCAAATAACATTAAAAATATCAGCTGGGATCCTGAACGAAGTGCACATTGGTTATGTGCTTGTGAGTCATAATTGCATTTTGTGAGGAAAATGCAGTTTTGCAGCAAACCCATGTTTGGGTGAGAAAAATGTCTCCATTTGTCTCTTATTTATGTTTAAGTCTTTTGACTTTAACATGAATCCAATAAAAGTTCAAAGTTTTCTTGGCTTCCTCAATGTAGGCCTCATAAACATTCTCTGTACAGTTTTTATTCCTTTTGTATAGTGCTTGGGTTTAAAAGAAATTGGGGACCTGCAGTACATTTAAAAGAGTACCAGGCTAGAAAAAAATGATGAGAGAGATGATAAGGTAGAATAGAAATGTTACACGTGTGATTTGGACCTTATTTCTAGCTTTGTTCTCAAATTTTGGAAGACTGAATCTGTGTTGTTGAGGCTATTGTTTTTACATAATGTTAAGCCTATTTTAGAGCATGCCCTGTTGTTACTTTGTTTCTGTCAAGTGCAGAAACTTCATTCAGGAGTCAGTGTGGTTCAAATGAATACATATTTTTTGCATGTGAACACTACAAGAATCTGACTTATTAAAGGTCAAAGCAAATTGGTGGTAGATAAGAGTCAGTGGAATTCAAGGTGGGCTGCACTTAGATCTCTGGTGGATGTGAAGGGACTAGAAACTGATGATATATTTGACCTCTCCCTTGAGCTCAGCCTGGTCATCTCCTATAGTTTCCCAGCACAAACTGGATAGAAATCACACCCACAATTTTTGATAACTATAGCTAAAAGGGTAAGGGGCTGAAAAAAAGTAAACTGTGCTGGAATCTCCAGCAACACTGGAGAGAGGTGTTAAAAGGGGGCCCAGCTTAGAGCCTTGCATTGCAGAAAGCAGCATAGACTTGACTTCTTCCAGAATCCCTGAAGCCTTATCTGACTGTTTTCCCTCAAGTCTAGTGAGATTCTTGTAATATGGGTGACTAACAATAAAGCTTCTGTATGCGACTTTTAAAGAGTGGCTCCAGTTGTTTCACCTGTCATACACAGATGGTACACAGTGATGGGGTCTCAGTTCCTCAGCCTTCATATAGATTATGTAATTTTTTGCCTTGGCAATGTTCTCATTTTCTTAATCAAGGGCTTCACAGTCTGATGTTCCAGGACTCCATTTGCTTCTATCACCCAAACCAGGGGTAGGCAACCCCGGCTCTTTTATGACTCATGGACTTCAACTCCCAGAATTCCTGAGTCAGTATAGCTGTATAGTATAGTATAGCTGACTCAGGAATTCTGGGAGTTGAAGTCCATGAGTCATAAAAGAGCCGGGGTTGCCTACCCGTGACCCAAACTGTTGCATACATTTTAAGGTTTCAATATTGTCCATTTTTTTCAGTATAGCATAAGTAAAATGTGATTAAAATGCCACAAGGAACATGCTACATATTGCATTTAAATGTAAATTCAATTCAATTTAGTTTTTACTAATTTTGTTTTATGTATTTCTTTATTTTGGTCCTCTTTTTAGAGTCTGGTCAATGAATTTGTCACTCAAGGACCAAATGCAGCATTGACCTTAAGGGAAAAATGTCCACACCAGCATTAAATACAAAAGATATTCTGTCTGAGTCAGAAAACTTTCTCTGGCCTATATCTATAGAATCTGATTATTCAAAAGTAAAGAAATGATACTTCATGCCGAGTTATTCACAAGCCTTTATTTATTTATTTATTTATTGTCCAGATCAACTGTCAAAATAGGACAATCTACTGGTAGTAATCGATAGACCAACAAATGGGCGATGGACTCAGCATCTCTCCTCATTCGCACAGCATGTTGTTATCCTCTAGAAACCCCCACTTGAGCATTTAGGCACTCCCTAATATAAAGGAGGTCAGATTTCTCAGCCATATTCTCTTCTGGAATTATTCCTTATCCCTAAATTCTCTCCTCCATCTTCTCATTCGGTTTTGCTCCTACTTGCCTTCAAGAATATTTGCTCTTATATTAGCCCTATATTAGCTACCCTGTTAACTCAAACTGTCATTTGAATGGAACCTTACCTTGTTTGAAAACAATCACAATTTCTGTAGATTTTCAGTTGATATCGCCAAAAAGGCTTAGTCGTATACCATATTACAACCATCATCTGCCTGCAAGGAATAGGAAGTATCATTTATTTTTCAAGTTTCTTTTTTAATGCAATAAATTATTCTATTCCCAATGAGAATATATATTTTTGCATTATAGCTTTCTCTACAGAGTTGCCCATTCTTTGCTCGTGGGCCTTTTTATCATGATTAATAACTCACAAAATCTAAAACCATTCATCATTACTAATGCAATTCAATAGGCAGCCCCATAGCTTACACCAATAATTATCTGCCAATACTAAGAGAGGAAAACTTTCAATATCCATAGCAGAAACAATCTGTATTATCTGTATTAAAGCATGAGAGTGATGGATCAAGTAGATTGTAAAATGATGCCAGATCTCAGAATGGATTACTTAGTTTATTGTCCTGGAGAAGATGGGAGTATATTTGTAGAAAGAGAGAAAATATATCATTTTACCTAATCCATGCATATTTTCTGACAAATAAATTCTACTGAATTCATTGTGATACAGATTTATCTACCAGCAACTCTATTTGTATCAAGTGAATTTCACCTAGACTTGAAGCTCACTGAGCTAAAAGCTGCAATCTTTGTCATGCAGTCTTCTCGGGGTATCATCTCTTTGAACCCATTGAGATACACCAGTCCAACACATATTTTTTATGATATGGGTGTTAATATGAACCACAGACTTCATCAGTCCTCAGATGAAACTAATGGAGATGAATGTGCCTCCCTCCATGTTTCTTACTTCTAAAAAACAAATACGATTAAAGCCAAAGGATGCCTCTATACACATGTAAGGTGTAACTTTCCTGAACTTTATTCTCTTTACTAGTGCATAATGAAGTAACAAAATGCAAATGCATTTCATGTAGTAAGTACTGCCAGGAAACTCTCCAAATACACAAATAATTCTGGAGAATATATTTTAACAATCATGAGTGAAATGGATATGTTCAATCATTTTAAGCACTGAATTTCTGTGTGTCATGCTCAGGGCAAATGCTTCCATTCCAGGTCTCTGTGAGGTGATCTGGACTTGTCTTGACAAAAGCTTCATGCTATTTCCAGTGAGGCAGAGTGGCAACACAATTTCCTCAATTAAGCAGTCTGCATTGCTTTAAAACTGTTGGAAAATTATTCCCAATTCAATTTGCCCCCATTAGATGCCTGATCAATTCCTATGGCCCCCTCATTCAAATATATCTTTATCTAATGTATATTGATATCAAGATAAAAAAAAATAGACCAAAAGGCAGAGGGAGGGAGGGAGGGAGGGAGGGAGGGAGAGAAGAATTTAGATTAGATTTTCCAGAGACACCTATAAACAATACTGTAGGTAATTAGCATTTACACTCCCAAAGGGAGTGGCCTTGGTTATTCCAGCTTTAATCATTTTATGATCATACCAGGTGATCCTTCCTCTATTCTTTACCATAAAAGAAATAGTTTGGTGAGTAGAATAATTTATCCCGCAAAAACTCTTTGATGTTTCTTATATCTGTGGCTTACAAAAACTGGAAGAGATTGTCCAATTTTTGAGAGCACTAGAGAATATTAAAAGAGAAATATTGCTATGCTGTGTTTCTTCTTCTTAGTTGCACAAGCCAGAAAGGGCTTTTTTGTAGGAAAGCCACAAAGATTGCCTTTCTTTGCTCTGAGAAGGAAAACGGCAACCTGGCTTTGCCAAGAATAATTGAAAAAGGATTTGGTTGAATCCTCATCAAATACTCGTTTAAAGCCTCATCCATTGTCCCAATGCAAATGACTCAGGCACACTTCTCATGTCTGTGTAATGCTAAGCTATGATTATACATCTGTGCAGGTCTCAAACCTGTGGACTTTTCCACTATGTGTGTGTTCTTTCAAATCCAGTGATATAGCTTAGCTTTGGACTTTTGGTAGTCCTTGAATTACGACCACAATTGATTCCAAAAATTCTGTTGCTAAGCAAGGTAGTTGTGATGTGAGTGTTGCCCCTTTTTATAAGCCTTTCTTGCCATAGTTGTTTATTGAATCCCTGCAGTTGTTAGTAACACATTTGTTAAGTGAATCTGGTTTCCCCACTGACTTTGTCAGAAGATTGCAAATGGTGATCACATGACCCTAGGACACTGCAACCATCATAAGTATGAATCAGTTGCCAAGCATTTGAATTTTTATCCCATGGCCAAGGGGATACTGCAATGGGTGTAAATGTAGAAATGGTCATAAGTCATTTTATTCAGTGCCATAATTTTGAATAATCACTAAATGATCTGTTGTAAGTCAAGGACTACCTGTACTTGGTATCTTTATCATTTCCATCATCAGGAAATCAGCACAAATATTAGTCATTCTGGCTGGGGATTTGGGGAGTTGTGGCCCAACACACCTGGGCAACACTACTTGAGTGCTGCTTTTTTCCATTTGTATGAAGAGACCTTTTAAGAAGAAGAAAAAGATTCCCCAGCAATTTTCTAAGATACTAGGCTACTTTTCATTAAAATGCATTTTCATTAGAAGTTATCTTCTAATCTTTGTGAGTGCTATTTTTATTTTGCTCATGTTTTAAAGAAACATTTCTCATGCAATCAATTCAACTGGAGATGAAATGTTTTCTATTCGAATACTAATCAGGTTTTTTTTTAATGGCTGTCTTTGGAGTTTACTTAGACAGACGCATGCCTTTTTCTTTTTTAAAAGCCAGCATTTTCCATTCTTCTAGCAAACCATGATAATTGTTATGAGATCCACATAGGTGGTGTTACATAGCAACCATAAAAAAATGCATAATTCAGGCTTCTCAAACATAATCTGGACAGCTATGTTTTTAAAACTAGAGAAAATAACAAATATTAGGTGGATGCAAGAAGTGTTCAACAAGTGGCATTCCATTAGAGTCTAAAATTAAACTCTAGCTTTTTATGTGAAATACATGGGTTTTTTTTTTAAAGTTGAATTTCTAAAACCATCTAACTAGATTTTATGGCAGCCCCATATACTGTATCTACAATGATAGAGACAGCTGTCCCATTCATTTCCACTCACAAATTATGACATTCATATTTGTATGATAGAAAGCATGTGCATGTTTGGATCAATATGCTCAGCAATTTACCAGAAAATCCTTATTAAAATATTTTGTGTCATTGCACAATTACATGTTTATGAGGAAGAATGAAAAGAAAAGGTAGCAGGACTATGCTGAAACCATGAAATGATTTTGAGATGAGTAGTACCAAGAGTATTTTACATACTATTCATCCTGAACAGTCACATTTCTCTTTAACAAGGATCATATAAAGAAAATAATCTTAGTTGACATGCCAGAGTAACAATATTAGTTGAAGAGTGGGGAGAAGCTGGTCAGAAGGACAACCAGCTTGACATCCTCAGACCTCTGTGGGTGCTCATAAGCTTCCAGCCAGAGGCAATCCTACCATAGTTAATTATGCCTGAAGAAATGAAACTCACCTGTTCTTAATTAGACTTTTTATTGTTCCAGCAACTTGGATTCTTCTGCTTTATTTCTTCTGCACTGAAGCTTTGTATCTCTAGAACTGCTGCTTCTTTAGTCCAATTCTGTTTTGTCATCACTGTATTTACTCTCAGGCCCAGCCATGATATCATTTTGAATTTCCTAATTTTGGAAACCACTATGGAACCCAGTGTCTCTTTGGGTGTTGGGTGACAGCTTTTCTCCATGAGAGTCCATCAGATGCAAGAGAAGCATTTATCAATATACTAGACAACCCATTCCACACTGGGCCATCTTTTCAGAGATATTTTCTTACCTAAACAGAAAAAAAAAACGAATCACCATGAGTGGATTGCTATTGTGTAACTCAGCCTCTTGCCCACAGTCTTAGCAGCCATGCCCATCATGCACTGTTGGAATAGACTCCCATCTTCATGGTTTATTATTTGACATGGATACTAACCCATTGCTGTTAATTTTTGTTGTTTGTCATTTAGAGCTATGGATGCCAGCTGTCATGGCCCCATCGGAGCTCGGGTCCAAGGAGGAGAAGATGGATCCATGGCAAATGAGGGGGGAGTCCCTATAGCCCATGAGGAATGAACTGGGGACAAGGACAAAGCAGTCCAGGTCCCTCGGGCCTCAGAAGAGTAGGCAAGGAGGAAGAGAGGGTGCAGGCTGACCGAGAAAGGGGGGAGGAGATGGAAAGGGCAGGTAGCAAAGCAGAGGAGCTGCGGAGCTCTGGAAATGAGCAAATGCCTCTCCTAACTGATCCCCAATCACAGAGAATGGAGAGGAGGCAGAGTCAGTGCAGGGTATCATGACTACTCAGGAAGAGGGCACCCCATCCCTCCTCACAAGGATCACCTGGAGAATAGCATTTAAGGAGATGCTGTGAGGAGGTGCTTTTGTCAGGTACAAGTATTGTATTTTGTGGTAACATATTCCATGGCTCCGAAAAGAACTTTGCTCCAGAATCCTTGCTGTTGTGGACTCGTGTTTGATTCTTTGCCTTGACGCCTGTTGGCTAACAATGACACAGCTCTATCCCAGGTTTTTGCTGTGTTCTCTTGGACTTCCATTGCCGGGAAGTTGCACAAAGTGTGTGCATGTGTGTATGTTCAAGCCTTGCTCTTGGGACTGTAGGTGTAACTTGTGTGCAGAGACTTTGGGAACACACTGGAAATTGCTGGATTGTTGGGATTTGGGGAGATGGTGGTGGAATAAACATTGACATGCCTCCTCATAGCACGTGTTGTTTGTGCACCAACCCTGGGTCATAACACCAGCCATAATGTCCAACAGGAAAGAAAAATATGTACTGAAAACTGTCATAGGAGTGATGGGACTGTGAAATTGTTTGCAAACCACCTCATTCTTTCATCATAATGTGCTATGATATTGGTGTTGTTTGGTATAATGTTGGCAACTTCATTGGCAATTTGTGCATTAAATTTTCTCTCATGTTCAAATGCTAGTCTCCGGTCAGGATCAATGTCAGTGGAAGCTTCTGGCATGTCTTGAGTTGTTCTTTTGCAAGTTGAAGGGACATAAAGTAAGGTTTCATTATCATAGAGGTTTTTCCAATAACTCAACAATCCCAATGTTGAATTCCATCATTGTGCAGTATATCCATTATCAATTTTACACTGTCAGGAGGATCCATGAAGAACATTTGAATCATTGTCTTTGCTAGTTGTGATTTGGCATTAAATGATTGATTTGAAAGAGGCAGTTGTAATGTCTGAAGTTCTTCCTGAACTCATTTGCAATAGTTTCATCATTGCTATATAAATTGAGGGATTTATTAGGTAAAGGTTCTAAAATTGCCTATTGTGAACTTTCCTTTCATACAACAGAAATTGGTGGTTTCTCCAAGGAACAGGAAAATACAACAATGAGGGTAGACTTTCACCGTGGCATCAACATCAGCAGAAATGTTTCTGTGCCAGAGAAGAGGCACATAAAGCAATAAAAATATCAAGCCTTTTTTTAATGAACCTCAAAGCTGTTAAGAGCCATACAATGAGTCAATTCTGTGCTGTTGGGTGGGTAGGGGAGTAAGGGATTTCCAGACTGGATCAGAAACTGCAATGGAAAATTGAAAATTAAGATCAGGTGACCATAGCAGTAACCAAATCACAGCAGAGCCTGAAACAGCACAACTTATTCCTTTGAGAGTCATCGGTCCCAGACTTTGGACTCATTTTCATTCCTTTGTGAGTCATCTGTCCTAGCTTTTGGACTCATTTTGTAGATTAGTTCAATGAAGTACCTTGATGCATTGTTTGGCCCAGTTAAAATCTCAAATATTGTTACAGCTTTTCTTCTGTATAGAAACAAAGTTGGGATTAATAGTAAAGGTGTATTGGTTATTTGAGTTGAATAGTCAGCCAATGAGTTTCATTGCATTCCTAAACTTTGTCTAATAGAACATTTTATAAGAGTAAGGTGCTATTATTTATGTCTCACTAGGCTTAAGGGATTCAAAAATAAGATTAAGCTTTATTCTGTTGTTTAGTTTCTTCTTTATTGTTTGATGTCTATTAAATGATCCCTTACCTTTGACCAAACCTTCACCATTTTATTCTTATCCTCTCAATATATTTTTAACCCAGTGTTTTATTCCTACTCTTTATCTGTCATGTAGTCAGCCACCTTTTATTGTGTGAGTGGGTTTGAGATAGTACACTTGATGGAGTCAGATTGGAAATTTAATGATTCAATCTGAGCTCCTGATTCAAGATTTGAAGCCATTTCAATTAGACTGCAGCTGGTTATAGAAATTCAATAGACATTCAATAGACTTATTTATTTAGCATACGTCATAGAGCATATAGACAACAGCAATAACATTATATAGAAGGAGCACATAATATTTTCAGTAGAAACTATAAGAGACAAATGGTCCCTCAAGTATCCATGCCATATACCACACAGGCTTTATTGGAATGATGTGAGAGATGATTCCTATGGAGGGGAAGCTTGTCCAATGGACTACAATGAAGTGGCAGTTTCCCAATAAGAATGAGCACATTCCAGAAAGAAGGGTAAGACAAGAGGCAGCATAACCCAGAGTGGCTAGGAGAGCAAGGATAGCTACTCCCTAGAATCTTCCAGGATTTGTCCATGGGGGTGAGGGTTTAATCTGGCAAGATTCTGTCTATTGTGTGTAAGCAAATAACTGAACTCTGGCTAAATTGTTTGATGTTGTTCTTGAACTTAGCATGACAACTATTCATGAGATACTAAAAAGTGCCCATTACTGCTCAACCGCTGTATTTTGATCCAGATGTAAGCTCTGGGTGGTGTTCAAGGGAGGCTCATATAATGCACAATACAATAATCCAATCAGAAGGTGACCAGGGCATGACTAATTGCATAAAGGTAGTTTTGTCTCTTAATTAGCAACTCCTGACCACCTGAAAAGTTTGAAAGCCACTGATTTAGAGGTTGCCAACCTTGCCAACCCCATAGCTGTCTAAACTAAACTAAATGTATTATGATGCATTTTAAATTGTTTTTCTCATACTTCTTTTACAGTAGAGATAGCAGAAACCAGGAAAAGAAAAAAATAACAGTTCCCAATAGTCTTCGTCAAGAATCATTAAAGAAATTCGTCAAACCAATAGAAGTTACAATAAAAACTATTGCTGTTGTTTTTTAAAAAACTTCACAACTTTTCTTGACTATAAAGCTTAACCGGACCCTAATATTTGACCACTGATTTCCTTAGCAGAAAGAGATGTTTTGTTGCCTTCTGTGATGCCAGGTGGCTTGGCAAAGATG
This sequence comes from Crotalus tigris, assembly GCF_016545835.1. NCBI lineage: Eukaryota > Metazoa > Chordata > Lepidosauria > Squamata > Viperidae > Crotalus > Crotalus tigris. The sequence continues at coordinate 1,117,695 of NW_024100413.1, read as the reverse complement.
ACTGGTAAGTTTGGATTTTTCTGATTGGAACCCCCTCCCAATTGGCTTTGTTATAGTCTCAGTGGGACACATTGATAAATTTGGTGTCTTCTGGGCAGGATTCAAGAAGAAGAATCATTGTCTTGCATTTGTGGATGGTATCCTTGATCAATAAGATTTCTGGAAAGCTGGAAGGCTGAGAGTGCTAACAGCTGAGAATTCCCAGTTCTGTTGCAAAACGTATATAGAAATTTAACATTCCATTAGCACCAGAGAAAGCAAAGTTAAGGCTTTTGGCTGCATTAAAGAAGCTGAGAGCTGAGAAAGTGAATGAAGCCCAAAGTACTGTTAGCCTCACCATCCTGAAAGAGCTTTGATAGGCAGAGAATTTAATGAGGCATCAAAACTATATGACTGGCTACTCATGTCAGTGTCTAAGAGCCCATCACAGCACTCAGCCTCCATCTGTTGTTCAGCATTTTCCATCTATGGAATTGAAGCTGCAGTATTGCATGCTATCTGTAACACCCTCAAAACAGAAAAAAAAAGCCATCAAATCTGCAAAGCACTTTGAAAGGCAAAGCGCTTCAATGGAGTGATTTGATTGATGCTTTGTCAAACTGAATACGCCTTTAAAGCTTTGCACAGCCATTCAAGATAAAATGCTTGCAGTTAGACTACTATGTACAATGGACTATTTATTTATAACACAGACTATTAGATGCACAATACTGACAACTGATAACTCTTCACAGATTTTTTTCTTTTGTTGCACAAGCATTACATAATAACTCTGACCACCCAGAAAATAAAATATAGAGCATTATATACACACTATATAATATCCTATATTTTATATACACACTAAATATTCAATATTTAGTAAAATGCTTTTTGCATTGGTGCAACACAAACAATGCTGTTGAATTGTCTTTTCATCATCTGTGCTGTCTTTGTCTAAAAAGATATTATGAAGGTATATTTCAAACAGGTGAAACCCTTGTATCTATCTATCTGAAACTGCAGGAGTTAAACAGGTCTTCCATTCCTGTTTATTATATTATCTTTCTGTCTAGCTACAGTATCATCCATCATTTGTCCATTTGTCCGTCCGTCTGTCTGTCTGTTTGTCCATCATCTATCCATCTATCAGTCTATCCATCTATCTATCTATCCATCTATCCATCCATCATCCATCACCCATCATCCATCATCTGTCTGTCTGTCTGTTTTTCTGTCTATCTGTCTATCCATCCATCTATCCATCTATCCATCTATCATCCATCACCCATCACCCATCATCTGTCTGTTGTCTGTCTGTCTGTCTGCCTGTCTATCTATATATCTATATATCTATCTAATCTATATATCTTCTATCTCCATTTATTTTTTGATAATACCCCATTGAGACTTTTTATTGAGTATCAACTTTCTTTGAATCAAATCAGATTGCCTCTAAAATTTAAATCTGAAATTTCAGTGAGAAGTTGACTGATTTCTACAGACTTAATAAATATAGGATAGAACTATAATACAGGAATATTTCATGAAAGTTCTGATCCATCTATAAAGCTATACCAGTTGTGTGTTTACCTGATAGAGCCATCATAAAGGTAAAAGTAACAACTGGAAAAATAGCTAATTTCATGCAATGGTTAAGGCACCAGACTAGAAACTGGGAGACCATGTCATATCTTAGCACAAAGCCACCTGGGCAATCTTGGAGTAGTCACTCATTCTCAGTGCTAGGAAGAAGGCCAGGGCAAATCACTTATGAAAAACTTTGCCAAGAAAACTATGGGTACTATTCCAGACAGTTGTTGGGAGTCAACCCTGATTTGAGGGCACATATACACAATCAATTGGAAAAGCAACATGTCTGATGGGGATCATGTCCTTTGATAGTATGTGCATCAAATTCATGAACCTACCAACATTTATTATCACTCCTTCCTACCAATGCAATCCTCCCTATCAATTTTGATAGGATAAAGTTCATTTATTTACCAGCCTTCACAATAGCACATAAGTAAAGCTTATGGCAAATCCCAAATGGAAAAAAAGAGAACAGTTCAGTCTTGTTGAAATACAGTCTTGGAAAAGGCTGATAAAAAAAATTATAGTTTTTTTTCCTTATTCTGGAGGCTTCATATATATGTCATTACCTAGTTCCTCTTGCTGTACTCCAAAATCATGTTTTTGTTTTAAGTATCCACTGGCCAAGGCTGATCCCGGAATAGCAACAGCAATAGCACTTAGACATGTACTGCTGCACAGTGCTTTACAGCACTCTCTGGGAGGTTTACAATATCAGCATATTACTCCCAACAATCTGGGTCCTCATTTTACTGACCTCAAGAGGATGGAAGGCTGAGTCAACCTTGCACCAGTTAGGATTGAACTCCAGACTGTGGGGCAGAGTTAGCCTGCAATATTGCATTCTAACCATTGCACCACCAGGACTCCAACAGGGAATCAAGAAGATGGTGGTGGACAATGGACAGAAACAATGGAAGGACCTCTGGTGCAAAAAGAGGGTAGAACTATTCTATGTCTCTCAACCATTAAAAAAATATTATTTACTTCTAAAGATATTTATCATTCTTAAGATAATTCAATAACTGGTTCATGGCTGTAAGGAATTTTGAGACAAAACTGAGAAAATAAGCTGTAATATAGTTTATAAGCCTTAATTAACAGTTTAATATGTCATGTGAATTAGCTGAAGTTTATTCCGCAAATCATGGCTGTGTGTGCAATATGGATTTCTATGCCCTGCGAAATTTTGCTGAAGTTATTGAGACCCCTTTCTGATTCTCTCAGATGTCATCAAATATTTCCCTAAATTAATGTTGATACTGTACTTTAAGCAAATGTAATATATAGGAATGTTGAACAAAGCCTTCCAAAATATTTTTTGTAGACAAGATTTGCAAAAGGTCTTTGGAGGAAACAAATAGTGTATGAATGTATTGTCTCCCTATCTATTCAAGCAAAGATATAATAATTTGGAAATAGCACATTTTTAATATTAGCATCTTGTTTTCACTGGTTTCTGTATAATTCAACAGAAAATGTCACAAACAATGGACAATGAAACTAGTTAAGCCAATCCAAACAAACAAAAATCATACACAAGGTATGTCCAATGCCCCAATACATTCAAATAATATTTAGAGAGGGCGCAGTTATTTTTTCCTCTGGATGCCAGTTCACCTATTAACTATGTGCTCTAATAATTGATTTGGTACACATTAATGCAGCAGTCCCCAACCTTTCCGCTTTGTGGACCAGCAAGGGGTGTGTGAGAGGGATGGTTCCATGCGAGCAGCAGGCAAGTGTGCATGTGTGTGCAGCTCCATGTGCATGCCTCTCACACAAATGGAGCATAATGTGTGTACACTCATCTGCTGCTCATGTAAGTGGAGCTGCACGCACTTGCCTGCCACTTCCGCGTCCTGGTTCTGAAGAGATTGCAGTTTGGTACTAAACCACAGCTAGAAGTTGGGGACTCCTGCATTAATGCATATCAGTAGATCTTTTCTCCTATTACATTGTTCGGTGAGTTCAGTATGCATACATTTATGTAGAGATGCAAGTCATTTTTAATATACATGCTGAATATACAACTATCACGGAGAAAGTGATCTAGCCTTGGCAAAAAGTAGATTTAGCATGGATAGTTTTGCAATTTCCTCTCCTATTTTAATGTATGAAGAATGTGTGAATCCAATAAGCACAGTCTCTTGAACACATGCTGTGAATTATCTAAGCACAATTATGTTCCCCTTTAAAACTGTTTCTTCTAACCAGAGGTAGGCAACAATGTTCTTCATCATTTTTGTGGGATCCTTCCAGATCTGTTCCAGAGGCTTTGGAAAATCCCTGGAGTGAGTGAGACAATGTTTTTTCAACCCATTTCTTTTTTAAGACTGACAGATTTGTTTATGTATTTATTCAAAACATTGCTATACCAATTCTTTTAGAAATACTTCAAGGGATCAAACAGATACTTTAACTTTATTTTTGTTTATTGTTGAATTTATACCCTACCTTTCTGCTTATATCAGCAACTTAAATTGGCTTACAACAAAACACAGAACATAGGCATTAATTTAATGCCTAAAAAATCCCTATCATCCAAAATCAGATAACTTTCCCTATATTTTAAGTTTGTGCAAGACTCATTTGTTCTATTACAGGCTGAACATTTTCACCACATCTGTTTCTTGATATCATAGTGTCACCAAACAAACCTGTTGAAGTCTGCCTATAACTTCTGATATATTATTAAGAAGTCTTATATGTTGTTATATTATGTGTTGTATTGTGTTATTTATTTGTATCCTGTCTTTCTTATTTTTAGAAATCACTCAAGGCAGTGAAACATATCCAACACATCTTATTCTCCCTATTTCCTCACAACAGCAACCTGGTGAGATGGGTGGAGATGAGAGAGAGTGTGGCTGGCCCATAATCACCCAGCTGACTTTCATAGCTAAGATGGGACTTGAACTCATGCTCTTCTGCTTTCTAGCCTAATACCTTAACCACTAGACCAAATTGGCTCTATATCTCAACCCACCCCAGAACACAGAATCACCTTTGACCCCTTGTTTTCTTGCATAGTATATCTGCATTTAGGACACTTAGTTCACTGTCTATGGTATATATATATATATATATATATATATATATATATATATATATATATATATATATATATATATATATATATACACATATAACTATTTTGTAATTATAGCATTATATGAATCTAAATATTCACTTTATGGGCATTATTATGTCTTGTCAACATTCATTTTGATAGGTTTCTCTTAAACTCACTTTTCTATAATTTGATCTCTTTAAGGTTTCACTCACCACTACATTTCCTATTGTCTTTATTATGACAGACACCAGACCCCCCAAAAAATTAAAGCTTGACAAGTTGATTATATTAGTAATAACATTTCTCAAAAGGCCTCACCCATTACTGTACTAAAGATTTAAAGATGAATTAAGATGTGGTACTCTTTCTTATTTTTCCCACGTTAGCCCTCTGAAACAGGAAGCAGACACCGCAAGGGCTGGAATTCTACATTATGGCTAGAGAGTAGAATAGAATCATGAAAGCAGGCAGAGTTTTCCTCTGCCCATCTTATACTAAAGAGCATTAAGGTGAGGTAGGAGCATGGTGGCTCTAGTGGGTTGGATTGGAGGTTAGCAAACCCATGTTCAAGACCCAGGTGCTGCCATGGGGAGGGTAAACTCTGGTCGTTTGCTCCAGCTCCTGCCAAGGATCCCCCAGGCAATGGTGATGTCACCAGCTAATCCTTTCAACCTGATTCTGACATGAGTGCAAAAATCAAGGTGGGATTATCCTAAATTTCACCCTATTTTCCTTCACAGGCCTTCCCTGACTGTTCTTGCCTTTCTTTTTCAAACTTGGTTTTCTACTAATCTCTACCACCAGGGAATTTTCATGTAATCCAGATATCCAGAAATACCCACTAAATGTGTGAGTGCTACAAGTCCCAGAATTATCCAACTAGCAACATCAGGTATGTGATGGAAAGCAGAATATACGTGAAAGGTCAATTTGACTGCAGTAACAGCACATATTTTGTCTAATCATCAGAAATGGTCAGTGTCTGCTTTTACCAAGATCACTTTCTAGTAATTATTGACCAAAGAATAAGGGGTTATAGCAAAATATTTCCTCCCTGGTCAAGAGAGAAGAAAAAAGTTGTCAAGGCTGAATTGCTAAGATGCTTGCTAATGTCTGTAACTGCTCAACTTGCCATAGAAAGAGGGGGGAGGGGGAGTCTGGGAAAGAAACAGGAGTCTCAGGAAGCCATCCATGGATTGTGAGACCAAGGTCATCCAAAGCAGGTGTCTGGCATAGAAGTGGATCATTCCCAAAACAAACAGAAAGAATGTGATTGGCCAATGTGAACACATGGTGGATGGGGGTTATGAAAAGCTACTGTTAACTAACCAGAATTTTGCATGGGAAAACGAGAGTTGATTTTACTTCTTCAGTGCCAGGATGTGTATTTAATAAAAAATTATCTCTGATGGCACCTCAAGGCCACAGAGTTTTTTAATGTTGAATTTGCCAGCTGGATTGCTGACATCTGTGTTTTTCAAAAGCTAAACATAGTTAGCGTGCTTGAAAGACCCAAGTTAACTTTGTATGTCAACTTTCTGGCTATGTTACAATTCCAGTTTGCACCAGCTAATATAATCAATGTTCTGGAGTAATACAAGTTTCATTCCAACAGTGTTTTGAGACCCAAGTTGAGATTGGATGTTGTAGAAGGATGCAAATTTTCCATTGTGACAAAGAAAAAGAGAACAGAAAGAATTGCCAAGGAATTCAAAACATATTTATTTGATAAAATGATCACTCTTAGCTGACTTCTCCACATTATGCACCAACAAAATTTGGGAAGACACAGTATTGGTTCAACAAACTGTAATGATTTGGACTTTGTCTGTAGCAAGTACCCTGCCATATCCTTGTAAAGTTGCCATTCAATTTAGAGACCTGGAAGATCAGTATATAAATCACTTGAGTTGGCAGCTTAGTGGCTGCAAATAGTCCAAGTTCAGAAGACAGCAGAATAGAAATACATATCACTTATCTCTTTTCTTCTTCACATTCTTCTAATTGCTTGAAGAGCTTTCTCTCTCTCTCTCTCTCTCTCTGTGTGTGTGTGTGTGTGAGGGCACTTACATAGAACTGCTTTTCACTTGCTTTAATTGTACACCAAAGCTGATTATTCATGTGTATCACTTAGACTTGTATTCAGGGATCATGTTAAGAATGGGATCTTAAGAAGTAGCCATGGTTGATAACCTCATTGCTTTAAGCAGAAATCAATTCATATAAATTTAATTCCATGATGAACCCTTTATTGATTAGATGCAATCAAGTAATTTTTCACTCTTAATGACCACAAAAATAGACAGAACATAACATTCTTTCCCTAATCTGGTCTTTCAGCTCTTCCAACAGTGTACTCATTGTCACTGTAACTAAGTCCATCCACCTCCTTTTACCAGTCCCTACTTTAGGCCTTTTCAAAAAAGTTGGATCCTCACATAATGTGTCTGAAATGACATGCTTATGTAACTGGAGAAATCCAATTGTACGAAGGACCTAAACTCAGAGAATCTTTAACAAACAATATAAATTTATTCATAATACAAAACAAGATAGCCCCAATTTCTAAATAATGATAGTAATGGGGAAACTAATCTCTCAATGAAAATAGAAAGTAAAGAAAAGAAAACTAAGAAAGGAAATGGAAATTCTGTTTCTTGCTCAACTGCTATTATGCTAATTATTAGCATTTTTTTCTTTTTAAAATAAAGTAATTGAAATGAGTAAAGAGAATTTATGTATCTATTGTAAGTCCAAATATGCCATAGCTGCTGGCTATAGGTGTCTGCAAAGAAAACAAGTGGTGGAACATGCATTGTTACATTTCAGCACAGTAATCTGTGATTTGTGTACTTGTGACCAATGTCAGACCAAAGTACAAAAGACTGGGGTTTGCACTGTGACATTATCCTATATGCTTTGTTAGTTTTTCTTTAAAGTGATAAATAGCAGACTTTCTATCACTACTATTCTGATAATAGATAGTTATGCTGGATAAGGAAAGTAAAAGGCTTTAATTAAAGACTTTAAAAGTCTTCAGGAATGATTGAACTGAATTCTGATAAAACACTTGAGCAGTGATACCAATCCACAGCATGCTAGATCTACCTTTTTGGATTATTATAGTGGCAACATCTTATCTTTAAATCTTTGTCCTCAACAAGTGTAAAGTCAAAAGTCACCAAGCAAATTGATAGTTACTTGGAAATTTTGTGAAGTTGGTGAAGCTTCTGGCAAATTGCATTTGAGTTAACAGCTGCCCAAAAGATTTGGGTGGTCAGAAAGAATTGATCAGCAGTGCACTTGGATAATTTTATATCCCGCCTTGTTATCAGGGAAGGGAGGAAGAGGACTTTGTTTCTTCAAAATAACCTGCTGCTCATTTTGTTGATAAGTAATTTGAATTTCTTCTCCCTGATCCAATCCTCTTAATTGAATTCTTCTATTCTAAAGAAAGTCTTAGTCAGAGAAAGATAGGATAAGAGATACAAGAGCTAAAAAAAAAAGATACATTGAAAGAAGGAACAGAAGAAATAAAGGGAAAGCTCAAAAGAATAAGGAATACCATCCAGGGTATCTTTGTCTTGACCTCCTAAGAGTTGATGATGACAATGATATTATTCATTCAGACATGTCCAACTGTTGGCGATTCCATAGGCTAGATGTCTCCACATCTTCCAATGTTGCATTAGTTCTTTGAGTTGTTCTATGTTCTGGCTACTGTCAGCTTAGCTGGTGTCCAGCCATTGTGTTCTTTGGCTTCTTATTTCCTTTTACTTCTAACTCTTCCAAACATAATTGCTTTCACCAGTGAATTTCCCTGCATGACATAGCCAAAATAAATGAGATGCAGTTTTGTGATTTTTGCCTTCTAGTGACATGCCTGGTATTATGTGTCCCAGGCCTTGCTTATTAGTCCAAGGAAAACTCAGGAGCCTTCTCCAGCACCATAGCTCAAATGAGTCAATTTTCTTCCTGTCTTGCTTTTTGAGATCAGCTTTCACAACCATGGGTAGCTATGGGGACATGAAAAATGACAGCTATTGAATAACTTTGTTCTGAAAACATATTTTCAAAAGGAGCTGTGGAAGTGTAGTGGTTAGAATACTATTGCAGGCTAACTCTGGCCACACTCTGGAGTGTCTCAAGCTTCCATCCTTCCAATGTCAGTAAATGAGGATCCAGATTGTTGGGGGCAATATGCTAACTCTAAAACTGCACTAGGAAGAAGTATACAAGTCTAAGTGCTATTGTTGTATTTAAAAATGGAAAAATAAATGAGATAAATGATTTACAAGTCTAGTACCATTTAAGTAAAAATATATTTGAGGTTGTCTGTGCTACTGATAGTGAAACAGAGACATTGCACTGCTCATACTAGACCTGTTAAAGTACTATGAAAATGTTCAAATTATATTATTTAGGTGTTTGTTGGTGGTGGTGGTGGAAGTATCTCTTGAATTGGAAAAGAGGCATATTATTGAGTTTCCCAAGTAACATATTCCTAGTTTAGAAAATATTTCTACCTTTTAGGAGATTGAAAAACAATGTGACTGGGTCTATATTTTTTATTTACAATCTCAGACCACACCTCTAAAAACAATATATATAAAAAAGAGTGAGATTATGTAGCAGGAAATAGGTTCATTATTTTGCTTGATGGGCAATTAAAATTTACTGCAGAAAAGACAGCTTACAAAAACAATCTTTCTTTTTTATTTTGGGTCAAGGTACAAACAAGGAACAAACTGTTGATGGTAGCACTCCAATTCTTGATAGCAATAGCACTTAGCAAAAGCTCTTGGACTTATATATTGCTTCATATTACTTTATAGCTCTATCTAAATGATTTACTCAGTCAGCCTATTTTCCCCAACAATCTGGGTCTTCATTTTACTAACCTTGGAAGGATGGAAGGCTGAGTCAACCTTAAGCCAGTTAGGATCGAACTCTTGGCAGTGGGCAGAATTAGCCTGCAATACTGCATTCTAACTGCTGTGCCACCACGGCTCTGATAAACTCATACAAATGCAATTCCAGGAAATGTACATATTCCTACTCTTCTGCTGCTTTTTCTCTTTTATCAAATACTTCCATTGCAAATACCATCCACCTCCCTTTTAAGCCTGCATTGCATGTCCTTCATTTCTTCCTTCCACCTGTTAGCCCAAATATCTGGAAAATTCCCTGATTCTTTGAAAGTTCACGTAGGAAAAATTGCTAACCAATTTATCTGACATGATGAAAGAACTGGCAAATCTACTGATATGAATGGAAGAATTAGAGAAAATATATTGGCAGATTGGGTCTGTATATTTCCAAGTTGGAATCCAACTCAAGAAAAAAGTTTGCATGTAATAATAGAATGAACAGTATATTGTCCAAATTCTATCTCAATCTCTCCCAAAGTATTTCTGGCTGAAACTGATACAAGGATGGAAGATGCCAAGAGTAAGACATGCTTCCTTTTAAGTGGCCCATTCTACAAACAGAAGCGATGCTGCCAAAAGACATGTGTATAGTTCACATAATGTTTACATCTCTACGATAGTTGGTTTCATGGGGGTCTACACTAGCAGACATTTCTAAAGATGACAAATGAGTATTTTTGAGATTGATCACATAGTCAATCACTGTCTGGCTTAGAAAGCAGATCAACATCAGGCAGAAAAGGCCAATAGATTATTTCTGGCACCATTGTTTGTATAATTTGCATTAAAACCAAAACTTTTCACGTCTGACCTAAATGATATTTGTTAGAATATGTTTTCCATTTCCATAAAGGGAAAAAAATCTATTTTGCATAGATTAGCAGCAAGAACCGCCTGTTTATTTGAAGATACCAAGGAATCCAAGGCAACTGGGACCCAGGTGTTTCAAATCCTGCTTCCTTATAACATTTCATTGCACAGATGGGATTTTTCCCACATGTGTGGAACATTTTCTACACTGTAAATTAGACATGCTGCAGAGATAAATGGGATATCACATTTATCATTCATTTCTCTATTCTTTACTAAATTCTATTGTACTTTTGTTAAGAACAGCAATATTACTGAGAATTACATCAGGTTTGGATGCTAAGGAAGGAGTTTATTCGATTTTCCCAATTAAAAGGCAATCATTTCCCTCTAAAGGAATACACAAAATATTAAGATACAAAATTACAATTTCAATTCTGTTAAAATACATTTTGCATGCAAATTAACTGCAATTTCATTGAAAATGTAACTACATGAAAGCTAGGCATAAAGGGAGAGATATCCAGATAGACCCACAGATTCATACAGATTGACTGGCAGATTGTATTTTGGGAAAAGAGACTTACAATTAAACTTCCTGGCTTCAGCTGATGTATTTTAGCTCTAGCTAATACAGTTCCCAATATAGCTGTGAATCATATCTTTCATGAGAATGATATAAAATCATTGCTCAGTATTTCTCAAAGAACCATTAGAAGAATCAAGTGCATATGAAAGTTAGGGTACCATGAAATAAGTAATATTAAGTGGAGAAAAACAGAAAGAAAATTTCACTTCCAAAACAATAGTGTAATTCTCAGATATGAACAACTTCTAAAACAAATTATATTTTGTTTTTTTTAAATAAACACGAGGAAAGATCCCAAAGGTTACACTGAGTAGAAAATTGGCCTGAATAAATAGTTTTAAAACTCCAATATTAAATGTATAAGGATACCCCACTGTAGAAGAAGAACTGGCAGAGCCAGGAGGAAGAAGTAAAAGGGGCATCAGTATTAGAATTATTATGAACAAAGCCTAAAATCTCTTGAATGCCATTGACCCCTATCTAGCTCTAATCAGGTGCTACTAGCAATAAATCATGTGGACATGGTTTTTCATGCCTGATACCCAGCTTATCTTGACTGTGGGTGGCATACAATATTGGAATAATCTAAACCAGTGGTTCTCAACCTTTTTAATGCCGCGACCCCCAACCGGTCGTAAGTCGAGGACTACTCAACCGGTCATAAGCCGAGGACTACTCAACTGGTGCAGCACCGTTTGCAGAATGGGACTTTTGGTGGGCTCAGCAGGGCAGAGGCAGCCTGGACAATTCCTATTGGCTTTTGAAAGCCAATAGAATTAGACTCTATTCAAGAGAGTCTATTCTATTGGCTTTCAAAAGCCAATAGAATAAAAGGGAGTAGCACAGCTAAGGAAAAGGGGGGGAAAATGGCAGACTGCGTTGTTTGGGGACCCCCATGAAATGGTCATTTGACCCCAAATGGTGTCCCGACCCAAAGGTTGATAACCACTGATCTAAACCAATATATACAAATATCCGCAATGCAAATAATGTACTATGTTCTAGTCTGAAATCCAACTAGAAGCAGCTTAGATAATTTATTTTCTCCAGTGCTCTCTGAAGCCACAGCGTGACCACTTTCTCAACATCCTTATGCCAAAAAATTTGTATGGTTGGAGACCATACAAAATTTCTAGGACCATTGGGTCCAACAGTCGATTCTTGAGAGTGGTTACATCACACTCTCTTGCCCCAATTACCAAACCTGAAACTCCGATGGGCCATTCCAAAAGGGGAACTGTCCTTTCCAGGTCTACTCAAGCCTAAGTTATATATCTTCCTCATTCAGAATCATTTCATGGGTGGGAGCGGTAAGAGGACAAACTGCCTGAAAATTGGCTGGCATCTGAGTTGATGCATCCCTAACTTTTAAAGACCTCTCCCTAGCCAATTCATCTGCCCAGCAATGAGCAACTATAAATGTCAAGCAGAAAAGCAACTTGGTCTTGTGGATGTTCTGAAGTTGCTCTGGGAGTGAGAAGCAAGGTGATTTCTGTTACCATGTGGAGATAAAGTAACTGGAATCAGTGTCAGGCTAATAGACAGAAATGCTATTCTTTAGCAGTAGGGCTCACAATACTGGTAGTCTAATATTAGAGGGAGGAGGAGGAGGAGGGGGGAGGGGGAGGAGGAGGAGGACATGTGAAAAGTATATGAAACGGAACTGTGAATACTACACATTGTGTGCTTGTGTCTCTTTGTTGCCTAAAGGCCAAGAGTGGTTGTGTTGGCTCTCTGGGTTTTGGGACCCCACTGCTTTTGGGAATAGATGAAAGAAACTGTGATGGGGGGGAATTTATTGCATACCTACCTGGTATTTAGTAATAGCAATAGCAACAGCACTTAGACTTATATACTGCCTGTGCTGTCCCACTCACAGACACACATGCATGCATACCATGGGTGTTCAGAGTCTTTATTAAGGCTTCCAAGTCCTAGTTAGTATTCCCCAGAAATTCCCTTTGCCAGCACCAACCCACTCCCAATGAACAAGCTACTCAAAAGAAGCCAGTACTAGTCCACAGCACAAAGACAAGGCAAGACCCCAAGAGAAAAGCAAGACCCCAAGGCAAAAGCAAATCCACACATAGATATGGACAGTAACGGTATTCCTTGACTGATGACCACAATTGATTCCAAAAATCAATCCAATTTCTGTTGCTAAGTGAGACATTTGTTTAATTAAATTTTGCTCCAATTTACAACTATTTTTGTCAGAGATGATAATTGAATCAAAGCAGTTGGTAAGTTAGTAACACGATTGTTAAGTGAATTTGGCTTTCCAATTGACTTTGCTTGTCAGACGATCACAAAAAATGATCACACGACCATGGGACACTGCAACCATCATAAATATGAAACAGTTGTAAAGCATCTGAATTTTGATATGACCATGGGGATTCCGCAATGATTCTAAGTGTGAAAAACAGTCATTAGTCACTTTTTTCAATGCTGTTGTAATTTTGCACAGTCACTAAGTGAACCATTGTAAGTCAAGATCTACCTGTATATAGACTGGGATTGTCATGTTTCCAACAAAGCGGGGTTGTTCTCTTTGACCAAACCATCTTTTCAGTACTGTTTCATGAAAAGTTGTCCTGCAGTTGCCAAAGATGCTACTTTGCAAACATTAGATATTTCCCTATGTTATTTTTGCTGCTTCCTGTAAGATATTTGGCCTGGGGGAAGGCAAAACCTAGCTAAGAATTTTTTTTTTTTGACAGTCCATTAATTTGCTATTACTGTTTGAATTGTTGGTCTGCCTTTCCATATATTTTTTTTCCTGAGCCATGCGAAGATGGCATTTCAGATTCATACTGAAGGTTTTCAGCAGCATCATATGAAAAGGAAAGCTATCAAATCAGCTAAGGGAGGGCCATCTCCCTGACATGGTAGGATTTAGAAGAATGAGTTCACTTCCAATTCCCAGCCTATCATCTTTCATTAGACACTTCAGTGTACCTCGTGGGCTACTTGTCATAGGGACCAAAAAACAGATAAGAAATGATATGGAACTATTTCCCTAGACACTGAGACACAGATGGAGACTTCATTCTTACCATATTGTCTACCTTAGTGCTGTCCCTGAAGCCATTAACTACCATAATGATAGGCCTCCAATTATTTTTTTTCTTTCCAGTTTCCTGATGGCTTTTTGCTCTGTGACACTAAAGCACCAATATTTAGCAGCAGTTGCTCATTCAGGAATCATTTGCCCTTGAACATGGAAAACGCTCCAGCCAAGGTCCAAAGATAACAGGAAAAATACAAAATAATACAACTGTGGTCCTAGTAAGATAAATGAACTTGCACACACAATGTGAAATGTTGCATATATTCCCTAGACTACATTATGCTAATTTAAATGAACTTGCTGTACAGTTGTTTAACTTATACACACACACACACACACAATGATTGTTATATGTGCTTGAATTGCAGTAAATGTGTCTATTTCTGTACCTAATCTTGGGTTTGGGAGCTAAACTGAAAGCTATGGGAGAACTGTAGGCTATACTGGGACAATTATGAAACATCTTGAAAAAAACCATTGGCAGACCTTCCATATTCTTCCAAGAAAACAACATGGCTATATTTTGGATATTACCAGAAGTCAAGCTTAGTTTTCAGCTCTGTCAAGGAATCCATAATTCATATACAGGAAAGATATGACCTCCATTCTAACAACCTGCAATATTGACAAGGAAGGTCTATGCAGACATTGCACTTGTGATGAACTAAAGGTAGTTGCTATTTCCCAGGGGGTTAGACACAATGTACAATCTATTGCACAGAGGACTACAACTACATTTTGACCTTCTAGTTTAACATGTGGGAATTGAAGGAGCAGAGATATTTCGTTTCCACAATTAGGATTACAAATACTTGAAGAAAATAGGTGTGAAAGGCAATAGTAAAATATGGGCAACATTGACACTGTATATGGATATTGTCAATCTCTAGCATATTATATGAATCTCCATAATATATTGAAATATATCCTCAAATGCCAACAAAATAGCAAATTGAGGAGACTGAAAACATTGATTAGTGTACCTTTGAGTTTATTTCTAAGCAGACTGTCCTAGAAAAAATATCAAAACCATCTTGTCCCATGACTTTTTTTTTGCAAAATGAAGCTACAGGCTAATTCTTAATTAATATTTTTGCTTTGGCTGAATCCAGCTGTAGTACTTATTCCAGGGCCCTACAATTAATTAATTTCTGAAATCTTTCCATATTAAAGCCCAAGTTCTATAATTCACATTTAAGTTTTAAAAAAAAATCTACTTCTGCTCATCTGGGATATTTCTGGTATGCCAAGTCTTTCCAGTTCAATTCAGTTATAAAACTATGCTGGATTCCAAACACAAAACCAATCTTGCCAAATTAGAATTTAAGGAAGCTTTGCCCACATTACCCATCTATAGAGATAAGCAATTCTGAAACACATAGAGTGTTCTGTCACAGCAGTTAAACAAGGAACTTTAATCCCAGGAAAATATGTTAACCAGTATAGTCTGTCTTAAGAATTCTCTACTCTTCTTTCATCAACAAGTGGTATACTCATTTTTATTTTCTATAAAAGGTAAGAAACAATTGATAGTACACAACCTTCACACAAACATGTTTCCATTAATTATACCACACTTTGTAAGAGCAGGGGAGGATTGTTCAAACACTTCCAGATTTGTGGTAATATAGTAGAGTAATTAAGATATTGTATCAAGATGAAAGAAACCCAGATTCAAGGTTATACTTCATTGTGAGGTTATTATTTGATAGCATTCCCTCTCTCTCTCTCTCTCTCTCTCTCTCTCTCTCTCTCTCTCTCTCTCTCTCACACACACACACACACACACACACACACACACCACAACACACACAAAAAAACTTATCTTTCAGTACAAATACTATTGGAGTAAAATGGGAAGAGACAAAAGTATGTACAATCTTTTGATCTCTTGAAAGAAAGACAAGATGTAAATCTAACAAAGAATCATAGAATTCTTAATAATGGAACTAGGAGTTCAGCCTCTTTCAAATTTAGTTTAAAGATTAGATGAAGATTATTCTTGTTTTCAAAAAAATAATAATTTTTAAAGTGAACTTCATTTTTCTGTATCTGGCTGCTAGGTATTCAACCAACCAACCAATCAATCAACCAACCAATCATCTCACTTTGAGATGTGATTTCTTCTGCTCAAGTATTCTCAAAATGCAAGTTCTGAGTACTGTTTTGTGTCATTCTAAGAACTGTTCCCAAAAAGCAAACTTTTTTTATCTTTCACAAATCAGTTTTAGGAGATGCACAATGACCCACAAACCAAGACAGAAATGTATGGTGTGGGTTGCTTTAAACATGTCTCACTGAGTGTGAGAAAAAGTTGCTTAAAACTTCAGCCTCTGAATTCATGTCTTCTAACTGCAACTGATTCCAATGAGACTCATGCATATGTACAACAGAAGACAAAATATAGCCTTTGGAGGTTAGAGATATTTTCACAGGTGCTTATCTCTATCAAAAAAAAAAAAAGAGCCCATAAAAGAAGAAAATTTCAAAGAGGAGATTGATCCATCCTTAGTTCATTTGCTTTCATTTTGGAGACAGATTTCCTGAAGTTTGGATTATACCAATTAACCAATTGCTGTGATCTTTAAGGGCCTCCTTCTAACTTACATAAGCCCTATAAAGATTTCACACCTATGGCATTCATAAATTTGCTTTGTCAATATAGGATAGCAAATCATCCATGGCAGCTTTGATCTCCTCAGTGGTTCAATATGGTTTCAGCAGATTACGACATAAAAAAGTATTTAAACTGTATCCCAATATAAATGTACCCCTTGATAGAAAAGAAGGAATAATATTCAAGAGCAATGTGTTGACTCTTTAAGAAGTTAACTTGTGATTCAAAATCTGACAATCAAAAGACAAACAAAAACTTTATATATTTATTTTTCAAAGCAACATAAATCTTTGCCAACTTGCCTTGGTATTATCTAGACACTCCCCCTCAAAACTTGACATTTAAGATCCTGTTTTATCTGGCAGTATCCCAATCATGAGCCTCTGAAGCACAAGTAATAAGTTTGTATTTGATATTTATTTGCTGGTACTCTGATGAAGTACAAATCCACCTACTTTACTATTTTATTTTAGTTAAAGTTGGTGAAGACATTTCCATTTCTATTGCTTCAGTTGTTGTATCCTTTCAAGTGATTTACAGGCTAGTAAGGCCTGATCCCTTCTCCATGCTAGCCCAAATGTAGAATGCTTCTCCATGCTAGCCCAAATGTAGAATGATAGTATAGATTTAACAACACTATTTGTGCATGAATGTTGGGACAGGCCAGTTGGAAGAACTCTATTCCATGCTACTTCAAGCTTTAAAATTCAGCCTTTTTGAGTCAAAGGATACATTTGGAGTAATGAGAGAATGTTATCATAGTCTCACAAAATAAATAGACAAGGAGAGTCTTTCTAATTCATGAAATATTTTCATGAAAACATGCCTATTCATGAAATTATGCCTGGCCAGTTGTATTTATTTATTTAGCAAATAAAGTTAGAACAATTAGAACTGATAGTTAGAACAATTAACCAGTGGAACAACCTGCCTCCAGAAGCGGTGAATGCTCCAACACTGAAAGTCTTTTTTTTTTAGAACAAGTTTTATTAGTTTTTTTTACTCTTACAACAAAGTGCTCGAGACACACCATGGTGCTGGGGGACTCAAACATCCAACAACAAAACCACATAAAATAACCCAAGTAAATACATTAAATATTCCCTCTCTATTTCTCTCAAACAATATAACATAATTAAAATAATCCATTTCTACATTAAATTTCTATAAATCCTAATCCTGTTTTTAAACTTCATTAATTTACAATTACCATAATCTACTTAAACCTAAGTAAACATATTACTTAGTAAACATATCACTTCGGGTATCCCTTCCAAATGTATTCTAGTTCTTAATCTCCTAAACTTAATTTTATCACACCTCTCTCTTGTTTCTTCATCCACTACTCAATATTTATCCTAATTAAAATAAAATATAACCCTAGCTTATACATATACAATCCATCAATCAGTCTATCCCTAACAAAACAAAATAATATCAAACCTTAAATCATTTCAGTCCATTAGGCAAAATTCAAATCTCATCTCAATAATTTTTATGTCTAAAAACACTCATATTATTACACAAAGCATCATTTTACTAATTTAGCGTACTCAATTAATTGTTAAATCAATCCAAGTCACTATAATACCTCTTCCATTTTCATTCATTCCATTACAAAATAGTTTTCATACAGATAAACCTATTATTCCCAAAAATTACATTCTTAATCTATTTAACGTATATATTTTGGTAATCACAAATTTTACTCTTGCTTCTAATCTTAATCTTAAACCTTAAATCAATCCATATTTCTACAGTGCCTTTTAATCCATTACATATAGTTTTAAATTTCTTTTTTCAGTCTTATTTTGGCTTTCTTTTTGTGCCAGGCCAGTTTCCATAACAAGGCTTCCATCTCAGCAAATAGATCTCCCTTTGTCGCTTGTAATATCATTTGAGTCGATAGAAAATACCCCGTCCTCTGTATTGGGTGTCTGGCTCTTTTGTCATTAAATTCTTGTTGCTTCAAAAGTTCCGGTCTCAATCTTTGGTTCTTCTGATCCTCGAGAATATAGATATAATGCTTGTAAGGTAAAATAGATTCTTCTTTAATCTCAATTAGTTCTTCTAGTATGTTTTGATTTATAGCATAGTCAGATGAGGTCTGGAGATCAGTTTGAAGGTTTGGAGAATTTGGAGTAAGGCTTCTGGCTCTAATTTCTGTACTAATCTCTTTGATTTTAGCACTAATTTCTTCAGTGGCTTCGTAATTTTTTTCCAATATAAGTTTCCAGTTTAGTTGTAGGTAAGGTTTCTCCATTTTAATAGTAATTGAAGAGAGTCTCTTTTATCTTTTAGTGGAGGCTATATATAAACAATATCCACCCCCACAATTTCCAACAGCTGGATCAGTTTATCTTTTCTCTTCAAGAAGTTTGAAGGTCAAGCCCACCTCATCTCCAAGGGAAAACAGACAATTGCAATATTAACTTTTCACCACAAGATGTCCTCAGTGGGTTACAAAATCTTTCCCAGACACCATTTTTTTCTTTTTCTCTCTCTTTTAAGAGAAAAGGTGGAAAAAGAGATATTATTCCAGTATAAAGTGATAGTGAAGCTCTAAAAAATATTTTTTTTCTTTTTTTCTGTACCCCAAAGTAAATGAAAATAAAATATAATCATTAATGTTACTTGATCTGTCTTTTTGTTCAGACACTTTTCTTCCCACGCATACAAGCACCGCTCTTTCAAGGCAGGGAATTAATTCCAACAAAGATTTTACAGGAAAAAAATAAAATAAGGTGAAGAGAGGAGAAGGAGAGGTCTCACCCAGATCATCCGCATTGGGTCTTTCACGCATAGATGTAGCTGTGACTTTTGGCTGGTGCAGCTAAGGAATCGGCCATCTTGCAGGATGATCTTTGCTCCGTCAGCCCTAAGGAGTTAGCTGGAGCCGCGGAAGAAGCTGCCACCTTCCTGCAGTCACCAGCAAGCCTCCTCCTCGATGGTCGCCCCTCCAGGTGACTTTCGACCCACCAGGAGGTCTACCAGCAAAGAAAACATAGCCGGTGGAGAGACGAGTCTTTTCACACAACCGGAGTCGCCGCAAACTGGAACCAGAAGCCAACACTGAAAGTCTTTAAGAAGAGACTGGACAGCCATTTGTCTGAAATGGTATAGGGTTTTCTGCCTGAGCAGGGGGTTGGACTAGATGACCTCCAAGGTTCCTTCCAACTTTATTATTATTATTACTATTATTATTATTATTATCGATCATCGCACAGTCAGCCAGATGTTCAGACTGGATTTGGCATTTTGTCTACCTATCGAGTCCTTACCCAGGACCTGGGATAGGCAGATGTGGATGTTTGATGGTATTACAGATATCGTCGCAGGATGGAAGGAGTTCCCAACAAGGCCACCCTTTGCAATTGACCAATAGCAAATCTGTCAATGCCAATGGTGTTCAAGTGGTGCTCCAGTTGTTTTGGGATTGCACCCAAGGAGCCTATGACTATTGGTACTACCCTTGCTTGCTTTTGCCACAGTCTTTCTATTTCTATTTCTAGGTCTTTGTATTTTGTTATCTTCTCCAGTTCTTTCTCGTCTATTCTGCTGTCTCCAGGCACTGCCACGTCCACTATCCAGACTTTTTTGTCTTTTTTATTGACAATTGTTAAGTCTGGGGTGTTATGTTGCAGGTGCTTGTCTGTTTGAATTCTGAAGTCCAGAGCAGTTTAATTTTATCATTTTCTATGACTTTCTCTATTTATGATCCCACCAGTTTTTGCTTACAGGCAAATGATATTTTTTGCAGATCTTCCAATGCACCATTGTTGCTACTTTGTCATGCCGCTGCTTGTAGTCAGTCTGTGCAATCTTCTTGCAACAGCTTAAAATCTGTGCAATCCAACAGGTGGTCCACTGTTTCTTCAGCTTCTTTTCATAGGCGGCACTTACTGTCTGTTGCTGTCTTCTCAATTTTGACTTTATATGCATTTGTCCTTAAGGCTTGGTCTTGTGCAGCCAGAATTAGTCCCTCGGTCTCTTTCTTCAATTTTCCTGCTCTTAGCCATTGCCAGGTCTTGTTATCATCTGCTTTCCCAACTATTTTTTAATGTATTGGCCATGTAGTGCTTTGTCTTCCCATGCCTCTATTCTGTTCTTCGTTTGGTCTTTCTTGTAGGCCAGTTTGGTCTCTCCAGTAGTCAGTAAGCCTTCTTGATATACTAATTTCAGTGCATCTTCATCATTGTTCTTCAGATATTCTTCCAAAGCCATTTTTTCTTCTTCAACCATCTGATGTACTTGTAGCATTCCACGCCCACCTATTTGCCTTGGTAGATAAAGTCTGTCAATGTCACTGCGTGGATGAAGGGCATGATTCATTGTCATTATTTTTCTAGTCTTCCTATCTATTGCTTTTAGTTCTGCTTGAGTCCAGTCCACTATTCCAGCTGTGTACCTGATGACTGGAATTGCCCAGGTGTTGATTGCCTTTATGGTATTTCCTCCATTGAGTTTGGACTTTAAGATCTTCTTCACTCTCTTGATGTATTCACCTCTAATCATTATCTTGACTTCAGTGTGCTTGATGTTGTCAGCTTGAAGGATACCCAAGTATTTGTAGTAATCTTCCTCATCCAGACTCTTAATGTTATTTTTGTCGGGCATCTTGATTCCTTCAGTTTTCACTACTTTTCCTTGTTTGATAGTAAGTGTGGCACATTTGTCCAAGCCAAACTCCATAACAATATCTTGGCTATATATACAGACAGTGTTGAGCAGCGATTCTATTTCAGATGATGTTTTTCCTTACAGCTTCAGATCATCCATGTACAGGAGATGGGATAGTCTGGTAGATGTCTTTGATGTTTGATAGCCATGTCCTGAGTTATTCAGTATTGTTGACAGAGGAAACAGTGCAATAACAAATAGTAATGGTGACAATGAATCTCCTTGAAATATTCCTCTCTTGATATTAACCTTTCCCAGTCTCTCACCATTGATCTGCAACTGTGTCTTCCATTGTGCCATCGATCTTTGCACAAATTTTCTGATGTTTCTACTGACTCCTGTTATTTCTAGGCACTTGATTATCCAGTCATGTGGCAGAGAGTCAAATGCCTTTTTGTAGTCAATCCATGCCACATTCAGGTTGGTCTTCCTTCTCTTGCAGTTTTCCAAGATCATTTTGTCTATTAGGAGTTGATCTTTTGTTCCTCTGCTATTGGGGCGGTTTCCTTTCTGCTCAGGTGGAAAGAGATTGTTTTCAACTAGATGCTGTTGCACTGCATCAGCTACTACACCAGTTAGTAATTTGAAAGTTGTTGGTAAGCAGGTAATTGGCCTGTAGTTACCTGGTGTTGCCCCTTTTGCTGGATTTTTCATTATTAGGTAGGTTTTCCCAGTTGTTAGCCACTTTTCAATTTCTCCTCCTTGTAGTATATTGTTGAACTGCTTGGCAATGAGTGGGTGTATAACAGTTAGATGTTTCAACCAAAACCCATGCAGTTCATCTTCACCTGGTGCTGACCAATTTTTGATTTTCTTTGCTCTTTTTTCTACCATTTTTGTTGTTATTACTAGTTCTTTCATTTCAACTTCTGTTTTATTTGCATCCACCTCTTTTAACCAAGCCGCATCCTTGTTGTATTTCTTTGGGTTATCCCATATCTGCTTCCAGAACTGCACTGTTTCTTCCTTGTCAGGTACTGACTGATTCCTTGCAGTTTCTCCATTGATGGATTGGTAGAAACGTTTCTGATTGGATTGAAATTGGAGGTTCTGCCTATAGTTTGCAATTCGAGCTTCATATCTACTGATTTTCCTGGCTATAGCTGTTATTTGTTGCTTTATTATTTCCAGTGCTTCCTTGATCTTCCTTGTTTCTAAGTGGTATTTCTTGATTAGGTATTCTTTGGTCTTCTTGTTCTTCAGCTTCTTTTCTTTCATCTGTTCTAGCTTGCTTGCATGTGATCTTAACTTGCTGATCTTATTTTCTAGTCTAACCTTCCATTTTTCTGGTGCACTGTTTGTTTGTTTTTCTTCTTTGTTGATTTTGCATCCCAGGTATTCTGTTATAACTGCAGCTGTGCTGTACATTAGTTGGTTTGTTTCTTGCATGAATTGGTGCTTATACTTGATATTGCAATATTTGCATCTTTTAATGCTTGTGCTAGCTGTTTCTTTGGAACAAGCTTCAATGCAGGTAGCCTTATTCTGTTGTTTTTGTGCTGTTCTAGATGCTCAGTTATTCTTTGTTTCAATTCTTTTATTTCTTTAGTTAGAGGGTTTTGTTCTTCCTGAGGTAGAGGTGCCTGGTTTCCAAATGAGAACAGTTGTATATCTCTGCTAGATTCCTTCACTGCCAACTCCCCCTGGTTTGCCTCTACATTCTGAATTACTTCTGGTAAGTCTTTGATTTCTTTGCCCTGGGTAAACCTTTGCAGTTCGTCCAATTCTGTTTCTGTGAATATTTTATTTCGTGTTATAAATCGGCGTTGATCTGCTAGTCTCTGTTCTGTTATTTCTGATTCTGGATGTTGTTCTTTCCAGAACTGGTGCATTCGTTTTAGATATCCTCTTCTTGTTGGACTTGATCTGTAGTAACAGATCATTATTTCTTTGTTTTCCATCACTGTGTATCTGCGACGGGTAAACACCTTTTCTTCCAGTAGTTCTGCAGCTGCTGGCCCTGGTTTATTATTATTATTATTATTATTATTATTATTATTATTATTATTATTATTATTATTATTATTATTATTATTATTATTATTATCATACATGGACCAGCAATATATATCAATATTTCAACTAGATTAGTTTATACTAATCTAATAAATATATAAATGTTAAAATGAAATAAAAATATAATATAATATAAATGTTAAAAAGATGTATGTTCATATATCAATGTCTAGGCCAGGGGTAGGCAACCTTGGCTCTTTTATGAGTCGTGGACTTCAACTCCCAGAATTCCCGAGCCAGCATGGCTCGGGAATTCTGGGAGTTGAAGTCCACGACTCATAAAAGAGCCAAGGTTGCCTACACCTGATCTAGGCCATGTAAGCATTGAAGTATCATTTATATTTTAAAAAAATCAGATACTGGACTGGTATATTGCCATTAGCTTATAGCTGGTCATGATGTGATCTAAAGTTTGAGGGGAGGATACTATGCCCCATTTATCCAGAGAGACTCGGCAGGTGCCATGTGAGGTACAAATCCTATTCAGGATTGTCCATTGCTGACTTGGTAGTTCAAGGCTTGGAAACTTTTTTTATGGGGTCATTTATATGTTTTCCTATGACTGGGTGTTCTGCTGACAGCCAGACTATTTTATAGTCTTTCCTGGCTTTCAAAATACACAGCCAGTTGTAAATATGAATTCTCTAGGAAAAGGTTGGGTGAATAACTTCTCAGCATATTTCCTACCCCAGACCCCCAGCTTATCTTTGTCTTTATTGTGGGTAAGCACCTCCACACAAAGTACTGTACAATCTTATTTTGTAAGAATGCTTGTGGGGTTGAGGGTTTTTTCTTTTTCTTTTTGGAAATAAAGATGATGCTGGAGGCCACCACCTTGGTTTGCAACACAGCAGCTTTTAAATTATTCTTATTTAATTAAAATAATCTATCTCTAAAATGCCAAGTGGGGAGAGAGCATGGATATGCCACGGGAAATTTCCATGGCATTATATTGGGGAGCATACATTAAAGAATATTCAATATTTTTAACTGTTGGAACACAGCTCCTGTTTATATCTATTTATGACTCTCGTATTCTGCATCTGCAAAATGTGAATTGTATTTGCTATCAAAAACCTTTTTAAAAAAATGCAAAGTTTCTGTAAGGCTGGTGTTACGCCATGTCATCACTTTCATCCTTCAGCAATAGAGTGTGATACACATTTTTATAACAGTGAAATGAAAGTGGGTGTACATCTTCACCTATAGGCCTGGATTCTTCACTGACATCTTTCTGTTCTGCTTCATTGGTGTGTGAAGATGCATAGTATTCAAAGATTGAGTCCAATTTAACTGACACTCAAACACGCTATAGCTTCTCAAAAGTATAGGTTTCAATGAGAAAGCTCTGCAAAATACAAAGTTTTCTTCTGCTCTACCCTTAAGTTTAGGCAAGTAGGGAATTATAAACTTTTGTCATGTCTGCAGAGAATTTCTATTAATTATTTTTCTCTCCATTGTCAGCATGCTGAATTATACTCCTGCTATGACACACTTGCCAATAAATTTCTAAGTAATCAACAGAAGCTGATGAGCAAGAATTTATGTATTGTGCTGTCCTACACCCACATACAAAGACTTTAATTATACACCAAAAGTGCAACCATAGTACTTACATACATGCCTTTATTGTATCTGCCCATAAATCAAATATTGTTTTTTCTATTGCAATTTGCCTAAGTGATATGGTTTTCTTCAAGAGTTTCTGAGACATTTATAGAGAGAATCAGGTTTGGCAGTCATATTTAGTATAGGAAAAGCAATAAAATTGTAAGAAGTATGCTGTTGTGTAAAGGATGTTTCTACAAGCCGCAAAATAAACTATGTATCAAACCTGAATCCATTTTTTGATTTAAAGAAATCTTCTACCTCATCAAAAAAATAGCACGTTATAGCTTCAGATAGATATTACTGAAACACTAAACATAATCACAAATTTGGGTGCTTTTTATACAGTGATAAATAAATCTAACTATATAATCTGGGCCACTGATACATACTTTTCATCATGACCCCACTAAATTTCTGCTTTAATCCACATATTTTAAAAGTCTCTATTTAAACATAGTCTTGAACACAAATTTGAAGGCATGATCTCATGGCCTTGGATAATGTTCAGAAATATACTTTTTGTAGATTTCTCCTCTTTATGTTTGGACACGGCTGGTTGTGGAGCTGAGAATTCTGACTGTAGATTCGTGATTAGCTTCTAACATGTATTCTCTTCAATAATAGAAAAATCCCAAATCTTAAAAGTGTCCAGAATCCCAAAGCTTGAGACCCAATATACTGTATTAGGAAGGGAAATAGATGGATGTATAAGTGCAGAGTAGATCCTATAAAACAAAGGATAGATAATTCTAGGAAATTCAAATTGTATATCAAATTCTTCCATTTTATAATCATGGGATTCAGAGTTTAACTGTGATCACAGAATTAATTTTCATACCCCACTTCCTGGAGCATAAAGGTGATCCACTAAGCATTCTTAAAGGATCTGTTCTTTCAAAGTAACTCACGTCTTATTGACAGCCAACAGCTGAGGCGTACCCAAGGCCAGCTTTATTTTTTCTGATATACTGTAGTATTTTCCCTGTTATAACAGGACTGCTTTGTTCCATTATCCCAGCAATCAGCATAATGTTGGAATTCCTCTTCCCATTTAGCCACTAAGACTTCATGGATATTGGTGCTGACTCTGACAGAGTTTAGATATCTCACATGTGCAACTGTTTTATTGGGAGGAGGTCACATATGGGAATAATGATCTCATGTAAGACCAAATGTAGACCATCCAGGAGGTTCCTGGATACGAAGTCTTTTTCATTCAGTCACTCATTCCCTGATCATCTTTCCTCTGGACTATTGTACAAGGGGCTATCCTTGAAAAATATCCAGAAGCTTCAGCTGGGGCAGAATGCAGCTGCCTGAGCAATCTTGGGCAAACAAAGAGAATACCCATGTTGTCTGAGCTGCATTGGATGCATAGTTTCCTTCTGGGTCCAATTCAAGGTGTTTTTATGACCTTTAAAGCCCTACATGGCTTGGGGCCAGATTACCAATGAAGCCATTGTTGTACCATTACATTGGCACATTCCACTTGGTCAAGAAGGGAAGATATTCTGAGGACCCCATCAGTTAAAGAATTTTGACTTATGTGGTCAAGGAAGAGAGCTTGCACTGCTGTGGCCCTTGCTCTTTGGAACATTTCCCTCCCTCCCACCCCCCAGTTGTGCAGTGGGACTGTCTCTCCTGAACTGTATAAATGCTTGAAGACCCGGCTCTGCCAACATGCTTGGGGACTACAGAAGCCCCTCCCCCACTCATTTTAATTATTTTATTCTTGCTTTTAAACTATTTTTATTATAATATTTATATATGGATTTTATGTTTTTATGTCTCTTTGTATACTGACCAGAGTTACTCTATGACAGAGATGGGCTGCTTATAAATATAATAAGCAAACAAACCACATAAAATAAGTTGTTTTAACTTTGATATACATAATATTAAATTCAACAGAGACTTATCTTAGTAGTTGGTAGATGGTAGTCACCATAGCAACTCTTGGTAGTATATACATTATCATTATGATGAATTAAAACAAATTTTTAAAAAGCAATATATATTATAAATAGTAATAGTAGTAAAGTTGGAAGGGACCTTGGAGGTCATCTAGTCCAACCCCCTGCTCAGGCAGAAAACCCTACACCATTTCAGACAAATGGCTGTCCAGTCTCTTCTTAAAAACTTCCAGTGTTGGAGCATTTACTGCTTCTGGAGGCAGGCTGTTCCACTGATTAATTGTTCTCACTGTCAGGAAGTTTCTCCTTAGTTCTAGGTTGCTTCTCTCCTTGATTAGTTTCCACCCGTTGCTTCTTGTCCTGCCTTCAGGTGCTTTGGAAAATAGCTTGATTCCCTCTTCTTTATGGCAGCCCCTGAGATATTGGAATACTGCTATCATGTCCCCTTGTCCTTCTCTTCGTTAAACTAGACATACCCAATTCTAGTAACCATTCCTTATATGTTTTAGCCTCCAGTCCCCTAAAACATATAAGGAACGGTTGCTAGAATTGGGTATGTCTACATCATTTATAGAACACATAGAATATGCCTATAACTATTGTCACCCTTGTATTCTGAATGATTGGCAGCCTTTGAATAGTCTTCAAGAGTAGGGCCATGTGGGGCACATTGCAGTAATCCAGTTGGCTAAAGCATAAGTGACCATTAGAGGACCCTCCCAATCCAAGAAAGAGCAGGATAGACACATTAGATAAATAGGTGCCTGGCTGATACTTGATCTAATTATATATAATTAGACATATTTTTTTTTTTTTTGCTGAAACTATAGAGGGCCAACCTGGTTGGTTTCCTTGTTTATAGGCTTTCATTACAGCTCTTCCCTTTGAGGAGCTAGAAATCACTTTTTAAGTGTTTATTGACTTTTTAAAAAATCCAACCAAACAAAAAACAATGTTTTTTTGAATGAAGAGAAACACCTATTTCATCAGAATTCCAAACAGGATTAAAATAGCTATACATGTTTTCCCTTGTAGCTGAAAATTGGTAGAGCAAAACAGAGACTTTTGTCACTCAGTCAAAAGGTTAACCATAACAATAACCTCATCAAACTCTTATTTTGAGTACAGTTGTCCCATACACCCCATCCTTGCTTCTACATTCACATGAGCAATTGATTTGTTTCCTCAATGTAGTACAGTTGGCAAGAGAAAAAAGAATGGTGGAGACCCTGCCATTTGCTGTCATGAAACTACTGCACATTACAGTACAATGTGCATGAGAACTGTCAAGGCATGGTGGTACTCAAAGGATGTGAGAATTGTCCTTTATAGTAACTGACTATAAGCAAGAGAAAACAGCAGATATGAGGAAGATCCTCTTCTGCAGTAAATTGGATGTAAAAAGCATAAGATACAGTTGAAACCATTCTTATATTCAGAATGGTTTAATTTTGTGTTTCATTTTCCATCCTTTTTTATGGTTTCATGGACCAATGACTTCATGCTTATCAGCCTTGGAACTGAGTGACTGTTGGTTGTTGACCAATCTGTCCTGAGAAACTCTAGTTTCCAGCCTTTTCCAGTTGGGACACATTCTATAGGTTTGCTGCACTTACCTATAGAATGGGAATTTGAAATGTCAGCAATGCCATCTTCTTCAATATTTCAGGTCAGTGAAGAATTACTGATACTAAAAGGGTCATTTGGGGATATAAGGAATATAGTCTTCTTTTTTTCTTTCATTGATATACTTTATTGAAAGCTTCAGATTCATGGCTTATTAATAAGTCTGGCAATACAGCTCTATCCCCATAAAAACTATGAAATTATATTTGTTTTTAAAAAATGAGAGTCAAGTGGTTGTGATTTCTTAGTTGAAATGAGAGAGGCCGTTACCTGCCTGAGATGCCACTGATTAGTTTTCTCTGGGTTTACAGCACAGTTCATAGGTCACCTTTGTCAGCTGAATAAATCTATAGAGGTAGTCAATTTCGCTATCTGTTGTTGTTGTTGCTCGGTTCCTGAAGAGAAAAGGTTAGCTTAGTTAACTTAGCAAGGGTTTAGCTAATGTTTTGTATGAGATACATACCGAGCAAATGGTTTAATCATTACAACAGATGCTTCTGAGCTTGCAGCCATAGATTTAAATCCCAGCAGGGGATTTATGATTAGCCTTGCCATTAGCATAAATTGATCATTCTGATTGGCTAATCACTTAATTAGGAAGAAGCTTTTGCTACTGAGCTACTTTGGAATAATTTCCATAACTATAAGGCCAGTATTCAGGTTAAATGTATTGCTTTTTGGCTTATGCAATAATTGTAAGTGTTATAAATAGTGCCTGTCTGGGCATGGCTACATTCAAATTCTGTTTTCTTAAATTCCGGGAAGAGGAAATTTTGTAAAGTACAAAACAAGACTTTTGTACTTTACAATATGGAGTTCCTTAACTTTAAGAGCTATCCAGATCCCTAAGCACTTTCAGGGAAGGTTGCATGCATAGAACTCTATCAGAATGGTGTATATATACTCCCTCTTTCTCTAACATCTCAGAGCAATCTTCTGCCTGAAAAAAACAAGGATTGTTTTCAAATGAAGCTTTAGCAATAAACAACTTTTTTTTTTTCAATAGTGTTTCATGCACTTGGGAACCCACTTCAAAATGAGATAGTTTGAACTAGGACAAATGGTACATTTGAGTTCAAATCTATTTAATATAGTTTACTCTCTAGGCCTGTATGTCATTTCCATCATATCAACATCATAATTTTGGAATTTGGGAAAGTGTCTCTTGGATGCAGATCTGTGGGAGTAACATAGGTAATTCTGGAGCTTCAGGCTGTCTTATGAGTTACACAGTTTCAGTCATTACACAATATAGAGGATCAGATAATATCATTGTTTTGAAACCTTGTATGTTG
Source organism: Crotalus tigris (assembly GCF_016545835.1). Lineage (NCBI taxonomy): Eukaryota > Metazoa > Chordata > Lepidosauria > Squamata > Viperidae > Crotalus > Crotalus tigris. The sequence goes on along the minus strand of NW_024100413.1, from coordinate 1,087,883 downwards.
TTCACATGGTTTAAGACAACTTGCAGTAGCCACGACGCCATGGCAATCTCGCCAGTCACCTTTCCATGGTCATTTCACCATGGCCAATCCAGCATGACCATCTGCAGGACAACTCACTGTGGCCAACACACCATAGGACAACCCACATGGGATAACTCAATGCTACAAATGCTATCTGCCACTGTTTCTTCTACATTATTTCCATTTTTGTCAATGGAAATAATGTCGAAGAAACAGTGGTGGATAACATTTATTGCACTGAGTCATCCCATGTGAAATTGTCCCATGACTAGTTGTCATGCAGTGAGTTGGCCACAGCAAGTTTTTCTGTGGCAAGATGGCTACAACAAAATGGCCAGGGTGAGATACCCATGATGATCCATTCTATATTCATCCTTCCACTTTTTTTCCTGATTTCCGAAAGTGAATGGCTGAATGAATGCTTTTTAACTGAAGCGGTAGGAGCTGTCTGCAAATATTCTGAACATCTGGGCTTCTGTGCCTATTGTGCTTCAGCTTATTAAATCTAAAGACTTCTGTCTGTTTGGGTTAAAGAGACTGTTCTCTTCCAGGTAAAATAAAGAACATTAAAGTGTGTTAAATAAATCCTACAGATTGAACAGTTATATTAAAGACAGTGTGAGTATAATAAATACTTATTTTTACCTTGCATTAATCAGCTTGTCAATGCAATGGTGCTTATGTCATATTCAGCAACTGTTTATTCATAGTCATTTCAATAAGGTAATTATCACTGCCTGTAAATTCTGTTTTTCATTATTTTTCCATCTCACTGTTTTCAATTCTATGCCTTTCCATGCGCATACAACCCTATTCAACCATTCAGGAGCACGTTTGTGCATACGTCTCTTTGTATCTACTTCTGTTTGAAGATAATCCTCCATGGATCTGATGAAGAGGATGCAGTCATGAAAAGTTAGGCATTCAACAAATGTGTTAATTTCTAAAATGCTTCAGCTGTAATTTTTGACTGTGAATCGTTTAGTATTCTAGCTACATGTTTTGCATAACCTATGACTAATGGGAATCTCATGTGGCTGTTTTAAGTGCCAGACCTAGAGTTCTGAAAATAATCTCAGTGGACCTGTTGCCACTTCACTTTTTTTGTGAAAAGGGAATAGTTGCTATATGATGACATCACAGACCAGCTAGTGGAAAACAGCACTTCAAGAGCTTCTTTTTATAAAAAAAAATGCAAAGAATTAAGTGAGGCTGTCTCATTTAATTTCATTTAATTTAAGTGATCCTCTGAATGTATTCCTTTGCTGTAGCTAGGAGCCATGCTGACTGATTAATGTTGGCTGTTTGAAGTATACTCTTTTCTTATCTGGTCCTGTGCAGAACTCACTACAGCCTGGGGAAACCTGCTGGTAAGTTAGACCTGGGGAGACATATGTCTGCTCCTCAGTGACTAAGACAGAGTGGAAATAAGTAGCAGCCCATGAAATGGAAAACAAAATGGAAACCATTTATACTTTTGAAAAAAATAAAATAAAATCCAAAATGTTACTATTATGTATGCACATGTACCTATGTATTTATGTATGTGTGTATATGTGTGTGTGTACATATATATGTTTGTGTGTATTTGTGTGTGAGGATAGAGAAACAGACATGATGATAATGATAGATAGATAGATAGATAGGTAGGTAGGTAGGTAGGTAGGTAGGTAGGTAGGTAGGTAGGTAGGTAGAGGTAGAGGTAGAGGTAGAGGTAGAGGTAGAGGTAGATAGATGATAGATGATTAATTGATGATTGATAGATTCCTCTCCAGCTGAAATAATCGGGAAACATAATTGGTCAGGGACTTAACATTAGTCTGAAAACATTGTTCTTGATGTTCTTCTGCCTGCCCACATGATTTCTCTTCATCCTTGAGTTGGGAGGAAAATAGATATGAATAATTGCATCTTACTTGTTTCCTATATCCTACAGTTCCCGTATTGTTGTCAACTCTGCAATGAACCTGGCTAAAGCCATCTTGCTCATTTTAGGTTGCCAGAAATTTGGTGGGGGGATGGGGAATTTATTCTAATCTAAACAATTCTCTGTCCCATGGGAACCAAGGTCATTTCTGTTCGTTTGACTGGGGGAGCTGAGACTAATGTTAGAAAGCCTGCCAAACTATTCTATTGGGAAATGTAGTTGATTGCCATAATTTCTGGTGTGGGAAGTTTAACTTTGTAATACTGTTACTTTCTGGAGGGACTTTTAGTCTTGGTTTCACTTTTGACCATGCTGATACCAATAAACATATTCTTAGAGGAAAATTCAAACCACAGAGTTCTGCTTTAATTGGTCTCATCTTTCAAAACCATGACAATTGTATCATGAAAACATCCACTCAAATAATTGCTAGTGAATCTGTTTGCACCGAAGCAAGCTGAATATAAAAAATGAGCTTCTCTGTTTCACACCAGAAAGCAAGACAAGAAACAATGGATGGAAACTAATCAAGGAGAGAAGCAACCTAGAACTAAGGAGAAATTTCACTGGAGGTTTTTAAGAAGAGATTATTGAACAGTCATTTCTCTGAAATGGTATAGAGTCTCCTGCTCAAGCATGGGTTGGACTAGAAAACCTCCAAGATCCCTTCCAACTTTGTTATTCTATGTTCTGTGTAGACACGAACATAATGTAGAACCTGAGTAATTTTCTTATAAGAGTTAATTAGGTTAGAGTTGTAAAAATATCTAACAAGGCTCACCTTGCAAGATAATTTAAATTCAAAGAAATCCCTAAAAAATTGCAGGGTTTCCTGAAACATAAACCCCTCTTTTGCAGGGTAAGAAAAATTTTTGAAAATTACTTGACACATTTGAAAATATTACTCATATTCATAGTGAGAAATTACTTTTATTTATCAGTCATTTTTATGGGGTATAGGCTCTAATAGATCCTGTATGCTCCCTTTAGAATAATCTCTATAAGGAAATGAAGAGATTATTCTAAAGAGAGCAAAGAAGACCTATTAGAGACTATCCTCAAGCCCTAAGGAAATGGGAATCTAGGATATACACTATATATTTCTGCAGCGTGGCTTCAGACAGAAACTCTTAACTAAGGGACCTGTCCAATGGCTGTTTTTCCAGTTAATAATCTCCAAAAATCAACATACAACCACAGGTTTTATCTATCTGCCTTGTGTCTATGGAAATTCTGAGTCATCTAGAATTTGTGGTTGTCCAAAATGTGCTTTTTCCAAAGGCAACTGGACTTTGTTTTTCCTTGAAGATGTTTTGCTTCTCGCTCAATAAGAAACAAAAAATCTTCAAGGAAAAACAAAGTCCAGTTGCCTTTGGAAAAAAACACCTTTGGGACACCCATTTGCCTTGGTTCCCATCACTGCTGCCCATCCAATTCTTGCAGACACTTGCTGAAAGCATATTCTCATTCACAGAGAACAAGCCCCGATCAATACATTTCATCTTTCCAGTTTTTTTTCATGGTGAAACAATGGGAATACTTTTCTCTGATGGTAAGTATGATCTTGAAATTTGTGTAGCTCTTCTGATGACAGACAGTTGAATAAATACCTCACTTTGGGGGGAATTTGTATTTGACTTCAAAGTTTGGCTCTGATCATTATTGAAGCCAGACCCTGAAAAAGAAAAATGAGAAGGATGGAGTTGTTCATCTTCGTTCTCCTGGCTCTGTTAAATCAGTAAGACAGATTTCCCCAGATACACCATCAAACCAAATGGAAAAGATCCTCACAGATGAAATGAAGAAGAAAGGAAAAACCTAAAAAGGGTACACAATGTGTGGAGGTGCTTAAAGGAGACAACTCCAGCCTGGTTCTTAATAAAGAAATCTGGCTTGCAATGCCTTTGTCTTTCATCAGTATATATCTTTTAATTAATTAATCATTAATATCTAAAAAGTTGGTATAGAAAAAGCATTTTGGAGACATTTTCAATTATCTAATAAGAAAAGTATTTTGAAAAAAAAAATAGCAATTTCCAATTTTTGGCTTGCATATCACATTTACCTGTGACCTGTGGCAAGTGTAAGACATATTCAAGAAACTAGTCTTGGAATGTTAAAATATGAAAATCCCCTTTCCCAAAGTTCTTGACATGTGGACCTAGGGAATGCTTGTACAGTACATTATAACATTTTTTTTTAAGCAGCTGTGGCTGCTGTATATTTCTCATTCCCTTAGGGAATGAGAAAATACATTTTTATTTGAGTGATTTGATTTTAAGTTAAGTTCCAAGTCTGAAATCTTTTGTTAAATGCATCAGATAAAAAGTGAAAGGAATGATCTCAGCCTAGATGAACTGTTACCAATTAATGGAGGAAAGACTAAATTAGATATACTATAATCTGATTCAGCAATAGACATCCTGTTTTTTCATGCCTTCAATGCTTAGAAGCATCCAGAGCTGTTGCTGAAGTGATTTTTTTTATTGTAGCAAAAGGAGACAACATATTTAATATACAGAGAGTAATGCACTGTAATTCATAAATTTAATTTTAATTACATAATCAGTTATACAGGCACATCTATTGTACAGTTCTATGTCCACGCTTTACCGTGACTCTCAAAATTCTGCTTGAAGATAAAATGTAGCGTTTGGCATGAAAAAAAATTGCACACTCCCATTGGGCAATAAAGACTGTAAAATCATGAACTAGAAATGGGTATTTGAAACAGAAATCTGTGCAAACAAAGATATTTCCAAGAGAAGGTTGTCTAACCTCCACCTGAAAACATTAACTACAGGGAGTCACCTTTTCTCTGAGAATTGGTTTCACCGTTGAAATGGTCTTCTCATTGGGAAGGGTTTTTTTTGAAGTACTCAAAAGAGATCTGCTTTCTGAGTTTAAATTCATTATTCCATATTCTGTACTCTAGAACGAGAGACAGAAGGTCTTGACCTTCTTCAGTGTAAACATCCTGAAAAATACTGTCAAATTCCCCATCATTTTCTTTTTTTTTCAAAACTAGCTAAGCCCATGTTTTAATAGACTTACTCTTCATAGGCTTACTTTCTAATCCCCTGATCATTTTGCTTTTCTCCATACCTATCCGTACAATTTCTCTAAATCCTTGCCAAAGTGCAGTGCCTAAAACTAGACATTTGCTCAAAGAACCTTGACCAACATAGGAGCAACTACTTCCCATGATTTTGAAATGATATTTCCATTGATTCAACCTCACATTGTAAGATTTCTAAATTCTTGTTTGATAGCATTACTGCCAAAGCAAATATATTCATCTGCTTGCTCTCTGTCTCTCTGTCTCTCTCTTTCTCTCTCTTTCTCTCTCTCTCAATTGTCTTTCTTTATCATCTTTATTATTTCATAATACTTATAATCTATCTCAGTTCCAAAACATTTGGATTGTGTAGAATCTCAAAGAAAAAATAAAACATAATAAATAACCAGATTGAAAAAAAAATCAGCTACCCAAAATAAAATCCACAATAGCCCATCCTGTGCTTCATATATATTATGTTGGATAAAACTGAACTGAAAGAGAACTTGAATAACTCTGTCTTTTCTTTGTCACCTGTTAGCATTTTGCTTTCTTCATTCAGCAGTTGATATACTGATTCTTCTCTTTTTCTTTTATTTTGAACATGATCTCAAGCAGCCCTTTTTATCATTCTTAGCATCCTACACTAAGTCAGTTCATGCGGAGTTTGAGCTTTCCTGTCACCAGCTGTACAGTTTTGGACATCCTGTCCAAACTCTTCCTTTGAGACCTGTCTCTCTTTTCATTCTCTGTTTAGGTCTCTTTTTATTTTCCAGGCTTTCTATACTTTTTGTTTTGCCACAATGGCTTCTTCTATTGTCATCCTCACTCCCAATCCTTTACTGGAATTATTTGCAGGTGTATTTTTAACATGTCCTTTTAAGGAATTCTCATACTTCTTGATTTCCTTTTCAAATTAGCTTTTATCATTAGAAGAGTCTACTTAATGGGATCTTACTGAAATCTACTTTTCTGATGCCCAAGATTACATAGATTTGCTTTCCCTTAAAATTAATAGTTTCAGCATGATACATCACTCTTTCCTATGACTTCCAGTTCTTCAAGTAAGTCTTCTTTGTTGATTACTGGTAGTATTACATTAAGAATAACTAAAGTTCTTCTTCTTGATTATAAATATTGAAAGACAGGACATTTATAGACATTGCTTTATAAATAAAAATATTTATCAATAAAAAAATGCAGGAGCATTTCATCCACTGTGAGAATGTCACTCTAACCTGTAGTTTTTTTAAAGAAAAAACTTGGAAAACATCTTTTTCAGTGCACTGCAACACACTTCCCACAGCAGTTTTGGGGGGTTGATACAAAAAAATACCATATGAGCTGAGACTGAGCCCCTGTGGACAAGGAACCATTGAAACTATAACTCACATCATGCCATACTGCATTTTCTATAAGGACTCGTGGACTCATTTTATAACTCTAACCTAATAAAATATCTGGGAAATACTGATCTCTTTTACATGCAACTACTGTTATCAGATCAGTACAAAGTAGTTATTCTGAATGTGGCCAAATTCTGTTATGGTGTATTGCAAAATTAGGCAGATTTATCTAACTGATATTCAATCGCTATATATTATTCTGCCTTATATTTTTATTTTTACTATTATTATTGTTTTTAATACTTTCATTTGTAACGCTGGTCTATGACCCTAATCAAAATCATCTTTTTCATAAAATTGAATGAGAACTACTAGAAAGTACAATGGGGATTTTTTTTCCTGGTTTTTGCCTTGACCTATTCGCATTGACTTCTGCTTAATCTCACATTTTGTCCTGATCCATTCATTACTGGAATGCAGATTTCAATAACTAAATGGGTCTCAACAGGAAAAAGGTTTTTTTAAAAAAGTTTCCTCGTTGAAAAGCTATTTAGGCCTGGTTTTCTCCAGGAAAATACTTCCCATTGCTTAGATAATGACAGAAGAACAACTCCAACTTTCCAATGACAAGATACAAATCTATTAATTGTGTTATTTAAAAAGGAATTTTGAAACATTTTTGCTTTCATACATATGTTCTTCTCTTTCATGTACGAGTCCCAATAGGAAATGCATTGATTCAAATGAATCAGTTATTGTGCTGCTTATTTATAGTGTAGTGTTACTGCATTACACAGCTTCCAGGATTATTTTTATGATTATAATTCCAACAATATAACTCACAATGGCAATTTGCTCATAAAACAGGTTCAAGATGCTTATTGTTCTTGTTTGACCTTCAGAATATCATTTATTTTAATCTTTCTGGAAAAGTAAAAGGTTACCTACTGTTTTAACTCATTAGGCTCATTAATTCAGAACTCATCTACTAGACATTAAAACCACCATGTATCCTACATGTGGAATTAATTATACAAAACAAGATAAGAAAGGTATTTCATTTCAGAAATCTAATGCATAACTAGGATTAAACAATTGATAACTAATTTTTTCCTCCACCTATTTCACATTTTGCTGTAACTAGAGATAGTGCATACATATTTGACTATGTGGAAGAGTTTAATTATTCAACATTTAAGTGTTTAATTCAGAGTCCATCTAGGAGATGGATAGAAAATTGTTAACCGCTGTAAAACAGTAGTATGTATAGAAAGATTATGCCATGTATTTAACAATGAATATAAAAATGTAGTAGGTACTCAGAAGAACTATTTCAAATGTTTCCTATGTCTTAAAAAATAATTTATTTCATGAATTTCATCAACTTTGAGAGGAATAGAAATTTTCTCAAAATTAAACAGTGTTTTGTGAGCATCTCGAGAAAGCATTCCTTAAAGTCCTCATATATGTGTGAAATTTTGATTTTTGCTATTCCTTTTACATGTCTTCCCTTACTTGGAGTAAGAGGGTGAATTGGGATAAGAGGTTCATAAAATTGTTTTCCAACAATAGCACTGCTACCATCTCTTCTCCTGCTCCAGGAAAGTTTTGAGATTATCCAATGATAGCATCCAGTAATGATGAAAGAAAGAAAATTTAGCCTTTGCAAGAACTATTAAATTATTTTAATACAGTTACTCATTTTCCACTTCTTATGACCAAAAATGTTTACCCTATACCTTAATCTGAAAAACACTGATACAGTTTAGTTAGTCTAAAATGTATTTGTTCCTCCCCATCCATCCATCCATCCATCCATCCATCTTCAGTAATAATGGAAACAAGGTTGTAATTCTAGAGATTTCTGAAATTAAAACTAATATAGAATAGAAACAGATATTTAATAAATCTGTTTTCAGATTAATAGCAGTGTGTATCTTGTGTTGACATAAAGAGGTTCTGAAACTTGGGCTTCTTTAACTAGTAACAGTTATGATTTGTTTCTTAAGAAATCTTCAGTGCTATATTCGTTACATTTAAACCTCTGGCCATGGAAAGTGCTCAGAGCCTATTTGGTTTGTGCACAAGTGGAGAGTCTGTAACCTTAAGCCTAATTGAAAAGCTCTCTGCAAGTTATCATTTTAAACCTCTGGGATGATAGACAGAGAAAAGAGAAAATATCAGTGAATATTTTTTTAATGGTGTGAAAATATAGAATGGGTGCTTTCTTTGCTTTAATCCTATTAACCTGTTGTTTCAGGTTTCACCATTGCTTATGATAAAGACATTAGCTGATTGGCTCTTTCTCTGAAGCTATTGGAGGTGATAAGAATAGTGATCATGGCCTACAGCACAGGTGTCAAATGCGATCACGTCATGTGACGTATCATGATGCATTGTGACATTTTTTGCCTTTGTGGAGCTGAGGTGGGTGTGGCCTGTGTGTGACGCATTTGGCCAGTGGGCGACCAGTTTGACATCCCTGGCCTAGAGAGATTTCATGTTGAATCCTTACTTACTTAGACATTAAGATTACAAGAATGTTTCAAGCCTGTTCCATCTATAACACATTAATCATTGGATGGTGATAAGATAGGATGCACCCACTTGAAGATAATACTCACTTTAGCAAATTGATGAATTATAATAAGACTTTTAACAGACTCCATTAAATTTAACAGTAAAGATTGTTTGGAATGCAATTGGTGACTATGGAATCACTGACTTTTGTTTCTCTCTCTCTCTCTCTCTCTCTCTCTCTCTCTGTGTGTGTGTGTGTGTGTGTGTGTATCATGAAATTAGTCTCAACTCTGGAAGCAGCCCTGAAAGTCCATGAATTTTGGGGAGGCAATATTTTCAAAAGCAGTTTGCCCTCTTCTAGGGCTGAGAACAAGTAACCCAGCTAGTTTTATTCCCAAGGCAGGACTAGAACTCCTAGTTTCCACATTCTAGTTCAGTGATACTGAAAAAAATAGATGGTCTATAATAACATGATGGCTCTCTTCTATTTTGTTGGCATCAGGAACATAAAGCAAGAAGGTATCCAATGATTTTTCTAGGATCTGGCCAATTTCATCACAGGGGAAAAAAAACAGCATCATGACATCACACGACAAGATCCATCCTGTGAGAAATGCATGCAATATTGTAACACGTAGATAAGGGACTGGCACCCAATGCTTCTTTCCTCAATTGTCTTCCCTTGCCCCAACCCCTGCCTGCCCCCCATTTTTTGGCTATCTTTGAACCACTTCAAATGTTTTGAGAATATAAATGTCTTAATGAATTAAGGAAGAATGTAGTATGTTTAGTAGGCAATATTGTATTGCTTAAGACTGGGAAGCAAATAAAAATTTGAATTAGAAAGGTCAAGATGGTTGTTGATGATCTAACAAGAATGCTCTGATTCAATTCCTTCTCTCTGATTGTTCATATTGTAGGCCAACTATTTTTTTCAGTATCACTTTTAGTTAAGAGGAGGCAATACAAATTAATATGAGTCATCAGTTGATGAGTTTTAGAGTGACTGTTCTTCATCACAGTACAGGAGGTGAGGCTATAATCACACAGGGGGAGGGCATGTGAAAGCAGACCTTAAGCCAGAAGTTATCTCAGACTGCTGGCTACGTTCCCACTCATGCCTGGCTGGCATTAACAACTATGGGAAATAGCTGACAGCCACATCAGATTTAGGCTCCACAGGAATCAATCTCTGAAAGCCAAAGTGGCTCAGAGATCCTCTGGTGGGAATTTAGACACAAAAAGAAAAACAGCTTGCACTGTTCTCATTATTTGCAAAACAAAGCATTTAATAAGTATACCAAAATGCTCCCTGTTTGCTAAGTGCAATCACTGCACATCTTAGACTACACATATTTAAAATGGCTTCCCATCTTTTCCTAAATCTCCTTCAATATGAAACAGTCAGTTTGGTGTTGTGCTTAAGGCACCAGGCTAGAAACAAGGAAATGATGAGTTGTAGTCCTGCTTTAGGTATGAAATCAGCTGGGTGACTTTGGACCAGCCCCCCTCTCTCAGCCCTAGGAAGGAGGCAATAGCAAACCACTTCTGAAATCTTGCCAACAAAGCTGCAGGGATTAATTCAGACAGTCAACAGGAGTCAGCAATGACTTGAAGATGAATACACATACAGACATAAATTTCACCCACAAAATTAACATTTTTGTCATATTTCAGTCTACAGTGCTAAACTCCTAAGAATGCTATTATTATAATATATATGAAATATGAACATTACATCAGGAGGTGCTTATTTATCTATTTCCATATCTATTTGTTCATAAGCTGGTAATTAGTAAATAGTTGCCAAGGAAGAAGAAAAGGAGAAGAAAACAGACAGTGTCCATTGTGAAATTTTTTTGCACTGGCAATTTAGCCCTTTGAACTATGTACAATTAGTATGCCATTCACCATAATTCTGAATTTAGTCTTGATATTTCAGTTAATTACACTGATAACACACTGACAATATTCCCAATGGAAAATGGAGAAAGTTGGACAAATGTTTTTTTTTTTTAAATGGATATGGGGAGAAAAGTTCAACTTTTTTAAAAAAAATCTTGTTCTTATCATAGGATAAGCTAAATCTTACTATCAGTAATACATCTGGAATGCCTTGGGAAGTGATGTAACTGATAACAAAGTGATAGTAAAATAGGAAAGGTGCAGTATAGTCTTAAAATGAATTGTACTGTACACAATGGACACACAGCAATTATACTCAGTCAATATGCTGAGGAAGATAAAGCAGCACAGAGCTTTTCAAAGGGTGGACTTCAGCTCCCAGAATTCTCCAGCCAACATCCCCATATGATCCTCCATTTTTCACACCTGGAAGTTGACAGCTTTGAAAAAGCTGCAGCAGTAGAAACTTAGAGATAACATGTTTTGATCCCATCCTAATATTCTAAAATGTGTAAGCCCTGCACTTCTCTGTGTTTAGAAAATAATATCTGTGTTTAAGAAACAAAAGTTACTATCTCTACTAATACTACTAAAGTTACTACAACTACTATTTCTATTCTGTTTATGAAGACCTCTATTCATATAGAAGTCTACTGCAAGCCTTCCTGCTCAGTATATGAATTCAAGTATATTGGAGGCAGGGATAATGTGTACTGTACAGTCTTATTGTTTCTAAGTTTATTTGGGCATATCATAATTGCCCAGTTTTTCTATTTTAAATTTATTATTTATTTATTTATTTATTTATTTTCTACTTATCCACAATCCTCATGCAGCAAGTATTTGGAGAAAAACCATTGTTTTTAAGTTATTTTATTCCAAGCTCAAAGTGTTGGTAGTTATCCCTTTAAAAAGGCAGATGAAATGTACACACTCCATTAATTGATTTCTGTAGTTTGCACCCCACCATTTCTCTCTAACATCTGATGAGAGTAGTTGCCTATATAATACAAGCTCATGCATTTTGTTTTGTTTCAGATAAAATAATTTGATAGCCTTGTAGCATCATGGACTCTTTAAAGGAGGATCCTTTTCTAATAAAGTACCTTCTCACTCATGTGCTCCCACAGAAAGGGAAATCTACAGTGAAATTAAATAATAACAGGATTTTTTATAATCAAAATTTAGGACCAAGGAGGTATTGGAGACTATTAAACACCTGAAATGTATTTTACTAACATGAGCCCACATGAGGTGGAAAAGAATGAAAATAAAATGAAATATTTTTTCTTGTCTTGTCAAATATAATCAAATATTAACATAAATTTCTTGTCTCTTTAGAACAATTTAGGAAGCAAATTCCTTTTCCTCAAACTAGTTAAAAACTCCTAGCAAAAAGTACAGGATAATTTATTTGCCTACTGTTAAGAAAATCTTGTTGTCTAAAGAGTATTAGTAATTTTCCACCTTCAATCTATCACTGTTTTGCCAAATACACAGAATATTAGTGGGGTCATAGCTTTATCTAAACATTTTCCCCTTCATTTGTCAGTTTAAACTAGAGGCAAGCAATGTTTTTTGTGACCAGACACTTTGTGGCTTCTTTGTTACTGCTATGGTTGCTAGCAACAGCAATAGCATTTATATACCACTTCATAGTGCTTTACAACCCTCTCTAGGTGGTTTACAGAGTCAGCATATTGTCCTCAACAATCTGGGTCCTCATTTTACCAACTTCGGAAAGATGGAAGACTGAGTCAACCTTGAGTCGGTCAGACAGTGACAGAACTCCTGGCAGTGAGAAGAATTAGCCTGCCATACTGTATTCTAATCACTGTGCCACCACACCTCTTCTGTTGTGTTGTTCTCACTTAGAAATAGAGTGGATGGGACAAAGAGGTTGTGTTAATATATGAGACATTTGAGTTTTCTAGCATGTTTCCAGGGCTTTTGTTTGGAGTGGACAACCATAGAAATCAGATGATTCTTTGATTTCCAATTGTCCTTTTGCCCATGTCTGTTATGAAGATCAGAGGGGAGCTTGCAAAAAGATTCTGTATATCATATGATTCCCTACTAGGACCTGGTGCCTTCCAGAAGATTTCTACAGCAACTTATTCCAGTCAGAGTGAGTAGCATTCAGGCAAGCTGAGACTGAGGTCATTATTCCTTCTCCCTTCATCTCTATACATTAAATCAATGTGTATTTTTAAAACAAATCAGGAAATTCACCTTAAAAAGTAAAGTCATACTTGGAATGGTTGGAAACTTTCTTTTAAAAGTAAGGTTAAAAAATGGCTATTTTTATTATTCTCTTTTCACAACAGTGTAAAGTCACAGCTGCCAGTTCTACAGATGGCATTAAACCTTTGTATACTTCAAGTTCTTCTCAAGAATCTAGGATATCATAAAGTATTGGTGTAGTAAATCAATGTGGATGGCAAGCAGTGTGGCTTTTTCCAATTGATCGATGGAAATTTTGTTAATATACAGATTTTTCTCCGTGCCATCCAAGATTTTTGGGATGGTACCCAATGTCTCCTGATATTGGGACCACCACAGCCATAATCTTGCAACTTGAGTTTTCAGATCTTGATATTTTGTCATCTTCTCCAGTTCTGTCTTCTACTCTACTGTCCCTGGTATTGCCACATCAATTATTTACACTTTCTTCTTTTCAGCCACAGTTAAATGTGGTGTATTATATGCCAAGACTTTCTAGATTAGGGGTGTCAAACTTCCAGCCCAGGGGTCAGACATGTCACATGGAAGCTGCACCCACCCTATTGCCAGCAATGGCAAAACCGGCCCGATACATTGCACGACATCACGTGACATTGCAAGTTTGACATGCCTGTTCTAGATTGCATTTGCAAATTCCACAATATTTTAACCATTTCATTTTTACCAGTTTTTCAACTATATGTTACCACCAATTTTTCATTGCTAGCACATTATAATTTTTACATTGTCATTTTGTTGACTCTGTTATGTTGTTTATAGTCAGTTTGTGCAATTTTCTTATGTGACTCAAGTACATGATCTACTATTTCTTCTGCTTCTTTGCCCAATATTTGATGATTTTTTTAGTTCTGGATTTACAATGCACTCATTGGTTTAGTTAGATGTTGAACAGCTAAAACCAAGCCCTCAGTTTTGTTTTCTTTATCCTCTTTCTTCTCAATTTTTTTGTAGAAATTGACCAGATAATGCATACAATGTACCACAAGTATGACCAGGTATTGACAGCTTTGATGCTTTTTCCACTGTTCAATTTTGTCTTTAGCAATTCTCTAACTCTCTGGATGTATTCTTTACTAATCACATTTTTAATTTGTCTGTGCTTGTTGTTATCCTACAGAAAAATGCCTAGATATTGCTAATCTTCATCCTGATGGTTCCTGATTGTTTGGCCATTAAATATTTCAATTCCATTATTGTTTGTGATTTTACCTGATTTACTGCTACTGTAGCATATTTGTTTAGGCCAAATTCCATTGTTATATCTTGCTGAAAATTCTTACAGCATTGTCAATGACTAGATCTTGATTTTTGATTTCCCGTAAAGCTTCAGGTCATTCATATAAAGCAAACATGAAATTTTATTAATATCTGCTGCCCTTGGATAGCCAATACTTGTTTATTACAAAATTGCTGAAAACAATCATAGCAAATAACAAGTATGATAATGAGTCACTCTGGAAGATGTTTTTCCTGATGTTAACAAGCCCATATTTTTCATTTCCAACTACCAATTCTGTATTCCCTTGCTTCTTTACCTTTTCTATAAACATTCTAAAGTTTTTACAGATACAGTAATTAGAATGACACAGGAGTTGTGTTAGTTCAGAGTTACTCTTATAGGAGTGCTCCACAGCAACCATGAAACTATATGGTTTTTACTTCTTTGCTTTCTGAAAAAAATCCTGCCTGCTTATAAATAGGTTTCTGAGCAGTATGTTTAAGTGCTGCTTTCTCTGTACAGAAAACAAACAAACTGAGTGTAGTTTTATTGGTCAGTGCTGCTAGACACTTTAATGATTACAGAATTTGTTCCCTTAATTAGAAACCCTTTGTTCAGTAGTAGACCACCCTAAATTCCATTTGATAAAAAAAAATGTGGGTTAGACAACATCACCACCAGATGGATCCGTAGCTGACTGACTGGCCGTACTCAGCGTGTGGTCCTCAATGGAACTGCATCTACATGGAGGGAAGTGTGTAGTGGGGTGCCCCAGGGCTCTGTTCTGGGCCCAGTGCTCTTCAACATCTTCATCAATGATTTGGATGAGGGAATAGATGGGGAAATCATCAAATTTGCAGATGACACCAAGCTGGCAGGAATAGCCAACACTCCAGAAGACAGACTTAAGATACAGGAGGATCTGGACAGACTTGAACACTGGGCGCTATCTAACAAAATGAAATTCAATGGTGAAAAAAGTAAAGTTCTACATTTAGGCAAGAAAAACCAAATGTACAGGTATAGTACAGGGGGTACCTTGCTCAATAGTAGAAATTGTGAGAGGGACCTTGGAGTCCTAGTGGACAATCACTTAAATATGAGCCAGCAGTGTGCTGTAGCTGCCAAAAAGACCAACACAGTGCTGGGCTGCATTAACAGAGGGATAGAATCAAGATCACGTCTGAAATGGTATAGGGTTTCCTGCCTGAGCAGGGGGTTGGACTCGATGACCTCCAAGGTCTCTTCCAACTTTATTATTATTATTATTATTATTATTATTATTATTATTATTATTATTATTATTATTAGCATCCACAAGAGACCTAAAGCAAGACTGAGTGAAAACATCAGCAAATATTGCGAGCTCAACTGGCAAAAGAAAACTCAAGACCATTTTGGTTGGAAACATGCCAAAGATATCTTCATCCTGCAGTGGACAGACAATAGTTAGAATGATGATGATGATGATGATGATGATGATGATGATGATGATGATGATGATGATACTAGGCCCATAGAAAGCTATCTCGGTGCTTTGTCTCAAATGTCAACAGTAATACTATATGAAATCATCAGTTGAAGTATTGTGTTGGAAAACATTCATCTTGTAAAGCATCAAGACTGGGACAATTCTACTTCAGCTGTGGCTTTTGTGCATGGACAGTAGATCCTAAAGGACTAGAGAAGAAGTTAAAGTGAAATATAATAACTGTTCAAATATATACTATTGTCAGCCTTGCCTCAGCTTGAACCTTTACGCAAGAATTATCCTAGACTTCATTTGTTGAGAAAGATATAGTTTACTAAAGGTCAAGTGTAAAGCAAAGCCAGAACTGAGGTTCACACTCCAAATCCCTAGGTTTAACTTTTCCCTCCCAGACACTTCCCATTGATGGTCTCTCCATCATCCAATTAGTTTTAAAAGAGATGTTTTTGAAACAGTCACTCCTGCAGCTGTATTCTTCTTCCAGGGAAACAGCCTGAGAACTCATCTCTGAGAAGCATGTTTCTTTCTATCAGTTTCATTTCCCCCCAAGCTTCCACCCTCCCTTCCACCCTCCACCCTCCCCCATAGTCCATGGCAGATTGGTTTTGAATGATTGTAAAGTGCAGGCATGAAGTGGCAATTCTGACAACTATACTATGCAGTTTTGTTTCATAGGTCTGTTTTGGTCTGATGATTTGATCAAATTTTCTTCAGTTAAAATCACCCTACTGCAGCTACCCAAAGCACCATTACATTTGGCCTATGGGTTGCGCACCTGTGCCACGGAGACGTTATCCCCAGATGAAGATGTGGAATATAGACTATTAATTTCTGAAAGAATCATCATATGTAACACAAGCTGCATCCTCAAATCCCTTCATCTATTCCTTTGAAATTGGACAAATTATGACTCATTAGTAGAAAAGTCTGCAAATGTCATCCTATTATGTAAAATAAAAAGTCAGAGTCATTTGTAGTTTTCCTATGAGAAGCTGAATCTCATTTCTGATTCAGATATCAAAATCAAGTAGACAGCTTTGCTTCAGTCAAGCTCATAATAGACTATTTCACAAAGCAGAAAATTAGGACCAAATCAAATATTGTGGCCAGTGTGCATGCTTAATTTGTAATATAACATAGACCAGTGTTTCACAACCTTAACCATTTTAAGTCCTTTTATGTAGATTTCAACTCCCAGAATTCTCCAGTCAAAATGTTGACATAGTGTAATATGTCTCCCTTTAACTATTTAGAGAAATAATGCATTATATAGGCGATATTAAAATATCAGGACTTGGAAGAAATAATATACCAAATTATATAGTTATAAATGTGTCAGTAACATATTATAAGGTCTGAAATAAGGAACTGCATCTCTGGGTGTCTTTGTAGTCCACTCAACATCAAAATATAAATGCATATACAAATATATATGTTTTCCACATATAGCTATAGCAGCAAACTTGCAAGAGAGCAAAATTCAGTCACTTAAGCAAACCTCTAAGAGCTTTAACTTTAATTTTTGACTCTGTACTTAAAACTATAAAGAGCACACAAGCAATGGATGGATGGCCGTAGAAATAAATGGCTTCATTGAGACTGAACTGGCAGCAGTGAAACTGAGTAGACAGCTGCCTTTGTGGACAGTATATTATATCAGATAATAGCCAATCCACAATCTTTTAATGAAAAGAAGGCGGTGTTAATCGCTTCCCAGTTTAGGTAAAACCTAATTTGTATTTAAATTATTCCCATGCCAACCTACTAAAATATTTGGAAAAAATGGCTAGGATCTCTCTTCTTCTTGCCTAACATCACAACAACTTGAAAAGGACAAGCTTATAGCTGTGCTCCTAACCCATTTGGAAATTGCTAGCTACTCTGGAGATTACTCCAGATGATAGGAAGATAATCTTCTGTCTCCACACATCTGCATATCCATCTGCACAGTCTCTCAAGATCAGGAATATTTCTAATAAATGTCATTATAATATTTTCCTCTCCCCTTCACCATGCAGCTTCCCTTTGCTTTACCAATTCATGACAGATAAACTGCCATTAATAGCAGAATGCTTATTTTTTATATACCGAACACAGTGTGGCTTACTTTGAGAAAGGACTTACTTCTTTTATGGATACACAGGGTGCAGTTTTTTATCTGAGATGCAGAAACTCATCTTTAGCAACTTAGAAAATAAATTGTCTGAATACATCATCATGTCACTATGAATTATTTCTGGAACTGATAACTATGTATCCTTTTTTGTTATCAAAATAAAATAACGAGAGCTGTTCTATGCTTTGGATTTAATTTGAGATGCTTTAGAAAGCATAGAGTGTAATTGTGGCACTTGTATATAACTCATCAAAGTGAGTTTTCCAGGATTTTCACTGCATCCAAATAATAAAGAAGAACATTGCCATCATTTTTGGCACAAAGCATGGAAAAAACATTTTGTCATACTTAATAACAGTTCTTGCAGTCTTTCTCTCATTGGTCAGTTGAAAAGTACATAGTAAATTCTCAAACCACATTCTGAGGTTTGCCATAATGAAGATAATTATATACTGGCTTCAAAATGGTTTCTAGAACTTGGGAAACTATGTACAGAGAAGATGAATTTGCATGCTTCAGTTTCCATCTGATATCTTGACATGGTTGATGTGTCTGAGAGAAGTTTCTTCAGATTAAATATAGTAAATGATGGAGAAGATTGAGAAATTAAGGAAAAACTCAGATGCTGGTAAATCAGGCATTCTTTGCCAAAAAATATCAACTGTGTATTTGTGGATATGCTGAAATCCTCATAACCCTGAACATAATATCTTATTGGGCAAAAAGAAACTCTTTGCTCCAATAACACAGTATATCCAATTTTAAGTGGAGACCCAAGATATCTTATTGTGTCCTAATGCAATATTGAAATGTATAGTGATTAAAAAGTTGAACTAGGAGCAGGGAGAACCAGATGTTAGTTCTAGTTCTCAGACAGAAGCTCCCAAAGTCAAATTATGACCCAATCATCTCTTTCAATCCAACCTACTTCACAGATTCATTGAGGTTGATGGTGGTGGAATAGAATAAGGAGTACTAAGTAGGGAGTCTTAAGTTCTCAAATGCAATGTGAGACAGATGTTTCTGGAGATAAAGGCAAACTCCCCCCCCCCCAAGAAGTGATGAATGGTTTGGTAGCAGAGGGATTTCAAGGTCTTTGTCTCCCATGCTTTAAAGTATCTTCACCTTTCTCACAGTATGATTATGAGTGATAGTAGAGTGGAACAACTCAATTTTTAGATTAACGGTTAGTCTGAAACCTCCCAAAGATAAAACTTTTTCTTACTTTATTAATCAAATGTCAAAGTATTGTTTTGAAGAAAAAATATATACATCACCAAAGTAACTTGGAAAAATGCCAAAGACCAATGTTTCTCAACCTAGACAACATAAAGATGATTGGTTTCAACACCCAGAATTCCTCATCTAGCCATACTAGCTGAGGAATTCTGGGAGTTGAAGTCAACACATCTTCAGCTCCAAAAGTGAGAAACACTCATGGAAATACTTGATGCTGATACCAGTAGGGCATGCTTTCTATGTCTCTTGTTTTCAGACATTTGGCAAAAGTTGTTTTTAGTAATGGTACCACATTTTATGAAGATCTCTTTTTTTGCAGCACACATTTTGATTTTGTTTGCCGTTTAATTAAATTGTAGAAAAATCTTTGGAATCATTTGAGGAAAAGCCTTAGCAATCAACACAAAAAGCTTTCAATAAAGGCTATTACCACACTAATAGAAACAGGATAACATTGAATTAATTTGAAAGGATTATGTACAGTAATATAACCAAATCTTAGTATAAGACTTTTTAAAAAGATTTTTTTTACCAACTTGCTAGAAAACGTTCTCTAGAATCCTAACTATATATATAAAAAACACAATATAGACTAAAATTAGCATTAAACAGATTTGTCGCCCTGGGGGCATTGTCTTAACAACAAAGCTTGTAATGTGAGCTAATTTGCAATTCCAACAACAATTTAAATTCAAGTCAAGGTCAATATTAAGAGTCTGCTGATGAGCACATGCAGAACTTATCAAAGATAGAATACTGTCATCTAGACCACGCAATCATTGTATATTTTCTCTGGCTTGCAACAGTGATTGGTCTATATGTAAAAAAACACTACAAAATATCTAGACCAGTAATTATACAGAAACAACCAGAAGAAGACAAGATGGAACTTCTATTTTCAGAAATTATTTATGTCTGGAATGTCATATTTCACAATGAACACTGACCGATTTGAGCATGTCCACAGAAGGACAGTCAAGATGAAGAAGTGTTACAAAGACTGATTAAATCTGTTTATACTCTAGACTAGAGAAGAGAAGCTTAGAAGAAGACATAAGGATGGTTTTAACGTATAGGAAATTTTATCCAATAAGCTTGTTTTTTAAATTGTGTGAGGGCAGATTTGGGTTAAACCAATAAGAACTGTTCTTATTAGAACAGCCTTCCTTAAAAGGTAGAAACAGAATATCTTTTTTTGGACATTAGTCAAACTATAGCTTCATTTTGATGACTTCCAATGTTCCTAGCTCTATAATTCCATAGTCATGGTC
Source organism: Crotalus tigris (assembly GCF_016545835.1). Taxonomy (NCBI): domain Eukaryota; kingdom Metazoa; phylum Chordata; class Lepidosauria; order Squamata; family Viperidae; genus Crotalus; species Crotalus tigris. Next base: position 1,067,528 of record NW_024100413.1, on the reverse strand, counting down.
ATGGGAAAATATATTACAAACATAATTAAATATACTAGTATAATTACAATTAGTGTAGAATGAATTATCTGTGATATAACATCACAGAAAGGCTTCCTCCAGCCAATCAGTGTAATATGGTTTACCCAATGGACTAATCTCAAATGAAGCCAGGTCCAAGATCATCCAGTGGCTTTCACGGCTATGGCAGGAATAGAACTCATAGTCTCCTGATTTCTAGCCTGGTGCCTTAACTACACCAAACTAGTTCACACAGGATCATATAATAACACTATGACATATAATTATATGACCATAATCACAAAACCCAAAAATAATTTCAAAAGCCAAAGTCATTAATTAAGAGCCATGGTGGCGCAGTGGCTAGAATGCAGTATTGCAGGCTAATTTTGCTGACTGCCAGCAGTTTGAGTCTCACGGGCTCAAGGTCGACTCAGAATTTCATCCTTCCAAGGTCAGTAAAATGAGGACCCAGATTGTTGGGGCAATAGGTTGACTCTATAAACCACTTAGAACAGTGGTTCTCAACCTTTTTAATGCCGCGACCCCCCAACTGGTCGTAAGTCGAGGACTACTCAACCAGTCGTAAGTCGAGGACTACTCAACTGGTGCAGCACCATTTGCAGAATGGGACTTTTGGCAGGCTCAGCAGGGCAGAGACAGCCTGGACAATTCCTATTGGCTTTTGAAAGCCAATAGAATTAGACTCTATTCAAGAGAGTCTATTCTATTGGCTTTCAAAAGCCAATAGAATAAAAGGGAGTAGCACAGCTAAGGAAAATGGGGAAAAAATGGTGGACTGTGTTGTTTGGCGACCCCCGTGAAATGGTCGTTCGACCCCAAATGGGGTCCTGACCCACAGGTTGAGAACCACTGACTTAGAGAGTGCTGTAAAGCACTGTTAAGCAGGTATATAAGTCTAAGAGATATTGCTATTGCTATTGCCTAAGAATGTACTTATCTCATATCTCACAGGATAAGAGGAATGTAGGAATTAGTATGTTGTTATTAATAGCTCTAACCAAATGTTTTAATTGTAAACTATATTTTTCAGTTGGAAACAGTACAGAGATTAATGTTCAGTATTTAATGTGGGTATCTATATAAATATATTGTGCACTAAATAGGAAAAAAATCTAATCTCAGCAATTTCAATATCCTTTTTACTTGTTTACTTTTATATAACAGAAACCTAATAGGCAACTGGCTATTTTGAAAAATCATTGGGAGAATATGAGTGAAATAGAGAAGAATAACTATCCACACTCTTTCACAGTCAAATTACTTATTATTATGCTCCATTAAATCAGTGATGTTCACTCTTGATGACCATATGGATGGACCTTCTCCAGAATGATCTGTCCCCAACCCAGTCCTTCAGACTTACTAACAATGAATTCATCACCACTTTAATTGAGTCACTCTATCTTGCTACTGGATTGTCTTCTGCTTTTTTATTTCCCAACATTATGGATTTCTTTCCCAACATTATGGATTTCTCACAAGAACTGAGTCATTGCATAATGTGTCCAAATATATGATAATTTAAGCTTGGTTATTTGGTCCTGAAATGAGAATTCTATATTGTTTTGTTCTATGATCTGTTCTTTTGTTTTGATTTTTTTTCTATCTATAGACCAGTCTGATGTATTGATTAAGTAACTAGACCAGAAATGGGATAGCATGAGTTTTAGTCCTCCCTTAGATAATGAAAGTCAGCTGGTGACTTGGACCAGTCACTAGCTTTCAGCCAATCTCATCTTACAGGGTGTTGTGAAAAATAAAAGGAAGGAGTAAGACATATCTGTATTGTATGCCCCTCCTTCCCCAAAGGGATATAAAAATATTATTATAACTATGAGTCTTTTCTAATACTAAGTTTCTATCCTGCTTCTTTACAGTCCAACACTCACTTTCATAGTGTTACAAAGAAAACAATTACCTGCACAATTCCAATCTTCGCAGTTATTAAACCATCTGAATATATTTTCCAAGTCCTTCATTACTCCTCTACCAATTGCTATTTCTTGACTGCTGATTCCTTTATTGTTTATATTTGAACTTAATATGCAGAAGTTACCTACCACTTTAGTATCTTCACTGTGAATTCTAAGGTTGTTGCTATATCTTTGTCATTATTTTTTATATATTTTGATTCACGCATTGGTCCAAAAATAACAAATTGGCTACATCTATATTAATATAGTCTTAGTGAATTTTTTCTGCTCTCCAAGATCATTCACCTTTTCCCACAGTTTGGCTATTTTGTCCTATGCCCAAGATCTGACAGGCACAGACTCATAAGATATATACTTTTTCTATGCAATCTGCCATGAGTCATTTTGATTGAGGCAATATAGAGATATGTGCAATCAGTTTGTCAATCAATCAATTAATCACTCACTCACTCACTCACTCAATCAATCAATCAGAGAACCTATGCCTTCCATAGTGCCCGCAAATTTTATTTGAAAAATTTCAGAATCCAACAGGATCTGGATGAAATATCTGATTGTTTACAGAAATGTCTTGAGATTTTATTCTCTTTTGTAACATTCTGAAACCTTTGACATGTTTTTACAGATGTTTAAGAGATACCATGTATTAAATCATGATCTTGCTGGAAAACGCATAAATAACCATTATTGGTTAGTGATGGGAATGTTGCTTTAGAAGATGAACTGGTATAAGGACTAATTTGGATGATGTCATTTGGCTCTGTAGTAGGGTTGTTAGAACAAATTCGTATTCTGAATTTATATCTGGTTTTGTTGCTTTTTTTTTTTTTTTGGATCCCTGTAGTCTGTTGTTGCATCTTCTTTAGGTTGTAAATTATAAACAACCTAAAGATTATGGAGAAAAACATCATTGTTTATAGCAGGTGTAATCATTGAAGTTATATTGATTGTAAGCTACGATACTTAAAGATGAAGCAAACATGTAAACAGGGCAGACAAAAGCCAGGAAAAGATCCCTTAGAAATAGTAGTTAAGAAGGAACCAAGTCATTAAAGAAACAAAGGGGGAAAAATCATATGAACCTGTTTTTCTGATATTTGGATCATTATATATGTTTATATTTTAAAAACATTTTTTTAAAAGTTAGAGGAATATCAAATATGCTATAAAATAAAAGGTAGTCTTTTGGCATCTGAGCATAGTTTGCTAATATCCATTTAACATCATCAACTTCTCTCTGGCGCATGCATAGAGATTTGCAGAATATAAACAATTCAGTTCTGTTTCAGTGGGCCTAAAAATGAAATCTGTAGCAAAATGTGACCTAAAGCTTTTTTAAACAAGATTAGTATATTTTTTTAATAATGGAAGGAAAGATTTCCTTCCAACGCACCAGAAAAAAAAAGATTATAATTTTTAATTTTAAGAAATAAAATGCTAAACAAACCTAAATTTCAGATGACTCACCATCAGTTCAACAAAAATCTGAAGTCCCCTAAAATCTGTTCAACTGTGATTCCTTTCTATAGTTTGCATTCTTTGTAAAGCACATCTACACCAACAGTACCTACTGTTTCTTAATAATAGCTTTAATTTTCTATGGCAAATGCAGATATACTGTCTCAATTTGTTTAAAAAGCTAAAAATAAAATTTACTTGTAGCAAGTGTTAGGGAAAAAAAATACATGCACAAACTCTTCCTATTGTGTGAGCTACCTGATGTGGAAACTCATTTGCTTTTTCATGTTTTGTAGTCTAATCTTTTCTCCAAAATTTGGACAACATTCAAATGTAGGAAATACATAATTTGAATCCCAGATGTTAAGTGGTGCATATGACTATAAAATGACATGCATTGTAAATATGTCTAGCAAATGCTGTTTTTCTCAGAAATACAGCTGATTCAATATCCTCCCTTTCCCTTTAAAAAAATTGAATGCAGAAAATAACTTGCTGGGATAAAAAAATTTATAACACTAATTAAACTCTTATTAAAATGTCACAAAGAGCAAGAAGCTGATTCAAGTTATACTTTATTCATATAGAATATAGGCTCATTTTTTTTATCAGAAACATAAATTGAAAAAAGCAAAATTGAAGCAACCTGACTGAAATTTGGAAACGTGAAAACACCCATGTACACAGTATGGCGAATCTTCAGTGAACTCTAACCAATATTGTAAAATGCCACAGTTTATGAAAGAGTTGTGGTTATTAATGTGAGACGAGAAGAGGTTTAAACAATTATATGGCATGTCTAGGTGTTGAAATGAGTGGGCATAAAAATGACATGCTCATAATATTGATGTAGTAGAGGTTACAAAGGCAAAGAAGCATTCCATTTGTAACCACAGAATTCAGCACAAGAATTTTTTTTAGGTTTGGACAGATGACCAAGCCTTTAATAATTCCAGCTACCTTTGAAGTTCTAGCTGAGCTCCACCATGAGTAGTTTGATGGTTCTTGTATGAAATTGCTTGGAAACATGATTTAATTAATCTCTAAGGTCATTATAACTTCTTTTTTCAGGAAAAGCTCCTTGGAATCTATGATAATGACTTTCTTAAGAAGGTAAGTTTGGATTAAACTATTTTTAACAACAAACTATTTTGGAGTCGAATACTTTAAATTTAGCCAAGCTGTTGTTGAAGGAGAAGGCACTGCAGGTCCAACAGCTCTTCAATGAAACATATTATCATATTTTTTGGTCTTTGGGTTTTGATTTGGCACAGACATAGACTTCGTTGCCATGAAGAAAAATCTATACCATGAGAGAAGCAGTTTTCATGATCTGTTAATATTTTTCTGTCTATAATGATTTATGGCTGCTGACCACAGCATTTTGTGGGTGCACTTAAGAAAACTGGAGTTTGAAGGCTCTAACTCTTTGGACAGTACCAGAATCTGTCACCTGGATACTTCTGCTCAGTTCCTTAGATACTCTCCTTTGTGGTTTTGGAAAGTGTTCATTCCCTGTAATATTTAATTCATTGCATGAAATCACTTGGGGGGAGGGGGATATTTAAGAATTTTCTTCATTTTTAAACGTGTTATGCTTACTTAAAGGCATACTACTATTCTCATCTCAAAATATCAGAAATGAGATCACCAAGTTTTAGTAATGATGGCTAGATAAACTTCTGTGGCTGAGATATGGTCCTGAATCCATCACTGAAACCAGACAGCACATAATTCAGTGGTCCATGAAGTCAGGCTGAAAATAGTGTATGGTACCTTCTGAGAATCATATGTGAAAGTGGCTCCATCATTTTCATTCCATGACCAATTCAAGGTCTTTACAAGGTAAAATCTGACTGCTGCTCTTATAATATTAAGAAGTCATCTTTTATTGGTTCTGTTACCAATAAATTTAAAAATTATGTTTTTGCCACTGTAGGATGCATGTTGTGAATTAAATGTTTAATTAAATTGTTTTGGTAATTTGGGGGGGTTATTTTAATTGAAATTCCACTGTTTTAATTATATTTTTGTCAGTTGCCTTCCTTGAACCATTAAAGGAATTGGTGACAAAATAATAAAGTAAAATAAAATAAATAAAATGTTTAGTTTTTACATATATAGTATACACACAACTATTTTTTTCTTCAGAAACTAAGTCAATTATGACTTAAACATTGTGTGATTGAGTCACAATGTCAAGTCACAAATTGAAGTTATTACTTTCTGCATCTGTCACTGCAGATTATTGAAGTCAATTCACCCACAAGGACCACATTCTATTTAAATTAAATATAAGGGTAGAAAGAGGTGTTCAACTGCTGTTGCAGACATTAACATTTCAGTATTTGCATCAGTTATTTCAGATATTTACCTGGGTTACCTCAGTAATGATAATACTTCTTTTTTCACTGCTTAAATTTTGCCATAACAGAGATAATTGAATATTTTCCCCATTTGTTATCCAGATTACAAAGGTAACTATCCAGTCATATACCAATATTGACAAAAGAACAAAATGTGGATTGTGACACGCAAGCTCATCCTTTTCATAATTGTGTCATTACTTTACATACAAGTATATATAGAGAAGAACTTGATATTGTAATCTCTATTTCTAAACAAGGTACCCCTACACCCTGACACTCTGAAACCCATGCATCTATTTTTGATAAAAGAAGATTGTGAACTCAGAACATTTCTTTGAATTTCCCTTATCTATAAAAGTTAAACATAATAGTGATTGATAGATTGTTGTTGTTAGTTGTGAAGTCATGTCCAACCCATCGCGACCCCATGGACAATATTCCTCCAGGCCTTCTGTCCTCTACCATCTTTTGGAGTCCATTTAAGTTCACACCTACTGCTTCAGTGACTCCATCCAGCCACCTCATTCTCTGTCATCCCCTTCTTCTATTGCTCTCATTAGGCTCTTCTCCAGTGAGTCCTTCCTTCTCATTTGAGTTGAGTTTCAACTTCAGGATCTGGCCTTCTAAAGAGCAGTCGGAGTTGATCTCCTCTAGGACTGACTGGTTTGATCACCTTGCAGTCCAGGGGATTCACAGGAGTCTTCTTTAGCACCATAGTTCAAAGGCCTCAATCCTTTTGCTCTCAGCCTTTCTTATGGTCCAACTTTCACAGCCATACATTGCAACTGGGAAAACCATGGCCTTGAGTATATGTACTTTTGTTGCAGAGTGATGTCTCTGCTTTTTAGTATGCTGTCTAGATTTGCCATAGCTTTCTTCCCAGGAGCAAGCATCTTTTAATTTCTTGACTGCAGTCCCCATCTGAGGTGATCTTGGAGCCCAGAAAAATAAAATCTGTCACTACCTCCATTTCTTCCCCATCTGTTTGCCAGGAATTGAGAGGGCCAGATGCCATGATCTTGGTTTTCTTAATGTTGAGTTTCAAGCCAACTTTTGCACTCTCCTTCTTCACCCGCATCAAGAGGCTCTTTAGTTCCTCTTCACTTTCTGTCATTAGAGTGGTATCATCTATATATCTTAGGTTGTTGATATTTTTCCCAGCAATCTTAATTCCAACTTTTGGTTTATCTAGCCCTGCCTTTCTCATGATGTGCTCTGCATATAAGTTAAATAGAGGGCAACAGAATACAGCCTTGCTGGACTCCTTTCCCAGTTTTGAACCAATCAGTGGTTCCGTGTCCAGTTCTCACTGTTGCTTCTTGGCCCGCATATAGGTTTCTCAAGAGACAAATGAGATACTCCCATCTCTTTAAGAACTTGCCACAATTTGTTGTGATCCACACAATCAAAGGCTTTAGCATAGTCAATGAAGCAGAACTAGATGTTTTTCTGGAACACCCTAGTTTTCTCCATGATCCAGCGTATTTTGGCAATTGATCTCTAATTCCTCTGCCTCTTCGAAATCCTGCCTGTATTTCTGGAAGTTCTCGATCCACATACTGCTGGAATCTAGCTTGTAGGAGTTTAAGCATAACTTTACTTGCATGTGAAATGAGTGCAATGGTACGATAGTTTGAACATTCTTTGGCATTGCCTTTCTTTGGAATTGGAATGTAAACTGACCTTTTCCAATCCTGTTGAGTTTTCCAAATTTTCTGGCAAATTGAGTGTAGCACTTTTACTGCATCGTCTTTTAAGATTTTGAATACCTCAGCTGGAATACTGTCACCTCCACTAGCTTTGTTGTTGCTCAGTTTTCCTAAGGCCCATTTCACTTCACATTCTAGGATGTCTGGTTCGAGGTCAATGACCATCTCATTGTGATTATCTGGGATGTTAAGCTCATTCTTGTATAGTTCTTCTGTGTAGTTTTGCCATCTCTTCTTAATCTCTTCTGCCTCTGTTAGGTCCCTGCCATTTTGGTCCTTTATCATGCCCATCTTTGCATGAAATGTTCCCTTCATATCTCCAATTTTCTTGAAGAGATCTCTGGTTCTCCCTATTCTATTGTTTTCTTCTATTTTTTTGCACTGTTCATTTAAAAGGGCATTCTTATCTGTTCTAGCTATTCTCTGGAATTCTGCATTCAGTTGGGTGTATCTTTCTCTTTCTCCCTTGCCTTTTGCTTCTCTTCTTTCCTCAGCTATTATATTTACTAATTAATGATCACATGAGTTTGGTGATGATGCAAAATGTCAGTATGTGATACTTATAATTTAATTATTCTTTTCAGGTTGTTCAAGCATGTTATTAATTTTCATTCATTTTTAAAACTGTTATGCCAACTTCAGGGCATTCATCAGTGTCTCATCTTCAATCAATGAGAATAGAGCTGGAAGGAATCTTCGAGGTCTTCTAGTCCCCCCCCTGCTCAAACAGGAGACCCTATACCATTGCAGACAAGTGGCTGTCTAGTCTTTTATTAAAAATCTCTAGCGGTGAAGCACCTACAACTTCTGAAGGCAAGCTGTTCCACTGGTTAATTGTCCTCACTGTTAGGAAATTTCTCCTTAATTCCAGCTTCTTCTCTCCTTGATTAGTTTCTATCCATTTTTTCTTGTCTTGCCTACAGGTCCTTTGGTAAATATGTTGACCCCCTCCTCTTTGTGGCAACCTCTCAAATACTGGAATACTGCTATCATGTCACTCCTAATCTTTTTTTCTAGAGTAGTCAAACCCAAATCCTGCAACCATTGTTCATATGTTTTAGTCTCCAGGCTTTTAATCATCTTAGTTGCTCTTCGCACTTTTTCCAAAGTCCATCTTTTCTGTAATGTGGTGACCAAAACTGGATGCAGTATTCCAGGTGTGGTCTTACTAAGGCTTTATAAAACGGTATTAATACTTCATGTGATTTTGAATATATGCCTCTGTTTATACAACCAAAGGTTATATTAGCTTTTTTGGCTGCTGCCGCACACTGCTGGCTCATATTTAAGTGATCGTCCACTAGGACTCCAAGGTCCCTCTCACAGTTACTGTTTTGCCTAATCTGTACTAGTACCTTTGATTTTTTTTCTGCCTAAGTGTAAAATCTTGCTTTTCTCCACATTAAATTTCATGTTGTTGGATAGGCCCATTGTTTAAGTCTGTCAAGAACTGTTTGGATTCTGAGCTTGTCTTCTGGCATGTTGGCTATTCCTGCCAGCTTAGTGTCATCTGCAAATTTAATGAGTTCCCCTTCTATTCCCTCCTCTTAAATCTTGAAATGACAAAGATGAAACCAAATTTCAAGAATTATAGTTAGGCAGATGTCTGGAGCTGGGAATTAAAAATGATTGCAGTATGTGCCTCTCTATTTTCTATCACTGAACAGGGGCTTGGGATAATCAAAAAGACTGAAATTACTAGATGAAGAAAAGGTTAGCGGACTGAATGTGAGTCACATAGCAACAGAGAGCATAGCAGCATAATAAAGGGATTTTTAAAAAACTGGGACTTTTCCTGGGTCAGTAAACCAATTGCTTGGAGAAACACTCTGCATGAGGTGTAATTAACCCTTGTTCACGATGCCAGTAAGGTAACCACTTCTGAAAATCCTTGCCAAGAAAACTGTAGGCTAGTACAAGCAGTTGCCAGATGTCAACATTGACTCAAAGACCCAACACAAGCAAAATCTGTGAGGCTCAATTTGAACAGATTTTATAAATGCAAGTTGGTATTATCCTTGGTGCTCTCTGAGCTTAGTCATTTACTTGCAAACATTTCATTCAATAGGTAACATCATCAATGCTAGATAGTGAAAGGTTTTCTCCCTGTTTATATACAGTACTTTTCTCCTGACAGTTTGTGGGGGTGTTGTTTTCTCCTAGATAGTTCCTTGATTAGGGTATTATGCTACTGTTTGTAATAACAGTCCTAATGCAACTGCTTCATCTTTGCGGTTACCTAGCGTACCTTCTTGACAATTACATTTAATAATAGCAACCATCTGCTCTGTTGTGTCTGTCATTTCTTTTCTTTGTAACTGATTGTGACATCGGCTTCATTTACCTAAACTTGTCTTGGCAACTTTTACTTCATTAAAAGGAATCCTGCAATCATCAGTTTAAACTCTCTCTTTTCCCACCACTCCCATCAGGCCAAGCATAGCTAAGCTTCATAAATCATTCTTTCACTTTCCATTTTGTGGCTCTTGGAAAGGTAACATTATTGAATTCAGATCACTTGAACTGACTGATGCTAAAATGTTTATTGACCAGCTTTTAGGCACTGAGTTCTTGCTTTTGAACGCAAGCAGTAATATAAGCTAAAGATTTATTTTTAAAAAAACAAGGCTGTCATTAATACACATTATACATAACTATAAATATTCTCAATGGCTGACATTCCAACAAAGCTGTAGAAGAAACCAAGCAGCCTTAGTATACAATGACTTCAGCCTTCTAGTCCTATGCTTAGTTAACTCTTGCAAAGAAAGTGTTGACTATATTTTGCAGATTCTACATATATGGGGTATTATTAATCATTTCAAGCAAAGTAGAAGACATAAAACACTGCAGGGCAGTCTTCTCTAATCTCCTGTCTTCCAAGTAGGTAGGAAACACCTGAAAGATAGAGGCTAATTTGGTTCCTAAATGAGTTTCTATCAGTCTCTCACAAATAGAAAAAGAGCATTCTGGATTGACCAGGCCATCTATTAAATACACATGTTGGGCCTTCAGGACTGGTTGGGTCAAGAGAACAATGCTTGATTTAGCAATACTTCAGGGTTCAGCTTCCAAAATATTTATGGCTTTTAATTCCTTCATCCTTCCAATTATGAACCTCAATTTCGATGAATGGAGCAGTAAATAACTTGATTCAAATGTGGTCAAGTTGAGCTTCAGGACTGACCAGCCACACTGACATATACATTGTATGTCATATATGTGAGATAGAAGCTATATAAATTGATTGAATGAATGAATACATGCATACATGCATATTTTAATTTGGTTAGACTATTCACCAGAAGCATCAGATTACCAAATGAATACATCCTCAGATCCTTTATTATATCTGACTCAATCCCATATATAATTCATATGAACCTCATTGAACCTCATATAGCTGAATAATTTCAAACTGAATTCACTTTGCACTTGAGGTAATTATATACAGTGCATTAATTTTAGAAGGTATCCAGTTCTCAGCAATTGTAAGAAGGGTTATATAGAAGTTCTATCAGTATAATATATACAGTCCACCTTTCGTTAAGCTTTCAGAGCACAGAGGTACAGATCTTACATTGTGTCATGTTTGGAGTTCAACTGTACATGGCAACTATCCCACTCTTGGGTGGGGGAAATTTCTCTATTTTGACACAATGCATTGCCCTTTAGCCAATAGGTCTGTAAATGTAATCAAACATTAATTTTACACAGGCAGAGGTCAAATAGTACCCGCTGCCTTAAAACTTTTCAAGGCCCAAAACATTGGCACAAATTCTATATGGGGCACGAACAGGAATCCTTGCAAAGAAAAACTTGCTTGAAACCATACAAACCAAATTCCTGTGAGCCATCTTAGCTGCACCCAAAGGAACCCCAAATGCCCAATTAAGAATTGAGACAGGCATGCCCCAAATCTAGGTAAGAGTCTGGAAGATGATGATCATTCACTGGCTTAAAATGCATTTCTTTCCAGAGGGTCTGTCCCTGTTAGTGCTGACTGACAACTTCCCTTCCCCCTGGAAGCAGGCGATAGATCATAAACTGGGCTCTTATGGGCTCTCATCAGTATTCTTAATGTCCGTAGGCTTTGACCAAGTAAAGCAAGTAGTATCCAATAGAATAAAGGACATGAAGTTTCAAGAAGAACTAAATAGGTTGCCTTGCCACAGTAGGGATAGAATCAAACAGGGTGTGTGGGAATCGGCAAGATATCTGAATGATCTGACCTTCCCAAAACAAAGAATAGCTTTCTTCAGAGCCAGATTTAACATTCTTCCCTCAGCACTCTGCAGGGCAGGTATAAGAGAATACCAATAGCAGAACCAGTATGTATATGTGGTAAAGGACAAGTTGAAAACATCTCACATATTTAATTTTACTGTGAGTTGTACCGAGTTTATAGGACAGCATATTTGTTGTTGTTAATTGCGAAGTCGTGTCTGACCCATCGCGACCCCATGGACAACGTTCCTCCAGGTCTTCCTGTCCTCCACCATCTTCTGGAGTCCATTTAAGCTCACACCTACTGCTTCAGTGACTCCATCCAGCCACCTCATTCTCTGTCGTCCCGTTCTTCTATTGCCCTCAATCTTTCCCAGCATTAAGCCCTTCTCCAGTGAGTCCTTCCTTCTCATTAGGTGGCCAAAGTATTTGAGTTTCAGCTTCAGGATCTGGCCTTCTAAGAATGGCAGGCATTCTTATCTCTTCTAGCTACTCTCTGGAATTCTGCATTCAATTGGGTGTATCTTTCTCTTTTGCCTTTCGCTTCCCTTCTTTCCTCAGCTATTTGCAAAGCTTCCCCAGACAGCCATTTTGCTTTCTTGCATTTCTTTTTTTGGGGGGATGGTTTTAGTTGCTACCTCTTGTACAATGTTGCGAACTTCCATCCATAGTTCTTCAGGCACTCTGTCTATCAGATCTAATTCCTTAAATCTATTTGTCACCTCTACTGTATATTCATCAGGAATATGATTTAGTTCATACCTGAGTGGCCTAGTGCTTTTCCTTACTTTTTTCAATTTAAGCCTAAATTTTGCAACAAGAAGCTCATGATCTGAGCCACAGTCAGCTCCTGGTCTTGTTTTTACTGACTGTATAGAGCTTCTCCATCTTTGGCTGCAGAGCATATAGTCAATCTGATTTCTATGTTGACCGTCTGGTGATGTCCATGTGTAGAGCCGTCTCTTGGGTTGTTGGAAAAGAGTGTTTGTTATGACCATCGTATTCTCTTGACAAAATTCTATTAGCCTGTGCCCTGCTTCATTTTGTACTCCAAGGCCAAACTTGCCTGTTATTCCAGTTATCTTTTGGCTTCCTACCTTAGCATTCCAATCCCCCATGATGATAAGGACATCATTTTTTGGTGTTAATTCTATAAGGTGCTGTAGGGCTTCATAGAACCGGTCAATTTCATCCTCTTCAGCACCAGTGGTTGGGGCATAGATTTGGACTATTGTGATGTTGAATGGTTTGCCTTGGATTCGAATTGAGATTATTCTGTCATTCTGGGGATTATATCCCAGTATTGCTTTTCCTATTCTTTTATTGACTATGAAGGCTACTCCATTTCTTCTGAGGGATTCTTGGATCTTGCATTCCAGGTTCCTATGGAGAAAAAATCTTTACAGCATCAGACTTTCCTTTCACCACCAAATATATCCACAGCTGAGCGTCCTTTCGGCTTTGGCCCAGTCGCTTCATTCTTTCTGGCGCTACTAGTACTAGCCCTCTGCTCTTCCCCAGTAGCATATTGGACACCTTCCGACCTGAGGGGCTCATCTTCCAGCGTCAAATCTTTTTGCCTTTTAGTACTGTCCATGGGGTTTTCATGGCAAAGTACTGGAGTGGTTTGCCATTTCCTTCTCCAGTGGATCACATTTTGTCTGAACTCTCTGCTATGACCTGTCCGTCTTGGGTGGCCCTGCACAGCATAGCTTATAGCTTCATTGAGTTACGCAAGCCCCTTTGCCACAACAAGGCAGTAATCCATAAAGGGGGCAGCATATATTTTCCCCTTATTAGAGAGATTGCCAGGGAGGGCAGACAATTTTTATGTAGGCTTTCTCCTCCAGGACTCAAACCCTTTTATCATGCATGCAGTGGCAAAATACTGTGTTATGGCAATGTCCACAAGAAAAAAATTGGTTACAGATTTATAGCCATCAACCTGTGCCAATTTTTTGGAGATATCTCTAATAATGTTTGGGACATTATATTTACTCACACACTAATTGGCTATCTACTCATGTAAACTAGGGAGTGACCCTAACATTTTGAGAACATGTATTTTCTTAACAGGGATGTTATTATTTACTATTAATGTTAGTACTGTTTTTATTTTATTTTTATTTTTATTTTTTTAATATATTGTAAAAAGTGATGTCATGTATTTTCTTAACAGGGATGTTATTATTTACTATTAATGTTAGTACTGTTTTTATTTCATTTTATTTTTTTAATATATTGTAAAAAGTGATGTCTATTGCTGGTCTATAACCGTAATAGTTATTATTATTATGCATTGCCCTTTAGGAATCACCACATAATCAATTTCATCTTTATTGGGACTTTTCAAATATACATAGCCAGATGTTATTTTATGGAGCTTCATCCCTACATGACACAATGTAACATATGCATATCTCTGATTTGAGTGCTTAAGAGAAGCACAGTATATGACAATCTGCTAGAGTTTCATTATTCATTTCCTTTATAGTGTTTAAAGCTATATATCTATGGGAGGGTGTTAGAAAGACAAGTAAATGTGGTGGATTTTTAAGACATATGCAATCATCCTTTTCTTCTGCTTGTGAAGTTCCCAGATGCAACTTGCCATGCTATAAATTGCTGAACAAAATGGACCTTTGGCCTCATCCAGGATAGCTTTTCCTATGTTGCCATATTTTGAGGCAATTCTTGCAGGTTTATACATGCAATATGAACCATAGTGGTCTATGATTATGACAATTCCAGATTCTGTCATTCAAGTTTCATGGTTGTCTTTACAATTTGTTAAATTATGTCATAAACCACTGGAGAGGTTAAAAAAATGTTAGTGATAATGATCTAGGAAGTGAGCAAAACGACTAATTCTGAACTGAAACATTCAATAACATTCTGTGCATGAATACAACACTAGCAGATTCATAAAATGTCTGGCCCATTTTACCGTGGAATCTATATATATCTGTTACTTAATAAATAAAGAGTAATTTCCTCATTATCCAAGATTAGCTTATTGGTTTAGCCAAGATTTATTTAGTCTAAAAATACATGCAAGTGCAAAAGAATGAATAACATTGCTTATTCTATTTCGATTCCTCCTCCTCCTCCTTCCTTCTCCTCCTCCCCTTTCTCTATTCTCTCCTCCTCCCCATATTTCCCTGCTTAAATTCCTGAAATTGTCCACAGCAACTAGATCATTACTTATCTGATTCATGAACATCAGTATCCATACAAATGACCATATAGAGATACTCATTCTATATATAGATGAATTCCATATATCTCCACAACTGAGGTATCAAGCAGTAGTCATATAATTCAATCTGGGCTGAAATTTTAGAATACAAAAAATAGCATTTTGTTACCAAACTTCTGTTGTATCTTCCATGGGATTTTTTTATACTGTTTGCACAAACAATACATTTAGCTCAGAGAACTAATGAGAAGTAAATGCACATACAGTATATGCCAGCACATTCAAATAAGCTAAAATAAATATATGGTTAGAGGCATATCTCATTTATCTTTTGGATAAAGTTGGCCTTGGGTTTAAAATCTAATCATAGAATAAAAGGATTTTTTTCTTCTTTTCTTTTCATTTGTTTTTGGTGATGACAGTACTTATTTTTCTCCAAAAGAATATGACATAAGCACAGATTAATATTTGTAAAAACAAAAAAAAACCCTGCATAGATAGAAATTTTGTTGGTTAAGGTAATGGTTCTTCTGCTTTTTTAACAGTTTTGCAAATTGCATTAGATAGAATGACACCACCTAAATGTAAGCAGACACTTCCCATTTGCAAAAATTATGTTCCGTTGGACAGGTACATCATACTGCTGGGAAATTATCTTGGTAGCTTAAATTTTGTAGTTGATATGATATAGTTACATTGTTAAATGTAAATTTTGGTCAAGAGTTAGAGGAGTGAAGAAATGAACTTAAATATAAAATCATCTCAATATTTATATACAGCCTTTACCAAAGGTCTTGTCTCATAGGTCAATAGATTGTCTAAATGACACCATAACATTTGAATTTTCAAATATCAAAGAAAATTTTACTGTACTTAGAAAAGTACAAAGCTCATGTGTCAAATGCAGAAGACAATGTTTTGAAGAAAATGGCAGCCTGAGATATACAGATAGAAAAACACATACTTGAAATATAATTCTTGGTTTACAGATTTGGTTGCTATTCTTTTGTAAGTGCTATTATCATGATATTAATAAATCTGGCAGAAAATTAACTGAGAATTTTCTTTTATTTTCAGAATATCCAGTTCGTTGAAAAATACCTGGCCTCATTAATGCTACTCACTTGCATAGATCTCAACACAACTTGTAGCCTTAAACAGCAAGTACATTTATTACCATCCTCATCAAAGAAAGCAATTCTGCAAAGGTGAAAAATTTACATTGTGACAGATTGTTTCCAATATACTTGTAGAAGGCTCTTTCTATCCACAAAGATTAATTATAGTATTTACTGGATAAATGAATCAATAAAGTTTGGGTTAAAGATGAGAGAATTTTTTCTTTGTTTCTATTGCTTTCTTTTAAAGGTTGGATTTTTTTTTTTCTAATCAGAATTTCTTTCCTGCAAAAATCATTTGAAGTATCGGTCATGGAACTAGAGCATATTGAATTTATTATGATTTTCAATTTCTTCAGATCCATTTCTATTCTCCACTTTACTAATGGGCATGTAGATGGTGGCAGAACATTTAAAAAAAATGCACCAAGATTTGTGTATAGATATATGTAGATATATTTGTGTGCAAATATACACATACATGCATATGCACACACAGAGATACACACAAATACACACACAGTCTGCTCAGAATCAGGTGACACAGAAATTGAATGAACAACTAAAGGAAATGTTGAGATAAATGAGATAAAGTTAATCTTACAATATTATAAATTAGGATCAAGCCAAGGATGGCTGGTGTCTTTTTGCTGACTTCCTCTTAGTCCCACTCCATGTAACCATAAACCATGTTACTAAATATCATGAACTTTCAGGGTCTCCCTGAAAGGAAATAAAAGACTGAACCACTTTCAGAGGCAGAAGTCTGCATTTCTTTGTGAATGAAGAAGTACTCATTGCCTTCTTCTGTTGCATCTCCCCTGAGATAAAGATAACACCCACTCTCCTAGGGTTTCAGAAAGCTCTTAAAACCTGGCTTTGGTCCCAGATCTGGTTTAATGTGTTATTGGAGACGAGGGGTTGTTTGATGTGTGTTATTTTTAGATTGTTTTAGTCTGGGATGCCTCTGTAGCTTTAGGTTTTGTCTGTTTTTATAGGGTTTTATAGTATTTTGTCCACCACCCAGAGTCCATAGGAGCTGGGCAGCCATAACAAATTTAAATAATAAAAATCAATCCATCAATTTCTTAGGTATTAATTTTTCAAAATTTTGTCTTCTGTAAACCTTGGAGTCTCCTCTGTATATAAGGATATTTCTCTTTTGCTTCTGTGGATTCACTTTGGTTTCTTAACCACCATTCATTCATTTAGTAATGATATATTTCAGGTTTTTTCTTTTTAATACATTGACAGACACTTCTAAAATTCTGTTTTCACTTTGTTGTTATGGAAAACTGAATGTAGATCAATGAGAGAGAGAAAAAATAAATTTCAACAACTGTAGAACCAGGCTGCAGCATAACAAAATTGACAAAAGTGAAAGGGATCTGAATACTTTCTGAATTCACAGTATATCATCAATCAGTAAAGTGGGTTTTTTTCTAAGATAACAGTTATAAAGGGATTAACAATTTTATCAACACATGCATTTTTATTCCTTATGGTAACTTCCCTTGCAAACAAGCTATTCACGTTTAATAAATGCAGTCCTTCCATCTTTGCTTTAAACAATGCCACAGGAGACTAAGCATCTCTCACAATATTAAATAAGCATCACAATGATTTTTTTAAAAAGCGTTGCATTTATCTGGAGAAGCACATGCTTATGTTCCTATGAAAAAGTGGCACTTTCCAAATACACTAAGACTACAAATTGCAGTTTGCTATAAGTTAGCAAAATCCTTAAAACCTTTGAGTATCAAGACATATTGAAAATCTATTTTGCTAGGTATGTTTTTATTAAAAAAAAACTTTTAAAAGCATTCTTTGTGCTAAGAGGAGAACAAAGCACTGAAGGTAGAAAGATATTATTAGGGAGGCATTAGTTGGCTTTCATCTGATTTTTTAAAAATCTATTATTAAAAAATACCCTCTAATGGTATTTTTTTTTTAAAAAAAACGCTCTATGTAACATTTTTCTTTTTTTCTTTTTAAACTAAATTTTAGGGTTTTTTTGCTTAAAAAATGGTATTGGACAATCTAGGTCTTTATCGTGTGATGGCCACCAACATGTAAAAGATGCTGATACTGTTGGCTCTTCGAGAAAGAATATCAATCCTACTTCCTTTAATTTTGTCCTTTTGAGACAGCCCTATAAAGTAGCTTGGGTTTAGTGACTGAGCATAAACTAGAATATAAAAAGAAGTATTTGCACTACTTAGTTATGGTATATATGTCAACTGAGCCAATCCACATGCATGAGACAACTTCCAGAGTATCCAGGATGTATAGGATAAAAACAATCACAGCAATAGAGAATAAAAGAAATATAAGTTTGTGTGTTTGTCAAATCTTTTTATTTATTTATGGTATTTACATGACTGTAAGCTGACTAGAGTCACCCTGGAGAGATGGATGGAATAGAAATTTAATAATAAATGAATACATTTTATTCACCACTTGTTAGCTGTTACAGCTTGAATTACTTGTTACAAAGTTCCAGTGGGTAATTTTTTTGATATTTCTTTATTAAAATGAAGCATGGAAAACCAGAGAAAGTTCTGACCTTGCAAATAATTGTGCAATGAAAGGCGAAATATTCAAACAGAAACCTTGGTTGTTTTGTGAGTAACTCAGAACAAGGAAATTTTATATACAATAATTCCACAGAAATCTGTGGGCTGTGATGGCACAGTGGTTAGAATGTAGTATTACAGGCTGTCTCTGTTCACTGCCAGGAGTTTGATTCCGATCAAGGTTGACTCAGCATTTCATTCTTCCAAGATCGGAAAAATGAGGACCCAGATTGTTGGGGCAATAGAGAATGCTGTAAAGCACTATGAAGCGGTAATAAGTCTAAGTCCTATTGCTATTGCTATTCTTTTCTTTTATGAAAAAGATTTTAAAAGCAATTTCCCATTTATCCATTTGGGTAAGAATAATTGGAAAAAAAAATCTGATTTTTTCCCCCTTCAGAGCACTACTGAGAATTACTCTTAGTCCAGCCTAAGTTTTATATCAGCATTACAGTATAGCAGTTTCAAGTCTGGATTAGAATTGTAATTCAGCTCCTCCAGTGTTTTGTTCTCTGGCCTTTGCTCCCTCATCTGCCAGAAAATTTTTCTTTTGGCAGACTTTAGAATTAGCTGGATGTTTCTGTGGTAGAAGGGATATACATCATTTTAATTTCCTCAAACTAATATATTTACTATCCACATTAACTGCCCATAATAGATTTACATATAAAATTCATTCTACTATTATTTTTCAAGGGATAGCTCTGTGAATTTTATAAAATGTTTTCCTTTTGCAAATGAATTTTCTTCTATGCTAAATTCTAAGCAATTTCTCTGCTTAGAAACACATGATGTTTTCCACTTTTTGTGTTACTTTCTTCCACTTTCCACTTGAATTCAAACCTGATCCTCTTCGGTGAATGCATATTGATAAATACACACTGAAGCAAAAGAGCAAAGGTGCAATATAGATATACTTTGGATCTGCTCCAAAAAAGCACTTTAACTTTTAAATCAGATTTTCCAATATCTTATCTGAACTGGAACAAAAAGAAATGTAACATAAAGGTTTTCTGTAATTCTAAAGAAATATAGAAACAGGATTTTTCTATTTGTTTTAATTGTTTTTGGTAGTCAGATTTCTGTGATTGCATTAATATTTCACATGTCCTATTTTATTAATAAAAGTTTACATGCTTTGCTTTCTTCCCTCTCTTTTTACTTTCTAGCACCCTCTTCATAATATTGGTGTCTTCAGAGATATTACCCAATAACTTCCATCATTCCAAATTGTTATGCTGGCCTAGAGTAGTGGGAAATGAAGACAAATCCCCTTCAAGCCAAGTCCTAAACCAGCTATAACCTACACTGGATAAACTGCAATATTTTATGCACAAAATAGATGCAATATCCTACTTAATTATTATTCTATTGGGATGGTTGTGCACTCTGCATGGTGAACAGGAAGTTCAGAATGAGCAATATAATAATAATAATAATAATAATAATAATAATAATAATAATAATCAGAAATAACAGAACAGAGACTAGCAGATCAACACCGATTTATAACACGAAATAAAGTATTCACAGAAACAGAATTGGACGAACTGCAAAGGTTTACCCAGGGCAAAGAAATCAAAGACTTACCAGAAGTAATTCAGAATGTAGAGGCAAACCAGGGGGAGTTGGCAGTGAAGGAATCCAGCAGAGATATACAACTGTTCTCATTTGGAAACCAGGCACCTCTTCCTCAGGAAGAACAAAACCCTCTAACTAAAGAAATAAAAGAATTGAAACAAAGAATAACTGAGCATCTAGAACAGCACAAAAACAACAGAATAAGGCTGCCTGCATTGAAGCTTGTTCCAAAGAAACAGCTAGCACAAGCATTAAAAGATGCAAATACTGCAATATCAAGTATAAGCACCAATTCACTGCAAGAAACAAACCAACTAATGTACAGCACAGCTGCAGTTATAACAGAATACCTGGGATGCAAAATCAACAAAAAAGAAAAACAAACAAACAGTGCACCAGAAAAATGGAAGGTTAGACTAGAAAATAAGATCAGCAAGTTAAGATCACATGCAAGCAAGCTAGAACAGATGAAAGAAAAGAAGCTGAAGAACAAGAAGACCAAAGAATACCTAATCAAGAAATACCACTTAGAAACAAGGAAGATCAAGGAAGCACTGGAAATAATAAAGCAACAAATAACAGCTATAGCCAGGAAAATCAGTAGATATGAAGCTCGAATTGCAAACTATAGGCAGAACCTCCAATTTCAATCCAATCAGAAACGTTTCTACCAATCCATCAATGGAGAAACTGCAAAGAATCAGTCAGTACCTGACAAGGAAGAAACAGTGCAGTTCTGGAAGCAGATATGGGATAACCCAAAGAAATACAACAAGGATGCGGCTTGGTTAAAAGAGGTGGATGCAAATAAAACAGAAGTTGAAATGAAAGAACTAGTAATAACAACAAAAATGGTAGAAAAAAGAGCAAAGAAAATCAAAAATTGGTCAGCACCAGGTGAAGATGAACTGCATGGGTTTTGGTTGAAACATCTAACTGTTATACACCCACTCATTGCCAAACAGTTCAACAATATACTACAAGGAGGAGAAATTGAAAAGTGGCTAACAACTGGGAAAACCTACCTAATAATGAAAAATCCAGCAAAAGGGGCAACACCAGGTAACTACAGGCCAATTACCTGCTTACCAACAACTTTCAAATTACTAACTGTGTGGTAGCTGATGCAGTGCAACAGCATCTAGTTGAAAACAATCTCTTTCCACCTGAGCAGAAAGGAAACCGCCCCAATAGCAGAGGAACAAAAGATCAACTCCTAATAGACAAAATGATCTTGGAAAACTGCAAGAGAAGGAAGACCAACCTGAATGTGGCATGGATTGACTACAAAAAGGCATTTGACTCTCTGCCACATGATTGGATAATCAAAGTGCCTAGAAATAACAGGAGTCAGTAGAAACATCAGAAAATTTGTGCAAAGATCGATGGCACAATGGAAGACACAGTTGCAGATCAATGGTGAGAGGCTGGGAGAGGTTAATATCAAGAGAGGAATATTTCAAGGAGATTCATTATCACCATTACTATTTGTTATTGCACTGTTTCCTCTGTCAACAATACTGAATAACTCAGGACATGGCTATCAAACATCAAAAACATCTGCCAGACTATCCCACCTCCTTTCTATGGATGATCTGAAGCTGTATGGAAAAACATCATCTGAAATAGAATCGCTGCTCAACACTGTCCGTATATATAGCCAAGATATTGTAATGGAGTTTGGCTTGGACAAATGTGCCACACTTACTATCAAACAAGGAAAAATAATGAAAACTGAAGGAATCAAGATGCCCCACGAAAATAACATTAAGAGTCTGGATGAGGAAGAGTACTACAAATACTTGGGTATCCTTCAAGCTGACAACATCAAGCACACTGAAGTCAAGAAAAAGATTAGAGGTGAATACATCAAGAGAGTGAAGAAGATCTTAAAATCCAAACTCAATGGAGGAAATACCATAAAGGCAATCAACACCTGGGCAATCCCAGTCATTAGGTACACAGCTGGAATAGTGGACTGGACTCAAGCAGAACTAAAAGCAATGGATAGGCAGACCAGAAAAATAATGACAATGAATCATGCCCTTCATCCACGCAGTGACATTGATAGACTTTATCTACCAAGGCAAATAGGTGGGCGTGGAATGCTACAAGTACATCAGATGGTTGAAGAAGAAAAAATGGCTTTGGAAGAATATCTGAAGAACAATGATGAAGATGCACTGAAATTAGTATATCAGGAAGGCTTACTGACTACTGGAGAGACCAAACTGGCCTACAAGAAAGACCAAATGAAGAACAGAATAGAGGCATGGGAAGACAAAGCACTACATGGCCAATACATGAAAAAAATAGCTGGGAAAGCAGATAATAATAAAACCTGGCAATGGCTAAGAGCAGGAAAATTGAAGAAAGAGACCGAGGGACTAATTCTGGCTGCACAAGACCAAGCCTTAAGGACAAATGCATACAAAGTCAAAATTGAGAAGACAGCAACAGACAGTAAGTGCCGCCTATGCAAAGAAGCTGAAGAAACAGTGGACCACTTGGTAAGCTGTTGCAAGAAGATTGCACAAACTGATTACAAGCAGCGGCATGACAAAGTAGCAACAATGGTGCATTGGAAGATCTGCAAAAAATATCATTTGCCTGTAAGCAAAAACTGGTGGGATCATAAAATAGAGAAAGTCATAGAAAATGATAAAATTAAACTGCTCTGGGACTTCAGAATTCAAACAGACAAGCACCTGCAACATAACACCCCAGACTTAACAATTGTCGATAAGAAAGACAAAAAAGTCTGGATAGTGGACGTGGCAGTGCCTGGAGACAGCAGAATAGAAGAGAAAGAACTGGAGAAGATAACAAAATACAAAGACCTACAAATAGAAATAGAAAGACTGTGGCAAAAGCAAGCAAGGGTAGTACCAATAGTCATAGGCTCCTTGGGTGCAATCCCAAAACAACTGGAGCACCACTTGAACACCATTGGCATTGACAAATTCGCTATTAGTCAATTGCAAAAGGCGGCCTTATTAGGAACTGCTTCCATCCTGCGACGATATCTGTAATACCATCAAACATCCACATCTGCCTATCCCAGGTCCTGGGTAAGGACTCGATAGGTAGACAAAATGCCAAATCCAGTCTGAACATCTGGCTGACTGTGCGATGATCCATAATAATAAATAATAATAATAATAATAATAAATAAATAATGAAAATCCAGCAAAAGGGGCAACACCAGGTAACTACAGGCCAATTACCTGCTTACCAACAACTTTCAAATTACTAACTGGTGTGGTAGCTGATGCAGTACAACAGCATCTAGTTGAAAACAATCTCTTTCCACCTGAGCAGAAAGGAAACCGCCCCAATAGCAGAGGAACAAAAGATCAACTCCTAATAGACAAAATGATCTTGGAAAACTGCAAGAGAAGGAAGACCAACCTGAATGTGGCATGGATTGACTAAAAAAAGGCATTTGACTCTCTGCCACATGACTGGATAATCAAGTACCTAATAATGAAAAATCCAGCAAAAGGGGCAACACCAGGTAACTACAGGCCAATTACCTGCTTACCAACAACTTTCAAATTACTAACTGCTGTGGTAGCTGATGCAGTACAACAGCATCTAGTTGAAAACAATCTCTTTCCACCTGAGCAGAAAGGAAACCGCCCCAATAGCAGAGGAACAAAAGATCAACTCCTAATAGACAAAATGATCTTGGAAAACTGCAAGAGAAGGAAGACCAACCTGAATGTGGCATGGATTGACTACAAAAAGGCATTTGACTCTCTGCCACATGATTGGATAATCAAGTGCCTAGAAATAACAGGAGTCAGTAGAAACATCAGAAAATTTGTGCAAAGATCGATGGCACAATGGAAGACACAGTTGCAGATCAATGGTGAGAAGCTGGGAGAGGTTAATATCAAGAGAGGAATATTTCAAGGAGATTCATTATCACCATTACTATTTGTTATTGCACTGTTTCCTCTGTCAACAATACTGAATAACTCAGGACATGGCTATCAAACATCAAAAACATCTGCCAGACTATCCCACCTCCTTTACATGGATGATCTGAAGCTGTATGGAAAAACATCATCTGAAATAGAATCGCTGCTCAACACTGTCCGTATATATAGCCAAGATATTGTAATGGAGTTTGGCTTGGACAAATGTGCCACACTTACTATCAAACAAGGAAAAATAGTGAAAACTGAAGGAATCAAGATGCCCCACGAAAATAACATTAAGAGTCTGGATGAGGAAGAGTACTACAAATACTTGGGTATCCTTCAAGCTGACAACATCAAGCACACTGAAGTCAAGAAAAAGATTAGAGGTGAATACATCAAGAGAGTGAAGAAGATCTTAAAATCCAAACTCAATGGAGGAAATACCATAAAGGCAATCAACACCTGGGCAATCCCAGTCATTAGGTACACAGCTGGAATAGTGGACTGGACTCAAGCACTACCTCTAATATGACTAGAGAAATATTGTGGTTTTTCCAATTATTCAAATCTGACAATTTATTTATCTCTTAGAATTAAAATTAAGAGAAGACTATATTAGGAATACTGTTTTTTAAGAATGTTGATTATTAGCATTTTAATATTGGTATTATTAATGTAGAGTAAATTTAGACAGAGCTTGTTGTATTGTATTATTTTTTCTATACTGGAAAAAGTCAGAGGTTATTTTTGTTATATATTTGTTTGATTTTTTTTCTGTTACTTTTTAATTCTCCTTTTCCCCCTTTTACGGGAGCTTGTATTTTAATGTTTATTTTTGAATGAAGATATTTTTAAAAGAAGATGTAAAATGAGAGTGTATAGATTTCTAAAGGCTGAGCCTCTTCATGCCTGAAAAAAAGTTCAGTTTTATGCATAATTTTACTTGGCAGAAGGATTTAAACCGCAATTTCTGCTTTTGAATTTTTTTAAAAAAATCAAAAACTCAGGTCTATTGCATAGGCAAATATTACTGATTGAATTATTTGGCAACAACAGAAAAACATATTATGGCTGTTGAAAACCCATGTACCAAATCAATACTTTTCCTAACATTATGAGAAATTGCCTTACGTTCTTCTATTCCTTATTATCTGCACAATTGTCCACCTTCTCAGTCTAATTCCAAGGTAGATGAAGGAACAGGTACATATTTCAAGCTCTGTTAAGCACTACAAATTTTAAGTGTCTCCCCAGACTGATGAGTGATATGCCATGAGCCACTTGGAAGCCTTGAAATTTTCAACAAATAACATGGACATCTTCCCATCGCATTTCTCCTTGCAGATCTCTCCCTCAGCAGTTAGTAAGCATTATCAGTTTTGATAATTAAACTTACAGTGCAGAAGAGAAATTTTAAATACAATTGACCACACAGCTTTCTGCTGAACAATCTACAGCAGACAACAGAAAGCCAAGAGGCAGTCATCCTGAGCACAAGATATTTTTTCAGCAAAGACAGGACAAAAGTGAATTGATTTATTTTATTTTATTTATGAGACTTATATACCGCTTTAAGTGCAAGCACTCTCTAAGCGGTGTACACCAGTAAGCAATATATATATATATATATATATATTTACATTGCCCCCAACAATCTGGGTCCTCATTTTACTTACCTCGGAAGGATGGAAGGCTGAGTCAACCTTGAGCCAGTGAGATCTGAACCGCTGACCTGCTGAACACAGTCAGCTAAAGTGACCTGCAGTAGTGGACTCTAACTGCTGCACCACCTCGGCTCTTGATGAAGACAAAGTAATTCTTGGTCAAAAGTAACCACAATAAAATCCAGTTTTATCTTAAGAAAAGGGATCTTCTGCGGTTGTTTCAGACAACTGAAAAGAAACCTAGTTAGACCATTTTAGCTTGGCATATCCAAATTGTTACAGAAGCTCCAAGAACAACTTACACATTTTTCTTTTGTTGTGCTTTGTTTTCCTTGCACAGCTGGGTACTAGTCATTCTAGGCAAATAACATGTCATTAATTCAGTAGATTTGAAAATAAGGCAGTTAGGGATCTATGAGCCAAGGTGGCGCAGCAGTTAGAGTACAGTACTGCACTTTAGCTGACTGTGTTCAGCAGGTCAGCGGTTCAAATCTCACCGGCTCAAGGTTGACTCAGCCTTCCATCCTTCCGAGGTAGGTAAAATGAGGACCCAGATTGTTGGGGGCAATGTAAATATATATATATATATATATATACATTGCTTACTGGTGTACACCGCTTAGAGAGTGCTTGCACTTAAAGTGGTATATAAGTCTCATAAATAAATAAATAAATATTTGGAAACATAAAAGGTCATATTTAACAAACATTGCCCTATGATATATTTCAACATGATGTGCCAGAAAAAAACACACAATATCAGACACACAGCTGTGGGAAATATCCATTTGTCCTTCAGGTGATTTAAGAAATTTGCTGAACTACCTATTAGTGATAGCTAATGATGAGCGCACATGTCATTCATACATTCAAAAGTAAAAGTCTTGATATTAACTATTACACTGAACAAATTCAAGTTTTTTCTTTCTTTCCTCCTAAGAATAACATTAAATATGGACTCATTTACTGATTTGTAAAATAAAAATTCAGACTATCCTTCATCCCACATTATCAGCTTGCCACTAACAACTATAAGCAATCCATTTTAGACTCATTTTTATCAATATTGCTCAGGCTGGACAGTTCATTTTTCATCCTGGATCAATTTGTGCTTTTTGATTATTTAATTTATAAATCTGTCCCACTCATAGTTTGCAATTTGAGTCAAGTACATGAATAACATTCAAAACAGAAATTTAAAAAAAGGTTTAATATAAAACCAATATAACAAAATCTAGTGGACTCCACTCAGTGCTGAACTTGATTTGCTAAAAATTTGGTGTGCAACAGTCTTATTTAATTACTCTCAATATAAGTAATTATTTAGGTCCATTAAGAACCAAAAAGCAAAATTGTAAAGCTATTTTTCTTTCATGAAACATGCAGTACCCACTTTGATTATGTAAATCCAATCCAAATCTCAGGAGAAATCTATCTGAAATATACTATCAGTTATGACTCTGGGCAGGGACAAATGCAGCTGGGGTCAACAGTGTCAAAATTGCCGGCATAATGGGATGATTGAGCCAATTTGAGGTTAGAACCTCCATCAAAGAACAGAGATATTTTGAAAGACTGTTCTTGCTTTTCTGTTATTATTTCCCTCTTTCAGAATCTATAATGACAATGTTGTAATATTGCTTCTTCTCCTAATAATTGTCTGAAATTTTTTGTTAAATTTGTTCCTGAGATCTTTGTCTCTATTCATTTGATTTAAAGAATTCTTTTTTCCATTTTTGCAGTTTGATTTCATTCCATAGTTTCACTGGTTCCCTATCAAGGAGGCTCAGAATGTTCTTATTGAAAATGAAGATACAGAACTGTGAGATTATTCTTCCACTTTAGCTTTATCTGGAACTGGCAAATAAACATTTTGTAATCTGTTTTGTAATCTGTCAACATCTGGCTATATCTTACTATCTTTGTAATTTCCACTTTCTTGTACGAATGATATAGAAACTCAATTTAATTTCTATGCACTTTGGTGATATCCATACATAGGTGTTACAATATTTTTACTCTTGAATGACTGTGTTAACAATAAAGAAATAGATAAGTAATTGCTCTGTTTCATTTCT
This sequence comes from Crotalus tigris, assembly GCF_016545835.1. Classification (NCBI taxonomy): domain Eukaryota; kingdom Metazoa; phylum Chordata; class Lepidosauria; order Squamata; family Viperidae; genus Crotalus; species Crotalus tigris. Next base: position 1,039,662 of record NW_024100413.1, on the reverse strand, counting down.
GTTTTCTAGACGATAATGTCCAACTATACATTCCTTCTTAATATTTCCAACTTTGGTATTTCATTCTTCAACTACAAATCTTCTTTGCATATCTGTCAATTTCAGATTCAACTAGATCATAAACTTGTAAATTTGCTCTTCTGCATCCATGGTTGAAGCTTAAATTTGGACAACTGTCATATTAAAGATCTGTAAAATTTAATTGGTATTATTCTGTCACTAATTGTACTGAATCCCAGAATTGTAAATAGTTTTTACTATTATTTTCTTGATTACAAAAGCAACACTATCTCTTTTTTTGTTCACTTCCTGAGCAGCAAACAGCAAACATTTGAAAGTGTCAAATTCCAGCCCATTTCAATTCACTGATGCTCATGAAATAAATGTTTTATTGATTCATTTTTAGTGTATTGAATTTTATCGTGTATATGTCTCCATGTCCCAACATAATTCTGTCTTTACAGCTCTGATTTTCTTTGAGAAGTCCAGCAAATATACATCCCACAGATTTTAATCTAGTTGCATCATAAACAGCATTAGTATTTGGATAGATCTTTAGGTCTTCCTCAATCACTTGTTGGGTGCTCTTAGACCTGAAAGGCCCATCATCCAGAAGTACATAATGAAACACTTTATGTTGTCCATCTGATTGAGGAGCACAAAGAAGACCATGGAGGGGATATATGGCAAATTTTAGTAAAACATGAGCTTAAACAGAAAAACAGGAAAGTGTGAGAAAGAAACTACAGATTGCTTTGCCCTGGTTCTCTTTGATATAAGTGGGCTGATTGAAGGCGAAATGCTGTCATGCTTTCAAGATTTTGCTAATATAGTCTATATCAAATAAATAGATTGTGGTGTCCTAAAGGAATATTCTACCTTGTTAATCAACAGAAGCATAGTCAACCTTGGAACTTGTATACTTAACATATTGACTATAAAGTCAGTATAGCAAATCAGATATATGAAGTAAATGTTAGAAAGTTATATAATGCAGGGGATTAAACCATTTTGAAAAGGCTGTATTCTTGAAGGGTATCTATGAAATTTGAAAGGGTACCTTTGAGGAAGGAGGGTAGAAAAGGTATCAAAAATTTTGAACTTAGAAAAGAATGAGGTTCAGTTAAAATAGTCATCTCTCTGATTAGATTAGCATCAGATTGTTGCTCTTGGTTTACATCATTTCTGTCTTGCTTGAATAAATGGCTGATCTTATAGTGAACATAGCAATAACAATAGACTTATATACTGCTCCACAGTACTTTACAGCCCTCTCTAAGAACTTTACAGAGACAGCATATGAAATGAGGACCCAGATTGTTGGGTCCTCATTTTACTGACCTTGGAAGGATGAAATGTGTCAGTCTGCAAAACTACATTCTAACCACTGTGCCACCACAGTTCCTATAATTGCTTCATGGATAATTTATAGTCATAAAATCTAAAGGTTTAGTTGAAACTATACTATTAGACGATGAATATTAGAATATTATTATATTCTATATTCTATAATTGTTATATTATAGTGTTACCTCATAGGAGAAATGGGCAGCATTAAATAAATAAACAAACAAACATATTAATTGACAGAACCTGGGAAACAACTTCAATATCTCATTGTAAACATTACACTTAACGAATAGGCATCCTACAAGCCTAGTGATAACAGAGGGACTCCAATTGTCCAGGCTGGCAATCTGTGGCCTCCTCTACTATTCATAAATTCTGCAATATTTAACTTTGTTTAAATCGGCATCTGGAATACATATAAAAAATATTGAGTGTTTCTATATCATAATTTGCATCAGAGATCTATTTAGTCAGTCTTTTTAAAGCAAATGGTGCAATATAAGAATTGTGAATTATCCTTTAGTCCATAAATGTCTTTCTTTTTCTTCCTCTATGTCTCAAATAAGGAATGTTTGTGGTTTCATTAAATAAAGAGATTGACCAATCTCTTAAATTTATATCCTTTCTTAAGTGCCTTGCTGGATCACAGCCTTAGTCAATACACAAGACTAAAATTACTTATCACTGTTTTTCAAATTCTTTCTGCTCCAACTATCTACTTAAAAAAATCTCCTAAAGAAACTAATTTGCTTCTCCTACCAAGGTTAAAAGGGAAAGATTAGTCCAAATGAAAGAAGATACTCATAAATATCTCTCTCACTCACACACACACACACACACACACACAAACACACACACATCACAGATGTCAATGCTACAAATACTGTATATTCTTGCTTTGACAATATGCAAAACTGTCTGGTATTTATTGGGTTAATACTTAGCTTAGAGTCGGGGGGGGGGAAAGCCCGGGAAAGAAAGAGGAAGTAAACTTTTGACCTTCACACTAATTGGATAATGTGACCTGTGACTGCATGAGAAGGGAGGGGTTTAGCAAGAAAAGCTTGATGCCAGTGAAAGGAAGTTCAGATTCTGGCACCAACCCGTCCATCATGGTGACCGGCAAAATTGTAGCTCTGCAAATAAAGACTTTAGGAAACATGCCTGAAAGTTCTTTGAAGTGCTTCATTAGTCGGAACCATTGACAACAGACTAGATACAAACTCAACAACTGATTACTATTAAAGTTGTGGCTCTCTCAAAATTGTCCCAGATGTGTTTAGAAATTATTGCAAACGTCTTCCAAGTTGTGAAATATCAGTAATTGCATGCAAGCTTTTTAAGAATGCAAATAGCTTGCCACTAAAAGCTTACCTATAATTTAAAACTACTTGAACATTGGGTTCTTAATGTTCCCTGGACTTGTTTTCCTGCAATTTCATTTCAAGGGTAAGTTGCATCATTAGTGTATGAGAAAGTGGAATTTGCTGGTTCTATTGCCCTGCCAGTCTTGGTTGGGATGTGGTTTCTTCCTTGATGTATCCCTTCTTAAACTATTTTTTTTCTTCCCTGATTCCTACTCTCATGCTGTTTCCTCCTTATCGGATGTTGGCTGCTATGGACTATGTGCTCAGGGCTATTTGCTTCCTTTCTTGAGTTTTGGTTATATCTTTTTAATGTATGCAGATGGAGTTTATCTCTATGTTTTTGTTGATAGCATATGAGCGCCAAACACTTTAGTAACCAAGATTTCTAAAAAGAGGAAACTAATTATCTTTATAATATCTAGCAACACAAAGGATAGCCATTCAATTTATCATCTAGCAGCACAAAGGATAGCTACACAACATCATTAAAACATACCTCGCAATTAAACTCATTGCAACCCAACCATCACAACTGATGAAAAATATAATTCTTCCATAGATCAAAAACATCTCTGAGACAACCTCTTGGCATTGGACTCTTGGCATCATTGTAACACACAAAGAAACAAAAACAAAAGCCCTCCAAAATATTGTAAGCACCTAGTAACCAAAGAAGAAAAAACAGGAATCATTTACAACATTCAGTATAAGGATTGTAATAACTACTATGTAGGACAAAAAGGTAGAAGACTGGCAGAACACAACCATGAACATCAACTGGCAGTCATAAGACATGATGATCCTTCTTTAATCTCTCAACACATTGACAAATTCAAACACAGTTCAATTGGGAAACTTGATATTCTAGGCCAAGCCAAATCCCCAAATGCTGGGGAATTCTTGGAAGCTAATCATTCAGACAAATCAGTCATCAAATATGCATAGAGATAAACCCCATAAGAGATGACAATCAAAAAGCAGGTGGAAGGAAAGGAAGGAAGGAAGGAAGGAAGGAAGGAAGGAAGGAAGGAAGGAAGGAAGGAAGGAAGGAAGGAAGGAAGGAAGGAAACATCCTAGACCACATCTTTCCTAGCAGCCCGCACCTAGATCAGCAGGAAACAGCATCAGATCAATCATGGAAGTAGCAATACCCTAAACAAGGAGCCATCAGGCAGGACACATTGCCATACATAAAGAAGCAGTGAATTTTACTTTTCCATATACTGATAATGTTATCTATCCTAGTAATGAAACATCTGTAGGAAAACAATCAGAGAAGCTCAAAGAATACAAAGAATACAACATTTCAACCCTGAGCTGCATATATTCCCTATTACTGGAATTACCTGGGTATATTTTAGCTTGTTCCAGTATTGGGCCAAGGTAGTATCCTCCTAGTATGCAAGCCTAAACTTAGTAGGTCTTCTAAAATATTTCCAGGCTTCAGGATGTCATGGTTTGACATTTCAGCAGAAAAGATTCCCTGAAGTTGAAATGGATGTATATTAAGTTGTTTTAGTCTTTTAACTTCGTTCACCTCAACACAAATTCAGATTTCCACTGTCATCCCCTAAAAGAGCTACTTTAATTGTATTAGTAATGTACACTGTTTCATCTGAGCCAAATAACATAGCAGCTAGCAACAACAGTTGATAATTTTAACGATTGATAATTGATGCTTGATATATGCTTTTTTAAGTATTCATGATGGTTGCTTTGGAAACAGTTTTGACATAAACAAACTAGATATAAAAACCTGAAATAATATATTCTAGGTCAATTTTCATAAGATTAGAAAGTGCCACTCTGGTGCTGATAAAATGTTCTCAATATAAGTACAGTGGTAAAGATATTTATGAGCTAAGCATCCATTCTTGATCTTCTTCTTGATCCAATATCTGTTGAATGGCATGGGATGCTCCCTTTCCTTTGGCATACCTGTTTGGAAGTAATTTAAAATTATAATGAGAGCCAGTTTGTTAAGGTGCTGGCCTAGAAATAAGGAATGAGTTCTAGTCCTATCTAAGGCATGAAACCTAGCTGGGTAACATGCCATTCACAGCACAACCCACTCACAGAGTTGTTTGGGGAAAACAGGAAGAGGAAGGAGTATTATGTAAGTTCACCACCTTGTTTATATAGTAATAAAAGCATGATTAAAAATCTAATTAATAAATAAACTATTATGCAGATTAGGCCATTGTTCTGCTTTAGTCTGCAGACTTTCATAAAAATTTTTGATAACTTTTTTCATTATAAAAGTGTAAGGTGCTACATGTATACTTTAAAATCTAAGTAACATTGAACAATAAGTCCCCCCCCACTCTCTTTCATGGTTCAAGGGCTCCAGTGCAAACACTTAGAAAAGCCCATAGATTTGCACAAAATGCCAACCTACAAAAAGAAAAGAAAAGATACATTTCAGTTAAAGCAGCGCTTTTCAACCTTTTCACCCATTGTACCACTTTTAGGATATGGCAACATCCGAGTACCACCAGTCGCCTAGCAAGTTGTCAAAAACTTGATGACCAAAAAAAAAAAGGAAAAAAGTGATAAAGTACAGGTTGTCCTCGACTTTCAACAGTTTGCTTAGTGACTGTTCGAAGTTACAATGGCACTGAAAAAGTGCCCCCTAAGGCACAGCCGAGCAAGACACCTGCCTGCCTGCCTGGCGGTGCTCTTCCTCCTGTCTGAGGTTTTCATTGTTGTGAGCATTTCTGTTGAGGATTGGCAGTGGGGGGGGGGTGTTTGGTTTTTATTCCCCCCGTCTGCTGGATGGTTGCAGCAGGTTTTGGTCACTTCACATGATCTTGGGACACTGTGACCGTCATAAATATGAATCAGTTGCCTAACATCTGAATGTAAATCACAAGACCCTGAAGATGCTGCAACATTCCAGCTGATCAGCACTTCTTCTGCGCTCAGCAGAAGCGCCAGGATCAGCGCTGAGCTCCAGCTGGAGCCTGGCATTGATCCTGGTGCTTCCGCTGAGCCTTGATAGCCCTGCAGCTCCAGCCATCTCTCGCTCAGGCTTGTGCAGTGCTGCCACCGGTTCAGCTCATTCCCCTCCCCCATTACCACTTTTCTAGGATGGTCATGTACCACCTGCCAGGTGCCTATGTACCACAGATGGTACCCGTACCACTGGTTGAAAGACCCTGAGTTAAAGGACTGCAGTCCTATATTCAACATTATCCTACATGCCAATATGGTCAAAGACAGCTAAACTAACATGACTTTGAATGAAATAAAATGAGTATGGTATGCCTAGAGGATGGTACATTCAGAAATTATAATGGGAGAAGGATATTTTTATTGGATTCAATGTGTAGAAATTAGAATTGCACTCAGTTAATTTATCTAGGACAAATCTTTTTTCAGATCAGTTTCTAGGAGATTTCTGTTAGGAAAAAAATGTTTATGCCAATGAGATGATACAAAAGTGCTCATCACTATTGTAAAGGATACTTCATTATTTCAGTTCTGTAGCATTCAGGATTCTCTTTTTCGTTATTATTATTTTTTGTATTAAGCACATAAGGACATTGGTATTACACTTATAGAAAAAAGACTAACTGGATTTAACCATCCTTTTCTTTAAGTCTATGATGAAAATCTTTTCTTGGGTTGCTTGGAAGATGATGCTTTATTTCTAGCTTTATATTTTCTGATCACACTTAAATTTTTGTATATGATCATCTTTCCCTTCAATATGTTCCTTCATTGAAGAAAGTCAAATTGGAGAATAAAGTTCTCAAGGTCTTATATCCATTATAGTTCATTACGTTTCACTAACTTTAATTACTTCAACAGGTCTGCTCTTTATAGATTGCCAGGGGACCGTGTCCAAGTCCAGTATATCAATAATACTTTGTTTTTGGACTTCCGGTGGATAGCGTCGATGATGGTGGCTACATTGTAGCCGTCCTCCTGGGAGAGCGTGAGAACCGCGGAGTGCAGCAGATATCAGCTGTCCTGCGACTTGAAATCTCCCTCCCAGGCAAAGGGGGGGGGAGAAGAGAATCACCCGAATAGAGGTAGAGCCTCTTAAACCCCCCAGGAATTTTTTTCTTGGGGGGTGAAAAGAGAGCTCCCTCGGAGTTCGGGTTGCCTCCGCATCCCAGCTGTCTTTGATCCTTTGGGAACAAAGCAAAACGCTGCTACCACCTCCGTGCTTAAAGAAACTTGGTGAGTTACTTTTAAAGCGGACAGAGCTGGGTAAAGGATTGAATTTATTGGTTTTTATTTTATTTTTAGTTTAGGTTGATCTTTTTTTCTTTTTTTTTTTTCTTTGTTTGTGTGGAGAGTGAAAGTAAAATGGCAATTTGAAAGTTTTTTTTTTTTTCCGGAAAAAAGTGAGTCAAACGGAACGTTATGGACTATATAGTTTTCTTTTAAACTTTTTTCCTTTTTTAAAGGTGGATTTGAGATTTTTTAAACTCTCCTTTGTTTTCATTTTTTTGAGGATATTTTTTATTGCCTTTCTTTTTTTAAGAAGGAAGAAAGAAGAAACAAGATCTTTTGTTTTTTTTAAAAAAATGGCTTCAAAGAGGCAAGCAGCTTCTACTGTTCCTAAGGTGGCTTCTTTTCCTGCGATTCTACCGGCACAACAACCTAAAGCTACACCACCATCCTCTCCTCCTTTGCCAACAATAACGGTACAAGATATGAAAGATATAATGGGAAATGCTGTATCTCAAATCAGAGGGGAAGTGAAGGAGCTCTTAGAGCAGAATAAAATTCAAATCAGAGGGGAAATGAAGGAGCTTTTGGAGCAGAACAATACTATTCTGAGGGAAGGCATAGTTATGGCATTAACAGGACTTGCTTCTGTGGTTGAGAAGCTAGACTCTAGAGTGGAAGAGGTTGTAGACAAGGTTGAAATTCTGGAAGACAAGTTTGAAGGCATGGAAAAAAAGATGGAAATTTCATAAGATGATATTGTTTTGTCTCAGTATAGGGAAATGGAACATGCTTTAAGAATCAGAGGGCTGAAATAGGACATGCAGCAGGACCTGACAGAGATTGTGGTAAATGACTTTGCTGTTATTTTGAATAGAGAGAAAGAAGAGATATTTAGAGAAGTTGAAAAAATTTACAGAGTTAACTCCTGGGTCGCAAAACAAAAAAATTTACCAAGAGATGTGGTGATTTATTTTGCAAAGAGATCTCTGCGTAATGAAATCATACAAGCTTTCCATAATAAGAGGTTCCAGATTGCTGCTCAAGATGTCATTATTTTAAAGGAGATCCCATCTAAAATTTTAAGAAAGAGAAAAGACTTTGCCTTTTTAGCTAATGAGCTTAAAAAAAGAATGATGCCATTTAGATGGGAGATTCCGATGGGTATTGTCGTGAGCCATGCGGGGACGCGTTATAGACTTAACACAGTTACTAAAGCAAAGGAGTTTTACAGCTCGGTCCTGGGAGCAGGCTCACCATCATCTATGATGCAGAAAGGTTTGGATGGCAAAGAGGTGGAACAGCAGTCTGAAGGATTAGGTGTGATGGTTGCTGGAAAGTTACAGGAGGAGATCAAAGAGCAAAGAATGACCCGTGCAGCATATAGACGTAAGGAAAAGGAACAACAGAAGAAAGAAGTTAAAGAATCTCTTCAAGAAATTGTTTCACCGCCGGTGGGAGGAGCAAGACCCAAGAGTTCTGCAGCATATTCTTCAATGGCAGATCTTCAAGCAGTCTTCTCCAGGCTTCTGGTTAAGGGAGATGGTAAAGCTCCTGACCTGGAATGCTAATGGCCTTAACTCCCCCCAAAAGAGAAAGAAAATCTTTCATTACTTAAAGCAACACAATAATGATATTATTTGTTTGCAGGAAACTCATATTATACCTAAAGATCAAAAATATCTAGTTAATGCTCACTTGGGATCTCATTTTGTATCTTCTGCTCCTGGGAAAAAAGGGGGAGTAGTTATTTATGTTAAGCAAAACTTATCAGCCTGTTTGGTAGAATCTGATCTTCAAGGGAGATATGTCATGATTGAAGTTGCCTTATATGGTAAGAAAGTACTTATAGTGGGATTGTACGCACCAAATCAACAACAGGAACAATTTTATAGACTACTACACCAGAAATTAACTTTGTTGGATTATAGATCTGTTATATTAATGGGAGACTGGAATGGTGTGTTAGATACTCAAAGAGACAAAAAAGGATCTACTTCTTTCAAACAGGCTATTTATTTATTTATTTATTTATTTATGAGACTTATATACCGCTTTAAGTGCAAGCACTCTCTAAGCGGTGTACACCAGTAAGCAATGTATATATATATATTTTACATTGCCCCCAGCAATCTGGGTCCTCATTTTACCTACCTCGGAAGGATGGAAGGCTGAGTCAACCTTGAGCCGGTGAGATTTGAACTGCTGACCTGCTGAACAGTCAGCTAAAGTGGCCTGCAGTACTGCACTCTAACTGCTGCACCACCTCGGCTCTTATTTAGGCTAAATTACCTAAAGCCTTCTTTGAGTTGAAAGAGGACTGGGAGCTGAGAGATTATTGGCGTGAACGCAATCAGGAGGAGAGAGATTTCACTTTCTTTTCAGATAGACACCAATCTTTTTCAAGAATTGACTTTTTTTTATTACAACTGATTTATATTTTAGGGTAAAGAATGTTAAATTTTTTCCTAGGACATTGACGGATCATAGTCCAGTTTGGATGGAGTTGGTTGATGAAAAAGAGGAGAGGAGATCATGGAGGATGAATGAAAACTTATTTAGACAAGAAAAGAATGTCCAAAAATTAAAGGGGCATTTAAAGGATTATTTTGTTTTAAATATGCATAAGGGAACTTCAATGTCTATGGTATGGGATGCAGGTAAAGCCTTCATGCGAGGGATTTTGATACAAATGAATAATGCTCACAGACAGAAGCAGATTCAGAAACATAAGGAATTGGAAAATGAGATTAAACTAAAAGAAAAAAATTTGATTTTAAACCCTACAGATGAGAAGGTTAAAGAATCTATAAAATTGCTTAAATCACAATTTAATATGTTGATGGCTGATCAAACTGCAATTAATTTATTGTATATGAAACAAAATACATTTTGTAATGCTAACAAACCAGGGAGATGGTTGGCATATCAATTAAGAAAGAAACAGAGACAGAGAATTATAGATAAAATAAATTATAATGGTAAATTGGTATATCAGAAGGAGTTGATTAAGAAATCTTTTTTAGATTATTACCAAAAATTATATAAGAGTACTAAAGTACAGGTTTTAGATATAGATAATTATTTAAATGAAGCCAACTTCCCTAAATTAACAGAAGATCAGAAACAAGAAATTAATGGTTTGATTACTAATGAGGAAATTGAGATGGTGATCAAAGAATTAAAATTAGGTAAAGCACTGGGTACGGATGGCTTGACATCTATTTATTATAAAACTTTGGTGCAAGAGATGGTTCAACCTTTAAGTGAACTTTTTAATAATATATTACAGGGCTCAGAGATTCTCCGTCATGGGGTAGAGCCTTTATATCTTTTATTCCAAAAGAAGAACAGCTTGCCTCCAGAAGCAGTAAATGCTCCAACACTGGAAGTTTTTAAGAAGAGACTGGACAGCCATTTGTCCGAAATGGTGTAGGGTTTCCTGCCCGAGCAGGGGGTTGGACTAGATGACCTCCAAGGTCCCTTCCAACTTTACTATTATTATTATTATTATTATTATTATTATTATTATTATTATTATTATTAAGATCAAGACTTTACTTTACCAAAGAATTATAGACCTGTATCTCTTTTAAATGTAGATTATAAGATTTTTGCAAAAATTTTAGCCAATAGGCTTATGAGGGTTTTGCATCATGTCATACACACAGACCAAACAGGCTTTATAACTGGAAGGTATATGAAGAATAATGTTAGACAAATTATTAATTTATTAGAATATTTAGATAAAAATAATCAAGTTTCCGCAGGATTGATATTTTTAGATGCTGAAAAAGCTTTTGATCAATTGAACTGGCAATTTATGTTAAGATTAATTGAGAAAATGAATTTTGGAGGAAAAATTTTACAAGCTCTTGGTGTTATTTATCAAAAACAAACGGCACAACTTATAGTCAATGGGGGTTTGTCAGAGGTTTTTACAATAGAAAAAGGGACTAGACAGGGATGTCCATTGTCACCACTGCTGTTTGTTTTAACTTTGGAAATATTGTTGATTAAAATTCGAGAATCACAGCAAATAAAAGGAATAGAAGTCAATAAAAAAGAATATAAATTAAGAGCCTTTGCAGATGACTTGGTGGTTACCTTACCACAACCTATTTATTCTGTAGTAGAGTTACTACAATTGATACATCAATATGGACGGTTTTCGGGTTTTAAAATTAACAATAATAAGACTAAAATATTACCTAAAAATATGACTAATCTGGATAAGCAGACTTTGGTTAATTTGACAGATTTTGAGGTTGTTGATAAGGTAAAATATTTGGGGGTTACTCTATCTGTCTCTAATGCAAAATTGTATAAAAATAATTATGAAAAGCTGTGGGTCAAGATACAAAGAGATTTGAAAAATTGGGAGAAGTTGCAATTATCTCTTCTGGGAAGAATTGTGGCGATTAAAATGAATGTTCTGCCAAAGTTTCTTTTTTTATTTCAAATGATACCTATTTTAAAGAACGAGGTTAATTTAAATGAATGGCAGAAAGGTATCAACAAATTTATCTGGGCAGGGAAAAAACCAAGAGTAAAACTTAAAATTATACAAGATACTCGTGAGAGAGGTGGACTCAAGGTACCGAACTTGAAATTGTATTATGATGCTGTGGCTTTAACATTAATTAGTGATTGGGTTAACTTAACAAATGTAGAAATACTCCTCTTGGAGGGTTGGGATTTACTTTTTGGATGGCATGCCTATTTAATTTTTAATAAAAAGGTTGACAGGGTTTTTAAATCTCATATTATAAGGATTTCTTCACTTCGGGTCTGGAGGAAATATTATAGAACTGATTCTAAAATCCCATTATGGGCCATACCATGGCATGCGATAGAGGGGATAAGGAGAGGAGTTAAGATGGATAGTGTTTCTTATGCACAATTACTTAGATGGGATGGCAAAAATTGGCAGTTAAAATCTTTGGAAGATTTAGCACAAGAAAATATTATATATTCATGGTTTCAGTATAGACAAATTGTGGATAGATGGAAGGTAGATTGTAATGTGGGTTTGCTTAGAGAAGATGAGATTTTTTTTAAAACAAGTAAAAGATCAAAGACGAACTCACATTAAGAGAATTTATGGGGTGTTAGTAGAATTGGGATTCAGAAGCAGAATTAGTTAAAGAATGTATGATTAAATGGGCACAAAATTTTGGTGAACCAGTTTTATTAGATACTTGGGAAACTATTTGGGTGAGAAATGTTAAATTTACACAAGCCCAGAATTTAAGGGAGAATTTTTATAAAATGTTTTACAGATGGCACCTTGATCCACAAAAAATGTCTCGTATGTATCCTGACTTACAGCCTAAATGTTGGAGATGTGGATGTTTGGATGCTACTTATTATCATATCTGGTGGTCGTGTAAAAATATAAAAGCTTTTTGGATTAAGATATGGTGGAATATTCAAAGAATTTTTAGAAGGAGGGTAAAATTTACCCCACAATTGTTTTTGTTAGGTATCGTTATTGATTGTGATACTAAGGAGATTACATTGATGTTAAATTTAATTACAGCCGCAAGATTGTTAGTAGGGCAATGTTGGAAGAAGGAATCTTTGCCTACTTTGCAAGAGTGGTTTCTTAAAGTTTCTTATTTGGCGGAAATGGCAAAGATTTCGGCTTTCTTGAAGGATCAATCGCAAGAGAAGTATGTTGCGGTATGGAAAAAATGGATAGATTTTATACAACATAAGTTGGATATAAAAATATTATTTAGTTTTTTTAACAATTTATATTTAAAATTGAATATTTTGTTTTTTGGTTTTTTTTGTTCTTCTTTTTTCCCTTTTTTTATTCTTTTCCTTTCTAAACATTTATTTTTTGTATTCATGTTTTTTATATATATATATACTATTGTTAATTATTTTATAATCTTTTTAATTAATGTATTTAGATTTTTAACTAATGTATTTAGATTCATTTATGGTTTATATCTTTTTTTAAGATTTTTTGATGAAATTTTAATTAAGCCTATATTCAGCTCTGGGAAGGTCGGGGGAGGGAATGGGAGGGTTGGGGAGGTTGGGGGGAAGATTGTTTTGTTTTTGTAAAATCTCAAAAATTTAATAAAAATTATCTTTGAAAAAAAAATAATACTTTGTTTTTATAATTGTTATCCATTAGTATAGGAGACAGAGAGGGTTGGATTAGTTTTTCCATTTCCACAACATTATCACTTTTTAATTGTAAACACTATTTAGATCTTATATTCTTAAACAACTTTCCCATGAATTCATTTTCGTATTTTGTATTTTAGGAAATGTGCATTTTTTTCATGCAATGTTTTTATAAAATTGACATATTTTTCTCTAGTATTTGTGGGGTTTTTTCTCATAAGATTTTTTTAGTTGGGAATCTGGCAAAAGCATTCAGAAAAATGCCATTGTTGATATACGTCATGAGATTCAATATTTGTATGTTTGTCATTCAGCAGAATTTCTCATCTGACTTTTTTGTTTTCTTTGCTCGCTTCTTCCTCCTTCCCTTCCTCCTCTGTCCAAAATATACTGACAAATGTTTTCTTGCTTTTTGCTATTCCAATGGCCACTTAGAAAAGACAATGTAATTCATCATGTTCACATCAACTGTTCAGGTTAAACCTTTTAAAAAAACGCTGCAGGATGTACGCAACATAATTGCCCCAGTTCTATGGCTTACCCTTCTTTGATTTGTCCACTTCTAATCCAGTTATCGCTGTGAGTAGATTTTCCCAAGAGCTCACATTACTACAGACTACCCCAAAACATTAATTTAGTTCACAGTTTAAATCACTGGGGATATGCAATTATCCCAAAACATTGTCAATTTAATGGCAGAAGGAGGGGAGGAGAAGAAGAAGAATCAAATAAAATTAAAACAAGGTTAAAACTTAAGTTCCATGATTTGTAATTAGAATGACATAAGGTATATTTCTTTAATCATTTGACTGACAAATTGAAGACTGATATGTAAATGATTATATATGCTACAAACTAACAAAAAACACTTGTCTACTTCTCATTATATTTGATGGGGGAAATGCTTTGAGTATTATTCAAAGGAAAAGAACACTCTGTGTTCTTGCATTTAGTTACAAAGTAACCAAGGAATGTGGAAATTTGTGAATGCCCTTTCTTCAGTGTATGGTAATGTCTCCAGCAGTCTAAAGTCTGTTTCCCATGTTTCAGTTCAGTTCCCCAGGAAGATGTTCCTACTGTTTGACTTTTCAATCAATCGTATCACCAACAGCAAGGATTTTGTATCATTCAGAAATTTTGGGATCGCCCCAATTTTTCTTCCTAGAAATTTAGAGAGAAATATTTAATGGCATTTGTGTACAGTTCCACCAGTTCTACTTTTCAGGACTTCTCTTTTGACTTTTCATAAGCATCCACTCTCCAAGGACTGGAAATAGCAAGCAAATACTAAGAATGGCTACTACATTAATTAAGGTGCTGGCTTCTTACTGCTAATAGTAGTAGAGAAACACCACTGTGATCACCTGGGAGGGTAGGCTATTTTTAGTTTAAACAGCTTAGGTGGTTTTAAGGAAAAGAAATGTGGCATATAAAAGATTTCATTAATAAATAAATAACATTTGGGAGGAAAGGCAAGAAGCAGAGCTATTGGAAATTATCTTGCCCTTCTGGGGACATTTGGTGAAGTCATTTCTTTTTTACTTGTCATTTGAGGTTGCCCAGAGTTGGGGGCCACCCAGAATTGTCTAAAAGATGGATGGCCATATAATTTTTTAAAATAAATAAATAAATAAAAATAACTAAATATTGGAAAAGGCTAGCAACTGGGAGCCCATTACAGAAAAGTTATATAGAGTTGTAACAGCAACATAGCAAACCATAAAGCAAGTTTAGAACATCTGCTTCAAGAAACAAATAGGGATCTCCTGATTGGCTAAGGCTGCCACTATCATTTTCCATATGCCAATGTATCTTTTATGATGCAGTATCATGTGAGTCTGAAAAGCTCCAAACCTTCAGGTAAGGAAAAACTGCATAAATATGAGGGACTTCAATATGTCACTGTGTTTATGCTGTATACATCAGAGATTGGCTGAATAATGAACATAATAAATACCTCTAGATCAGAGATCCCCAACCTTTTGGGCACCAGGGACCGGTTCCGTGGAGAGAGGTTTTTCCGTGGACCAGAGGGGCCATGGTTTTGTGTGCCACCTGCATCCCGCGGATGGGGCTTTGCTTGTTTGTGCAGACCGGTTGCTGGCATGCCACAGCCCGGCACTGGTCCACAGACCAGGGGTTGGGAGCCTTGCTCTAGATCACTTTCTCTAAAATAATTCAATCAACCCAGGTACTTATAAATAATTATAAATACTAATAGTACTACCCCAAAGCCTGGGTATACACACAGTCTCTAAAACCTTTGGATACAATTACTAAATTGCCATTTTGTTGTTTCTAAATTGTAATGTTAATGTAATGAAATCCAAAATTATTTAACACATAGTTGCTGAGTACATTAAACTACCCTGAATTGTTATTAATTCTAAATAGGAGTAAAGTGATTGCATGCATACAATGCCTTTTAGAAGCATCCTGGTCCTTAGCTCAATCAGCTATTTTGGAGGAATGTACCATTTAATGCATGCTGAGCCCCTTTGTCTAGGGGAAGAGAGGATAAAGGATGGGGTAGGTGTTTTGAGGGGAGGTTGAGGGTGTGATGGACACAAGGAGATATAGTAAGAAACATGGTATGGCCTTGAGCTAATACAACATTCATCCCCCATGAAGGGCTGCAAGGCCTGGTCTTCAGAGCTTCAAAGATCTCAGTTTCTATAGCTTTTTTCTTAGGGCTTTAGAGAATAAGTCAACCCTCTCCTAACTCTGACTGCCTCCCAAGTACTGGAAGATATTATCCCTAATTTAGACTAGACATACCTAGTTTCATTAACCATTCCTCATATAGTTTAGCCTCCAGATGCCTTATCCCAAAAGGCTGATATTACTTTAAATTTTGTATTTTTATGACTTTTATATTGTTTTATTTTCTTCATGTATTTTGTTAGCCACTTTGAGGCAGTGGTGGGATTCAGCCAGTTCGCACCACTTCAGCAGAACCGGTAGCTAATTTTTTATTGCCCAGGCCCAGAATGGACTTCAGAAGCCGCATCCACACAGAGAACTGGTTGTTCACATATTTGACTCCCACTGCTGCTTTGAGGCAAATGCATAGTGTTGCCTACCCGGTCGTATCTTATAATTATAGGGCTCAGAGGGACTTTGGAGGTCTTCTAGTTCAACCTCCTGCTCAAGGTTTTATATCATCCTGGACAAATAGTTGTCCAGTCTTTAATCTGTCTGCCTCTGACTTTAAAGTCCCTGCTGAAAACATCTCATTAATAAAAACATATTTCCTGGGTAAAGTTACCTTTTCTTTTTCTGAAGAACATAAGTGCAAGGAATAACAGAGAACTCCAATTCCCTTGTGTAATCACCTTTCTGCAGCAACCTTTCAATGTTAAATCTCTGTTTCTTGGTTTTCTTTTTTCAGCCTCTCTCACTCTCTGACATTTGAAATAGTATACCTTAAAAACTGTGGTATAATTATCATATGATATCTAACAACATATTCCGTATGAGGGTTTATTTTTTTTTATTTGCAGAGTATATATATATATATATATATATATATATATATATATATATGCACTCTGGACGGCAGCACACAAGCAAGAAATGAGAAGGAGAAAGGGGGAGTGACAGAAATCAAGTGGGATAACACCCACGGTGACTATGGTTGTGGGGGTGGGAAATATAAAGAAAAAAGGGGACAGTGTATTGCAACGGAGCAACCTGAATGGAGCAGGGGAGGGGATGATGGAAATACACAATTAAACAAAGTGGAGGATGCAATGAAGCAAAAAAAGGGGGGAAATATTCCACCAGACCCCGAATCTAGCGAAGAGAACACACCTGATGCCATTTACATAAGCAGGAAAATACAAGAAAGGAATAATTGCCAATAAGAAACCGGCAACCGGAATACAGTCTATTTCATCAGGCCTGGTGACGAGATCTAAGAGCTGGGTGCAGACCCTGACCAACCTATAAAGGGGACTCTCCTACTGACCGGCATTTTGAGCCCTGACGACTTCGGCAGTCGCCAACAAAAGCTAGGCGTTTTATCGAAATTTTATTGAAATTTTATTGGTGTTTTACTAAATTTTATTACATTTTTATAGCATTCTCTGGTGCTCATGTTTATTTGTCTGATTTTAAGTATGGATATACCCAGGGATCATATTTTTAGTGTAATTACTAATATATAGATATAGATATAGATATAATATCCTACATAGAACATTATTAGAGTTTCATATGTACATTTACTTAATTTCAGGGTCAATTCATCTAATAGAAAAATTGCAGTTTGTCATCAAACTGTGATCTTAGAAACATGGCTGCTATGGTGGATTAGATGAAAATTAACCAATGGATGCTTAATTGAAACAGATTATTAGGACTATCCCTCAGAAGAAATGGAGTAGCCTTCATAGTCAATAAAAGAATAGGAAAAGCAATACTGGGATACAATCCCCAAAATGACAGAATGATCTCAATTCAAATCTAAGGCAAACCATTCAATATCACAATAATCCAAATCTATGCCCCAACCACTGGTGCTGAAGAGGATGAAATTGACCGGTTCTATGAAGCCCTACAGCACCTTATATAGAATTAACACCAAAAAATGATGTCCTTATCATCATGGGGGGTTGGAATGCTAAGGTAGGAAGCCAAAAGATAACCGGAATAACAGGCAAATTTGGCCTTGGAGTATAAAATGAAGCAGGGCACAGGCTGATAGAATTTTGTCAAGAGAATACGATGGTCATAACAAACACTCTTTTCCAACAACCCAAGAGACGTCTCTACACATGGACATCACCAGACGGTCAACATAGAAATCAGATTGACTATGTGCTCTGCAGCCAAAGATGGAGAAGCTCTATACAGTCAGTAAAAACAAGACCAGGAGCTGACTGTGGCTCAGATCATGAGCTTCTCATTGCAAAATTTAGGCTTAAACTGAAAAAAGTAGGGAAAAGTACTAGGCCAATCAGGTATGAACTAAATCATATTCCTGATGAATATACAGTAGAGGTGACAAATAGATTTAAGGAATTAGATCTGATAGACAGAGTGCCTGAAGAACTATGGATGGAAGTTCGCAACTTTGTACAAGACGTAGCAACTAAAACCATCCCAAAGAAAAAGAAATGCAAGAAAGCAAAATGGCTATCTGAGGAAGCTTTGCAAATAGCTGAGGAAAGAAGGGAAGTGAAAGGCAAAGGAGAAAGAGAAAGATACACCCAATTGAATGCAGAATTCCAGAGAGTAGCTAGAAGAGATAAGAATGCCTTCTTAAATGAACAGTGCAAAGAAATAGAAGAAAACAACAGAATAGGGAGGACCAGAGATCTCTTCAAGAAAATTGGAGATATGAAGGGAACGTTTCATGCAAAGATGGGCATGATAAAGGACCAAAATGGCAGGGACCTAACAGAGGCAGAAGAGATTAAGAAGAGATGGCAAAACTACACAGAAGAACTATACAAGAATGAGCTTAACGTCCCAGATAACCACAATGAGATGGTCACTGACCTCGAACCAGACATCCTAGAATGTGAAGTGAAATGGGCCTTAGAAAATCTGAGCAACAACAAAGCTAGTGGAGGTGACAGTATTCCAGCTGAGCTATTCAAAATCTTAAAAGACGATGCAGTAAAAGTGCTACACTCAATTTGCCAGCAAATTTGGAAAACTCAACAGTGGCCACAGGATTGGAAAAGGTCAGTTTACATTCCAATTCCAAAGAAAGGCAATGCCAAAGAATGTTCAAACTATCGCACCATTGCACTCATTTCACATGCTAGTAAAGTTATGCTTAAAATCCTACAAGCTAGACTCCAGCAGTATGTGGATCGAGAACTACCAGAAGTACAGGCAGGATTTCGAAGAGGCAGAGGAACTAGAGATCAAATTGCCAACATACGCTGGATCATGGAGAAAGCTAGGGAGTTCCAGAAAAACATCTACTTCTGCTTCATTGACTATGCTAAAGCCTTTGATTGTGTGGATCACAACAAATTATGGCAAGTTCTTAAAGAGATGGGAATACCAGACCATCTTATTTGTCTCTTGAGAAACCTATATGCAGGTCAAGAAACAACAGTGAGAACTGGACACGGAACCACTGATTGGTTCAAAATTGGAAAAGGAGTCCGGCAAGGCTGTATACTATCGCCCTGCCTATTTAACTTATATCCAGAGCACATCATGAGAAAGGCAGGGCTAGATGAATCAAAAGTTGAAATTAAGATTGCCGGGAGAAATATCAACAACCTAAGATATGCAGATGATATCACTCTAATGGCAGAAAGTGAAGAGGAACTAAAGAGCCTCTTGATGCGGGTGAAGAAGGAGAGTGCAAAAGTTGGCTTGAAACTCAACATTAAGAAAACCAAAATCATGGCATCTGGCCCTCTCAATTCCTGGCAAATAGATGGGGAAGAAATGGAGGTAGTGACTGCAGGGACTGCAGCCAAGAAATTAAAAGACGCTTGCTCCTGGGGAGGAAAGCTATGGCAAATCTAGACAGCATACTAAAAAGCAGAGACATCACCCTGCCAACAAAAGTGCGTATAGTCCAGGCCATGGTTTTCCCAGTTGCAATGTATGGCTGTGAAAGTTGGACCATAAGAAAGGCTGAGCGCCAAAGAATTGAGGCCTTTGAACTATGGTGCTGGAGAAGACTCCTGCGAGTCCCTTGGACTGCAAGGCGTTCAAACCGGTCAGTCCTAGAAGAGATCAACCCCGACTGCTCTTTAGAAGGCCAGATCCTGAAGTTGAAACTCAAATACTTTGGCCACCTAATGAGAAGGAAGGACTCACTGGAGAAGGGCCTAATGCTGGGAAAGATTGAGGGCAATAGAAGAAGGGGACGACAGAGAATGAGATGGCTGGATGGAGTCACTGAAGCAGTAGGTGTGAACTTAAATGGACTCCAGAAGATGGTAGAGGACAGGAAGACCTGGAGGAACATTGTCCATGGGGTCGCGATGGGTCGGACACGACTTTGTAATTAACAACAACAACAACAAATTAGGACTATTTCTCAAAGTGGACATGTTCAATTTCATATGGTCTCAAAACTTTCCTAAGACTCATCACTGTAAACTGGGGGTTCTTCAATACTTGGGAGGAAAAAACAAAATAAGTGAAATCTCAAGTACATAGCATCTAATCTTGCATTAAGATATAGTACATTAGTTCTTAATGTTACACAGGGTTTTATCCAATGCCCTAAAATACTGCAAAATATTATAGCATTTCTTTGAGGACAAGAAGCTGATTTGAACTGACCTAGCAATAGATAATAAGAAGAGAAACTGGACACTCACACCCATGGAGCTTTCTTAACTGACAAAATCAATTCAAGAAAAGAATTTAGGTGTCTCTATGATATTAGATTATCTTCATTACATGCAGACGTGCTTTTGCTGAATCACTTTTAGTTATATGTGGTATCATATCATTCCAAGAAAGAAAACAGAACTCATATAATCAAAACATTTGAAAAACTCTCCCAATTGCAAATCTGGAGCTACGAAAGATACATATAAAATCATTAAAAAACCTTTAACTGGGACAGATCTTAGCTTTTAAAAATACTCAACAAGCAGTTTTCTGAAAAGTAGGCTAAAATTCAAGTCCAGTTGTAAAGTATTTTAACTAAAATATAAGAGGAAAGAAAGAAAGAAAGAAAGAAAGAAAGAAAGAAAGAAAGAAAGAAAGAAAGAAAGAAAGAAGAAAGAAAGAAGAAAGAAAGAAAAAAGAAAGAATATTGTTCATGATTATGAAAAATAGGAGTCAATACTCTAATATTGCATAGCCCATGCATGAGATCAGACAGAAAATTGGATATTGATACAGCTATTTTGAAGAGTCAATAAGCTTTCTGATGACTGATACCTTCAGGCGGGCTGGTAATATCAATATCACTATTTGGAAACTAGAGAAAGATACTGTAATGCAATATTCTCTTTGTGGCATCTTTAAGAGTAACCCTAGCTCTGACAACTAGTAAACTGCCCAGACTCTAGGGTTTTTATTAATGTCTCTTTAGCCACAATGCAATGAACTGAAAATTAATCCTTCTTCAGCTTCTTTATATGCCAATAATAGATTTTAAAAATACAGAAAGAATAGCCAATTAAAAAAAGATTTTAAAAGAGGCAAATAATAGAATAAAGTTGGGTCATGGTTGTTCAAAAATATTTTCAGCAGGTAATTCTATCAACCTGAAGCTATGATCTGATTTTCTATTAATTAAAATATCCAAAGATGTATACAACACCAAGCAATAAGCATATCAAGTGGGTTTTTAAACAAAAGGGAAAACAGCTAAAACCATTTTCCATTAAATAGCATCTCTCTTTCTAGCAATCCCTAGTTTAGCAAAACAGACAATACTGTTTTAAAAAAACAGAAACTGAAAAAATAAAAAGTATATCTGTTATGTCCCGAGCCTTTGCAAACGGCTCGGGCGTTTGCAGGCAGTCCCGGGCAGGTGCAAAGCTGCCCGGGACCAGACAGGCTGTCGCCAGCGCCGTGCGCATGCGCGGGTGCTGGCGCGGGAAAAGTAACCCATTTACCCGGGAGTTGCCTATATAAGGGGCTGCGAGGCGTTTGGGCTGAGCTGAAGCCATCTTCCTGTAAGCTGAACGCTGAATAAAAGAACCTGAGAACTCCAGCTGCTTCTCGTGTCTGTTTCCCGCCAAGGACGCAACACTGGCGACGAAGGTGGGATGCCTTGCACTACCTGGAAAGGAAAAAGTGTAAGCTTACCCAAGGAGTCCTGAGCGGCGGAAGAGGAACGGTGTTGACTCAGCAGCTGCCCGCCAATCCAGTGCGCATTCGGGGGTAGGCTGGCTGATAGACCCGTCTCCTGAAGATCCGAAGATGGCGAAAATCGGAAGGCTTGCGGAATTCGAC
Source organism: Crotalus tigris (assembly GCF_016545835.1). Taxonomy (NCBI): domain Eukaryota; kingdom Metazoa; phylum Chordata; class Lepidosauria; order Squamata; family Viperidae; genus Crotalus; species Crotalus tigris. Next base: position 1,017,721 of record NW_024100413.1, on the reverse strand, counting down.
GTCTCACATCCAGAGCGGTGGGAGTCCTACGTATCCAGAATGGAGAACTACTTCAAGGCAAACCAAGTGAGGGAAGATAGCTTGAAGGCTGCCACCCTGCTTTGCGCTTGCGGCCAAGACGCCTTCGAAATCGCAGAAAACCTTGCAGCACCTGTTCCAGTAGAGTCTGTAAGCTACGCAGACCTGAAGAAGCTGCTGAAGGACCACTTCCACCCCAAGGTGTCCGTTATCTCATGGCGCCACACCTTCGAGCAGAGGGATCAACGGTCCGGGGAGTCAGCCAAGGAGTACATCGCCGCGTTACGGAAGGCCGCCAAGCCCTGCGAGTTCAAGGACCTCGAGGAACGACTGAGGGACCGATTCGTGTGCGGGTTGAGGCATCGAGAGCTACAACAGAGACTTTTCGCTAAGGAAGAATTATCCTTCCAAGACGCTTTAAGGGAAGCCACCGCGGAAGAAGCAGCAGGCGGCGCCGTCAAGAACATGCGGCCGATCAGAAGCAGTGCAGAGGGTGCGTCCGTGCACCAAGAAGACGTCCGACGAAACTCCGAGGAGGATCCGGACGAAGAAGTCGACCGTCTACACCCCGCGAAGGGAGAAAATCAGAAGGAAAGCTCTTCAGCTCCGCTCAAGTGCATCGGCTGTGGAGGTCGCCACAGGAGAACCGACTGCAAGTTCCGCTCCGCTACCTGCCGGGCATGCGGCAAACAAGGGCACATTGCAGCTGTGTGTCTGGGCCGACGAAAGGCACAACCTCAAGAAGAACGCCTGAAGGGTACCAGAGTCCCCAGCCAGAATAGGGTAGGTTTTTGCGCTTCGCGTAGAAACATTTGTAGGACAGGCACACACAAGCCCATGAAGAAAAAGCTGTCACTCAACGTGAAGCTACAAGGGGTTCCATTATCTATGGAACTAGACACAGGGTCTGCCCTTTCCATCATTTCATTGCATACATTTAGGAAGATTTGTTCCAGTAGTGGGACTAAGGCCAAGTTAAGGCCTTCTGATATTGTATTAACTGATTTTCAGAACTCAAGAGTGTGTGTTAAGGGGGAGGCCACCCTTAACGTGCAATACAAGAGTTTTGAAGGTCCACTAGACTTGTTAGTAGTAGGGGGTGAAAGAACGAGTCTCATAGGACTCGATTGGTTTGAGGCCCTGGGGATACACGTCACAGGACTCAACAGCTTACAAACACTCGACCTACAGGAAGTCTGCAAGGAATTTGCAGATGTTTTCAGCCCCCAGCTGGGCACATTCAAAGGACCACCTGTGTCCTTAAAGCTAGACCCCACTGTCACTCCCATTAGGATTAAAGCAAGAAGGGTCCCTTTTGCTTTAAAAAGTAAGATTGACACTGAATTAGACAAACTAATCCAACAAGGAATCCTAGAACCTGTTGATTCCAGCCCATGGGAGACCCCCATTGTCACGCCTCTAAAGGCAAATGGGGACATTCGCATTTGTGCTGATTACAAATGCACACTCAATAAGGCATTGCAGCAACATGCCTATCCTGTTCCTGTGGTCAGTCACATCCTGGCCTCTCTCAAGGGGGGGCGTGTTTTTGCAAAGCTTGACCTAGCTCAAGCATATCAACAGCTGCCTGTTGATGATGATGCTGCCATAGCTCAGACCATTGTGACCCACAGGGGAGCCTTTAAGGTAAAAAGGCTACAGTTTGGAGTGAATGTCGCTCCTGGGATTTTCCAAAGCGTAATGGAAAACACACTACGAGGTATACCAGGGGTCTGCCCCTACTTTGACGATGTCTTGATTGCAGGAGACTCCACACACATTCTAGCTGAAAGGCTTAGGGCTGTCCTGTTAAGATTCAGGAAATCAGGCCTTAAGCTCAGAAAAGACAAATGCAAGATTGGGGTGCCTTCTACTGAATTTCTGGGATTCAAAATTGATGCTGCTGGGATTCATCCTGCTGAATCCAAACTAACTGCTATTTTAGAAGCACCCAGGCCAAAGTCTAAGGCCGAACTTCAGGCCTTCCTAGGCCTCCTGAATTTCTACAATTCTTTTCTTCCACATAAAGCTAGTGTAGCTGAGCCTCTTCACAGGCTACTAGACAAACAAGCTGTGTGGCTGTGGTCACAAGCACATGAGGCTTGCTTTAAAGAAGTCAAGGCCTTGCTCACTTCTAACAGTGTTCTTGCACATTTCAACGAGTCTCTTCCTGTGTGCATCGCTTGTGATGCATCCCCCTACGGGGTTGGAGCTGTCCTGAGTCACCTCAGGTCTGATGGAACTCAGGTTCCTATTGCATACTACTCCAGAACATTGTCTTCTGCCGAGCGCAACTACGCTCAGATAGACAGGGAGGCTCTGGCTGTTGTTGCTGGAATTAAAAAATTCCACGATTTTCTATATGGCAGGCATTTCACGGTCTTCACTGACCATAAGCCTCTGCTGGGACTGTTTACCACACGTAAGCAGACTCCCCACATCATTTCCCCTAGAATGCTTAGGTGGTCTATTTTTTTGTCTGCATATGATTTTTCATTACTCCACAAGCCTGGGAAAGAAATGGGCCATGCTGATGGCCTCAGTAGGTTGCCTCTGCCAGTAGTAGAAGCTGACCCCGCGCCAGCTGTCAACATTCTATCAATCCAAGCCTTGCCCGAGCTTCCTCTTAGTGCCAGGGATGTTACCGCTGAAACAGGTACAGATCACACACTTTCACGTGTCCGCTCCTGGGTCCTGTCCGGGTGGCCTGAGCACTGCCCTAGTCCTGAGTTTCAGAGTTTCTGGTCCAAAAGGAACGAATTGTCCCTTTCTCAGGGTTGTTTGCTTTGGGGAAACAGAGTTGTCATTCCCACCTCAATGAGGACTAGGGTCTTAGAATCCCTCCACGAGGGTCATCCTGGCATTGTTCGTATGAAGGCTCTTGCACGCAGCCACTTGTGGTGGCCTGCTTTAGATAAAGATATTGAGGCTAAGGTACACGCATGCCACATGTGCCAACGATCTCGCCCAGAGATGCCCCAAGCTCCTGTGCATAAATGGGAGGAAACACAGTCCCCATGGTCTAGGGTGCACATTGACTACGCTGGGCCCTTTCAGGGCCAGTTCTTCTTGGTCCTTGTTGACAGCCATTCAAAATGGCTTGAGGTTGTGCCTGTCTCGACCACCACCACTGCAAAGACTATTCAGGTACTGAGGGGGATTTTTGCTGCACACGGGCTGCCAGATGTCATTGTGTCTGACAACGGCCCTCAATTCACCTCCTCCGAATTCCAAGCTTTCTTACAGGCAAACCTGATTCGTCATGCCACATCTGCGCCCTTTCACCCTTCCACCAACGGTATGGCTGAACGCATGGTGCGCATCGCAAAGGACGCCTTGAAGAGACTCACCTACGGGGACTGGCATCACAGGTTGGCTGACTTTCTCCTTTCTTATCGCACCACACCGTCCACTTCTACAGGGAGAAGTCCAGCTGAACTTCGTTGGGGGCGCCAACTTACTACGAGACTTGACCGGTTGCATCCGGACAGACTGCCTTCATCTACCTCACATCCTAGGGCACCTAGACAACTACTTGTGGGTGCCCCGGTTTGGGCTCGCAATTACGGGCCTGGTCATACATGGGTCCCCGCTTCTGTGTCCAGGATCACAGGTCCTCTCTCCTACGAGGTTGCCCTGGACAACGGTCGTGTCCTGCGTCGGCACATCGACCAACTCCGCTCTAGGCGGGACTTTTCTGCTGAAACTCCTGGGTCTTTTCCAGGGGGGGAGGGGGACCCTTTGGAGCAAAGGGAAGGGCAAGAGTTACTGCCCATCTCCACTGAGGGAGCCACAGACGGCTCGTCCCAAGATTCTGCAATTGCTCCGAAAAGGAAGTCATGGAGCTTACCCACACAACAGGCATCCACGCCTACTCCAGCCAGGGAGTCACCCCGGGGGCATACTCACTTTCCACACACATCACACAGCACTCCAGTCACGGAGGATACCCGGGGGCATCCCAACAAATCATTCCCCGCAAGAGAGCTGGCACACAATCCCCAAAGTTGGCCTGACCTTACCCCAAATCCTACAGAGGGTCAAACATACACAGAGCTAGTCGAGGAACCAAGTCCCGACTACAACACCCCTAGCACAAATCAGGGGACACCTGAGTTTTGGGAGAGTACAGAAACCCACATGAGCCCAAACACAGAATGGGGTTCAGGGAATGGACAGCCTCCTGACAGGTCTTGGACTGACCTAGGAGGTCCTACAGAGACGCCCAGCAGCGGCTATCACTTCAAGGGGCCTGAGGGTCTACAGCTAGGCAGGTCAACCAGGTCACAAAGCAACAGAAGCCCTGGCCTGACGAGCCCGGTGGGCAAGCAAGCAGGCCAGGCATCGGGGCACAGTCCTTGGAAGACACCAGGGCACAATAGAGAGAATAGGCTCACGCCTCCCTCCAGTCAGGGGACTTATGCCAGTAACCCACAGCTAAGAAGGTCACAGAGAGCAAAGAAATCTCCCAAGTACCTAGAAGACTACATAACATTGCTGGCAAGGCAAAGGCCAGTAAACAGTGGGAGCACTGGGGAGCAAAATGTTATATAAAATAAATGCTGTATGTTGGTAGTAGTTTTAGCCCGGGGGAAAGGGGTGTTATGTCCCGAGCCTTTGCAAACGGCTCGGGCGTTTGCAGGCAGTCCCGGGCAGGTGCAAAGCTGCCCGGGACCAGACAGGCTGTCGCCAGCGCCGTGCGCATGCGCGGGTGCTGGCGCGGGAAAAGTAACCCATTTACCCGGGAGTTGCCTATATAAGGGGCTGCGAGGCGTTTGGGCTGAGCCGAAGCCATCTTCCTGTAAGCTGAACGCTGAATAAAAGAACCTGAGAACTCAAGCTGCTTCTCGTGTCTGTTTTCCCGCCAAGGACGCAACAATATCCATTTAAAAAGATTTTTAACTAGGATCCCAGATTAATTGATCGATTGATTATGTGCCATCAAATCGTGATCAGTTCTTAGCAACAAGAAGATTTTTCTTTATGATGATCTTTCTAGTCTTCCAATGGTGTATTCATTGCAACTGTAACTGAGTCTATCCACCTTGTTGCTGGTTACCCTCTTCTTTTCCTTTTCATCTTTCCCAGAATTACAGCCTTCTCCAGAGAGCTAGGCCTTTGCATAATGTGCCTGAAATAGGATAATTGAGCCTCATCATTTGTGCCTCAAGTGAAAATTCAGGGGTTGATTTGTTCAATATCCATTGTTTTGTTTTCCTTCACTGGCTATAATATTCTCATGAGTCTTCTGCGAGACCAAAATTTGATTGGATTTCTGGTGTTAACACCAGAAAAACAATCAAGCAGTAAACAACAGTCTAATAAAAAAACCTACCCAGAATGAAACAATACCTCCACCAACTGTGACAGCGCAAACTACTATATATAAACAGAGACCAAATTTCACTCCCTTCTAGCACTGAAAATGTTACTGTTAAGTCCTTTGAGAAATCAGAGGCCTGGAGACTCATCTTTAACAGTTCAACTCTTTATTCACTTCGTTACAACACCCAACTGACACTAAGAGGCTCGCAGGCCTCTTAAGTATGCACGGATCCCCGGGCAAATCCAATACAGCTGATTAGTGCGTTTTCGCGCCTCATTCATGCGCGAGAGGCTGGCACCGCACTGTCTGGTCCAGGGCAGCTTGCAGCAACCTGGGACCATGGCAACGTCCCGAGCTTGCTTCTGCAGGCTGTCCAACTCAGCATACCTTGGAGGAGTGGTAATCCCCAGGTCCACAATGGACCTTCCCTGGGAGCACTGTCCCTCGGCCTCGAGGCCAGCCAATGCTGGATTCTGGGCATCAGGGCCACCCCTGAGCTCGGGAGTTTTCCCACCTGTGCCTGAGGTGCCAGAATCAGGAGTCACCTCCCTGGCCACCCCTCTTCCTGCTGACCTCCTTTGTGAGGTAGTTGCTGGGACGTACCCTCGCCCTTGCTGGAATTCCTGGTCACTGTTCTCTTGTGAGATATGAGGATACCCCCTGTCAAACTCCCTGTCTGGAGTGTTATCTGTTGAAGGTGAGTAATGTGGACACCCCCGGTATGTCTCCCTGTCTGGAGTAATTGTGAATAAGTGGGGAAACCCCCTATATCTTGAATCTTCATACTGCATATTATCATCCCCCCCCCAGAGCAGAGCCAGGAGCGGAAGAGTGAGAGTCCAATCCCCAACGCAACTGATCTATGTGCCTGCGAATGATACAGCCGTCTCCCAAAGTCACTTTGTGCGACAATGGACCCGAGGCCTTGCAGACTACAGCTGTCACCCAGAGATGACCAGGCCCATAGTTACGTGCCCAGACCGGATCCCCCACTTGGACCCTCCTAGGTGCCCGCGGTTGAGACACCTGTGAAGCCATCGGTCAGGATGCAGCCTGTCCAGCTTCGTTATGAGGCGGCAACCCCAGCGGAGTTCAGCAGGGCTCTTTCCCGTGGCAGTGCATGGTATGGTGCGGTGAGCAAGAAGGAAATCTGCTAACCTGTGATGGCAGTTACCATAAGTCAATCTCTTGAGGGCATCTTTGGTAGTGCGCACCATTCTCTCAGCCATTTCATTGGAGGATGGGTGGAAGGGAGCCGACGTCGCATGCCGGATCATGTTGGCTTGCAGGAAAGCCTAGAACTCAGAAGAAATAAATTGGGGACCATTGTCTGAAACCAACACATCCGAAAGACCATGTGATGCAAAAATGCTTCTCAACACCTGGATGGTCCTGGCAGTAGTAGTGGAGGAAACAAGAACAACCTCTAGCCATTTGGAATGGCTGTCAACCACAATGAGGAAAAATTGCCCCTGAAAGGGCCCAGTGTAATCTATATGCACCCTGGACCATGGGAATTGAGTTTCCTCCCACCTGTGTACTGGGGCCTGAGGCATTTCAGGCCGGGACTGTTGGCATGCTTGGCATCCATGAACCTGGGCCTCGATAGTCTTATTGAGACCCGGCCACCAAAGATGGTTGTGCGCAAGGGCCTTCATCCTTACTATATCAGGATGTCCATTGTGCAAAGAGCACAAGACTCTAGGCCTCAACGAGGTAGGAATTACAACCCTGCTACCCCATAACAGGCAACCTTTGAAAGTGGAAAACTCATGCTTCTTTTTCCAGAAGCTCTGAAACTCCATATCGGGACACTTGTCAGGCCATCCTGACAATACCCATGACAACACGCATGTGAGCGTGTGATCAGTTGCAGTTTCTGCAGCCACATCCCTGGCATTGAGGGGACACTCTGGTAATTCCTGAATTGACAGAATATGAACAGCTGGAGCCGGATTAGGCTCCAATTGCTGCAAGGGCAATCTACTCAGGCCATCAGCATGGCCCATATCTTTACCAGATTTCTGAATCAAGGTAAAGTTGTATGCTGACAGAAAAATGGACCATCTCAGCATACGAGGAGAAATGATATGTGGGGTCTGTTTGTTTGTGGTAAACAACCCCAAGAGAGGCTTATGGTCAGTATAGACTGTAAATTTGCGGCCATATAAGAAATCATGAAATTTCTTAATGCCAGCCACTATGGCCAAAGTCTCTCTGTCAATCTGAGCATAAATACGCTCAGCAGAAGACATGGTCCTGGAATAATAAGCTACAGGGACTTGAGTCCCATCAGCCTTCAGATGGCTGAGTACTGCTCCTACCCTGTAAGGAGATGCATCGCAGGCAATGCACACAGGCAGCTGCTCGTTGAAATGAGCTAAGACAGTATTGGAAGTTAGCAAGGCCTTAACCTCATTGAAACTCTTTTCATGGACCTTAGTCCACTGCCAAGGAGCCTGTTTGTCCAAGAGCCTATGTAAGGGCTCTGCCACAGCAGCCTTGTGAGGTAGGAATGAATGATAAAAATTTAAGAGGCCCAGGAAGGCTTGCAATTCACCCTTGGATTTAGGGCTAGGGGCCTCTTGTATAGCTCGCAACTTGCCTTCAGCAGGATGGATACCCTGGGCATCTATTCTAAATACCAAGAATTCAGTGGAATTGACTCCAATTTTGCATTTTTCCTTTTTCAGTTTAAGGCCTGCTTTTCTGAAACGAAGCAAGACAGCTCTTAATCTCTCAGCTAGCATTTGAGATGACTCCCCAGCAATGAGGACATCATCAAAGTATGGGCAGACCCCTGGAATTCCACGCAGCGTGCTTTCAATGATGCTTTGGAATATGCTAGGGGCTACACTAACCCCAAATTGCAGTCTCTTGACCTTAAAAGCTCCTCTATGAGTGACTATAGTTTGTGCTTCTGCAGCTGCCTCATCAACAGGCAACTGTTGGTAGGCCTGTGCCAGAGCAAGCTTTGCAAAGATGCTGCCCCCCTTAAGGGATGCCAGAATGTGATTTACTACTGGAACTGGATAAGCATGCTGTTGTAAAGCCTTATTTAGTGTACATTTGTAATCTGCACAAATACGTATCTCCCCATTAGCCTTTAAAGGCGTTACTATAGGGGTTTCCCATGGGCTTGAATCTACAGGTTCTAAAACCTTGCTGTAGCAGTTTGTCCAGTTCAGCATCAATCTTGGCCTTGAAGGCAAAAGGTACCCTCCTTGGCTTAACCCTGATGGGGGTGATTGTTGGGTCTAACCTTAATGAGACTGGAGGCCCCTTGAAGGATCCAAGCTCTGAACTAAACACATCTGCAAACTCCTTGCAGACTTCTGCCAGGCATGACGTTTGCAAACTGTGCAGCCCAGTGATTTGGATGCCCAAAGCCTCGAATCAATCGAGTCCAATAAGGCTAGTGCGTTCCCCCCCCACTACTAACACGTCTAGAGGACCTTCAAAATCCTTATGTTGCACCTTAAGGGTGGCCTCCCCCTTAACACACACTTTAGAATTCTGAAAATCTGTGAGAATTATGTGGGATGGTCTTAGTTTGGCCCTAATGCCACTACTGTTGCAAATCTTTCTAAATGTACTGTTAGAAATAATAGAGAGAGCGGACCCTGTGTCCAACTCCATAGCTATAGGAACCCCTTGCAACCTTACTTTTAAAGACAGTTTTCAAGGGTTTATGTGTTCCTGTCCTCAAAATACTCCTGCACGATGCGCAGAAACCCACCCTGTTTTGGCTGGGGACCCTGGTACCTTTCAGATGCAATTCTTCCTGAGGTTGTACCTTCTGTTGACTCAAACATACGGCTGCAATGTGGCCTCGCTTTCCACACCCTCTGCATATGTCAGACCGGAACCTGCACTCAGCTTTTTTGTGGCTTCCACCACATCCGAAGCATTTGATGGCTGTAGTGGCTTTGTCCAGACGCCACTTCTGCTTCTTCCTTGATGGCAGGTAAAGTCTATTCACCTCATTTTCAGGATCTGTGTCTGACTCCTCTTTGATGTCTTCCTGATGGACTGTTGCCATTTCAGAAATGCTTCTGGTAGGCCGCAGAGACCTTACAGCTCCTCCAGCTGCTTCTTCAGCCATCACCTCCCTTACTGCATCTTGGAAGGAAATATCTTCTCTGGCAAAAAGTTTCTGCTGCAAATCTCTGTTTCTTAAACCACAAATGAAGCGATCTCGCAGCCTCTCTTCCAGATCCTTGAACTCACAAGGCTTGGCTGCTCTCCTTAAGGCTGCAGTAAAGTCTTTAGCAGATTCACCTGCCCTCTGGTCTCTTTGCTCAAATGTGTGTCTCCATGCAATCACAGGCAATCTGGGCTGGAAATGTTCCTTTAACAATTTCTTTAAGTCAGTGAACGTAACGGACTCTAGAGGTGCAGGGGCCACTAGGTTCTCAGCTATTTCAAATGTCTCCTGACCATAGACACACAAGAGCATTGCAGCCTTTGATCCATCTTCCCTTATCTGGTTTACTCTACAATAATTTTCCACCCTGGCAACATAAGAGTCCCATCTTTCTGGATGAGCAATGTAAAACTCAGAAATACGCCCAATCTTCGCCATTTTCTCTCTACTCTTTCTAATGTGGTGGAGGAAAGGGTTATTCAGCCAAGCTCACCCTCCAGCGACGCTGTACTGATAGGCCTGAGATGCTGCTTCCAATGCCGACTTCCCCCTTCTTCAGGACTTCTTGTGGGTGATTAAAGCTTGTTTGTTTGAAGCTCTTCTGATCCCACCTTCGTCGCCAGTGTTAAGTCCTTTGAGAAATCAGAGGCCTGAAGACTCATCTTTAACAGTTCAACTCTTTATTCACTTCGTTACAACCCAACTGACACTAAGAGGCTCTCAGGCCTCTTAAGTATGCCCGGATCCCCGGGCAAATCCGATACAGCTGATTGGTGCATTTTCACGCCTCGCGCATGTGCGCGAGGCTGGCACCACACTGTCTGGTCCCGGGCAGCTTGCAGCAATCCGGGACCATGGCAACGTCCTGAGCCTGCTTCTGCAGGCTCAGGACACAACACCTACCTTGTCTGGTAATCTACAAGCAAATAATCAAGCTCAGGATTCCACAATTCAACCAAGGATTCCACAATTCTACCTCAAGCTACAGATATTTTCTTCTATCTTCTATTCTAGTGCAGAGAAAAGCAGCAAAGATGATCAGGGGACTGCAGGTTAAAACATATAAAGAATGATTGCTGGAATTGGATATGTCTAGCTTAATGAAGAGAAGGACGAGGGGTGACATGATAGCAGTGTTCCAATATCTCAGGGGCTGCCCCAAAGAAGAGGGAGTCAAGCTATTCTCCAAAGCACCTGAAGGCAGGACAAGAAGCAATGGATGGAAATTAACTAAAGAGAGAAGCAACCTAGAACTAAGGAGAAATTTCCTGACAGAACAATTAATCAGTGGAACAATCTGCCTCTAGAAGCTGTGAATGCTCCAACACTGGAAGTTTTTAAGAAGAGACTGGATGGCCATTTGTCCGAAATGGAATAGGGTTTTCTGCCTGAGCAGGGGTTTGGACTAGATGACCACCAAGGTCCTTTCCAACTCTGTTATGCTGTTATCTTGGGGCAGTGCTGCCATGATCTTGAGTTAAAGGATGTTATTGTTAGTCCTTGATCACAAACAATAAATTCACTTAATTTAAAAGGACATGGAGGACTGAGGTAGCTCAGAATAGTATGGGTAATACATATTGGAAGGTTCTCAATAGTTGCACACCTGCTTGTTAATCCAAATCTTAAATTAGCAGGATTCCTGCAGACATTTGGGTTTCATTAAACTTGCCAAAAGAATGGATAGCATAGCATGTTGCAGTGCATATTCTGTTGTCATGGAGAAGAAGAATCTTTCTATATATTAATGCAGAGGACTAAGTAGATATATACGGTGCTATGTATACTCAAATTTGTTTACTGGTAGTATTATATTGCACAACTTCCTTTTAAAATACAAACCTAATGAATGCAGAACACTTTGCCATATTAAGTGGAGAATAAAAGAACATGTGTGGGTAAATGAATAAGCATAATTTTTTTATTGAGAAAGGAGACATGGAATAATAGAATCTCTAAGAGCTGCTTCCACCCACACATCACAATAGGAACTTTGGTGGTCACCAAAGAACTGGAAATTAAAAAGGAATAGAAATGAACAGCATCTGCCTCTAAAGCATTGGAAGGACTATGTGTAAATAAATATAATCACTACTTGCAAGGAGCAGCATACCTACTGTTTAATTCATTTTATTTCTACCTTCAGGTGCAACAACTAGTTATAATGACATGCATCACCCACTTACATAAGTGGGTGCATACAAATATTAGTGATCTCAGAATGGGTTTTAGGTTATTTCCTGGTACATCATTATTGAGACAATGCTTAATGACAAGTCACAATTTCTTGCTCACCTGTTGTCAAATGTGGCCACTAGTTCAGAAAGTTTGGCAATGCTTGCATTGAATAAATACAATCAAGTAAATAACATTTTTGGTCCATTTCTCACAACTTTGTTGCTCTAATATCTATGCACTCAGTATCTAATGTAGGATACCTTAGTTAGTTTTCGGTATTCTCCTGTTAATTATTCTTTCCCATTCAGGCCTTTCTCTGCATAATTAGTCCAATACATCTTTTGCTGCTTATATACCTGTTCATGTACTAGGAGCATTTTCATAATACTTCCCATATTCAAGAAACTTCAGAATTAATATACTCTCCCCATCCACCATCTATACAATTGGGGGACATCACGTGGGGTTTTAGCAACAGCAGATCATGAGACGCAATTAAAATTCTTAATCTTTAATCTACATATAGTAAGCACTTTCCATTTAACCAAAGGATGTTGGAAGTAGGAAAGCAGAAAGGGGCAATGTTTACGTTGAATTAGCTTTGCAGATTCAAGAAGCACCACCAAGCAATGACACCGAACTTACACAAACAAATCAGTCAGCAGATTTTCTAAACAAAGCCAGAAACTGTACAACACTTCACTGAAATAGTTTCTACTAGCAACAATTCATGACCAGTTAAAAAGCATTTTAAAGGAACCATCTTCAGAAAGTTCAATATTTGTCAAGGTGTTTAAGAATATAAATATCATAAATGAATTTTAAATATTATTTCTATTTCATCACGGCTCACAATAGGTAGAGGTAATCCAACCACTTACCTTATTTAAAGAAATTCCTTGTTTAAAAGTAAAAGGGAAAGCAGTGAGATTTTTTTTTTCTCTATGCTTGGTGACTTATTTCAAATCAAATGTAAATATTGGAATGAATTGTAAATGAAATTTTAAGTATTCTTAATCTTTGATCTTTGTACTTGCTTGTCATTTCTCAGTGGTGCAAGAGATAATGAAAAAAATCCTCCAGAAAAATGGAAGAAGCAGAAAAATGTTAAACTAGGACAGAAGTATTGAACTCTTGTTGTCATTAATACAAAATTTATTAGCCCAAAGATTTCAACAATACAAAAAATTATATCTATCTATCTATCTATCTATCTATCTATCTATCTATCTATCTATCTATCTATCTATCTATCTATCTATCTATCTATCTATCTATCCATCTATCCATCTATCCATCTATCCATCTATCTATCCATCCATCCTATCTATCTATTTATCTATCTATCTATCTATCTATCTATCTATCTATCTATCTATCTATCTATCTGTCTATCTATCCATCTATCTATCTATCTTTAAAATACATTTTGATTTTGTTAAGAATTTTTATTATAATAGTAAAATTTAATACAAACTAACCTTTATCAGAACAATTATAAATAAATGTAGTGGTTCTTAAGGTTACGGACCCATGTCTCATATCTTGTCTATAAACAAGTCCTTAAAACAAAGATTATAATTTTATTATTTATTCTTACATGTACTTTTATGCTGCTTCAATCAAGTAAATCTGAACAGTTTACAAGTAAATAAATGTAACATATAAAAATAAACAATATTATAACCTAGTAAAACTCTTGTGTCTGATATTTTGTAACCTTCAGTTTGTAACTTACAGAATGGCTAGACCCATTACTTCTGAGGGAATGGAATTGGGGACTTTTTTCCCCATTTCAATGCTGTTGTTCAGTGCCACCATGCTGCCGAGTCAGCTGTGGTCATGTGATCTTCATTTTCAAAGTTGTATTACAGTTTCCCATAAGTCGATGGGGAACTTAGAAGGAACAGAAATAATTGACAAGCCTCCTATAATCTTTGCCATCTTTGTTTGTGGGAATGCCTGCAAGGGAGAAAGTCAATGGAGAAATGGTTCAGTCCCTCTGCACTTGAAACACACTGTCACTCACACACTCCTTCTCACACTCCCCCAACCCAACAGCAGCCACTTACTTGCCTGTTGAGAAGAGAAGGGAGATCAGGAAGGGAGAGAGGGAGGGAGAGACGGAAGAAGGGTGAGTCATGGCTGATATTTGAAAACTGATTATGAGTTATGGCTCATAGCCAATTTGGTCTAGTGGTTAAGGCACAAGGCTAGAAAGTGGGAGACGGTGAGTTCTAGTCTCACTTTAGCCATGAAAGCCAACAGGATGGCCTTGGGCAGTACTCTGTTTCAATCCTACTCATCTGACAGGGTTATGGAGAAAATAGGAGGAAAAAGGTGTCTTGGATATGTCCACTGAGTCATTTGTAAAGTAATAAAATAACTAGAAGGCAAAATGGGAAGATGGCGCTCTATTATATTGTCAAGTTTCAGACTGTTCTGAAACACCTCATCTCACATTTCTAATTTATGAACACTCTCCCAAACAAGACAAGATACTATGGCTATCAGCATTTTATTCTCCACAAATACTTCTGGTGCCTGTGTGAATCCCACATAATTACTTGAAAATAACTGTTGTGCTTGAGACCAGTTTTTCTTTACTTCATGCTGATTGCTTATTTATTTTTGCTTTTAAAGAAAAATAAAAGCTAGTGGTGCAGGAAAACTTTCCATATAATGTATATTATAAAAGTATATGGGGAGCCCGTTGGCCACCTAGAAATATTTAGATTATTTTATTGGCACCCAGGAGAAACTTACTGAGTATACTGCATATATTAAAATTACATACTAAGGAGGCAGAGTCAAACTCCATTATCCTCATGTATATTTTTAATACCTTGAGATTCTCTTGTACTTACGGCTACAAATTTAAGGTGCCCCTTATATAAGTCCGTGCAGAATCAAAAAGTAAAGGACTTAGAGGCAACTTAGCCAAACCCCAATGTACAAAAGAAAGCTCTACCCAAACCAGACCAAATAATGAACAAATAACACCCAGAGGATTATTTGACCATACTGATAATCTTTGGCGGAAGACAAATGGAGATATGCCACACATAGAAGGAAACACAATACTCAAAGAAAGAAGCAGCATACAACTAACAAACCCTTTCTGTCCAATCCAACCCAACCAGAAGCAGCCCCATTAAAACTGAACAATCTATTTCTCCCCTTAGATGGAAACACACAGACCCACAACCTCTCCCTCAAAGAAAACATGCAGACACCTAGCAAAGAAACAACTTCAAATATCCCTAAAAAAGTCACATCAACAAACACACTTGAGACAAACAGAAAAACACCCCAGCACCCAAAAAAGGAAGGCAAGTGTTGGTAATAGGAGATTCTATCCTCAAAGGAACAGAACCATCCATCTGCAGACCGCACATACAATCCAGGGAGGTATGTTGTCTCCCTGGAGCAAAAATCAAAGATGTGTCTGAGAACCTAACCAAAATAATTAGGCCTACAGATTACTACCCTTTCATCCTCCTCCACATTGGGATGAATGACACAACAAAGAACCTGAGTACAATAGTGAGAGATTATAAACAACTAGGCAATAAAGTTAAGAAGCTAGGAGCACAAGTAGTGTTCTCATCAGTACTCCCAACAAAAAGCCAACACCCATTGAGGAAAAAAAAGAATTCTAGAAATAAACCATTGGCTAAAGAATTGGTATCACCAAGAAAACTTTGGTTTCTTGGATCATGGGCTACATTTCCTATGTGAAGGACTCTTGGCAAGGGATGGGCTTCATCTCACGAAAACAGGGGGAAATGGCCCAACTCATCAGGAGGGCTTTAAACTAAAATTGAGTGGTAACCAATCTTTAGAATCTCTAGAACCCAAAACCAAGAAAACAATTCTATTCTATTCTATTCTATTCTATTCTATTCTATTCTATTCTATTCTATTCTATTCCAGTAAAAGAAAGTATGTGATGGGCAATCACAGGTGAAAAAAAAACATATCAGTGGAGAACACATAGAGATTCACAGGAAGGATGAGAGAATAATAATAGGAAAGTCCATTGTTGCTCAGCATTGAGAAAGCCTGAATTGATAAATTTTCTCTGTTTTGAAAATGCCCTGAACAACAAAAGATGGTGGGAGGGAAGAGGATGGCAATCTCACTCATCCACTTCATTTAAAATTTATTCCTTCACAGAAATTTTAGGCAGAATAAACTTTTTAAGGTTTAATAATGAAAATGTAAGGGGAAAATATTTAATAAAACATCAGATGTTACTATATACTAAACATTTTTTTCTTCATAATTTCAAACTTAAATGACTACTAAAAATATTGATAAATTTGATTGATAATTTGGCATTTCCTTAGCTAACTTAAGTTAGCTAAGTTAGCTAAAGGAATGCTGAGTTATTAATCAAATTTAGAGTGATAAACACACACACACACACACGCACATACACATAAACATACATACAGACAGACATATAAATAGATTCAACAAATATAAAAGTGGTTGTTAATGAAAACTATGTCCTTCTTCCTGTATGGTTCTGATATTCCAAATAAAATAAATATATTTTTCATAAATATAGCTCTGCTAAAACATAAATCCAAGTTCATAAGGATCCAGTACGTTTCTGGCAGGGTCTGAAGATCTTTTGATGCTAGGAGCTGTTTTCTTTCCAACGGAACCGAGTTTTTTCTTTTACTTTTAAAAGTGCATTAAGGTGAAACCACAATGCCAGACTTTGACATGACAACCTAGAAAAATCTGGGACTTCATAAAAGGAGTTTGAGACTTCATGTAATCTGTGGGCCAAAGGTCAGAGGTTAAGATTAGGAGAATAAAATCATGATATTGAAAATATAAATGTGAGGGACCTTATGCAGTTGCTATTAGATCTAACTTTACAAGACAGAAGGAATGACAACGTGAGGAATAAATATTATTTTATACTTCCAGTTCATTTCTGTGTGAGGGATAGATTACATGATCTATTTCTGGACTTCCTCCAGTCTAATAAAATTTCCTATAAAATTATTCGTCTTATTAATTATAAGCTTCTGTATATGTACTAAGCTTCTATATAAGAATCAGCATCTTAGGTTGGTTCTAGATATTTTTTTATATATTTTAATGGTTGGCTATCAATTGAACAGAAGATCGAGTTTGAATCTGACTTTTATGATTTAGATTAAAGCCTAATTCATCTTAAAGTCTGAGGGGAAATGAAACATCACCCTTCCCTGTTGATTATTTTAAGTTTTCTTTTAATGTCCATAACTTCTTTGTCAACTAACAAGAACAATTTTGTGCAAGAGGAAGACAAAGTGTTGGAGTCACTGAAAGATATGTTAATGGTTGATCTTGGCTCACCCTTAAACAAATGGATGTTCAGAGTATTTATTTAAAAGAGCTTTTCTCTTGCCCATTTCAGTTTATCAGATCTGTCAGGCTAGCTTACCACAATCATAAAAACAATAGCAAATACCAAATAAATCTCAAACCCATTCCACTGAAAAAAGAAACAGGACAATAAAACAGAGGAAAAAATCAATACATATCTTCAAATACAATCAGTTGATGTAATGGGCCGGAAGTTGTGATCCAATAAAAAGGTCATTGCCATCACCAAGTCTTTCCAAAGCACACTATGTTTGGAAACTAAGCTACACAGCCTTTGCCTCTAGGCATCACCTACCTAAAATGTGATTGCAGAGGCGACATTTTTGAAAGAATTTGATGAAATCTGAGCGCACGATTTCCCCTTCAGTTTCATTAATATAGGGACATAGATCCCTTCCTTCAAAATTGAGCATTAGTATCTTTTATTTCTTGGCAATATTGGATGAACTTTGCAATCTACTAAAGGAGAAAGAGGAACCTTGCAGAATTCAGAAGATGGGTGAGTACAAATACATTTAAAATTCAGTAGTTTACACAAAGTGATTCGCTAACTCACTATGTTTTAGCAAAGAAAGTGTTTAGGAAAACAGTAAAGAACATGGGAATGCCACTAGCTTTTTGTTGTTTAGTAACTTTTCGAAGAAACTAAAAACTGACTTGCTTGTGCTTTAAATAAAACATCACTAGACAAACACCTGCTTAAAGAAAATGTTTTTATATGCTTTTAAAAATAGTTAAAGAATAGAGCCAGTGGTGGGATTCAGCTGGTTCGCACCAGTTCAGCAGAACCAGTAGCTAATTTTTTGTTGGCCAGACTCAGAATGGACTTCCAGAAGTGGCATCCACACACAGAACCGGTTGTTCACATATTTGAATCCCACCACTGAATAGACCCAATGTGTTTCATGGAAAACATGCCATTATATTAGTTTGCCCATAATGACAGAAGCCTTAAAACACATTATCTGTGCAGAACTCACAGGCTACAACATGCCATAGAATAAGGACTGGAAAATGTACAAGGCTGTATGGGTCCTTGGTGTTTTCTGAGCTTAGTGGTTTTCTTGCAGACATTTCATTCCAAACTAAGTACAGATAGTCCTTGACTTATGACCAAAATTGAGCCCAAACATTCTGTTGCTAAGTGAGATAGGCATTGTGTTTTGCCCCATTTTACGATCTTTGTTCCCAGAGTTGTTAAGTAAATCACTGTGGTTGTTAAGATAGTAACAAAATAGTAAGGTAGTTGACTTTGCTGGTTAGAAATTTGCAAAAAGTGATCACATGACCACAGGACACTGCAACCATCATAAGTATGAGTCAGTTCCCAAGTGTCCGAATTTTGATAATGGGATCGTGGGAATGCGGCAACCATTGTAAGTGTGAAAAATGGTCATAAATCTCTATTTTCAGTGCCCTTGTAACTTTGAACGGTCACTAAGTGAACTTCTGAAAGGCAAGGACCACCTGACTTACCATCAGTGTCAGAAGGGAATGTAGTAGTGAATCTATTATTTTTACATGTTAGTGGCCACCAATGCTAACAGGGTAAGCCAGGGCATGCAGTACTAATGCTTCACAGGATATTGATATGATCCCTCTGTTGATGTAGCCCAGGACTGCATCGGATTTTTTGGTAGCTGCAGCACACTGCGGGCTCATACTTAAGTGGTGGTCCACTAGGACTCCAAGAACACTCTCATAGTTACTGCTATTGAGCCAAGGGCATCTATTCCATACCTGTGCATTTGATTTTTTCTTGCCTAAATGTAAAACTTTGCTTTTCTCACCTTTGAATTACATTTGGGTCCCAGTGCTCTAGAAAAATGTACTTTACTATGTGACTTTAAGTTGTCTTGATCAGAAGATATCTTTAATATGGATCAGTCAATTCCATTTAGTTTGTCTTTACTCTTAGACTTATTCATGCTCTATGCCTTGGCTTATTTAGCCACTGAATATTGAATATTGTGAAACCTATACCCAGGTGAGGAAGCCACAGTCCTGATGGAAAATAGCAAGACAGCCTGGGTTCAGGTCAGTAAAGGAGTGAGAGAAGGCTGCATATTAGCCCTTCCTTTATTCACCCTATAGTACTTGTTGCATATATACGAGGAAGACTGGATTAGAAGAAGATAATTATTGTTTTAAATTGGAGGAAGAAATATCAATAACATGCACTATGTCGATGACACTACTTGGATAGATGAAAATGTAAATGATCTGCAAAATGAAAATAAACAAAGTAATGAAAAATGAGGGGGGAAATGATGTTATATTTAAATGTAAAAGAGAATAAGGTTCTTAGAGCTCTGTGATTTTCTTGTGATGATAAATGGCTAGGCTAGTGTGAGAGAGTGCAAGAGAGTGGGGTTTGATGGCTGTTTATATATATATGGTAGTTTGCCCTGTCAAGCTTCGTCTTTGATGCTTCCTTGATTAAGGTATTTTTTTTCTTGTCTGATTGTTCATTTGATGCTGCTTTCACTTAGTTGAAGGTTGTCTGATAGAGGGAATATGTTCTGGGCCGTTGCCTTCCTTCCTAGCTTTTGACTGTCTTTTAAATAGTATGTAAATTGGATTTATCTCTCTCTCTATATATATTGATTTGGCTGGAAGCCAGGTTTTCCAGAAATTCCCAGTCAGTTTTGGATTTGGCTTGATCTAAAATATTCTCAGCTGATCTGTAATTTAATTTGTCCATGTATGAAGTTTTGGAAGGATTTTGTTGGTTGGTGTCCTACAATGATGCCAAATGGTTGGAGTAGTCTCAAAGATGGTTTTCTCAAAGATGTCCTTGATGTTTGAAATAACATTTCATAAGTTGCACTGGTTGTATTGTAGCGGATTGTGACAAGCACCTTTTTGATTAAGCATTGATTTTCATTGTGTTATGAGATACTGTATGGGGTTTGCCAATTTTGTTGCTTAGCCTGGTAATGAAACATCTGCAAGGAAACTACCAAGAACACAACAATAAAGTATAAAGAAGATTACTCTAATGTAAACTGTACAGCAACCAGCTTTAGAACTGAAGATGAAGATACTAACTGGTGGATAGTTGATTAGGATCAACTAATAATGCTAAAGGAACCAGCAATGAAGACATATGCTATGAAATATCATGGTAAGTAGCAATGAAGACCTTGGGAAATATGTTAAGATGTCATAATTTATCTATATCTACAAAGATCAGAATTGTACAAGCAATGGTTTTCTCTATGAGGCTATATGACAAAGAAAGTTGGACTTTAAAGAAAGAAGATTTACACAGTATTTAGAATTCTGGAGTTGAAAAAGAACCTTGAAAGTACCATGAAATACTGAAAAATAAACCAATAATATAACAAATCAAACTCATTTTGAGTTTTCATTTGAGGCCCAAATAAGTTGGCTCAAATTGTTATGAGTTGGAAACATTAGGGCAAGTTTAGTTCCCTTGAGAAGTCTACAGTGCTGACAAAGGTGAAGCCAAAATAGGAACAGGAATATTCTTTATTGGCCAAGTGTGATTGGTCACATAAGGAATTTGTCTGGGGTGCATAGGTTCTCAGTATACACACTGAACATACTCTCAGTGTTCATACATAAAAGGTGTATGGATTCAATTACAGCACCTATTCATTGTATGGGGATTTGAATGGTCAGACTGAGGATAGATCACCCTGGATTCTTTGTGGTAAGTAAAAATCAACATTGATTTGATGGCATAATATCAATCAATCATAAACAACTACTGAATTAAATGATCCAATAAATTGTATTACATTTTAAATAGTAACAGTGTTAGAAGCAGGCATAGTTTACAGAAGAAATACCTTTCATTGCCTTCAGTCCCGTACTCTCTCATATGTATAACTCATATGTTTCATTCTTAGTTTTTTTCATGTTAAACAAGAATGTGAACATGATTAATGACATTTTTCAGTTCTTAGATCAGACTATGCAGCACATGTATCCTATGGAGATTATAACAGTTCCAGCCACAGCCTTTGACTCAGTACATTGCTTCCTCTGTTGGAAAGGCCCACCAGCATTGCATAATTAAAACAGAGGAAAAAGAGTTATAAATTAACACCAATGCAATTAAACTGGAAATTGTCAATCATAGGGTGGTTATGCTATTCGTTAAGAATTAGACTGCTTGTCCAATTTAGTTCTTGTCATTTAGTTAATTGTCTCGACAACTGACTGAATGTCCATTGCTGTACATTTTTGAATGAGTTCCATTCATAGTCATCCCACTGAGGCATGATTGCTCATTATTTATCTAAGTGAGGGCCAATTTCAGATCCATTTTAGGGTAATATATCAATATTCATAAGTGAAAATTCAACCATGAAACAAATTTTGATCAGAAGATTTGGAGTAATTATATGATAATCATAAAGTTCATCATTATCACATCACCATTATTTATTTGTATCCCACCTCCAATAATTACTAAGCTGAATCAGATGTCAAACAAAGCCTTTATTCTACAAAACATTTGATTAACTTTAAAAGGGGATGAAAAAGATATATATTATGATTAATGCAGAAGAGAATACAAACATAACATTTTTATAATAGTTAAAATAAGAATAATCTTTATTATATCATTTCCTTAAGCAAATGGAGCAAAATCTTTTCAGCTGTTTTCAGTGCCTGTCCTTATCTGTCCATCCACTCAGAATTTTTTGGGAGCCACATATTCAGCAAGTCAGCATCATCCATCATCTATCAAGTCTGTCTGTCTGTCTGTCTGTTTATCATCTCTATTTATCTCTATAAATCAATTGATCAATCTATCATCTATATTCTATCTTCTGTCATCTATCAGCTATCATCCATCAGCTATCTATCTATCTATCTATCTATCTATCTATCTATCTATCTATCTATCTATCTATCTACCTACCTACCTACCTACCTACCTACCTACCTACCTACCTACCTACCTATCATCTAATCTTTACTTATAACCTACCTATCTACTTTCCTTTCTAGCTAACTACTTATCTACTGTATCTACCAGAAGAATAAAGATCAGATTTTTCAGGATTTGTGTCAGATAATCTGACATAAGTTTATGAACATTTGTTTTATTTGGCTAAGATTGCACATTTATTCTCACATATAATCTGTCTGTGCCAGACACATATACAAGCTTCATCAATCTCTTCCAATACAACAGGCATACATGTTTTCCAAGAATATGGTAATACTTTGAATGTACTAAGAAATCTTTAAAAAGATAATAAATAAATAATAGCATTTATTCAGAAAAGCATAAGATCATCAAGCACATAAAAAGGAACATTAAACAGCTATCTAATATCCTGGCTTGGCCTACATATTAAATCTCATTGCTTAGAGCATTAAATTTAGTACAAAAAAGATGCTAAAAATGTCTGACAGTAATGAAGAAATAATATGTAGGATATTTAAAGGTATAACTTCTGTTCCAAGATACATCTTATAATTAAGATGGCTACAAAATTTATAGATGATGTAAGTCCTTTGAAACCAGCTGCTTATCTTTCTTTCTTTCTTTCTTTCTTTCTTTCTTTCTTTCTTTCTTTCTTTCTTTCTTTCTTTCTTTCTTTCTTTCTTTGAATATCCTTGTTTTATCTTCCATTTCCTGCATATTTCATTCATTGGTCCCAAGAATATCACTAGTTTCCATTTTCTTTTACTGAGTTTAATTTTTGGCTACTCCATACTGATTTAAATTTCTGTGTTGGTATATATCTGTGTTACATGAAAGATTGTATAAAATAATACAGGAAGGAAGGAAGGAAGGAAGGAAGGAAGGAAGGAAGGAAGGAAGGAAGGAAGGAAGGAAGGAAGGAAGGAAGGAAGGAAGGAAGGAAGGATTGTAAAATAGATAGAAAATGTAAGTCATGGTCTCTATAGTCTGATTCTTTGGATTCTCACCCATTACAGAAAAAAAATACAAAAAAAATCAGGTCATTACAATGCATCCTTCGTTAAGTTAATTTAATGGCTATAACAAATTCTATTGCCATTGACTTCTCAGCTTTGATCATCTTATGCTTTCTTCTATTTAGAAGGATGTATTCTGGATAATGTGTACATTCTTCACTTTGGTGAAAAGTCTGACATCAAGTTTGAAAGTTGTTAGAAGAAAATTCCAATTAAGTTTTCAGATAAAGAATTAAAGGAAATACAGAGATTGCTGGAGATGTATTGTAATGGAGGCAAGAGAGCAAGAATAAATGAAGCTTTATGGTATGAACCATTAAAAAAAGGTGGGCTGGATCTTCCAAATGTTAGAAATTATTGGGTAGCTAATCAATTAATGGTGGTCTCAGATATTATAATATTAAATAGAGATTTTTTATGGAGTGATATAGAGTTGAAGGAATTAAGGGAAATAGGTGATCCTATAGAAACATATTGGTTTAAAAAGGATATTTAAAAAAATGTTAAGATGATTCAAAATCCCTTTTTAAAAAATTTGATAGAACTATGGAATTAATAGAGATATCGGTTAATGCCAGGAATTTCTCCTGGCATTTCCGGTGGTGGAAATAAAGAAATTCCCTAAGACTGAATTGAAAGAATGAATTAGTAAATTTTTTAAAAATCAGATATATAAATGGGAAGACTAGAAGAACAAGATAAAGAATATAATATAATTAAAGAATGTAATTTATCAGATATTAAATTAAATTGGTTGAATTTAATACAATTATAGAAATGGATAAAAAATGAAGAAAAATTGGAGGTGAAAGACAGACAGTTAACAAAATTTGAAATGATTATAAAAGAAAGTGAGGTAAATGAAGAATATATAGGTAAAGGAAGAATTGGGAAAATATATAGAATATTAACTGAACTAGAAGATCATGCAAAAGGTTTAAAATTAATTTGGGAAACAGATTTAGGAGAAATAAACGATAAAGATTGGAAAAATATTTGGTTATATAGAAGACTATATAAGAATATGTCAATTATACAAATATTTGCTGGAGTGCAAGAAAGAGATTGGAACATATAAACATATGTGGTGGAATTGTGATAGCGCACTAAAGATATGAGACATGGTGTTTAGGGAAATTAGACAACTTTTGAATGTAAATTTAGATATGTCACCAAAGATTGCATTACTGTTACTGGTGGAAAAAGAAGATATAAATGAAGCAAAAAAGGAATTGATTGTAAATTTGATAATGGCAGCTAGATTAGTGATGGTTAAATATTGGACACGGAATTGGGTTATTCAAAGAAATGAGCGGTATAATGAAATATGGAATATGGCAATAAATGAAAAATTAACAACAGAAATTAAATTTAAAAAAGGGATGATTAAAGTAAATAATTATAATGAAATATGGGAGGATTTTATAAAAACAGTGTTGGTGGAAGGCAAAGGGAATAAACCTACTCAGTAATATATGCTGTTTTGGAGAGGATAAAGGCACAGTTGAAATATATTGTATATTGTTAGTTGTTATATGAGAAGAAATATAGGTAATAAAAATGGTCTCCAGGGGAGTGGGTGCACTGTAATATTTGTATTTTTATATTGTTTTTATTTATACTTATATGTATTATGTTTGTATTGTTTGTATTATTTGTATTTGAATAAAGTTAAATATTTTTTTTAAAAAAGAAAGAAAATTCCAGCCTAGATTTATTCCTGTACCTACTCATTTTATTCTTCCTGCAATATTTCAGCCTTTCATGATGTTTCAAATATTTTTTATCTCTAACTCAACTGATTCTAAATGTGAGCAGGATCAGAAAGGATTGATTAATGAAGTCTTCCCATTTGTTAGTTGGGAATACTAGAATTGTATTTCCAACACATCTGGAAGACATGAATTGAGGAAAGCTTTATTACTGTTTTTAGCACATAACAAGAAGGAAGTTGATAGGTTTCATTCCTCTCCACTCCATCAAAAATAATATAGGATGTATGAGGAACAGGTAAAAGAAACCATGTTAACGTGGAACAGGGATTTTGATCTCAACTTTGATCTGCACATCTGGCAAGAATTATGGGTAAGAAATAGGAAGCTTACTTTGGCCACCTCCTACAAAGAAAATCTCTATAAAATGTTCTACAGAAGGCATCTCCCATCCACAAGATTAGCTAAAATGGGTCCAAATGTTTCTTTCACATGTTGGAAATGTAAATTGGCAATAGGGACATATTACCATATGTGATAGGAGTGCTCAAAAGCTCGTGACTTTTGGAACAAGATAAAAAAATGGCTGGAAGAAATACTAATGATAGAGGTAGAGTTAAAACCAGAACTCTTCTTACTAGGCATAACCACGCAGAAATACAACAAAGGGATATTTTATTTGATGTTATACATTCTCACGGCTGCTAGATTGGCATATGCACAAAACTGGAGGAATAAAGAAATTCCAACAGAAGAAGAGATTTTATATAAAATTTTATCGTGTGCTGATATGGATAGGCTCACAATGGAAATGAAGGACAAGACAGAGTCAGATTTCTTTGAAATCTGGGACAAATTTTATTACTGGTGTGAATCAAGGAGAACTGCTCTGGTTTTAAGTTAGTGTTAAGATAGAAATATATATAATTGTATGTTAGTATATAGAGAAACAAATTAGAGACTGTTTTTTATAGAAACATATTTATATAGAGAGATTAAGAATTATAAATATGAAGAGGAACAAATTGTTAGGAATATTTACTCTGGAATGTTACGTTATGTCCATCCTTGTTTTAACTGTATTATAAATAAAAAACTTTAAAAAAATAATGTAGGATGGGATAGTGATTCTTAGTCTCATCTGGTTTTATTGTCAAAGAAATGAACTCTTGTATGCTAAGACAGAAGCAAAGCCCAAGAGTTAGTAATGGCTATTGTTGCAGAGAAGAAGAGGAGGGAGAGGAAGGGGAAGGGAAGGGGAAGGAGGAGGGGGAGGAGGAAGAAGAAGAGGAAGAAGCAGGAGGAGGACGAGGAAGAAGAAGAGGAAGAGAAGGAGGAGGAGGAGGAAGAGGAAGAGGAAGAGGAGGAAGGAGGACGAGCAGCAGAAGGCATAGAAATCAATTAGAAAATTGCTAGATATGTGTTCAAAAAATAAATTTATTTCAAATGACACTGAAGATGCAAGTTGACTAGGTCCATTTTGTGGTCAAACTTCTAGTTTAGAAGTGCTAAAGCTAGTTGCTGATTGCTTATACAAAGTTATTAAAATGATAAAGAATTACATCATGAAGTTTGCTTTTGGTGATACACATTTTGGCAGAAATCCTTTGTATCGTTATATGTAATTAAATTTCAGTGAACGCAATGAGACTTGAAAGCACATAGCTACACAGACAAAGCTGCAGCCAAAGTTTTCATCATTAAAATATAGCTTTATGCAATTACAGAGATCTGAAAAAAAATTGCTTGCAGACACAAAATGAATGCAATTATAATAGTGAATTTCAGAGTTGATGTCTCAGAAATTTAAAATTTATTACTTTTTTTCCCTCTTGCTCAGCTTCCTTTATGCTTGCCAGGCTGATATCCAATCAACATGTATATATGAACTGGTGAAGAGTCTTCACATTAAACTAAAAGGTTTGAGTGGCTCACATTGAATGCACATTTCTGATTCACAGTTTGCAAAGCAATGCCATATGAATGCATGCTTTTAAAAGTAATTTTTCATTTTTTGTTTTATTTTGTTTATAAATTTTAAAATTTCTTTTTCTCTTTCCATCTCAAGAATGAAAAAATCAAACTTAAATTGACCACTTCTGTTTGCAGCACCAACAGTCTTAAAGACTTCCAACAGAAGGTCACCCAAGGGCCAATGCAATTGAGTCTCACCCCAAATCTTCAAAGATTGCTATCAAATTATAATTTTCCATATCCCACAAAGGAGAATTTACTAAATACTATACATGCAGCTCAGATTGGTGAATTCCAGCCAGTGGAGTCTTTCTAGACAAAATGAGAACATGAGATTTCCCAGTTATACTCCGGATAGCTTCTCCTCATGAAGAGAACACGGGAAGTGAATTTTTTGTAGGTAACTTGAGTCAGGCCCAAGAATGACTCAAGGAGTTACTTCAGAGTAGTTGTTTATTGTTGCTTGTTTAGAGACAGAAAGAGGAATTCCGTAAGAGTTGTTGCACAAAATGTATGAGGAATTGGGTAAGAAGTTTTTATATCAGTTAATACTAATTAACTTAATTTAAAAAAATGCTAGGGAATTTCTAGAAGCCATCAATAGACACATGTCTTGTAGGTGTGAAGGGATTCAAGACAGATGACACATTTGACACCTCCCTCAGGCTCAGGCTGGTCATCTTCTACATCATGTATGCAAATAAAATTATGTTTATCTTCAAAGAAATTTGGTTGCTTTAGCTAAGCCAAGTTTTGGGCCATAACATTATATTTAAATATCAAATAAATCCATGCCATATGGCTCTTTGGAATATGGTCCTTGATGTACCATTCAGAGACTCTGAAAAACTCGTACAATATCTCGATGGAGCAGATTCTTATTCAGGCAAGTATTGATGTTGGAGACAAGTTTTGGGACAGGATGGAGATTTAGAAGTTTTCTTGTTGGTCTTTATAGCTTTTCTTGTTGCATTTTGTTTCTGAGGTTATCACATTATTTGACACAAAACTTGCACTGAAGGATCAAAGTGAAATATGTATACAAACTGCTGAGTTAATAGTTTATCTCGCTTTATTGCAATAAAAGTTTCTGAAACACCTCATAATTCTTCTACCTGTTTTGTATTTGTTGAAGGGCTTCAAAGTTATAATCAATCTGCCAAACAAACATCACTAAAGGGGAAAAGCATTCTTGGTTCTTTGTGAAACCTTTAACTCACCAAGTGTTTGGGGGGGAGGTGGACTCAGCATGTGAATAAAGATTAGCAAGGATTTATAATGGTAAATGTAATTCTTTCCTACTCATTGAATTGGTTAAAATTCAAGGTCCTTGAAATTGTATTATCTCTTGAATAAAAGAAAATAGAAAGGAAGATAAGTCTGTATATTAAACATTTTCTGCAAAGAAATAATACATCTAACTCCTGAATTAGATAAGAGGCTGTGTGGCAGAGAGCTCTTGGAAATCCTCATTAATGTGCAAAAATGAGGATCTTCTTGGTTCTCCTGCAAAATCTATGTTTAAATTTACAAAGTGAAAAGCAACCTGAAACTCTTCTTATAAGTTTATGTAAGATTTATATAGTATCTTTTAAAAAAAATAAATCTGGTTTCCATTCTTCATTGTTCCCATGAACTGTAAATATTGTTCCACAATAATGCCTTCATTCCTACTGGCTGGCATTTTGTTCTGAAGGTGCATGAGTCACATTGTGAGAAATACCAAGTTGTTTGTTTATTCTTATTCATGTATTCATTTGTTTTAGTTATTTATTTAATCAATTTTCATGGCACCCAACTCCAACTGATTCTGGGCGGCTCACAAAAATAAAGAGCAATGTGAGAAGAACAAAATGCCATAAAATAGATCAGTAATTACTACAAAAAATAATTAAGAGATGGCAACCTAGTAATATATCAAAATACAAATCATCACAAACAGAGAGGTCCCATCCACTTTATTGCAAGGGTAGGAGACTAGCCAGTTTTCAAAGTCTTGCAGAATGTAATCATGGTGTGGGAGACACACAGACCTTGAGAGGACCTCATTTGTCATGGGACAGGCATCATGACAGATGACACTGTTCAATAGAAAGAGCCTGGAGAACACCAATTCTGCCAGCTCATATGAATCAGGCAGACATCATGGCAACATGAAAATCACATTTCAGTATGTCTATTTGTTAGACTTACATTCTACTTTTTATTCAGGAGCTTGAATGGCATACATAATATACCTCATGAAAGATGAAACTGTTTAATCAAGGAGTTTCAGACCATGCCACTCTGGTAAATCATACAGGCAGGTTCTCACTTAACCAGGTTCTATGACGTGTAGCGCTTTATTGGTAAAATTGAGAAAGCCAGCATTTTGACTCACACCCCTAATCAACCAGTCCAGATCATGAAGCAAAGGTGTCTCATGGGAATAGCAAGGCAAGCCCATAACTGTTGTATTCTGGACCAGATGAAGTTCCTGAGTGTTCTTCAAGAGCAATTCTATGTAGAGAATGTTTTAATAGTTGACCAAAATTTATTAGATGTACAAGGCTGTTACTACTTAGATCAGTGGTTCTCAACCTGTGGGTCGGGACCCCATTTGGGGTCGAACGACCATTTCACGGGGGTCGCCAAACAACGCAGTCCGCCATTTTATTCCCCTTTGCCTTAGCTGTGCTACTCCCTTTTATTCTATTGGCTTTTGAAAGCCAATAGAATAGACTCTCTTGAATAGAGTCTAATTCTATTGGCTTTCAAAAGCCAATAGGAAATGTCCAGGCTGTCTCTGCCCTGCTGAGCCCGCCAAAAGTCCCATTCTGCAAACAGTGCTGCACCAGTTGAGTAGTCTTCGACTTACGACCAGTTGAGTAGTCCTCGACTTACGACCGGTTGGGGGTCGTGGCATTAAAAAGGTTGAGAACCACTGACTTAGATGATAGTATATACAAGATTTCTAATACATACAGTGTTATACTAGAAAAACAAAGTGATCAGATCCGTGAACAAATCAATCCAGAATTCTCACTCATGGCATATATTACCAGGCTCCAATTATCCTATTTCAAACACATTAAGCAAATTCCCAGCTCTCTGGAAAAAGCTTTAATTCTAGGAAAGGTTGAAGGAAACACAAGAAGAGGATAGCCAGGTGCAAAGTGGATGGACTCAATTGCAGTGGCACTGAGTGCACCATTAGAAGACTGGAAATAATACTTTAGGGGGAAATTCATGTGATTGCTCGAAGTTGTAGTATAATAAATAATCTTATACAACATGGATAGTTAACAACAGCAACTTATAAAAATAAATCACAGAATTAAAGCCATCATACACACCAAAGTACCCTAGAGTTCTTACACCAACTTACACCTGTGCTAGGCTCAATTCCCATCTGTGCCCAGTACCTCAAGGAAGATCTAAGTCTTCACAGTCTTCCAGAATGGGAAGCTGTTCTTTTACCACTATGGAAATGATCTGCCTTCTAGGTCCCACCAAATGACATTGTTTAATACAATGACAATGAGGATCCTCACCCTATCTGATCAGAAGAAATGGTCAGGTACATATACTAGTGAGTTCTAAGATGGTGGCGCCTGGATCAGCTGTGGCTGCACTGGCTCTCGAAGGTGAAAAGTTTTGGGAGGGATATTAAGGGATTTGGTAAGGTGACCAACCGTCCTCCTTTAGGGAGGACAGTCCTCCTTTTGTGAGTTCTGTCTTCCCTGTCCTCCTTTTCGATATTTGAAGACTAATCTGCAGGCCTTTTTTTTCTCATAGAACGCTCAGAACGGTGTTCCGGCACTTTTTTTGATGGGTTTTTTTTCAACTTTTTCATGAGCTGTGTTACTCCCCCTATTGGTTTTCAAAAGCCAATAGGAATTGCTGCTGAGTGCGCCAAAACACCCGGCCAGCAAACTTTGCTCATGTAAGTTGTCTGCAGCGAAGGCGAATTGGCAGGAACTTTGCACCCCTCCCTGCTACCCAACTACACCATCTCCTAGTTAGTCCCGAAGATACCTGGAGGAGATTGGAGCGGCAACACCCCAGTAACTTTCTCTTGATCTTCGGCCCTGCTAGGGCAATAACGGCTGTGGGCGCAAGAGGCAGGGGCGGTGGGGCTGCTGTGAGGGACAGCGGTGGCCGGCTGCCCCCCGTGCTGTGGGAGCCGTGGAGCCTGCTCTACACGGGGCTGTGCAGGGTGGGCGGCTGCAGGCAGGGCAGCTGTAGGCGGGGCGGCTGCAGTTGGGGTGTATCGATGGCAGGCTGCCCCCAGGGCTGGAGCCGGCGCAGCTGGTGCTTTGGGAGCCATGGGGCCCGCTCTACACGGCAGGGCAGCAGTGCTGGCAGGATGGCTGTGGGTGGGGGTGCAGCATGTAAGCATAATTATCATATAAAATGTTATTGTTACAAATGTTTTTTATTATGCATTTATCATGTTATTCTGTATTATTGTTGCAATGAATAAAATGTTTCTTTTATTTACGATATTTTTTTCTTCAATTTATTTGTGTCCTCCTTTTCACTGTAAAAAAGTTGGTCATCTTAGATATAGGCCATATGATCAGGAAGGTTTTAATATGTCTGAGCAATGTGATGGAACTAAGGTAACGACCGACAATCTTTGCTGGCATGATGAGTTTCTAGCTGTTTCAGAACTGTTGGTGAGACCATTAAAAGTTGTTGGCACTGTTTGAAATTGTTCTGCCAGCAGCAAGATCTGATTGCTGGCCCAGCAACAGATTCTATTGCAAATCAGGGCTGTTTCCAGAGGCAGAGGAGGAGAGGTCCCAGGGCTTATGGAGCAAAGGAACTGGAGGAGGCTGTTGACAGGCCCAGAGGAAGTGAGACAGGCTTTTGAAGGGGATGGTGGTGGTGGCAGTGTGCTCCAGGGGTGAAAAGAAGCAAGGCCTCTTTAAGGAAAATGTGGAAGAGACAGGATCAGAAAAAGGAAAGGAGGTGAGGTTGTCATGCAGGAATACAAGCTAATTTGAGGGCTAATCCACATGGAGCTCCGTTTGCATCTGTCTTGTTTGCCATCGTTCGCTCCCTAGAGACTAAAATGGACATTCTGAAACTTGAGCTGGCCACGAACAAGAAGTGTATGTCAGAGGTGGTGACCCTTGAGAACTGTATGCAATGAAATTTCATTTTGATGTATGCCAATTAGTGTACATTCAAAGTGACAATAAAGTTGTTGATGTTGTAGTGGAGCCATTTCTGAATTGTAAATGTAAATTATAAGTGTCATATAACAGTGTTTCTCAATATTGGCAACTTTAAGCGGTGTGGACTTCAACTCCCAGAACTCATGGGAGTTGAACTCCATGTCACTTAAAGTTGCCAAGGTTGAGAAACACTGTCTTATAATACAGTTAGGGCTACTAAAAATTTGCAAGATTCCCATTTAAGTTTTTTTATCAGCCAATCACAATACCTTCTTACCCAGTTGCAAGGAAGTGTTTAACAACTTAATAGAATAAAATGACTGCCTCAATAATATTTCTCAGTCTGAATCACAAGTGATTATCTGCCTGATTTCTCTCAGGTGCTTGGGTTATGCTAAGACTAGAAATAAAGGAAGTGATGGGTCCTCATATACACTGTATTTGTTTTGGTGCAATATGCAATGTTTCTGTGAATTCTATTTGCTTCTACAAATTCCATGTAAACTCAAAGTTTAGTAGGTTTTAAGCAATTGGGGCAACATGGATTATTTGACATCTTAATATGGGATAAATAACTAGTGGCTTTCCAGGTGTTAAACTTCAATAGCCAGCAATCCCAATAGCATGGTGAAGGTATAAGAGGTATATCTGACATTTTAGTTTAAAGGTTTCTGGAAGGCCACAGTTTGTTCACACATTAACAGTTTTGCAAAAATCATCACAGCTGGATTAAAATTGCTTACAAATGTTGTGCATGTTTGTCTGTCATACTGTCTTCTCTTGGTTTACAGAATGCATCTCTGTGAAATAGTTATTTAAACTTTCTCATGTTTAAGAGGCCTTTAGCCTTTAATTCTGGTATATATTGCCAGAACTATGAATGACTCATGGAAACTATCCAATAGGGTAGCAGTTTGGCAACCTTATATTTTAATGAATCATAATGGATAGCAACCTTATTAAGGACTTCTTCAAGAAGTGAGTCTCTTTGGAAACTTTTTAGTTAATAATGGGTTTTCAGCATCCCTGATCCTGATTAACATAATAATAGCCCACCCAAACATAATGACACAATGGCAAAAGTTTTCAGTTCATTACTTTCAAATATTAGTTTTCATTTCTGCAAGGTACGCCCTGCAAATTAAACTAGATGAAGAATGGCATAAAACAAATAGGATATGATATAACCTCTATTCATAGGCAATCTTGGAATTCAATCTGTAGAGTCTAAAGAGTCAATTCCATGATGACCTACAAGTAGAAAATACATTATTTCCCACTTCAAAGAACTAGCTTCTCTGTTGAGCAAAGCATGTCATCATACATCTGTGAACTATTGCACAACCAATTATTTGTTTGTTGGTTTATTGGTTTGTATCCAGAAGCATTCCTATATGTGAATGATGGTCTTCACTCAGTGATTGTATACCAAATACTCCAAGGTCTGCAAGGATAGAAGCATTATAATGTTATTGTAGGATGGGGATGACATTTTCATTTGGTTTCAGGGGAAGGTTGGAAATTGTTTCAAAAGGAAAGTAATTACATTAAGCCCCGAAGAACTTAATACACTTATTTTTCATGTTTAGCAGTCCAACAAAATAAAATAAAAGCTACACAATTACACAGTTTAATTTTAACATTTTGTCACCAAAATTTATTAGCTCAATCGCAAAATTCCTCTAAGGGCTTTAGAAACAGAACTGAGATGCTCATCCTGGGATACATTGCTTTACTATTATGGAGACTATTTACTAATGTTTGTGGATGTATATGAAACATTTCCTGTTACTATTTCTAAGTATCTGTTAATTGATATCAGATATCATGACATTTATCTATAAAAGTATTAATATATATCCATGCAAAATATAATTTCTAAGTGGTGGCTCAGTCTAGTTCTGGAGCTGTAATCATTCACAGCCATCACCAGCATGAAGAAGACTTCAATCAAGTTAGGTACAACAGAAATCAGATCATCCCAAAGGTGCTTAATTTTGTCATCCCAAAAACAAAGTCCAATTGGGACTACCACTACACAAATTGGAAAATACTATTATAAAGTACTAATATAATCTAATACTGTATTTTCTCTCTCTGCACACAGATAACACTCACATGTTTTACTACATATAATATATATAATATAGTATAGCATTATATATATATATATATATATATATATATATATATATATATATATATATATACACATTTATGTATTTTGCTGGGATCTGGGGCACATGTCCTGACCTATGCTATTAAATCTAGAAAATAAATGAGCTTGTGTTCATTAATCATCGTATGTCATTTAAAAAGATAAAATGATTAAAATTGATTGTTGATTCCCAAACATCTACATGTAAACACAATCAAAATAGCACTAGATCCAAAGTGGCCTACAAAACTTGTGAATATCTAGAAACTTCATATTTGGAGATTCTAATACCGCAAGACTTTTGGAAATATATAATTATAAAAAATATTTATTTGTATCTTTCAAACATCTTTTTTTAAAAAAACTCAAAGTATAAATATTAATTTATCTTTTAAAATAACTAGATGAGCTATGTTTAAACTAATAATTCATGATTTCTTAGCTTCTAGCCTGATGCCTTATACCAAACTGGCTCTCTATGCCTCCAATTACTGAACAGCTGTTTTCAGTTTTTGGTTTGCCATAATTAAATACCTTGTTTGGTGTGGATTTTGAGGAGCTATGAATCAAAAAACCTGAAAAATATGGTACTTTCCAAAATCAGGCATTCAAAATCATAATGAAATTTTAATCCTTGAAAAAACTTTAATCCTTAAACATTTCTTGCCGCAGAGAAATGGCAGGGAGAGGAGATAGAGGAACATTGTGGAAACATGAGTTTTGAAGCTGATAGTAATATATCAACAATGGTATCTTAAATACTATTTTATATTACAAAAATTGATGATAGACTGAAAATCATATATTGTACAGTAGATCAGTTTACTATTTCCTTAGTTCTATTTTCTTATTGTCTTCCTTGATATACCATGTTTTCCTGTTTTTTGTTTGTTTGTTTTTTTGTTTTTGTAAGGTTTGGCTGTGCATTTACAGTGAGTGTGGGCAGTTCATAAAGCTTTGAATCTTCCCAGTAGGATGAAAATCATCAAGCATGGTTGCTTGTCAATATGGATTTTAGAATTTTGCTG
Organism: Crotalus tigris; assembly: GCF_016545835.1. Taxonomy (NCBI): domain Eukaryota; kingdom Metazoa; phylum Chordata; class Lepidosauria; order Squamata; family Viperidae; genus Crotalus; species Crotalus tigris. The sequence continues at coordinate 982,696 of NW_024100413.1, read as the reverse complement.
GGATCTGACCTATGCTATTAAATCTAGAAAATAAATGGGCTTGTATTCATTATTCATTGTATGTCATTTAAAAAGATAAAAAGATTAAAATTGATTGCTGATCCCCAAACATCTACATGTGACATAGTCCAGACATAACATTCATAGATGTTAAATAATTTATAGGAGAATTCAGCAAAAGAAAATTTCAAGGTAGGGGAAATTTAGTTTTTTCCTAGTCCCTGATCGCAGAATGGAAAGGAGAGATACTTTCTTCTTCATACCTCCGCTTTGAAAAGCAAAAAAAGAAAAAAAAAGAAAAAGCTTCCTCTTATTTCAATCAACAAGAATGTTCTGCTTTGGCCAACTATCTTTATGTATGGCTTAGAGGAATTTCCTATTTTGTTTTCTTTGAACAGCAGATGTCTACCTGCATGGTTGTGAAATGTTCACTTCAAAAATTGTTTGCCCTTCAAGATCATTAGAAGTATGGAGATATTTTTACAAGGTCTAGATCCAGCCTGTAAGACTGAGATTTAAAATCTGCAAAATAGCTACTCCCTCATTGTAACTGAAGTCACATTCATATACAAAGGGGGCAGGGCTTCCATTGTGATACCATTCCCTATCTTGAATATTTTGACATATGCACATATACTTCACAGATTTGTATGTTTCGATCTGTTTATATTTGTGTCAGAACTGCTAGCTCACACCCGCCTTACACCTTTGCTTCAGTGCCAGTTTGCCGAATAGGAGGGGGAGAGGAAGCCGAATAGGAGGGGGGAGAAGACTCCCACAGTTCACTGTAGTTACAGGAAACTCAAATTCAAGGACAACCACCCATGAAAGAATGTAGCCGCAGACCAAGGATGACCATTCCAACAACATCTAGTTTGAATATAATTGGACAATTGAGAGCTAACAGGGGGAGAGGATCCTGGGAAGGGGGAATTATGCTTTGGAATTTGGCTTTGCCTTACTGTATTACACTTGGCTTTCAGTAAAGACTTTCTTTGTCATAAAATGGAGCCATGGATCATTCTTGCTTAGGGTTCAAATCTAGGCTGGTGTGACAGTTTGGAAAGGCCCAATGTCCAACTAGTTTGTACAACACCCAAGTATATCAGAAAACTGCAGAGGTAACTGAACCATTTAGAAACAACTATTGGAATTTTAACAAACTCACTGACAATTGAATGAACAAAATGGACTAGATTTATTTTTTTTCTGACACAGTCCTGTTTTTGCTTGCATTCTTATTTCAAGACCAAAAGATGAACCAACCCTATGAAATGTTGAATTTTCTGTTACTACTAACGGTAGGTACCATTTATTTTTTTCCTAAAAACATGTACTTTTAGTCAAGTAAAGGTTACAAAATGCTATTTAAATCAGTCACAGGAAAATGATATTTCACTCGTAAGGAGGCAGTGAAGCATTAATTAATTAATTCCCATAGAATTTGAAGAAAACAGTGATTGGGTTTTTTTGCTATAGAAATTTTATTTCTGTCTAACTTCAAGCCAAAGGTTCTTTGTTATTTTCTGACACATTCCTCTATAAGACCAAAAGACTAAATTAATGTTTTAATTTGAAGATGGAGAAAAACATAGTTTTAATTGTTATTATGGAATTGACTAATGTCAAAATATAAGATCTCCCTTTTTAAAGTTCTCTTTAAATTCTATAATTTAGTATTTAAATATTTTAATAATTATTTAATTAATCAAGATGACGGTAGAAAAAATATTTCTTCGACTGGCTAAACTTATTCAGCTTCATCAGAACAAGAAGTTCAGCTTGGCTGAACTGAAACCAGGTGTTAAAAGTTGATTAAGAGAACACCATGAAGGTGGATCTAAGACACGTGAGCAAAAGAGTTTACACTTCCAAAGGGTAGTGCCATATACTACATAAGATATAATATGATGAAATAGAGCTGTGTCAAACAGCAACTAGGGAAACCTACATGACTGATTTTTAAAAAACATGGAATGTTCTAAAGCAGGGGGGTCAAACTGCCGGCCCATGGGCCAGATGAATCATTGGGAAACCACTCCCACCCCATTGCTGGTAATGGCGAAAAAGATCCGATACGTTGCGTGATGTCACGTGATGTCGTGAGTTTGACATATCTGTTCTAAAGGAAAGGGGAAAAGGTATGACTTCTATTCCACCTAACTATCAAGCACTACATTTAGTATGAACTGTTACAGTCTAATTTGCTTGTGTAGACTGTTGATAATTGTGCATTATGCAATTGATCTGCCTTCTATTTGTGCTAATTTGTGGATTGGAACCCATTCAACACTACATAATAATAAATAATAACAATATTGACAAATTCACCATCAGTCAATTGCAAAAGACAGCTTTACTTGGAACAGCATACCTCCTGCAGAGGTATCTGTAACACCATCAAACATCCCCATCTGCCTATCTCATATCCTTTTGAATGACTCGATAGATAGACAAAAATGCCAAATCCAGTCTGAACATCTGGTTGACTTCAACAAAGCAAAATAATAATGACTAAATACTGATAGCAATAACAACTGCTAAACAATTTCCCCATTTGGCATCACACTGCAGTATTGTAATGTGCTTGGCATAGCAGTTGTCTATTTACATTGGTTTGTTCATACAGAACTTTCCTTTATCCTCTACCGCATGCTGGTTTTAGTATTCATAGGCTTCTGCCTCTTATTAAAACCATTCCTCATGGAAAACTTCACAAAAAGTCAATGGAATCATAGAAATCAATCTATTTATGAATGAATCAAGGAATATGAATGTTTCATGCAGTCAGTAGTCACCCTGGTTGGCTCATTACAGAGAAAATATTATTGCAAACAGACATTTTCTTCTGCTTTATTATACACATATCCCATTGATTCAACTTTCTGTGATAGTAGGGCAACTCCAGATACTGGGTTTCTCAGCAAATTCTTTCACATTCCTTTTAAAAAATGTGTTTGCTTTTTAGTTTTCACCAAGCAATACAATTATATTTCTGTAGAATAAGTTAACCTCGCTGTTGACAAGGTACAGTAAAATACACCTGCTTTGTTATATAGTGAGGTCAAAACTACAAAGGCATTACCTATATCAATATATTATAACCTATATAAAAAAGGTTACTTTATGTCTGTTTTCTAGGCTCCTTTGTGAAATGAAAATGATTCCAAAGAAAGGAGATGATTTACGTGGGAGAAAACCCGAATAACCAAAGACCTACATACACACACCCATGAAAACCTCAGAAAACACACACACACACACACACACACACACACACACTATATATATATATATATATATATATATATATTATATATATATGTAGTATGTATGTATGTATGTATGTATGTATGTATATATATATATATATATATATATATATATATATATATATATATATATATATCACAAAGCCGAAAACACCAGCCTGAAGATGACGAATGGGACTTCATCGAAACGTCGCCAAGACACTTCCAATTTTATGCGGGAGAAAATCCACGTAACCAAAGACCTGTTTAATAAACTAAAACTGTTTGATAAACTTAGCTTTTGTCAGCTAACTGCCGACGTCATCAGAGTGGAATGCCGGAGGTTTGAAAGCCTGCTCATAAGACCGGCAGTTTGTGCGCTCTGCTCATAGAACGCATCACCAGTCTACCCGCCCCAGTTGACTGTATTGCTTCTAATAGTCTCGCATCCATCTGTAGACTTGTAAGCTCAGGGATCATCGCCTCTCTTATTGTCGCTCTCTTTGCCTGCTTTGGACGTATCTGGGTACACTTTGCTATCGGATGGTTCCCCAGTGGCGAGGGTGTATATATGTGTGTGCATGAATTTGTATACATCCTATCATTTAGTAGATGATTTCTATGAAAATTGAAGGCAGATGTTTGTCTTAGTTTTTTTTTTAAAAAAAAACCTATCAAGTGAAGAAAGTAAGTTTTTTTAAAAAAATCTGTTTTGTTCTGTTTTTTAATAGAAAAGTGTTTATAACAGATTGAAATTAAAATTATGCAATATTTTTCATCCTATGGGGATCATACTTGCCCAGTTTCAGAGTGATATCAGAGGGAGGAGCAAGTTGTACAAGGAAACTAACCAAAGAGAGAAGCAACCTAGAACTAAGGAGAAACTTCCTGACAATTAGAACAATTAACCAGTGAAACAACCTGCTTCCAGAAGCAGTGAATACTCCAACACTGGAAGTTTTTAAGAAGAGACTGGACAGCCATTTGTCAGAAATGGTATAGGGTTTTCTGCCTGAGCAGGGAGTTGGACTAGATGACCTACCAAGGTCCCTTCCAACTTTATTATTATTATTATTATTTATTATTATTATTATTACTATTACTATTATTATTATTATAGTGTTTGCAGAATTTGTGATGACATATATTTGATACTGCAGCTTTTATTTTTCCAGTAATGTTTCAAGCAAAGGACTTATAGCAATTTGACTGGAAAACCACTAAGCCAATTCCTATGATTTGTTGATATACCTATCAGTTACATTATCCCATGCTTTTCCCACCCTCCACTCTTTTACATATTCTGGGGAATGTAGTAGCTCATGTCTTCCAGTGTCTCTGTAGGAATAATTTCTCACTGTACAATGACTCAACATGAGGTAAAATATTTGACCCAAGTTGATACTTCTGGAAAATAATAAAATAAATGTGTTTCTTTTTAAAAGTTTTCCAGATAATTAAATGGCAAGTTATATGAAGTTAAGACTGCTTGACTTCTATTTTACTTTCAGCATGAAGAGATTTGGGCTGGTCCCAGGTCACTCAATTCATAGAACCAATGTGTTTGACAATGACATGTCAAACAGTAAAAGTTCCGACTGGCAAACAATGTAATCCAATCCAATCCAATCCAATCCTTCAATTGGATTTTACTTTTTAGTAATCTCCCCAGAAGTACAGAAAAAATGTTATGTTACTCCCTACATAGTGCTTAAATTTGCTCAAGGATTATTATAGTATCTCTATAGCTGATAATTCTTCCATTTTCTTGCCTGATTCTCATATTCTTAATGTTGTATTTGCACTAGGGGCTCTGCTGTGCTGCATACTGAGCATGTTTTGTTGCATTTCTATTCTTTATTTCTAATTCTAGCTTCAGGAGTTTTAATAGGTTTTGTTCACCTCCTGTCCCCAACTTCTTTATGGTTTTCCAATTATTTTGACTTCAGGGAATATTTACAGGAGTCTCATAGGACCATCTGGGACAATATCAAAAGAAAAGATTATTTTAACCATTTACACTAAATGAAAGCTGAGAAAGGGAAAAAAGAAATAACTCCAAATACATAGTTAGGTTGTGCAGGATGCATGTTTCTTTTATTTCATATTCTATCTAATCAGGCAATTATTGTCATACTAAGTGGAGATTTTACTAGCAGATCTTTGAAGACATAGCAATTTTTGTGCAGAAATATTAAAACTGTTGCAGTTATGCTGCAAGTATCCTATTACCTGAAATAATAATCCAGTTCTATACTATCTGAGTAATAGACCATGAAAAATATGCATTTGCAGTATCCATTTTTTTCATTTTATATATGTTTTTATAGTTTTTCATCTTAGCATATAACATATATTTGCAAAATTATATTACAGTTTTTGATGTTTTGCTTATTCCTGACAAACAATAGACTATTGTACTAAGAAAAATCTTATGATATTAACTTTTGGTACAAATTCAAGTCACAGAACTCAGTTTACATATGATTATGTAATTCCAACCATCCACATTAAGCTTTTATAGACAAGTAAATAATGTCTCCAAATAAAATTGTTTCTGGGTAATAAAATATTTCTAATTTGAGGGGGTGATTTCCTCAGCCAAACAAAAAGTGAAATTAACCAAACAGTAAATCTCAAATAGGAAATTGAATGTTTTGATTATACTGATAGTAGACATTTAGAAAGGGTGTGTGTGTGTGTGTGTGTGTGTGTGTGGTATGTGTGTGAGAGAGAGAGAGGGAGGGAGGGAGGGGGAGAGAGAGAAAGAGAGAGAGAGAGAGAGAGAGAGAGAGAGAATCTGCAAGGTTTCAGATGTGGCATTGTAGTCCAAGCTCTACTGTATGTTTGTTATGTCACACATATTTACTAAATGGACATTTGTACTGCAATGCCACATCCACCGACTTACAGATTTCAACTCTTCCCTTATGGACATACATGTAATGATACCGGTCTTTTTTCAAATATGCATTTTATCCAATAGATATGTTACATATTCGATAATATGATGTATATCTTCAATCTTTAAAAAATAAAGAAATCAAAAAAGCAGGAAGAACTGGATATATCTACTGTATGTATCTTAAAAGATAAAGGAAGTTCTAAAAATATGTGATAAAACTCTCAATAAAGTCTGTGTACTCAAAGGTGATGTCTTCAGTGAACTATCAAATGCTGTTTGTTTGCAACCTTCAAATTCCTGCTCAGTGAAGGTCTCTAAAGTGCATTTGTTGATAAATAACATGTTATGTGCATTATGCTTAAAACTCATTTCTGTAGTACTTTATCTGCATTATTCCTATTATTTTGAAATTTGATGCTTGAAAAAATGTCAAGTTGAAGATTATGCATTTGAGGTTAACTACTATTAGAAGTAGTTCCAGCAGTAATAATCTCTTTCAATTCAGGAAAATGAAAGCACACTTCATAAATAAATACCTGTATCCTCAAGGATCTCTTTTGCAACCAATAGGAAATGATAGTTTCTTACTGATGAACAAAATTAGGAATTAAATGAATCTCTTACATATTCAGACACACAAACTATATGATGGCAAAATTTGGAAGTCCAGAGATACCCAAAAGTAATAACGCACAAATAATAAATTTTAAGATAAGATAAGATAACCTTTATTGTCATTTTTATACTGTGGGCACAATGGCACACAACAAAAATTTAGTTGCCCGCTCTCAAAGTGAAACATATACATGACACACACCTAAACATACTATGAACAACATATGTATAGACCTACATCCCTACATATACGTAGCAAATAAATATTAAATATTGTCCATCTTGAATATATAACAGAAGGAGGAAGCTTGAGAGTTCGCAAGGTTAATGCTGTATGGAATGAAACTCTGGCTGAATCTGGATGTTCTGCTTCGGATACCATGAAGCCTCCTTCCATAAGCTAACAAGGAAAACAGATCATGAAGAGAATATGTAGTGTTTAGTATTACATTATGAACTTCTCCTTTTCACAATCAGCCATCGATGGCTTCTTAGGTAGCAAATCAATAGCTGACCCCTAAGAATGAATACAATAATTAAAAATATTGAAAACAATTGTCTTTCAACATATAGTTGTACATAATGTACATGCATATGTATGTAGAATCATAGAATCATAAAACATAGGGCTGGAAGGGATCTTGGGGCCTTCTAGTCCAATCTCCAGGTAGGAGTCTTTATTTGCTTCTGGACAAATGGTTGGACAATCTTTTCTTGAAAACCTTTACCAATGGAGCACAACTCTGGGAGGAAATTTTTCCTTGGTTCCAAGTTGGATCTCCCTTTGATGAGCTTATACCCACACTTCTTGTCCTACCCTTAGGGATTTGGAGAATAAATGTTCCCTGTGACAACCCTTTACTGTCCTGTTCCCTGTGACAGCCCTTTACTGTCAGGAAATTGTTGCAACAATTGAGCAGTTAGAGGAGCAGGATGTAATTTTCATTTCGTTTTATAAAAGAGGACTCCCTATAGAAATTCTTTCAAAGTGAAGTAACTATCAAAATAGTCTATATGGAGTATGGCATTCTTGCATTTATTTAATAATGAAGTAGATAAAGACAATTAATAAGATTTTTGTAGCTTTCCTGGTAGTGTTCTTCTCGCTACCAACTTACAGGTTTTTTACGATCACACATGTCAATTAACATTCAGGGAATTTCTTCCAAGGGGTCTTTTCAGTAGCTGTGCTACAGTTACCAGTATGGGGGAGAAGACCTATCCTTGAGAAGTTGTTGAGAAGTTCTCCTTCTGGAGATGTTCATAATCATCTCATTTGTTTATTTACAAATACAGTAAAAGATTGCAAAAAAAAAAAAAAAGACTTTGTGCTCACTGCTACAGATATCTCTTTCAAACACAAAACATTATGAAATCTAATATTAGATGAAATCTAATATCTGCTACTATCCCTGTACATCTGTGAAGGTTAAGTTCTTTTCCCCATATTAGATGGAAATTTCTTTAAACAGTCCATTATAGAAACACCATTAATGTTCAGAAAACCACAGTGTCATTCAAAAAGTCAGTTCCAACTCTCCTAAATGATTTGAAGCTGATTCTGAAACATGTTCAACAAGGTAATATATGTATAAATGTATATGGTTTTTAAATATTAAAACTTCTATGCATAATGTGGTTCATCTAGCTTTATTGGCTAATGTTTTATGGCAGTGGTCTATTATGCTGGCTGTGGCTGAAAATATAATATAACTGGAATTTTTTTTCTCTACCCCCCAAAGACATTTTGAAAATGAGGTACAGTATCTCACTTGCTTTAGCATAGTATGCAAAATAGTATGAAAACTCTGAACAATGCTTTAAAATGATTTGTGTGAGCACAGCAACTTTCTGCTGTAGCCCTATTTGGAGTTGTAGGACATATGGAACTCTAGGGGTTCTGGTTGAGGGAGGGGACAGTTTTGCATCTAATTAGAATTGCTGCGGAACTTGTGCAATCACCATAACTATGTATTAATCCTTAATTCAGCCTGAATTTTTTATTCCTTTGCACTTTAATGAAGAGTAGAAGGATGTTCTGTTGTGGTCTTCTCATGTAAAATTCAAATTTTTTGAGATGCACATAGTAATTCTGAACAACTTCAGAGTTTTATACATGTAGTCCTCGACTTACGACTTGAACTGAGCCCAAAATTTCTCTTGCTAAGCAAGGCATTTCTTAAGTGAATTTTGCCCCATTTATGACTCTGCTTGCCATAGCTGCTAAGTGAATCACTGCAGTTGTTAAGTTCTTCACACAGTTGTTAAGTGAATCTGGTTTCCCCATTGAGTTTGCTTGTTAGAAGGTCACAAAAGACACAGCAAAGGTCATAAATATGAGCCAAATTTTTATTATGTGACCATGGGGATGCTGCAATGGTTATAAGTGTGGAAAATGGTCATAAGTCACTTTTTCAGTGCAGTTGTAACTTTGAGTGGTCACTAAATGAACTGTTGTAAGTCAAGGACCGTCTGTAATCAGTTTGTGCCATCTTGTATGAGCTGAGTATATTATCTACTTCTTCTGCGTCATTGCACCATTTACACTTTGAATCATATGATTATTATTCCTGTTGTTTTATTGTACCTTTTTAATGTGTAACTGAAAGCGGCAAACTTACCTCATTCATGCACATGCACATAAACACGGAATATACAACTCTTCAAATTGTTATCTTTAAAGTTATGTAAAAAGTATATATATTATCTCGGTATATGAGAAAGTAGGGACAGAGAGCGAGATTTGTTAAATATTGGTTATGCACCTGTAATCACTGGTATTATAGCAAAATTTTGGCATGGGCCAGAATTCACCAAAAAGAATTGCAGCTTCAGTCTATTAAGTGCAGAGTTGAACAGGTTATTGTGCATTATCAAGAACAAGCTTGTGTTTTATCCACATATGGAATTTGTGCATCCAACCCTTGTGAACAAATTCTTGCTGAGTGCAGGAACTTGTCAGCTTTTACAGTGTTTCCAATTTTGTTTCCATCAGAAGGGACATTTAAAAAAAAAATCAAAGGGAAAATATTATCGACAGCTAGTCAGATCAGATTGCCACGTACAGCCAATCTATTAATTAAAGCTTTTATTCTAAACAATAACCCTTGGCATATTCTGTTAATTTAATGTTTTTCTCTATGTGTCTCTATAGTTACCTTTCCTTGCACACTCTATGATCTACAGCAGCCTTAATGTGAAGCAAAGGACATAAACCAGTGGTTCTCAACCTTTTTAATGCCGCGACCCCCAACCGGTCATAAGTCGAGGACTACTCAACTGGTGCAGCACCGTTTGCAGAATGGGACATTTGCTGGGCTCAGCAGGGCAGAGACAGCCTGGACAATTCCTATTGGCTTTTGAAAGCCAATAGAATTAGACTCTATTCAAGACAATCTATTCTATTGGCTTTCAAAAGCCAATAGAATAAAAGGGAGTAGCACAGCTAAGGAAAAGGGGGGGGAAATGGCGGACTGCATTGTTTGGCGACCCCCGTGAAATGGTCGTTCGACCCCAAATGAGGTCCCGACCCACAGGTTGAGAACCACTGACATAAGCAAATACAGAATAGCTTTGGTAGCATTTGAACTAGCTTTCTAATTCCCCTCTCTCCCTGATACCTCTCAAAAGATATTAATTCCCTAGCAACGTATCTTGTATTAATGTATAACAGAGGACCATATGATAAAAATGTCTGCAGAATGAAGCTTCACAGATACAGTCTTACGTATGGGAAGCCAACACATGAATCAGAATCTTCATTCCGCAAATTCCGTGCTGGTCATTAAAATCACTTTATTGATTATAGTAGGGAGGCTTGACTAAGTAATATTGTCCGGCCCAAGGGCTACAAGTACAGAATAAGAAGAATAAGAAGCTTCTTTAGTTCTGCTTCTTCAGAAATAAAGAAGCTTCTTGGATGAGAAGCAAAACGTTTTCAGAAGAAAAAAAACACAAGAAAAACAAGCTACATTTTGAATAGCACTTTTGAGACGTTAGAAGACAGGTTAGATCTTTTCATTATTATTTGGTGCTTTCTAGTGGTTGTCCCAATTCTGTCAGCCCTAATAGGGTGTCTGTAGAAACAAATCAAAACTAATTAATTGTGATGGGCAACATTCAAGCTATGAAGCTATGAAACAATGTTACATTGTTTCTTTAACCTGCTCCAATCCTAAAGAAATCCAATGAATACAAATAAAGGGAGGAGGAGGAGGAGGAGGGACTTTACAAAAATATTTCTCAATTTGGGAATAGGAGAGAAATGTAAGAAAGAGACTTAGGATGACCTCACTTTAATTATACTAAGTACAACTTGATTGAGATAATTGCTTTGATATGCTTCCAAGAATCTGTTACTTTACTATCAACAAAGAAATACAAGTGGTTCTTATTTGCTGAGTTTGCCAGCCTTGAAGAGTTTGGCAATCACAATACTACCTCCATCAGAAACAGAGATAAAACCACCACAAATATGCTTATTAGATATGAAATAAAACTGATTTCAGTTGTCACTAGCATGTCAGAAAATTTTCAATAACTAGATAACTTCTGCCATTTAGAGCCAGAGGAGGATTCTGCCCTGAGCCCTCAATGTTTCATGTTTACTTAGGATTCATGACTGTTAAATGAGCTTTTCTTCCCAGAAAACTTTTCTTGAAGCTTTTCAATAAAACTTTCAAGCAAGAACTTATGCCAATGCATAACAACCCCTTTAAAAGTCTTAAATACAGTTAATTGTCAGTCTTACTGGTTTGTAATTCATGGTCCAACTATCAACTGAGTGGAAAGCAGACTGCTGCACAAAGAATTCATTTTTATACTAGAATTATTTATTTAAGTCATTCAAAGCTCTTCCGCCATCAGGAAGTACACCAACATGCATTGGAGACTAAGAGGGAAAAACATTTTAATTCATTGTCAGTTTGTTCTTTGAATTGACAGCTTGACTTTATCAAAGTTGACTATTCCTGATATTTTATCCTGTACCTCCCTGTAGTATTTTAATTAGGTATATTAAGGTATCTGTTATTGCAGATGAAATAGCTGATATTAATGTTATTCTGGCATGATTTCAATAAAAAGATACTGTGCCAGGTAAATGAAAATAAATTTTTGATAGAAGAGTTTTGTATTAGTATTGCAAATGATAGAGTGAATTTAGCTTTAAAAATAGCTTCAGATGTTAATTTCATATATATATGTTTGTATGTGTGTATCTGTACCCACACACAGAAACATATACACATGAACTTTCCATTATCCATGGTAGTATTTCTCAAGGTTCGCTATTTTAAAATCAATGGCCTTCAACTCCCAGAATTCCTTAGTCAGCATGTTAGCCAGGGAATTCTGGGAGAGGAAGTCCACACATCTTAAAATGACAGAATGGGGAACCTATGGTGTTCCAATATTGAATCATGTTATCTATTAATGATGGGAAAGCACTTTGAATTAGAAAGTTCACATCTGATAATTTTCAGTCTTACCTGGGGAGTTCAGAATTAATGAAGGTGAGGTGACTGTTCAAGGTTAAGAGGACCTAAAATGGTAGAAAGCAAAATGAGCAAGCATTGATATTATAGTTTCCATTGCAATAAGCTGGGAGATGTCAACTTCTTTCTAATAAAACTTAAAATATATTTCTAAAACAGCAAGGTAAATTAAATAATGAAATACAACTGGAAGTTACTAGAAGAAGGAGAATTTTAATAATCTTCTCCAAATACTCTTTCCCCACAAAAGAGGGAAGTGAGGAATGAGATTAGAATAATTCACTTTAACCCTAAACTGAATTTTGACTATGCAAAATAACCTTCTACCTAATTGTATTTTTGGCTTCCTAAGCATTATATTTGGAATGGTCATAACAGTAATTGCATCAAACCAAAGACATTAAATATGTATTAAACATACATAAAATAGTCCTTCTGGTGTGTCAGGTTTGGAGATTGGAAAAAATTATGCTTAATGGAAACTTTCTGTATTTCATACAGGCAGAGAAACACAGTTTGGTTGTTTGCCTAAATTATCAAAATTCAAAATTCCTCTACAAGATTTAGACATCTTGAATTTGAGACAAACAGAATTTAAATTGCCAAACTTAATCAATTAATGAGTGATTGGTTGCTTGGAACATGGGCTATTCTTTTACCAATGTTTCTGGTGCTAAGCTTAAATTAGGGTTGTCTTCCCTCTCATTCACCCCCACTATCCAATGATCCTCATATTTAGCAATTGAAGATAGATCCAGGGACAAATGCCTTTTAAATGATTTTTCCAAATTCTCCAATTATTTCTTAAATGTAAGACCTCTTAAAAGATTACTTCTTTTGAAAAATATATCTAATAATATATCCATAGAGGTAATGGAGTTACCTCAGTATTTCTCCTCATGATTTAATCGAAGTATGGGAGGCTAAAGAAATTGCAAATGGATTGTATGGTAATAATTGGGCATTGACACCCCTACACTTCATATTTAGTTATTGGTACAATTTGTCACTTCATAACTAAATAAATGCAAAAACAAAAAATACATTCCACCAGTGAGAATTCATCTGAAATTTTCTTTCCTTCTGAAAGTTTTTTCCAGATAGAAAAAATTCCTACATTTTTTACTAGTTCTCAGTTTGGTAGTATACAAGATCTCCCCCACTATCTAATGGTGGAAAAGCATTAAAAGGTTCAGATGTAGTCTTCAGAAGTTTTTTTCTCATCTGGGAAAAGGTAATTTGGGTTTGGTTCCAATTTTGCACTTATGTTAGCTGTAATCAATAAATATCATGGTCATCTATTCCTATTTGGCAAAAATAAATTGATCTTTTTATAAGTCTACCATCCTCTCTATATTTTTTTACACCCAGGCAACATTTACTACTGCTGGGAAAATAGAAGCCATCATATTTTAAACTGTGTCAACTATCATTTTTAACTCAATTATTCTCTGTTACTGGAAGCTAAATTTGAATGTGTTAAAATTCTGCACATATCTTGAAGTACACACAGCTATCATCTGTCTGACCTTTATTGAATTTAAAAGACATTATAAGAAAGCTATGGATCTCAGGATTCTAAAAAGTTCATCATATAAATCGACAAGTAACAACAATCTTTCAGTTATCTTCGCTGATTTAACAAAATGTGTTTTCTAAATGTTAAAAGCTCAGTAGAATAAAAAAGGCAGAATATTTAAGAACATTTATTAATGTCTTTCTCAAAATGTCATAGATCTAGTTAGAATGTGACATTTTAAAGAGTTCAACTTATTAAATGTAAATATCCCATATTAACTATACCTTGCTTATACTGAATTATACCATAAGAAATCAGACTCTTAAGCAAACTTAGACATGTTTACTGAAAGTAAGTTTAATCCAACAAGTATCCATCTCACTCTGTCTTCAGTATACAACTATTAATATAAAATGAATTTGTAAAAATAAACATTAAGCAAATATTCAGACCTAATGTTGACATTAAAAAAAACTAAGAAGGAAACAAAAAGATCAGAATATATATTTTCCAACAACCAAAACCCAAGTAACCAGGGAAACCAGACAAACAATAAAGCAGAAAATAATACCTTAATCAAGAAACAAACCACATCTCGGCGAAGACTGGCAGGGTAACCTATTTTATGTAAATAGGGACCAAAACTCATAATCACTAGCACAGACTATGATGTTATCTAATCCAGTCATGAAAGCAAACAATCAAGCCCAGAGAGCATCAAGAACTCCACAGTTCAACCATGAACTACATATATTTTCATCTATGGTTAATGTTATGGAAAAAGCCATGGAGACTTAATGCATTTAATAAGAATTGCTACATACATCCACAGGTTTAATTTAAGAACTTAAAAAAAAAATACATTTTGAGTGTTCACCACTCTCAATTAAAATTCTCATATTCACATATAGGTTACAGTGGAAATGTAATCAAACCCATTATGGACTGTAAGACTCCATAGGTTTTATATTCAAGGTATATACAAGTACTTGAGGCCATCCTGATGTCAACTCTACAACAAACCTGGCTGAAGCCATCTTGCCACTCTAGGTTGCCACATGAGAGGGAAGGGGTGCAAACTATTTTTGCTAGTCTAAACAATTCTGACTCCCATGGGAACCAAGGTCATTCTATCGGTTAGTGGGTTGGGCATTTTGTTAGAAAGCCCACCAAATTATTCTATTGGGGAACATAGCTGATGGCATAGGGCTGGGGTGGGAAGTTTGACTTTGTAATAGTGTAATTCTTTGATGGGAATTTCAGACTTGGTTTCACTTTTGACTGTGCCGATCTTTTGTAACCAATAAACATGTTCTTTGAGGAAATCTCTAGCCTCAGAGTTCTGATTTTGTTGGTCTTATAATTGGAACCATGACACCTGACAGCCTCAAACAGCAAGATGGGCAGCATATAAATTTAAGACATAAATAAATAAATAAAATCCAGCAGTGTTAACTAAAGTGTATTTAAAATACAAACATATTGAAATGAATATGGATCTCAAAATTAAAGAACACATGTGCCCCAGACAGAGAAGCTGGATGTATAAATAAAAAAATAGAGGAAACAGTTGAACAAAAAGTAGAAATCATTGAGGAAGTAGCAATGGGGACATAGCTTTTAAAACATCAAAGGGTTTTGAATGACCACATGAAATATTCCCAGAGCACTCAGTGGAAGAAGGAAAGTCAACAGGTAACTGCAACAAATTTGAAAAAGAAATAGGGCAATAGGGTTTAAGCAATATGGAATGAATGATCCCTGTAGGACAGACATGTCAAACTCACCACGTCATGTGACATTGTGCGATGTATCAGAGCTTTTTCCCCATCGCTGGCAATGGGGTGGGTGCGGTTTCCTCATGACGCATCCGGCCCAGGGACCAGTAGTTTGACACCCCTGCTGTAGGAGAACATGTACAGTGCAGTTTTAGAGTAAGTTCAATATATGTTTGGTACAGATAGTCCTTGAATTATGAACACAATGGAGTGCAAAATTTCTGTTACTAAGTGAGACATTTGTTAAGTGAGTTTTGCCCCATTTTACAACCTTTTTTGCCATAGTTGTTAAGTGGAACATTGAAATTGTTAACATAGCAACACAGTTGTTAAGTGAATCTGGCTTCTCCCTTGACTTTGCTTGTTAGAAGGTTACAAAAGGAGATCGTGTTACCCAGGACACTGAAACAGTCATAAATATGAGCCATTGCCAAGTGTCTGATTTTTGATCACGTGACCATGGGGATGCTGCAATGGTTGTAAGTATGAAAAATGGTCATAAGTCACTTTTTCAGTGCCGTTGTAACTTTGAATGGTCACTAAATGAACTGTTGTAAGTTGAGGACTACCTGTACTAATGAAATAGGGTGTGTGTTTGTGGATTTGGGATATAGAGGGTGCATATAGCTTGGATCATCAGGAGTTAAGTAAAAGGAGGAGGTGAAGATAAAGGGGTCAAGAAAAGGAAGCTTACATAGTGTACATTAATTAGGAAGCAAGAGAAAAGAGGATTCCAGAGTTTCACTTAAGTGATAGCTCTTGAGGGAGAGAAAAGCTTGGGATTTTTTTTCCCCTTCATTCTGACTGCCCTTACCTCCCAAAGAAAATGTGTCTGTTCAGTGATCTCTGTTCAAAGAAGTTGTTCTGAATCATCACCCAGTCCAGGAATTGGTTCACCAAAATGTTTCCCTTTCTGATTGCCTTACAAATGATTGCCTTAGAATTATCTATAAAATATCCCCTTCTTCTTGAGTTCAGTGTGATCAGCAATGATGAGATCTGAAATCCAATCAACTTTCAATAAAATAGCTCCATGCTTGCTCCCTGTAGGCAGCAGTAGCATTAAATCTGAGCAAAAAGTCACATTTGCAAGTGGGGAAGGATATAAGGGAAGAAAGGTGGCTTATAAGCATAGTCCAGAGTAACCTTGCATCTCTTAGGACTGTGGTGGTGAACCTGTGGCACATGCGCCACAGGTGGCATGCAGAGCCCTAAGCCTTCAGCTGGGTTTTATAAAACCTTTTTGTTTTAAGCCTCCGCCACTGTTTGCAAAAAAAAAAAAAAAGTTTCAATCAATCAGTCAATTTCAACTGGAAAAAAAAGATCTCACAAA
Organism: Crotalus tigris; assembly: GCF_016545835.1. NCBI lineage: Eukaryota > Metazoa > Chordata > Lepidosauria > Squamata > Viperidae > Crotalus > Crotalus tigris. Next base: position 965,800 of record NW_024100413.1, on the reverse strand, counting down.
GTTGGAATTGATTGATTGAACTTTTTAGTCCCACTGAGTCTGCAGTTACCACCGCAGCCATGCTCACCCAATGGACCACGTCCACCCAGCACCCGATGATACATAAGTGGGTTTTGGGTTGCAGTTTGGGCACTCGGTATCTAAAAGGTTCGCCATCACTGTCCTAGGTCTTCTGTCCTATGAAATCCCAAAAAGGTGAAGCACCAGGATTATAGGGGTTGCAGTCCCTCAGGACAAATTGAAGAGGAGATCAAATTGGGCACTTCATTATATTAGCTATAAGGCCCAAGTAGCTTTGCTATACCTTTTCTTTACTTATTTTTTTTTAAATATAACATGCTATATTCCTCTAATTTTCTATCCTGCTAACAGGACATTATTTGACAAGGGCATTTTCCCATTTTTCAAAAGAAGGAAGACTACTTTGTCAAAGGGCCTGCTTCTGTGTTCATCTTTCTGTTCCGTTTCTTTGTCCATGGGGGGGGGGATGGGATGTTTGCAGCACATCTGGTCATTGTCTTCATTGTTACTTGAGTTTGAAAAGCAGAGAAAGACGGTGACAATACAATTGAGTCAATAAGTGCTCTCCTTCCAGCTGAAAAATGGGGAAAAGGAAAAAGGAAAAAGGAAAAGAAAGAAAGAAAGAAAGAAAGAAAGAAAGAAAGAAAGAAAGAAAGAAAGAAAGAAAGAAAGATCTTCACATTTACTCCTTAGTATTTCCACTAATTTCATGTTTTATTTATTAGGGTTTTTTTAAAGTATCTGCAACTGGTTGAAGCTGCCTAGCTATCAAACCAGTTGTCTCCTGTATTAAAATTCTCATGGGAACACAGCATGATATGCCCTTACAGAAACAAAAATTCTCTCAAGAAACTTGACACACAATGGGCCTGCTTATCTCCTACTGAAGAGAAGGAAAAACAAAGAGACTTCTTGACATTTCCACTCCTCCAAATCCAAGCCAATATTCCTTTTACAGAACTTGGGGAAAAACCTCCAATGGAGAAATGAAATACTCACCATCTCTGCAGAGGTTGTATAAAGAAGAATTCCAGAGCTACTTTGAATTGGCACAGAGTTCTGATGTGGAAGGGCCCATAAAATTTAGCTGGAAATATGTTGCAAAGGTTATGGGAGTGACTGAAGGCTACTAATTAGCTGCCAGATCTTATTTTCCTGCCCTTATTTCCTCTCCTCAAGACAGCAGCTTCTTTTTTTTAACCTTATAATCCAAGACAGAAATGTATTATATATCCCAAATATCCTCCCATATATTCGGGATATAGGCCCCAAATGAAATATTAGAGTTTCTGAATACACCTAGCTTTTGCTAACTGCACCTAACTGCATTTCTTGGGCTAAAACCAGGCAGACATTGAAATCATCTCTGATCTAATATTCCAACTCAATTTATGTATACTATATTTTTGCAAGTATATTTGGTCTATTTTCTCATAAAAGAATATGGTAAAGAATTTATTGCATTTATTGACAGCAGACAGTATGGATGAATCCTGAAATCTGGCTATGGAGCATAGGTTTAACACTCAGAGTTAGCAATGTGATGGTTCATTACTAAGCACTGCTCTTTCACCCACCTAGCAAGATGATGGTATTAGTAGTTTTAGTTTGGCTTTTAACCTAGTTTCCCCCTTTCCCCCCTTCCTTATATTGTACACTGAAATTTTAACATTTGGGAGCAATAAAAATCACACCAATATGGGCTTTTACTGCCTGTTATTGATTTAAATGTCACACCAGAATAAAAAAAAAATATAGCACATTTCAAACAGAAAATACTCAGATGTTTTCAAAATGTCAAAGGTTCACTTTTTTATATTTCTCCTCCCAAGGACGCAAGAATAAATAATTTATTGATCAAGAAGTATATGATTTTTTTCATATCTATTAATCATGTTTCTACATTCCTTTAAATTCACATTGTAGTTGTTTCTCAAGAGTTTTTTAAAAGCTAACTGCAACAGGCATTACAAATATTTTGGGACAGTATCCATAGCACATCTACCTTTGGCCCCAAAAGCCTAAAAATTGATTTGGAGTTTCCAGTGAGAAATTATAACCAGTTGACACTCTCTGAAAGTGCAGAGAGACACCACAAATCAGAATGTGAGTTGCAAGGTGGGTTCAGGCCAACCCAATCTCTCTGGATAACAGGGAGAATGTGAGAAAAACCCTTTATGCTCTGGACAGCAGTTTCTCATGAGTAAGCTGCAAAATGAGTAAACTTAAAACAGTAAAATTTTAAAATAATATTTTTTCCATTTTCTATTTTTATCATGTTTATTTTTGATGAAAGTTCCTTGGGATAAATTTGTACTAAACCAGTTAATAGACCATTTCTGCATAGGAATGCATTATTTATTTCTAAACAGTGTATTTAATTGGCAGATTCTACATAACAAAAGAATCAGTAAAGAATCAGACTGTGATGTTTAGTTGCCATGGAGATTTGATGCATGCTCTAGCTGAAGCTATTGAGAACTACTAAAACAAACTGTTAAAATCACAAAAAGATTATAAGGGAGAAAAAAAAGAAGAGACTTGTCTTTTTATTTTGCCTATTTGAGACATCTTTACTTTCTTTATTACTATTTTAAAAATGATTTTTAGAACAAGGGAAGAGAAAGGATCATTGGAGCAACCTGCAGAAAAAGAATTGTTACACAAGATATACTTCAGAAATTATTTGAAATAAAATGGAAAATAAAATGATGCTTTTGAAAAAAGAATGGATGAAAGATGAGAGGGGAGATTAAGGAAGATGTTTAAAAGACAGAAAGTTCTATAAAAGCAAATATCTGGAATTTTAGAGAATAAGACAGGCAATTGGAGACAAAACTGGATAATCTAGTCGAGACATGTCAAACTTGTGACATCATATGACGTTGCACAACGTATCGGGACAGTTTTGCCATGCTGGCAATGGGGTGGGCATGGCTTCCACATGACACATCTGACATGCGGGCCAGCAGTATGACACCACTGATCTAGTCTAATCTAATACAGCTACAAAAGAGATTCCTTGGTTGAAAAATTAAAACAGAAAAAAATCCAATTTCAATGGTATAAATTAAAAAGTATGTTTTTGGGTAGTTTACTAATATTTTAAATAAAGATGTTGCTAATTCTGTTTTTACCTGCCTATATTGTAATCTAACTCTATTGTTGGGAGAAATGATAGTGTTCAAGACCAAAGATAATGAATGTTTATATAGAGATCTCTGAATTATATCAATGGAAAAGCAGCAAACAACCCTCTCCTAAAAGGACATTTCAAATGTAAGAAAAGAATAGGAGCACAATTGTCAGTTGACACTTACAAAAACTGGAGTGCTGGCAAATTATTCCTAGTACATTTTTTTCTGGAAAGAGTGTGTCTCTTTAAGTGATTGCTAGAAAAAGGAGTTTGATAAGAAGGGTGCACTGAGTTTAAGGAGTGCCAGTCACTTTGGTTAGAGCTTTTTATTGACTTTTCTTATAATCTTGGAATAGCCAGTAAATATTAGTCCTTCATGAAAATTTATGCTGATCAGTGTAATCTTTTAATGCTTCCATTTCCTACACATAATGTGCAGGAACATCTTATCCATCAATTAGTGCATTAGTGAATCTGACTTAGTTAAGAATACTGATAAGCTAATTCATTCTTTTTAAAATGTATTTCCACATAGGTATTAGTGTCAAATTGATTGCCTAACTCAGTCATGTTCTGTTTATTATGAACACTTTGACAATCTTGACTCTTAGCAATTACATGGGCAGGACCATGCAGTTTCTTGGCAACATTTTTCAACGGTGGTTTGCCATTGCCTTGTTTCTGAGTCAGAATAACAAAGGATTTTCCTTAACTACAAAAGGAATTACAATAGTTATTATACATAATTAGGCCTGTTTTCTCTACCTGTATCTGAAATTTGGATGTGATTCCAACAACCATTTGTTGCTGACAATTGCTAGTTATCGGGCATATACCAGTAAATTTTGGCAGGAAATAATTTTGCTGCTGAAATTTGTCCATGAAATCTTTCAGAATTGTTTCTCAGGAGTAATCATAAACTATTAGGGTTATAAAAAAAAGTTGAGAGGTTAGCTATGAAAAATATTTGGAATGATACGAATTTTAAAGTTTGTAAGCTTTACATCAGGTTATATTTAAGCACACCTAAGGCTAACACAGCATTCCTAGTGTGCTTTTTGTTGAAAATTATGAAGAATTGTATCTGGGGGAAAAGTAAAGTATAATTAGCATATGTCCTTTTTATATAGTTTGTCTTGATTAAATTATTTGGTCCATTCTGAATAAGATGGTGGCATACATTTTCTTTACAGCAAACTGAGTTGCAATATTGAAGGTGGACCCTTGAGGATAATGCTGAAAGCTTTAATCCAATGATGTAGGGCTGGAAGGAGATTTGGTAACCTCCAATATTAGTATATAAAGAACCTACCAGTCCTATGCTGACTTTATTTATCTTTTTTTTTCTTCTCAACCAGGTGCATAAATACAGATAGCCAAACAGAGAAAAATATACAATGGAATTTTCTACTGGCTACAGATAAAGCCACATCATACTTGTTTCAATCCTTGGGGCATTAATTCACTGAAGGGAGTTGATAAAATTCCAGAGATAGACTGGCAATCTGCTTATTCCCTACTGGGTTTTACCATCACCCAGGTAGTAAAAGGCATATCAATCCTGACATACTGTACACACACACACGCAAAATCACAGAATTATTTTTTTTTTCAGGCTAATCGTCTTAGTTTCATCATTCCTAAATCAGCCAAAAGACTAAAAGAAGAAAATGTATTCTCTATATTTTTCCTTTTTTTTACTTCCTGATAACTCTGAAAGAAGACTCTCCCTCCCAGCCAAACAGGCAACAGCAGGTGTATTTTATTCACCACTTCCACAAACAAGCCTGCTGTACAAATTGAGTGAAACATTTTTGCTGTTCAAAGCTAAAGGATGCCTGATGGTTGCCTTGATTTCCTGCTGGAATCGAAAAGAGAAGGATGTCATTAAAGATGCTCTCCAACTAGAAAGAAGGAAGGGATCATAAGGGATCATTTAATAATACACACGGTAGGTTTCAATTCTTCATTTCGATTTAAGATGCTGGTGCTCAAACTGACATCTCGGCTGCTGCCCAGGCCATTTGCTCTTGGTTTGATAGTGTGGTTGTCACTTCTGTCCTCTTTTAATTCTTCCAGGTATTTGGCTTCTCCATGGAATACTATCTTTGTGAGAATGAGGAATATGACACTGCAGGCTGGAACTGGAGTGCTAATGGATCACTGAATGACAGCTGAGCCTTCTCTCAACGGCATTGGGCTCACTATCAATGCCAGGAACACAAAGTCTCTTTGCTGAAGTGTGCCAATTTAATTTCTGTCACATGTGACCTAAACTGTACACACTGGGCTTCTTTTAAGAGCCTCCTTTGACAAAGCTCATGCTGACACAGGCCTTTAATGGAGCACTGGAAGATGTTAATAATAGAATAATTGCACTCAAGTAAGATCTATTTTTAACTGAGATTTAAATACAGATTTAAAGCAAATCAAAGGAAGCAGATTGAATGGGCCCAAGATACAAAGAAAGGTGTTAAATTATACACAAAGATACAAGTTTTCTGCCAAAGTCAGAACTCTAGATTTTTAAAATAATTGTTTTTAAAAGTCTGCTCTAATAAAGCAATTCCAGGAAATACATATAACCTTTATTGCTTGTTGCTGCTGAATGAATTCTTTGACCAAATACAGTGCAAAGGATTTGCTCACATACCACTATTGCGGATCTGTTGGCAATAAAGACTAACTGTATATCCAACATTTTAATTAGTGTTAAATCTCATTTTTAATCTATCCAAAATTAAAAGGAGAAACAGATGAGCATTTTTATAAGGTCAGTGGCAAGTCTTATAATTCTAATAATAAAAGAAAGCAGAAATAATCATACGGTGCTTCTTGCTTTATTGTATAATTTTGACAATATACCTGAAGGATCAGCTTTCACGCAAACTCTTTCAGCAAACAATTGCCCTCAGAGAGTTCATAGCTAAGTAATTATAGAACTACAAATTTAGAGAATACCATGAAAACAGTTAAAAGGGATAAGTGCATTCAAATTCAACTGTCTTCTTGAGCCTTATCTAGGATAGGATAGTATAGGATAGGATAGCATAGGATAGGGTAGGGTAGGGTAGGGTAGGGTAGGGTAGGGTAGGGTAGGGTAGGGTAGGGTAGGAGATCAATCCAATGATGAAGAAATAAAGTTTTGCCTTTGGATATTGTACCACTCCATCACTCAAGAATGGAGTGGTACATGGCCAAAAGTTTTTGCATTGAAGAATTGTGTGAAAGTTATCCTGCATTCAGATGTGCTTGAAAGAGAATTACTAACCCTTTCTGCATCAACTAATAGAAAGATGAGAAGCTGACCTGTTTTCCAATCAACTCTGCTGAAATATTCCATTTACATTAGGGGTCTTCAAACTTGGCTCTTTATGACTTATGGACTTCAACTCCCAGAATTCCTCAACCAGCATGCCTGGCTGAGGAATTCTGGGAATTGAAGTCCACAAGTCATAAAAGGGCCACGTTTGAAGACCCCTGATTTACATCATGCTTCTTTTCTCTTCCTGAATTGATTTTATTGAAGTTGCAAGATTCTAAAGACTATTAACTGAATGATGAGAAAAAAATTGAGGTAATCTTGGTTAGAATGCTTCTGTTCTTTTACTGTGGCCACAGTATATGTGTATAAATATATAAACCCAAGCTTGTTATTAGGAATAGATGCTTATGAGCCAAAAGATCAAATAACTTTAATTTAAAAAGTGATATGTTTTTAAAATAAACTTTCATCTTTCAGAGTTCTCTCTTCATGGTGGGAGAATGGTGAAAAAAGGATATACTATAGAATTAGTGGGTCAGTATGCAGCTTGTTTATTTCATACTATTCTTCTCAAGATTCATACTAGCTAATATTTGTTTATGTACATTGTGGATATTTGCTTGAATTGAAGGATGTTACATTACATATTTATTATTTATTAAATTTATTTATTGCCCATATAGCTACAAGGTGACTCTACATTACATGTTTATAGTTGTTGCAATTGACTTTCTTTAGACATATTGTTCTGGCTGGTAAGTTGTTAAATTCTACAGTAATTTCATGAGCCAGAATTTTGTAGCTATTGTTTCCTGTTTCCGTCTTCCTTTATTTATTTTTATTTTTTTAGAATATACTTTTGATTTTTCTCTTTTTGCAGATAGGTTTAGGGACATAGGAGATAGGATAGTAGAATATTAACAGAGAGTTCTCAACTTACAATGGTAGCTTAGTGACTGAAATTCCAGTGAACCTTCCTGAGGTATTTATGACCCAGATTTGAAGTTTCACTGATTGGGCCTCTCCCCATGGTCACGTGGCTGCACTTTAGGGGCTCACCAACTGACACATATTTACAGCCCTTTGTGGCATCCTTCAATCATGTGACTGCAGTTTATGATGATTTTGCCAAAAACAGCATTTACTTCTGTTTTTCAGCAAAACAGCGCCCATAATGAACCATAATTGGTATAGTTAACAACTGTGTTCAATTAATGCAGTATTTGCTTAATGAGTGTCTTGATTTACTTAGCAACCACCTCAAAAAAGATTGTAAAATTGACTAACCCATTTTGTGACCATCACAAGTTATACCCATAATGGGCAGGCTGCATTACAGTCATAACTTGAGAACTACCTGTATGTTGTTTCAATCCTGATTCATTGTATGTTTTTTCAAGAGACAACTGGACTTTCTTTGTTTTTCCTTGAAGACATTTCCCTTCTCATTCAAGAAACTTCTTCAGTTCTGACTGAATGGTGGGGAATGGAAGGATCCAAGAAGCTTCTTGGATGATAAGCAAAACATCTTCAAGGAAAAACAAAGAAAGTCCAGTTGCCTCTTGAAAAAGCACCTGTGGGACAACCATGACCTGGATGACTGAGAATCTCCATAGAAATCCTAATTCATTGTTTGGGCAATCTCTGTTTCTCATTAATTGTGGCTGGAAATCTACCACTCAACTCAAATAATTGCATTTTTTTTTTCAAAAGGACAGATTTGGTAGAAATTCTCAGGAATAACTCATTCCTCATAGCATCTTTCAGTTTATATGTAACCATTTGAAATGTTGCAGGTTTCCTAATAAGTCTATCTCATGCATCTGGAAGGAATGTAGGTGAACATTTTCCAACTTTTAAGAAAATGCGAAAAATCCTCATCTTCAAAGAAGTATTTCATGTCTGTGTAATAGTTCTAAAGAATGTTGAAGGCAAGGGAGAAGTGGTTGCTGGAGAGTTTGAAATTTAGGAAAAGTTAGCAAATTATTCCATGCTCAATATTATCATGTTTTAATTTGCTAGCAGAGAAATTGATACTTGCTAGTTTTTCCATATTAGGGAACAAAATATCTGAAAGGCTTGCATATTTATACAGCATAACTTGAGGAAGAGACCATCTGCAGCTCAGCCTCAGGCAGCAAAATCTCCCAGGCTCGCTATACCCTTGGATTAAAAATGACTGAAATCTAAGTTGGTTGAGTCTCTCTCTCTCTCTCTCCCTCTCTCTCTCTTTCTCTCTCTCTCTCTCTCTCTCTCTCTCTCTCTCTCTCTCCCTCTCTCTCTCTTTCTCTCTCTCTCTCTCTCTCCCTCTCTCTCTCTCTCTCTCTCCCTCTCTCTCTCTTTCTCTCTCTCTCTCTCTCCCTCTCTCTCTCTCTCTCTCTCTCTCTCTCTCTCTCTCACACACACACACACACACACACACGAACATTGGGGTTCTAATTGCAATATGAGGGATTGTCTGATTAATTATCTGACTGAATGATTTGTACATGAACTTTGTTTGCCCATGCAATCACATTCTAGCCAGAGAACAGCAACACTGGTTGCATTGACCAAAGCTGCATTGTACAAAATCTGCTATTCCAAATATAACAATAAAATAATGACCTTGCTTTTCAAATAACCTCTATGAAAACATATATATCTGGCAATGTCTAGTGGATGACGAAGTCAGAAATACTCAAAATGGGTTCATATCAACCTGCTTTCATTATGTTTGGGTACCTGCAGGTATGTTCTCTCATGCATTATTTCATTCAGTTGTGCATGATTATTTTGGAACTTTGATTACAATGAAAGATAAGGAAAAAAAATTGACATAGCTCTTAAATTATTTTTCCATATAGGCCATCTAAATTAAAGTATCATTTTCTTCCTTCAGTAATAACTGTACCCTGAGAGCTTCTGCACTGGTGACAAATTCCTTGTGTGTCTAATCACACTTGGCCAAATAAAGCTATTCTATTCTATTCTATTCTATTCTATTCTATTCTATTCTATTCTATTCTATTCTATTCTATTCTATGCAAAAATTAGTTTCAACTGAAGCCTCAATAGATTTATATCACATTCAAATCTACAATGATTTCACTTAAGTTTGAACATGTCATTCTCATTGTTACTACTAGCATGAACAGCATGCTAAATAAGAAGAAAAATATTTCTTTACTTATGACTTACTGATTCTCTACTCAGGACTTTTCAACCAGTGGTACGGGTACCACCTGTGGTACATTGGCAGGTGGTATGCGACCATCCTAGAAAAGTGGTAGTGGGGGAGGGGGAATGAGCTGAACCAGTGGCAGCATCGCATAAGCCTGAGTGAGAGATGGCTGGAGCTGCAGGGCTGTCAGGGCTCAGCGGAATCACCAGGATCAGTGCCGCTTTACAGCTGATTGGTGCTTCTTCAGGGCTGTCAGGGCTCAGTGGAAACACCAGGATCAGCGCCAGGCTCCAGCTGGAGCTCAGCACTGATCCTGGTGCTTCTGCTGAACCCTGAAGAAGTACCAATCAGCTGGAATGTTGCAGCATCTCCAGGGTCTTGTAATTTACATTCAGATGCTTGGCAACTGATTCATATTTATGATGGTCACAGTGTCCCAGAGTCATGTGAAGTGACCAAAACCTGCTGCAACCACCCAGCAGACGCGAGGAATAAAAACCAACCACCCCCCACCCCCGCTGCCAATCCTCAACAGAAATGCTCACAGCAATGAAAACCTCAGACAGGAGGAAGACCGCCGCCAGGCACTGTCTTGTTCGGCTGTGGTTTGGGGGGCACTTTTTTCAGTGCCATTGTAACTTCAAACAGTCACTAAGCAAACTGTTGTAAGTTGAGGACTACCTGTACTTTATCACTTTTTTTCCTTTTTGGGGGGGTCATCAAGTTTTTGATACCTTGCTAGGCGACTGGTGGTACTCATATGTTGCCATATCCTAAAAGTGGTACAATGGGTAAAAAGGTTGAAAAGCCCTGCTCTACTGTATAGTTTAAGGCAAATATTCAAAGCTTCTGAACTTGTTAATATCTGTGAATATTTGTGGATATTGCATTTTTACCAATGTTATCCCTGTTTCAGAGGCTGGAAAGTCTTTTAAATTCAAATAAAAAGTGTAAATCTTTGTAAAGTTTATGTTTTAAGCAAGTTGAAAAGAGGTATTTATTTTTATTTATTTGATTTTTATCGCTAACTATCTCAACAAGTGATGGTTGGCCAGTTTTTTCTTTACATTTCACTGTAAAGTTCTAAAACAACCACATGCAATTGAATGCAGCAGATATTTCAGTCAGTTGTTTCAACTTATTAAGTTACTGAATGACCAAGAGAATATGTGGGAATTTTTATTTTCCCAAAACCTACAACATCTCTTTCTTTGTGTGTGTGTGTGTGTGTGTGTGTGTATGTGTGTGTTTAGGCTTTTGAGGAATGAAACAATACCATGTGCTATGAAGTAAGATGAGGGCAAAGCTGGAAGTGAAGAGTTCAACCCTAAATATTTTCAAACTACAGGCATATTTCTTCTACATTCAACATCAAACAATGAATGTCTGTTACCACAGCTGAGTAAGAGAAAGAACTACGTGATTTAAACTCTAGGGCTGAAGCCCTTGATTACTTAATTCTTCACTAGCCATCTTTCCCTTTTGAGTTCCTTATATATGCAATAAAAGCCTTCTTACATACAAACCACCTTCTTCCTTCTTTGCTATAGAATCTAACTTTGGGTGTGAGTTCCTAGAGAGAGGGATTGCCTGTGGTAATGTTCTAACATATGTGGTAGCACTTTCACCCTTCTATATAAAATAATCCTAAAGGTATTATAAGGAATGTCTTAAAGAAATTCTCAAGTAAAATAGAAGGCTATTTTTCATAATACAATAATTCTTAACGGATCACAGATTTTATTGCAGCTTTACTTATTTTACATTAAAGTGTTGTTTCACTATAAACCTCCAGTTTGGAAAAGAAACAAGGTGAGGTGGGAGAGATGAAAACTTATAAGGCCAGGCTGTTCAATTTCATCCCACAATTACAGGCAACAGTCCAGGCTACATTTTAGAGAAAGTATCATCCTTCTAGTAGCAGCAGATGGAAGAGACTTTCCATTCCCATTAGCATTATGAGGGACATATTTTAGCTTGTTAAAATACTGCCAGAAAGGTGTTGGCTAGTGTGATGGTTGGAAAGGTGGAAATTCAGCAACTCCACAACTTGGTTTCTTGATCAGATATAAAGAAGAGGAAGGCAGAGTGGAACTTGGAGGCATAACAAATACAGTATTCTTGATGTATTGGGTCATCTGGTTTTAAGTTTGTTTGTGTCTTTGTGTGTGTGTGTGTGTGTGTGTGTGTGTGTGTGAGAGAGAGAGAGAGAGAGAGAGAGAGAGAGAGAGAGAGAGAGAGAGAAAGAGAGAAGAGGAGAGGAGAGGAGAGGAGAGGAGAGGAGAGGAGAGGAGAGGAGAGGAGAGGAGAGTGACAAAGAGAAAGCTACTGTGTTCTTGATGATATATTAGTATTTACATTTCTTTTCTGGAAGACAGATATATTGGTTTCCTGAAGTTTTCAAATGTATAAAGATGGATAAAGATAGATGAAGAGGGAATGTTATCCTAAGTCTCGTGTTTACTATGATAACTTTGATCCATCTCTTGACAGAGCAACATCACAACGACCCCAAACAGTTTCATTTTTATGGAGGTTGCTACCAGTTTACTAGGTTAAAGTTACTTTTCTCTCTCTAAGTGTCTTGCTATGGAGTGAGATGAAATGTCAAGCCCCTATTTCAACGTCTTGCAAATGAACAGACATAGAGGTACATAAGGTGCATTGACTTTGTGTTTCAGTGAATATCAAGATTTATTGTCCCAAGAAGTATATATTGACTTAGGCCAACAAAAGTCAATAATTCCTATTTTACATGCTCTTGCCTGCAATTAAGCAAAAACAACTAGAGGGGACAGCTGCACATCTTGCAGGTGAAATCTTTATTCACTTGACCATTAAACATGACCTTTTGTCACAACTATATTAAAAAAAAACAAGATCCAAACACTTTTCTAAATGTCTTTCAAGCTGAAAACTTTTGCCTCTCCATTACCCAACACAAACACATTACTCTTTGTAATCACTTTTACTAAATTTTCTGGCTCATATGCTATAGCTCCAAACTAGTACACATCAAATTGTATATCATATCTAACTTGGAGCAACTTTATGGCCTTCAAATTCAGTCTGTTCTATCAACTTAGCTTCAGATAGCAACTATATTCTTCCACAAGCCATACGTTTGCAGAAGCTAGCCAATATGAACTTTAAGATCATCTTATTTTGAAAGTTAAAGTGAAGCATCACCTGAGTCAGCTTGGTAGTCCTTAGCCAATTTGATTTCCACCCACCCACCCATTCCAATCGCTAAAATAAAAAAAATCATTGTTTCTTCTATTTGACCTTCATTGGGGACAGTAGTGCCTACCTAAGACTGTTAAAATAAGCTATAGGTATGGCTCAGTTTCCCTTAGCAGCTGGCCTGGAAAAGATTATTCTTTGTTTTCTTTAATTTCATTTTATTCCTGGACAATATATTTGGTTTTTTTTCTTAAAGAATTAAAGGAACACTTTGTTGTTCCTATAGTAGCTAAAAAGATGGGCAGCAAGAAACGTCTCTCTAGAGACTACAGTATAATGCAGTCTGATATTAGCCCCTTCAACTTTTCTTCCAATAATTGCAAGAAAGCCAGGAGATTTCAAAATAGTGGTGGTGCAGAAGAGACTTATGCACTGAGCAAAATAAACATCAGGTAAAAGACAAAAAGCTGGAAGAATTGATTATGCCACTTGGCTGCTCTCCTAGAAACATAAAAGAAGCAGGCTATGCTCTGCTACCTCTCACGTGTAGAAGTCAGGCATGGAAAACAATATACTGACATCTTTCCCATGAAGATAACTCCAACAAGCCAGCGGCTGATTTCACTATTCATGGGTTTGTTTGTTTTTTGTATTTTTCTCTTTCTTGATTGACAAATACAAAGTATGTTTTGCCAGCCTCATCTTTACGCACTGGATTTTAATCAAAGTAATAGGAGAGGGAAAGATGTTTTCTTTCTTAGGAGAACTTGAAATGTCATGAAAAGTCCATCCCATTTTGCTAAAAAAGAAGACACTTGATTGTAAGTTTGCATAGAGTCTTTTGAGATAAGCAAAAATCTAACCAACAGACTTCAAATTCTGAAACCATGTTAAAATGCATGTAACTTTCTTACACTAGACTTTACGTTGTGCCCATTGGTTAATTTTCTAAATTTTTCAAAGTGTTGAAATCTTTAGAAAAAAAATCAATATGTAGTGTGCGCATTTTGCAACTCTCAAAGATTTTAATCAAAATTGTTATTGTTACAACTTTATCTTTGATTCTTTGTTTCTTTGCTTTGTCAATCTCTGCATATACTGAACTGAACTGAAACCCAGGGCTGGAGCTAAGATTTGCAAAACTCAACGAATTGATTAAAACGTTGGCATTGTCTACCTTTCTGTTTTTGGTATATGTAGACATTTACAGCTTCTGAGGAGTGGTTTGATTAAGAACAATTATGAAATGTGCTAGCTGTTGCACCATCAATATTGACACTTCCAAGTAGTAGCAATGGGAAATACTCTACAGAAAGGTCAAGATGCACTGAAATACAAGTGGTGTACAGCCACAAGTACCACAAAAGAGTGGATGTAGAACTTCCATTGTAAAGGACAGACAGAGAATACTGACAGAAAAAGATCTGAAGTCTACAATCTGGATTACATGAGTTCAATATGGCAAGTATAACAGTTGCCCTGAAATGAACAAAAAACTCTCAATGCTTGAAAAACCAATTTCATTTTTCTCATGAAATGAAACTAGATAATAAACTGTTAGAGGATGTTAATGTGATGCACAATCATCGTAAAAAAAATCCCACCAAATTACCATGACACAGTTCAGCTTTAATTCTATAACAGCAACTTTATTCATTTATTTGAATTTATTAAGTCTATCAAACTCTAAACATATTCAATACTATAATATCTGAGAAACACCAAAGGAACAGTGGACACCTTCAATGCCATGGTTATACTAACAATGAGTTATGCATACAAAGTGTAGGGTCTAACTCAGTGTTTCTCAACCTTGACAATTTTAAGGCATGTGGACTTCAACTCCCAGAATTCCACAGCCAGCATTGCTGGCTGTGGAATTCTGGGAGTTGAAGTCCACATGCCTTAAAATTGTCAAGGTTGAGAAACACTGGTCTAACTAAACCAAATGTGGAGAATCTTAAGTAAGTGTTAATATTCAGTACACAATGGAGAGGCCAGCATTGAAGATTTCCCTCAGATTGAAACAAAAATGTAGAAATTCAGTGCATCTTTGTCATCAAAATAGTATTAAGTGGACATACAAACGGGTAGGACCTGAAAGATCACATTCAGGTAACCCTTTAACTTTATACACCCATAATCTTGACCCCTACAAGATGAAGTTATTGGAGTAAATATAGCTTATTTATGTTAGATAAAGCTAGACTGTATGCAAGTTGGCCAGGTTAACACTTTCAGTGCTATGTCATTTATTTTATACTGGTGCAAAGAACTTATCAGTACTAAGAGATAAAGATGAAAGGATAGTTCTCAACATAATAGGAGTCACTATATCATTTATGAAAAATGGAAAGATATGGCCTGATATGAAGGAAGATATTTGCTGCATATTTAATGCACATTTGGTTTTGATTTTGTTTAACAGTTGTGCTTACATTTAGATACAAAGGCAATGAAAAGCAATATGCAGTTACTATATCAGTCTGACAGCTATGACATGAGACAGAAAATTTATTTCTCAAGCAGACTGAGGACTTTCTAAAGTCTTATAGATCTTTCTGGTGAATAGCAAATATGAAAAGAGCAACTTTAAAGAGATAAAAGAAAAACTAAAGCAAAGATTCAGTTCATTCATTTGAGCACAAGAAAAGCAGACTGAGAAAAGTATCAACAGAGAATGAGTAGCTTAGAAGGGAAAAGTGTTAGGAACAGAGGTGGTGTTTCATCTCTATGTCCAACAGATGGTCAATGTCCAATGAGAGAATGGAAGATTTCAGAGGTAAATTGCTGACTCAAGGGATGGTGCTATCAAGAAAACATTGAATTTCTGGACCATGGTCTAGACTATACAGTATACATGAAGGGCTTTTGGAAAGAGATGAGCTGCACCTCACAAGAAGTGGAAAAATGTATTTGAAAGACTTTCTTGGGTCATCTCAAGAGCTTTAAACTAAATCTACAGGGGCAAGGAGACCAATTTCTAGGATCCAACTCAATGCATAAATCCCAGAAGAATAACTCTGACAATGAGGAATGAAGTGATGAGAAGGAACGAACACTCAGATACAAAATAGGAGATGCAACTAGCAAATGGAAGGTCAGTCATAAAAGGTTTAGATGCCTATACACTAATGCTCAATGTATCGGGAACAAACAGGGAGAACTTAAAAAGTCCCAGTACAATGTGATATTATTGCTATTACCAAAACTTGATGGAGTGGTATCCACAATTGGAAAATGCTACTAGTGGGAGGCAGAAGAAGAATGTAGTTCTAAATAGGTAAGGAATTTGTAAGAGAACATCTAGCTGCTTTGAATAGGTTCAATTCTTAAAGGGATGCCATAGGTCAGACATGTCAAACTTGTGATGTCATGTGACATCATGCGATGTATCAGAACTTTTCCCCCATTGCTGGCAATGGGGTGTGCACGGTTTCCTTGTGATGTGTCCGGCCCATGGGACGGCAGTTTGACCTCCCCCCTGCCATAGGGAATAGAACATTGATTTATTCTCCATGACACCTCACAGTAAGACAAGAAGTAATGGATGGAATATCATGAGAAAGAGAGATCCAACATGGTAATGAGGAATTTCTGGCAGTAAGAATTGTTAGGTAATGAAATAGTTTATGTCCCAGAATAGTGAGTGCTCCATTGCTGGAGGTTTTTAAGAAAACATTGGACAACCATTTGTTATCCATGGATAATGACTCCTGCCTTGGAGGAGTTGGACTGGAAAACTTTCAAAGTCCCTTCCAGCTCTATGATTCAATGAGTTAAAGTGAAAAGTGGCTTCTCCCAATGAATGCAGTACATTAAAATTAAGACATTATTAATCCCATTTCAGACTAGCAACAGGGGGAACAGAATTTAGCAGAAGCAAGATCTTGTTGGCAGAATACATACAAATTGGAAAATGCACCTGACTTGTTTTTTTAAAAAGGCATGTGTAGGAACAAAATTCTTACATTCTTCTCTATCTGTGCAACACATCAGGAAACTCTAATTTCACTTATGTTTACTCTGATTTCATCCGCTAGTGCAAAGAATCCTTGAGGATTACATCAATTATTTTCTTGTGTGTATGTATGTGTGCATGTAAGTATTTGCACATAATGCACAAACACATACAATGCTCTAAGATATGATAAACTTTTATACATTAAGTTAACAGATAATCTCTTTTACTTGTTAATTTGGAGAAACTAGATGAAATTGACAGTTCTACCACATTAGTTGAAAAAGAAGAAATATTCTAAATATATACTGTATATATAGCAGATAAATCGTGTATGAATTTATACGTGTACATATATTTATACACACATACACACACACACAAATTCATATACAACTTATCTGCTTTTAAACTGATTAGCTAAATAAGTAGAAATAACTGTGGGGTATCTAGCATACGATCATCTTTCACACCAGAAGACTTCGGTATCTAATAACTATTCACCCTATACCAGTGGTTCTCAACCTGTGGGTCGGGACCCCATTTGGGGTCGAACGACCATTTCACGGGGGTCGCCAAACAACGCAGTCCGCTTTTTCCTTAGCTGTGCTACTCCCTTTTATTCTATTGGCCTGCTGAGCCTGCCAAAAGCCCCATTCTGCAAACGGTGCTGCACCAGTTGAGTAGTCCTCGACTTACGACCGGTTGAGTAGTCCTCGACTTACGACCAGTTGGGGGTCGTGGCATTAAAAAGGTTGAGAACCACTGCCCTATACTTTTGCATAGAAACTTTCCTATGAGAATCTCTTCTTCACTTCTGTGAAGTGTTATACACAAGGCAAGAGCACAGCTATCTTTATGAACTTATGAACTATCTGCCATAAACTTGAAGTAGAGCCAGCACATTCATAGTGGCAGGAATTCACAAGGGGAAGCCAGCTATATATATATTGTATGCTGAAAGGTCCTGGTAACTTCAGCAGAGCTTGGAAACTAATGACTCATTTCTCAAGTACCTAAGTTGATCCATCAATAGCCCATGTCTCAAATTATGTCCCGCAACATTTTTATATATAAATATAAAAGTAAGTGGAGCAAAGAAAAGAGTTGAGTTTGTTTCTGTGTTCAGACCAGCCTTTTTCTATTGCCCTTAGGAAGTGCTTTGGCCAAGATGAATGGGTTCAAGTAAAAGTGTATGAATGAAGATAGATGGAGCTAACTCTGCTTGACAAAGTCCATAAGACTTTATTGTTGATATGATTTCATTTAGGACTAAATACTTCGTGAAAAAAACTTTTTCCATCCTAACTGGGTGTGATTTAAAAAAGGCAATCAAATCAAAGAGAAAGTTTTAAAAAAAAGTATATATTTCAAGATAGTGGTAGGTAAAAACATTTCCTTTTATAGAGTGGAGAGTGCTCTTTATTATTTAGTTAGTCCAGACACAGGGCAATGAGCCCTATTCAAAATCTAGAAAGCTTTGATATCATGAGGAAAGATTGATAATGGTAGATAAGCTGTTCTTTGGGAACGGCTGTTGATAGTGATATTCTAAATGGCTAGTAACATTGTATAAATATGTAACATTGCTTAGACCATGCATGCCAAACTGCCGGCCCGCAGACCGGATGCATCATACTGAAACCGTCAGGATACGTCGTGCAACGTCACATGACGTTATGAGTTTGACATGCCTGGCTTAGACTTATCAAGATCAATAAATCCATTATGGTTAAAACCATGGCTTAATATTATATATAGACAAGCCACCATGGCTTATTCAATAAACCTTTGTTTGCCTAATGTCTGAGCTCAATCAGTGGATAATTTTTCAAACAATCTCATCTATACCAAACTCATGAATACCTGCCTTATAAAAGGGAAAAGTATTTCTACCTTCATCTCAATATGGTATCTTGTGACTGGAGGCCTCTTAGATTCATGCTATATAATTCTGCTAATTGGAGATGTCCAGAATTGAACTAAAGAACCATCTGCATGCAAAATTGGGTTATTTGGGGTTAAATCTAGTGATTTCAAGAGTTCTGCTTTGAAAGTAATTGACCATAGGTAATCCTTGATTTACAACCATCTAATTAGTGAATGTTCAAAGTTACAATGGCACTGAAAAAAGTCACTTATGATTTTCTTCTACTTATGAACTTGGCAGCATTCCCACCGTCAAGTGATCAACATATGGGCACTTGGAAACCAGCCTATCTTTACAATGGTTGCAACATCCAAGGATCATCTCTGCTTAATCAAGGAGAGAAGCAACCTAGAACTATGGAGAAATTTCCTGACAGTTAGAACAATTAATCAGTGGAACAACCTGCCTCCAGAAGTTGTGGTGCTCCAACACTGGAGACTTCTAAGAAGAGATTGGATAACTAATTTGTATGGAATGGTATAGGGTTTCCTGCCTGAGCAGGGAGTTGGACTAGAAAATCTTCAAGGTCCCTTCCAACTCTGTTATTCTGTTATTCTGATCACCATTTGTGACCATCTCAGCTAGCTTCTGACAAGCAAAGTCATGGTGGATTGGTGGAAGTTGATTTACTTAATGACCACATGATTTATTTATCAATTGCAGTTATTCACTTAATAATTGTGGGGGGGAAATTGTAAAATTGGGCAGGATTCACTTAACAATCACCTTGCTTAGCAATGGACATTCTGGTCCCAATGGAAGCCGTAAGTCGAGGACTACCTGTAGTTTTCTATTATACTAAAAATGTTGTGACTGTGTAGCCGGCAATGATGTGCAAAATAGGTTATCAAGCAGTCTTCAAACTGCTCCCACCCCTCCCTCAAGAACACGAAGTTCTTTTTCTCCAGCCAGATTTCTGACACAGATCAATATGCTGAATAGATTCAAAAACCAACCAAACAGACAAAAAGCCTCTGAAAACCATGACCTGTAGCAAATAGTGCACTTAACAAATGGCTGCTTTGGGTTTGCTTGATTTCCTCTGCTGGAATGCCTTGAACTCTGCTATAGCTACCGCAAGGATTTTCCAATCCAGCTCAAATGCCAAGTAGAAATTCATTCTTCAAAACCCCCAGCAAGGGCTTCCAGGAGCCACACAGATAATATATGAAAGAAAGCAAAGGTTGATGAAATGACTTTAAATGGCATGTCTCACTTTTACTCCTCAACCTTTCCTGTGTCTCTGCTAGGTTGTTTCACGTCTGCTTGAGAAATATTTCATTGCCTTTGAGTGACAGGAGCTCAACTGGATCACTGAAAATAATGTTTTTGCTTTAATAGTGTTCCTTGCCACTCTTTCCTCACAAGCAGAATATTACCAGCTCCTGTTTAGACTACCATAGGATAGGGAGAGGGAGAGGGAGAGGGAGAGGGAGGGAGAGGGGGGAGAGGGAGAAGGAGAGAGAGAGGGAGAGGGAAGGAGAGGGAGAGGGGGAGAGGGGGGAGAGGGAAAAGGAGAGAGAGAGGGAGAGGGAGAGGAATAGGGAGAGGGAGAGGAAGATGGACAGGGACAGGGAAGGGAGAGGGAGACCAAGAGCGAGAGCGAGAGAGAAGGGAGAGGGAGAGAGAGAGGGAGAGGGAGAGGGATAAATAGATAATGAGAGAGAGAGGAGAGAGAGAGAGAGATGATAAATAGACAGACAGACATATAGATATAAGTAGATAGACAGATGAGAGAGAGGTGGGGAGAAGGAAAGATTATTATATTTTAACTTGTAACCCACCCAGAAACTTTTAAGATAGAAGGCTACAAAAACTGTAAAGTAAATAAACATTCAAAAAAAGGCATATTACTACTGGAAAAACTCTTTATGAGATGAGATCTTTCTACAGATCTGGTCCATACTTCAAATGCTCTGTCTAATATAAAGTGCCAGTCTTTTGCCTGGTATAACGATATGTGTGAAAGAATAGAAGTTCATTTTAGTGTCAGAAAAAGCCTTTAAGACTAAAATGAATAGGACTGTAGAGTCGGCAGCTTGAATCCCTACAGTATTCCCTACCATGTTATACTTTAATAGTCTTCTTTTAGTCTTGTGTGAATGGTTAAAAAAAGACTTGAGTCTTGACTAAACAATGAATGAAAAGTCAAATAATATGAGTGAATATAAAAATCAGCCATTTTATTATGGGAAACTAGCTATCACAGGCCTTAGAATGTCAGCATTGAAAGTGATTACCTTCCTGTGCTCTTATTAAATTGAAAGTATTTAGGCACAGGATAGGAAGCAATTTATTGTGTACTTTTAGCAGGCCATTTCATTAAACTGGACTGCTCAAAGTTACAACAGCACTGAAAAAAGTGACTTAAGACTGTTTTTCACACTTATAACCGTTGCAGCATCCCTACAGTCATGTGATCAAAATTCAGATGTTTGGCATCTGACTCATATTTATGTCAGTTGCAGTGTCCCAGGGTCATGTGATAACCTTTTGCGACCTTCTGATGAGCAAAGTCAATGGGGAAAATTGATTTCCTTAACAATCATGTTACTAATTTAACAGTTGCAGTGATTCACTTACTGTAACAACAAGAACAACAACAGCAAGAAAGGTCGTAAAATGGGGCAAAACTCACTTAACAAATGTCTTACTTAGCAACAGACATTTTGGGCTCAATTGTAAGTCAAGGACTACTTGTATTAAACATATATCTATGGAATAATCACATTAATGACATTATTTTTATTAATTATAAATGCAAAAGAAATGAAGTGCAATTTTGTTTTGACCTCACACACTGCCTTTTAGCATGTGTTCCTCAACCTGCTATGCAAAGGCCTAATGTCATCAGCCTGGAAACAGCTGAGTATTCCTGGCTAGATTTTCTTTGTATTTCCATGATTTTATTAAAATATACTTACACACTAGTCTGCTCCAACTTTTTAACCTCTGTGGAAAAGATAAGTGATTGCCCTGAGAGTTTCCCCAGAAACTTTCAGCTTAGGGCCTTCTGGACTGGGGAAGAAATACAAGCACTGTTCTAGACTTATCTTCAGATGTTCAGTCCATTGTGAGACCAATATAGTTCTCTTATGTAGCCACACTGGTGAAAGAATTGCAAGTCTCCATGCTTACAGCACAACTGTTTGCAGTGCAAAGCCAAGCATTATATACAATACATTTTATATGAGCTACAACTCTCCATCTTCATGGTTACAAACAAAGTCAAAATGATAATTTGTAAAGCTTAGTAGGTACATAAATAGAGTCCATAGACTTAGTATCCTTTATATATCAATGACTAAGCTGCATGCAAAGTGATGCCAAAAGGATTCACCTAGGAAATGCAGAAATAGTTACTCATGGAATACAACTCAGAATTGTTCAGAGTCCAGTATCTACCTACTTCAATTTAAAGTTCCTCCTGGAAAAGATAACTGCCTCAAACTATGATTTCATTAAAATGACAAAATATGAATCATGACATCATGATAAAAACTCTTCCCCTAATGTGTTTGCATATGGATTCTTCCTGTTCATTCCATCAGCTGAATCTATATATGATGTTGATATGCAAGCAAAAATGCGGCAGAATTTATGTCACAATTATTTTTGTGTCATCATTTGTCATCCCTGCTGAAGTCCATGATTTTTACATTAATTATTAACAGATTGTTTTGGGGCCATGCTTTAATCTATTTCATTCCAATAATCTACTTTGTATTAAATCTGGATTATGAATACTGGCATTTTTAAAATTTTAAATAGAATATGTAGAGAGTTACTTTGAAAAATATTAAAATACTTGTGCACAATTCCTATCTAATATCATATACATTAAGGCTAGTTGAAATAGTTTATCAAAAAATGTTTGAAAAAG
This sequence comes from Crotalus tigris, assembly GCF_016545835.1. NCBI lineage: Eukaryota > Metazoa > Chordata > Lepidosauria > Squamata > Viperidae > Crotalus > Crotalus tigris. The sequence goes on along the minus strand of NW_024100413.1, from coordinate 943,258 downwards.
CAGTTGATATTTCCTTGATAGTATGGAAAGTGGAATTCACCTATTCAGCAGCATCAAGTACCATATTTTTTTTTCATTATGTACATTTTTTCATCTACGTACATTTTTTGCAGGATTAAAAGATCTAGGTAAGGTTTCATTTAATTATTACACAGAAAAAAAGTTTTGATATTAACTTGATTGTGATTTAACTAGGAATGTACAACATCATCTAAAGAAAAGACAGTACTGGAAGATAGAAGGAAGACTATCCAAGAAAAGCTAAGGTGATTTTTGGCAAGCTGCAATAGTTATAGAAATACTAGAGAATTTGCTTTTGATCCTCATTTCAAAGTGAATGCACCTGATCTGCATCTCCAAGAGTAATATGCAAATTGGTCTGAAGTGAACACCTGGATTTTACAGTTCTTCAAACATTTGCAGTGCATGTCTTGGCTCAGAAAAATGTATAAAAATACCAAGGGGGTTAATATTTAATATAAACATAATATCCAATCATTTTATCACTACGTTTAGAAATATATATTTTGTGAAATATAACTTTCAAACTGCATATTTAAATTAATATATCAATACATGCTTTCAAGTATAGGATGACTTGGATAATTAATAGATTTTTCTACAATAACTCTCAACAAATTTAAAAGGCCTTTGACAATCCATGAAAACTGATATCCAGGATATTATTTAAATATTATTTTTAGAGACTTAATGTCTAACACATCCTCTTCTTAACTTGAATATATGTCTGCCTGTATTTAGGCTTTTCACTAAAATTATAGATTTGGGGGTTGATTTGTGTGCAAGCCAAAAATAACCTAATGCCTCGCTGCTTGAGCCAATTACCATGAAGATGCAAGTTCAATAAAATGCTATACAGTGATTATGACAAGCAACTTACCTTCTCAGTTCAATTAATCCCAAAAGGAACTCTTCAGAAATTCTTCAACCTTAGAATGTTTTCTGTTCATAGAGTTTATAAAATGGCTTCACTTTATGACTGCGTAAAATCAGGTCAGTCACATGATGAGCCGCTTTATGAACTTCACAACTGACAACCATACTTGGCAGGGTCCATTATAGTCCTAAGTCAAGGACTACCTGTATGATACATAATCTGACTCTTTATATTTATGTCATCATACACATTTAATATTTAGAGGTTACATCATATTTCATCACTTGCCATTCTTTCTTTTGTGGAAGAATGTTTCTGTGCTAGAAAACACAATAAGAAGATAAACAACCATTTGTCTTTCTCTCCCATGGCATAAAATTAATGATTTCTGTTGAATTTGCTATTTCTGCAGAAAACAAATTCAGGATCTTTTTATATCTCTTTTTTCATGTTTTTCATTCTAAGGAGAAAATAAGATTTTCACAGTGCCACAGTAATCTTAGACTAGACATATAAACCACCAACAAAATTAATAGGAGTAACACCTAAAAATGGACTCCTGGCTTCAGTTAGAGCGGTAGTCATTTTCTCTGTCATGTGCTCCACAGTGGCCATTGAATGTCCATTTTCAGCTACAAGAAGCAATTTGCTCAAATTATAGCTTTCTTTTCATGTTTAAAAACAAAGCAAAAAGCAAAGTGTTTAAAGACCTGGACTGTTCATGCAAAATTTTGTGGGTTTTTCTTGGAACAATTCAACTACAACACATTCCCTGAAATGTGAAGTTTGATGCCACACAGGAGTAGGCAATGCCATCGAAAGGTGTCTGAAAGAAGCCAGGGAGTGCAAAAAGCATGGAAATTGGTTTCATCCCATCACAAAAATAAAGAAAATGACTGCCTGTCACCGCAAGAGATTTATTGCTTTAAATCAGAAGGCAAAATCGCACATAGTGTGTTTATCCCAAACCAAAAACCAGTTCTTAACAAAAATATAATAGAAGTACAGATCTGGTTTATCCAAAAAAAGAAATGCGCATGCATAAACACATATAGTTCTGCATAACTGGCAAATATGAGAGTAAACCTTATATAGAAGGACACACATCTGAACTAACAACACTGCTTTCAGAAAATCTTTGAATGATTTTTAAATTAAGATCATTTTGTGTGTTCTTTCTTCTTCATAGTAATAATATTAGAATTAGAATAACAGAGTTGGAAGGGACCTTATAGGTCATCTAGTCCAATCCCCCACCCAATCAGGAGATAGATGGCGGTCCAGTCTCTTCTTGAAAGCTCCCACAACATCTGAAGGCAAACTGTTCCATTGGTTGATTGTTCTCACTGTCAGAAAATTTCTTTTTATTGAATCTCTTCTTGATCAGTTTCCATCCATTATTCCTCATCTGGCCTTCAGGTCCTCACTGTGACCGCCCCTCAAATATTGGAATACTGCTATCATGTTTTCCCTAGTCCTTCTTTTCACTAGACTAGTCATGCCAGTTCCTGTAACTGTTCTTCATATGTTTTAGCCTCCAGTCCCCTAATTATCTTTGTTGCACTTCTCTGCACTTTTTCTAGTCTCAACATCTTTTTTAAAGTGTGGAAACCAAAATTGGTTGCAGTATTCTAGCTGTGATCTTACTAAGGCTTTATAGAGTGGTATTAGTACCTCATGTGATCTTGATTGAATCCCTCTGTTAATGCAACTTAGGATTGCATTGGCTTTTTTTGGCTGCTGCTACACACTGTTGGCTCATATTTAATTGATTGTCCACTAAGACTCCAAGATCCCTCTCACAGTTACTGCTATTAAGCCTGGTTTCACCCAATCTATATGTGTACTTTTGGTTTTTCTTGCCTAAGTGTAATACTTTACTTTTCTCTACATTGAATTTCATTTTGTTAGATAGGGCCGGGTATTCAGGTCTGTCAAGATCCATCTGGATCTTGAGCCTATCATCTAGGGGTTGGCTATTCTTGCCAGCTTAGTATCATCTGCAAATCTGATAAGTTCCCCTTCTATTCTGTCATCTAAGTCATTTATGAAGATGTTGAAGAGTACTGGGCCTAGGACAGAACTTTGTGGTATCCCACTGTTTATTTCCCACCATGTAGATATAGTACCATTAAGGACTACTCGTTGAGTACAGTTTGTCATCCAGTTAAAAATACATCAGATGGTGACGCTGTCTATCCCACTTTTTTAGCTTTCCAAAAAGTAGGTTATGGTCTATTTTGTTGAATGCCTTGCTGAAGCCTAAGTATACAATGTCCATAGCGTTTCGTTGGTCTACTAATTTAGTTATGTGGTCAAAGAATGGAATAAATTGATTTGACATGATCAGTTTTTATTAATATTAATCCTCATCGCAACCTGCATTATGTAAGTGCAAAAGCAATGTTTATGTTTCTATTTCACCACATCGCCATACCATGAGCATTTTTTTTCATGGAATTGGCTTTTAAAAATATGTGATAATGAATGGCCTTAAGGCTGCTATCTCCGTGCCCATTTAATTCTAATTAAATTAATCAATGGAATTTGTTTTTATTTATTTGTTTATTTTATTGCTGGTACCTCTCTGTCTTCATACTTCATATAATTCAAAGCTTCAGTACATATGCAATTTTCCTCAGTTTTAAAAAAGTTTCAGACAACTCTGTGAAGTAAATATATATTGATATATTTTTTTTCAATTTTTTTTACTAGTTTTGCTTTTTATTAGCTTTCTTGCAAATCCCCTTCTTGCCAGCAAGTCCCTAGGGGTTCAGATTTTTATTAGTTTATATATATTGACGGATTTTGACAACCCAAAGTTATTCCAGAATTTTATACTAGAGTAAGGACTATTATTATACTTTCTACTATTTTGAACATAAATGGGAAGGGGTGCTTCCATGCTTGGGAATACAGCTAGTCCTCGACTTACAACTACAATTGAGCCCAAAACTTCTGTTGTTAAGTGAAACATTTATTAAGTGAATTTTGCCCCATTTTACGACCTTTCTTGCCCCAGTTGTTAAATCAATCGCTGCATTGTTAAGTTAGTGGTACAGTTGTTAAGTGAATCTGACTTCCCCCCTGATTTTGCTGATTAGAAATTTGCAAAAGGGGATCACATGACCCCAAGTCACTACAACCATCATAAATATGAACCAGTTGCCAAGTGTCCAAATTTTGATCACAACCACACACTACAACGGTTGTATGTGTGAAAAACGGTCATAAGTCACTTTTTTCAGTGGCATTGTAACTTTGAACGGTCACTAAATGAACTGTTGTAAGTTGAATGACATGCATCTGTCCTATTCAGAAGATAAATGATCAAGGTAAGTCAGGATTTTGTCTCTTCCAATAAATGCTATGTGTGGTTGTTCCTTCTGAATTTCAGTGTAACAGCACCCAGTCAATTGGTTGCTTTGGATCTGGAGACAATGAGCACACCAGTGAATAAAAAAAAATTAAGCTTTATTATTAACTCAAGCAAAATAGATTTAGAAGCGTAACATTAAAAAGTATACATGCCAAGCAAAATGATACCTCAGTCTCTTATAAGCTGTCAGGAGTCCCTTAATAATAACAGCAGGTAAACAATTTCCATAGTGCCCAGTGTCACGTTCTGTGAAGAAGCTCCCAACAAACAGCCCCAGGGTTTGTATCAAAAATTGGCACCCTGACTTTATAGCCCTGCTTCTATGCTCATGAGGCTGCAAGGCTTGACCTTGACTAGGTGGCACATGACTCTGGGATGGGAATAAAAAATCTGAGACTTTCACAGATTTGCAGGTATGTAAAAAACACTCTCTCCCCCCACTCCAGCTTGTCATTTATTCTTAATATAAATGAGAATTCAGAACTCATAAAGTCCTCTTCAGAATAACAATGGTTTTCTGCATTGTCACTATACAAGTTGCCAGTGTTAGTTTTATTGTCCATAAATTTATTTAGTCCTGCTTAGTTGACTATCTGTGCAATACCTTGGGATAGTGAAGAAGCATAAAGAAGCACTTCTGTTTCTTTGGACATCTTCCTTGACACCATGCATAATATTAATGCATTTCATTTCCTTCATGACCACTTTTACTCTTACCCTCTTCCCTTCCAAGACTACACCAGAAAATTTTCTGGGGAAATAGCAGTTTTCAGCTGCAAGAAAGAGAACTTTTTTGTTAAAAAATAAATAAAAGACACCTAAAATAGCTAACTAAAGCTTTGGTAGGTTTACTATTTGGAACAAATTAGCAACCTTTCCTCAAAAACTCTTCCCCACCCCAAAAAAGATGCTAAAGCATCAGCCCTTTCTTCTGTTCCATCATCATAACTCCTGCATCCCTTAAAAATCTTCAATTTATTTTGAAATAATGCATAAGTCTAATTTGATTATGTGCTGTATTTGACACCAGCATCTGCATGCATTCTCTCTACTTTTCTGGGTCTTGGTTGCACTAAAACCTGATTGTTGTGTTCCATTTTTATTTCATTTTATTCTTCAGAAAGTATGAAATATGAATGTTATTACATATGAATGATGACAAAGAATTCATTTTGCAGGCTGTAACTACACACAAAAAGCAGTCGCTGCATCCTTTGGCCGGCCAAATTATATTCTTGTAGTGAAATGCTTTATTCTTACTTGATAATGGCTATGTAAGTACATGGACAAAACTCAAAATGTGGTCAAGGACAGAGCATCTATATTTTCTCATTTGCTCTTCATTCTACATTTCTCATATTGAATCTCCATCTGTATATAAATTGTCTTTTCTTTTTCTGAATACATTAACTGATCATTACAGTTCCTTGAAGCTCTCTGACATACAGTTTTTAAAACAGGATATGGAGAAATGCTTGCATGGTGAAAAATTAAATGAAAAAACCTGACAAGTTTTGGCATTTTAACTTAGAAATGGATGCTTCCTTTGTTTTGCTAAGTATCTCCTGGAAATCAATTAACCTATCTTCTTAAATAATGGATCAAATTATGTCTGACCATATTATTTACAATTTAACTCAGGTGATTTCTGTATTAATACTAACTTGATGGTTCTTCATTTGAAACAGAATAATTGACCAACTATGATTTGTAACCAATATGTCTTTATTATATTAGTATCTTCCCTCAAACTTTCAAACTGATATATCAAAACAAATAGTTGATTCTGTTTCTATACTGCCTTAATCATCTCCTATTTTGATCACTTTTATATACTCCAAATGGATCTGTCCTTGAAGACCATAAAGAAACTTTAGCTGGTCCAGAATGCATGGCTCAAGCACTTAAAAGTGTCACTTGGTTTGCCTATGTAATATTTCTGTTTTGATACACCACACAGATATTTAGTTAGGCATAGAAAAAGATCTAGAGATGACTGTATGAAAAATTTCTTGGAGAGGAAAGTCTACTCAAGAATAGGAAGAAGATATAGCAGAAAATCCAGTGGAGGTCCAAAATTAAAGAAAAGCTTGTAAATAAGACCCTTCATCTTCCTTGACTCTGGCATTGTAGAAATAGATAACAGAGATGATTAGTGAATGAGATTTTTATAATTATATTTTTAACAAAATTTAATAAAATGATAATGCCAATAGCTAAGCTAGCTTATCGAAATTGGACTTGTTCCTGACTCAACTGATTAGTTCTTTCCTAGAACTAAAAGAAGCCACTAATATATTTTCTCCTCTGCAGGATTTATTCTTTCCGTTGTCTCTGCTTAGTTTCTCAATCCATCTCCCCGTCCTGACTTAGATCCTGAACTCTGAAAATCTGTTTAAATCACATCTTTCAGAGTTTCATTTAGTTCATAAAACAGAAGCAAAGTGGGAGATATTTGATTCACTGAACCCTGATTCACTGAACTTAATGAAGAGAAGGACAAGGGGTGACACGATAGCAGTGTTCCGATATTTCAGGGGCTGCCACATAGAAGAGAGAATCAAGCTATTCTCCAAAGCACCTGAAGGCAGGACAAGAAGCAATGGATAGAAACTAAGCAAAGAGAGAAGCAACCTAGAACTAAGGAGAAATTTCCTGACAGTTAGAACAATTAATCAGTGGAACAACCTGTCTCCAGAAGCTGTAAATGCTCCAATACTGGAAGTTTTTAAGAAGAGACTGGATAGCCATTTGTCTGAAATGATATAGGGTTTCCTGCCTGAGCAGGGAGTTGGACTAGACGACATTATTATTATTATTATTATTATTATTATTATTATTATTATTATTATTATTATTATTATTGCTGTTGTTGTTGTTGTTGTTGTTGTTGTGATTATCCCCCTCATTCATTTCTCTGCACCAGATTGTTTATATCTGTTTTTCAGTTGTATCCTGATGCTGCATTTTCTATCATACATTTTTGTTTAGAATTCAGTCTACCTCATCTAGGAGATTGGCCCATATGGTTGTGTGGTAGAATAGAAACCAAAGAATTGTTTACACTAGAATGCACACAACTCTATTAAGTTGCATTCACTTATAATTTCAGCAATCTAACATCTGTCAGTTGAAGTATAATTTTCAGTCCTTTACAGTTGGCATCAGCCTTTTGTGAACCCTGACCCTCTATATGTATACAGTTAGTGAATAATTGCGATAGGCCCAGCTCAAAAAGTTTGTTCTGCCATAAAAATTATTTAATTGCCATGCTGTAATTTCCAAGACTTGTTAAATTTTAGTCCTGCATTTTCTTGAAGCTCAGCTATGACATTCTCATTGAAACATAAAACTTAATCGAATTAAAAGCAACAGAATTATTTATTACACTTGTACTTAATGTAGAATGTGCAACTGGTGAGAGAGGGAGGAGTAACTCTATAGCAAAGTACATGCTTGGAATAAAACAGAACCTCTCACTCTTAGTCTATCCCTGACATTACCAGTTGTAAAGGTCTCAAGGAGCAAAGCTGCAAAAAAAATCCCTGCATAAAAATGCATCTCTGAGTATTACTCTACCAAAACCAATAATTTCTCTCAATATGAAAACTTCACAGAAACAAAATAGATTTTTCCATAATGAGTAGTTGACACAAGTATGGTAGCTGTATTAAAGACATTAAGCAGATAAATGAAGATAGGATAATGTCTCTCAGTGACTGTAAATTAAATTGATATGTATTGTATGCCTTTTTGAAATATCTGATATCTTGATCAGTTTTGAAATTATATTCTAGTTAAGGCACTTCTGCCACACTACAACATAATCCTATATATAGCATTTTGAACCCTATGGAACAGAAGCGGCATATAAATTGCCTAGGGTGGATTTAACTAGAAAACCAGAAAAATATCATAATACAGTCTATAATAACAACTTCATTTTTACCCAGTGCATGAAGTGTAACACTGGCCTGACATGCTGTTTTCTCAGCCAAATTTGCCATGATGGGGATTATGTATAATTCATAATTTGCCAATTTCGTATGAATGAAGAGAAGTACATAAAATTGGCATAGTCAAATACTTTGCTTTGTGAACTATTAGCCAACTTCATCTGCCAAAATCCATTGGGCAACAACTAAGGGAGTATTTCTTTGGAAAGACTGCTGCCAACTCTTTATTTTCTTGTCTAATTTTTCTGGTCAACAGTGAGAATTTAATCTTTTGGATTTTTCCATCTGTATGTACAATGAAGGGTCAATAGCACTTCAACAGCTGCTCTTTACTTCAATTTCCACTTGCTTCTTCCAACAGGTAAAACAAGGCAGTTGCTATTATAAAAGAGGGAAATGAAGGGAGATGTTATAATATCAGGAAAACGTTTCATTGCAGAAGATATATCCCTGCTTCCATCCCTTGTCTCTCAAAAGCTGATGTGTTTCTTGGAAGTTACAGAAATGCACTCATTGGTGAATTGACAGTGGTGAGATTCAGCCAGTTCACAACATTCCAGCAGAACCGGTAGCTAATTTTTTGTTTCCCAGGCCCAGAATGGACTTCCGGAAGTGGCATCCACACAGATAACCAGTTCTTCACATATGTGAATCCCACCATTGTGAATAGACATTTATTTCCACCAGAAATAATTTAGTTTTATTATCTTGGTAGCTAACAGAGGTTATTGTCTGACAATCTGGGCTAACAGTTGCAGTCATTTCATCCTTTGCTTTGACCGTAATTTGTGGCTGCATTGATGTAATCACTAAAATTTTAGATCAGGAAATGAAAGGTAGTCATATAGTAAAATATTCTTCAAGCTTTTAGATCTCTTATCGTCTGGGTGGGTGGCACAGTGGCTTAGCAATTAAGGCACTGGGTTTGTTGGCTGGAAAGCCAGCAGTCCAGGTTTGAACCCGAGTGCCATGCAACAGGATGAGTTCCTGTCCTTGCTCCAGCTCCTGCCAACTTTAGCAGTTCAAAAGTATGCAAATGTGAGTAGATAAATAGGTACCACTTCAGTGGGAAAGTAAGAGCACTCTATGTTGTTATGCTGGTCATATGACACAGAAATATCTTTGACTTAATGGCCTTGAAAGGGAGAAGGAACGAATAGTGGAGTAATCAGGAACGAATAGTGGAGTAAAATTTGCAGGGACTTCTTTACCTTTATCTTTATCATGTGGGTATAATGTCATACAGAATTTAAGGTCTAATCCAGGATGGCAATTATTAAGGGATAAGATACCCTCTTTTTATTGTAATATATATGTTTTTGTATATGTTTATGTATGTATGTTTATTCTAGAATAATAGAATAGAATAATAACTTTATTGTCGCTTTGAATGTACACTAATCGGTATACATTAAAATGAAATTTCATTGCATTCAGCTCTCAAAGGGTCTCCACCTCTGATATACACTGAATAAATATAACAAAAATAAATACATACAGATGTAAGCATATACCCACATATATTATATGACACAGAAAAGCAACAGTCTAGTTTGGGTTATGTTTACATGTGCATGGCGAGGAAAATGAATCTTGCAAGTTTACCAGACTGATGGCATAGGGAACAAAGCTATTACAGAATCGAGTAGTCCTGCTAGAAATACTTCTAGTAAAGTATATGCCAGCATATAAAAGTGAGTGTAGAAACATAATGTACAAAATAACTCTTGGGGGATTATACCCAAGTTGATCAATTTTTTTACCAATAATGAAAAGTTTAAATATTGTTGCAAACATGAAAGTTGCCTCTGACTTAGGCTTCCTCTGTAGGTCTTAGGGCAATGGTCCACAATGCCGCTCAGGCCTGCATATGAGACAAACATTTGAGGGAATAAGGCTTTCTCAAAACTCTAGATTCTCAGCTCTAAAAAACACCATGATCAAATGTATCTCCTAAAATGCCTAGATATACCTCTATTAAAGGGTCATTTTACACCTTGCAGGCCTGTGGAAGACTTCTTTCCTATTTTGCCTCTGTTCCAGCTTTGTAAAGTCTGATGTAATCAACGTGTCTCTACTTCTCTGTAGGAGCAAAGCAAAAGGAGATAGCAACCCCATTTGAAAGTTTTTGTCATATCTCAGAGGCCTGTTTGACCTTGTTCAGTGGCTCATTAATAAGACTACAGTTTAAAAAATTCAGCCTGACCCTCTCAAGTAGCTGCGATCCTAGCAGGTTCTCTGGCTATCAAACAACAAACTGTTGATTCTTTCACTAAGAACTGTCCCTCTCAATGCCCTGTCTAACTAACCTTGAGAAAAGTAATTATGGACTCACTATTGATTAGCAGGGATCCATATTTAATTAAGTGTAACGTGTTGCACTCCTGAAATTTTAGCTCTTTGTTCTCTGATGCATATCAGATCAGATTCTGTAGCTTTCTTACTACAGAAGCTATTTCTTTTCTCTGAGTTGTACTAGGAATTATGTCCCTCTTTCCATTTCCATAGATGCTCCTTAAATAAAACTTTTTGGAACAACTGTTCTGAACAGCTTTGGGGGGAAACTATAATATTTATGTACCATGGACAAAGGTGGTCAAAGCAATTATCCTAACATATTAGATCTCTTACAAGACATATTCCAAGATTCTACCCTTTATAATGGGAGACTTTTTCCCCACCCCTAATTCTTTTTTCTGCAACTGGAATCACAAATCTATGAACATAAATATTGACAAAGCATTAATTTCACTGACATATTATATTTTTCTGTATATTTCACTCTCTTCCTTTTCCCAAGCTTCAGTTTGTACAGAATTCTATAATAATTTAAGATGAAACTGGAATAAACAATTTGTAGTTTACCTCTGTGACAGAAAATATGTGGACATTTAAACATTCATTAAATATCAAGAACTTCATTGTAAAAATATTTATTTATATAATTGTTTTTTAAATTAGCCACATATGTTGCACCCAGATTAAGAATCATAGAATCACAGGACTTTGAAGTCTTCTAGTCCAACTCCCTGTCTAAGGCAGGAGTATTTATAACATCCAGAACAAATGGTTATCCTTTCTTTTATTGAAAATCTCAACCAATGGAGTACCCACAACTCCAGAAGACAAGCTGTTCCATTGATTAATTGTTTTCACTGTCCAGAAATTTCTTCTTAATTCCCTCTGATGAGCTTCCATCCATTGCTTCTTGCCTTTCCGTCAGGTGATATGAAGAAAGAATTGACTAGAAAAGATGTTGGGAGAATGCATAGATTTTAAACCTGAACTTTTTTTTATTAGGTATAATGCCAGAAAAGATTAATAAACAAAGCATATACTTGATTCTGCATGTTACAACAGAGGCAAGAATTATATTTGTGCAGTATTGGAAAAATGAAGAAATACCATCAGATGAAGAAATAATTTTAAAAAATACTAGAATGTGCGGAGATGGATAGACTGACTCTGAGGCTGAAAGAAAAAGAAGAAACAGAATATTATCAGACTTGGGACTTATTTTATTGACGGCTAGAGGAAAGAATAAAGAATTAGGAACTAAATATGTGTTAGTGAATGTAAACTAAAACAGCATGTTTGTTGAACAAATACTACTGAATATATGAAAAAAATCAATAAAAATCTTTAAAAAAAAAAGAATTGACCCCCCGCCCCCGTCTTCCCTGTGACAGCCCTTCAAGCAGTGATGGGATTCAGCTAGTTTGCACCACTTCGGCAGAACCAGTAGCTAATTTTTTGTTGCCCAGGCCCAGAATGGACTTCTGGAAGCAGCATCCACAGAGAGAACCGGTTGTTCACATATTTGAATCCCACCATTGCCTTCAATGTACTCAGACCAGTGGTGGGATTCAGATGGTTTGCACCGGTTTGGCAGAACCGGTAGCTAATTTTTTGTTGCTCAGGTCCAGAATGGACTTCTGGAAGTGGCATCCACACAGAGAACCGGTTGTTCACATATTTGAATCCCACCACTGCCTCAGACATAGTTTCATTTCCTTCCTTCCTTCTTTCATTCTTTCTTTCTTTCCTTTTCTGCAGTTAGAGGTTTTAGGCTAAAATACAGATCTATATCCTGTAGTGACCTCATTTTGGTTAGAAATACTTTTAGATTAGCTGCAGAACTGAAAACTGGGGAAACATTGCTTAAGCTTGAGATAGCTAGAGATATCCATTTATGTACAGAAGTAGAACTATTTCTGCCAAGTGATAAGAGAAAAACATTGGTCCTTTTTAATGTTAAACAAAAATAAGATATGGTACAATGTTATCTGCAAAGCTACTTTATTTTAAATAGTATAAATTGTGAAATATCCATAGGGAAATCAGTTTTGATAGCATGTAGCAAAAGCATAAAATATGATTATGCTCTCAGACCAATATTTTCTTAGACACATTAATGAATTGGTGGTTTTTAAATTGCAGGCATTTAAATTGTGTTTTTTATTTAGATTTTTGTTTCTATTGGTGGATATTTAGGATTTGCGGCAATGCTATAAAACTAGGCTGCATGATGGTTAGATGGTTAAGACTTTGGGCTTGTCAACTGGAAAGCCAGCAGCCCAGGTTCGAGATCTGAGCTTCACACAATGGTGTGTACTCCCATCCTCACCCCAGCTCCTGCCACCCTAGCAGTTCAAAAGCATACAAATACAAGTAGATAAGTAGCTACCACTTTGGTGAGAAGGTAACAGCACTCCATGATCTCATGCTGGCCACATGACCACACAAATGTCTTCAGACAGCGCTAGCTCAATGGCCTTGAAACAGAGATAAGCACCACCCCTTATAAGGAGCAACAATTAATCAATCAGAATAGAGCTGTAAGAGACCTTGGAGGTCCTCTAGTCCAACCCCCTGCTAAAGCAGGAAACCCTATTTCAGATAGGTGGCTGTCTAGTCTTTTCTTAAAAATCTCCAGTGATGAAGCACCCACAACTTCAATCAATCAATCAGAATAGAGCTGGAAGGGACCTTGGAGATCTTCTAGTCCAGTGTTTCTCAACCTTGACAATTTTAAGGCATGTGAACTTCAACTCCCAGAATTCCACAGCCAGCATTGGGAGTTGAAGTCCACATGCCTTAAAATTGTCAAGGTTGAGAAACACTGTATCTAGTCCAAACCCCTTCTCAAGCAGGAGACCTTATACCATTTCAGACAGGTTGCTGTCCAAACTTTTCTTAAAAAGCCTCCAGTGATGGAGCCCCTACAACTTTTGAAGGCAAGCTGTTCCACTGGTTAATCGTCTTGACTGTTAGGAAGTTTCTCCTTAATTCCATATTGTTTCTCTCTTTAATTAGTTTCCATTCATTGTTTCTTGCCTTGCCTTCTGGTGCCTTGGAAAATAAGTTGACTTCCTTCCTCTTCTTTGTGTTGTTGTTGTTAATTGTGAAGTCGTGTCCGACCCATCGCAACCCCATGGACAACGTTCCTCCAGGTCTTCCTGTCCTCCACCATCTTCTGGAGTCCATTTAAATTCACACCTACTGCTTCAGTGACTCCATCCAGCCATCTCATTCTCTGTTGTCCCCTTCTTCTATTGCCCTCAATCTTTCCCAGCATTAGGCCCTTCTCCAGTGAGTCCTTCCTTCTCATTAGGTGGCCAAAGTATTTGAGTTTCAACTTCAGGATCTGGCCTTCTAAAGAGCAGTCAGCCCCTCAAATACTGGAATATTGCTATCATGTCACCCCTAATCTTTCTTTTCCCTAGACTGGCCATACTGAAATCCTGCAGAGTATTTCCCAATTTCTAGACTGGCCATACCCAATTCCTGCAGAAGAATTAGCAGAGTAAAATCCTCAGAGACTCCTCCTTGTAAATTAGAAGTGCATCACATCATTTGAGCATTAATTTTAGATTAATATCAAGGGAAAAAATGCAATCAGAATAAAATTTGGCACATCATAAAAATTATTCCATAATGAAAAGATTCCCCTTATTTTTTGTAGTGACACTGATAAAGTTTACAGAAACTTTAAACAAGAATTAAAGAGAAAACTTGCATAGTAATTGTCCCTATGTCATGTAGTGATGGCGTTAAACCAGGATTTTTAGTCTAATCTCATTAGCTTTACTAGGGATGCTAATTATAACTCAGACGAATCTGTCCCACAAAATTGTTATAGGACATAATCTCAGGAAGCGTGCACTATGTATCCTCTTTTAAATACCAAGAAGATAAAGGAAAAATTCTTGTTTGATGCTGTTAGCTTCAGGTGGGAGATTTATGCAGGTATGCAGAAAAGATTCCCTCTTTTTGAAGATGTAGATATCCTAGGAAAATAGAACTTGGGGATCCCCCTGTGGAGTATCCTATAAAATTCCATATTCCCATTACTATTTGCCTTACCTTTTTCTGAGCCATGTATGGTCAAAAAATTTCCCAGAAAGCATTTCAGTATTTAGAATAGAATAGAGCTGAAAGGAACCTCGGAGGTCTTCTAGTCCAGCCCCCTGCTCAAGCAGGAGAACCTATACCATCTCAGACAGATGAATGTCTAGTCTCTTCTTAAACTTCTCCAGTGATGGAGCACCCACGATTTCTGGGGATAAGCTTGTCCACTGGTTGATTGTTCTCACTGTCAGGAAGTTTCTCCTTAATTCCAGGTTGTTTCACTCTTTGATCAGTTTCCAACCATTGTTTCTCGTCCTTCCCTCTGGTGCTTTGGTGAATAAACTGGCCCCCTCTGCCTTGTGGCAGCCTCTCAGATACTGGAACAGTTTCTTCTGTTTTATTGAAAAAAGAAAAGAAAACTCATTTTCTCAAGCTCA
Organism: Crotalus tigris; assembly: GCF_016545835.1. NCBI lineage: Eukaryota > Metazoa > Chordata > Lepidosauria > Squamata > Viperidae > Crotalus > Crotalus tigris. The sequence continues at coordinate 928,237 of NW_024100413.1, read as the reverse complement.
TCATCATACTACTTAACATGACATAATTAGGTAAACACACCGTCTCACCTTTCACTTACCAGGGTTGTTGATATAATAATTTTTAATTGGCTAATTAATTGATTTGCTGATTAGAGAGGAAAAGAATACATTGACTGAAAGTGTCTCACAACTGAATAATCCTACAATATATGCCTTGTTATTAGAGTGAAATGCTGACAATAAATATTGTCTATTGATTTCTTTATTCAATTTGTCAGACTGAAGACTCTGGCCAGAGAACAATCATAAAATCCATTAAAACCAAGTACAAGCAATACACATACACACAAACAGACACAAATACACCCTCACACATTTATCATCTGCTGAGGTAAACAGGAAACAGGCATAGGCACACAACACTTGGGGCCCCAGGCATAGGCACACAACTCAGTCTTCAAAGCCTTATGAAGGACCACAGGGTTGGGGCCATCCTAATCTTTACTGGGTGAACCTTCCAGAGGAAAAGTGCTACAGAAGAGAATGCACATCTCCTAAATTCCTTGGTTAATAGGCCCATCATATGACCAACCTTCTGAACTAAATTGGATGTATAGAAACAACTGGAAAGAGATGCTCTGTTAGGTAATCTGGTTCCAAGCCATGAAGATAAAGGTAACAACCGGGAACTTGAATTGCACCTGGAAACAATGCCTTGAATTTCACCTGGCAACCAATGCAGCTTACAAAGCAGTGATATTACATGTGTTGAATATCCTATATCATTTGCTATCCATGCAGGTGTATTCTGTACTAACTAAAGCTTCCAAAAGCTCTTCAAGGGCAGCTCCATGTAGAGCATGTGCAGTAATCCAGATGGAAGGTCACAAGGGCCTGAGTAACTCTGAACTCCTAGTCCAGGAAGGAGGAGAAACAGCCTTTAGGTGTGTAAAAGCCTTACTAGTCACAACTGCTACCTGTTCTTCTAAGCAGAAATCACAAATCCAAGAGGATTTTGCACTGTGCTCTGTTTCATCTGGGACAATGCCATCTTTTCCAGTACTAAGAGTGGAAAAACCTTATCATTGGAATACCCAAATATCCAAAGCATTCAGCCTTGATGGTATCAGATGCCTCTGAGAGGTCAAGAAGAACAAGGATCTTGAAAATGCACCACCACCTCCTTAAGTCTCTCTTTATAAATCAGGGATAGACTCCAATTCACCAGCTGAAATTGGTCCATCAGAGGTCAGTTGATCTGGCCTGTGAGACTAAGTTAAGCTCACACAGCCTTAAATCATAACAAATTTAAACCCCACTGATTTAAACTGTTATTTTCTAAGTGAATTCAAATTGACATCCATAGAGATAATGGAGGGAGAAAAGAAAGTAGTGATACTATATTTACTACTAAATTTATAGTCCGAATAAACAGTTTATGTGTATAAATGGATATTGAATTTTGAGTTGAAATGAAAAGCTCAGATCTTGTGTTTTTAGTTTAAAAAGGGCATCAGATAGATATGAGACAAATCAAGTAAAGATTTATAAAAACAAGAAGCTGAGTGCATTATCCACAAAGATTTAGCATGAAAATGACTTTTCATCCTTCAATATATTAAATCTATACACTTACACCATTGCCCTTACAAAATTAAGTTAGTTAAATGTTTTCATTTTAGCAGATCTTATGCCATTCTTTGGAGCACTTTGAGCAATGCATCCAAAACTGTATACTGCTGCAAATACAATTTCTCATCTGCTGCTAAGCAGAACCTTTTCATGTTTTTTTTAAATATAGGTTTCTGGTTTTTTCAAGAAGGATTGAAAGCCAATCCCTTGAGCTTAAAGGTTTTGACACTCGATTTTGATATGAAACCACAGCTGATCAGATATTTGCATTTCCAAGTGTTAGCAGCCTATCATTACAATCAGGGGAAAATAGAAATAGAAAGACTGTGGCAAAGGCAAGCAAGGGTAGTACCAATAGTAATAGGCGCCTTGGGTGCAATCCCAAAACAACTGGAGCACCACTTGAACACCATTGGGACTGACAAATTCGCCATTAGTCAATTGCAAAAGGTGGCCTTTCTAGGAACTGCTTCCATCCTGCGATGATATCTGTAATACCATGAAGCATCCACATCTGCCTATCCCATGTCCTTGGTAAGGACTCAATAGGTAGACAAAAATGCCAAATCCAGTCTGAACATCTGGTTGACTGTGCAATGATCAATAATAATAATAATAATAATAATAATAATACAGTTGGAAGGGATCTTGGAGGTCATCTAATCCAACCCTCTGCTCAGGCAAGAAACCCTATACCATTTCAGACAAATGGCTTAAAAACTTCCAGTGTTGGCACATTCACTACTTCTGGAGGCAGGTTGTTCCACTAATTAATTGTTCTAACTGTCAGGAAATTTCTCCTTAGTTCTAGGTTGCTTCTCTCTTTGGTTAGTTTCTATCCATTGCTTCAATGGGGGAATTCACTTAGCCGGATCCACTTAACAATCATATGACCTCTTAACTGAAGTGATTTGCTTAACAACTGTGGCAAAAAGACAAGATCATAACATTGGACATGACTCACTCAACAGCTATCTTTCTGGTGCCACTATGAGCATAAGTTGAGGACTGCATGTTTTCTCCATCCTGTGTCTTTCAGTTTTGTATGATCTTAACAACCAATATGTTGAAACTTTATAGGCTTGTTGGAAATTCCGTAGTTCAATACATCTGGAATTAGGTGGGGAAGATTAACAAAATATGAGTAGTTTTCAGGTTCTTTTTAAAAATGGCTTCACCAGGTTGGGATGATGCTAACTTTTTTGGAGCAGGTAGGGAGAGAAAAACTTGTTCAGTCTTTTCCCATGCGCTCTTCCTGTATTATTTTTCTTGAAGGGAAAATAAATAGTATCTGAAAATAGAGTGAGAATATGTTCAGAATAAGTATGCTATGCCACATACATATAGCGTATATTGTTGTCAATTTCACATATAGAAATAAATGCACTGAGGTTTTTTTCATTAAATTAGCTGATTGGTTTACAGCATCATTATCAAACTGTTTAATGAAGGTCCAGAATCAAACAATTTTTAAAATATTCTGGCTGATAGCAACCAATCCTATGCATGAACAGTAAAACTCTTGTAGTTCCCCTGGCTTTGACAAAATGCTTCATTTTCTGAAGTCCTTGATGACATGTTACCTATTTTCTTTGGAACAAATATGACATCAAGATAGATTTGTGCCTTGCTATGGATGACTGCACAGAATTATTTTATTCTTATTGAAAGACTGTGAGAATATTTACATACCAAAGTACCTTGAGCTTTTTGAACCAGAAAATATATAAGGAGCTTTCATTTATAGTACTATATCTATAATAAGAGTGCTTTTGGCTGGTTCAGTAGGTATTACAGATATGAAATCTTTAAACCATACATTTATTTATCTTTTAAACCACACATTACTGTACTAGTACTTTTTCAGAAGCTGAACTAAACAGGAACAGTGATTTGTTCCTTTTTTCTTTGAGAAACAATTTTAGAGAGAGTAATACAAGCTATAGTTTTGTCACATTTACATGCATTTATTCATTTGTTCAATTGCACATCCCCTTTTCATCAAATTGGCCTCAGTGTAGTCAGATTAATATCAAAACATAAGTACTTATAGATAAATCATCATTGTTAGCCACCTTTCTATATTACCAATGTTTTCAGTATTCATAGAAAGATAGTTTTAGAGAGGGAGGGAGGGAGGGAGGGAGATAGATGGGATGGAGATAGGTGTGTGTGTGTGTGTGTGTGTGTGTGTGTGAGAGAGAGAGAGAGAGAGAGAGAGAAAGAGAGAGAGAGAGAGAGAGAGAGAGATTGCTGTATTGCAAATGTTTTCAGTACCTGTAGTGTAGAAAGTTAGTTGAAGGAAGGGAGGGAGGAAAGAGAGAGTGAGATTGCCACTAAAGAAATTAGATAAAAATACCTTGAAAAGACATCAAGAGAACCAATACAAAAAAGGATTCTTTTTCAGGTTATTTCTTGATTAATATGAGCTGAAAAACCATGTGTAAAATCAGCTACATTATGACTGTGCAAACCAATACCAAACGACCTGAAAGAGGTTCTTTACAAAGCACACTATTATAAAGGAAGCACTTCTTTTAAAACACTAAAACAGCAGTGTCAGGAAGCTTCTTCACAGACCACACTTCCACCGGGATTGGCAGCAAAGCAAAGCAGCCCTGTGTGGGCCAACAGAGATAACCAAGAGTGGCTTATTTTGATTTATTGATCCACCCAAAACAAATATTTTCAGTGACCAGATCGAGGATAGCCTGAACCTGAGGGATACTATATTTTCTTTTATAGAAGCAAAGAGTTCTTGTTCGACTATACCAAAAAAGTAAAATGTTGTACTTGGTCCTGATGAAAGTTAGCCCAGAGAAGAAATATTAAAAAGGGCAGAAAAATATATTTTTCCTCAAAAGGACTTTTTAAAACCAAACCTGGCCCTAAATCTATCTCTCTGCCCCAAGCAAAAGCTAGGCCCATACAAATGCAAATGTAAAACCATCAGAAAGTTGGAGCCAGAGCAATCAAGAAGACAAAAGAGAAGATCTGCATACCCCACCCAAACTCTAGGAGTCAGCCCCACCACCTGGGAAGCAGGATATGATAATAGAATTAAACCATAGATATCAAGGCCTAGACAAACACTCAGAAACAGCCTCAAGGTTCATGCCACAGGAACAGGAACTTCCAAACAAAAGGCTAGGGGGGGTATAAAACCTACTGCCCATGTGCTCAATCTCGCCCTTCTCCTTCGCTCTCCTTCTCTCTCCTCTGTACTTTCCTGAAGAACCATCTTTCTGCAATAAACTGTAACCTTCTTCCCAAAGCAGTCACCATGTTTGCTTATTTATTCCCGGCTTGGATGAACCAGGATGAAGACCTTACTTCTAACAGTCCTTTATAGCCTCCACTATTTACTTATTTGTTTGTTTGTTTGTTTGAAACTGTCCATTTTCCTCACAGGAGGACTCTGTGCAGTGTAATCAAAAAAACAGTATATGAAATTTACAATTTAAAAACGCAAGGATGATTAAAAGTTAATTGAAAGGCCAGGGGAGGGCTTTCAGAGACATAACCAACATCATGTCTGTGTGCTCTTCTGGAATCCCCAAGCAAGGCCACAAAGCCATGTTTTTTACTCCTTTCCAAAAGGCAGGAGAGTGCCTTTGGCAGGAGGGTGGAGAATGTTCCACAGGGCAGCAAAGAAGGCCCTCTAATATCTAATCTAACATAATTTGCTTGATTTTGACTTCATGTATTGTGTGTATTCAGTTATTGTTGCTTAATCTAACCACTTTAAATAAACTGTGGTTTAGGGTGATGAGTGAACTCAGTCTTCTGCAAAACAAATGGACTAACTTGTATAGAGTTTGCCTTTTGGGGTGCTCAAAGAACATGTTTTCCCTTTGCATTCTTGGCAAGTATTCAGAATTTTAAAGATAACCTGCAAGTGTTCCATTTTTTTTTTTTTTTTTTTTGTCATTTCAATTCCCTAAGAGTCTAATCTCTACAAATTGCCTACACTGAATTTTCAGATACATTTTTAGATAGGATATTTTATTTGTCATAGCCACAGGCTGTAATAGCAATATGCAAGAATGCTAGAATACATGCCAACAATATTCTTTTAATGCATGATATTAATGTTCCAGTGGTATATGGTATATTTTATTAATTGTATAAATAAGCAATTTTTTTCCACTTGAGAGAAAAATCTGAGGTAGCAAACCTACAGAAGATCACTGACTTTTTTAGTATTCCCTAAGCATGCATCACTTACAGATATAAATGGTCATATAAACAATATTATCCAGCCTGACCATTTCTATCTGTGTATTACCACCTCTGTATTTTGCAGTATACAGTGATATACAGTGATAACTTTCCAGTCATTTACCAATATATAGTGTACTTGTAATATAGTTAGCAGCATTCTGCTAAGTTGTGCTTTCTTTACACAACTCAGCACAGTCTTCTTAAGCCAAACAAAGCTGCTGGTCTGAGGAATGCTTTTAACAAGAAAGCATTTGGGTGGGAGGATATAGTAGAAGAAATAACATAATAAAAATTTGAGAGAGAAAATGTGGTATAGTTGCAATCTATCAATTCATTCATATATTTTTAAAAATAGGTGTTGATGTTATATTTAAACTGGTCATGTATTTGCTCTATCAAATGCTTTATGTATCTTTAAAGGTGTGGTGGTAGAAATCTGGCATTACAAAAGTTTGAGACTATGAGAAGCCTTCCAAGTCTGTTCTGGAATAGAATCTGGAACAGAAAAATAAAAAAAGTCACATTCCTCACTGCATAATGACACTTTGTTTGGTAGTTACTTGGTTTAGTTATTTGCTGGGAAACTGGCTTAACTATCCAAGGTAGATCCCGGAATGTACAGAGAGGGAACAAATAAATCAATTGAAGACAAGCAGCATCCAAATTGAATGAATATATAGATAAACAGATATGACCATAGTTTCATGTGTCTCAAGGCATGTACAGAGGATGGGAGTTTGATTGTATGGTTGGTTGTGGCTACCATCTTGGTTTTTTTGGAATCCTGCAAACACCCCTGGCTGGACATGATCCAAATATATGTCATTTAATGGAGAGAGAGAGAGAGAGAGAGAGAGAGAGAGAGAGAGAGAGAGAGAGAGAGAGAGAACCTATAAAAACCAACATAAGTTGTTTCCTTGTTAATTAGCCCCAGACAATTGCTCCAAAGGGTAGGAAAATGATGCTGTTTTTTTCTTTCTTGATTTAAAGACCTTAGATATCAATGTGGCACAATTTTACAACACAGTTTTCATGCTATGATTTAAATTCTTACGCCAATGTTTCTCCAAGATCCAGGACATGACTTATTGTAGCAGATCCTAGAAAAGGAATGTTGACACTTTTTCATCTCCCCAACTCCTATCACCCTGAGAAAGGACAAAATAGAGAAGATTTTGTCAGTTGTTCCCTTCTTCTTCAGAGAACAAGCCACGGGTCACCTGAAGTGTTCTTGTTTTTTGTTTTCTCCCTCCTTTCTTTTCCTTTACTCTAGAATGAGAGTCCATTAATTTGTGCTATTGTAGGCCCTGAAAAATGGAAGCAGTAGTAAAGGTACTACTGAGAACCAGAAAGGAGCCCCAAACTGCTGGGCAATGGTGATGTCACCAACTAATACTTTTTACCCAGAAGCACCTCAGCGCTTCTCATACAAAAGCAGCAGCCATTTGAATAGGAAATTGAAGAGTAGAGAAACAAAATCAGTATGCTATGGCAGGCTTATCAGAACCTCCTAGTGTTCTTCCTTTCATACATCATACCCCCCTAATTGCTGACAAAAATCAAGTAAAGACAAAATTCTAAGTGAAAGTATGTGTGTATATCTAAAGGACACTACTCAGTATTTTAAGTTTGGAAATCAGCTTAGTTCTGCACATATTATAAGAGGACCAGCAAAAATAAAAACACTATGAAATACCTTTTTTCAGCATCAAGAGATAAGAAAGAAGTAAGCTATGGATATAACTCTTTGATAAAACATATCCTGGATTTTCCAACAAATTTTAAGGAGAAAAAGATGCAAATTAATGAGGTACAAACTGAAGATTGAGATAATACTAATGTCATTATGAAAGACATTGTTTAGGAGTTCTACGAGCAATCTTGAAAACTAATACTATCTATGCCTCTGCAGCTGGAATTTGGAACATTACAGCCTCTAAATGACCTGAAGTAGTTATGTAGGGCAGAGGTCCCCAACCTTTTGGGCACCAGGGACCAGTTATGTGGAGAGTGATTTTTCTGTGGAGCAGAGGAGGTGTGGTTTTGTGTGCTGCCTGCATCCTGCAGATGGGGCTTTGCTTGTGTGTGGCCCGGTTTCTGGCATATCGCGGCCCAGTACAGGTCCACAGACCGGGGGTTGGGGACCCCTGATGTAGGCTGTTCATCTGAAAGGTTTGAAGGTTTTGTCTAGAAAAAGTGAGTTTCATTCCATGAAACAACCAAAGATAAAAATTCCATTAGGTGGGATAAGGCATGGAACTGTGAAAAAAGATTTTGGTTACCTTTAAAAGTATGAAAAGCATAAATTTAGTAGGATTTAACTACAATCAAAAGTCACTGATCAAAAAGTGAGATATGTATTTTAATTGACTCATCCATCTGTGTTATAACTTCTAGTAATAATGTGCTGATTTTTTCCCCAAAATTCTTGCTTCCTTTTCTAAAGGTTTCACCTATGGTAGCGTAAATTTCAAAGCTACAGCAGGTCCCAGAAGAATGTATCCATGCTACAGGATTTTTGACAGAAGGCTGAATATTTCAGGCTCTTTGTATGGCAGCAGACCACAACTTGTGCTTTTTAAATTTAACATTCCAAACAGTTCCCATTTCTGCCTTAAGACAGTTAAGAACAATGCTGGCTACTTTCTTCCCTACTTTATTGCTTAGGAGCGTAAGTGCTTACTGGTTCAGGAAGAGATCCAATCCTGAGCTCACTGATGCACTAACTGGCAGTCAAGAATTAATGTTTAATAAAGAGCAGGTCAACCATGACTGACTTTAATTGCAGGAGGGACTGACTCAGATAATTTAAGAGCAGGACATTTTATTTTCTCCAGTCCTATTTGTCATACAATTGATGTTATTTTACAAACATCTGTGTTTGGATGCCTGAAGAGAAAAGAAAAAAATTGACCCTGATCCTTCAGAGAACTCATTACTGGTAATAGCGCAGAACATTCAGAAATGCTATTCACCTTTTCAGTGATGAGTCACTCCAAGGAAGAACTATGGGTGTATGGTATACTTCTAAACTAGCAAGGAAAACAAGACCTTTGCAGAAAAAGTGGTGACCCAATCTTAAGAAATCAGACCTTAGACAATGAAACTGATCCATAGTAGGACACTCTTTCTGCCTCTGAAGACAATCTGAAAACTCCAAGTAATGCAAAATGTGGATGCTTGTCTACTGAGCTGGTAATGTTAACAGTTATATTGATCAGTCTTTTTCCAGGCCACTTCAGAGTGCTAAATGCTTTCTCATTAGAAAGAAAGCAAAATAATTTGCCATCCTGGAAGACTGGTTTTCTATGTACAATCTGATTTTCTTTCTTTCCAACTATCGTTTGGTTTTTTATGATTAGGGTATAAACCAGAACTCCTTATCCTTCTTTGCACTGGGCCTTGGATCCAGTCTTCATTGCGCTCAGCTCAATGTATGAAAGACAAATTGTGAAAAATATATGGATGTTAGCACAATATGTTTTATGCTTTATTTTTATGATGTGCTTTGTGTTTGCCTTAAGGGAGCTCTGGCTTTCTTTTTTATATATATAACCTAACCATTGGTATAGTCCTGGATGCTTCACTAACCTGCTGAGTCTAGAATTCACAAGCCCAGTTGTTTTGTGGGATTTATTCTGTGATTTCATCCTTTGTTGTCCATAAAAGTATGCTTCATACTGGCATCTGTTGAGGCACTGTCAAAAACAGGAATAAATAACATTTTGACCAGGAGCACAATGCTCTAAAATATGTCTGTTGGCGTATGCCTTGCTTGAATACCTGAGTTTACAATCCTTTTTACATCCTTTTAATTAAAAATAGATAGGAAGATGGAGTGTTGCAGTGCAAAATGTCAACCTAAAGAATCCTTTTACAAGAATGCCTCCGGGTCTATGGGTATAATTAAAAGATTATACCCATAGACCCGGGGTATTTTAAGTTATACCACTCTAAGAATAAAATGGGAGTCCATATTTGAGTAGGAAAGATCCATATGATAGCCCAAATTTATACAGAAAAAAATGTTTACTTTTTTTACCCCAGGTCAGCTATTTATTTATTTATTTATTTATTTATTTATTTATTTATGAGACTTATATACCGCATTAAGTGCAAGCACTCTCTAAGCGGTGTACACCAGTAAGCAATGTATATATATATATATATATATTTACATTGCCCCCAACAATCTGGGTCCTCATTTTACCTATCCCAGAAGGATGGAAGGCTGAGTCAACCTTGAGCCGGTGAGATTTGAACCGCTGACGTGCTGAACACAGTCAGCTAAAGTGGCCTGCAGTACTGCACTCTAACTGCTGCGCCACCTCGGCTATGGTTGGTTATCTTATACAAAATAGCAATAGCAATAGCACTCAGACTTATATACCACTTCACAGTGCTTTACAGCCCTCTCTAAGCAGTTTACAGATTCAGCATGTTGCCCCCAACAATCTGGGTTTTACTGACCTCGGAGGGATTGAAGGCTGAGTCAACCTTTGACTCGGAACTGCCAAACTGTGGGCAGCCAGCAGTAAGCAGAAGTATCCTGCAATACTGCATTCTAACCACTGTGCCACCAGGGCTCTTAGTTGGGTAAATGAAGTTTTCTTTAATGAAATTAAATTAAGAGTCAAAAAAACTGAAAGTAACAGAACACAACCACAGGTATGCTAACATAGAGTTGTCCCTATTTTGACTTTAACCGTAAGCCATCTATGCTTAAGAATCTAAAAGAGATTTACCTTTTTAAATATGCAATTTCAGTAATTAGCATATTGAGATATGCTGTCTCTGAATATGGATAATCTAAATCTAATTTTACAAATTAGGCACTGATTTATTGGTGACGTGTGTGTGTGTGTGTGCACGCACACAAGCACGCGCACACACAGATTATTTGAACAACTGCATGCACCCATAATAAAGTGTAATAATAATTTTCGGTCTACAAATAGTATAAGTTTGGCATTTTTATTTTAAAAAGTATTGTTCAGTTTCTGGAATTTTGGATTTCAGATCTTGGTTTGCAGGGAAACCTATGGTAGATGTCAATGGAACGAGGATGAAGCTTTAAATCACATAAGGCTTGCTTGCCATTCAAGTGAAAATATCTGTCTGGGCTCTAGAAAGTGAGAAAGACAGAAAACTTGCTTTGATGTGCTAAAAACAAAACAAGACAATGGATAAATAAGGCAGGAAAATACAAATCAGCATCACCTATTACTATTGCTCAATGATCTCCAAAAAGTCATTTATCCTGATAAACACCAAGAATTTGACAGCCTTAATAAAAATTTTTACAAATTTCTGCCTCCAAATCTCAGCCAATATAAATGTATGGCTGGGACAGAAAAAAGATTATTCAGCAAGTAGGAAGATTAAGGGTATTGCAAAATTGCATTCTAGCAGAGAAATAAAATTCTTCACTTTCTCTTTAATTTATTTTACTGCTTTTAATTTTCTAAGATTTCCCTTTCCCTTTAAAATTTTTTAGGCACTCTCCTCTTCAACTTGTCCTTCTAATTTCTGCTGTACTAAAGGTGTACCTTCCCATTTTTAAAAAATGTTACACATATACACATCAGTGTATAGTTGGAATTTATAAAGAGATTTATTTAACTAGCTAGTTTGATGGAAGCTTAGTTAAATGTAAAATTAAATAAGTAACCAGAATCAAATCACTGCTCCTTTGGCTCAGTATTTGCATTTGATAATGCATATAATAATATTTTAGAAAGAGTTAACTGCATTTTGAGATCTTTGCATGTTAATAGACTAATCTTGATATATGCAAGCAATATCCTTAGCCTCTCTGGAATTCATTTATGTATATTTGTCTTTTTATAATAACTTTTTATGTTCACTTTTCCAAAACTGAAAAGCATACAGTTTTTTTTTTTACTTCTGTTTTGCAAATTATGGATACTCCCCAATTAGATTTGGTTATATTTTCTTGGCTTCTTGCATATTTGGGGTACGGTAGTTTATTTTCATTTAGTTGCTATACATTCTGTGACTTAAACAAGACTCTTTTGGCAGTAAAAGTACCCAGATGGATAATCCCATGCACTTCTATATTTGAAAATTATCACTATATAATAGTATACAAACAATGCAAATGAAAAATGTGCCTAATTTATATGTACATTAAAGCACATTGTAGCTTCCTTAAATAAAGTTTCTGAAACTATGAAATATAGCACTCAAAAGTATACCTTGTATGATAATAAATCTAATGGACTTCTACAAGAATTTTTTTAAAGCTCTTGTACCTCTCTCTTTCTTATGAATGTGGCTTAGACAGAATCAATGTCCTTTTCAGATCTACAAATAAAAAGATGTGCATCAGGTCACAATTTCCAACCTATTTCATTACTTTTGGGGTCTGATTCAATGTTGTCCTCTTTTATCTGCAATTCTCTACTCTGCTCATTTCATGGTTTAATTATCTGTATCATTGGCTGTACATATTGTTCCTCTGCATTGATCACCACTTGGTCACCAAAGTTATTCTCTCAATGTTTCTGCCGTATGGTGCTACTTTCTTCATGTCCTCTGGCTTGTCAACATGCCATTTATTTTGAAATCTTAACAAACCAAGTGAACACAAAACAAAACAAAACCCAAACTGTTTTCTTTCTTGCTCTTGCATTAATTCCATGCACTCTCCGCAATTATTTATTATTTAGCACATAAACTGTGTAACTAAATGTAATAAACCATTCAGGTCCATAACTGGATTAGATTATGTCATGTTTTGCGTACGATGTTATCATGATGAAATGTCAGCTCAGAAGTCATGAGGATTTGGCAAAATACTCAAATCTACTAGAATTCAAGATATACTAGCAACATGCCATAAATCATAGTGAAATGCTTCATATGCCAGCAAAACAATTTTACCAATTCATGCCACCAAAGTAGTCTTGAGATGGAAGAAACTGAACATTACTAGAGAAAAAGACATACAAACTTTCACTGATATCCCTTCAATCCATAGCTACTTCACCCATTAATGCCTCAAGTTTATATTAATTCCATCTAAGACTTGCTCTCTGCTCTTCTCAGGGATGCGGTACTGGATACAATACCAGTACCACATTAAAGAAAATCTTGTCAACATAGTAATAGCAAAAGCAATAGCACAGTGGTGGCGAACCTATGGCACGCGGGCCAGAGGTGGCACTCAGAGCCCTCTCTATGGGCACGCATGCCATGCCCCGGAGATGGCAACTGTCCCTCTTTAACCAGCCACCCGCTAACTTGCCGAGGCCCCACATGGCTGGATGCATCCCAGCATACCTGGTTTCCCTCCCCCCCGTGCAATCCCTCCTAGCCTCGCATGCTCTCTTTTTCATGGGCACGATCCACTGCATTGCCTCCTCAGCTGTTGGCTGGCCATCCAGCTCAGAGGCAGCTTCTCTAAACTACTGGTGGCGGGCTGTAGAGCCCCAGAGTGCATCAGTCAAGGGGCCAGCAGGCTGTGGCCCCCATGTGCTCGCTGGCCTCTGTGTGCGGGGACCGATGGTGTCAGGCAGCAGCCATCCCAGTCCCTGCCTCACCTTGCCTTGCGACAATGGAACCCCCACCCTGCCTCACCTTGCCTCGCCTCACCCGCAGGATGAGCCTCCTGCCCAATGTCCCACCTGCCAGAGATCCCTTGGATCTCCCCCAACCCTGCCCAGCCCTCCCCACGAGCAACATCGAGGTGACCATGGTCACCTTGGCCACACCCACCCAGTCTGCCATGACCAACACGGCCATGCCCACCCAATGGGCCACGCCCACCTGGCACCCAGCAATAAAGATTTTTGGTCTTTTTGATGTTAGACCTTAACACACATTTGATTCTTCAAAATCTATATATTTTATATTTCAGTAACGTACTAAATATCAGAAGCAGAAAAAGCATTTGAACTGCTTCTAATGCTACTTTTCTTTAGTGTGGGGAGAAAGTCTTCCAATTCAGGTCACAAGGAAGAAATTTTGTTAACGGTATGAACTTTTAATCACAAACTTTAAATTACACACTTAATACTAGCATATAGGGAGCACCAAACTGCTTTGGATTTGACTGTAACTAAAAAGATTGAACATTACCTTGAAAACTATTGATTAGAAAGTCTTTGAAATGAGGCCAAAGGTTGTCGCTGCGTGTCACTGAAATTCAGCATGAAGAATGCAAGTTAATAAGTCTGAAACCAAATTTAATATCCCACGTTTGCAATTTTTCTAATAGTATGAATTTCAAATGTGCATCAGTTGGTGATAACCAAGTACTACATTTGTAGCTAACATCATATACAATTAGTAGTAATGCTGCTAATATTCTTACACTACAAGCAAAGTTAATCATTCCAATGTATTGTCAAGAAATATATTGTAATGAAAAATAAAGAGATATATTGTAATGAAAAATAAAGGAGGTGCAGCATAAATGGGGATGAAAACTTAATATTTATCCAAGTTTGTACAAATTAAATTACTATTAATGTATAACTCTTTGGTAGAAGAGCCATTTGGTATAGTAGTTAAGGCACCAGCCTAGAAATTGGGTGACTGTGAGTTCTAATCCCAGTTTTGGCATGAAGCCAAATGGGTGATCTTGGGCTAGTCATTCTTTCTCAGCCCTAGGAAGCAGCAGTGGCAAATTATCTCTAAAATTTCATCAAGAACACTTTGGGTATTTATCCAGGAAATTACAAGCATTCATTTGTTGCTGTTTTTTTAAAGTGAACACTTAAATATATAGATAACTATATACATTTGTTATTTTTGACAGAACACTAAGTAAATGAAGAGTAAGTACTCAGACATAAACCATCCAATGAATATTGACTTGTGGAAAACAATTGGGTTAATCTCTTCAATTAATTTTTTAATCAGGTTCATTCTATCTCATATTCACATCAGTTTAAGAATTAAGTCTGCATTAATGTCAATAAACACTATTGTGTCTCTGTACATGCCTAATGACATATGTACATGTTTTAGAATATTACCCTAACATAGGCTTGAACTTCAGCACTATAAGTTGTTGGTGAACTACTTTTTGATCCCCTGTTCCAGGCAGAAGTAGCCAAAATCAATGCTTTTGAAGATTAAAACAAAAGAAATTAAAATGTTAAACAGCTTTGACTAATCTAATAACAGAATAACAGAGTTGGAATGGACCTTGGAAGTCTTCTAGTCCCCCCTTCCAAGCAGGAGATTCTATACCAATCCAGACAAATAATTGTCGTCTCTTCTTAAAAGCCTCCAGTGATGGAGCATCCACAACTTCTTCAGATTGTACCAATTTCAATTTTTTCAGAATAACAACAATAACAACAACAACAATGATGATGATGATGATGATGATGAAGAAGAAGTTGGAAGGTACCTTGGAGGTCATCTAGTCCAACCCCCTGCTCAGGCAGGTAACCCTATACCATTTCAGACAAATGGCTGTCCAGTCTTTTCTTCAAAACTTCCACTGTTGGAGCATTCACAGCTTCTGGAGGCAGGTTGTTCTATTGTTTAATTGTTCTAACTGTCTCCTTGGTTAGTTTCCATCTGTTGCTTCTTGTCCTGCCTTCAGGTGCTTTGGAGAATAGCTTGACTCCCTCTTCTTTGTGGCAGCCCCTGAGATATTAGAACACTGCTATCATGTCACCCTAATCCTTCTCTTCATTAGACTAGACATACCTAATTCCAGCAGCCATTCCTTATATGCTTTAGCCTCCAGTCCCCTAATCATCTTTGTTGCTCTTCTCTGTACTCTTTCTAGAGTCTCAACATCTTTTTTACATCGTGGTGACCCAAACTGGATGCAGTATTCCAAGTGTGGCCTTACCAAGGCATTGTAAAGTGGTATTAACACTTCACTTGATCTTGATTCTATCCCTCTGTTAATGCCAGCCTAGCACTGTGTTGGCTTATTTGGCAGCTGCAGCACACTGCTGGCTCATATTTAAGTGATTGTCCACTAGGTCTCCAAGATCTCTCTCATAGTTGCTACTATTGAGCAAGGTACCACCTATATTATATCTGTGCATTTGGTTTTTCTTGCTTAAATATAGAACCTTATTTTTTTCACCATTGAATTTCATTTTGTTAGATAGCACTCAATGATCAAGTCTGTCCTTCTGTATCTTAAGCCTATCTTCTGGAGTGTTGGCTATTCCTGCCAGCTTAGTGTCATCTGCAAATTTGATGAGTTCCCCATCTATCCCCTCATCCAAATCATTCATGAAGATGTTGAAGAGCATTGGGCCCTGAACAGAGCCCTGGGGCATCTCACTACACACTTCCCTCCATGTAGATGCAGTTCCATTGAGGACCACATGCTGAGTATGGCCAGTCAGCAAGCTATGAATCCATCTGGTGGTGATGCTGTCTAACCCACATTTTTCTATCTTATCAAGTAGCAGGTTGTGGTCTACTTTATCAAATGGCTTACTGAAGTCCAAGTACGGTAAATGGACTTCACTTAATGATGATGTTGATCTGAGATGAGTTTTAAAATAAAATAACATGACTTAAAAAATTCTCACAAGAAAAAAAATCCAAGAATTTAAGGGCTGTTCTTATCCTTTTAATGGCTGCCTATCTCTACTCAGATATAAACATCTCTTATAAGCTATTTGCCAACACTGTCATTTTTTTCCTAAAGGAAGTTGCCATAATAAGTTGCACTTCTATATATACTATTCCCTAACATATGCACTTGTATCATTTTTGAGCTGAAGAATTGTGATACAAGTTACGTATATTGAGACATAGCAATGTTTTCAGCCCATGCTTGTTTTTTAACATGCTTGTTTTCAAATGCAACCCAGGTAGATTTCTCCTCTATTCTTTGCAGAGGATGTAGCAATCATGACTGAAGAATACTTCAAAATGTAAGGATAAATTTGAAGTTATGGACATCTGAAACAAATAATAACCACCAACACAGAAAGTCTCAGCTACTCAAGGAAATCTCAACTGAAACAGGCAGCTCTTTTATATTTATATCTTTATAAGATGTTCATTGGCCACTTTCAGTAGAAGCAATCAGTGGGAAATAATTTAGTGGTAAAAGGCAAAAGATTTATACGATCTGAAGAGAAATCAGAGTAGGACGATGACGCAAATATAATTTGATAGCTCACCACAAGAAACACATTTGCCTAGTTTTGGCAACGAAGGTATTCTTAATTGGTGAATATCAAAAACATTTTACATGTTGTTCTGTCCCATGTTGAAGATCTAAACTGCTGACGTATATTGACAAGCAACTCAATCAAAAATAATTACAATCCAGGTTATGACATTACCTAGCCTGGTAATGAAACATCTGCCAGACAATAATTCAGATAGTGAAAACAACCTAGCAGTTCAACTGTGAGCTACATATATTCTGTTCAATTGAAATCTAATATTAAAAACTCTTTAAAATTTGTGTGTGTGTGTGTGTGTGTGTGTAATTCCATCCTTCCACTTCTAAATTGACAAGACGAGAAAATCATCCTTTGTGGAAAGAACAAGTTTTATTTATTTTATTTGTTAGGGTTTTTTTTATCCTGCCTTTATTATTTTGATGAATAACTCAAAGCACTGAACATATCTAATGCTCTTCGTCCTCCTATTTTACCCACAACAACAACTCTGTGAGTGGGTTGGGCTAAGAGAGAATGCCTGCCCTGAAAATACCCAGCAGGCTTTTCCATTGCTGCATTGCCTTTTCTCTTTGAGCTTGAGAAGAATAAGTGAGGAAGTGCTGGATGGTCTATAATATATAACTAGGCATACTTAAGGATACCATTTTTGGAAGTGTTGTCACAGCTGTTTTCTGAAACAGAAAGACTAATCAGCATCATGGAAATTAGTTTAAAATAAGGCCAAATGAAATGAACAAAAACCAATACATTGTAGCAGAAAATACATTAAAAATGGACCCCCAAATTTCTATTCCAAGAGAGCTGCCAACAAAATCAAAAGATACTTCCTATAGAACAAGTTTGCCTTCAATTAAAAGCCAAGAGTGAGCATGGGAAAAGAGGCAGTCTCTTCAATCTGTCTGCTTTCACTGCATTATACTTGATTTTATCTGCCTTTATTCATATCAACCAACATCTCAAATTATGACACATTCCTTACACTATTGTGTTTGAACACCTTTTCTAACTTAACAATATTTCTGCTAATATTTAGAAACTAGAGTTTACACAACTATCCCAATATTCATAGCCTTTTGTATAAATGCATTAGCATCCTAAGTGGTAAAACTATGTGGGGGGGGGGGGGTTTAATGTACGTGGCAGAGATTTTTGCCAGGAACCAATCTTAGAAAGGGAAGCTTCAGCAGCAACTTGAAATAACTTTGCCAGCTTTTTCTGTTCAGATTTGTTACTCTCTCTTATTCATCCATGTAATCCATATCGCAGTTTGTCCCAAGTAACAGCATGATTGAACAAATTATGCTGTAGTCTTTGAGCTTGGTTTTCCATTCTCTGATAAGTGTTCAGCTCTTAAAGATCTTGACAACTGACAAAAACAGCCCAATTAGAGAAAACCCATCCAGACAACAATTTCCAGTCAACCTCTGCAGATGAATACATTAATCTCTGATTAATTTGATCTGGAAGAAAGATTTATTAAAGAAGAAAAGTGACTTATTTTGATAAATTGCTCATTGCCACCCATCTTGTTACAGACAAATTCATTGTACTGTGAAGAACAGTTAAGGGATATCTTTTTAGGCATCAATATAAAGAAATCTGGACTACATTTTGTTATATTCAGAACTCACTTAAAGAATATCTCCCTAATTTACAAATAATATGTGAAAAGAATAATTTGAGCAAGGGTACAGTAGATATGAATAGCTGGATGGTTGTAAATAACAATTTGGAAAATACAGATGCCAAATCCTTCCCAAAACCAAGTATTCAAAACATATATTCTACATAATTGCACAGGATCTAGATAGAAAGGGCTAAAAGTGTAAAATGAATGCAAATCCAGACATCATGACTCATATATAAAAATTTGTTAGTAGCTTCAAACTTATTCTGCTAAATGATACAGAGGACGAAAAAGCAACCTTGTTTTCTTAGCTCTCAATAAAATATATATGTTTGGCCAGGCTGAAAGTCCTTGTCAGAGTAAAATCAAGAGGCAGAACAAAGTAAAACAAAATCAGAAATTGAGATGTAACAGTAAGCAACCAACACATAAAACTGAAGTCAGAAGACTAGCCTAAAATAGTAAGATTTAAGCAGATAACATGACAAGAACTGGAATATATCCTGAATTGTTTCTGATATCTGATTATGTCTCAATCAGAAGCTTTTGTAGTCAGAGTTTCTCTGAGTATCATTTCAAAGTTTCTCAGATAAAAGCATAATAAGAAGCTCGCTCATATTTAGCTTTTGCTGAAGGCAGAAACTGTGATGTTGATTCATTACAGAGATTTCTAGAATTCTATTGGGCTCAGAAGCATTCCTAATTCTTCTTCCTGCTCAGATCCAGTTCTTGCTGAACTGATTCTTTCTTCCTTATGATCAGCTCTTTTTCAGATCATACTATAATTTCTCTCAAGCTGCTACTGTTGCTTCTCCTTCGCCTTCTCTTCTGAAGAGAATTCATTTTTGTGATCTCTGATTATGTTCCTGTTGATACAGAGCAGTCCATTTATAATATTGAATTCAATTTTGCTAATGCTTTTTGTTTGGCATAATTTAAGAAGTGTTGAACAATTACAATAGTTACTAGGGATAAAAAGTCAGAAAGATTGTTGTTCAATGGATGTTCTAGCAGAGTGCTACAGTAAATTGGCTCATTCAGTGGATCCAGCACAATTTTTATTATATTTTGCAGAGCAGTGGAGATGAGAGGTTGCTTAGGAATGAAGAGACAGTCTTTATGTGGGGACAATATGAATGGACAAAAGAAGCTACAGCAATCTATTGACAACAATTTATTATGTTCTACATTGTGTAGTGAAATCTATTCAACATCCAAATATCTACTTGGGCTGGTGATTAACTACATATATGCTACCTTGGTGTCAGGTTTCATTCCTGCATATATTGGCATTCAAACAGAAAGTGATGATTTTTCATCAAACCTCCAACTGTGCCATTGCTCTATTGAATGAATAACATGGTAACGCCATATTTATGCATAACTCAAGATTGTAAAATAACATTAGCAAAATACTCAGGAGAATTAGGGGAACATCCTTATGGATTGAAAGCTACCAAAGCTATTGTATGTAATGTATTGTAAATTTTTAAATGCAAAAATAGTCACAGAGGTGTACAGAGGTCCTACAAAGAGTATGATAAATATAAACTTTTTAATGTTTTGGGGAAGAATGATTGCTTTCACAACTGAATAGTCTTTTTTGACCAACCAATTCAGAATCTAACTTTTAATCATTTCACCACTGTATGTGTTTAGTGTTATGTATTTTTAAAGCTTCCATATAATTCCTCCAATATATAGAAAGTGTTCTGCAGAGGAATGGAACTGCTGTTTAGCGACAGCAATTATAGAACCAAGAGTGAGCAATATCTGAGCAGACACATTTCAGCACTCATAAGAGAATGGATGTATGAATGGAAAAATAAGTGCATAGAAAGAAATAGAAAAGAAAGGAGGAAGCAGAGGAGAAAAAAAAGAATTTGCATTGAAAATATATTCTTGGACATTTAAGAAAACTGTCAGTACTTCTGCAGTAATATGTATAGGCTGCCTTTGGAAACACTCATTCCTCATAGTCTACAGAGTAATAATTTTCACCAAAGAGAATATTCAGGTGAAAGAGCAAGTAATGCTCAGAAAAACTCTAAGCTGAAGGGCTATTTTCTCAACCATTAACAGCTCTGTTCCCATGACTAAAATGTATTTCTCAGGAGAGAAATCCAGCAGAATGGGTAGCAATTTCTCTTGAAATCATTTTTCCCTCTTCACCTCCCCCCCTCTTTCAGAAAACAGCAAATGAACCAGTCATGATACCAAAATTGACTTTTCTGAGAGCAGCCTTTTAGGGCACAAGCCAATATGAAACAGCCAACAGACACAGAAGCTGACAAATACTATTCAATTCAGTGTCATTTCCCCACTTGATACTGAACCAGTTAGAATCAATTAGGGGCCTATGTTTATGTCCATTTCAGCATGTGGAAGCTGTAAGAGGGGATGTAACTGCAGCAAAGTCATGGCAACAGATAATGGTAATAATTGCAAGGAATATCTACTTTGTGCAAAAGCTAGGAAGCATTGTTATTTAAATCTTATGGTCTATCCCAATCACAATCAATTTTAAGCCTTCTTAAACTGATATCCATCAGTCGGGCAGATGGTCAGATTTGGACTTTCCAGAAAGGATGTTCAGAATCAAATGACATAACTGAACAGGTGAGTTAAATTAGGTAATCCTAAAGATTTAGGATTACCTAATTTAACTATGCCGAACCCCAGAAAGGTTATTAAACATTTGGGTAACTAAATGCGAATTCAAGATATACAGAACATGATGAAACCATGGAACAGTTAATATTAAATATACATAAATGTAGATCTTCCCAATGCTTGCAGAACATGCCTTTTATTGAAAGCAATCAAACCTTGCAATATATAAGTTTTAAGTGCTAAGTAACCCAGTTTTGAACTATACAATAGGTAAGGATTTTTACCGTGAAGCATAAGAAAAGATATCTAGGAAGAAAGAAGAACTTTGAAAGAACCCTTGCTTTAACCTTCAAGATGGGAAATAATTCCAGTGTGTTTCATGATAAAATAAAGTATAAAATGTGTTAACAACACAAAGGTAGACGCAGAGGTGAAGTTGAAAAGGAACAAGAAGAAATACACAGTGGTAACTGCAGCATGGGAGTATACAGAAGAGTAGACTAACTGGGCTTTAACACTGAAGCCAAAAGCTCTTGATTCATTTTTTTCTTCCCATGCATTGATTATGAGTCTCAGCCCACTCCAGGTTTTCCTTCTGCAGTGCTTGAATTGGTTCAGCCAACCTCCATCACTGGGGTGTCATGAAGTGTATATAAT
Organism: Crotalus tigris; assembly: GCF_016545835.1. Classification (NCBI taxonomy): domain Eukaryota; kingdom Metazoa; phylum Chordata; class Lepidosauria; order Squamata; family Viperidae; genus Crotalus; species Crotalus tigris. Next base: position 906,376 of record NW_024100413.1, on the reverse strand, counting down.
ATACACAGCTTTCAAGATTCAGAGTTATCCAAGTGGGATAAATATTATTACTACAATTATGGATGATGGTAGTTTCCATACAAAAGGCTAAATAACAGGTTGTTCGAAAACTAAAAACACATGAATATACTGTTTGAAAACAAGCAAGCCTCTCTTTAAAAAATAGCATGAAAGACTAAGAACATTCATTTCATATTTTCTTTTTTTTTCCCCCTTTAAAGAAGAGGAGGAGGGAGCCGTTGGAACAACTGTGCTGCCAAGAAAATTACTTACTGCTTATTCAGTTCTCAGGAAAAAAAATATTCCATGTCAAATTGCCATCGTGTGGTGGGAGAAAAATAACAACTGAAGTCTAATCTTTCACAACCCAAACTATAGTTCAGTAGAAAATGTCCGATTCAACCAATGTAGGGAATCTGGGGATGTCCAAATACTACTGAATTACAAGCTGCACCACATTAGTTGGAAGATGTAATTCAGCATTGTCCAGAAGGCCAGAGGTATCAGTCCCTGGATGGGACTGAGGTAAAAATGTTTGTATGTGAATACAGGCGGGTGTATGGCAGGCGAACCAAAATTTTCTTATATTATTTCAAGACAACCAAGAGACATACAGATTCTGATTTCAAAACAATGATGTCTGTTATGGTTTCATTAGAATCTAGAGGTCCTCAGAGCAGGAAAATACAAAATGTAAGTTGCAATTGCCATTTCCAAGTGAGTGTGATATACAAAAGGTTTAATGATAATTTCCATACAGGAAAGCACACATTGGAAGAGAAGTCACTGGATTTGAATCTAAAAAAATATTAACTTAAGGAATCAGTCTGAATGTTTCAGAAATGCCAACTCTTAGTAATGGCTACAACTCTTGTCTTACAATAACAATTTAGTTCTAAATGTTTTGCAACAAATTTCTGGGACACTTCAAGCAAGTTGCGCCTGTCTTAGGGGAATCTGAAAATATCATTATATTGATTTTTTTTAAAAAAAATTGTAAGTTCTTTGTAGATATTAAAGAAGGTATATTAACATTAAAGAAGCTAAAGAAGGAAGGGGGAAGTGAAGAGATGAGAGGGGGATGTGGTCTGGTGGAAAATGGGTGAACAATAGTGGAATTTGTGTTCTATTTTAACTTCTTATGTATCTGAATTTTTTTTCTTATGATTGTAATGAAAATAAAATAATAAAAATTGAACATTAAAGAAGCTATGCAATCATTTTTCATGTCACAGCAGTAAAAATGATTTGAATCTGAGCAACTAAAACAAATTGATACGAAAAGACATGCTAGGATGCCTTTCAGAACAATACAGTAACAGATCACGGATCCTCAAAGCATCTTCCTGAGAATATTTAAAGACCTCAAATGTGAAGTTCCTGACCTACTAACAAAAATATTCAAGAGATCTGAGAAAGAATAGACGTATCATCTCAACATCTCTTCTAGAGAAATTCACAGGAAGGCTAGTCACAGGAAAAATAACTATTATTTATTTAAGTATATGTGTATGTACATACGTGTTTGTTTGTTTGTTTGTTTTTGATTTCTATAGCTGCCCATCTCAGCAAATGACTCTGGGAAGCTCACAGTTCAGAAACATATATTACAATTAAAATCTTAACATTTTAAAACAATAAAAACAATAACAACCATTAAAACACTAAAAAAAAACCATTGAAATGTCTAATTTGAGTCTATACAAAGCAAGACATCTGTCCTGTTAATTAAAAGTCAGGTTAAAATAAAAAAAAAAGTATAGACTCTGCAACAATCAGTTTTCTCTCTATAGCCTTCTTTGAGAATGAAAACGTTTCTAAATGAATAGAAACGCAAAATTGAAGTCCTTCAGTGTGGGTACTGGTGCCTTTTGACTTGTTCAGAAGTGATCCTTTGGATAAGCAGTGAGCTGCCTAAATGTGCACATGCAGGTAGTCCTCAACTTACAACAGTTTGTTTGGTGACCATTCAAAGTTACAACAGCACTGAAAAAAGTGACATGACCATTTTTCACACTTATAACTATTGAAGCATCCCCGTGGTCACATGATCAAAACAGACACTGGTCAACTGGTTCATATTTATGACAGTTGCAGTGTCCTGAGGTCATGTGATCACCTTCTGGAATCTTCTGACAAGCAAAGTCAATAAGGAAGCCAGATTCACTTAGCAACCTTGTTACTAACTTAATAACTGCAGTGACTCGTTTAATAAATGGGATAAGAAAAGTTGTAAAATGGGCAAAACCCGCTTAACAAATATCTCACTTAACAACAGAAATTTTGGCCTCAGTTGTCTTCCTAAGTCAAGTGGTCTTAAACTTATTATTCCTCCAGGATATGTACGTGGGAAGGACTTGATAAACAATAAATAAACTGAAATAAATGTAAAATAATGCGTATTGATACATAAACTCCTGATTTCATATGTAAACTGATGGGGTTAAAACTATAACTAATCAGGTAAGTAAGTAGGTAGGTAGGTAGGTAGGTAGGTAGGTAATAGATAGATAGATAGATAGATAGATAGATAGATAGATAGATAGATAGATAGATAGATAGATAGATAGGATGCAGTGTCAACAATAGTTTTGCAAACAAAACTATTAATCAGGGGTACGATGTGCTCCAAATTCAAAAGTGAAAAGTATTTTGAAACCTGGGAGAGACCACTCACATAAATATTGTCTATATTTCTTTAAGGAACCTGAATTTTTCCCAGGAATCATGAAGCTTGGCAATAGCAAAATGTCTATGGATATTCTCATATCATCCAGGTCATGGTTGCCCCAAAAGTGTTTTTTTCAAAAGGCAACTGGACTTTCTTGGTTTGTTTTTCTTTAAAAATGTTTTGCTTCTGAAAAAGCTTGTTGGATAAGAAGCGAAACTTTTTCAAAGGGAAAAAACCCCAAGAAAACCCAGTTATGTTTTGGAAAAAGCACTGTTGGCACTTGGCAATGGCAGTGTGAATCCAGGAAAAGGTTTGGTTTTCAGAGCAGTAGACAGGTAGACGCTTCAGGTGTCCATAAACATGCTTTTGTCTACAAAGCGAAAGTAAAGAGTATAGGGTTTCCTGCTTCCTCCAAGGTCCTTCGCAACTTTGTTATTCTGTCATTGTGCAATCCTGCTATCAAATGTAATAAAAATATTGATGTTATATACCCATTCCATACCCACAAAGGAGCTGTTATATATGATTTAAATAACAAATTGTCCAAAATAGACAAGAGATTTAAGGAGCTCCCATGTGGGATTTTGGAACACTAGATAGCTTCCAGTCCCACCATTTTTGTTGTACATGGAACAATCCTATTATTTGTAACTAGGCAGGGGATCACAGCCAAAAGTTAAATGTAAACTTTAATAGAAAAAAAAGAAAGCTTTATTTACAGTATGTTTGAAATTCACCAAATGAAAGAAGAAAAATTAAAACATACATTTTTAAAAATACAGCAACCAGGATCTTTGAATTCTGTATAACCTGCGGTCAGCTTCATCCCATGTTATGCTATCCTTTTCATTCTGTCTTTCACAGGATTATTTCATAAGAATCAGAATCCATTAAGTTGTTACTTATGACAAGCAAAGGAGAAATGTTTTTAAATACAAACCTTAGGGTGAGGTCTGTCCTGGTTTTAACCTTTTGCAAAAAAAAAAATTATTATTTTTTCCATTTCACTTTGGAAAAGTCTTGTTTTTATTTCTTCCCATATGCTGGAGCTATTTATAAGGCTATTGAATTAAAATCAATTATTGTGGAAGAATTCCACCTTTTTGCCTGGTAGTGCTACTGCATTTCTTGGAACTCTGAATTCACATCAGCTCAACAATTAAAGTGCCAAGCCAGTTACTAAAGGCTTTTATATCTAGTTTTCATTAGTTCATATTAAGCGATTCATTGGCTTGGTTTTCAGTTCAGTAACTCTTCTCATAAAATCTAGTTAGCCTTGATGGTGATGCCACATTGCAGATGAAACAAATTAATACATCAGCAAAAAATATTTCCTAGCTGACAGTTTTCTGTCCATATTTTATCATTTCACCATATATAAGTTAAACTTATCCACCAGTGTTTTATGTGGAAGATGTGAGAACTAAAAGAAGAAAGATTAAACATCATTATATTAGAAGAAACTCTTTGACATTTTGTTATAGATTTATTTGCCAGAGCAGCAAAAAATAAATAAAAAAATCTCACATTAAGATGGACAGAAACAATATCATAACAGCATTCATTGGGTCAGTTGAAAATATTGTTTTTCTTTATATACTCTTATTTTAAGTTGGTTTTTGCATACTATCTGTTAAAAGGAAAAAAGTGCATTTAATCTTTTCAAAAATAATTAAACAGGAATAAAAGTTGTCCCCATCAGATCAAAGTTTCATACTATTGTAAAAGTAGTAGTAACATTGCAAATGAAAAAAACTTAATTAAAAATATTAAATACAGATAGTCCTCAGTTCATTTAGTGACTGTTTAAAGTTACAACAGCACTGAAAAAAGTAACTTATGACCATTTTTCACAGTTACGACCTTTGCAGCATCCCCATAGACATGTGATCAAAATTCGGATGCTTGGCCACTGACTCATATTTATGACAGTTACAGTGTCCCGGAGTTATGTGATCCCCTTTTGATAAGCAAAGTCAATGGAGAAACCAGATTCAATTACAACTGAGTTCAGTGGTAGGATTCAGATATGTGAACAACTGATTCTCTGTGTGGATGCCGCTTCCGGAAGTCCATTCTGGGCCTGGCCAACAAAAAAATTAGCTACTGGTTCTGCCAAAGTGGTGCGAACCGGCTGAATCCCACCACTTACTTGGTTAATTATCAACCGCAGTGATTCACTTAACAACTATGGCAAGAAAGGTTGGAAAATGGGGCAAAATTCACTTAACAAATGTCTCACTTAACAACATAAATTTTGACTCCATTGTGGTTGTAAATTGAGGACTATCTGTATTTTAAATCAAATATAAAATAATTACTCAACCTTCAGTTGGCAATCTAGCTGTCTAGATGGTGAAGATGTTTTATTCCCCCCCCCCTTTTTAATAACAGATTTGACCTCTCACTTCTCTTGCAGAATTTGCAAATAATTTGGCTATTTTTAATTGCACACCATTTCCCTTTAAACAGTTGGAATACATGCAAAAATTCAACGGCAGCATTGCAGCTCAGTTACAATCCAGTCATTTGGGCGGGAGTATAACTTTTTGAAACTTGATTAAAGCTTTTACCCCTCTGCCTAATCAGTGTTTAACATACAGAAGGAGGGAAAGCATTCTTATGACACAATTGCATTACAGCTCTAAGTTTACATAATGTATGTTTCTGTATGATTCCAAATGAGAATAAAACCCACTAAAATTATGTTCTGGAAAGTTCAAGATCCCCAAAAATACAGATTAGCATTACATCAGCTTACACTATTTGGATCATATGTTACAACAATGCCACCCAATCTGATGCATCCTTATATATCTGCATATATGTGTGTATATGTATGTATATATGTATGCATATATGGAGAAAAATATTGGAGTGAGGAGACGCTAATAATCAAACTGCAGGGACTGCCTGTATTAATTCTTTTCTTTCTGCTGTTAGTTATCAAAATGCGATAGCCAATCTGAAATCTTATCCTCTCCTGACAATTTACCATGAAACTGAAAGCAATGAGACATAAATAAAAGTGGCCATTCTGAAACAATGATAATTCTTGATTTTAGCCTTAATGTCTGTCTGTGTGTGTGCGTGTGTGTGTGTAGAAGTACAATCTTCCATGTTGTGTTGGAGTCTCCATGTTGAAGACATAAACATAAAACATAATTTACTTATTGGATGATCAATCAAATTACTATTACTCTAAAAACATTTTTATATCAATAATGTATTCTAATAGAATCAGTTGTGGTGTTAAGCTTGCAATCAACTAAAGTCTTCTTGACATGGGAGACTATGAATAAGTCACCATAATAAAAGAAAACGTGAATAGTATTGTATCTACTAATTATGGCACATCTTCCAGCTCTTTCTCAACATCCTACCAAAGCTATGACTACCAATTCATGCCCAAGATTCCTCTAGGTTTCTTCTTAAAGAGGCTAAAAGAAATTATGACAACCACTTTTACTATTTACTTGATAATCCATGCAATTACATAGTGCCAAATGTTTTCACAACTTGGATGAATCCATTCAGCATGCAGTCAGTTTTCTACAGTAGATAACAGCGCTGTCAGAATTTGCACTATGATGGTCATTGTATGTATTGTCTTACAAGCTTCGCTTAGAACCATCCCATATCAGGGTTGGGTAATCAAGGAGACATCCATGTTGCAGATTAAGTAATAAAATTTAGGATCACCTGAATTAAAAAAGAATCTTATTTCCAGATAATAGGGTAAATAAAGGTAGCATAGCAGAGAACTGAATTTAGCAAATCCCAAAGCAATTAATATTTTTAATTAAATTTAGGACTAATCATACACAAGACATCTCAGTCAATAGTAAATATATGCTAACAATACTCAATACAATTAAGGGCCAAAAAAAACCTTTTATTTTTCAATATCAATTTATTTTAACTTTTCCTTTAACTCCAAGCACTTTGGTGATATTTAACTATTAATGAAACTATTGTTGAATTGTTAATCTGAAGCTGATATTTTGATAAATGTTTTGATTAGATTTTTTATTAATGACATCAGTATAAAGATTATATCAGGCAAATGAGAATTTTCTAAAGTTATTGATGACAATACCCACTACTCCACCTACTCTCATGGCCCACACTGTTCAAAAAAGATATTTGGGGAAGTAATTTAATAGACATTGAAGAGCAATGGGATTATTGGTTGACAGATTGAAAAAAAATACAATAAACCTAATATATATTCATTAATATAGTTTCTAATTGTTATTCATTAAAAATAAATTTTGCAGTTAAAAGAATACACACATACACACATTTCATGTCTTCAAAAGTACTGCAAATTAGAATGATTTCCACAATCCTGTTTGTGTATATGTTTCATTTTCTCTTATCTGGACATAGGAATAACTCTAAGTCAGGGATAAGTAATATGATATCTTCCAAACATTTGGGCTATGATTTCCATAATCACTGACTGTGGGCAATGCTTCCTGAAGCTCATAAGAATTGAGAACTAAGCTGTCTGGAGGACTACTTACTTTTAATTTAAGAATTTAGAACAGTATGTGTCATCAGTCATAAATATGATTCTATTTATGATGACTAAAAAAGTCATTATGAGAATTCAGGCTTCTAAGGACATGGTTTAAGAATGTAATTTTGGTCAATGATGGAACTTATAAAGACTATCATCAAGGCCTAGGTTAATAAGCGTTAGTCTTTGAATTTATAATTGTGGTGCTGTGATGAGTTACATTCTTCAGGTATTTCAAATATACCTTCTACCCTCTACCAATCTTTACTCAAAGCTAAATATTTCCAATATATTCAGCCTCTCCTAAGACTTTATTTTTAATATTCCAATCATCTTTTTTTGTCTGTCTTGAACTTCTGAATTCTTCTTCAACTGTGGAATCCCAATAGTAACATAAACCTCTGGGAGATTTTCAGGGAAAATTCAGTATATTTTGGGTTTGGATTTTTGTTTTATTTTTTGTAATCACATTATACCACCAGCTCATATTTTGTTACTAATCAAATGTAATCTGAAGATCATTTTTACAGATACTAATTGTTGTGCATTTGCAGGCTCAGGACATTGCAAGATTCCTGAAAATTGCAAAAGCTGCCCGGGACCAAACTGAGTGGCGCCGACCAAGCGCACATGCGCAAGGCTGGAAAAGTGCCTAGTAATGTTGCCATCTGAGCAGAACTACACTCAGATTGACAGAGAGGCACTAGCCATTGTGACTAGCATTAAAATGATTTCATATATGGCCGCCATTTCACGGTCTACACTGACCATAAGCCTCTGCTAGGGTTGTTCACCACAACCAAACAGACCCCACATATTCTTTCTCCTCGTATGCTGCATTGGTCCATTTTCCTGTCAGCATATGACTACTCTTTAATTCACAAGCCTGGAAAGGAAATGGGTCATGCTGATGCTCTGAGTAGATTACCCCTTCCAACACTAGAGCCTGATCCTGCTCCAGCCACTAATATTCTGTCCATTCAAGAGCTGCCTGAGTCTCCCCTCAATGCAAGGGATGTGGCTGCTGAAACTGCCACTGACCACACGTTCACACGCGTTCTGTCATGGGTGTTGTCAGGATGGCCTGACAGATGCCCTGATACTGAGTTTCAGAGTTTCTGGTAAAGAAGACGTGAGTTGTCCACTTTCAAGAGTTGTCTGCTATGGGGAAGTAGGGTAGTAATCCCTACCTCACTGAGGACTAGAGTGCTGCATTCTTTACATGAGGGACACCCTGGCATAGTCAGGATGAAGGCGCTTACATGCAGCCATTTGTGGTGGCCTGGCCTCGATAAAGCCATTGAGGCTCAGGTGCATGGGTGCCATGTGTGCCAATGGTCCTGGCCTGAAATGCCTCAGGCCCCAGTTCATAGATGGGAGGAAACTCACACCCCATGGTCCAGGGTACATATAGATTACGCTGGGCCCTTTCAGGGGCAATTCTTCTTGGTTGTTGTTAATAGCCATTTTAAGTGGCTAGAGGTTGTTCCTGTGTCCTCCACTACTGCTGCCAAGACTATCCGGGTGCTGAGAAGTATTTTTGCAACTCATGGCCTTCCAGATGTTCTCGTTTCAGACAATGGTCCTCAATTCACCTCTTCTGTGTTCCAGGTTTTCCTCCAGGCCAACATGATCCGCCATGCAACTTCTGCTCCTTTCCACCCATCCACCAACGGAATGGCTGAACGTATGGTGCGCACCACCAAGGATGCCCTTAAGAGACTGACTTATGGTGACTGGCATCACAGGTTAGCAGACTTTCTTCTTGCACATTGCACCACACCTTGCACTGCCACTGGAAAGAGCCCGGCTGAACTTCGTTGGGGTCACCAGCTCATTACCAAGCTGGACAGACTGTACCCTGACCGGGTGGCATCTCAAGGGTCGCATCCACGGCCACCAAGGTGTCTGCAAGTGGGTGCTCCTGTTTGGACCAGAAACTATGGGCCTGGTCATCTCTGGGTACCAGCTGTGGTCTGCAAGGTCTCGGGGCCCTTGTCCTATGAAGTGTCCCTGGAAGACGACCGCGTTCTTCGGCAGCACATAGATCAGCTGCGTACAAGGCTGAAGTCTCACGTTTCCGCTCCTGGCTCTGTTCTGTGGGAGGAGGAAGGTTATAGAATACATTCTGAGGATCAATGTCAGCAGCCAGTGCCGGCAACTGAGATCGTTGATCCCCCATCCCGAGATTCCGCAAGTGCTCCAAACAAGAATTAATGGGGCAAAGAACTACCCTACACACCAAGATGCACTCCAGCCAGGGGGGCACCCCGGGGGCATCCACATAGCCCATACAGAAACAGTAATACTCCAGACAGGGAGAATAACTGGGGGCATTCACAGAACTCACAGAACACGCAAGAACTGTCAACCCAGCTAGGAAGCAGGTTCAATTCTGCAACTGCTTCCAAAAGGAGGTCCTATGTAAGGGGGGCAAGCAGAGAGGCCTCTCCTGACTCTGGCACCACAGGCATGACCATGGGGTCCGCCGAATACTGGGGCCCCTTACACACACCTGTTTCACAGGGCACGTCCGAAAACAGTCACTGGGTCGAGGACATTGGTTCTCAGGAACTATCCAGAGTAGTTCTGGAATCCTCAGCCAACTCAGAAGGTTGGGAGAGTGCAGCTGCTCTCACACAGCCAGGGGGAATGTCTGGTATTTCTGCCGGTATGCCCTACCAGGGGTCACCTGCAAAACCTGTGCATAAAAGTCCTGGTCTAGCGAGCCTGTCAGGCGGGCTGGTAGGCCAGGCACCCTTAAGATCAAGTCCTGGTTTGTCCAGTCGAGCATGGGAGCTGTCAGGCCAGGCACCCTCCCTCATCCTGCAAAGGTCCCAATGGGTTAAGGCTCCTCCTAAACACCTAGATGAGTATGTAAGGTTCTTGTCAGCATAAGGACATTACAAGTCTATGGTGAGGAGATGGAACCTATGTGGGTAGCAACAGAACCCACAAGGCACACATTAGAGAGTGGCAACAAGTTATAGCAGAATGGAGTGTCTGTAGGATGGAAAGAAATTTATTATTATTTTATATTTTGTATGGATTGCAAGAACAAGTACTGTGTGTGTTCTAGCTAAGAGGGGAGGGGTGTTGTGTCCTGAGCCTGCAAATGCAGGCTCGGGACATTGCAAGCTTCTCGGGCAATTGCAAAAGCTGCCTGGGACCAGACTGAGTGGCACCGACCAAGCACGCATGCACAAGGCACAAAAAGTGCCTAGCAATGTTGCCATCTTGTCTGGGGAATGGGGACGTATAAAAGGAGGCCTGCATGCCTTTGCTTGTTGTTGGAGTTTGAAATAAGCACAATAAAGAGCTGTTCCAGAAACATGTGTATTCTTCATTCGCCATCGCTCCCAGGACTTAACACTAATTATCAATCCAGGTATTTCCATGCTATATTTGTACATTTAATTTCGGTTTCCTATGCATTTTTATTGCTAAATATCATTCTATTATTTTTCCACAATTTCTCTAATCATCAAGATACTCTTAAATTTTATTTATTTTCTCAGGAATTAATTACCTCTCTCCATTTTGGATTGTCCTCAGTTTAGCAAAATATGCCTTCCACAAATACAGATATGAGGGAGCTTCGGGACTGAATTGGCACTTCTTCAATATTTCACTCAGTTTGATAAGAATATACTTTTCAAGCCAGTAATGTATGCACAATTTTCATCCATTTTTTAAAAAAATGTTGTGAGTGTTGAAAAAAAATCATGTCCAGTCCAAGCTGGGAGTAAATAAAATAGAGGCTAAGATGCTGGAAATAAAATGGAGGTTGCTTAGGAAAGAATGTTCTTGTTTACTTAGTTGCCAGAAACTTCAGTGACACAGCATGTTTCTTGGGTGGTTGACAAAATGGAGTTGAGAATGGGTGGGTTTTTATATCTTCTTGGGCTTTGTATTTGAAATATCTGTTTCTGTCTAAGTATTTTGACCTGAGCTTGAGTGTGCCCTTTTGGTATTTAATGATGGTGGGTTAATCCTATTATGTCTTAAAGATCATGTTCCTGTCCTTGTTTTTCATCAGCTCCAACCTTCATGCTTCCCAACCCCAATCTTCCTGAATGGATTACCAAATCTACATTTCTAAAGATCTCGCCTGCTCAGTTTCTGCTTGGAGGAAAGGGAGACTGAGGACTTTTCTGCCTAAGATTTTTTTCCCATTATTCCTTTGGGAAAATATAATATTCTGTCTTTTTTAATGTCCCCCAAGAAATTTCCTTCTCTGGGGGAGGGACTTCCTACATGAGGTATTTCATTTTTCTAAATTTTTCACAGAATGCTTTACTACAATCAAGATATATTGCATCTGCAGCATTCTCAAAATTTAATAAGGAAGTGTCTCAAGCAAACTCTGAGAAAACTAATGTAATTAACAGATTAAGTGCCATCAGGTTTGTGTTGACTCTTACTGACTATATAAGTAAACTGTCCTCAGAAGATTCTGTCCTCTATTTATCCTTTTACATTAGTTTGATTTCTTAGACCATATAGCCCAAGTACACTTCCTCTTTACTCTTTCCAGCTTTGACATCCCAGTCTCCAACCCCAAACAGCCTATCTTGCTTGCATATTTTGTCAATTTCAAATTGAATTTGACCATAAAACCTGTCAGTCTCTTCAGCTGCACTAATGGTTGGATCATTTTTGTTATCTTCAGATGGTATGGAGGACACAGCTGTTAGGCATCATGAGGTACTGGCGAGCCCTTTGGAGGAAAAAAAAAAGTTGGAGTTATTACATTGATGTTACCTAGCTGGTAAATGAAACATCTGCAAGCAAACAACCAAGCTCAGAGAGGACTCCATAGGTCAAGTCTAAACTACAGGAAAAAAAAGTGCTTGAGTTTGCCTGTAAAACCTTCCCTTCTTAAAAGCTAAAGCTTTTGAACATCAGCTGATTATTATCAAGCTTTGTTAAATCTTCCCTTCTAATAAGCCTAGGTAATATGATTGCAGTGCCCCGAGGACCAACCTGGTTTTTCTTTGCTCCACATAAAATTAGCACTACACTCAGATTGCTCCTTTTCATAAGAAGAAGAAGAAAGTGATGCAAATACCAGCAAAATGCACCCTCTACAAATTCACATTTTCTTGTGGAGTAAACATATCACTCCTACACTGCTGAAAGCCTTTCTGGTTGTAAACAAGGAACAACGAATATAACCTCAGGGAAATGGGCATACACGCACTACTCTGAATTGCTTTGATTCTGGCCACAGGCAAACCGATGCCTGATTTGGAATTGCTTCCCCCCAAGAGGGTGAGCAGCACAGAAAAATGTCAATCTTATATGTGTGGTTTATTACCATATTTCACACTCACGTTCAAGAATATTCCAATACTAATGCTAAGAGCCAAACAGACACAAACCAACTATCCCTTTCTGTTGACATATTGACATTCCCATTATCTTACTTTCTTTCAAAACAAACAATGTGATGCAAGACATAGAAAAGCAGTACCTTATAGTAAGCCAAGGAAATAAGGCGTGAATAAAAGAAAGAAAATGGTAGCATGGCTGTTCTACCGTGGATTGTGTAGTTAGGCTTTATAATATTATATTTATTGTGCTTATCAATGTGGGTGTGTATTGATTTTATTTTTTGTGTAATTTTAACCACCTGTTTGGTTTTTGTTAATGTTTACTTTAGCTGGCCCATTAAAAATGAATTGCTTGGGGCTTGTTCTTTTGAAATATTGCTAGCTCCAGCAGACATCAAAACCATTTATTTTATCTCTATATCTTTTTATAATCAATTTATTGACTATGGCAAACACATCATTTCCTACAGGGTGGAGGAAGGCAATAGTAAGAAAATCACATCGATGGACAATATAAAGTGATTTCATTCCTGAGAAAATCAATGTGCTCACCAACCATTGATACCAGCTTGAAGGAACATAAAGAAAAAAATCATACATTTTAATTCTTTCAAACCACCCTTACTTCTACTCTTTCCATGTACTGCTTCATGCAATAAAGGTAAAAGTTTACCTTGTTTAGTTGTTTCCAACTCCAGGGGGTGGTGCTCATCTCAGTTTCTTAGCCAAGAGACCCAGCATTGCCTGAAGACATTTCATGGTCATGTGACCAGCCATGCCAAGGCTCACTGAACACTGTTACTTTCCCACCAAAGAGAGACCTATTTATCTACTCGCATTTGCATGCTTTCGAACTGCTAGGTGGGCAGAAGCTGGGGCAAGTAACAGGAGCTCACCTTGTCAGCTGGAAAGCTCAGTATCTTTAACCACTGAGCCATCACACCCCCTGCTTCATACAATATATGGCTTTTTAAAAAAAGCTCTGTCCTTTTTTGGGGGGGAGGAGCACATGGACTCCATCCACCTACAGATGCCTTGGTCCTTCCATTTGCTCACATTTGTTTTACAAGTCAACATTCATTCATTTGTTCGTTTGTTCATTCATTCATTCATTTGTTCATTCATTCATTCTCTCTACAGGATTATTTCAATGTACTTCTTTCATTCTGGTCATTCATTTTTTTCCAATAAACGATACAAAAATTCTTGTAATTCAAACCTACTTTTTTGTCCTATTGTCTGGAACAACTATAAACATTTTTGCCCTCAAGGACATCTATATCTCCCTGTTAGACTTCCATTCTCCATATTAAACATTCTTAAGAACCCAAATTTAGAGTGCTTCATTTCCAATATATTTCTAATTAAAATGCAAAGAAGTCTAACATTGAGTTTATTTTATTGTATTTATTTCATCCAATTTACCAGTCATCCATCTTGGATAAGCAATTCTGATTGGCGAACACAGTTGAAAACACCAATAATACAAAATAAAAATTCACAAAAGAATAAAGGGAGAAAGTGGCAGTCTATGATAACCATCAACAATAATTTACAATATCTCACAAGTTTGTCTGTTTTAAAGGTACTTAGAAGTGGCAAATTGTTCAAAAGACATTTTTCTCAGGTACTGAAATATCTAGATGAAAACACATGCTTTGTACTACTGGCATCTGTCACTATTTGGATTTTTCTTGGGTGAGTCTGTGCGTTTCTCCTTAAGAGATTTATCTGATGAGCTAAAAACATCTACATTATTATAAGTCTTGCTCATAAGACTCAAATGTCAGACTCAATAAGGTGGCAGGTGGGAGGATGAAAAGTTCTATTGCAGTTCAAGGGATAATGATAGTAATCATAAATTAATTGCACCTATAGTTGAAGAGCTACATTACCAACAAGAAACAGAGAAAATTATGCAGTTTGGGGATTTGGGGGTTCTAAAAAGACTGTAAAAGGTCAGACTTTGTTCTGTACAATACTTAAATAGGAAATACTGTAATTAAATTTTGCATATAGAATGCAAAAATGGGTCCTACTGCACCTTATAAATTCACTAATTTATCATCACGTATGCTTTTGTGGATTTCCATTCTGTTCATTATTATTATTGATCATCGCACAGTCAGTCAGATGTTCAATCTGGATTTGGCATTTTGTCTACCTATTGAGTCTTTACCAAGGACCTGGAATAGGCATATGTGGATGTTTGAATTGGTGATGTTACAGATATCGTCGCAGGATAGTAACTGACTGATTGCAACTGACTAATGGCGAATTTGTCAATGCCAATGGTGTCCAAGTGGGGCTCCAGTTGTTTTGGGATTACACCCAAGGCACCTATTACTATTGATACTACCCTTGCTTGCCTTTGTCACAGTCTTTCTATTTCTATTTGTAGGTCTTTGTATTGTGTTATCTTCTCCAGTTCTTTCTCTTCTATTCTGCTGTCTCCAAACACTGGTACATCCACTATCCAGACTTTTTTGTCTTTCTTATTGACAATTGTTAAGTCTGGAGTGTTATGTGCAATTTAACATTTTCATTTTCTTTGACTTTCTCTATTTTATGGTCCCACCAGTTCTTGCTTGCAGGCAAACGATATTTCTTGCAGATCTTCCAATGCACCATTGTTGTTACTTTATCATGCCACTGTTTGTAGTCAGTCTGTGTGATTTTTCTTGCAGCAGCTTAACAGGTGCTTATCAGCTTCTTTGCATAGGTGGCAGTTACTGTCTGTTCCTGTCTTCTCAATTTTGACTTTGTATACATTTGTCCTTAAGGATTGGTCTTGTGCAGCCAGAATAAGCCCCTCGGTCTCTTTCTTCAAGTTTCCTGCTCTTAGCCATTGCCAGGTCTTGCTATTATCTCCTTTCCTAGCTATTTTTTTTAATGTACTGGCCATGTAGTGCTTTGTCTTCCCATGCCTCTATTCTGTTCTTCATTTGGTCTAATAGGGCAATTTGGTCTCTCCAGTAGTCAGTAAGCCTTCCTGATATACTAACTTCAGTGCATCTTCATCATTGTCCTTCAGATATTCTTCCAAAGCCATTTTTTCTTCTTCAACCATCTGATGTACTTGCAACATTCCACACCCACCTGTTTGCCTGTCAATGTCAAGGCATGGATGAAGGGCATGATTCATTGTCATTATTTTTCTGGTCTTCCTATCTATTGCTTTTAGTTCTGCTTGAGTCCAGTCCAATATTTCAGCTGTGTATCTAATGACTGGAATTGCCCAGATGTTGATTGCCTTCACTGAGTTTGGACTTTAAGATCTTCTTTACTCTCTTGATGTATTCACCTCTAATCTTTTTCTTGACTTCAGTGTCCTTGATGTTGTCAGCTTGAAGGATACCCAAGTATTTGTAGTAATCTTCCTTATCCAGACTCTTAATGTTATTTTCATGGGGCATCTTAATTCCTTCAGTTTTCATTATTTTTCCTTGTTTGATAGTAAATGTGGCACATTTGTCCAAGCCAAACTCCATTGCAATATCTTGGCTATATATACAGACAGTGTTGAACAATGATTCTATTTCAGATAATGTTTTTCCATACAGCTTCAGATCATCCATGTAAAGGAGGTGGGATAGTCTGGCAGATGTTTTTGATGTTTGATAGCCATGGACTCAGTTATTCAGTATTGTTGACATAGGAAACAGTGCAATAACAAATAGTAGTGGTGATAATGAATATCCTAGAAATATTCCTCTCTTGATATTAACCTCTCCCAGTCTTTCACTATTGACCTGCAACTTTTGCACAAACTTTCTGATGTTTCTACTGACTCCTGTTATTTCTAGGCGCTTGATTATCCAGTCATGTGGCAAAGAGTCGAAGCCTTTTTGTAGTCAATCCATGCCACATTTGGGTTGATCTTCCTTCTCTTGCAGTTTTCCAAGATCATTTTGTCTATTAGGAGTGGATTTTTTGTTCCTCTGCTATTGGGGCAGTTTCCTTTCTGCTCAGGTGGAAAGAGACTGTTTTCAACTAGATGCTGTTGGACTAACCAGCTACCATACCAGTTAGCAATCTGAAAGTTGTTGGCAAGCAAGTAATTGGCCTATAGTTTCCTGGTGTTGCCCCTTTTGCTGGATCTTTCATTATCAGGTAAGTTTTCCCAGTTGTTAGCCACTTTTCAATTTCTCCTCCTTGTAGTATGTTGTTGAACTGCTTGGCAATGAGTGAGTATAGAACAGTTAGATGTTTCAACTAAAAACCATGCACTTCATCTTCACCTGGTGCTGATCAATTCTTAATTTTCCTTGCTCTTTTCTCTACCATTTCTGCTATTATTATTAGTTCTTTCATTTCAACTTCTGTTTTATTTGCATCCACCTATTTTAACCAAATTGCATCCTTGTTGTATTTCTTTGGGTTATCCCATATCTAGGTCCAGAACTGCAGTGTTTCTTCCTTGTCAGGTACTGACTGATTCATTGCAGTTTCTCCATTGATGGATTGGTAGAAATGTTTCTGATTGGATTGAAATTATTATTGTTGTTGTTGTTGTTAAATTTATTTGCCACCCATATTGTAGTTTGAAGTGACTCTGACCAATGTACAGTGATAAAATATACAAATATCTAGACAATTATAAATATAAAAGCAGATTACAATTTAAAAAAAAACAAACTAAAAAATATGGGTTGGGAGAAGACAGAGGGATTGTCTTCTCTGTTAGTGCACTAACCACTTCCAGCCAACAGCTTCTCCTTCATGACCGCATGCCAGATAACATAGCAATTGTAAGGCTAAAAGAGAGATTTTACCCTAGGTGAAATCAAGGGGTAAAGCCCTTTATGGTATGGGTCCAGGATATCTCAGGAGCCATGGCATCACTTAGTTGATGCTGTGGGGATGGAGATGTAAAGCTTGATACCATCAGTTTATTGATGATATCTTATCCCATGGTGTTGCATGATTTCACCCAGTGGTTTCATGTAGATGTTAAAAATGAGCAAACTGAGTCCTATGGCATCCCACAAAGGCAGTTATGGGCTCAACCTCTTGCTCCCATTAAAACCAATTGGAACTGGTCACAGAGAAATGAACTGAGTCATGTAACATTGCATCATCCAGTCCAAAATTCCACAGCTGGTTCAAAAGGATACCATGGTTGATGGTATCAAAAGATGCAAGAGGACAAGGAGAGCAAGGATGGATGCACTACCTCCCTCTCTCTCTCTTGCCAGAGATCATCAACAAGTGTGAACAATGCTGCTTCTGTTCCATAACCGGGCCTGAAACCTTGCTGAAAGGGGTATAGATAACTTGTTTCATGCAGAACTCCCTGGAACTGCAGCACAGTCACTTTTTCATCACTTTCCCTTTAAAGGGAAGTTGGGAAACTAGATGAAAATTATCCATTTTCATGGGGTCTAATTATCCATTATGGTGGGGGGTCTAATGATGGCCTCCTTAAAAGGTGTCAGGAACACCCCTTTCTCGGTGTTGCATTAATCACTGCACACACACACACCCAGAAGTTACCATCCTGGAAGCAGCCAATAACCAGGAAGGACAGGAAGCAAGTAGCAAGCAAATAGTTCAATAGCCAGGAGAAACAGGAAGAAGCACTGACAACCCTGAATACCCTGTCCACTTCCTCTGGCCCAACAGATGAAATTGCTCCCAGATAACAGAGTAAGTCCATTCATGCATGAACTATAAAACTGTGAAAATAGTATGTGTTTCTATGTTTTCATCAACAGAGCTGTGAAAGAGACATTATTGCACTAATCAACTGCTTAATGGGTATAGTGTAACATGAAAACTTAGTGTGAAATAGTGTTAAATTTCTTGATAAATTCTAAGTGATCTGTTTCATTATCAAATTAGACTTTGTGATACAATAACAAAGTCCATTAATCAGGGACAGTTTTATAAAACCTGAAATTATCGTGAACATTTTCTTTGTCAGCCATGCCCTATGAATTTGGTGAACTTTGAAATTCCTTGAAATTTATCAGAACTTCTCTAAATGTAAAACAAGCAAAATTCCCACCATGATAGAGCAGAGTTTGTTAGAATTGTGTTAGAAATCTCTATGGCAAAATCTACATAGTGGTGCTTTGTGAGAACCTGAGGATAAAGTTAGACTGTATGGGACTAAGTAATATGGTAGGAAAGCTTGTACCAAGTTTTCTAATTTGAACTTAGAGAGCAAAGAAGCTGTTTTAATATCAGAATGCTGTGCCATAATTAGTACATGCCATTCACCACCCATGCTGTTGTATGCCAGCTACAATTTATGTACAGGGCTACCTTGTGAAGAACACATTACACAAATCCAAAGATGATGATGTTATTGATATGTGGATCATTAGCACTATGTCCCTTTCTTCCAGATAGTGGTGTCAAAAAGCCATTTATTGTTTTAGATTCTCCCTAGACATCTATCAATGACTATTAATTAAGGGTGAATGCTTCTCAATCAAGCTAGATCCTATAGCCTGGTCCAAACAAGCAATCATTTCTTGTTCAAATCCATCTTCACTTGTTCTCCAGTTTCTTATAGTTTGCCTCTGTAAGCTCTATTAAATCAAAGGACTTCATACACCTCCAGGTCAGAAATTGTTCAAAGATTGAGTCAATTGGATTGAATTTCTGATTCAAATCAGAAAGTCAAAGTGAATAATCAAATCTACTGCTCAGTTCATAACATCTATTTTAGAAGTTATTTGAATTGGATCATATTAACAATTTGAATCAAAGCAATGGCTCAAATCAAAGACAGTTCAAATAGCAATGTGCTGCGTAGACAGCATCATCATGGGGGTGCTTTGCTTCAACAAAAAGCTCCAGCAAAGCAGTTCTTGAAGTTGCTTCTCAAAACAAAACAGCCCTTATTTCTAAAGCAAAGGAAAAGCACCACATGTCTTCTCTTCCTGCTGATCTTCTGGACCTTGTAAGTGGCTTCTGCCCATGTGATGCAAATTTCCCCAAAGCCTCCTCCAGCTATTTCAAGGGCTGGAGGAGGCTGCAAGGTGAGGCAAAGCACCTCAATGAGGCAAATCATGTTCCTTATTTTCCCCAAGGAGACATAGTGCTTTGCTTTTGCAGAGCAAAATACCTCATCAAGGCAAATCAAAGCCACCTTGCACAGCCTAATAGACACCGGGTTATATATTTATTCTTCTGATTCATGAGTAGGTGTTCTGGGACTGAGTGAACAATTTGTACTGCATTTTCTCCTTCAAATGAAAAGAACAGATGACTTGCTGAATTATGTTATCTTTAAATACAGAATAATCTGTGCTTTGTAAGAGATGCTACAAGGGATAATATGCTCTCCTTGAAGATAATTTTTCTCTTACTGCAGTGGGTAGAAATCCTTGACTGAACAACCTCAAGTAGGTTTGGATGAAAGGTCACAATAATGTATTAATTAAATCTAAGGAGATTAGATGTCTTTAGTACATGTACTATTCATTTAATTATAATTGAGTTTGATGTTATACTTCATGTTGAATATAATTGATCATTATAGGATAACACTGCTGACTTGATCTTAACTATTAGAAGTATAATGAAAAGCTGATTAATGATGTATATTGGGTTTTTAGAGAAGGGATAGTTTCTTATCCAATCACAAAAATCTTCATATTGCAAAATCATCCACTAGATAAACAAATCTGATAGAGACAAATAAGCCTAAAACAGGAATATACAAACTTTATTTGGAGTCAGATGTTTGATCCTTCTAAGATTCTGACTGTTGTTGCCTTTGTTTGTTGTCTCTGAATGACGGCAGCTCTGAGGATGCTGGATCTTTGGTATGAAAGTATTTGTTCCACTACTGAATTATTTTGAACACTACTATTCCTCTCTAATTTACTTACCCTGAATTAGATTGGCCACAAATCTACTGAATATACTGTAAGTCAGTGGTGGCGAACCTATGGCACGTGTGCCAGAGGTGGCACGCAGAGCCCTCTCTATGAGCACACAGGTGTCACCCCAGTCCTAGGCCTTCAGCTGGGTTTTATAAAACCTTTTCATTTTAGGCCTCCACCGCCATGTGCAAAAAAAAAAAGTTCAATCAATCAATCAATTTCAACTTCTCGTGGGAAAAAAATCTTGCAAAGTTGGAATTGATTGATTGAATTTTTTAGTCCCACCCAGTCTGCCATTACCACTGCAGCCATACCCACCTAAAGGGCCACGCCTACCCAATGAGCCACGCCCACCCAGCACCCGACTATACATAAGTGGGTTTTGGGTTGCAGTTTGGGCACTCCGTCTCTAAAAGGTTTGCCATCACTGCTGTAAGTCATAGAAATGTTCTCCAGAGGTTTTGGCTTGCATATCCTACAACCACTGACCATATTATCCAGGGTCAAATTATTTTCCAAAGGCCATCTAGAATATTTACTGTATATACCAGTGAGGATGTCTGCCATATATAAGCACATAATTTTTAGCAAATATAGTGTAAGTTCCACATGTAGGTAAGCCAATCCTTGAAATTTTGTTTTAATTTTCACAATTGATTTATCTGAGATTTATTGTAGTTAAAAATTCAAGAGTTAGCTTATTCATAAATGTGCTTATAAAGGATATATGGCTACTTTTAAAAAGTTGAAGAAAAACCCTACTCTATGTACTTTCAAATAGTCAAACCCAGTTTTGGAGATATATTTTAGCACCTAATATTTTCAGCTTATTTGCAAGTATATGGTACCTGATTTTTGCCACATATGAGTGAAACTCTGTGGAAATATAGAATGCTATTTTTCCCATCTCCTATGTAGAACATAAAAGACTGATTAATATGCAAATGTCTAGTTACTGGGATATGTTAAGACTTGTCAAATCTTTGTCTATCTTCGAATGTTCAACACACAGCCCTTTATGACAGAGAAGAATGCCCCTGATTTAGAAACAGACTACTTCTCTGCAGAGAAACTATTTGTTCTGAAAAATAGAATAGAATAGAATTTGTGTTTTCTAAAGCACAAAATTTTCTTCTGCATTTTTTTTAACTCATCCTCATTCATTTTGATGAAAATAAATTGCTTCCATTGTTTTGCAAAGGACAAAGAAAATTTGGCAGGGCTCTGACACCTTCCTTAATTACAGTGTGGTTGAAGACCTAAAAAATGTGTGTTACTGTCCTATCTCGCTACTGTACAATCAACTCTCCAGTAATCTGAAGCTTTCTAAGCTTCTTCTGCTTCAATTAAGTCCCAAGAGAAGACATCATTATGGAATTCCTTTCTTGCATTACAGAATTTTTTTCAGATCAGCAAGCAAGGGCAACCAGGGGGGCTACAGCTTGTCAGAGAAACGCATAACAGAAGAAAAAACTGAGAGAATTGTATCATCTGTCACCTCCAAAAAGAAGAAAGGCTTAAAAAAAAAGTCAGGAAGAAAAATTCTAAAGAACTGTGAATAAGAGAGAAACATACTTTTTCTTAAATGAAGGCACCTTTGGAAAATTGGAGGACAGATTTCTGTGAGGTCATCAGTGTTGTCATCAAAATGGAATATCATTTATCTTCCCTATTCCCTGCACTACTGACATACGTGTGTGTGTGTGTACGTGTGTGTGTGTTTGTGCGTGTGTGTGTGTGTGTGTGTGTGTATGTGTATGTGTAGATGGGTAAATATATATAGATATATTCCTTGGCCCTTAATTTTCTTATCAAGCTCAAGTGATTGGATGGAGGTGGCTTATTACTTAACAGAGCCAGAAAGCTTACTCAGAATGAGGTTGGCTAAAGTACTTCAAAGTCAAACAATTCAGAAGTCAGGCTACTAAATTATTAACTGTAAATGTACTTTAAAGTATCATCAAGAAAAGTGTATGTGAGTGAGATATTGGACTGAATGGCTTTATTTTTTATTGCCCTGTTAACAAAGAAAGGAACAAATGGAATATTCTGAATCTGGCTTGATCTGGCCTTAAGAACTGAATTGTATGTTCCATTAAAGATGTAAGTACATATTTCATTTTTAAACATTCAAGATGGCTCAGTTTCTGTCAGGTCCTCCTGCATATGGAAAATTCATTCCTTTCTTGTCTAGTTATGATTTTATAATAATTCCCCACCTTGAATTACAGAACTTAAATGGTGGTCATTTGAGTGAAGAAGGGTTAATTGTATGATTAAATCATTCCTTTTGAAGTCATGAACTTAAAAGGGATTAATTTCATGTGAAACATTTGTTCAAATTATGTAAATCGCAATTATTTTAGTATTGTTGTTTCATTGTTCTAATTATTGCCATATTTAGAGCAAGAAAACAAGTGTAATGCAAAAATTGGGATACCTATAGTTATAATGAGCGTATCCCCTGATCTTCATCAGATCTTATTGATTAGATTCATATTGTCCTTTCCCAGGAAGTAAAGGTGGCATTGTAGTCTTGTACTGATTTTTTTTCCCTACTTCAATAGCCCTCTGTGATAGGTAGGATTGGGAGACATCCGCTGGTCTAAGTCACCCCTTTACTTTAGCTGATAAATATGAAGTTGGAATTCTCAGGTTTTAGCCTAGCACTTTAACCACTATTCCTTCTGCCCAAAGAGTTTGAACTGTACAGTTCAGAAATTAGAAACCTGTCTGAATGTATGTTTGATATTATGAAGCAATGCCAATATTTATTTTCACCTGGATTATGATAGCAGTGTTTCTCAACCTTGACAATTTTAAGGCATGTGGACTTCAACTCCCAGAATTCCACAGCCAGCAGTCCACATGCCTTAAAATTGTCAAGGTTGAGAAACACTGAGATAGAGAGACAAAAACAAGGAACTTTTAAAATGATTAAACCACGTGCTTCTGTCCTGTTTCAGGACTCAAACTCTCTCTTACACACACACACACACACACACACACACACACACACACACACACACAGTTGCTAGGTAAGGAAAGCAATTTCCTCAAGGCTGACCAGATAACAGCAGATAAGGGAAGAAAAGTAAATCAACAAAAAATCTTGGAAACAAAATTAGCAAGATACTCTATTAATTGGAATTGATGCCAGTAGGGGAAAATATTAATGCCATTTATGAAATATTAATTCCATATTTGCACTATATTCATTAACTACATAAATGTGTGCATGCCAAGATATATAACAAAAGATACACAGAAAACACTTTGATTCAATGGAATGTATTAGGATCAAAATACACTAGAAATTCTTTATCTATAGAAACAATTATGTCAATCAGAAAGTTATGGAATATCTAATAAAAGATTTGACCCCTCTTCCCATGCAAATTGACTTTATGGGGAAACCAAATTTAAAAAAATTGGGGGAAATGATATAGAAAAATTGGATGAAAGTAGAGATATTGACCTTGAATCAACTGATAGATGATGACGAGTTTTTAACATGTTGTGTTAAGATGGAAATATCAACGCAACCAATGGCAGTATTTACAGTTAACATTGCTTACACCAACCGCATTTCAGCTTCAGAGACAGAGGATGATGTACCTCATCATCTGACTGTTCCAGTTGTTCTGATGGTTCTTGTGTTTGATCAGCCTCAGGTGACTCCTGGCTTGATGTCTCTGAGGCTAACATTCCACTGGTTCAGCTGAAACAGCTTCTTAAGAATCAGAGTCTGAGTTCTGGGCCATTACAAGTCTACCTAACATGGGACTTCAAGGTGAATACACGAATTCATAAGTGCTGAGTTTATACATCTTCAGAAAAATAATGCACTATGCTAACTAAGACTACCATTCTACCACTATAACACAATTAAATGCAGGATCTGAAACTAATTATTTTCACCAGTGGTTTAAAGCAACATTGTTCCTACCAAGGGATTAGCACCATCCCAGATAGCCTTTTGATAAAGAATGAAAACATTTTACTAATCTGGTCTTTAAAAGATCCTTTTAAAGGATTCCAGCTATAATATGCTTTGTACATATTTTATTTTATTCCCCATCCTCTTATTCATTTTATTTTATTTCTAAAAGTATCAGTCTAGAAGGAAAGACTATCACCTTGGCGTTATTTGTAAGCTACTCTGGAGACTTTATAGCTAAAACTTGATATGTGTTTGCCACTGTGGTATAGAAATTTGCACTGGAGAAACCCAGGTTCAAGTGTGCCTTCAGGCATGGAAATTCACTCTCTCAGCCTAATTTACTTAACAAGGCTCTCTTGGGGAGGACAGATTGCTGTATACACTGCCTTGATGTCCCAAAGGAAAAGACTGATGCAAAACTAACAAACAAATGAACAAACAAGTTTCCTTTTAGCTTCTTCATTATGTATATCAAACATCAAACTTCCAGGCTAGGCTAGAAAGGTCCAGAAAATACTGTAACCCAGTGATTGCAAGAAGTACAGAACCACAAAGGTAAACTATGGAATTAGTCCTTCTAAATTCTTCAAGCAGCCCAAAAAATCAAGTCCTGACTCATTGCTTTTTGCTTAACCAGAAGATGCCCTATAGATACAACAATACCAGCAGCTTAAACTGATGGGAACGCAATGTAACTATTAGGCATTGCTTCCAAAAACTTTGCAAATTACCATTTCATGAAAACACAGAGGCTTATTTTGTTTACTTTATGAGATTTCCTTCTCTGGAAATAGTTACAGCTACTTTATACTTGCTGCATTCTTGGCCTTTATAAAATGGCCTAAGAGTTTCAGTTAAACAATAACTGGATTTTATTTACAATGAGTACAATATATAAACTACTTACTGCCTTTTCTTTGCTTTTCCTAGTAAAAAGTCTCATTCCACTACTACCCCCTGCTTCTGTTTTTTCTGTGTTCTTTCTTGCCAAGTAAAATATTTGGTTTTTCTTCTATTCACTGATTAGGCTCACATTTCACCATCCTCTGAGTATAGTTTAACCCAGAAAACATAAAACACAACTAGCATTATTGTTTTCACTTCCCACTCTTAATTCCACCATTGAAAACTATTTCAACCTTTCTGTAAAGTTACAATTAATCTCACTGCAGCTTTCTGGGTAATCAGAGGTGAGATATATCATCCTGAACCTGGAAATGTTGCCCACCCAACCTGAGGTCATGAATTAACCAATCAATTATAAGACTATCTCAAGATTATTTTTTCTCAATTAATGGCAGCTATTTCTATCAATTCAAAGTAGTCTTTAACACTCTGTTTCTAGAAGTCATTGGTTCTAGACTTGAAGATAAGGATAATCAATCTGGTAATGTTGTTTTACTGTTGATCTCCTTTGACAGCACTAAAAGTGTCTTGATATGTTGGCAAACTGATATAAGTTGACCCTATTTGTTGATATTGCACACTGTTCTTTCTCTTAAACCTGTGATTCTCAATCTTTTCTTTACCATGGACCCCTTTTAAATACCTTTTGTGGCCATGGACCATGGCCATAGACCACCAAGACTCAACTCAAGATTTAAATCATAACATTTATTCAAGCCTTCATGCACCCCCTGTGATAACATTGCAGCCCCCCAAGGGTCCACAGACCACAGATTGAGAACCACTATCTTAAACTGTTTCTGCATGGTGGCTGATTCTTACCCTATTGTTTGGTCATATGATCTAATTTTGAATGCAATTTTGACATCCATCATGTTTTTATCAAAATACAATTTGAAAACTCATTTTGCTTTTGATACACAGACCTCCTTGAAATGATGCCAATGATGTATGGATTTGTTTCCCAAAAATTGTAGCGGTCAAAATGTGTTTAGTTATGGTCAGCTTGGAAATCATCCACAACTTAAAACAAATCTTGTTCTATAATTTGCTTGGCAGTTTGAATCCAATTTTTCTGCTTCCTGTTGGGTTGTGGATAGTTGGAAATGATTGAAATTTGAGTAGACATATTGTTTTTTGCAAACTGTATACATTTTTTCCATGAGAATTGGTTTCTATTATCTATAATGACTTCTTTAAAAATTATTTTAGCTGTTATGTTTTCAAGAATACTTTTGAAATGGCAATTACTGCAATTAGTGGCAATAGAATTAGCTAAAATGACTCTTTTCGCAACATCTAGATAACTGAAAGAAAAACTATAATATCCAAGTAGTTCTAACTTCTTAGTTCACAAATATAAACTACAATTCTACTTCAGGGAATATTTGGCAATGGTGTAATTATAAATTGTTTTTTTCACTGGGATGGTTTATTCTTTTAGCAAAATTCACAATGTACTACAAGTGATTAAAAGTTTGACTCAACCATGGCCAACAGAGAAGTGGTCCAACAAGGTTGAGGTTTTTTGCTTTGTTTGCTTTGTATTTCTTTTGCTTTTAGTAGTACCTAACAGTGTTATAGTAACAGAAGCCTGTTACTATAAAAATAATCGTTATTATGTTTTTCATTTCTACAATAATGAGTTATATACAGCAAGCATGAATAAGGTTCATATCTAATGTATTGTGTAAGACAGATCTGAAAGCAGTATTGTTTACTGACTGAGGCAGCTATTCAGAAATATGCAATGAGTTATGTAATACTGCTTTAAGTTAAATTGAGCCTATAACAGAGGATTTTACTGGTTTGTCTGGACAAAGTATCTGTCACTAGGGGGGTTGGACTAGATGACCTCCAAGGTCCCTTCCAACTTTATTATTATTATTATTATTATTATTATTATTATTATTATTAAATACTACATGTGTTTTGCTGCAATGGTATTTAGCAGCAGGGGTATAGCTCATAATCTGGACAACTGTGTTGTTATCTTCCTGATATTTGCAATATGTCTCAAAGAATCAATGGTTTGAATATAACTGGAAGGATTCTAGTCCATATTTTTAAGAAAATAACTTATAATAAAAGTTATTTTCTTAAAAATATGGACTTGAATCCTTCCAGTTGTATTCAAATGTCTGTGTGTTTTCAAACACATTTTTAAACTACCGAAATATAAGAGGAATATAAAAAAAGGAAAAGAATTAGAAAAGTTGAAAGATAACAAAAGAGATACGAAACAAATTCTGAACTAACTTCTAATCTTCTTTGCAACAGTTACAAACATAATCATTGCCATCTTCACTCTCCCAAATTACATACCACTGTTCCCTTCTTCCTTAAATAAGCATTTTTAATTAACAGATCTCCAAATCATTAGTTCATTTTTATCCATTTTTAACAAAAAAAATCCAGTCTTTTATAAAAGTCACCCTAGTTTTCTTCTTAATCAAGCAAGTCAGTTTAGCCATTTCTGCAAACTCGGCCATCTTCATCATTCATTCCTACATTATTGGTATTGCTGTAGTCTTCCATCTTTGTGCATATAATAACTTCATTGCAATTACAATGTAGAAAACCAATCATCCATGCGACTTTTCTAATTGACTATAAATCCTAGTAAGAAAAATTTTGGTTTCATCTGAATATTAAAAAATATAAAAATTAAAATGTTGAGAAATATTTTCATACCTGTATTACTGCAAGATATTTTTTCCAAAAAAAAATTAGACATTCTGTATTTCTGGATCTATGAGTCTTTTGAAACAATAAGCTATTGTTTTCACCTTGTTTAGAATAAAAGACAATATTTTATTTTAAAAAGCTTTTCAAAATTCTAATTGAAAATGTAACTGCTATGAATGGAAATGGAAATACTGTCTATTCTAAAGAGGAGAAGTTTTAAAGTTTAATAAAGAACCATCCAAATCCATTACAATCAAAAGAAGATTTCCCATTGGATTTAATAACATTTATATCTCGATCACTGATAGCAATAAAAACCCAATAGAACCAATTTAAATGCAATCAGATGTTGTACAGGGAATTGAAGAATAGCAGCCTAGGTGAGTTTGACATGATCATTGTTTCCTTTCCTTCAGATAATATGTACTGCTCTGCTACAAGGAATAAAGCCGTTGTACTGTTCTACAGGTAGGAATAAAAATAACTCTGGGTAGGTGGGAGGGAGAGTGAAAACATCTATAGAGCACAATGAGGAGTTCCAAGAACATGACATGTAGAAGGAAAGGTGGATTTTATGTGCATTGCAGGACTCAGTTTTTGCTGTTCACAATATTGTATGCAACTTCCATTATGCTGGTACAAATCGGGAACAATGCTTTTATAAGTAGAATGGCAACCCTGAAAAACCAAAGATAAATAGAGAGGAAGGTGAAGTGATTGGTGGCTCCTGTGGAGGAATTTGTATTGACATGAAATGCAGGATTACATAAATCCAATGCAAATGGGCACTTTGTGCAATCTACAAACAGAGGAATCGCAGGAGGCTGCTCTTGTTGAAAGCATAGTAGGAGACCTAGCAAAAATTACCTAAAAGGTGTGGGTACAGGGAAGGGAAGCTACAAATGAGTTTGCTAAAACTTTAGCTTTCCTGTTTCCTGATTTTATGACTTTTTAGCCAACATAAGAGAATTTTCATTCTCATTTTCAGCACTGTTGATAGGGCTTATGTATTATGTATGACCAGAAGACTGTATTCAACTTGGATACTTATAGCTGGTCCAGGGAGAATATAAGCAGCCTTTCCCAATTTGACATTGTTCAGATGCCCCAAATAGTAGAAAATATTTTAGCTACATAATATACAAAGATAATGAATTCTCCTATCTACAAGAAGACTGCATCAGCAAGTTCTGGAGAACTCCATTACAGAAGTCAACAAAAGTCTGGTTTGGGTAGCGAAAATTAATACCACTTTGAAGAGCAATAAGATGAGGGAGAATTTTGTTTTGAAATTACATTATCGCATCTTCGTAGATACAAAAGGCTAAAAGTAGTCCTGTCTTTCACTATACCATCACCTCACCAGCAGCCTGCAGTCTCCTTTGCTTCAATTAAAACCCAGGGGAAAACAATATGTGAGAACTCTTTCCCTTAACCTCATTTAGGCTGGGAATTCACATCCTCTATCACCTCCAACAATAAAATGAGCTCAAAAACATTATTGAGTAAACTTGGAGAGAAAATATCTCCAAGTGCTCTGAGAATAAAATATAACAGCAGAAATATATTTTTTTTTTGCAGAAGAAAATAGGCAGATTTTGATATAGCACAGAAAAATGCAAACAACGGAAAGACCTTCCCTCTTTCAGAATAACAAAAAAAATTAAATATCTTAAAGTATTCAGTAGTGGTTTTGGAGTATCTAACATTTGAAGGGTGGACACTAAAGGAAAGGTCATGACTATCTGGTATCCAGATACCCTGAAAAAGAATAATTCTGAGATTTTGTTGCACAGTATTTACTTCATTTATATGGATAGGCAGACAAGCTTAAATATCCAAAAATTTAACAATGAGAAAAT
Organism: Crotalus tigris; assembly: GCF_016545835.1. Taxonomy (NCBI): domain Eukaryota; kingdom Metazoa; phylum Chordata; class Lepidosauria; order Squamata; family Viperidae; genus Crotalus; species Crotalus tigris. The sequence continues at coordinate 876,604 of NW_024100413.1, read as the reverse complement.
GGTTTGGCACAATCTGAATCTTCAGTTGTGTTTAGGTAATATTCAAATTCTGCCAAGTTGCTCCAGGAAATTGCTTGGGCTTCTTACTCCACTGATTTCCCCCTCATCCTACTCCAGTAAGTATCCAAGCAGTACTCTAATGTGGTGCTAAGGGACTTGGCTGCACCTTTTCCCTAAAATAGGAAATTGAATACCCCAGCACTTTGGTCATTAATATATCACTGGCTTTCTTCCAAGAAAATCAATGTTAACTTAACCTCAGTGTTCTGGACTGGATCCAAATAGGTAATTAGGTTCTTTTTACCTCAAATTCCCCACTGTAAGTTTAAAATGAAGTTATTCTTCTGTGATGTGCTTTGAAAATAAAGAGCTTCTGTAGTTTTTGCTCATGGTCTAGTATTTTGACTGAGACAGCTAGAGTACTTGCATTATATAGAAAACTTCCTTTTCTTGATTCTCTATGTCAACAACATATTTAAAAAATACATTTTATTACATGTATACATTTTAAATTTATACATGTTTAAATATGTTTTGTAAATATATATTTGTTTATTCAAAATGCCTTTATCCTGATTGTGTTGCCAAATGGCCATGGAACTGTTGACTTGTTACATTCTTAAACAACTACATTATAATTGCCAAAAAGCTTTAGAAAGATGGAGTGTTTACTTTTGATTATGTTTATTATATGGAAATGAGAGATGAGAAGGCTGGGAGAAACATAAAAGTATGCTGAATGCAGCAAAAATGAAATATTTAAGAAATTAGTAGAGTGTAATAAGAGATAAGTGGTGCTAATCCTTGGCAGAAATGGTATTACTTTAGATCAGTATTTCTACTTTAGCAACTTTAAGACATATGGACTTCAACTTTCAGAATTCTCCAGCCAGTTTGCTTTACTTTGAATACAAAGGTATATGGAAGTACAGTGAATGAAGGTGATATAAAATAGGTTTTTTTTTCTCTTACCCCAATACATTTAATTTCATTGACTTACTATTTATGCCTCATTTTCTGTGGCCTTCATAATGCTGTCAGGCTCTTTCAAATATGAAAACTTTTCAGGATCTGCATCTATCTTTCTGCAAATTAAATCTGATAACTGTAATTTTCTTTTTCTACAGGAGTAGTCTGAACCTGTTTAGTCATAGCAAACTGTAGGCAGTTATTGAATTTCATTTTGAGCAATCTAGTACACACGCAATAGAAACAAATTCCCTATTAGTTAGTGCGCTATATAGTAGCATACTTTATTTTTTCTTAAAATCATATAAATCCTTTAGTACATAGCCTTTGCTATTTAGTTTCTCTTCAAAATACCAATCTGGTTTGTTATTCTCCTTTGTTCTAAGTGATTGCTCATTATAAGACCTCTCTTCCAAATCTTTAAAAGCTGCCAACAAATTGTTATTTGTTTGAGGGATTGTACATCCTAAAATATAAAATCATAACTTTATGAAATTGAATACTTGAAGGAAGACATCTTAACATTTGTCATGATTTTACAGATGTTAAGGGACTAAAGGAAGTTCTCAGTATGAAACAGAGGTGATATACTGAGATCACACTGGCAAGGAATGAACCCAAAGGCTACACAAACCTAGTATGCAGAAATGCTTTTAACACAGAATCTTTTCAGGAAAGTCATCAGTAGGAACAACCAATCGTGGAAGGAGACAGAGCTTTTCAATCCTATTCATCCAGCTAAGATTGAGTAGATGTAAATGTATCTGTATTGATAGAAATACAGACCAATTTACAGTTGGGATAAAGCTTAATTGGGGTACATGTGAAGAATATTATCTAGACAGTTCTGTCCAATTCATGAGGACCTGTTGTTACATATTTTTCACTGTTCCAGAACTACCTCTTGTGGGGCATGATCCTGAATCCTGATCCGGATCCTGGGCATCCAACTAACCTGAGTTTTCTTGCTCTTGTAGGATGCCATTAACAGCTTGGAGCATTTGAACTTACCTGCAAAATTCCTTTCCACCCTTTCAGTCCCCTTATAATTCAATATGGAACTGGGAAAGAGAGTAAGTTTATTTCTAAAATTTTATTTATTACTAAAATTTATATGCCGCCCAATCCCAAGGGACTCAGGGCGGCGTACAAAATTAAAACAGTAATCTGACAATAAAACAATAAAGTAAATACATTCATAAAGCGTGTCCGATCATATCCCGCCCCTCCCCTCGGGGACATCAGCCCCAGGCCTGCCGGAACAGGAGAGTTTTAATGGCTTTCTTAAAGGCCAGCAGAATGGGAGTAGTTCGAACCTCGGGGGGGAGTTGATTCCACCAGGTCGGAGCCACCACAGAAAAGGCCCTTCCCCGAGGGCCTGCCAGCCGACATTGTCTGGCCGATGGGACCTGAAGGAGGCCCAATCTATGGGACCTCACCGGTCTCTGGGAACTGTGCGGCAGTATATGGTCCTGTAAGTAACCTGGCCCTATGCCATGAATGGCTTTAAAGGTGATAACCAACACCTTGAATTGCGTCCAGAGACCCACAGGAAGCCAGTGCAGCTTGCAGAGGATAGGTGACACGTGGGCGTACCTTGGCGCGCCCACAATCGCTCTCGCGGCTGCATTCTGAACCAACTGCAGCCTCTGAATGCTCTTCAAGGGTAGCCCCATGTAGAGCGTGTTACAGTAATCCAGTCTTGAGGTGACAAGGGCATGAGTGACTGTGAGTAAAGCCTCCCGGTCCAAATAAGGCCGCAACTGGTGCACCAGGCGAACCTGGGCAAAGGTCCCCCTGGCCACAGCCAATAGATGTTGTTCCAAATTTAGCTGTGAGTCCAGGAGGACACCCAAGTTGGGTGCCTGCACTGAGGGAGGTAAATTTGCCCCCCCAGGACTAATGATGGACCATCCAGTTGACCTTTGGGAGGCAAGACCCAGAGCCACTCGGTCTTGTCAGGGTTGAGTCTAAGCCTGTTCACCCCCATCCAGACCCTCACATCTTCCAGGCACTGGCACATCACATCGACTGCTTCACTGAAAGGACAGAATAACTGAAAGTTAACAGAATAACAGAGCTGGAAGCGACCTTGGAGGTTTTCTAATCCAACACCCTGCTCCGGCAAGAAGCCCTACACCATTTCAGACAAATGGTTGTCCAATCTCTTTTTTAAAACTTCCAGTGTTGGAGCATTCACAACTTCTGGAGTCAAGTTCCACTGATTAATTGTTATAATTGTCAGGAAATTTCTACTATAGGGGTGGCAGGAGGGAGAGAAATAGGAGTGGATCATGAGATTTACATGAGGAGATGTGCACACACTCAGAAGAATTTTTTTTTTTACTGCACATAAGGGGAAGAAGAGATGCTGAAGGAAGTTACTGGAATTGGTTATTGCATAGGTATAATAATATCTGATTGAATATATAGAAATTGTTGAATGTATCTTGGAAAATCTGAAATAAGAGAGGTCAACTGTGGAGGGCTTAAGCTCTTCAATGCAAATATTAAAATGTACTAGCAACCCTTCATGTATCTCCTATCCTAAGTGTTTAAAACTCAGAAATCATTCTTATAATGATATTCATTTCTCCATGAATGTCAGAGCTCTTGCATGACATCAGTTTTCCCCTTCCAATATGATATTCCCTCATTCACCTCTCAATTTTCCCCAATTTCTCTCTCACTTGCATTTTCAGCCTGATAGATTCTGCATTGAGTTGGAAAAGCTATACTAGACTGTACAAAGATCCTATATTTGTCCTAAGTATTTGATTTTGATATTTTCTCATGTGAAATCAGAAATTCATTACATTCTGTTTAAAAAATTCAGATGGAGAGAAATTATCGGGTGGGGAAAGATCATTCATACTGCCCTGAGCATAATTTTGTCTTCATTTGAATATATAATCAGAAGCATTCCATAGAGAATATCATTCAACATCTGTGAGATAAACTAGTTTTTGATAACATGAATTCTTAGATATTTAAATCAAGAGGACACCTCAAACACTTATTTCTATTTTTAATATTATTTCTCTCACAGACTGTACTTGCTAGCCCAGTGTAGCTTCTGGAAAAGTAAAGGTTGTTCCATTTCCTTGTCTATTAGAGTTACACTTGTAGAGCCATGTTATCTGATGCTAAACTTTCAAGGGGCATTTTTTTCTCTCTACAATGCAATATTTTCCTGTTTTTCTAGAATGATTCCTCCAGTTCTATTTATTGTAAGTGAAAAATACCAAAAACATCAACAAACACTAGCAATTATAGTAGGTGGTGTGCAAAGCTGGGGACTTCTATTCTTACTTTTAAACAGTGCTTTTTTTGTAAAAAGAAAAGGTGCCGGAACTCACACATGTTATACAATCCGCCTTGCCTACTCTACAAGGTTCCATCCCAAAAAGGTGCCGAAACTCCATTCTGGGCATTCTATGACAAAAAAAGCCCTGCTTTTAAATAATAGAATCATTTATAGCAATAGTAATAGTATTTAGACTTATATACCACTTCACAGTGCCTTACAGCCCTTTCTAAATGGTTTTACAGAGTCATCCTATTGCCTCCAAACAATCTAGGTCCTATTTTACCGACCTTGGAAGGATGGAAGGCTGAGTCAACCTTGAGCCGGTGAGAATCAAACTGCCAAGCTGCTGGGAGTCGGCAAACAGCAAAAGTAGTCTGCAGAACTGCATTCTAACCACTGCACCACCACGACTCCTAAACTATAATATACAACTCCCAAAGGGTCACACATAGTATTATTTTTTATTTATCATGAAATGTGAAAGAAGCCATTTGTAATTTGATTTATCATGAAATGTGAAACAAGCCATAATACAATATCATCATGTTATTGATGATAATACAGTCATTATTCTAAACACATGGTGAGTTTAAACTACTGGCTATAGAATCAATTTGTTATTAATCTCCTTGCCTATTGAAATACACTTACATTAATATTGAGTTAACTTAATTGCTCAGTAAACTATGATTGCAATCTTAAAACCTATTAGCCAAGAGTAAATTTTCAGATAAACCAGTCACAATATATATTATACTCCAAATTCTGGTATTCTGTTGTAATATAATACAAAGATTTGGAGTATTATGTCTATTGTGATTGCTTCATCATGTTTTAGATTATGTGCTTTGTTTTTATATTTTCCATTTAGGTCATGTAGTAAAATATTATAGTCTGATAAGCTTCGAGAAGTGCAAATGTGTTTGTGATCCAATTGTCTTTATTGCCTTTCTTCAAAAATTATAAATCTACTACTAAGATTTAATACCTCATCTAATCACAATTTAATTCATTTTAATTAAATATGTATCCTAAACAGGTCTCAGTTTAGTATTTTCCTTCAGGGTAGCATTACAAAGTTTTGATAATTGGTACAATAATTTTCAATTTCAAAGTCAGTCAACATTTTCTAAGAATATACTAAACTTCAAAAAATCTCTCAGAGAAAATTCTGGACTACAATGCCAACTTAAAAATGCATTGGGTCTTGTATTTTGGAATGCATTTTGTTTTGATATTTATTCATCCCAATGGAATTCCTTCTTTAGCATAAGCTAAAATAGTCAAATCAAACCAAAGCAACCCCAATTAAAATAGCTTCCATGTTCACAGCTTACCCCAAAGTCTCTAGTTGTATCCACTGATTTTTTGTAAAGCAACCAATAAATTAATTGTGTGAGTTGTTTTTCCCTTTTTATTGTGTGATTTCAAGGCAGTTGTATATTTTTTTCTTTCAAGAAACAGGGGAATGAAACTTTGGCAACAAAGCAGTATGTTCAGATATGAAAGCATTTATGAGAAACTGAAATATATATTTGTTCATTATCTGTCATTTTCTTTGAAATGCTCTGTGGAAAACAGAATAACACAAATACTATTTATTATTTCTAAAATGTTAACTTTTTATAAATATGCATTAAAGCTATTCTTAAATTCACAGATAAAGAATAGTAGAATATGCAGACTATAATGAATATGATAATTCTTGTTCTTTCAAGGCCAATGAAGTTTCAAAACACATGTCTGAAAAGAGCTCTTCAGAAATATGAGAAATTAGTGAACTTCTTCAAATTTTATAATTTAAGCCATCTATTGCCACTTCAAGTTGTTTATTCAAGCAAGTCCTCAAGCAACTTATTCAGTATAGCAGTGAAACAGCAAGAGGCAAATGGAATTATGGGAGCTTTCACATTTTCCCGTAGAATTCTCATCCATATATGCCAATTATTCAAATCCTACAATCCACATGCAGTAAGTTTTTTTGTAGGGAAGTTGTAGTTTTTGATTGAAATCCAGAGCTATTGACTCAACCATACCAATGGAATATCCTTTTTCATCATAAACAGATAATTTGACTCTTAGATTAGTGATCATTTTGCACAGTTCCATAAACAACATTAAGATGGTTAGAACATAACAGTACTCAATGATACAATGCAGAGGCTAAACCAGGAAATGTCTTTGTTTTTCTATAAGAAGAGGAAAAAATATTTTCACCTTAAAAGTTTACCTTTGTAAGAAGCTTCATGGAGTCCAACCATCTACTATGGTTAACACCACTACTTCTTTTTTTAATTTTTTTAATGAGGTTATATAAACCCAGAATAAAGAAATGCACCCAAGAAAAATACAAGGAATAGGAATTCGCATGTTTGTAAGCAGGTTTTAGACATTGTTTTTCTTGATAAATTATGAATGAATAATTGGGCTCCTGAGATTGAATAATAAGGCACCTAAATATTTTGACTATTACTTGCTATTATACCCTATTTCCCCATTATATCTTAAAGATGGGGATATTTATTAAACAATTTTCAAAAATGCTACTTGGCTGCCCTTTCTCTTATTCTTGATGTGGGTATTGTTTTAGGTACTGTGTGATTTCTGGTCAGGAGCTTAGCATCTCTCAAGATGGATGTAAGTAAATTTTTTCCTCATTCCTGTCATAAATGAAATCTAGTGACCTGCATTAGTAAGCTTGAATATTGGCAGTGTTTGATATACCAATATCTATGAGTTTTAAAAGAGGCCTTCAGCACATGATGAAAGATGGAACTGTGAAAACTGCCTCTCCAAAATGATGTTGTTATTTGCATCACTGAAATTACTCAGAAACTCAACAGACATTTTACAGATGGGGAGCACTTTCAGAAGAAGATTGCCCATGATGAGTGATTAGTGAATGCCTTAAACATTACTATATAGACACATATAGTATAAAACTGTCAGTCATGTTGAGAATATCTATTCCTAGTATCTACCGAGAAAGAATGGAAAGCATTGTACATTCCTGAATGCTTACATAAACATAAAATTTAACAATAAATACAAAATGAAAATATATGTAAAACAGCCTTTCCAAACCTGGTGACTTTCAAGGGATAGATTATGAAAATTGTAGTCTAATGTGCATAGAAAGTGTCAAATTTGCAAATGGTGGTCCCCTATGATATAAGAACTACCCATTTTCAACTTGTGGTTGTTTTCATAATAATGGTTATGACAATGCCATGGAGTGTTCACCATTAGGAGAATCAATTGCTGTATGATTAAGGTGCTAGTCTAAAACCAGAAAATTATGAGTTTTATGCTTGCCTTAAAGCTGGCTGGGTGACTCGGGCCAGCAACTTCCTCTCAACCCAACTACCTCACAGGGTGATTGTTGTGAGGAAAATGGGTGACAGGAATATTAGGTATGTTCGGTATCTTGAGATGACCTATATAAATGCTATATTGTAAAACAGTGGGATAAAAATCTAATAATGATGATTAGCTATCATTTTCTGCTTAAATTTCACATGGAAATGAATTCTGGAAATTCTTCTCTTCACATTGTTTAAATCAGAATTGGGTAAAGAGTTGACCTTCTAGAGATTTCTGCAACAATTTTATCACTGATCAGAACTACATTTAAAGATAAATTATACCTTATCAACAAACATACTGTTATGTGAGATTTCGAGTCAACCAATTTAACCACAGTGTTGCCAAATCAGTGACAGTACATCATCGTTATACAATTTATTTAAATTGATAAATATGCATCATTTACATATTGTAAAATGATGCAAATACCTAGAAATCATAAAATTAAAACAAAATGAATGTATATTTAATTGCTTCATCACTGAATGTAATGGATTTATCTATTGAGGGTATATATAGATAGATATTTGATTGGTAGCATTCCAAATCTACTAAATGAAGATCCATTAAATCCAGATTTTATTGAACAATTATAGAGCAGATAAAACTGTTCACTTTTTATCAGTTTGAAATTATTCCTTTCTAAAATATTGCCATAATCTTGCCAATTTACACTGTATTTTTAATCTATATATTTCTATTACAAATATTACTACAATGTTTGTGAAATTGATCAAAGAACCCAATAATAACACTTAGATAATTTTGATAGTGATTATTTAAACAGGCAAGATGGAACCCATACTAATAATTTGCAGTTTCCTTAAATTATATTAAACTCTTATATTAAATTATTTACAGTGTGAAGCTGATATCTTCTGAACTTTGATCTTGCCCAGTTAAGTCAGTGACAGAATAAATGAAAGTTTTAAGTGTGCACAGCACTTTTATATTTAAAAACTGATTTTAGTCATTGTACTAAGTCATTATAGTTTCATAAATCTTACCATGATTGATTAAGCAATCATGTTTAATACTATTAAGCTGCCTTCCTACAAACATTATAGAATATACAGTCTGTAAGGAGGGAAAATTAGAAGTGTTGAAATTAACATAACCACAAGCATGGCAACACAGAAAGAAGAAATTCTGAAAACTAGGTCATACAGCACATAGCGGATAGTTATTTGTCAATAGCATATATTGTTTTTAGACTGCTCATTCCCCCAATTGTCTAACAGAGAGGTAAGCAACTCTACTCAATTACATTGTAGTGTAGTCCAGACTGTTACAAAAAAAAACAACCCTGATTCTGGATAAATGAATCAAATATTCACCTGGCAAATTGAAATCAGTAAGACAAATTTTAGATCAAGAAACCTCAACTCCCAGTCTGTGGACTGACACCAGTCTGCAGCATGCCAGAACCTGGCCTGTGCAAACAAGTGAAGCCCCATCTGCGGGATGCAGGCAGCATGCGAAATCATGCCCTCTCCACTCCATAGAAAAGCCTCTCTCCACAAAAGGTTGGGGCCGCTGTTGTTGATAGTGAACTATCTAGCAGTGGGTATGTCTTTCAGCTCAGTGGGTATATCTTTCAGCTCAGCAACCTCCACATGACCTAGAGGTGAACCAAGAGAAAATATTTTTCTACGTGTCAAAGAATCATATTTGCACCTAGCAAGATTTGTACAGAAATTCCTAGTATCTATTTAAACATGGGAATATACCTCTACTCTTTTATTAGAATTATAAATTGCATGACTCCATCCCTTGTTGCTTGAAAATGATTCTTAGGACTGTAAGGAAGAAGAGTACTACCCTATCTAAGGTTAGAGACGGAACATTCACCAAACTAAGTGTTGGTAAATGCACAGCTACTTAGTCATGGTAGAGCTGAGCATGATAATATCAGTATCAACATGATGATATTGAACCCCAAATCAGTAGATGATGTCATCCAGATGGTCATGTAACTATGAATAAAGGGGGAGAGAAAGCTGAGTAGTGTGGCACCCTACAAAGAGGAGACTAGGAAACTATATTTCCCCCTCAAAAAACTTTGACTGAAAACAGCCCTGAATGAAAAAAGAGTATCATTGCAGAATGGTGTCCCCTACCTCAAATCTCCAGAGTTAGCACAGAAAGACACTATGCATCAACAGTATCAAAAGCTACTGACAAATCAAAGAGCACAAGAGAGATATACCACCCAGCTCCACCACAAACTATCTGGAAGTATGATTAAGGCTGCCTCTATACTAAATCCTAGCCTGAACTCTAACTGAAATGGCTCTAGATAGTTAGATTTATCCAGTGTTCTCATCTATTGCAGATGAACCACCTTCTCAACAAACTTCTCTAAAAACAGAGAAAAATTGAAGACAGGACAATCATTAGTCATTAGGTTCAAGGAAGGAACACACCGTTATCTCCTTCAAGACAAGAGGTATCCGTGTGACTTCCACCCACATGACATTTCTCTTTCCTATGCATTCTATGGCAGCTGAGACTCCAGGTTTTTCTAGAGCAGTGGTTCTCAACCTGTGGGTCGGGACCCCATTTGGGGTCGAATGACCATTTCACGGGGGTTGCCAAACAATGCAGTCTGCCATTTTTTTCCTCCTTTTCCTTAGCTGTGCTACTCCGTTTTATTCTATTGGCTTTTGAAAGCCAATAGAATAGACTCTCTTGAATAGAGTCTAATTCTATTGGCTTTCAAAAGCCAATAGGAATTGTCCAGGCTGTCTCTGCCCTGCTGAGCCCGCCAAAAGTCCCATTCTGCAAACGGTGCTGCACCAGTTGAGTAGTCCTCGACTTACGACCGGTTGAGTAGTCCTCGACTTACGACCGGTTGGGGGTCGCGGCATTAAAAAGGTTGAGAACCACTGTTCTAGAGCTTCATGATGGATCAGGGTGTTGCTGGGTAGCATAATATCCTCCCAACCCAGCCAATGATATAGGGAATTAATCCAGGGGGCAGCTACCTCAAAATACCACAGAACAAAAACTAAAAGCCACAGCCGCACTAAATTTCACTAGCCATGTTTTCTATATATTATCTCTGTAAAGGAAATATTGGGCTTGAAGTTAAAATTGTTGGAACTGTTTTTTTTATGAGATAAATTTCCAGATTTCTTTGCCCCTTCAGGAAAGGAGAACAGTCAATGTTATTTAGTAATAATACATCATGATCTGATATTTCTTGTTCTATATAATTATCCTGACGTTGATATTTTAAAAAACTGAGCCTTTCAATGCTTTCCATGTGCAGAGCACCAGTATGTATAGTGGTTCAAGAAGTTAATATTTCCTGAGGAAAGCCTCAGAAAACATTATGATTTATTTTTAATAGGTTAGAAGCAAGCAATCTTTCATACAGTATCCACGAACAATCCTAAATTTCTTTTGAAAACTGAAAACTAAAGGTAGACAGAGTGATGAAACAAAAAGACAATAGTTTCTAGAAGGTTTTAGTTTCTTCTGGGATTTATGCTCTACTTTTCAAGCATTTCCTATCACAAATTAGTAGGAAGTTATGTCATTAGTTTCCAGCTACTAGGAACAGAAGGAGTTCAGGAAACCTGAACATTCTGTCCAGGATTCCAGTTTGCTCGCCCCTGAAGAAGCTGTGATAACATTTTCTACTTACGATATCTTGGTATACCTAGACTCTTAAGCCTCTGAAATATCTGGCATGGGTACATTAAAGTATCTTTAGAGCACAGAGAGGGAACTAAATCTCTATTTCTTGGCAAAAGCAACACCTGTAAGGATAAGAAACCAATTAAAGACAGTGCAAACTTTCCAGGAAAAGAAAAAAAGCACAGTTGTTGGAAATGAGAACATTGCAAATGATTATTTTTTTAAAAAAAAAATGGTCTTTGAACAACGATAATGTGGTTTACTTAGTTACTTATAATAACAATATTATATAAACCTTTAATACTCTTAGGTTAGTTTCCAAAATAGAAACCTTTCCCCAGAACTCCTGTTTCCAATTTCTTCCTGCATAATAATTTTTCCTACTATCATGCAGTTTCTACCAATAAAAGAGAATATCAGTAGCTCAGGGTTGAACTATGGAATCCTTGATGCTCTCTGAGCTTTGTTGTTGGCTTGCAGATATTTCATTATGAGGCTAAGTAAGATCTTCAGTGCTAGAAGAGAGTGGAATTTGTTCTATTTATATACAGTAGCTTGCCAGTCACTGTTGATAGGGGTGTGGTTTCTCTCTCTGGTAGTTCCTTGATTAAGCTATTGTTTATTGCTTGATTGTTTGCCTTGTGTTAATTCTGTTTTTAATCTCTGCTCATCTGGGAGTTGATTGCTGCTTAGGGAGACATTCTGGTCTTTTTGTTTCCCTTTTGGCTTTTTTATCATCTCTCTTGAATGGTGTGTAAATGTTATTTATCTCTATGTGCCTATTGATGGTTAATTTGTCTTCTGCCAAGCTTCCAGGAATTTTCTAACATTTTTGGGTTTTGCTTGGGCTAGGATACTCACAGTTTTTAATTTGAAACTATGGCTAAGTCTGTCCATTGTCGCAAAATTAAGGAGTTTTCATTCTGTCTTCTAACTGCTAGTTGGTGTTGATCCATGTGCTCTGTTAGTAAGCAGTAAGCAGTAAATAAAGCCTAACTCTCCAGGCCCAAAGAACATGTAACAAGATGTAAAGTTACTTCTGAGTAGCTTCTTTATTGTTGCTTACCTATAGACATAAATCTTGACAGATTAAAGCATCTATCTGCATAACTATTAGATAGATTCTGTGGATCGCTAAGGAGGAGATCCACATACCAAAAATTCCAAGCTCTCCTTGGTGTCTCCTTGCTCTCTGGGAAACAACCCTTCTCTTCATGCAACTCCTGACTATGTTACATCACACTCTCAACAGAAAACCACACTCTCAACACCAATACAGGGCAAACTAGTAATATATAAACAGAGTTGTCTTTATCCCTAGTTGGATAATAAAACTTCTGCAAGAAAACTACCAAGCTGAAAGAGCACCAAAGATCCTATTTTACAATTTATATTATAAAGAGAATTAATAGGGCTTCCAAAGTTGATACCATAATACATTAAGGGTTGTGTCTTAAGGATTGCAAAATACAGGAATTTGGGCTTGTTGGCAATCACTTTTAAAAGATTTAGATCACTTTATAAATTCTAGATATAAACAGCACAGATGTAGAGATAAACAGCACATAGAGATAAACAACATTTATACACAAGATAGACAATAAAGCACTTATGACTGTGATATTCATTATTTAGTTACCTTTTCTATACTTAATAGAATTGCCAAAAAAGGCAAAAACATGGAGTTTTACAGTTGTATAAATTTCACTCTACTTGGTAGCTAATTTTATCAGAGGCTGTTCAACTGATTAAATGAATCCTTCTCCTTGGTGAACAATAAATAATAATAATGGAATTCTCCCATACTAATAGACATCTGCTCCAGACAGCCACCAATATTTTATTATGTATTATTAGATTTTTATTATGTATGATTAGATTTATTACTTTATAGGTAACTCAAGGTGGTGAACACACACATGTACAGATACATCCTTCTTCCTATTTTCCCTATAACAACAATGTTGGGAGGTGAGTTGGGCTGAGAGAGAATGACTAGCCCAAAGTCATACCTAAGGTGATGCTAAAACTCACAGGTTTCTAGGCTAGCACCTTAACCATTACACTATATAAAATTTTAACATAGGGTGATAGTTTTATATGTGGTTGGATGCAACATAACTAAAATAAGAAGGAGGAATAAAAAAGCAATACAAGGAAGAGCTAAGGGGTATGTCTATATGGGCTATTTGTTATTTCTGAAACTGTTTGCTTTGTTTGTATTTGAAATACAATCATAATCTATTTGCACTGATACATTTTAGTTAACTATGTTGGCTTCAGGCAATTTCAAGAAGAAATGAAATACTATAAATATAGATTTTATAGAGAGCACAGTAAAAATTTAGGCGGCATTGAAACTTCAGGGGAGGAATGATTTGCTGATTTCAGGAAAGTGTAGATTAGGACCTTAATAGAAGGAATTTAAATAAGGTAGAAAGACTTTGCTAATGCCTCTATCTTGGGATTTTGAACAGGCATTTCACTATGTCTTGCTGTCAAGCAGCTGTTGTTACAGAACTGACATTTACCTTCTGTCATCCTGGGTTAAACTTTAAAATGAAGTCCAGGCATAAAAGGCCTTCTGTGACTATAGTTTATCCTACCTAATTGGCCTCAAGGTCATGTTTGTATCTATCCTTTTCTGGAAAAAGAGTGAAATGTTTGAAACTCAAAATTAGAAATTAGATAATGATAATAATAATAGTAATAAAAGTAGTTATAATAGTAAAGTTGGAAGGGACCTTGGAGGTCATCTAGTCCAACCCCCTGCTCAGGCAGGAAACCTGATACCATTTCGGACAAATGGCTGTCCAGTCTCTTCTTTAAAACTTCCAGTGTTGGAGCATCACCGCTTCTGGAGGCAGGTTATTCCACTGGTTAATTGTTCTAACTGTCAGGAAGTTTCTCCTTAGTTCTATGTTGTTTCTCTCCTTGCTTAGTTTCCACCCGTTGCTTCTTGTCCTGCCTTCAGGTGCCTTGGGAAATAGCTTGACTCCTTCTTCTTTGTGGCAGCCCCTGAGATATTGGAACACTGCTATCATGTCCCCCCTCGTCCTTCTCTTCATTAAACTAGACATACCCAATTCCAGCAGCCATTCCTTATATGCTTTAGCCTCCAGTCCCCTAATCATCTTTGTTGCTCTTCTCTGTACTCTTTCTAGAGTCTCAACATCTTTTTTACATCGCGGTGACCAAAACTGGATGCAGTATTCCAAGTGTGGCCTTACCAAGGCATTGTAAAGTAGTATTAATACTTCACGTGAGCTTGATTCTATCCCTCTGTTAATGCAGCCTAGCACTGTGTTGGGTTTTTTTGGCAGCTGCAGCACACTGCTGGCTCATATTTAAGTGATTGTCCACTAGGATTCTGAGATCCCTCTCACAGTTACTACTATTAAGCAAGGTACCCCCTATACTATACCATGCATTTGGTTTTTCTTGCCTAAATGTAGAACCTTGCTTTTTTTCATTTTGTTAGATAATGCCCAGTGTTCAAGTCTGTCCAGATCCTTCTGTATCTTAAGCCTGTCTTCTGGAGTGTTGGCTATTCCTGCCAGCTTGGTGTCGTCTGCAAATTTGATGAGTTCCCCATCCCCTCGTCGTTTATGAAGATGTTGAAGAGCACTGGGCCCAGAACAGAGCCCTGGGGCACCCCACTACACACTTCCCTCCATGTAGATGCGGTTCCATTGAGGACCACATGCTGATGGTGATGCTGTCTGGTGGTGATGCTGTCTACCCCACATTTTTCTATCTTGTCAAGTAGTAGGTTGTGATCTACTTTATCAAATGCCTTACTGAAATCCAAGTAAATTATGTCCACAGCATTCCTCTGATCCACTAATTTTGTCACTTGGTCAAAGAATGCAATAAGATTTGTCTGGCATGATCTATTTTTACAAATCCATGTTGGATGACTTTGTTTGCCTCTAGGTTTCGCTGATTCGTTGTTTGATTATCTTTTCCAAAATCTTCCCAGGTATTGAGGTCGGGCAGATAGGTCTGTAATTTCCTGGATCCATATTTTCCCCTTTTTTGAAGATGGGAACTACATCAGTTCTTTTCCAGTCCTCTGGTAGTTCCCCTGTACTCCAGGATCTTTGAAAAATATAGTTCAGTGGTTCTGAGATCACATCTGCCAGTTCCTTGAGAACCTTGGGGTGTAATCCATCTGGTCCTGGCGATTTGAACTCATCTAGGCTGGACAGGTGCTCACTTACCATTTTCTTGCCTATCTTAACTTGTGTTTCTATTCTGTTTTTTATGGCACTATTTTTGATAGTTTAGAAATAATAACCATAATCCAAAGAAACTAATAGCATTCCTTAATTTTCAATAAATGCAAACTTGATACTGTTATTTCCCCATAAATCAGCATGATGTAAAAAAGGACGAAGAGTAGCACAGATTTTTGTTCAGATGATTTATAGTTCATGATATAAACAGAAGTAGAAAATGGATATAGGAAGATGGAATGCAGAGAAATAATTATCTTTCAGATTTTGTTTAGTCTTTGAGGAGAACTTGGCAAAATACCATCAGGTGGATTGTTTCCTGTATCTCAGTATCTTCTAACTCAGTGGTCCCCAACCCCCAGTCCGTGGACCAGAACTGGACCGCAGCATGCCAGCAACCAGTCCGTACAAACAAGCAACGCCTCATCCATGGGATGCAGGCAGCACACAAAACCACGCACCCTCCGGTCCATGGAAAAACCTCTCTCCATGGAATCGGTCCCTGGTGCCCAAAAGGTTGGGGACCTCTGTTCTAACTCTAAACTGATGTTAAAATGACTGTAAGTAATAAGAGCTACCATGGTTCCTATTATGTTTTATAGAAATAAAATAGCGCTGGATACACTTGCCAAATATGTTCAGAATTCCAAATGAAAACAACATGTGATATATTTAATTATATCTTAGACATTTTTAATGGAATTGTCAAGTTTTCTGATTGAGATAATTTGGTTACACCAGGAGCAACATGAGGAATCAATTTTATGTGAACAATGTTGACTTGTAATCTAAACTTTAAAGGAGCGATGAGAAACACTTGCAAGATGTTCAGTAGAGAAGTAAGATCTGAAAGATTATCAGTAGTAAGGAAAAGAGAGGCACCACAGGGTCTAATAATTACTATGGAATTTTTAAACTATTAATAATATGTGAAAGTATAGTGGTATGGTTTAAACGAAGTGTCCAAAATTGTGCCATCCTCTTCCAAAATCACGGGGATTGTTATTTTTGGTCCAGAATGGTTACCAGCCAGATGCTTTTGTTATTTTTCTAGGATATCTCTTAGTGCA
The DNA here is from genome assembly GCF_016545835.1 of Crotalus tigris. Classification (NCBI taxonomy): domain Eukaryota; kingdom Metazoa; phylum Chordata; class Lepidosauria; order Squamata; family Viperidae; genus Crotalus; species Crotalus tigris. The sequence continues at coordinate 860,006 of NW_024100413.1, read as the reverse complement.
ATGTAAGGTTGTCAAAATATTCAGAATTCACTGGGATAGTGACTTTTATTATTATTATAATTGATTCATCATAGTCAGCTACATGTTTAGACTGAATTTGGAATTTTTGTCCACTTAGCGAGATAGGTAGATGTGGATGTTTGATGGTATTGTCACAGGATGTAAACTGTTCCAAATAAAGCTGCCTTTTGTAAATGTCTGGTGGTGATTTTGTCAATGCCAATGATATTCAGGTGGTGTTCCAGGTTTTTTTCAGATTGTCCCCAAGGTGCCTATTATTATTGGTACAACTTTGCTTTCTTCTGCCACAATAGTTTTATTTCTATATTAAGGCCTTTGTATTTCGTCTCATCCAGTTCTTTCTGTTCTTTTCTGCTGTCTCCAGGTACTGCCACATCCACTAACCAGACATTTCTGTCTGTCTTATCGACAACTCCTAAGTCTAGGATGTTATGTGACAGGTGCTTGTTGGTTTGAAGTCTAAAGTCCCAGAGCAATTTAGCTTCTTCATTTTCTCTTACTTTGTCTATCTTATGGTCCCACCAATTCTTCTTTGCAGGTAAATGGTATATCTTGTAAATGTTTCAGTGCAATATTGTTGCTGCTTTGTTTGTAGTCAGCCTGTTCAGTCTCCTTGCAGCAGTTAACCAGGTGGTCTACTGTTTCTTCAGCTCCTTTGTGGAGATGGCGTTTGCTGTCTGTTGCTGTCTTCTCAATTCTGGCTTTGTATGCCTTTGTTCTTAAGGCTTGGTCTTGTGCAGCCAGAATTAGCCTCTCTGTCTTATTATTACTTATTATTTATTATTACTAGTGTATGGTAGAATAGAATAGAGGTGGAAGGAACCTTGGAGATCTTCTATTCCAGCCACCCGCTCAAGCAGGAGAACTTATACCATCTCAGACAAGTGACTGTCCAGTCTTTTCTTAAAAACCTCCAGTGATGGAGCACCCACAATTTCTGAAGGCAAGTTGTTCCACTGGTTAATTGTCCTCACTGTTAGGAACTTTCTCCTTAATTCCAGGTTGCTCCTCTCTTTGATCAGTTTCCAACCATTGTTTCTTGTCCTGCCCTCTGGTGCTTTAGAGAATAATGTGACCCCCTCTTTTTTGTGACAGCCTCTCAAATACTGGAATACTGCTATCATATTACCCCTATTTCTTCTTTTCTTTAGACTAGTAATTGAGGCAGTCTTGACACCTGGCAATTGCAGTTTTCTTGGAAAGACTTTCAGAAGTGTTTGCTACTGCCTCCTTCCTAGGGCTGAGAGAGAGAGAGATTGTCTGGCCCAAGATAACCTAGCTAGCTTTGAGTGTCAGGCAGGACTAGTGCTGATAGGCTTCCAGTTTGCCTTTAATTATTACATCAAACTGGATTTCATTGAGAAGATTACTTCTGAACTACTGAGAAAATAGAATCCACCCCCAGTTATATAAAAGGATGAATAGCATGCAAAGGGAGCATCTTGACCTATTTTAACAGAAATACTGAAATTATATTGAGAATTACAGAATAACAACCTATCATTATAGCGTATTTCTATTTTATCTATGGAATCTACATAACTTCTTTCCATTGCCTGTGGAGTATAGTTGAAGACTGAAGTACAAAAAGGGAGAACACAGAAGGGATTAATTGGCAGCTTGCTTTGAATATGGAGAAATTGTCCCTCAGCATCATGAAAGTTTTCGATTTGACACCTCCAAAAATGATGTAGGAAACTGCTTTATTGTGCTTTCTGATTAACGTATACTAAGACCTCAGAACAATCATAACCTATCCTCAAGTAGAACATCCAGACATAAAAGATTTTTTACTTCACATTCTACAGGATTGGTACTTTCCCAGGTCCTTTAACATGTATTGATAAAATAGAATTTTTCATAAGGTTCAGATAATATAGAAGCAGACAAAACTTCACCTAAACATTTCAAAGGGAACAGTAACTGAATTCTCCACTTTCCTGAGAGCACTGTTGTATGTCAGAAGATTGAAAAAAGATGAGGTCAGCAGCAGATGCCATCTTTAATAATAACTTCAACTTTCCATCTTAAAAAAAAAACACATCCATTTTTTATGCTTATAAAGGGAGAACACCAATCTATCTGGCACCTTTGACATTGTTGATGTCACATAGACAGAAACTTGTATGAAAAAAAGAAATGAGGTGATATCACATTACATTGGAAGCTAATTTTTGATGCATTTATTTTTGTAATTACTACAAAATTTGATAGTCTATAGTCAAGAAGTTGTTTTTTTAAAAAGATGCACTTTTCTAGTTAAAATTGTATATATTTCTTTCCCATAAATGGCCAAAAAGGAATAACACCAACAACAACAACAACAATAATAATGATGATGATGATAATAATAATAATGATAATAATAATAATAATAATGTTGGAAGGGACCTTGGAGGCCATCAAGTCCAACCCCCTGCTCAGGCAGGTAACCCTATACCACTTTGGACAAATGGCTGTCCAGTTTCTTCTTAAAAACTTCCAGTGTTGGAGCATTCACCGCTTCTGGAGGCAGGTTGTTCCGCTGGCTAATTGTTCTAACTGTCAGGAAGTTTCTCCTTAGTTCTAGGTTGCTTCTCTCCTTGCTTAGTTTCTACCCGTTGCTTCTTGTCCTGCCTTCAGATGCTTTGGAAAATAGCTTGACTCCCTCTTCTTTGTGGCAGCCCCTGAGATATTGGAACACTGCTATCATGTCTCCCCTCATCCTTCTCTTCATTAAACTAGACATACCCAATTCCAGCAACCGTTCATTATATGTTTTAGCCTCCAGTCCCCTAATCATCTTTGTTGCTCTTCTCTGTACTCTTTCTAGAGTCTCAATATCTTTTTTACATCGCGGTGACCAAAACTGGATGCAGTATTCCAAGTGTGTCCTTACCAAGGCATTGTAAAGTAGTATTAATACGTCACGTGATCTTGAGTCTATTCCTCTGTTAATGCAGCCTAGCACTGTGTTGGGTTTTTTTGGCAGCTGCAGCACACTGCTGGCTCATATTTAAATGATTGTCCACTAGGACTCTGAGATACTCTCATAGTTACTACTGTTGAGCAAGGTACCCCCTATATTATACTTGTACATTTGGTTTTTCTTGCCTAAATATAGAACCTTACTTTTTTCACCATTGAATTTCATTTTGTTAGATAGCGCCCAGTATTCTTGGATTATTTAAATAATTATCTTTGTTTTAAAAGTGCAAGCCCCAACTGAAAATTCAAGTTCATTAGCGCAGCAAAAAAACAGTTAGTGAAAATATTAATGGCTTATACATAAGGTTCAAGTTTGATGAATCATGGTGGTGCAGTGGTTACAATGCAGTATTGCAGACCAATTCTGCTGACTGCCAGCAGTTCAATTATCACTGGCTCAAGGTTGACTCAGCCTTCCATCTTTCCGAGGTCAGTTAAATGAGGAGCCAGATTGTTGGGGAAAATATGCTGGCTCTGTAAACTGCTTAGAGAGGGCTGTAAAGCACTGTAAGAGTTATATAAGTCTTTTTGCTATTTGTTGGTTCCTCTTCTGATATCCAGCAATAGTTTAATAGCTTGCACATGGCACAGGTATAAGTCAAAGCAGCTTTTTCCATATTAAAATAGCCACAAACAACCTATACATGTTTACTTGCAAATTATCATCTGCTCAACTCAAAGGAAGTTATTTATCACTCGTGAAATGCTGACTTATGAGAATGAATGAACCAATGCGAATGAGTTATAGAAGAAGTTCACTCTCACAGCATTTGTGCAAGAAAAGTGTCTCCAGAACTACCTGAAAGGAGAAAAATTACAGTGCAGTCTTTTAGACTGATGTAACTGTTTAATTGAAATATATTGTTTCTATGACAGCTATGTTCTCCTAGGTAGCCATCTGTTATTCAATTGCCACCACTTATGTTCAAAAATATAAAGTTCTGGGGATATTGCCAGCTTCATCCTCTTTATTGTTTGCCCTTCTTTCACAACTGCCCACATGGCACAGCTTGGCCTTGAGAAGGATTAAAGAGGCCCTAGAAATGGGGGAACATTCTGGTTCCACCCTCATTTGGCTCTTACCCTCTTTGACATGCAAGCCTGACAAATTTCCATAGAATATAGGCAGCCATTTGTGAAATATATTACATTTGTGACCTCAAAAATATGTCTGGAGTTCAAGCACTGATTTCCCTAGAGAATTCTACATTCTAGAAGTCCAGTACATTCTAAACTAATGCTATTATACCTTCCCCTTGCAAATGTCCATAATCTCTCTGCATACGTAGCTATTTTCCACTTGATCTCTTGCTGGGATCATAATGTCTTTTTCCATCTGACTGAGCTAAATTCAGCCTTTTCCTGCTTTTGACTTTCTAAATCTAGATTCATTCCAATCAGTTCACTGGGCTATCCACTTTGTGAATCTTCCAGCTGCTCTCCACATGCAAAAATTCTGGAATATCAGTCAACAGTTTAGTCGACATCATTCCTAGAATCCAAAAGATAATAAACCTAGTGCCAGGAATATTTTTGTGAAGAATGAGTTTTGGGAGTCAAAGGGCTATCTGTCATGATTCTGTGCCAGCCTGTGTTCCCAACAGCTGAGTCTGGGGAATCTGAGGAGGAGGTGGAGGAGGCATTTGGAGGGCCATCAGGGTCAGAGGGAGGCTCTGATGAATTACAAGACTCACAGTTTGATGAAAAGCCTTGGTCCTCCAGTCATGTTCCGGATGAAGCTCAGCTGTGTGGGGAGAATGAGTCAGACTTGAAGGATTCACACCTATGGACATGATTGATGCTCGTAGACACAGGCAATTGGCTAGAGCAGATCAGCAGCAGTCAATACGACAACTCCAGGAGAGGAGAAGAAGGCATTGAGAAGCCACGCCTTGGGACTGCTGTATAAAAAGTGAAGGTGTGGGCGGTGCTGGTTGCTGAAGGCAACCGTTGCAAGTACTTCATGAGATCATGTTCTGTTGGTACTGCTGGTGACTACTTTTCTGTTTTGCATTGTGTTTCATGTGGACAATTTCCTCCATTTGGATTGTGTTTGCTGCTTTTGTTTCTGGACTATTTGGCAGGTTTGTTACTCATATTAAAAAGGATTTGTTTTCTTTTGAGTCTCCACCCTATTTTCTCAACAGGGGTTTTGTCCTTGTGCCCTTAACAAGGATGGCTATAGGCTGGGATAGAACACTATCATTGAGAAGACCCTCTCTTAAATACTAAGATGATCTTAGGGACACAACATTTGGGACTTCCTGACTTTTACTGCTGCATAATGTCTTGAGTTGCTGTTAAGTGTCTTTAGGATGGGGAAAATAAAAAATATAGTAGGACTGAGATTGAAATAAAAATATTAATATCCCCAACCTGGCCTCTTTGAGATGTACTCAGAAGTTCATTTAACCATAATATTCTAGAAGTGACAGTCCTTGCTTGTCCCTAAAAGACAGTTTTAAGCAGGTTGTCATTAGGGATGTCTTAATAATCAGAGTCCACGACCATCTGTATTGTCAGAGAGCAAACTACAGAACCTCTTGTCCCCAAGCTTCTCTTGATTTATTCATCACTGCTTCCAACTATTTTCACAGCTTTCCTAGGATGATGATAAAGTGTGTGTGTTTTTTGGTGTCAGCCAAGTGTCCACTAATAATTATTTTGGGTGACACATTGAATGATGACCGCAAAATTGAAGTCAAGCTTTACATTGGGAGTAGTGCTGACATATAAATGCCATTCCTTGCCTTGACCAGCCTTTTAAGAAAGAAGAATTTCTGAGTTGCAAAATACAAGGATTAACATTACCAGATAAAATATTAAACATGGTAAAAAAAATAGCCACGCCTACAATGAAACAAAGGGACTTACAGTGTGGCTACAGACAAATACACATATATAGAACATTTAAAAAGAATCGGGATTCCTTTATTCCTTCCACTGTCCAAAAGATAGTCAGAAACAAATACATTTTCACTGACATTGAGATGCATTGTCTAAGTACTATCTGTACTTAGTACAGTTTCTTCCTTTTTTCTTTTTTTTCCATTTTGAATGGATTATATTGACTCTTCGTTACAAGGCAAGCCTAGTGTCATAGAATGTCAACACTTGTGTAGCACAAAATCAAAATGTTTGGTTGAATTCTATTCTAATTCAACCTATTGAGGCCCCTCCTCAAGAAGCCTTCCCTGGACCCAGCTGTTTTGAAGAACTTTCGTCCCGTCTCCAACCTCCTCTTTGTGGGGAAGGTTGTAGAGAAGGTGGTGGCATCTCAACTCTTGCGATCCTTGGATGAAACCAATTATCTGGACCCTTTTCAATCTGGTTTCAGGCCCGGCTACAGCACTGAGACTGCTTTGGTCTCACTGACCAATGACCTCTGGCGAGCCCGGGATAGGGGTCATTCCTCTATCCTGGTGCTTCTTGACCTCTCAGCGGCTTTCGATACCATCGACCATGGTATCCTTCTGCGTCGTCTCGAGAGGTGGGGGTGGGCGGCACCGTATTGCAGTGGTTCTCCTCCTACCTCTCTGACAGGTCGCAGTCGGTGTTGGCGGGCGGACAGAGATCGATCCCTAGGCGCCTCGATCATGGGGTGCCTCAGGGCTCGGTCCTGTCCCCCCTCCTTTTTAACATCTACATGAAACCGCTGGGTGAGATCATTCGGCGACACGGGGTGAGGTATCATCAGTACGCGGATGATACCCAATTATATATCTCCACCCCGTGTCCTTTCAGTGAAGCAGTCGACGTGATGTGCCGGTGCCTGGAAGATGTGAGGGTCTGGATGGGGGTGAACAGGCTTAGACTCAACCCTGACAAGACCGAGTGGCTCTGGGTCTTGCCTCCCAAAGGCCAACTGGATGGTCCATCTTTAGTCCTGGGTTGGGCAAATTTACCTCCCTCAGTGCAGGCACCCAACTTGGGTGTCCTCCTGGACTCACAGCTAAATCTGGAACAACATCTATTGGCTGTGGCCAGGGGGACCTTTGCACAGGTTCGCCTAGTGCACCAGTTGCGGCCTTATTTGGACCGGGAGGCTTTACTCACAGTCACTCATGCCCTTGTCACCTCAAGATTGGATTACTGTAACGCGCTCTACATGGGGCTACCCTTGAAGAGCGTTCGGAGGCTGCAGTTGGTTCAGAACGCAGCCGCGAGAGCGATTGTGGGCGCGCCAAGGTACGCCCACGTGTCACCTATCCTCCGCGAGCTGCACTGGCTTCCTGTGGGTCTCCGGACGCAATTCAAGGTGTTGGTTATCACCTTTAAAGCCCTTCATGGCATAGGGCCAGGTTACTTACAGGACCGCATTCTGCCGCACAGCTCCCAGAGACCGGTGATGTCCCATAGATTGGGCCTCCTTCAGGTCCCGTCGGCCAGACAATGTCGGCTGGCGGGCCCTCGGGGAAGGGCCTTTTCTGTGGTGGCTCCGACCTGGTGGAATCAACTTCCCCCCAAAGTTCGAACTACTCCCACCCTGCCGGCCTTTAAGAAGGCCGTTAAAACCCTCCTGTTCCGGCAGGCCTGGGGCTGATGTCCCCGGGGGGGCGGGATATGATCGGACTCGCGGTATGACTGCTTTATTTTATTGTTTTATCATTGTTTTAACTTTGTACGCCGCCCTGAGTCCTTTGGGATTGGGCGGCATATAAACACTGAAAATAAATAAATAAAAATAAATATTACTTATAACTGATACAACATTGTGATCTGTTTTCTAATATGCCCCAGAATTCCCCCCCCCCCATTTTTCTATCTCATTTTCTTCTTTCTATTTTTTGTTTCAATTTAGAGCCAGCTTCATGACTATTAAATAAATGCAGGCCTCCCTTGACTGGAACTCAGCTCCCCAATACATGGACAAGAATCAAGGTTGATTGGGTTCTGTACCTGTTGTGATTGAGAGATGCTTGACAACATTCTTTTGATTTTCACTTTAATTACAACAAAAAGTTTACAGTGCTTTACAGCCCTCCCTAAGTGCTTTACAGTTCACAGAGTCGCCTAATGCCCCCAACAATCTGGGTCCTCATTTTACAGACCTCGGAAGGATGGAAGGCTGAGTCAACCTTGAGCCAGTGAGAATCGAACTGTTGGCAGTTGGCAGAATTAGCCTGCAATACTGCATTCTAACCACTGTGCCACCACAGCTCTTCCTGTAGCATTTTGTATTTATTGAGAGATAGTCAGGGGACTTGTGAGAAGATATATGGCAGACATTTCAGCCACTTATCTTTTCTGTGTGCCAAACCTGATGGTGCCCTTGAAGTTAAACTGCCATTCTCTAAAGTGGTATAGAATGGTCTGCCTCATCCTCTATGAAAAATAATGTTCAGCTGAAATCCAGCTGGTTTACTTGAAGTCAAAGAGGAATAGAGCCAGCTTGCCCTTGCTTCAAGGAAAAAGTCTGAAATACAAGTTCTGCTTGTTACATCAAAATCTAGGGCAATCACAGTTTTCTCCTATATCAAATGCCAGGGACTTCTAATCATTAATAAATCTTTGTGTTCAGTCTTCTTTCGCCCTCCTTGATTTTCTGCAGGCACCAGAATTGTTGTTTTGCTGATATCAGTAGATACCACGTATTCCACTGACCTGACTGTCTAGAATGCTATGTGTGAAGCAAAAAAAAAATATTTTATGGAATTCTATGAAAGCAGATAAGGTGGGTTTTTTTTCCCCCTCACATAACATACATTGATTTTCTTTGCTTCCTTTCCTCACTTTCCTATGCTGGCAAAAACTCTTCCTACTGGTTCTTTTGTAATTCACAGTACAAAGATGGTAAATACTTTCTTCTCTTAATGTCATTTTTTAATGACAGTTCACAAAAATGTTTTGAAAGTTCTAATCTGGAACCTTTTTTTGCCATCCTCTGTACAAAATGTGGAAGCCAGTACAATGAATGAGAATTCTTAAATGCATTTCCCTTTGAATGTATTAGCAAACAAATCCTTACCATTTGCTTATACTGGAGGAATAATAAGTTCAAATCCACTACAGGTAGTTCTTGATTTATGACCACAGTTGAGCCCAAAATTTCTGTTGCTGACAGTTGTTAAATGAATTTTGCCCTATTTTACACATGGTTGCTAATTGAACCTGGCTTCCCCATAGACTTTGCTTGTCTATTTTTGCAAAAAAATCACATGATCCCAGGATACTGCAATTGTCATAAATACATGCCAGTTCTCAAGCATCTGAATTTTGATCACATGACCATGGGGATGTTGCAACAATCGTAAGTGTGAAAAAAACGGTCATAAATCACTTTTTTGATGCTGTTGTAACTTCGAACGCTCACTAAATTTATTGTTGTAAATCAATGACTACTTGTATTCTACATTATAACAATAATCTTTCAAAGATATTTGCATTTCATGAGTGCAAACTGTGTTAATATAATAACTGGGAATAAAAAGGAGAATGTTTAAAAAAACATAAAGCAAAATAAGGATACTAAAGTCAAAATTAAAACCATGCATATCATTTGTGATATTTTCATATCATTAAGGAGTGGTGCAGTGATTTCAATGATCTATATTTAGTGTTTCTCCTATTTAAATAGGTAAAGAAGAGATAAAAAAGATAGTGAGAGGGGGTGTGGATAAATCCATTTCAATCTGTATTGTAGATCTAAAATGTAATAGTTTTTTTTTAAAAAACTCATATTTCAAGAAATATGATCTTAGTGTATCTAGAGATAAAGCAAAATTAAGTTACCAATAGATGTTGGTTTTATCATTATAGATAACTGAAAAAATAGAAAACCTCATAATCTAAATTTAGAATCACTGAATAACAAATTCTATGCAAAGCCTATACTTTTAGCACTGCCAGAACAGTCATTTAAAACAATGTGATAGGGGGAAAAGTTTAAAGTATGATGTGAACTATTTACGTTACTGTAATTCCTGTTATTAAAACTAAGTTTTGGAATCCTAAGTTTCAGGGAGAAGATACCTGAAGCCTAGATCAAAGTTAAAGACTACAGGCAACACTGTAAACCAAAACCATGAGTATGTTTACCAACTTTGTTGTTCAATTGCCTTTACTTTCCAGAGAACAATGGATCTTCCCTTCCCCATTCCCAATTCCTTTGCTGAAATGAGATATTTTTTGTCTGATCATTGTTTAGGCTGTGGCTTCTCCTCCTGTCTTCCAAGGTGAATCTCACAGCCCACTGTGAGATGCCTGAAGATGTGACGGTCAAGGAACTGGTCAGTGTGATCCCTCTGCCCCTCTAGGGTCTTGGCTTTGCTACTTGTGGCCTCAAAACATCTTTTCTTTTCTGTCCATGCTACTCAGTATTTTGAATACATGTTTGATATTTCCCTTAATCCTATATCCCTTGCAGTTTAGTGTCAATTTCTTAATATAATTGTTCCCTTTTAAAAAGAGATGCCTTATGTTCATATAACCAATATCGAAAGCTTGTCAGAACAACAGTGTTTAAGCTTTTGTTTGGGGCAAGTATCTCTCTTTTTTTTTTTTTCCACCATACACCATACACCCAAACAAACTTAAAATATATAAACATAAATCTTTTCTTTTAACAGAACAGTACTATACATTTTAAGCATTCTTTACATCTTATTTACATTTTACGTACATCAATAATTATGTCTTTTCCTTTCTCTGTTCTAGCCAATTATAACATTTATTCCAAATTTCATAAAATTCTGTTGCCTCCTTGTCTTTTAATTCTAACGTAAGTTTATTCATTTCTGCGCATTCTAAGATTTTGTACATAATCATATCATTTGTGGGAATATTTTCACTCTTCCAACATTGAGCATATGCTATACGAGCTGCAGTCAATATGTGTATAATGATATGTTGGAGTTGTTTTTCCCTCTTTAAATTTATTATGCCCAAAAGAAATAATTCTGGTTTAAAATCCATCTGTATCTCCGTTATCTCCTGTATCCAATCTCTTATTCGTTCCCAATAATTTTTTGCTTTGGGGCACGGCCACCACATGTGATAAAATGTTCCTTCTCTGATTTTACATTTCCAACACTTCGGGTCTATATTTTTATACATTTTAGCCAATCTCGCCGATGTTAAATGCCATCTGTAAATCATTTTATATTGATTCTCTCTGTATGCAGTTGATAGCGTCAATTTGCAATTTATGTTCCATAATCTTTCCCATTCCTCTAAATTTATATTTCGCCCCACATTTTGTGCCCATGCTATCATTGGCCCCTTCACTATTTCTTCCTTTAATTCTATCTCTAATAGGTATTTATAAATTTTTGATAATAGTTTTCCTTCCTTACTTATTAGTATTTTATCAAGTTGATGTGGGGTCTGACTAATTCCAAGTTCTTGCCTATCCCTATTATATCTAGATTGAATTTGTAAATACGGCCACCAATCTATGGGTATTCTTTGTTCCTCCAACTCTTTTACAGGGCTGTAAAACTGGGAAGTAATAATTGGGAGAAATATTAAAATGTTATTAAAATGACCTCATAATTAGATAATTGGATATCTATTTCTGAGCTATCCAACAAAGCATTTTAAATATATTCTATTGTGATTATATATATTGAGAAGTATACATGCCTTGCCTTGCCTTCCCTTCCCTTCCTTCTTTTTGACCTCTGAATATACTGCTAAATGCAATCATCACAAAATCAGTAGCATAGTTTATGGCTATTTTTAGGGGAGAAAGAAGCATAAATTATAGTAGGCTTAATTGTGCTAAAGCTCAGAGACACACAAACTGGTCCCCAAACTCAGAAAAGGGACAGAAAATCCATATACTGTTGACCCTGATCCATTTGTATGGAAAGGATGGCTACACAATACAATCTCCAGCATCCCTTAAGTGTCTGAAACTAAATATTGGTTCTGAGACCCTAATAAAGTATAATTCTCATCTCTTATTCTAAAAAAATAGGGGAGAAGAGGGAAGAAAATTAAAGAAAAAGAAAGACAAAGCCTATTTTTTCATTTCCATAAACTATTAGGAGAATTGGCCAGAATATGACAGCTGTTGAACTTTTTGAGTAACCATCATTTTGAAATTCTAGTCAACCTCTGTTTGCAACAATATAAACACTTATGGCTAATTTTAAATGAAATGCTGACATTCAGAGAATATTTGCTAAACATGTATATACAAAATTCTTTTTCTGCTTACCCTAACATTTTACGATAATTAATTTGCATTACAAATTTAACATGTGGCAACAGACATTCAAGAATCTCAGAAATCTTGCTTCATTTGTCTACAATGAGGACCATGGGCAGAAAAATACAGGAGAATCTGTGCTCCATCTAATTTGTGAATAAACAGACCTCCCAAGCTGTCAGATGGAGATGCTTCCAATTCATATAACTTTTTTTTGTAGTTATATCCAAGATGGATGAAAGAGTTTACAACATAAGAAATGTAAAATGACAGTATCTCAAGATTTCATTTTTAAAAAAAGAAATTTGTTATTTGTCTATGTTTGGAAAACATCCAACTCTTAGGTGTCTATAGTTTCTAATATACAATGTTTTCCCCCAACCAGTACCTGGAGATGCCCATTTTCCCTTCTTCAAAAGGTCCATCCTATTGGGTATATACAGAAGAACAGAAGAACTGAGTTGGAAGGGATCTTGGAGATCTTCTAGTCCAACCCTCTGCTCAAGCAGAAAACCAATACCATTTCATCTCTTAATAAAAGCTTCAATTGCTGGAGCATCCACAACTTCTGGAGGCAAGTTGTTCCACTGATTAATTGTTCTAACTGTTAGGAAATTCCTCCTTAGTTCTAGGTTGCTTCTCTCCTTGATTAGTTCCCATCCATTACTTCATATCCTGCCGTCAAGTGCTTTGGAGAATAGCTTGACTCCTTCTTCTTTGTGGCAACCCCTTAGATATTGGAACACTGCTATCATGTCACCCCTACTCCTTCTTTTCATTAAATTAGACATACCCAATTCCAGCAAGCGTTCTTTATATGTTTTAGCCTCCAGTCCCCTAGTCATCTTTGTTGCTCTTCTCTGCACTCTTTCTAGAGTCTCAACCTCTTAATTTACATCATGGCAACCAAAACTGGATGCAGTATTCCAAGTGTGTTCTTATCAAAGCGTTATAAAGTGGTATTAACATTTGAGTCATTTAAATGATACATTTGCATCACACAGGCAGCCAGAGGCAATGTCCTATTCTGAAATATGTGTAATAAACGAATCAAACAGTTTTACAGGCCATTGCACTTTGAAATAGAGGTGCAAGTCTTTATAACAGCAAATGACAACTGCTTCAAGGATGCAGCATTGCATGTGAGAATATTCATGAATCCAATCATCAGGCCAAAACATTTTTTTACCATCAGAAGTGTAACTACAAGTGTTATTTTTGCTACACAAAATCAAGATGAATCGTTCCCAAGGCAGCTTAAAGTATCAGAGTATCTTAAAATATCCTGAAAATATCTCTCACTGGAAATAAACATTACAATACATGCATCAATAACCTATTTAATGCCTTCTTTGCTTGATAAGAGTTACGTAAGTCTTCTCCTTCATTCTGCCCATGGCTAGAGCAGCCCACCTATGATCATGGCATCTCTGTATCTACATGGTAACATAGTCATTGTATACCATCATTGCTAAACATTAATGTTAGGAAAATATTTGTGTCATGATCTTAAGAAAATTACAAGAAAGTTCAGAGCAGTTTTAAGACTTAGAACTTGTTTAATGGAAGCACACATACTATAAAGGTCATTACTAAGATGTGTTAAATAGCCTCTTCCAACCTGGTTCTACTGTCTTTTTTTAACTTTCCAAATTTCCCACACAGTAAACATTTGGCAATAGAAAACACAAGAGTTGATAAAAAATGTTTATTTTAGGCCATAAGTTTCCCCCCGGTTGCTTTTGAGAAGTATGAATTTTCCTACCTATGATGGCGAGGGCTGAGAATTCTTTGCTGAAAACCAAGTGTAAGAAGTGCATCTGTGTTGGAAAAGGATCCTTCAAAACATTTCTGCATTTTCTCCTTTTCAATAGTTCAGAGACTAAAGATTCTTTATATTATTTCAGCAAAAGGGTAGTGTCCTCAACAGCAATGGAAAGTAGTTTCTCTTGGAGCCCCTAAGTTCTTCATCTCAAAGAAATGTTCAGTTCAGGAGTGGAGTAATAAATGTCACAGAAGAATTGTGTCAGAAAAAGAGTCAGAATTTTCTTTAAATTTGCAGAATGGATTATGGCCTGAGGAAGCTTTTCTTGAACAGAAGGGACAAATTGTCTGAGGCCAGGCTACATACTGAACACACCAAGTCCAGCTTAATGCAATATCAAGACTCAATGACAGATTCTTACAACTTGCAAGGTCTCAAACTATTTTAGCCTTTTCTGGCAAGCTGTGCAATCTCAGCCAGATTATAATAAAAGTATTAGTTACTTTTTATCAACCAGTCTCATTCCATTTAATGAGAAGGAATTACTGGAGCAAGATGTGGAATAATTGTGGAATTGTAATTATTAGTGTGGTGGACGGGCATGTGGCTTTTGTCTAACCTGCAACCTTCCTTGCTTCTCATGGTTCAGTTAGATTCTACATATAACAACTCCCCAACTCAGTTCTAACAAAACATGCGAAGTCTACCATGTGAGGCCAAAATTCTGAAACCTTTCAGGAGATTGGAAGATATGATAGTTCTAATTCCGCAATATTTTCAATTTGCCTCAAAAAGTGTCTAACTTCTCACATCTGTTTGGTTGGTGACATAGCCACTATGGAGGGAAAGAGGAATTAATAAGAACTGCTTCCTCTTCCATTTTACAGCATCCTGTAAGTAGAGGTCTTCTCACAAGAACTCATGGAGTTTCCTTTAAAAGAGAAAGAAGAAGGATAGCATTTATGTACAAGGCACTCCATTTTGTTTCCATAGAGTAGTTTAATTGAGGGAAAGCACTATGTAATTATATACATGTTGCATTGCAAATTAAAGTGGAAAAAAATACAGGAAGGAGCTATTTTAGACTATATGCTTTAGATATGTGCAATGAACAAAACACATTTTACACTGATGAGATTTTAATTAGACACATTTCCCATTAACTAAGATTAAGAGTTAGAATTCATCTTTTTTTTTCCTCCTTGAAAATGTGATGGGGTGATGAAAAAGAATGACTGAAAAGGATCATTAGCACAAAAAGTTTTGCTGTATCAGGGGATATGCTAAATAACATCTAAATAAAGCAAAAACACTCCCCTTCTTTTTCTGGCCCCTGCCTTACTGATTTATTTCATGCTCATAAACCCAAACAAGAAACTGAGTGACTGTTTAGGTACAGAAATTTCTTTTAAATATTTATAGGGTGCAGAACTTCTGAGGAATTTAGAAGCGGCTTTGTAAATCCTTAAAGTTTTGTATGTCGTGGAAATATTTGCATATCAACTTGAAGGATTTCCTGACTTATTCAAGCCATCATGACTGGACTGAATGGATAAATGTGCGTGCATATTTTATATACATCTTAGGTTAGTATCAATTTAATATATTTTTATTTATTGTAATAAAGCAGCCAATGAGACAATATTGTTCGTCCTTTCAATTCAGATGCCTGGATCAACATATAAAACCAATATGCATGCATTCTATTTGTTGGCTGGCCTTCAAAAAAAGAATAGTAGCTTTGTATTCAATAAACAAAAACTATCTCACTCTTTCAACAATATCTTTAAAAAGGAGCTACTGTGAAAGTTTAATAATATGAAGTGATATGATGCAGAGGATTAATCAAATAGTCTTTCGGCTACCTGACACATGCCCATCATCTTTACAACATGCTTCTGATGTATTATCTTGCTGCAGCAAAGTTGGACAATACAATTTATCAGTAGCACTTGGTCAATGCATGTCAATAAGTTCATAATAAAAATGTTATTGCAGTAGAATATGAAGTAGTTTTATGAACAAAAACTATCACAGAAAAATATGAGAATTGTGACTATATTATTCTGAGTAAAAATCATATATTAAATAATTAGATGAAACAATACAGAGTATTTGGTCTCAAAATAGTTATATTTCTGATAAACACTCATACCCTGTGGAATATTCTAGCACCAGAGGTGACAACTGCCCCTCCCTTTTGGCCTTCCTGAAGGGCATTAAACCTTTCACCAGTTACTCTGCAGCCCCAAAGCTGCAGGTAGCTAATAAGAAGATAAGAAGACTTCATCCCCATCCCGTCCATCTCCTAGACCTCTTAGTTTCAATTTTAGCATAGTTTTTAATAATATTTTAATCTTGGTAGTTTTAATGTTTTAATGTTTTAATTATTTTTACCTGTTTTATAACATGTAAGCCTCCCAGAGTCATCTTGTAGGGAAGATGGGCAGCAAAAAATGTAATAAATAAATAAATACCAATGCCCAATAAGAACCAATGATACAAGGAAAGATGACTTAACCCAGATGGGAAAAAAACTTACAGGAAATTCTGGACATGGAAAAGACAAACAACACTTTAAGATTACAAAATAAGTTTGAGGACAAGAAAAAAGATTTGGTGAAATGGATTTTGCTAGGAGAACTACGAGAACTTGAGAAACAAAAAATAGTAAATAAAATCAAGAAAGAAAGAAAGGAAAAGATTCTCAATGAATACGAAGGGGTGAAACCTTTCTATAAAAACACCTTACCTGTTTTGCTTTTTGTACCGGCAACAACATTTATAAAATTATGGGAAGATTCTTTGATTCAGCGAAGCATATTGAACAGGAAAGATGTTGGGCAAAAAAAACCAGGCTAAAGTGAGAATTAAGAAATTAGATTATGGGAATTACCAGAGGGAATATTTAAAAATTAAACATTTGTTTGAATATGGTTAAAGAAATAGAAAGATTTTGAATATAAATGAAGATTAGTTTAAGAAGGATGAACCCCTCAAGTAACATAGTATCTTCTCTCTTTTTTCTTTTGTGTTTGGTTTTTTGACATGAGAAATATAAAAATATTGGGATGGTTTATATAAAAAATATTTTCTCTGTTTTGTCTTTTTTTCTTATTTTTCTTTAAGATATGAAAAATGTAAAAATGTGATGGCTTGTATGAGAAAAAAGACTTAAATACTTAAGTGTAACTAATTTTGAGAAAATCTTAACTAGTAAGAACACTTTGAATATTGTGGAGAAAACAAATTTAAATAAGAATTTTGTAAACAGGATCTATGATGAGGTAATCAAGATGATCAATGAAAAGAAGCTTTATATTGATGTGGTTATTATTTGCAGAAACATGAGAAAAATGTCTATATATAATTGTCATTTATTTAAATAAGAACTGTATTAATTTAAGTTGGCAAAAGAGAATATTATTGGAAGAAGAGGAAATCAAAGCTATTATATGGACTATAGAATTATAGAAATTAATTGTTATTGACTGTTTTGTAAACACTAACCCAGACAACACAGTTTACCAAATATTAAGGTGTATGTTAAAAATCAATAAAACATATTTTTTTAAAAAAAAAGAACCAATGACCATGGTAGCTGCCTTCTTAAGGAGCTGCTTTCTTAGGGACTATAGCTATTGATAAATTTTCTTTAATGGTTATGCAAACTGTTTGTGGTCTAGAATGCCATTATATGGAATCTCAGAGAAATTCTTCCTGCTCTAAAATCTCACTACACAGTATAAAGAAAATATCTGTAGACAAAGAAAGGCAGCTGTATGGTAGAGAGCACAGCAAGAGCACATTACCCGGGTCTGAGTAATATGTCTTCAGATAACAATTATCTAATAAAAATTCTATGACTTTTAATCAAAATGCATTAGTTTTTCCACTTAATTTGTGTTTAGCTTTCTGGTATCGGACCAGGTATGTGGTCATATGTGATTGGCTTTAACCAATCAAATGGAAGTAGCTACCTTGTTTATAGTATTAGAAAAAGATTTTCAATATCTTTAAAATGGACAGTCCATAAGAACAATTTATCATTTTCTGAAATCAGATAAACTTAATATTAGAAACATCAGTTATAAAGTGGGATGGAATTTACTTTAACTTTTATTCTTTTTAAGCATACAGTCTGTTTTCAGTTCATTAAATTTTCTAATCTTATGGGTTTAATTTTATTTTAATTTTGAAATCCTTTAAAATGAAAGTTTCTATTAATTCTTCTCTTAGTTACTGGAATATGCAGTTAATCAAAGGGAATGAAGGTAAACAAGAACATATATAAATCAGTCAGACTATATAAAAAATAATATTTTCAAATGCATGCCCATATAAGAACATTTTACCACGGTCCTTAGGCAGTCTTATCACAGATGCAATCAAGATTGTCTAGGCTGAAAAGTTTAGTTTGCTCTTTGCATCTGTTTTCAATAAATAGATGAAGTCAGCATTCCCAGAAACCAAAATATTTTTAACCCAAACTCAGATTTGTATACAAGAAACAGAAACAACTTACAGCTTAACTTACATGATCCCATTCAATTCCTCCACTATTTATACAAAGTAGCCTCAAATACGCAAATACATGCCTTGGAATTGCACGATGATTGATCAACTGGAGAGGAAGAAATGGCTACTTCTTTTTTCCACAGCAAGAGTTCGCATCTTTATAAATAAATTACACTTCTGCATTATTTGGTCAACAGCAGAGTTATTGTAAGAGGCTTCATATAAAATAACAATTGCACAGCAGTAATGTACTATAGGCTATTTGTACCTTAGTGCTGGAGAATTAGAGCTATCCATATGTATGCTTAGAGATACAAAACATTTCCTCATGAAAACCTGTGCATAATTCAGAAAACAGAAAACAAGGAAGGCAAGTAAAACAGTCAGACAAAGATGTATTAGCTACTTTTGCATAGGTTATCTATGTTTATGATCTAACGTCTGCCTCCAAAGTAACCATGGCATCTTCATGTGCAGTGAAGACATTTGTCAATACCAATAATAAGAGGGCAATAGAAGAAGGGGACAACAGAGAATGAGGTGGCTGGATGGAGTCACTGAAGCAGTAGGCGTGAGCTTAAATGGACTCCAGAAGATGGTAGAGGACAGGAAGGCCTGGAGGAATGTTGTTCATGAGGTCGCGATGGGTCGGACACGACTTCGCAACTAACCACAAAAATAAGATGTAGTTAATAGAAAAAAAAATATCAGGCAGCAAGACAACTTTTTAATGAAATGGTGTGTGTGTATGTATACACACATACACACATATATACACACATATACATACATACATACAAATGTTTGTATGTATACAAACACACACACACACATAAACAGGAAATAGATGAAACCTTCTACATAGAAGGGATAGATAGGGATATATCTCTATCTATAGGGACAGACAGACAAATAGATGATAGGGATATAGATAGGGATATGACACCACCTATCTCCTGTCTACAACATAGTCCTTTCAGCAGTTCCAAGGAGGTTCCACACCCGTTTACACTCTGATTAAGATGACCCTGAGGGCACAGATAAACCCACAAGGCGACTCAATAGCTCTCAGAGAGCTAATGTCCCACATTCAAAGTGCTAACAATCAGATGACTGCAAGGAACATAAATCCTTCCATTCTCTAGCATTCAGTAAGAACTGAGGATGCTTCTTGGATGTGAAGCAAAATGTCTTCAAGAAAAAAAAGTCTAGTTCCCTTCTGAAAAAGCATCTTAGGGGCATCCCTATGTAGCTCACCATTGTGAATATTCAGTTTCATTTGTAATATAGTTTAAAGAAATACGTAATAATGAGAACAAATTTTAAATAAGAATTCTTTATCAATACTATGGGGATCATAATAACTTTTTAAAAGCAGAAAACTATACACATTATATGACATATTAGTTCTTCCTGCCTCAATCTAATCTCTAAACTAAATGGAACTGTTATCATCATAGGTGACTCCAATGTGTATTGAAAATAGCACTAGCACTAGCACTTAGACTTATATTGTGCCCCATAGTGCTTTACAGCACTCTCTGGAAGATTTACATTGTCAGCCTATTGCCTCCAACAATCTGGGTCCTCATTTACTGACCTTGGAAGATGGAAGGATTTGAAGGCTGAATCAAACTTGAGCCCTGTCAGGACTGAACTCCAGACTGCGGGCAGAGTTTGCCTGCAATACTGGATCCCTTGATAGGAAGATAGAAAAGATAAACAAGTTTATTACTTGGTGCAATCAATTGCCATTGTGTGTTCAATATGTTAAGAGATTTCATTCCTACTTGTGTAATGTTATATTCTACTACAGTTATAACCAAAGGCCAAACTATATTATATTCTTAAAAATGCAGCAAATTCCAGAAGATAATTCGACAGCATATTTCCTCCTTCCAAATGAAGTTTCTTAACCAAAATGATGGTTGTAGCATTTTATGTCCCACATGATTACATAATGAAAAGTGCTTTCATTATGAAAATGTATTACATTAAGACATTTGTATTATTTTATTTCTTCTTGGAGCACATTTAACTTATTAACGCATATCACGAATGAAGTAAGTCTGTTTACTACTATTCTCAGAAATGGAACATGTTTTTTGTTAGATTCATCTATATTAAATTTGTATTGTGGACAGAAAACTATTTTTATTGATGAAATTTTAATTAACCATATTTTGGCATCAGCAGTGAAACATGAACACCATATGTCTTCAATACACTCTGCTGCACCTGTTGACTTTTACATTCCAAGAAAAAACAATGTAGAAAAGGAAACATACTTTGTAAGAACAGGATAGAAAAATAGGTTTGCATTCAATACATGTATCACAGTTTAGAAATTTAAACTCGATCACTTCCGAATATATCACAAGAAAGAACTTTCCTCCAAATTTTCTTTATGGGATTGGACTTTATTGAGTTATCCACAGTTGCACTTGCACACATTTTTCAAGCTGAAATGCTCAAACATGTTAAACTAAGATACCTTACGAAGCCAGAAGTACAATCCTAGTCCTGTTTCCTCGGAGATAACATGCAGTAAATTCAGTGGAAAATGGCAGGAAAGTGAATTAGCATCGCTAGTGAAGATGAGAGTTACCGTATATGCCGGCGTATAAGGTGACTTCCGCAAGCGCTAAAATCGGCGCCAAAGATGGGGGTCGTCTTATACGCCGAGTCATCTTATACGCCGGAAATACTGGTAGTTTCCGGCGTATAAGACGACGTTCTAGGAATGCAGCTCGGTGACAAAGATGGGGGTCGTCTTATACGCCGGGTCGCTTTGTACGCCGGCATATACGGTATACTCCAGCACATCTGGAAGATACTGGGTTAAATAAAAGTAGGAGTTACTACCACTGAAACCAGTTCTGAGAAACCATACAGTGATTAATGATCTAATTCTCCTAAAACCAAAGTTATAGCTTTTTTTTCCAAAATGATTGATTTTTTTTCCCCACAGTAAATGCCACTACTAGGGTCAAACCAGAGCATTTTTTTTTAATTAAACAGGTATAAAATGGGTGTGTATCGCATTGGCTGATATACTAAATTTATAAAGAAGGAAATGGGAATAAATGTCCCTATGTTTTTTTCCAGGCTGACCACTATTTATTGTAATATTTTAAAGGTTTTCTTTCCTCCTAGCTCAGATGAGGTCAAATAACAAATGCAGTGTTGTGCTGATGCAACACAAGCCACACACATTTTATGCCTCTGTTGTAATACTGGACACATATACAAAAGGGATACAGTATTGCTTTTGTCATTTTGACAGAAATACAAATCCTACAGAAATCTTTGCCATTCAAAAATGGACAATGCAAAAAGTACAGGTTTTAACACCATTTGTCCCCTGTTGCATTTAATGTAATACAATTTAGTTTTAAAAGAAGATTTAAATACACTATTGGAAACCATAGATTCTTGAGCACTGTGAAACCTTTCTGGTTGTATTGTATAAAATGTTTAACTTGATCAGTTAGGGATCTCATATGCTAAATTAAGTCATTTAATCTTATATATGTATGTGGTTTGTCATGTTGTATGAATCAAATCTTAATGTTGATATCATTGATAATGGTGGTATTATAATGTCTACTTTGTCCTCTGACAATGCTATGATGCTCCAAAAGAGTTATTCTTCATTATTAATCTTGAATCACTCATTTTACTGAGAAATGGCTGCTTTTTAAGGTTTTTTTTAGTACATTCACCGTCCAGAAAGAATCAAGTAAACACAATTCATTATTCTGAAAAGCAGTTCTAATGCTCCCTGTTGAATTGATTTAAACTACTAGTCAACATCCTTTGATCTGTGACAGCCTTCAGTTTAATCTATGGGCTATTTTGAGTCCCCCTTTTTTCCCTTGGTATCTTTTTTTTTCTGTTATTTACAGACATGAAGTCTTGAAAAGACAGCATCTATTCCTGATTTGATTGCCCAGTTGGTAAGTTTCATAGCATGCTGACTTCTGTCATCACCTGCAGATTATGGTGACTAAGCTATAAATCTTTCTGAAAAGTACTCATATGTATTAAATCATAGTTGTGTTTTCCAATCATACTATTGTATCCTAATTTCAGTTGACAGAGATAGGATTACTGTGCTACTTATTCCTGATTATCTCTCTATATATCTCTTATGCAAAGTGATAAATTGCACTCGGACAAAAAAAATTATCCTGAATTTCTATAGCAAGAAGAATTCTTCCTGCTCCCCAAATCTCAATATAAAAATTAGAATATGAGATGTTTTTGCACTAGTGCAATTCTCTTTCCACATGACAGTATGTATATTTTACCATATTTAGCACAATAACAATTGGAGAAAATAGTTGCACATAAAACCTCTCACAACTGCAAACTGGAATACCTCTTAGTATTTTAATCAAAGCATTGCATAGAAGGAAGCATTTATAGCATATCATTCAAAACAAAAATCCCCCCCCCCAAATGTCACTGTTGTTCCTTTGTCATGTGCTGTTGTTGTGGGGGTGTTTTGTTTTGTTCTGAGTTTTAAATATTTTAACAATTGTAAAACACCCAGAGTCACTATAACAGAATCAGCCAGATTTTTAGATTTGGCATTTTTATCCACCTATCAAGTACTTCCAAGGGACTGGGATAGGCAGATGTTATTGTTTGATTCTGTTAAAAGTATCCTACAAGATAGAAGTTGTTCCAAGAAAAGCTGCCTTTTTCAATTGATCGATGGTGACATTTTCAATTCCGATGGTGTTCAAGTGGTACTCCAAATGTTTTGGGATTTTACCCAAGGCACTATTGGTATTAACTTCACTTTCTTTTGTTCAAATCATTCTATTTTTATTTGCAGGTCTTTGCGGTTTTGTGATTTTTCTCCAGTTCTTTCTCTTCTTTTCTGATTTCTCTCCCAGGTGCTGCCATGTCCACTATCCAGACTTTTTTTTGTCTTTCTTATTGACAGTTGTTAAGTCTGGATTGTTATGGGGCAGGTGCTTGTCTGTTTGAAGTCTAAGGTTCCAGAGTACTTTAGCTTTTTCATTTTATATTACTTTATTTGATTTGTGGTTTCATCAGCTGTTGCTTGCAGACAAATGTTATTTCTTGCAGATATTCCAGTGTACCATTGTTACTACTGTTGGTTATAGTCAGTCTATGTAATCTTCATGTAGCAGCTAACTAAATTGTCCACTGTTTCTTCAGTTTCTTTGCAGAGGCGGCATTTGTAGTCTATTGCTGTCATCTCAAGTCTGGCTTTGTATGCCTTTGTTCTTAAGGCTTGGTCTTGTGCAGCCAGAATTAACTTTTTTGTCTCTTTCTTGGGCAAGCAGAATGGACTAATTCCATCTGCACATTATTATTATTATTATCATCATCATCATCATCATCATTCCTAACTGGGGAAATGTTCCATTTCTCATATTATGGGAATACAGTCATTTTCTGACCTTCACCTGTACTGTTCCAACAATGCAGAAAACATTCCTGCGCAAAAAGCCATGTACTGTAAATTCTGTGGCTTGAATTCATTTACATACTATCATGGTTCTTCCTATATTAATTAAGAAATTCTATGTTGGTAAAGTATCATGTGATGAATATCTGTATCTCAGCTCTCAGCATTCCCTAGACAAAGACAAGTTGTAAAATATTGCCTTATCTAAATATTGATTTCTATAAATTTGAAAGACAAAAAATAAGTTGATTTTTTTTTCTTTGGAGTTTACTTAAAGAACATATCTTCATCTGTAAGGATTTATTCATAGTACATTAATAATCATTGAATAGGAATAATGTGAGCCACAGATAATAATTGCTGTAAGAAGCTGGATTCTTTTACATCTAACACCCTTTTAAATCTAACATTCCTTTAAATCTAACATTTTAGATAAATTTGAAACATCTGAGCCCAGTTAAAATGGCTACTTTCTCTTCTTATCCCTCCCTTTTGTAATAAAATCTCATTTGCAGAAGAACATTTTAGCTTAAGAAGGGAATGAAAAGTAGGCTGAAACCAGGAATGAGTTTAGTTAACATAAGAAAAGATTACTGGACTAAAGGATTTCAGAAAAAGACAGTAATTGTTATTTCCAAATTATTGAGTAATTATGAACTCATTTCCAGAAATCAGCTGAGGTCTTCTTCTTCAACCATAGAAATATCATGATTCATTTATGCTAAAACAAATAAGCAAACTACATTATGATGTACATTGGTTTGTATTCTTGATTTGTGTTGGTCACACAATTACAAAACTCTTAATCTCTGTAAATAAAGTATGTACTGTACATTAAGATGACAAAGGAGTGTTATTCAAGAGACAACCATGTGTCCTTTATAAGTAAAATTCAATGTTGAATTGAATAAATAGCTTTTAATTTATGTTGTATGCATATACATATATATTGTTGGTATAGTCAAACTGATATGCTTGGTATGATGTTTACCCAGAGAGCTAGAATTTTTATTAATCGAAGGCTCATCTACAAGTGCAAAATGTCACTGCTACTCTGTTCAGTGGTGTTTTTTCTTCAACTATGGCTTTAGTTTTATGAAGTCTTGCCTCTAAGGATGTCTTTATGAAATTATAAAGGAAGGGCAGAAAAGATGCTTAACTATGATCAAGACTTCATCATAATTCTTCTTGAGTCCAATCCACTATTCCAGCTTTGTTTCTAATGATCAGAATTGCCCAGGTATTAATTGCCATGAAGATACTTGCTTCACTGAGTTTGGACTTCAAAATCTTCTTCATTCTCCTGATGCATTCACTTCTAATCTTCTTGATTTCAGTGTGCTTGATGTTGTCAGCTTAAAGAATGCCCAGGTATTTGTAGTCATCCTCTTTATCCAGATCTTAATATTATTTCTAAAGAGGATCTTGATTCCTTCAGATTTTACTGTTTTCCCCTGTTGATAGCAAAGTTGCATTTTTGTCCAGGCCAAACAACTTTGCAATATCTTGGCTACATATATGAACAGTGTTGAGCAGTGATGTTTATATTATTTGATAGCCTGACCTGATTTGTTCAGTATTGTTTACAGAGGAGTCTATGCAATGTTACCTAGTTAAGGTAATGAAACATCTGCAAGAAAACAAGCAAGGTCAGAGAGCACCAATGACCCCACATCTCAACCCCGAGCTACAAATATTTTCCTTCATTGGTAGTCTGTGCAATGACAAACTGTAATGGTGATAGTGAATTTACTTGAAAAATTCCTGTCATGATATTAACCTATCCCAGCCTAGTACCATTGACCAACAATCATGTCTTCCATTTTGCCATTGATCTTTACACAAAGCTTCTGATGGTTCTACTGACTCCTGTTATTTCTATGATAATTGCAGAATCCCAGGTTCCCATGATTGTCATTTGTGACCTCCCCAGCCAACTTTCAACAAGCAAAGTAAGTGTGTGTGGGGGGGAGTGTTCATTTAATGACTGTGTATTCACATACAATTGCAATTATTTGCTTAATAACCGTAGCAAAAGAGGAGTAAAATTGGGTGCAACTCACTTAACAACTGCCTTGTATAGCAAATAACCCAACTGTGGTAATTAAGTTGAGGACTACCTGTAATCTATTCTTGGTAAATTTGTTTCGTTTGGTCAAGTGGCTAAGGCGCCAGGCTAGAAATTAGGAGACAGTGAGTTCTATTCCCACCTTTGCCATGAAAGGTAACTCTTTTTTCAGCCCAACCCACTTCCCAGGATTGTTGTTGTGAAGAAAATAGGAGGAGGAGGAGGAAAGAGTATTAGATATGATTACCACCTTGAGATATTTATAAAAATACTAAAAGTGAAGTAAAAAATAATAAAATAAAACCTTCCTATTTGAGAGGAATAATACTGGGGCCATGGAATCCATGAGAGAGCCGGACAAAAACAAACAAGATGGTGGTCGCAGTAGCACAACTGAAGCATACCTCCTTAAATATGCATGCTACATCAATACATGTACACACATAGAAAGGGCTAAGATCATGCTTCTGTGACCACCATCTTGCCAGTTTCAGATATTGTTGATTTAGGAAATGGGAACAAAGTTCTTCTTTTCAGCAAAAACTATGTTCTCATTTGGGAAAGAATAAATTATTAATCTGATGACAACATTATTGAGAGCACATAATTTTACATTAAGAAGATAACTCAAAGTCGAATGGCAACTGAAATATATATTCCTTCTATACCTGCTTATATCAGAAAGTACAGCACATCTGAAATATTTATAGTTCTAAGGCAACCGTTTATGTTCAAGCCAAAGTTTCACAATAAAAAAGGTTATATTACAAATGTCTATAATAAAAATGGAAAATTTGGAGAAGAAGTTTTGTTATTTGTTAAGCTCTAATATTTAAGATAAAAGCAATTGCTTTTTAGGCAAATTTTATTTCAAGTGTGATTTATGGGATCAAATTCATTTCAGTGAATGGAGGAGGAGAGTTTGCATAAAATACCGTGTCAGACCCCTTAAAATTTAATGTTACAGACATTGCTTCTTATAAATTCAGTTTCTGAGCTTGCAACATTATTACTGTCAAAATGTTAATATCAGCCGCCTGGAAGTGTAATAGCATAATGCTATAAATGTCTTTTATCTATATTGATTTTAAGAGATGAGCCTGCTTAGAAAATCTTAGACCTCTATCTATTGTATATCTCCAATTGTCAACCTATCTTTGATATATTTTAGCCATTGAAGTAGTTTTGTCCTGGGACAGTTTTCCCAAAAATGAATATAACAAAAGGGATTAATCATTCTCTTCCCCATGGTGTGATACCATTGCTGGGAACTAGACCCCCAAAAGTGGTACTTACAGTAAAAGGGAAATGACTGGCTATGTTAACTTGCCAAGCCTGGCAACCTGGACTGTTTTTCTTCCTCTCTTCTCGGTCAATATAGATTATCTTGGAGATCAAATGCTGTTCTCATTTACTCATTTTAACTGTATTTGCCTTTGTATAGAAAACACCAGCAGCAATATCTGATTGCATATTTTCACAAGTAATGTGAAAATCTGAAATATTATCTTTTTACTCAGAGTGCGAAAAAATACCCTAGGGCAATTTGCAAAATGTAAAATATAATATGTTTTCCCCTTATAATTTGTCCTACAGAGGCTCTACATAACATGATCTTTAATCCAACAGGGCTAATATTTACTAATAAGCCACTCTGCATATCATTATCTTTAATCCAAAGGGGCTAATAAGTCACTTATGGTGTCAATCCTACTTGATTTTAAGCTAACCCAAAATTATCAAGCACCAATTGTGCAATATTTCCCTTTTATTAAGACTTTTATCCTAATGCTATTTAATTATTTATACGCATGCACACACACACAAGCACGCACACACAGACACACACATACATACCTCAAGATGGCAAACATACTAATGTACTTTTCTTCCCCTGTTTTCTCTGCAACAGCCACCCTGTGTGATGGATTTAGATGAATAAAAATGAATGGCCCAAAGTCACCTGGTTGGGTTTCATACCTAAGATGGGACTGGAACTCCCAGGCTCCTGGTTTCTAGGCCAGCACCTTAACCATTGTATCAAACTGACCCTGCTTCTTTAATGATTAAACTGATACAGCCACATGTATCCAAATTAGAACAGGACTATTTTCTAATCACGTATGAGTTGATTGAAGCTACACTTATTTGTATGTGTGTGTAAGAAGTGTAAAGCTATTTTTTTCTCTCTAATCTCTGGTTTCTAAAATTTTATCCCGCTGGCTTAGCTTTCCAAGTTCCAGAACAGGCACAATAAGCAATTTAAATCACTATCCATTGATAGAATGTTCTGACTAAACAGAAGAGTTGAATGCAAACAGTTTGAAATATTTAACATAAAACAGCAAAGATATATATGGGACATTGGAAAAGGTGTGTTTAACAGTAAAACCAAAATACAATTTCACATGTGACAGGAAGACAGGAAAAATCACTTTACTGTTAAAAGAAGTAACTTGTGATGGGATATGATCACTATGAACAGACATAGGACCCTTATATGAGCCTTAAACTGTCTTAAACTGGCTGGCAATGAAGACTGATTAAGAAATATTTATGGCTTCAACCATGTCCTTTGCCTTTATTACAGTGACAATCTGAAGTCTGAATATACTTACTATGACCTCTGATTGATGGGCTTCTATGGTCTAATCTACACATATCTTTGTCTGGAAAGCAAGTACCAATTACTTTCTTTTCTTTGGGTTGGTTTTTAAGAACGTGTGGTTGCCTTTGCTTTACATGACCAATTTTCTGTTTATTCCTCTCATACTTGATACATTTCAAGTATTGTTCATTGGTCAGCCAGAACCAAGGAAGAGGAAGAAATATTCACTACTTTACATTTCTTCCTATCATTTGGACTAGAAGTTTCAACCCACCCCACTTTGCATCTTAAGAAGACAGAATTCTTGGAATAATTCTTCCAACAGGAATCCTTTATTAAGAGAAAATGGTTGCAGGCGTTCTAGACAGGACTTGGGGTCCAAGCTCCCCAATTCAAGGTTTTAAGGGGTTCCCCAGTAGCCCCACCCAATCAATCCCCTCTTTCAGCGACAGTCTCAGGCATTACACTTCCACCCCCTTTTCATTACTGCCCGGCTGGATGGAGACTTCAAAGAAACTACATGAAAGGAAATGGCCCATTCTTATGGTTAGTTCTTTTGCAATACACACATTCAGTTCCTTAGAAGTATACTGAAGGAAGTGAGGGCCATAAAGCCCCTTTGTTCTCCCCCTTCTCTCCCTCTTATGGCAGAATCCAGAGAAAGCAGAATTGGGGTTTTCTCTATATGATAACTAAAGATGAAATATTATAAGTCAGGGTTTCATTGTTCTGGTGAAATAAAGATGGAGACTTCATGGATTGAAGTCTCTTCAGAGGAAAGCAGATATCCCAGCAGCTCATGCTCAAAAGTTTATCAAGGGTAGTGAGATTTGACAGGGAACATTCCCACCACACTGCACAGTAAAAACTGGATCACAGCAGACCACATAGACAGCACTATTGTATCAGTATAAATAGGAAATGACAACTTTTGATGTGTAGTAGGAAAATGCAGAAGGTGAAACTGTAAGTAGAGGATAGCAATAGCACTTAGACTTACATACCATTTCACGGTGCTTTACAGCCCTCTCTAAGCAGTTTACAAAGTCAGCATATTACTCCCAAGAGTTTGGGTCTTCATTTTACCATCCTCAGAAGGATAGAAAGCTGAGTCAACCTTGAACCGGTGTGTTCCTACCCTTGAAAAATATATAGGAATGAGGGAACTTGGTTGTGTAGATCAACCTGTAGAGTTGCTAACTCAACTGCTTAGACCACCATTCTCCATACATTCCATATTCTTAAATTATTACCTAGTAAAACAGTTGTAAAAAAGGTTATTTGTGTCCCTTTGAATCAATGCAATAACTGCATTGTATCTGCAAGTACAATTGCAAAAGCAATTCTTTTTCTTCTATTTCTGACTGTTTGCATTCTTCCAGGTGAATTCAAAATTCAAACATGGAGGGGGTTAAAGGTAAGCGATCTTTGATGATAACCGCTTACGTTATAGTGAATGAAACGGTGCTTAGATCATCTCTATTCTACACCATACTTAGCATATTTATTCATCTAGTCATGCCTATCAAGCCAAAGAATAGATTATAACTTAAAGAAACATTCAAAAGCCTCAATAATAAAATCTTTTATTTATATTTTAAATCATTGGTTATACTGAGCATAGCCAGAATAATAAAAGTTATTAGCCTTGTCAAAGTTACTACAATATTTTAATATGAGATTATCCTTTCACAGAAAATAAAGATGCTATTTTTCTCTAGCTTATTATGGAAAGAAATATTTTAATCATTTCAGCATCTTAAAAGATTGCAAAGAAAGTTTTATTTTTGAAAACATGAATATCTTTATGGTGGATAATTTAGAATATTACATTTTTATTAACAGATTACTATCAACTAATTCATGACTGCATATGGTATGAAATGAATGACGAAATTCAGTGCAGACTACTTAATAATCCTTGAACACAGATTGTCTGCAACTTCTAATAACTGGAGACATTGTGTGCTATCACAACTAAAGAACTATCCATTATACAGTCATTTATTTGATATTAGATTCCCACATGTTCTTGAAAACCAAAACGGTATAAAACAAAATATAACCCTCAAATTAACGACATAACAGTCTAGACAGAAACTGATAACCCTGAGTTCCCTAGAGCAAGAAATGAAAGACTGCTATGGTACTAAGAGATACCACTCTTAATAACCATCAGAATTTTGCAATGTTTATGAAGGATGAGACTAAGTTGCACTGTTAATTTACCCCAGGATAAATTGTATGTGAAGTTTTATTTTGGCATAAAGATAAATAGAACTGAATTGAAATTCTACTATCTAAAGAATATAAAAAGCAATTGTGGTTATGTTTATCTATCAGAACAAATACAAAATCACTTTGGTAATGTCCTTTTTTTAGGATCAACAAAAATGACCTAAACAAGTAGCCAGATATTATCAATATCAGATCCATTGCCCAGATAATCTTAATATGGCTTGGTGAATATGACTTTTGGATCATGAATATGATTTGGGGTTTTGGTGTCCATTAAGTCAGTGTTGAATTTTAGCATCTGTCTATACCAGTCCTTGCAGATTTCTTAACATCTTTAGAAGACTTGGTTTAGAAGTCTTCTTCCCAGGTTTGAAGAAGACCAACTGCCTCAGAACCACCTGCTGATTTTATGCTTAAGGGTTAGGGTTAGGGCTAATGGTGTCCTCATTTCTATCCCAGTAGCTTTAAATACTTTTGTCAGAATTATAAATGATATCAGATTTTAGCTTATATTTAGAGCTGATTTGTGAATTGTAGTTCCTCCAGTGAACTTAGTGCAGCTTATTCCAAGTAAATATGCCTAGCAAAATCCCACATATATGTAAGTATTGGAACTATGCAATACACCAAAATACACGTTGATACTGAAAAATCATGACACACATCCAGATGAGGTGCCCCCTTTTTAAATACATTTCTGCACATTCATTTTTAAACTAAAAAAAAAATCCACAGCAGAAGGCAAAACAGGGTTTGTTTGTTTGTTCTGTCTTTCCATGGGGGGGGGTGTCAGTCTTTTAAGGTTGACTAACTCAAGAAATAGGTTTTCTGCAGCTCTGTTTTTTAATTTTATTTTATTTATTTATTTAATCATTTTTAAGCCATCGAGAGTCATATATTTGAGATGAGTGGCTATATAAATTGGATAGATTGATGGATGGATGGTTGGCTGGCTGGCTGGATGGATGGATGGATGGATGGATGGATGGATGGATAATAGTCTTCAAAGCCTTTTTTTCAGCCCTTCTTATGTTAGAGAATCAAGGCACAGCAACAGTGAGCTTCTTCCTGACTCTCTCTTCCCTTTCATGGCTAACCTGGTGTTTATTAATGTCTGCTGGATATTTTTTTTTCAAACCCATCTCTACAATTTACATATTAGTAGCATTTATCTGGAAACATCCACATTCCTATACATTCTGGTGTCATCTATCTGGAAGCATCCATACAGTTTTAATAGGAGCACTATCGGGTCCCCAAAGAAATGTATTTTAACCCTATACCTATTTTCTACTTCTGTAGCCTTTCTTTGTGACCTGCCATTCTGTTGGGAGGGGGGAGATTTGGGATTGCTTTGCAATATCTGCTATGATGCCCTTCCCCCAGAGGATGGAATGTCTCTCTCTTATCTGAGAGACGGTTTGCACTTGGAGCCAGAAGAAATCAGAAGTGAGAAAGACCTTGAACCCACCAAAAAGACCAGTTACCGAAACACTATGCCACCTATGGATTGGTTAGGATTCAAAGGAACACTGGGATACTGGAGGGGAGGATTATTGAATGGTGCTTTTAATATACTGCTTTGTGGGTTTTTCTCTCAGACCTCACCTTGATTCCCTGTTGTCACTAGCCCCTAATAAAAGTTCCTTTTGAGACAATGCCTGTTTCAAGAGTTCTGCTTTCTTGGGTGACTTAGCTGAGGTAGGTCCTTACAAGCACATTGTGTCTTAACAAAGAAGCAATTTTGAAGCACTAAGATTAAAAGTTTTCTACCTGTGAAAGAAATGTGGATTTTTGTGATTTTTGTTTACTTTACATTTGTTTGAAATCAGTTTCAATTTTATAATATACATTAATGATAATAGTAGAACTTCTTTTTGATTACCTAAGATTTATTCAAATTTTTCAAAGAGTTTGCCTGTTTATCTCTTTATGTTAGTAAATTCTTATAGTACTCTAAAGGTTCCTTTCCACAGAGCAATACCTAAAGAAGTGAAACCAGAAGCGTTGCACAGAGGTATATATTAACACTGACTGCCAATGATTCTTCATGGCATCAAGCAGGATTTTTTTTTGGCATATTTGGGTATTGAATCTTCTATTCAATTCTAGGACCTTCTATTATGTGAAGCATGTGCTCCATTGGTGAATTGTGGTTCCTAAAAGAACTTCTGAACTTTTAAATTAACTTCGTCTTGGTCCTGTTAATTTTCTGTGAGCAGGGGAATTTTTTTTAAAAAAAGATCTAATACACATCTTGAACAGCTGCTGTTATTTTTCTTATTTTGTTTCTATTTCACCATTTTGTACTTTAAAAAATTAACTAATTTTATATGGTGAATCATGGTTAAATATTCCAATGTATGCTAATTTCAGCTGCCATACGCGATTTCAAATGGCTTCAAGACTGGGCACAATAAGCAAATTGTTACAGATGTTTTAAATATTCCATGGATTCATATGCAAATATGGATTTTCTTTCTAAACAGGATTTTTTATAATGTTGATCAAGGTACAGTTTATATCAATTCAGCTCAAGGTATGAACATGTGACTAACTTTTTTTTCTCTCTCTCTCTCTCTTTTGTGTTACCAGATTTTATGTGACATGAAAGAAGATCTGCATTTCTAAAATATGGTGGACACACACACATACACATTCTAAGCACTTTTTTGGGAGTCCAGGTGTGGCTGTACCAGATGGAAGAGACTTACCCAAGTGACGTTCGGCCTTCTCTGCTGGCTTCCACTTTGCTTTTGCTTGTAGGAAGTCATCAGGGAAGGTTGCAAATATCTATCGTCTGATTGTGATATAAGAACCATGGCGGTGCAGTAGTTAAAATGAGGTACTGCAGGCTAACTCACTGCTCACACCAGCAGTTCAATTCTGAGTGGCTCAAAGTTGACTCAGCCTTCCATCCTTCTGAGGTTGGTAAAATGAGGACCCAGATTGTTGGGGAAGTATGCTGACTTTGTAAAACCACTTAGAGAGGGCTGTAAAGCACTATGAAATGGCAGATAAGTCTAAGTGCTATTGCTATTGCTATTGTGGGTTGCTGTAACCTTCATAAGTTTGCATTGGTTGCCAAATACCCAGATCACAATCACATGACCATGGAGATGGTGCAATAGGTGGAACTTCAAGGACTGGTGATAAATACCCCTCATTCAGCACCTTTGAACTTCACAACATTGTATCATCAACATTGCAACTTTGAACAGTTGCTAAACAAGCGGTAAGTAAGCTCAAAAGAGTACATGAAGAATTTTGTCTATTTTGAGCAACATTCACTGTAACATAATTCTGCTAGGACAGATATACAATGAACTCACCTCAGCTTTGTTATAACAATCAACATTTAACAAATGACCTATATCAGTGGTTCTCAACCTTTTTAATGCCGTGACCCCCAACCAGTCGTAAGTCAAGGACTACTCAACTGGTGCAGCACCGTTTGCAGAATGGGATTTTGGCAGGCTCAGCAGGGCAGAGACAGCCTGGACAATTCCTATTGGCTTTTGAAAGCCAATAGAATTAGACTCTGTTCAAGAGAGTCTATTCTATTGGCTTTCAAAAGCCAATAGAATAAAAGGGAGTAGCATAGCTAAGGAAAAGGGGAAAAAAATGGCGAACTGTGTTATTTGGCGACCCCTGTGAAATGGTCATTTGACCCCAAATGGGGTCCCGACCCACAGGTTGAGAACCACTGATCTATATGAACATTCTCTTGTTAATTTTGGAAAATTTTAATTTATCCACAGAGGTATCCAGTTTCAAATTTTATTCTAGTAATGAGACAGGTGGCATGGTGTGACAGGCAGCAAATAAATATTTAAAATAAACACAGAGTAAATAAAATACATCTCAGCCTTCTCCTTGGGAAGGATGTTTAAATGCCTATTTTCCAGAGTCACTGTTGTGAGTGGGTGGCTCTACAAATCAAATGAATAAATAAATGACAGCAGCAATAAGAATATAATTATTTTATTTTATTCCTTTTTATACCACATACTGTCAATAGGTTAGCCTACAGTGGTTTCTGCATGCCAAACCTAAGCTTCCAAGCCATACTTAAAGTAATTTAGTTTCTCCAGCAGATTCAGTTTGCACATCCTTTCTTACATAATAAATAGATGTACATTTATATAAGCAAAGACTAGATAAATTGATCTGAAGTCAACATCTGTAATTGACAATGACTTGCATATCTGAAGATGAAAGATCATCAACTGAACTGTCAAACTATTTAGCATCTTAGACACACTTTTCAATAAAATCATTTTGTATATTTAGCCATGTGTCATAATACAATTAGATAGCCTGTGTGCTTAAATCTGTCATTCAGTGAGATTGTTAGTTACAGTTATGTATACCTTGTGCATATAAACACAAGGGAGACATGTCTTTCGCATATTCTTATAGTTCTAGAGAAAGAGAACTGTCTATGTTATTAATTCAGCTTACTAATGCATAATTACATTTCAAAGTATGTATTTAGCTGGAACATTAGAAATAAAGTTGGAGGCTAAAATATTTAACCAGAGCAAAGGTGATAATCATCAAGAACCAACAAACTTAGTTGATGGGAATACTTAGAATTTATCTTATGAAGTTGAAGCATCAGGGAACCACCTAGATATCTCTTTCAGGAAGTTATTTGACTGCAATAGTTGTAAATTCCCATTGGCTGAAAAATGCCCAAATATGGATCATGTGACCCAAGGACAGTTGGAAATACAAGGAATGGTCATAATGCTATTTTTCAGTATTGTCCTAACTTCAAAGGGTTACTAAAGAGGCCAACTGCAAAGTGAGATCTACCTATAATATCCTTATTCAGAGTACTATTAGTTAAAGTAGTACTGATTAATTATTTCATGTAATAAAATCGATGGAGGTTGATGAACAATCTGAAACGTCATAAAAGGGACCATGAGTTTTTTGGGGGACCCCTGAACTAGATAAACCTAAGAGCAGCCAAGAGCAACAGTTTTATGAAGTCAAATATCTTTCATGAGTACTATATATCTTTATATTTATTTCTCTTTTGTTCCTATTCATATCTTGCAGTCAGTCTTAGAAGCCCTCTTTCAGGTAGCCTTCTCTTGCTTGGGTGTCAAAGGGGCTATCTGGAAATATAGTTCCTCAATATTACCTGACCTTCAATCCTGAACATCCTCTTAAGTACAGCTGTCCAGCCAAGAGATATTTAGTTTTCCAGGTCAGAGAATAAGAGAAAGAGGAAAGAAAGAGATGGATACTAAGTTTAATGTGTTGCAAGCCATCTCCTTAAAAATTCCATTTTAAATGGTTGCATTTTGTTTTGAATAAATATAAAGAAGCATATTTTGTTTACAAAAAGACGCACTTAACTATATTGCACAGGGCATAGCTAGTGGCTGATTTTAAAAACATTGCTATGCATGTATAAAGTTGGAATAACCCACACTGAAGACAAGGAAAGTTGTTTCTGAGTAGGTATAAAGAGTAGTTAAGTATAAATCACACAAGATGTTATACTTCTGGGTCTCCATAAATATGATAATGAAGAAATTTGCTTTGGAGCAATTTGAGTTGTGCATATTTACACAGCTTTAAGTCTTAGTAATTTTAGTTAATTTATATATTTATAAATATCCTTTTGCCAGTTTGAAGTAATAGACAAGCAAGGAAAAAAACATTAAAAATGAGCAATAGATGCAAGCAACAAAAGAAGAAAATAAATATGAGCTAATTGCAAGACAGCAAAATCATTCAGTGCTAGTATTTTATCACCCTATCTGAGTCCCAGTAAAGTTGCAAATTTTATCATTTTTTTTTCACAATAGTGACAACAGAAAAAAAAATAGGAGGGAAATAATGCAATACAAAGGCAATCTTTGTCTCACATGTGGGAATCTGTAAACATCAGTACTACTGTAAACATTAATGTAGAATTTAACTTTCAAATAAACAACTTTTGAATTTCAGTCTTCTTTTAATTTACATTGCAGGATTTGCTTATAATTGGTATATTAACATACTTTTTCCACATCACCTAGGAATCCATCAGCTGGGAAGGACAGGTCTAACTGTGGATAGCTTTTAGCCTTTTCTGTTAACAGAGCAGAAACCCAGCTGGTCAACACTCAATTGATGCATGGTTCCTATAGGGAGAAATAAGGTCTGAAACAAGTTGTCTCTAAGGCTGTAATTGTATGCTTATTTACCTGGGAGGAAACCCCACTGAAGACAGTGAGACTTACTTCTCCATAAACATGCACAGAACTGAACTACAATTATCCACTTCCACATACTGTGCTTAACAAATAGTATTTTCTTAATGGCAAGATTTTTCAGTTCCCCATATCTAAAAGCAGATACTCATGAATGCTTTTTTTATGTAAAATAAATATTATTTCTGCATTAGGTATCAAATAGCTGAAATGAGTATCCTTCCTTTAGCATATTTTAAATGTGATGCTGAACCAAAACCAAATGAAATTGCTTACTCCAACTGTGAAAAAGCATTGCAGCATACAGTAGCATGTGGCGTTCCTTCTGCAGAACTGCAAGGCATGTTTCACACCTGTTGTTGGTTTTTTCCCCTGCTATTTCACAACCAGAAGGCTCTACATCGAACTACAGGAGACTTAATAGAATCCTGGATATGTTACTGAATTCTAAAACAGGTGTACAATATACTGTTATAAACATATTTCTTGGTTATGTGAAATTATCTTTTCATTTTTGACATTTGTAAAGTGTTGATTTCCAATATAGCAGTAGCTGGCCCAGAAAATGTAACAATGTCAAATCACATAGTCCAGGGCAATATCCAATTGCTATGAGTTCCAAGACGTCATCTGATCTCCCCAATTATTTACAATGATGAAAGCCACGCTGATACATTTATGTTTATTACTTTTTAAGAAATGCTAACCCCTACACTCTCATACCAGGTGCCCAAGTATCTTCACAAGTTATACAACTACACAAAACTTTTAATTCAATATTAAATTGAATTAATAATATTGTCTTATTATTGTCCTATTCTTTTCCCCCTTTCCCAAAAACAAAAATGGTTTCATAAACTATTTATTTTTACTGTAAAATTTCTCTTTTTACCATACTGGCAAAGACGGTCATAAAGATATCTGATTTGTTTTGATTGTTAGGTTTAAAAAAAAAGGCAAAAGAGAAATGTTTCCATCATTCTAATGTAGAGCCAGAATTCTTAACTCTCTGCAACTGGAAAATATGTCTTTCCTTAAGGTGGTATTTCTTTACAATATTTAGAATTCCTTTGCCTAGGCCAGCACAGAATATTGCACTGTATCAATATATAGCTCAATCAAATATATCCAGCAACAATGTCTATCATTTACTGTATAGGTTTAAACTTAAAATAATGTCTGGGGTTTCTCCCCTTTAATTTGCACTGAATGTTTAACATAGATAACTGACCCATTAATATCGTTCAAAAGGAGAAATGTTTAGTTAAAAATGCTTTGCATTCCTACATCTGTTATCATCATCTAATGAAGAACAATGAATTAGAAATCTTCTATGGGTCAGTCTAACTAGGTCCAATGATAGCTTACCACAAGCCATATGTTTCCAAAGCAGGTTTGTCAGGTTGTTAAAAGACCTTGAAGGTTGAAGCAAGAGTAATATCTTCATCAAAGAATCTGCATATTCTTTATATCACTGTGGAGCTGCAAGGAAAGCAAGAGAGAGGCAGAAAAAAATATAAAACTTAGGTTTGGATCTGGAATATTTGAAGAAAGAGATCATTCTAAAAGCTTGGCTTGCGGCCACAGTTTTTTTTTCCAGAGTCTATTGTAGAGTTGGTGGCAAACCATAATAAAGTAGTCAAACCTTACAAAGCAATTTTAAGCATCCCAAAAGAGATCAAATAGTTAGGTTTGAATTATTTATAATTAGTCTGTTACATTTACAGTGTCAATATCTTCTCTCCAATTCTAGTTTGTTTTTGCTTTGAGCCTTGCCTGCAAAATTAGGCTGACATCTTGCCAGCTTATCATTTGTTTTTGTTGTCATGCTCTATAACATTGTCATTTTTCTTTTCATATCCAAGGCTTCATTTTTATAAACAAATCAACTGCCCTGCCCTTTCTCAACTTGCTGCAAACTGAATTTTAGTTTATTAACCACTAATAAAGACTATGAGTTCACCTTTATGTTCCATAATTATGCAATGAAAATTACCTGAAAAACTCTTTTATCTTGGATGTCCTCATGACATTGCCTTTACCTCATCCCTAGTTCATATTTGATACATCCTAAGGTCATCCTTAACCCTTCCCATCTTTTCCTTCTCTTCCTAATGCTGGCAATATAATCGGTCATTCTTCACCAAAAAATATGTTTGCTGATACAGTTAAGAACTGAGAATAACCCACTTGCCACTTAAGC
Organism: Crotalus tigris; assembly: GCF_016545835.1. Taxonomy (NCBI): domain Eukaryota; kingdom Metazoa; phylum Chordata; class Lepidosauria; order Squamata; family Viperidae; genus Crotalus; species Crotalus tigris. Next base: position 820,800 of record NW_024100413.1, on the reverse strand, counting down.
TGCTGGACCACTATGCCCCCTTTCTGCCAGTCACTGGGAAATGCCCTACAAGGGTATTTTGGTTTGGGTTGAAAGACAGACTGGATCCCTGACTTCTGCAGAGATATTTGTTTATGGCTAATGCCTCTACCTAAAGTTCCCAAGTCAGAATGTCGGATTTTATAAGATTCCTGATATTTAAAAGAGCATTTCTTTGAAGCACAATAGTCTAATTCTGGACACAAGTCAATTTTAACCACAAAAAAGAGACAAGTTTTGCCAGCTGTGTATTGGTGGCTTTGTCATGACTAAGTGCATTACAGATTTTCACTACTTCTGATGACAAGAGTTTGACTTGGCTACACTTTTTACTCTGTGTGTTATGGTGATGTGGACTCTATATTCTGGTAACAACTTATTTTATGTGCACCAATCTTAATTGTATGATTTCCTGGATCTTCTAACATGGATTGCTGCCAGCTAGAAGATCAAAACTGAACTTCTTGGCCACGCTCTACCAGCCCTGCCATTCCCTTACAGTACTAATCGAAAATAAACTCACTGTTATTGATCACTCTATCCTACTTCATCTCAGGCCTTTTCTCCACTCCTTTTCCCTTTCAAGTGGAGTGTTTTTGAGTTTAGAGGTTTAGGCTTTTTCAGAAGAGCATCAAGCCTGAATTCAGGAATAGCCTGACTGACAAATCACATGCACCAATGAGGGGTTGCATTAAGCAAGAGTAGCTGGAAAACTTCCATGTATTTCACACTATTCTACTCTGTTTCTTTTTTCTTGTCACCTCTAGGCTGGTGTCATTCCTTCAAGGTAAGCAGAGTCAAGAAATAATTATTTGTTGTAAGTATTATAACCGATTATTGAAACTAGCCAGAGTTTCTTTTCCACAACACTTTTCATCAAACAAAATCAAAGCACTAAATGAGGCAGTCTTTAATGGAGCCATACCCTTTTTTTTTTTTGCTGCAGTCATTAAGTGAATCACCACAGTAGTTAAGTGAATCACACAGTCATTAATTCTGCTTTTGACTTTGGTTATTGGAAGCCAGTTAGGAAATTTGCAGATCATCATCCCTGGATGTTGCATCCATTGTAGATAAATGCTGGTTGCCAAATGCCCAAATTTCATCACATGATCATGTGAACACTACAAAATTCATATGTTTGAGGACCATACATATGAGAACTTTTTTCAGCCTTTTGAAAGATTTTTTTTTCAGCATTGTAACTTTGAACTGTCATTAAACAAATGGTTGTAAGTCAAGGACTTATAGTGAGACGTTTCAGGAAGAGTGGCATTGTTTAAGCCAGCATACTTTTCTACCAGCCTATAGACTTCCCCAATGTACACCAGATATAACAATAGTAATTAGACTTATATACCACTTCATAGAGCTTTACAGCCCTCTCTAAACAGTTCACAGAGTCGCCTATTGCCCCCAAGAATCTGGCTCCTCTTTTTACTGACCTTGGAAGGATGGAAGGCTGAATCAACCTTGAGCTGGTCAGGATCGAACTGCTGGCAATCGGCAGAATTAGCCTGCAATACTGCATTCTAATCACAGTGCCACCACGGCTCGGCTTATAGCTAATTTATTTGGACACTGTGAAGAAGTATTGTTTCACTGATTGATAGGAGAAAGCAAGGTTATGAAAATTATACATCCATGAAAAGTTGGAAAATGTATTATGATAGAAATTAACAAATGCCACTGCTCCCCCTGATGATGATCACGGCAGTGATGACAATTATATTTCTAACTCTTTCTTCCCCAGGAGCCAAAGTAACGCAGATGATAAAAATTTTACAATAAAGAAGTCTTAAGAGTGAAACAGTAAGCAATGAAAGTAATAAAAACAAAAGTGTAGCATTAAGTTGTACAATTAAAACTATTTATCAAAAGTAAAAATTAAAAATTAACACAAACCTTAATTTGAGAGGTAGTCTGGACCTGGGGGCAGTTGCTCAAACAAACACATCGTCTTTGGCTGTTATCTGAAATAAATCAGCATAACAGCCAGCTTTACATCTTCTGAAGAAAATTCTAAGGCAGAAAAATCTACCTCCTTGTAGATAAAATATAGTGAGTTGGGGCAAAATTTAGAGACATTCAGTTGGCCTGGGCAAGACAGACTTTCTCTTTTCTCTTCTCCCCAAATGCTCCTTCATTACCTTATGATAAGTGGAGTATAGTCCCATCTATTAAAATACAGCAGGCAGGGGGAGAAAGGGGACAATAATTAACCCAAAACTGGACAGAGATACTTTCTCTAAAAAAAGATGCCTCAACTTAATTCCATGCCTTTACTAGAGCCCCTCAAATGTAGCAACAATACAGGTGGAGGAAGAATGGCGGTGAAATAGTTCCAATAGGAAAGAAATGATGGAATTTTTCTAAGTAAAAATATGTTATCCTTAGATAAGAAAAATGAATTAAGCTTTCATTTGTAAGGCATATATTTTTTTGTTTTTTAATTTACAGCATAAGGTTGCATTAGTAAAATATTATTTTAAGGCCAGAATTATACTCGCACTTTGCGTTTTTTCCCTCCTGAAAAGTCACTTCTGATTAAATGAAATAATTATCCTAGGTATGTCTGCATATATTTATTAAGGCATGTCTGCTCTCTAGCCTTCCCAACAATGATAGTATAGGAGGCACAGAGGAAACAATCAATAATACTTGTTTTTTACAGAAAGGTTATATCTGATGAAATGGACTGTATCCTGCCATAATATGTGCTGTTAAGTGTTTTAGTCTGACACAAGAATTCTTAGATGTTTGTACCCTGGCTTTTCTAAATATAGATGTCACCTTTCTATATTTTGGCTGCAAGATCTTTATAGACCAGGAAAGCAGATTGAGATCAGCTGCTTAAACTCAGAATGAACACACGTAAGTTCACTTAATGATTCATATAGTGTTCTCCCAAGACAGCCATCTATTTGATCAGTGCTTCCGGTTATGATCATTAGCATCAAGCTGAGCAATGACAACCTTACATCCCACTATATATTACTCAAGATTTTCATCCTCTGCCTAATACCTATCATCACACAAACACACCCTTCAGATTGACTTACCAATCCAACCCCTAAGGAAATACCCATGTCAGATTGAGTCAAATGTTGTCCAAGCCATCTAGTTCATCTCTTTGTGTCCTTGTAGTTGACTTTATGCCTATTAATTCACTTAAAACAGCCTCTTCCAGGCCTGATTAGTATAGATAAAAAAGAAATATCTTTGAAAGTAGGCTTCAAAGTTCTAAGAACTTCTTGCTTTAGTGGCAGTTTCTCCTTCAAAGATGGATCTGGGCCTGATACTTGTGTATCTCTGCATTTAAACTTGGTGAACTTTGAAGTTTTGGACTTCAACTCCCATAATTTTCATGAAACATAAGGGCTTTGACTGGGAATTAAGGAACTGAATTTCAATACTTGGAAGATAGCAAATTGGAGAGAGCTGAGATGAACATTTGGGTACATATGAATACCATGGGCCCTATTGGATGAAGTATGTAATTTTCATTATAGTTGTGGCTGAAGTGGCCTTAATGTTCAAGCAATGCTTTCCGATACAGAGATCCTACAGCTACAATTGAAAAATATTGCCTAACTATGTTGTCTTCCCTTCCTTAATTGATTTTCTGGTAAGAAAGAAAATAGATAGGAAGGTTATAAATGAATATTGTGTCTGGACCCATTGTAAAATTATGTGAATAAGATATGACAATAGTATAATAAATATCTCAGGACAGCTGCCCTAGGTGACATTTAGAAATGACACATCAGGTAATCATATATGTAATCATTGCTCATGAAGCATATGCCACTGATTCTTCCTGAGAGCTTAAGTACACATATTGTATATAGATGCTAAACTGAGTTGGCATTTTTGTCTCCAAAAAGAGAGCTGAATTTTCTATTTGACCTACAATTATTAACAGGTTACAAAAATAACTGTGCCTATAACACAAGAACAATATTTTCTGAACCCTGCTTCAGTTTTTACATGCACACATACATTCATATACAGTAAGTCAAATTATTTCTTTTAAGTGAGCAACATTATATAAATTGAAGAAAATGAGCAAAAAATAGTGAACTAATTCTATTGGTAAAAACAAAAAGAAACAGAGCAAAATTTACTATACTTCTCCATATTTGTCCATGTTTCCACAACTTCATGCACTGTTTTTATTCTCTAAACTTATCTCTCTCTTTTAGCAGATCTCATAAATTCATCCAAACACTTTTTATTCCCTGTTCAGCGCTGAACCATTTGTTAACCATTCCATATAGTTCCATCATATGTAATTCTTAATGCATTCAGTAACCAGCCTTCAATCCCATATTATTCAAAGTGTTCCACAATCATCAAGCTTATTCACTTTATCATGTACTTTTTCTAAATCAACAAAAATTTAGTAAAACTTTGTCCTCATATTCACACAATTTTTATTGAATTTCAAAGTACTTACTTAGGATATTTAGTCTGAGTTTATTTCAATATGCTTTATGTCAATATTTACAGTATTCCTAATTGTGGGATGCAGTCAACAGTGTTTTGACTTGCAAGTTCATCTCTAGGTTGAACTTTTAGTTTCATAGAATAGGGTAAGAATATTTGATTATGCTTAGATCTTGGTAGTACATGCAGAAGATTGCCCAAAATGTACCTTTATTGCAACACGTGGCACAGGTATGACTAAAGCTGGTAACCTAGCCTAGTAATTTTCTATTACTAAAAGTGTTATGTGACAGGTACAAATCTTATTTTCAGGTCCTGCAAAATAAGCAAAGTGGGTTACTTAGGGGTTTTTGTTGTTGTTTATTTTAAGGAAGACATGATTAATTCTGGTATTTGAAAGAACCAGATTGCTTTGGCTTCCGTATATTCATTATGCCTTGTAGCCTAGATTTCAGTAGATATGCATATTAATGTTGTACACATGCTGATTTGAACCATCAGTCTTTGTCTACTTGCACAAAGGATTTTTTTTCCATGTATAAGTCTTCCCTTGAGATTCTGTTGCAAGGATATCACATTTTCTGACCAATCAAAGCACAAAGTTTTGTACCTTGGAAAATATGATACAGATAGCTATTGTAATTGTTATAAAGAAGGCAGTTCTGCAAGTTTCATGAGTTGCTGACTAGATATTTGAAAATCCTCTCTTGTGAAAATTGAGTTGCATAGTTCTAAGAGATAAAGGCTCAGCTTTTGTAGAACATTTGAAACCTATCCTGAATTACTCCAAGCAGCATTATCCTTTCCATAAGAAATTGTTAGAATTAAGTTGAATGCATTGGAACTCACAAGTAATGTGCACTGCAGAATGTGTTTAGGGGCTATTGCCTATGAAAAAAAATTCTTCCTCAAAAGATCTATCTATAATAAATCAATGATATACTGAAAAATTATAGTTTATGCAAAACTTGTAAACCCCTTGTTTATTGTTCACTTGGATCTTACTTTACTGCCTCATTGTTGTTCTCTTCCTCTGGTGTATATACTTTTTCAAAAATATTCATTAAAAATTCATTAAAAATGAGTGCTTCTTTTTAATGGATGTGACCAGTTAATAATAGTTGACACCATAAAATATCAATGATACAATATTATAGTCTTTCGAAATGTTTTCCTACCTTGCCTACATCAAGGGAAAAAATATATAGTGTATTTAAAGAAAGAATTATTTGCTTAATATTTTGAGTCTAATGTTGACCCTCTGTTTTGAAGAAATTTATTTTCATTATTTGAAAAGATAAGAAGAAAACAGATTTTCACTGTTTTGTATGGGGAAAAGAGGGGACTTCTTCACTTCTTTTTAATAGTGCAATAAACCATCTACCTAATGGATATAATAGATAAGATGATGTCAGGTGCAAAAGACCACGTCCACATGTGAAGGTCCAATTAAATGATTTACTGCAAAATATCTTATGTGCAGGAATATTCCCAACTAAAGGTTTGCCCCCGCTTGGAGTTAGATAAGAGTCCATGGAATTCAGGAGAGATTGGTCTTACTCTTTTTGTGACTACGTAAGGATTTTAGGCTGATCTCTCATTTAATTCTGTCCCCACGTTCTGCCACTTCTTCTCCTACAGAGGACTTTTACATGCTTTATTTCTATGCATGTATAAAATATTATTTCTTATTTTTTGCATGTGAAAATATTTAAATTTCACATTCATAAAATCCCATTTCCATGCAGAAAATGAATTAAATCCAATTCATATTTAACAGACATGCTGATTTAACAGATAGCTCTTTCATCCACCAATCATTAAATGAGGATTTTATTGCTACTGTAAAAGTCAGTCAACAGGCTCAGGTATCCACTGATGCTCCAGTATCCCCAATAAACATCCAGAAGGGAGAAAAGCTCCTAATTTTCCATCCTTTGCTGGAGATGTTAAAAAGTGTTATTCTTCAGAACCATGAAGAAAGCTGCTGAAGTGATACTGGAAGATAAGCATGTCTCTCCAAACAGCTATGAGACTGAAACCTCACAAAGAAGTTTCAGTTTAAAAAAAAGCAGATAAAAGGAATCTTTTGTCTCTGCAGAGATACGTAAAAATTTAATTAGGAACATTCATTATATACTTGATTTATTTTTCTGTGTTATGTAAGTCCAATATTCTTCATTTCTCTGTCCAAACACAGTAATTGTGTATATTACATAATAGTGTGGGTCCACTAGCAGCGTCAACAATTGTGTGTATATCAGATGGTTTATGACAGTGGTTCTCAACCTTTTTAATGCCGCAACCCCCAACCGGTCGTAAGTCGAGGACTAATCAACTGGTGCAGCACCGTTTGCAGAATGGGACTTTTGGCGGGCTCAGCAGGGCAAAGACAGCCTGGACAATTCCTATTGGCTTTTGAAAGCCAATAGAATTAGACTCTATTCAAGAGAGTCTATTCTATTGGCTTTCAAAAGCCAATAGAATAAAAGGGAGTAGCACAGCTAAGGAAAAGGGGAAAAAAATGGCGGACTGCGTTGTTTGGCGACCCCCGTGAAATGGTCGTTCGACCCCAAATGGGGTCCTGACCCACAGGTTGAGAACCACTGGTTTATGAGGATATTTTCATTCCATCAGATCTCTTCTGGTCTATAATATTATATTGGAACTCACCATCCCATTTTTAATAGGGATTTTATGGAAGTAAACAAACTAAGCACTGTCAGGTAGTCAGGCAACGGAAATGGTGATTGTTATGCTGACAGTGTTTGTACCAGCTTAGTTGTGGTTACTTAGCTCTGGTAATGGCCTTAAATGAAGTGAAACATATCAGTCCATACAACATATCTGAAAATACTAAAGTTATGAACCAGACTGAAGTGTCAAAAAACATCCTGAAAAAAGATAACCACAGTGATATCTTGTCATATTACATTTATTACAAGGAGAAAGAATTTAAGGCAGGAATTTAACTGGAATTGTAATTTCTTTGCCATTTAGTTACCTAGAGGTTTGGCTGGTTGCCTCTCTAATAAGAATAATAATCATAATAATAATAATAATAACAACAACAACAACATCAAGCACGCTGAAGTCAAGAAAAAGATTAGAGGTGAATACATCAAGAGAGTGAAGAAGATCTTAAAGTCCAAACTCAATGGAGGAAATACCATAAAGGCAATCAACACCTGGGCAATTCCAGTCATTAGGTACACAGCTGGAATAGTGGACTGGACTCAAGCAGAACTAAAAGCAATGGATAAGAAGACCAGAAAAATAATGACAATGAATCACGCCCTTCATCCACGCAGTGACATTGATAGACTTTATCTACCAAGGCAAATAGGTGGGCGTGGAATGCTACAAGTACATCAGATGGTTGAAGAAGAAAAAGTGGCTTTGGAAGAATATCTGAAGAACAATGATGAAGATGCACTGAAATTAGTATATCAGGAAGGCTTACTGACTACTGGAGAGACCAAACTGACCTACAAGAAAGACCAAATGAAGAACAGAATAGAGGCATGGGAAGACAAAGCACTACATGGCCAATACATAAAAAAAATAGCTGGGAAAGCAGATAATAACAAGACCTGGCAATGGCTAAGAGCAGGGAAATTGAAGAAAGAGACCGAGGGACTAATTCTGGCTGCACAAGACCAAGCCTTAAGCACAAATGCATATAAAGTCAAAATTGAGAAGACAGCAACAGACAGTAAGTGCCGCCTATGCAAAGAAGCTGAAGAAACAGTGGACCACCTGGTAAGCTGTTGCAAGAAGATTGCACAGACTGACTACAAGCAGCGGCATGACAAAGTAGCAACAATGGTGCATTGGAAGATCTGCAAAAAAATATCATTTGCCTCTAAGCAAACTGGTGGGATCATAAAATAGAGAGAGTCATAGAAAATGATAAAATTAAACTGCTCTGGGACTTCAGAATTCAACAGACAAGCACCTGCAACATAACACCCCAGACTTAACAATTGTCGATAAGAAAGACAAAAAAGTCTGGATAGTGGACGTGGCAGTGCCTGGAGACAGCAGAATAGAAGAGAAAGAACTGGAGAAGATAACAATATACAAAGACCTACAAATAGAAATAGAAAGACTGTGGCAAAAGCAAGCAAGGGTAGTACCTATAGTCATAGGCTCCTTGGGTGCAATCCCAAAACAACTGGAGCACCACTTGAACACCATTGGCATTGACAAATTCGCTATTAGTCAATTGCAAAAGGCGGCCTTACTAGGAACTGCTTCCATCCTGCGACAATACATGTAATACCATCAAACATCCACATCTGCCTATCCCAGGCCCTGGGTAAGGACTCGATAGGTAGACAAAATGCCAAATCCAGTCTGAACATCTGGCTGACTGTGCGATGATCCATAATAATAGTAGTAGTAGTAATAGTAGCAGCAGCAGCAGCAGCAGCAGCAGTAGTAGTAGTAGTAGTAGCAGTAGTAAAGTTGGAAGGGACCTTGGAGGTCATCTAGTCCAATCCCCTGCTCAGGCAGGAAACCCTATACCATTTTGGACAAATGGCTGTCCAGTCTCTTCTTAAAAACCTCCAGTGTTGGACCATTCACTGCTTCTGGAGGCAGGTTATTCCACTGGTTAATTGTTCTGTCAGGAAGTTTCTCCTTAGTTCTAGGTTGTTTCTCTCCTTGATTAATTTCCATCCGTTGCTTCTTGTCCTGCCTTCAGGCGCTTTGGAAAATAGCTTGACTCCCTCTTCTTTGTGGCAGCCCCTGAGATTTTGGAACACTGCTATTATGCCCCCCCTCGTCCTTCTCTTCATTAAACTAGACATACCCAATTCCAGCAGCCGTTCCTTATATGCTTTAGCCTCCAGTCCCCTAATCATCTTTGTTGCTCTTCTCTGTACTCTTTCTAGAGTCTCAACATCTTTTTTATATCGCGGTGACCAAAACTGGATGCAGTATTCCAAGTTGGCCTTACCAAGGCATTGTAAAGTGGTATTAACACTTCACGTGATCTTGATTCTATTCCTCTGTTAATGCAGCCTAGCACTGTGTTGGCCTTTTTGGCAGCTGCAGCATACTGCTGGCTCATATTTAAGTGATTGTCCACTAGGACTCTGAGATCCCTCTCACAGTTACTATTATTGAGCAAGGTACCCCCTATACTATACCTGTGCATTTGGTTTTTCTTGCGTAAATGTAGAACCTTGCTTTTTTCATTTTGTTAGATAGTGCCCAGTGTTCAAGTCTGTCCAGATCCTTCTGTATCTTAAGCCTGTCTTCTGGAGTGTTGGCTATTCCTGCCAGCTTGGTGTCTTCTGCAAATTTGATGAGTTCCCCATTTATCCCCTCATCCAAATCGTTGATGAAGATGTTGAAAAGCACTGGGCCCAGAACAGAGCCCTGGGGTACCCCACTACACATTTCCCTCCATGTAGATGCAGTTCCATTGAGGACCACATGCTGAGTACGGGCTGGTCAGCCAACTACGGATCCATCTGGTGGTGATGCTGTCTACCCCACATTTTTCTGTCTTGTCAAGTAGTAGGTTGTGATCTACTTTATCAAATGCCTTACTGAAGTCCAAGTAAATTATATCCACAGCATTCCTCTGATCCACTAATTTTGTCACTTGGTCAAAGAATGCAGTAAGATTTGTCTGGCATGATCTATTTTTGACAAATCCATGTTGGCTTTTAGTAATGACTTTGTTTGCCTCTAGGTGTTCGCTGATTCATTGTTTGATTATCTTTTCCAGGATCTTTCCAGGTATTAAGGTCAGGCTTGTAGGTCTGTAATTTCCTGGGTCCATTTTTTTTCCTTTTTTTAAGATGGGAACTACATCAGCTCTTTTTCAGTTAGTTCCCCAGTGCTCCAGGATCTTTGAAAAATATAGTTCAGTGGTTCTGAGATCACATCTGCCAGTTCCTTGAGAACCTTGGGGTGTAATCCATCCGGTCCTAGCAATTTGAACTTGTCTAGGCTGGACAGGTGCTCACTTACCATTTTCTTGCCTATCTTGTGTTTTTATTCTGTTTTTAATGGCACTATTTTTGATAGGTTGGTCTGTTTTTTCCCTTTGTGTAATGACCGATGCAAAAAACGAGTTAAATAGTTCTGCTTTCTCCCTGTTGCTTGTCACCTTCTTGCCACTTTCACCCACTAATGGATCAATCATTTCCTTCACTTTTTTCTTGTTTTTTACATGTTAAAAGAAGCTTTTTTGTTATTTTTGACTTTGGTCGCAAGCCTTAATTCATTTTGAGCCTTGGATTTCCTCACTTCATCTTCACAAGCTCGGGCTATTTGCTGATATTCTGACTTAGTTATGTGCCCCTCTTTCCACTTTCTGTACTTGTCCTTTTTATCTTTCAATTTATCAGAGAGTTTATGCAGCCATGCTGGTTTCTTTTGAGAGCTGTTATTTTTCCTCTTTGTTGGTAATGTGCTAGATTGGGCTTTTATTATCTCATTTTTCAAAATTTCCCAAGCTTCTTGAGTTGTTTTCCCCTTGAGGATTCTCATCCATGGAATCCTTCCCAAGCCCTCTCTAAGTTTATTGAAATTAGCTCTCTTGAAGTCCAAGACTCTAGTTTGACTGTGTTTCATTTCTTTGCTTCTATAATGTTGAATTCCAATATTGCATGATCACTTCCTCCCAGGGTTCCTATGGCTTCAACACCTTGTATCATTTCTTCTCTGTTAGTGAGAATTAGATCCAAAATGGCTAACCCCCTAGTTCCCTTCTCTACTTTTTGGGAGACAAAGTTGTCTGCTAGGTTTGCCAGGAACTTGTTTGATCTTCCACTTGGTGCGGAGTTTGTCTCCCAGTTGATGTCTGGGTAGTTAAAATCCCCCATTACTATTGTGATGTGCTTTCTACATACCTTAGTTAGCTGACTAGCAAAAAGTTCATCTATTTCCTCTGTTTGGTTGGGTGGCCTGTAGTATACACCTATGGCAATGTCATTTCCCCCCCTTTTATATTGACCCAAATGCATTCAAGACAGTTTTTATCATTGTTGTGCTCTATTTCTGTAGTGATGTATGATGAGGAAAAATTGTTTGCTATCAAGTATATATCCCTTGCTCTGTTGCATAATTTGTTTTAACTTGTGAGTTGAGTATCTTAGCTGACAAATGGAAGATTGGCATTATGACTTCCCGGAGCAAAGAAAATGGCAATCAGAATGAATGCAAAATCTGCAGGTGGATTTGTTTGTTAAGTGGGGCTTGGAAAGCATATTGCAGAATTCTGATTGAAAGAGTGTAAAAAAGAACTAACAAGTAAAATTTGAGAAGCATAATGTGGCTTTATGCCACGCAGGGCTGCAGACCAGATTTTTGCTCTTCAGCAGGTCCTTGAGATATTTTATTTAACATTTGCTGGTTTAGAAAAAGCATAAGATAATGGACTTGAATATTTTGTGGAGTTGAAAGTTGGTTAACTGAATAAGATAAGAGTAGCATATAATAAAAGGAAAATGAGAGAAAATAAATGGAATACTTAGTGAATATTTCCATACTAAGCATTGAATAAGATAAGGATGTGTTATGTTTCCTTGATTATTTCATGGATTTCTAGACACACATATAAGAAATGCGTTAAAAGTGTGCTTATTGGAGATGTGAATATACCTACATTTTTGTCTACATGATATGGTATTGTTGATTGAGAAATGAAATGACTTCCTACAATGCTAAATAGACCATAGGACGTAGTACTGGACATGAATCTTAAAATTAATGTATCGAAGTCCTATGTAGTTGACAGAACGAGTGAATGAATGAACTATCACAAGTTATACATAAATGTCCAAATGCTAGAACAGGTAGATATATTTGTATATGATTGCAGGATGTTTCCAATGATGGGAAATAGGTAAAGAATGTTTATGACTGGTTAAAGTATGTTTATTTCTGCCTAATGTGTTTATTATTATGATTTATCACTTGTTGTTTGTATCTTATGATTAATGATTTATGATCTATGACCTATCACTTGTTGTTTGTATGTACACTGAGAGCTTATGCATTGGAGACAAATTCCTTGTGTATCCAATCACACTTGGCCAATAAAGAATATACTATCCTGTCTTATCCTATGTAGAACTGAGTCTTGAATGTGTCAGGAGAAACATAGAAAGTTAGTTGACTGCCCTAGAAATGCAATTCTTAAGAGTTCTTAAGAATATAAGAACAAGAATGAATAAGTGCTGAATCAGTGTAGATGAAATACACAAATGAGGTGATTTGATCATACAATGAAAATAAGGATCAATTCACAAAACAGAAATAAGGTAGAATAAATGGGGCTAGATGGAGAGAAAGACCAAAGAAAGTAAGGTTGATCAATTTTTCAGAACAAAAAAAAACAAGAAAAGACAATCTATGTAGCACTGTATGAGTCGCCTTGTGGTGAGATGGGCAGCAAATAAATTTAATAAATAAATAAAAATAATATAACGTATATAAAAATGATGGAAGTAAAATTTGGAAAGGCAGACAAGTATAGAGAGATATAGTGAATGGTATAAATTAGTTTTAGGCATGTTTCTTTCTCCTTTTCTTATCTCTGGCATTTAACTTTACTTATTCCAGAATGAAATAGCACCATGGATAGGTGTGTATGTAATACTGTTATTTTATGGTATTGTAAGGTTAATTTTCACTGTTGCTAACTACTATGACTGGCACACCCAACTGAAAGATAAGATTTTCCCCTATTATTGACCAGTAAATAATATTATGCTCAAAATGGCTGCCAGATATGCTTACAAAACAGTTTTCCTTCTGGTGGCAGCAGGTAGGTTTTGTTGAGTTTTGAAGAAGAATGTACAAATCACATTTCCAAAGCATCTCACATATGATATCCATAATCCCAACAACTTTTTCAAGTTGGCAGCTGTTATATCTTCTTGCTTCCCTAAGGGCATGAGGAGAAGAGGAGGAGGAGGTGATGTTGGAAGTTCCAGTTCAGTTCTTAACTACTCCATTACCGCAGGTTTCTTCTTTTTTCTTTTCCTGGCAAAACTCCAGCATTACCACAGATCTGTGTGGAATGAAAGAGGGGAGACAACTTTCCATGCCCGGAGATTCAGCAAGGCACGGCGGGTAGTAAAAAAAAAAAAAAAATGTTGAAGGCGAAGAAGACTTTCCAGTTTTGTTTTGCCTTTTTTTCTCAAAGAGGAACGACAGCTCTTTTTAAAATAGCTTTTTACGCCACTCTCAATTTCCTCACAAGCTTCTTTTTAAAACAAAAACGAAAACGTCTCTTTTGCTGCAGTTGGCCGCGGCTGCACCGCTGGAGAGTCCAGTTCGGATTTTGCGAGAAACTCGCGGAAAGCTGAGCTCCTTTGGATTGGGAGCAGAATTGCTCTCTGTTCTCGATAGACGATCACATACAACATTATGGGCTGGCGGGGGTGAGGAGAACAAACCTCAGCATTATTCCATATTTACTCATCGCTTTCCCTTCATCCCGCTTGGACACACCTTAAATAACAGAATGGATCTCTCCGCGTCGTCTTTCGATCGAGGAGTGATCTCTGGGAGTTAACAAATCTCGCGCAACTTCTAATGTCAGGATTGGGGCGCCGTTGGCGCCTGGCGTAACCGATCACCCTGCGGGTGAATCCTCCATCCCGTGAAACCGGGATCATTGGGAAGGCTTTCGAGCTCGGTTCTGCTTTATATACCCTGCGCAGATTTGAGGCAAATCCCACCCGCGCCCCTTCTAACTCGCCTGCCGTGGCGAGCGTTGAGCCACGATCGTAGGTTACTCTGCTCTGCTTAGGGCTGAGTTGGAAGGCGCACCGATTGAAAATCCTGGGGGCGTCTGAATATCCAGGTTTTCTAAAATAAATACATCTACCTCAGCTGCCTCTTTTGACAGAAAGAAGCGTGAAACCAACAAGAACGGATTCCCCCGCCAAGGGAACCTGGTGGGTGGGCGGAGAAATCAGCAACTTTTTTCAGCTTATGCTTAACCAGGCAGTATCTAAAGCTCATCTGAATTATTATGTGTTGAAATAAGAATGCAGTGGCATTAATGAGATAAAGAACTAAAGTCTTCTTTTTCCCTGTGACTTTATGGGCAGCTCCATTTTTCTTATTCTTTTTTAAATATTTTATTGTTTTTTTAATTTTTAAGAAAAAGTACTCAGGACACACCATGGTGTTTGGGTAATCAGACATTCCAAAGTAAAAACATAAATAAACAACTCAACTCAATACATTCACTGTCTCCTCTCTATTTCCTTCAAATAACGTAATACGTTTAAAATATTCCATTTCTAAATTAAATTTCTATTACTACTAAACCTGTTTTAAAACTTTATCAGTTTACAATTACCAAAATCAAATTTCACTTTAAATCAACAAGTTATCAATTCCGGCATCCCTTCCAAATATATTCTAGTTCTTAATTTCTCTCATCCCTCCTTTTATCACCAATCTCATTTATTTCTTCTTCCATTACACAATAGCTATCTTAGTTAAAAAATGTTAAACCTTAATTCACTTCAATTCATTACAGAAACTTCAAATTTCATCCAACTGATTGTCATACCTTATCACATCTATGTTATTGTACAAAAAAAATCATCTAAGTTAAAACACTCCATTATTAAAACCATCCCAATCTAAAAAATCAACATTCTTTCAATTCCAATACATAATTTTCATCAAAATAAATCTGTTATTCCAAAAAGTATTCTTAATCTATTTAAAATATATTTTCTAAAAATCACCCTCATATATATATATATATATATATATATATATATATATATATATATATATATATATATGTTTATATTTTTTCTTGCTTCTAACTCTAAATCATAATCCTTAAAACAAACCATAAATCAAACATTGCCTTTAAATCCATTACACAATTTTAAATTTCTCTTTTCAGTCTAATTCTGGCTGTTTTCCTGTGCCAAGCAGGTTTCCATAGGGATGCTTCCCTTTCAACCAGTAGATCTGTCTTTGTTGCTTGCAGTAGCCTTTGAAATAATAGCAATCCCATCCTCTGCATTAGACGTCTATTTCTCTCCTCCTTGAAGGGTCGTTGCTTTGTAGTCTGAAGTCTCAGTCTTTGCTTCTTCAGTTCCTCTAAGTTGCAGATGGAAGGTTTGTAAGCTAAAATAAGTTCCTCTTTTATCTCTGTTAATTCTTCTTCTAGTATGTTTTGATTTATATCATAGTCAGATGTAGCCTGGACATCCATTTGAACATTTGAAGTGAAATTTCTGGATCTTAGCTCTGTAGTAAACCTTTTCACTGTAACACATATTTCTGCAGTAGCCTCATAGATCTTTTCCAATATAAGTGTACAGTTTAATTGTGACTGAGGTTTCTCCATTTTGATAGTAATTAAAAAGAGTCTTTTTCTTTTTTCTTTTTGTGGAGGCTATATTTGATATAATTTAGGCAATATCCACCCCCACAGTTCCCACAGCTGCCCAGCTTATCTTTTCTCTTCAAAAGTGTTTTGAAGGTCAGATCTGTTCCATCTTCACACCAAGTAACCAGACATTGCAGTTTTAAATTTTCACCACTAGATGTCCTCAGTAAATTAAAAAAGGTCTTTTCCAGAAACCATTTCCTCTTTTTCTATCTTTTAAAGTATAATGTAACAAAGAAATAATCTTCCAGTATAGGATAATAATACAGTTATTAGAAAGAGAGAAAAAGGAAAAAAAATTTTCCTGTACCCCAAAAAATATAAAAGTAAAATACAGTCTTTAAAATTTTGTTCTATTTTTATAGAACGCCTTTCTTCCCAAAGAATGTAGAAGCTGCCTTTTCAAGCCAGGGAAATAATTCCAACAAGGCTCTTTCAGGTACCAAAAACAAAATAGAATAGAGAGAGTAGCAAAGCAAAGTCTCACCCGGATTCACCACGGGGGTTCTTACAGCTTAAATATTCTTTGATTTGCAGTTTGAAGCAGCAGGGTGATCGGCCATCTTCTTCTCCATCAGCCCTCAGAGATAGCTCAGACCGCTAAAGGAGCTGCCGTTCCTCAGCAGCCAAGCAGAGCCTCCTCAACAGAAGTCGCACCCTCCAGGGTGACTTTGGACCCGCATAAGGGTCTACCGGTGGAGGGAAAGCTAGCCGACGAGGAGACGAGTCTCCCCATACGACTAGAGACGCCACGAACTGGAACCGGAAGTCCCATGTATTTTTCTTGACAATGATATGGAAGTGGTCTAGCATTGTTTTCTTGTGAGGTGTTTTTCAACTTCTAAAAATAAAGATAAACGTGTCCACTGCCTAGTTGTGTCCAACTCTAGAGAGGGGTGCTCATCTCCATTTCTTAGCTGGGGGAGCCAGAAAAAAACAGATTTTGTGGTAGTCTCCGATCCATGAACTAACCAGGCTGGACCTTGCTTTGCTTTTTGAAATCCGCTAAGGACTTAAATCCGTAACAACAAATACATTCAAAAAAAAAATCTGAGAAATTTCTGGCCTGTCACTTTTTCTCAGCCAAATAGTTTTTGCAATGTAACATTGGGAGAAGGATAGGTTAACCCAATATCCTGAAGGAAAAATGGATAGATATACAATACATGCCACACATAATAAACAAACAAACAAACAAATATGAAAGTGGCAAATTGTGTTGTGAGATCAAGGTCCCTGGGTCTTGGAGAATTCCTTCCAATAAATGTAATTACCCTGCTCAAGGGGTTTCTGTAGGGGACTAAATCCTGTTTTGCTTTAGATCCAATCCAATTGTCAATAGAAATAAATATAACTAATACTTCTATTAATACTATTTCTTTACACTTGTTGCTTTTAGTAGCTATAGAAGGAGTAATCGATATACTGAGTGGCATGAAATGGCTTTCTCTTTCCTCTTTCTTTAATTTCCACCTCATGTAACTCCCAGTTGGCTGCATTTTGGAAAGAGATACACCCCTTGGGGCTTTTTTTATCAGTGAATGTCTCTGAGAATTTGAAGGAGCAGCACATTCTGGCTTTATGGATTACTGATACAGTCCCCAACAGCTCTGCACAAAAGCAAGTTGACTTCCCTGGAAACTATGTATAGGATTAAAGCAATTATAAATATTGTGCATGTTCTCCCGAGCATGGTGCCTGCAGTACTTCTTTTCCTATGTACCCTGAAAAAAAAAAATTAAAATGACTGTGTATCTTAAAATTAAAGCTAGAAAGTACTATGCTGTAAAAATAATTTTACATATTAGGTCAGAACAGAAATGTAAGCAGTAATCTTTATTAATGTATGTGACATTCTAAATATTAGATGGATTGCATAACTGTTGTAAACACACTTCACCTACTACTAGTGAAACAACAGATGGTATATTGTCTTTGGTTTTAACCTTTTCCAGTGTACTGGTTCTTATTGCAGATAGATGATAGATGTTGCAGCTCTTAATTCTGTATTAATAATCATCATCACACATCCACTTCACTGTTGAGCATACATTGAAAGTTTATAAAAGGCATAACCCTTTAATTTCTGTTTAATTTCTTTTTCTACATCTGAACTGCAATATGTAGCTTTTTGCTGGAGTTAGAAACTCACACAAACCATTTCCCCTTCCTTTATAAAACATATGAAAGGTTGGGCTAAACAAGCCATAAATCACACACAGCAGCACACTCCTCAAATACAAATTTCATAATAGTTCAGTAGGTCATCTTATTTACTTTTTATTAAGTGATATGATGGACATTATAGTTTTGCCATAGATGAAAAGAGAAACTGAACCATGTTAATTAATTACAAAACTTTGCATTTTAAAAAAGGAAACAAAATATGTTATCAACTATGCACAAGAAAGGGAGTAAATTCTTTAATGACTGAAAACACCAATTTCTCTGTTGTTTCCTTCCTATGCATTAGTAGTCCTGTTGGCCACCACCATCTGTTTCAATTATTTCAGATTGATCAATTTCAGCTTCCTTTGGAATAGTTTGTCCTCCCTATCAGGATAAAATAGGGCCTTCTGAACTTACACCATTCACTAGAATATGTTCAAGTGTGAGTTTTGTGGTAAAGATACTATTGTACAGATAAAATCAGGAATACTTTCTCCATTACTTTGCCCCTAACAGCATAATAATGGAAAATGTTTATACAAATAAAGAGAATATTTGTAGCTTAGGGTTGACATGAGGGATCCTTGGTGCTCTCTGAGCTTGCTTGTTGTCTTGCAGATTTTTTATTTTTTTTTTTACCCACACTGGGTAACATAATCGGTGCTGATCATGTTACCTAGTTTGGGTAATGAAATGTCTGTAGAACAACAAGCAAGCTCAGAGAGCAACAAGGACCCCTTAAAATGCTTATAATTTCTGTTTGTCTGTCCGTCTATCTATCTCTTGCCTTTATTATTTTTACAAGATGGTGAATATATCCAGCTCACCTTCCTCTTCTTATTTTCCCCACAACAACAACCTCTGAGATGAATTGGGCTGAGAAAAAGACTGGCCCAAACTTACCCAGCTGGTCTCCCTCTTTCTAGCCTGGTGCCTTAACCACTAAACAAAACTGCCTCTATATCAGTGGTTCTCAACCTGTGGGTTGGGACCCCATTTGGGGTCGAACGACCATTTCACGGGGGTTGCCAAACAACGCAGTCCGCCATTTTTCCCCCTTTTCCTTAGCTGTGCTACTCCCTTTTATTCTATTGGCTTTTGAAAGCCAATAGGAATTGTTCAGGCTGTCTCTGCCCTGCTGAGCCTGCCAAAAGTCCCATTCTGCAAACGGTGCTGCACCAGTTGAGTAGTCCTCGACTTACGACCGGTTGGGGGGGGGTCGCGGCATTAAAAAGGTTGAGAACCACTGCTCTATATAGTACCAATAATTGTCTGCAGTGCTCTAAACATGGTGGAACAAAAGACAGAGTCAGCTTGTTCCTGATGCATGACTTTGGAAGTCATTTTTTTTTTTAATTTCCTGGTATGAATGCTACTTTTATCCTCTCTCAACATAGGATCTAGGATCTCAGGGTGCTCTTGGGAAGGAATCTCAGATGATAAGAGGAATGTAAGAAATCGCAAATAAAAAGAAATCTAGGAGCACAAAATGACGTTTCTGTTACTGTAATACAGCCCATCTAATTCTTCAGGGCAAATTTCCTTTTCAATACTTGGTCCTAGGAATATTCATTATCTTAGATACCCTGAGAGCTTTCCAAAATTGTCACAGTATGCATTCCAAATCAAGCCCAACTATGCCTAAGTCTTCCTTTAATTGGTTAAATGCACAAAAGCCTAATGTCTACCACACCTAATAATGAGTAATCCATTAGGGCAATGCACAGTGAAGCAAGTAGCATTTTCATACTAATTGTTTGCATGTATCTTAAGTTGAGTCTCCCTTAGTTTACTATGCAGCAAACAAATAAGCTATTAACACGATTAACAGATGTTGAGTTACAGAGTTAATTTTGTTTTTTTTTAATTAGTTGGCCAGAAAGCAGTTCCAGGAATTGTGACTAGGTATTTTAGCAAAATAGCAGTATATATGGAACAAGGCAAGAAATAAATGCTTTGTTTTCCTAACTTAGTAAGCAAAACCTATTGCTTTTTCAAACAGATTTCTTAGAAAATGCATGCATTTGATTTATTATTTCAATTTGATTATTCTTTTTCACCCTTAGAGTGCTCAAGGAATAGGAAATGGGAACCAGTACATATTGGTGAAATCTGTCTTCTCACATTTATAAAAATGGGCATTTGTCTTTTCTTTTTTTCTTCTTTTGGTTATGCCCAATGATGCAAAATGCTATACTTTTTTAAAAAAAATAATGCAACCAGAAGTTGGTTCTATCCGGACCACATCTTCTGAGGCCTACCTGTGCCTTCTATTCATAAGCTGTCCAGATATTTCGGGATTTCTGGCAGTTATAGTCTCAACATGCAGACTATATTGGTGTCAAGTGTTAACGCTAGTCAAACTAGGCTGATTTTGAAAAGCTAAACAGAGTCACACCTAATTAGGATCTAAAGAAGACACCATCAAATAATTCTAGACAAGAGTGGAGATTAACAAAACACCCTAGAAGAAATAGGAAACTACTTCTATATTGTTAGGAAGAAATTTACTAGAATATGTTTATAAGGTCAGTGGAAGGACTCAGCACAAAGGGAAAATAATTTTTTTTAGTCCTACCACTTTTGGAAGGCATCAGGTTACACAGCTCTGATCTACAGGTTCATATTTATCAGAGTGCATTGTTCCAATATGCTAAGCCATGGTTTATTTTACCACAGTTTGCAAAACCACAGAGGCAAGCTTCAAAGAATACCAAGTCATAAACTGTGCTTTACAAGCTACAAAGACTAGATTCCTATATTATTCTAAGCCCAAATCAAACAATGCACACTAGCTGTATTCATGAACCCATGGATAACTTAATAATTATTATATTAAGCTAAAATGCACTTGGCTAGATTGTGGTTCAGCATGTTGGGTCCAAACACAAATTAAATGCAATGTGTGAGCTCAGCTAGTGAATTTTGCCTTGTTCTTGAGTATGAGCTTATGGTCTTATCGAAATGTTCCTGTACTCAACTTCCTTGAAAACAATTCATTTCCCAAAACATATATAGTCACAGCTGAGAGATTATTGTATGCACAAAGATGGAAATATTTGACACTACCCCACTATGGATGAATTGTTAGTGAAGTTGACAGACTTTGCTGAAATGGATAAATTAACTACTTTGATTAGAGAAGAGACATCATCGGTGGTTTTTTTTGCTTAGTGGAAGTCTCTTCTGGACGCTTTGTGTAAAAGTGAAAAAGGAATTTGTGACTTATGTTTTTGACAATTAGACAGTATAGATTATAGAAAGAAGAGTAATAGGATCTAACTTTAGAGAAAAAGGTAAAATATATTTGTACTTATAACTGCTATGAAGAATATCAGAAACCATTTCTTTATATGCTTTTCCTTTCTATTCTTATTAACCTTTTTCTTTTTAAAAAACTTTTTGCTTTTTCTTTGATTTCTGTTTTCCCTCATTTACTGCCTATTATTACCTTGTACCTTTTTTAAAATTTTTAATAAATATATATTTGGTAAAAGAAATCTGATGGCTCACAGGGGTTTGAAACATTTTTTAAAAATTCAGAAAGAAAATAGCAAAGAAGTCTTGTATAGCTGCACATAAAACTGAATTATCCACTGAATTATCAGGAGTGGAGAGGAAGTCTCTATCTTTACCTTAGTAACCACTTATTTCCATTAGAAGTGCAACTATTATTTAGAGAACCCCAAATTTATTGCCAGGTTAGGAACTAGCATCAATCCGAATCCTCTTTACAGTGAATGTGTTCTGATGCTCTGCCTTCAGTTCTTCTTGTCTACAATCAGCTACTCCAGAAGGCAAGCCCTGCATCCCTTATAGCTGGTGAAAGTGCTGGTAAAAAGACACTGGTAGGTGGCATTTTCATAACTACTCAACTATTGGCACACATGGATAGTGCTCTTCGATCCAAAACAGCGAGCATCTCCTAGTTGATCCACACTGCTCAATCCTAAACAAGGTTATTCAGAAATGAATCCCTACCTATTCTATGAGGCTTACGCTCTAATAAGACACTCGCAAATGCCTGGCAGAAACCTCACATCCACCTACTCCTTTATTTATTCATTTCATCCTGTTGCTTTTCTTCGGGTGTTCAAAAGTGGTGCGTGCAGCATTCCCCCCCCCCCTCGTTTCCACTTCCCGCAACAACCTACTTTTGCGGAAAGCCATTTTCGTGACCTTCTTATTCCGGATTCCGAGGGAAGGGGGGGGGGGAAGGGGTAAAGTAAGCGCTTTTCAAAATCCCGCTTGCTGCATGTAGAGGATGCTGTCTCGCTTCTCTCTTCTCCAGTCTTGGAAATGTCGAAGAGAGCGTTTAGGATTGCGAATCCACTCCGGCACCACCGCCTGCCTATCCTCCACCCTTGAAGTGCGCAGGCGGCACTAGCAGGGAGGAGCCACTCCCCTCCTAAAGTCCAGCTCCGGTGTTTGCAGTGTTCCTGGGGAAGCCGAGCACTATTGGCTACCGCGAGGTGCCTCAGCCGGGGCTTCGCTCCTCAGCTCGTGGCCAACATCGGGAGGAAGGGGCGGGAAAGCAGAGGGAGAACAGCGCGCTGGCTCGCTCTCTCTCGCTCCGCTTTCACGCCGGCGGCGTCGCGCTAAGAGGAGTGTGCTTCTGTCGGTCGCCGCGTCTCTAGAGGGAGTTGGGAAGGGATGCTGAGGGAGCCGGTGCGGCTTCCGTTCTCACTCCAGTCTTGGCATCCAGGAGCTCCCTCCGACTTCTTGGCCAGACTATGAAATGATCATTCTTGCTCGTCTCGGAGTCGCCGTCGCCTGGACGCCTTTCCCACCGCGCGCAATTTGGGCTAAGGACCGCGCAACCCACCTGAGGTGGAGCCCCGGCTGTGTTTACCGGCCAAGCCTGGGCGGTTGAAGCAGAAGCAGCGCCGCAACGGTCGGGCAAGGGACTCTTGCGGAGGGTCGCTTTGGTCGCCAAGTGGGGCTTGAACTGCTGCAAGGAGCGGGGCGGGGAGACCAGCACTCTCTGCCCTGCTCTGAGGCCAAGCGGGGGAGCGCAGCGCTCCGCAAGCGGGTGGCGGGCTGGTGTCCGCCGCGACTGCTCCCTCCCCGTCGGAAAGTCGAGAGGGCCGGGAGGACGAGAGCTCACGGAGGAACCGCCGCCACCGCGGCCGCCGCGAAGGAGGTGGAGAACGGCGGGAAGGGCTCGAGCTGGACTCGGGCTTCGAGGGCTCTTGGCTTCGAGTCGTTTTCCTCCGAAGCAGCCATGGGGAAAGGGCTGGAAGCCGCCGCTGCCCGCTATGGACTGGGACTGGGATACTTACTGCAGATGGTCGTATTGCCCGCTTTGGCTATCCTGAGTGCCAGCAGCCCCGGTTCGGCTGCGCAAGGTAAGGCTGCCTTCTCTTCGCAGGGCTCTTACTGCACCTGGACGGCCGCCTTCCCGAAGGTTGGACGGAGCGGCCCCGTCCGTTTTGCCCGGACGGCCGGGCAAACCTAGGCAAAAGCGAGCCCTCTCCGCTTCTCTCGCCTCCACTGGTTCAGGCGGACGCACGGAGGCTGGAGCAGGGAAGTCCGAGCGCGAGGAGGAGACGCGGCTTTCCAGCCACTTTCCTGCCCCGGTGCAGCTCCGCTGCGTGTCACGGGAGTTGAAAGAAAGTCCCACCGAGTTTAGCCGGGTTCAACTCCCCGGGGCGGCCGCTCCAAACTCTTTCCCGAAGAGATTTTGGGACCGGCATGTAGATGGGCGGGAAGGCGTTTTGCATTGCTCTCCGTTGTCGTCCTTGCAGCTAAAACGCTGCAAAATCCAAGCCGGAGTGGCGGGGAGAGAACTGCAGTTTTGCAGACGCCGGAGAAGAATAAGCGCGAAGCTCCTTCTGTCTCCGCTACTCCGGATTGCCAGGATTATGCGGGAATAGGAAAATTTCCTTGGAAAGTGGGGCTCTACCGTCCGGTGGAACTGCCTTCGGGAGCAGATCTCTTGTTGCTGAGTCAGACGGGAGAAAAAAGCAAAGTGGGTGGTTAAGATTTGCACCCAGGCAGGTAGCGGGGTGCGGTAGTTTAGGACAAGCGGGCAAGTTCGACTGGGATACCAGGCATGTCCCTTCTGACGTTCCTTGGTTGGCAGAAAGGTGGAGAAGAAGGCAAATAACGAATGGTTGCCTCCTGCTTTGCAGACTGAGCTCCTTCACTTCTCCGCCTTTCAGCCGGCTCCTTTAGATTTGGGCATTATTTAATTAGTGGCACAGGTCTGAATCGTTTCAACTATATACATCTCTCTTCAGGTTTTTTTTTTAATGTTTCCTCTTTCCACAGTAAAAATTAAACAGTCTCGCCTATTTTCCTTTTCTGCTCTTCACTAGTTAGATCACACCCATGTATTCCCTTCCCACTCATTTAGTGGTATGCTTGTCATTAATGGATGTTCTTCATTCTCCAAATTGTTGTTGCCTTAGTAAGTGGCATATTTAGTGTGGCAAATGCCAATAAGATGTCAATCGCCTTTCTTGTTTTCTGCTTGATTTCATGTTAGGTGGTTGAATAAGGCTGGCCCTTTGACTATCCCTCTGGAAGTTGATTTTCACTGGGGAAGACTTCAGAGACAAGGGAATGTTAGCATATCAGAGGTCATTCTAGAATTGACCCAGAGGTGACAGGTTTGGGCAATCATGAAGGATAACAGAACAGGAAAGAAAAAGAATTAGCACGGTGATACTAATGGACCACAATCTAAAAATAATGCTATGGGCAAGCCTGTGGAAATAAACACATTGAACACTAGTTTTCTGTCACAGTTGCTGGTCATATCAATGAGGCTTGTGTAGGAGAACTTTTCGACAAACGTTGTTTTATACTCAGGAGTTGAATAAAATGCCATTTGGATTTTTTATTTCAGAAGGTTCAGGGAGATGCAGGACTAGGTTCTTCTTTGGCCTGAATTTGTTCCTTTCAGATTTTTGCCACAATAGCTGTTTAATACTAAAACTATCATAACACAGGGCTTTTTTCCGACTGTCAATTTGTATTATAAAATACTGGAAAGTTATAAAGTTCTGTCTGAAGTCAGTGCCCTCTTTCTAAGCATAGCTTTGGCACCAGATTACTGTACCACTTGGTGTCTCTGTCTTCTCATTGCCATGAAAATAAAATAACCCTTTAGAAAAAGTTTCTTCAAACAGTAATTCTGTGACCTCTTTTTTGGATATTAAACTCTTGTTAGTTAAAAAGGAACTTGCGACATGTATGAGATTTTGTTTTCAACTATTTGTTATAACTGGTGATTCCTTTTTTTAAAAAAAAAAGTCGTACTTTCAAATCCAATCAGTAACTTCTTTCAGAACACAAATCAAAACTCTTTTTCCATGAGAATTGTTATCATTGGCTACTAGCAGAAAAGGTGACTGTTAAGCCTTAGAAAGGTTGCTTTTTGTGATTTTTGACTCACTTTTGAACTATGAAAAAAGGCTTTCTTCTTACATGGGAAATAGACAAGAGTTCATCCAGTTGATATCCAAAGTCTGGCTGTCTGATGAATTCCTTGTCTTCAGCTCACAGTTTGAAAGTAAACAAAAGGGTTAATGGGAGAACAAAGCATGCTCACTTAAGGCAGCCAAATGAGAAGACAATCAGATTAGTAGTGGAAAGTGAGGAGATGGGGGAAAAGCAATATAAGTGGGACAATTACTTGGATGTTTCTTTGTATATTAGACATCTCAACAAGCTGTAGTGCCTAAGAGTTGATTATTGTTCTTCTGCATGTTTTGCTCAGCAGGAATAGATGTTTCCTGAGCCTGCTTTTTTCTGTGCCTCCATCTCTTTTAAAATGCATATAAAATATGGGTTTCCAAAAAGAATTAAGCATGTATTCATTTTGTGACCAACACTGTAAAACAAAAACCAAACCAAATCAGAATTGTGTCTCCCTATTTTCAGGGTTCTCTACTTTTTGTTTGATGATTTGGTATATTCTGACTACTAAAGTTGCATGTAATAACAAATTTCTAGATTATTTTTGCTTTCTTTGCTACAATACAGCGCATTTGGTTTACAGGATTCTTTCTGCAGTTGCCACCTTGAACTTTCTTGCCACACATCAGCAGCTGAATAATAGGGCTTGAAAAGAAATTCCATTCTTGTGTTGATCTATATACACTGTTTACAGGAAAGATGAACATTTTCATCAGACTGAGTAACCCATTTTCATTGTTACCATGGGGAAGGAAAGAGAGAGGAGAGAGAGAGAGAGAGAGAGAGAGAGAGAGAGAGAGAGAGAGCAGAAATACATATTTATTGCAACCACAGTTGAGGAACATTCTGGGGGAAAGAGACTTGTGTGTGACAAAGTTGTTGGACATTTTCCAAAGCTTTTGTTCTCAGTCTAAGCAAAGTATATGAGAAAGCCACAGCAAGCATAAGGAATCTTAGGGTGCATTTGTTTCATTTTGGGGGTTTCACAGCACCTGAAAATGCTTTCCTTTCCCCTCTCACAATTTTAAATTAGCCTCTAGGACAAACAATATAGATAAGATTGATTTATACTGTCAGACTTTTTAGTGTAGCATCAGTAGGGATGGTTTTCAAAGAATTGTTGCCGTTTTTGAGGGAGTACAGTAGCAGGAGTTGAATAGAATGAACAAAATTTCACACATAAGAATATCCCTTTAAAGCTACGAAGAAGTCATTGATAGTTGTTTCTTTTTCTTTGAATCAGATGTGAGTAATATAGTGTTCATGTGGGTGATTATAATCATTATAATTATAGCACTTGATGTTCTTTGTACATGAAGCTGAAAAACTAGTGATTTCTACATTAAGCATACATGAAGAGATTCTGTGTATGCAAAAATAAGTAATATGATGACCAGTTTGAAGTTCTAAAATTTAGAACTTCTAAAAGTTCTAAATTTAAAACTAAGACCATGACATTACAAGCGCTGATAGTATGTTTCATGATAATTTGTGTAATTTGAATAACTTGGTTTCCACATTAATGATTACCACTATAATGTAGGTTGTCATGATATCATCTGAAATGTGATAAAAACATAGAGAACTTTATTACTACAGATGGATGTAACTATAGTAACTAATTATGAAAGGTCTTCTGCTATTTTTATGCAGGGAAGGAAATTTGTCTTCAGCATTATACTGCATGTTAATTTTTAATTGGTTTATTCCTTTGTCAATTATAGTTCCTAGTCTTGTGTTCACTTTTCATAATGATGAACATGACCCCAAACAGCTTACTCATTTTCTGGTTTTAATACAGTGTAGTGAAAAAAAAGAGGATAACACTCCCCATGCTTAAAGGAATGATAATATGAAAATAGGATAATTAATCCAATTACAAAAGTAATATATAGGTAGGATATATTAATATATCCTACCAATATATTATTATGAATGTTGTAAAAAAGTGATACAATCATTGGAACTCCTTCCAATAGTGTAGGCATTTATTTCCTTTTTTAAAAGTTTGTTTTCATACTTACCTGTTTCAGAAGCCAAGCATGTTTTAAAGTAGATATCAGTTAAGACAACTATAAAATAAGTATTAAACAAGTACGTAAAACTTTGACCTCAATGTACCTATTGTTTTTGCATGACTGAGATACAGTGTAATTTATTACAATGAGCAGAATTTTTATTTTATATTTTTACACATTACAATGGACTATAGGTTTTCCTACTACCTGTTAGTGTTATACTTTGCAGATGTTAATGGACTCTGTAAAACAGAACTGCCGTCCTATTGGCAGAACTTTTTAATGTGCCTTGAATATTTGTGCAAGTGCATCTTCTGATTAGACCTTATGCACTTGAGAAGACTATCCACCAATGCATAAAACCGGATGTTTACATCAACCCTATTATGGGTTCATTGATTTCTGCACCAAAGTATTTTCTTCCTTGAGTCCGTTTATACCACTTGCCTATGAGTACAAGCATTTGTGAGCAGCTCTCTAATATTTTAAACTGATGTTATCTTTGCAGAATCCAATAAAATCTATGTTCTGAATGAAAATGTCTTCTAAAATTCACCTTTTTCTTTTAAAATTTAAACACATGCTTTGAAAAGATTTTAAACTTATTTGCTTCTAATATCATGGTTTCATAATTATTGAGAATTTTGTCCTGTGTTGATTTTTTGAGGTAGGACTGGATGCCTTGCATGTTTCTGGAGTCCTTTTTACTACATTTTGGAAAATACATTCCCTAATTCAGTAATTGTTGGAGATTTTTTTACACCTCTCCCTAGAGATATGTACTGCATTAGTTATGAACAGTTGTTATTCAGGGCAAACCATATTTATAATTAGCCAGGAAGAATAACTTTATTTGTTTTTTAACATTTTAAAAAATATTGAATTGTGTACACCTTTAATTTTATTCAGTTATTACAATTTCTCAGAGGCTATTAGATGTACAGAATATAGAATGGTATTTTCCAGAAGGCTTTATTATTACACAAAAATGAAATCAAACTCAGTCTTATGCTTTCACTGTTTTTCACATTTACACAATTTTATCTAGAATTATATCATAAAAGCAGTACTGGTAATTTCCAGTAACAAACATGCAAATATAATGCTAAATATATAATTTAGCAAGATATTGAAGTTAAATTAAAAAAAATGGACCTAATTCATTTTTGCTTCTCAGGGTAGAGTATTCATAATATTATACCAAATAGAAATGGTTTAACTGCATTTATTCACAAGCAGAATTATATTCTCTGGCCATAAATCTAGCTGCAATTATATAGACATTGGAGAAAAAACTACACATTTGAAGTTGGTTTGAACTTTTTAAAATTGCAATTACTAACATAATGCTGAGAAACTGGTAGCTCTCCAGGTGTTGTAGCACCAGTTTCCATCAACACAGACCAGCATGGCCAGTGGTGATGAATGTTGGGATGTGAATCCAACAGTAGCTGGATTCTGTTATCAGTGTGAGCAAATTGCAATTATCAGTACAAACAAGTTATTTTCCCATTCAGACTGGCTTATTAGATCAGCAGTATTTTGTAATTATAAAAGGATATTTGCTATATTTCTATCTCTGCATGCAATTTTTGCTTATCAGCATTGTTTAGGCTGTGACATTAGATTAGCGTACGGGAGGTACAGTACAATGATAATTCTTTTGTGAAATGTAGTTCTGTAGAACTGGAACCTCAACTTCTAAGGTTTCCACTTAACAATACATTTAAAAAACTGAATTAAAATCCTATGATGGTGATCATTATAATGATGATGGAGAACAATCCCAATCTACTGCTCTGTGTGGGCGTTCATATTTGTACTAAAATGCCTATCTTTGTTATCTCTGAAAATAAAAGGGGTCTAAAATACTGAGAGAGAATTTTCATTCTGCCAGTCCACAAATTCTTTTTGTATGGAGAAAATTATTGTGCTGAGTCCAAACTAAATAATACTTTTTGAAACAAAAGCATTAACTTAATAGTATTGTAATGTGACCAACTTAGTTGGTAATATTTGGATCAAAAATTTTCAAACAAAAATACAGAGACAATAACTTCTTTAGCATATACTACATCATTATTTTCTTCATTTTTGTTTCTAATAAAAGTGCCTGACACAGAACCATCCTCCTTTTTCCAATTCCAAGTTCTTTGTGCTAACTGGTCCAGATATTGTTAATATTATCTTCCTCAAATTTAACTTGACTCCTGGTGACTACATGGATATGTCCAGATAGTTTTCTTCAAAACAGTATGGAAGTGGTTTGACATTACTTGCTTCTGGGCTTCCCCCCCCCCCTTATTTCACAGTTCAGTTTATAGCCTTGGGTTTCATTCTGTTTTCTCACCCAAGTACTAATTGATCTGACTCTTTCAGAATCTAACTCAGTATTAGACATGGTTGAATAGATATTGCCTTTAGAATTCAAATGGTTACCAGGGTGAATTTGACATTTAAGGATAACATAAGGAACAATTCTATCATAAGCAAGAAGTGGATGTAGAAGGCCTTACTCATTGTGGACCAAGACATTGGTTCAAAGATTTTTTTTTTTAAATTTCCCTTGTTCAAGAATTTATTTATTCAGCAGGTGAGATAGCAGTGATATTGAAAAAAACCCACAAGGTTTCCGCCCGATGTCTTTTCTTAGGATTTAATTCAGTATAAGAAAGCAAGAAGATTGAGCATCACTGGAAGATGATTATTTAGTTATCCAATTTAAATGCCCCTCTCCCACATGTCAGTGAGTGGCTTTGGGTGATGAACAGAATTAAAATAAAAGAATAGCAATAGTAATACTACTTAGACTTATATGCTACTTCATAGTGCTTATCAGTATTCTCTAAGTGGTTTACAGAGTCAGCATATTGCTGCCAACAATCTGGGTCTTCATTTTATTGAGCTCAGAAGTATGGAAAGCTGAGTCACTCTTGAGCTGGTCAGGATCAAACTCCTGGCCATGGAATGCAGAGTTAGCCTACAATACTGCATTCTAATCACTGTGCCACCATGGCTCTTCCTATCAATAAAATAAAAACAGTAACAAACATTATAAAAGTTAAAATACAACCACAGAAGAAACAATTATCCAAATCATTATCATAATCAAGAAGTGCACACACTCAGGAGGCGTTGGTCGCACGTACTTTTTGCTTACTTTATCATCCAGGTGGATCAAAGAACTCTACTTCAACCTCTTCTGGGAAACAATTTCTAAATCAGTTATCTTCTATTTAAAATGTGAACTGGTAGGAGTAAAGGCTAGAAAATATCTATACTTAGAATTAATATAATCTAGGTAGTTTTGTATTTTGATAGATTAATATAAATCACTAGTTCTCTAGGAAACAGTTATTGAACTCTTCTTCCATGTTATGTCTTAATGCATTATGAAATACATTCGCTGCTATTGGATATAGCAACATTTTCCCTATATGGGAAACAATCAGATTCTGTAGTGCAGTACAAAATATTGACCATCTATACGCTCAGGAGACTCTGATAGGTTAAAGTTGAAAGTGGGGGCTAAATCCTATGCATATCCCCCAGATGTTGTTCTGTTTGTTCCTTGTGTTTTGTACATAAATTTCAAAAAGCAAAACCCATCCCAAAGAGCTTATAATTAGATTCAAGTGATCATTTTAAAAAGAAAGAATAAAAGAAACCATATGTGCAGATATTTACCTTAGCCCGCTGTATTAGCAACAGCAGCAGTTTGAAAATGCTTGGTGTGGAAAAAAATATAATATGTGAATATGCTAATCTTCAGGGATACACTTTTTAATTAAGCACATAAATGCATTCTGTTGTCAAAAAAAAGTGAGAGAAAGAGGTTGCATGGAGCAAAAACAATTATTTTGATGCATCAATGAACCAGCTCTATTTGATATGTCAGATGTGACTTTGTTTTTGTAAAAAGAAGTGCTGAATAGGGTTTGCAACACTTTTTAAATTACTTTCTCTTTGAAAATGAACATTTGAGAAACACAGCTTAACCACCAGGGGCCAACATCCTTACTTTCAGCTTATAACCCTAACTATAGTGCTTTCCTTTGAGGCTTCTTGTACAATAAAATGCACACTTTAACAATACAAAGAGTATAGCCAGCATGTAAAGTAAAATTCTATGATACGTGTGAGAAAGTTTATTGAGAGCATAACATAGGAAAATGTATCTATTTATTGCAGGTTTCTTTTTTAAATGAAAAATGTAGAATACTAATAATTTTTCTTCCTTTAGCAGTTTGGAATCGGTTATACATATAGTCCTTGATTTACAATAATTCATTTAGTGACCATTTAAAATTACAGCGTCACTACAAATATGATTTATGACCAATCCTCGGACTCACGACCATGGCAACATCCCCTTGGTCACATGATCAGCAGTCAGGTGCTTGGCAACTGGCGTGGACTTACAATGTTGTAGCATTCTGGGATCATGTGATTGCCATTTGTGACCTTCCCAGCAAGCTTCTGGCAAGCAAAACCAATGGGGAATGCCGAATTTGCTTAGTAACTGCATGATTCACTTAACAACTGCAATGATTCACAATAATTATGTGAAAAAAGGCTTAGGTCAGGTGTGACTCACAACGACCATCTTGCTTAGCAATGGAAATTTTGGACTTGTTTGTGGTTCTAAGTCTACCTCTACCCATAGCCTAAGGGCATTTCATTAGGGCTGCTACATTAGGGCTGATAGAATAGAGAAGATTCTCATTCCTAGGTTGCCCATCATCTTGGTTTTTAATTTTAATTTTAACTTTTTATTCTATTCTTCCTAGATATTTAAATCCAAACATAACCTCATTTGTATTGATGCAAGCAACATAAATCATGCACCTGATAGGACCATGTTTTTAGAAGTGGTAAACTTTGATTTTAATTATTTTAACTTTTGAATATAAGCTTAGTTCTTGCAAGAACAGTGACTTAGTAAGTGAACTGTGTACATTTTTCTGAAAAAATAAATGTTTTCCTTTTGTCAGGAATGCAATTATTAGCCACTCAGTGGAAATGTTCACGTTTTGCAGGCAGCATCCTTGGGACAGAGAAAGCAACATTTGTTGTGCATATCATTTTCATTACTGCTTTTTTTCCTTCATCACATTATATGATGAAATGATATGAACTTTTAAAGAAAGTCTTATAAGAAACGTTAGTTCAGGATTAGCTATTTTCAAGACCTTAAAAAGAGAAGTAATAAAGTAACTGATTTATTACATGTGTTCCATACAATCTTAATCTTAAATTCAGACTTCGTAAGCATATTTTATTATAATACTTTGAGTAGGCAATCTTAATGAAATAATATTAAGTCTTTGGAGTATACACTTTATTCAAACTATAAAACATTTACTTTATTCAAGTTAATTTTCAAAGTTTTGTAATGAATGTGATGAACATGGGTGAGAAAAAAACAGAATCAGAAGCAAGCCGGAAACTATAGCATAGCGTATCATTTTGTGTGGTGTGATAGAATTAACAAAGTCACAAAAATATGAAATGTTACCTAAAAACATTTTATCTGTTAGTGCTAAATATAAAGAACAAGCTATTTACAGCATTAAAATGTCCTTGATTTACAATGCATTTTCCCCCAAAATACAGCTGCTTACACAGTAGTGTTGGTGATTAGGACTACAGTAGTAGAGAAGAGGGATTTAATTATTTTTTCCTTCGGTTTGTACCTAACAAAAATCCCTCTTTTTGTGTTATTATTTGCATTGCATTGCATTGCAGTTAAGCTTTTACTATTATGATTGATTTAATTGCATGTAACCAATGTTTGCTGTAAAATATAATCAGAATGGGTAGAACAGAATCTGGAGTAACCAAATGATTCATTTTGGAAAAACAGTATGTCAACTAAGTATGCATGCTATCACCTTATCTATTTAATGTATAAACAAAATATATCATTAAAATAGTTGGATTACAGAAAATAGAAGGTGAAGTTAATGGGAGAAAGATCAGCAGTGTGAAATAAGCCAATAATACTACTAGGAAACTTTAAGGAATCTCTTGTTAAAAGTGAAATAGAAGGTTATGCAAAAGCTAATGGTCAGCATTAAAAGTAGTAATCCAATACAAATAGATGGAGAAGTTGTGGAAGTAACAATAGACTTAATTTTTTTAGAATCAAAACTTCACAGCCTGTAATATATGGTTATGGAAGCTGGCCCATCAGGAACTATAAATGAACAAAAGTAGATATCTTTGAATTGTGCTAAAAAAGCTTTTTGAAAATATCATGAATTTCAAGAATAAATCATTCACTGCTAAATGAAGTAAAACCGATTGCTCAATGGAAATACCATTAATAAACCTAATGATTAAATATTTTGAAAACATAACAAAAAAAGCAAGAATAACCTGCAGCTTGGAAAAATAGAACACAATATAAGCAGAGGCCAATAAAAGATAGCTAGATATTCTGAGTATGATGCAAGCATATGAGAAGAGGAACTCAAATAAACTTTTACTGACCGACAGTTCTGGCAAAGTGATATCCATTGGACTGTGAAGAGTCAGAATAAATTGAAAAACAATAATCATAAATATATTAGCTATACAGAAAATTTAACTGAGTCGAATTGAACTTAATTACCTTAAGTATACTTAGAATTGTGTATTTTTTATTTTTTTGAGAAGATGGAGATTCAAGACTCATTGTAAAATATCTAGAGCATTTATCTATTCTGGATTTTAGCATAAATGTGAATATTAGTACTTTGTTTAGGAATTTATCATAGAGTGGATCACTGTACCAGCAAGTTAAAGACATAGTCCATTATTTCAATATCAAAATAAGTACTATTGCTGAATATGTTGCTAGCAGTGTTTTGTCATTTGCCATTTTGTCATTTTTAGGTATCACAATTAAGAAGGCAAAACATCGTTTATTTTAGCTTCATAGTTTATTGGGTTGTATGGATGAATCATAGAGTAATTAATCAATATAAAATACTTTATTTGTATATTTTATGGTAGGGGAATGGATAGTTATTTTTGTTATTTTCATGGGGAGAAATGTTACCATTCATCTGTGATCCTTAACTTTTTAAACACAAACTATATGAAAATATGTAATAATAACAAACAGTCCTTTGGAGAGAAGGACTAGTTTTATATATAAACATACATACATGTACATTTGATGATGTACAAGTGAATTTTTTAACAATATCAATCTGATGTATAAAGTTTATTGACGATAAACTTTTAAAAATATCAGCGTGATATGCTTTCAGCATGGATGTCTGGAAAACAAAGTAATTAAATCCTAAGTACAATAAATATTTACTAATAAATAAGGATCTAATAAATTCAGCTATTACATTTGTACCTGGAACATTAACCATATTCTAATCACACCATATAATTTATCTTGGTTTTGGATCTTCAGCATGGTATCTTTGCTTCCAAGCATTAATTTGTATGTTCTATTTTTACCGGCATTATTTGTATAAATTATAATCTCACATTTCTTTGATTTCTGTACATGAAATAGTAACCTCACAGACTCTTGGGTACAGTAATAATAGAAAACATTTATATTTTATTTTATTATTGTATTTATAGTATACATGGAAAGAAGAAAAAAGACTACAAAGTATTATCTATCAAGAAGCTACACTTGGTAGATTCCAGGGGTAGGCCTTCTCTGCTGTGGTGCCTGCTTTATGAAATCTTCTGATGACATCAACTCCATCACTCTTAATTTTCTCTCAAAAGTCACTACCTGAATGCCCCTTCAGGCCTAAGAATCCCAGGGAACTGGAGACATATTGTGATGGCTCCTTTACTAGTATCATTTCCTGGTTTTGTGTTTTTATAGTTTTTAATAATGAATGTTTTATATATTTATTGTTTTTTTAAATTAAGTGTTGTATGCCACCCAAAATAACTTTTTGTGAGATGGGCAGCCATACAAATTTGATTGATAGATAGATAGATAGATAAGAAAAGCATTAATTGTTTGGGTTAGAGTGTTTATTTCAAGATGAAAATTTGTAGGCTAGAAAAAATCAAATTAAAAACACACTAGAATTGATGTGTTTTAGAAACTAATTCGATTAAATTTCTATTCTTTTATTCTTAGTACTATATTGGGGTTTCAAAAATCCAGATAGCTGCATGACTATCTAGTAGTCAGTCTGAGTTGTACTTTGCTTTTACCTGAAAGGTTTATATTCTATTATTATGTTGTGTTTGCAGCCATTCACTGGGACAGCCAGCCATAATACAGCACTCCAGGTTTAGCTGCTTAATTAAGGTGCTCATGACATGCTCATGACACCTTAACAATGCTGGTGGAACTTAACCTTGTACCGAATTGATATATGCTCTGAATGATTATGAAGATCTAGTCATATAAATTGCTTTTCACAAAAAAAGTTTCACTTGTGCACCTGAGCTACCAATGTGGTTGATTTAATGTAAAAAGAGTTTTAATGTTGTTGGGCTAAATTATTCTTAGAGGATGTTTAGAAAATCAACTTTTATACTTTACTTTTGCTTGGCAAATATAATGCTGAATAATTCAGTAGGTTTGCCTGGTAGTAGCTGATTACTGTTTTCAGTCAGTTTTCACAAAGCAAAGTAGGTTTATTGCTGAGAGGTTGAAATGTTAAGCTATGTGGATTATCTGCAAATCCTGTGAGAACAGATCAAATTTGGATTTACCTTGCTTTCTCTCCTGGGTGCAGGGTCTAATGGTCTGGGGGGGGGGGGGAAATCCTAACTGCATATGTCACAGCTAAGGAAATGTTTATATTATTCTTTTGTACTTTCCAAATGGGAACTGAATTTATTTTGGTAAATTTTTTTTTCTTGTGGTGAATATTCTATTCACTACAAGAAATAGGACATTATAAACATATTTTAAAGAATTTGTTCAAGGAGTGTTTTCTTTTTTTCTGAAATTGTCCAAAACAGTAAACTGGCATTAAAATATGCAGATCAGTTAGTGTTTAAATGTAAAAAAATGTAATGACTGGCTTTGGGTGTTCTTTAAATAGATATATTTTTAAAGATTGCTTTGAAATTGGACCCTTACTGCTCAGTATATTTCAGCTAAATTAAATTGACCTACAGTGTGATCCTTTACATCAGTGGTTCTCAACCTTTTTAATGCCGCGACCCCCAACTGGTCGTAAGTCGAGGACTACCCAACCAGTTGTAAGTCAAGGACTTACCCTGCCTGGGAGCGCCGCACATGCGTGGTGCTGCCCCCTGCGCTGGCCGAGGCATAGCTGGCAAATGGCAGAGACGGCGCAGGCCGACCACCGGCTGGGCCACTAGCTGGCCCAGCCCAAGGGAGATAAGGCACGCGCCAGGCCCCACGCGCACCAGCAACCCTCCCTGTGCCTGCCGGCCTCCCATCTCCCACCCCTGGCCCTCTTTTACTTACATTTTTAGTAGTTGCTCAGCAGGGAGGGGTGGAAATTCCCAGACAGCTCGCCTTCACTGCAGACAACTTGCAGCACCGTTTGCAGAATGGGACTTTTGGCGGGCTCAGCAGGGCAGAGACAACCTGGACAATTCCTATTGGCTTTTGAAAGCCAATAGAGTTAGACTCTATTCAAGAGAGTCTATTCTATTGGCTTTCAAAAGCCAATAGAATAAAAGGGAGTAGCACAGCTAAGGAAAAGGGGAAAAATGGCGGACTGCGTTGTTTGGCAACCCCCGTGAAATGGTCGTTCGACCCCAAATGGGGTCCCGACCCACAGGTTGAGAACTGCTGCTTTACATGTTTATCAATACTTCCAGAAAATATAAGCCAAGTTAATTATGTATTATATAAAAATGTATCTTTTACATTCACCACCCAGAGTCCATTGAATTTGGGCAGCCACTAAATTTAAATAAATAGTACATATATCTGGTAATTTTGATATAACCTGGTGTCAGACACAAGTAATCAGGACCATTCATGTGGTTGGATCATAGAAGATTTATTCAGGCCTATATACAAGAATCTAGTCTTTTATATAGTCAACTTATGGTCAGCAGTAAATTGGTACTAGGTAAGGAAGGGTTAATGGAATTCAAAAGGGGCTGGACCTGGATCTCTTGTGGGAATGCAAGGAATCTAAACTAATGATTTGTTTAACTCTGCCCCCTAGCTGTGCCTGCTTTTCTGTTAGACTAGATTCAACATTGATGAAGTGTTACCTCCAACACTTTCACATTAGCAATTCAAGATATAATGCTTTGTCCCTTTATTTAGAAACATTACTGAAAATGTCTTTATTTTATTAGAACAAAATAAAATAAATTATACTTCGAAGGAGAAACCAGAGAAACCAAACTTTCTGAAATGTTTTATTCGTATTCATTTATTGAACTAAATAAGGATTTTTCTGGTATGAAGTCTCTCAGTAAAGAAAATCTTAAAATTTGCATATATAAGGAGTCACATGAAAAACTGACTTCAAACGACTGAGTAATAGAAGTTAATTTTTTTATCTGGTATATCTCACAAATAGACTAAACCCATTTATAAGACTAAAGCAATTTATCTTAATTGCCAAACTTTTATGTAAAGGAAATCTTAAATATTTTAAATCTAAAAATATAAAGTAATAATTAGACTATTGGAGCAGATTTTGATCTTTTCAGGCCATTGCTTTTCAATCACAAAGGAAATTTTATGGAGGATATCTGAAAAATACTGCTTCCTTGACTGAAATTATGTGAAGTCCCTTGGCCTTTGCCTTTTATAAATTTACTAAACCCTGGCCCCAAATGCAGTGAGGATTTTGAGAATTGTAAGGTTGAACTGAGGTTAATGAGTTAGAACTAAAGATAACAGCATATTCCAGATACTTCAAGTTTGTTTTGCATTCAGTGACAGTCATTAAATCAAAGGAAGGATTTTTTTTAAAACACACACACACACACACACACACACACTTGGGGGGAAGGGATGTTTTTTAAAAAAAATAGAAATGGATATTTCTCCTAATAACCACTCATTGAATATAACCCCATTGACATTAGAAATCCATTAGCTAAGTCTAGTTTAAACAGCAGCTGATGCTATGTCAGCTAAATGTATATTGGAATTTTACACATAATGCACAAATGGAATATATATGCAGTGGATATTTAGAAAATCAAATATTTTGTCATTGAAATATATAGGTAATAAAACAGAACCTATAATCAATCAGACTAATCAGAAGAAATATAAAGCATAAGCTGAGTAGCAAATATTTGTAGTGGAAGATCAATTTTTAAGGCATATCTCCAAATGCCTAAAGCATAATATGATATCTGATATTAGAACTTGTGATTTTTAGTGGTAGTGAAGTGTGTGTAAATGCTCTAAAGAATGTGACTGGATAAAACTAAGCATTACTATCAGCAAATGTAATTATGCATAGTTAGATTTTATTATGAGTCTGGATTAACCAGAGCACAGGTCGGCAACCTGCGGCTCCAGAGCTGCATGCGGCTCTTTGAGCCTTCCCCTGCAGCTCCCAGCCTCCTCTGCCTTTGCAGAGAGAGACAGACAGAGAGAGGAATTGCGCTTCCCTGCTTCTCTCTCTCTCTCTCTCTCTCTCTCTCTCTCTCTCTCTCTCTCTCTCTCTCTCTCTGTGTGTGTTTGTGTTTTTTTTTGTGTGTGTGTGTGTATGTAAAAGAGAGTGGACTCACAGTGTTTTCCGAGGAGCTGAAAAGCTTACTGGGCAGAGCTCCTCCGTTTGCTGCGTCTCTGCAGGAAGCAGGAAGGGCAGGAGAGAGCTAGCTAGCCCAGCTAGGCTGACTCAGGAATTCTGGGAGTTGAAGTCCATGAGTCATAAAAGAGATGAGGTTGTCTACCCCTTATCTTGTTGGACAACAGCTTGAAGCTTGTCAGGTGAGCAGCAGATAGGAGGGGGGGGGAGAAAGAGAGAGAGAGAAAGAGAGAGAGGGAGAGAGAAAGAGAGAGAGAGGAAAGAGAGAGAGAAAGAAAGAGAGCGGGGGAAGAGGAGCGGCAGGCAGACCAAGGGCAGATAGAGAGGGAGGGAGGGAGAGAGACAGAGAGAGAGAGAGACCCTTTTGACATCTAAAATGAAGATAACACTGCACATATCCTTTTTTTACCTGTGTGTGTGTGTGTGTGTGTATACATACATACATATATATATACACACACACACA
The DNA here is from genome assembly GCF_016545835.1 of Crotalus tigris. NCBI lineage: Eukaryota > Metazoa > Chordata > Lepidosauria > Squamata > Viperidae > Crotalus > Crotalus tigris. The sequence goes on along the minus strand of NW_024100413.1, from coordinate 781,170 downwards.
TACATACACACACAAACACACACACACCTATAATAAAGGTAAAAAAGGATATATGCAGTGTTATCTTCATTTTAGATATCAAAATGGTTTTGCGGCTCCCCGTGTTTTGTTTTTGGTGGGAAACGGGTCCAAGTGGCTCTTTAAGTGTTTTGGGTTGCCTACCCCTGAACTAGAGTTGTACTGCAATGTAATTTCTGAATTAATGAATTTATGATCTGTGGAAGTCATTTTGCAAGCAAACGTTGGCTAACAACAATGATAGAAATAGCATCAAAATGAAAAGCACTTCTCAGTAGATTGATTTACCTAGCAGATCAATATTCTTTAGGACAGTTGAAGATGAAAGTCATGGTGTGGTAGATATCTTGATAGGGATTTGCTAGAAAACAAAGATAGAAAGATGACACATGGAAGACCATGAAAATCTTAAAGAGAAAATGTTTCTCACGTGTCTGTATTTTATTATTTAATTCTGTAGAGTATGTATTTACTCTAATCTAATTTCCCTTTAGTCCATCTCATACAGAATCAAGGTGGAGCTAGAATGTCTTTCTCATGTGCCTTCCTTTCCTACAGGTGAGATGTCATTTATTGTTTCTTTTATCAGCTAGTGGCTCGTAAATATTTTTTCTCTATGGACCCCAGAATTTTTGGTATATTGGCCATGAAAGATAAGAGAAGAATTCCATACAACTGGAAGGCAACTAGGCTTGAGCAAATGTCTCTGTGGAGGAAGGGATTAGTTTCCTAAGCTAATGAGCATTCTTGGGTAGAAATTGAGCAATAATTAACGCCTGTCACATTTGTAACTACTATAAAATATTATCATAACCTCCTGCTTGCACCCTAGTCCATTAGCAAAATCTTGTACAATGTAACAAGTGTAAAGCTTTCCTATTGTATGACTAGAGGAAACAACATATATCTGTATGCAGTAGTTTTTTTAAAAAATAACTTGCTTATTTACAGACATAGATGGATCATTTTTCCCCAAGCCTTTGTAGAGAATTCTTGGAAAGACAATATATTACTAATAACCCAAAAATGTTATAAAACTAGGATCATAGGACTATTTGTGTTTATAAAGTTGTGAGGTTTAATATAGACCAAAGAAATGACTTCTTCCTTCTTTTATTTTCATTTTTTTTTACTGTTACAGCACTTACATTTTTATAAGTCTATCCAGAATTTAAGTGATTCTAAATTCTAACCCTAGACACTTTTTAACCCTGTCTCGGATAATTTCTCTTACACCAATTACAAATCATGCATTTTTTGATCAAGTAATTCATTTCTTGAAAATAATAGAAATAATAGTTTGATGTGCTCTGCAGTTTGAGTTTGTAGAAATAATACATTGGAACAATCATCATAAAGTACAAAATTGCTGATAACAACAACAATCATTTGGATTGCTAATAGATCTTGCAATCTGAATGGCTTACTGGATAGTCATATGGTATGATGATATATCTAAGTTGCTGTGGAAACAAAATTCCTTTGTGAAACTATTCCTTTTCTGTTGTTTGTTCACATTATATGCACATATACAGGTTTGTCTATTATATAAATGAAATTCTCAGCAGCATTTCATTTTGAGACATATGTTGGTATACTAATTTAAATGATTTGCTGATGATAAAGAATGATAGGTCAGTTATACATATAGCATCAAAATTATCCAATCTTGTCTTCTTAAAATACTGCATATGCAGGTAGTTTCCATTCTCCTTAGCCTGGAAACTTTTAAGAATTTAACATTCAATTCAGTACAATATTTACTTGGCAGGTGAGAAGATAACATGCAGATTGCCTCAATTTATGACCACAGTTGGGATCAGAATTTCCATTGTTGAGTCACACCTGATTTTATGACCTTTTTGCCATGGTTGTTAAGTGAACCACATGATCATTAGGTGAATCCAATTCCCCTGTTGATTTTGCTTGTGAGCAATTGGTTGGAACTTATTGTAACATGTTGGCTACTAGATGCCCAAATTTTGATCATGTCACTGTGGGGATTCTGTGTTGATTCAAAAAGGTGAAGACTTGTGTAAGTCACTTTTTTCTGTGCTGTTGTAGCTTTGAACAGTTGTTAAATGACTGTAAATCAAAGACTATTTTAAGTAGCAGCTTAAAAAAGAAATTGCCCACTAAAAATGGAATTGAATCATAATTTTTTTAAGACAAAGGATCAGCAATTGAATAATTGGAAACTGATTGAAAGACATTGTATGTATCTAAGAAAAAGAGTGATAGGTGAGTTGTGTTAATATCAACTAAAATATAAATTAGGATAACACAGAAGGTTCTGATCATACTTGTAGATAAATCACTAATTATTTTAAATGCCATTTATAGAAGATTGTCACTTATTTTCATGCATTTTTATATATATTATATAATGGTTCTATGCTGTTTTCAGCCATCTAAGTTTACTCTCTAAATATGTTTTGCTTGGAAATTCTGAGCCAATATGCAGTTTATGTATTCATAAACCTGTCCGATTTATTTCACTTGTGTTTGATCGTAAATAAGTGTATTAAGACCTGTGGTTGTTGCAAGTCTGCACATACCTTTTTACTGATTCATAACATACGCTTTTTGGGAGCAATCTTGATTTATTTGTAGAAGATGCCGTTCAATACTAAAACTAGAATGATATTATTCTGCCTGTTTTCAAAAGCTATACATAACACTGTAAACATGGTTCTTTCCAAATCAAATATTATGATAATATAGGCTGTTGTCAGACTCAGCGTGATACTTACCTTCCAAAGTCCAGAATGTTCCAGTTAACCCTGTTCCAGCTGAGTCCGGTAGCTTCGTGAGCTACATCGCCAACAGCGGCGGCCGAACGGGTCACATGAACATCCTATGTTGCCAGCACATAACCGGACGGAGGCTACATAGAAATGGAAGATGGAGAAGCCGACTGCTGTTAAAACTGTTATGGCTTATGTTGCTGGAACCGTGACTCTGTGAATGATGGGAACTGGGACGCTGGGTCTGACAACACTTGGATACCGGGAGGGGGTATTATAGGAAGAGGTTGAGTGGGACATTAGGGATGAGAATGGCGTGAACGGAACGCATGGACTCAATGCAAGGTTTGAACATAAGTACTAGCTGGATCGGGGCGTGGACTCAATGTAAGGTTTGAACATAAGTACTAGCTGGATCGGGGCGTAGGTAGGGTGGAGGACTATCACAAGGCAGGTATGGGGAGGGGGACAGGTGGATTCCAGGTGACTAATTAACCGTCAATTGGGGTGTGTACTCTGGGTGTGGTGGAGGAATGTATTTAGGGCAATGAATGGAGCTTCGTTCCAGTGCTAACTTAGTTTCAACATAGTGAATAAAGCTTGTTGAATACTGCAACGTTCCTGTTTCCTGGCTTTCGCGAAGCGCGGTTAGGATGTTCTGTTAGCTGTGGTCCAGAGAATTGCTAGCTCAGTAAAAGGCTTAAATGCATACTTAGCATCCACAGATAAACAATGCAAAAATTTGGAGATTGACATGGATTTACAAATGGACTGGTTTATTTAATCTATTTTGGCTCCCAATATCATAACCAACTACAAAATCTGCATACAGAAGTCTGATTAAGAAAGTAACAACATTTTAATGATTGCAAAGTTGAAAAGTGTCTGTACAAAATAAGTATTATGTATCAAGACACAATAATCAATTGTTTGTAACTACATATATAGATCGTCTCCATGATTATCTGTCCCTTATCTGGTCTTTCAAGTCTTCAGTAAACTTTGTTCATCCAACTTGCTGCTGGTTGTCTTCCTCTTTTCTTTCCTTACATATTTCTTAATATTAGAACCTTCTCCAAGAGCTAGGCCTTAATAGAATATAATTTAGAGAGATCAGTGCTTTAATATTGCCTGATAGATAGATAGATAGATAGATAGATAGATAGATAGATAGATAGATAGATAGATAGATAGATAGATAGATGTCTTTGGTTATTCGGGTTTTCTCCCACGTAAAATTGGAAGTGTCTTGGCGACATTTCGACGAAGTCCCATTCGTCACCAGCCTGAAGATGACGAATGGGACTTCGTCGAAATGTCGCCAAGACACTTCCAATTTTACCCGGGAGAAAACCCGAATAACCAAAGACCTACATACAAACACCCGCGAAAACCTCAGATTGGAAGTGTCTTGGCGACGTTTCGACGAAGTCCCATTCGTCATCTTCAGGCTGGTGTTTTCAGCTTCGTGCTTCTTATTTTATCAGTTTAGTTGGTAAAATATGATGGCTATGGCTTCTGTAATTGTTTTATTACACAGCTTTTTTTAAGGGTTCAGCACATTTTTACATTATCTTAGGTTGCAGTGAAAAAATTAATTACAATGGGACACTTGTTATACCAGAGTCTTCAAACTTGGCCCTTTTATGAGTTGTGGACTTCAGTTCCCAGAATTACTCAGCCAGGCATGCTGGCTGGGGAATTCTGGGAGTTGAAGTCCACAAGTCATAAAAGGGCCAAGTTTGAAGACCCCTGCTACAGGCAATATTGTTGCTATGGTGAGCATGGCCAGTTACAAAAATGACCCTCTCCCAGTACACAAATCTTTCCTCTTTGCCTCCCCCAAGAAACTCATTCTCATCCCTGGAATTGCTGCAAATATAATTCAAGAGGCTTTTTTTTTTCTTTTTTGGCAGCATGTTTGCTCTCTATATAAATTCAGCTAATAAAAAAATTGCAAAAATCCAAAACCAAGCAAAACCTGATATGATCAGGAACCTGGTAGTTATTCTGGGATATCTTAGTGCTCATAGAAACCTCTATGAGGTTGCTCAGTTTTAATGCACAGCTAGATAAAGGAAGGCTGGATAAAAGTCCTCAGCTAAGCAAAACCAAATTCATAATGAATTGTAGGATAAATTAGCAAATTCTGAAAACAAACTGAGTACACGAGAAAGATAGCAATTGCTTCTGTACATAAGGTACTATATCAAAATGGAAAAAAGCTTAGAGTCAGATCATTTAAAACAGCATGTCAGCTTTGGTGCAATTGACCAAAACCCATTTTATATCAACTTAAAAGCTTGAGCTTAGGGGCAGGAGGAATATTTTCAAAATACTTCTGCCATACATTATTAGGCTTTAGAAATATAACCATTACTATGGGAATACAATTTCAAAGAGAAACTAAAACAAGAGCAAACACAGCAGTCGCCCCATTAGCTAGAAAGTCTGGCATTAACAAGGAGATTTTTGAGTGCCATTCAACAGGCAGGAAAATAATCCTTCTGAAACTTTATAGAATCTCATCCCACTTAACAGGACCAAAAGAAAAGACATATATCTAGAATAGCAATTATACAGCAAAATGCTTTTAAAAGCAAGTATATCAGGATTTTAAGAATACTTTTAAAGGAGCTCAGTTTGCAAAGTTTACTGGGAAGCTTTTAGTAAACTGCTGCTAGGTATGTACTGTAATTGAAACAACATTTTGAACAATTAGGAGTAAAACATAAAAATAGTAGTGATGTCTCTCTAGAGGAGCTTTTATTAATATGGTACTTTGAAAAACATTTGTATGTAATTTTCCTGCTTTGGTAACTTGTGAAAAGAAGCAAATTTGGTAATATTAGAAAAATGATTGTATTTTGTTCCTATTTTATTTGCAGTAGTTTTCAGTGGTTGAGGCACCAAGCTAGAAGCTGGGAAACTATGTGTTCTAATTCTGCCTTCGACATGAAACCAGCTGCGTGACTTTGGGCTGGTTATTCTCTCTCAGCCCCATGAAAAAGAAGGAAGCAATGGCAAGCCACTTCTGAAATCTTGCCAAGAAAACTGCAGGGACTAGTTCAAGCAGATGCCAGGACTCAAAACTAACTTGAAGGCGCATGTGCACACACCCACACTAATACACATGCACAAACAGAAAATTAAAAATAACCTATCCATTCCCATATGGAACTTTTTCATCCTATGTTAAACAAATTTCCAAGTTGGATCCCACTGATTTTTATATAGTGTATAGTAGTACAGGTAGTGACTATGACCACAATTGAGCCAAACATTTCTGTTGCTAAGTGAGACATTTGTTAAGTAAGTGTTGCCCCATTTTACAACTTTTCTTGCTACAATTGTTAAGTGAATCACTGTAGTTGATAAGTTAGTAACCCAGTTGTTAAGTGAATCTGGCTTCCCCATTGAGTCTGCTCATGAGAAGGTCGCAAAAAAGGTGATCCCATGACCTTGAGACCCAGCAATGGTCATAAGTATGAACCCAGTTGCCAAGCACCAGAATTTTGATTATATGATCACGGGGATGCTATAAAGGACGTAACTGTGAAAAATGATCATGTCACATTTTTAGTGCTGTTGTAACTTTGAACGGTCACTAAACGAACTGTTGTAAGTCGAGGACTACGTGTATTTTACCATAGTTAAACATGTAGTTCTTTTGCAATTTAACTGAATCCTGGAAAGCATTTATATATAGTCATTGGTTGCCTGAAAAAAAAATCATAGTTATGTGAATTTCCCTGAAATTCTAGTTTGATTTGAAAAAAATTAGAAAGTAAATCCTGATGATGAAATGAAAGGACAACTGTTGGAAAAAATATAGAAAAACATATTTTCCTGCTTCCTTATCCTATCCTTTACATATGATCATGTATAATTCAGTCTCGGTAGACCAAGAAAAAAGTGGAGGAAGTTGGAAAGGCAATCTGGTGACTCTTTGTTATTTGAAGCTACATCAAAAAGTAGATTCAGTTGCAACTGCATCTGATTCATGTTTATTCAGTAATTAATTGCCTAAAATGGGAAAGTATAGCTTTAATCAGAATAGTTCTAAAGGAGCTGTTGAATATATAGAATATATTTCCATAGAGTTAATATCACATTTTTTAAAAAAAAATTAATTGGGTAATCAGAAGTCAGGAAAAAAAATATTCAATGTAAGTTAAGGCAAGAAGGCAATGGTGATAAAGCAAAGGTTTGTTCTACCAACCATTCCTTGTAAATCAGATACTGACCAAACATGGCTATTATATGGTCATCTTATAACAGCATTCTCTGGACAAAAAACATGTGATACTTTCTGGGTGTATTAATTTCTTCCAAATGTATCTATTTTGAATGTATAGAAAATAGAACTTTTATCCTAATTTTTTTTGTTGTTTCTGAATGTTAATTTTATAGTGAGCACAAAATTGTTTTGGTTAAACATAGCTGCTGTCTAAGAGTTTGAGAAAAATAAACCCTTTTTGTTGGATTTTTTTTTGATTTTCAATCTCCAGTTGAGGAAGTATTAATTTTAGAAAAACAGCATACTCTGAATTTAATTATTCAACATGAGTCAGGAAAGTGACTTCTAAAGATCAGCAAAACACATTAAATCTTACATATTGTGTTATTTCAGGCAAAGAGAGAGAAGAAGGGAAAGAAAGGGAACATTATTCAAACTGGTCCTTCTTGTAAACACAAAGGTATATAATTACCGGTGGGGTCTTGTGTGCCTTGTTTTCATACTACTAGTAGTTTGTTATCAAATGATGGAATCTTTCTTGTCTTGACATAAAACAGAGGAAGTGGTTAAGGGACAAACCTGTAATTATCGGCAGCAAGTGTCTGTAATGGAATGCCACAGGGGTTTGAAGACACAAACATTGCTTCAGTAGAAACTTCAGCATTGTCAAAGAAACCACAAGAGCTCAAAGTAAAGGGGGTTAGAGATTTAGGATTTTGCTGAAATTTTACCAAAACCAATATCTAAAAGAAAACCTTTGAATTAGTCAGATAGGTTTCGTGAGTATGCATATTTCAATAAATCTATTCAGTCAAATTTACAAATGAACTGGCAGATTAATAAGAAAAAAACTTCAGGGCTTGTTTATCTTGTTTATACTGTATACCACTGAGCTTCTACTTAATTCTTGGAAGGTTCGTATCAGTGTGGTCTGCTATCATAAATGTGCATATTATACACTACATACTAGTTTTATTTAGCAAGTTGAATTCATCCTGCCTAATACGTTTTGCGTAGCTCCCCATTGCTTCGGGTACACTACTACTTTACTTGTCTTCTTCTGAAGTAATTTATTGAGAACATGTAGCTCAGGGATATATAACCAAGCCCTACAACTTCCTGCAGTCCCAAAGAGCCTTAATGCTTCTTGGATCACTGGCATATGTGGTATGAAGCTACCACATTGACATTTTAATGTGATAAAAAGGAAAATTATTAAACACATTGAGAGCATTCATGTTAAATTTAATTTAATGTAATGTTAATTGAATGTCACTTTCCATTAAATCAGATTTAGCTTTTCTATAGCCTGATGTAGAATTTTGGAGTGCATTATTTTAAGTAAGAGAACACATATTACAGTGTGCCATAGTTCAATTGTTTAAAATAATAATCAGAGAATGAGGAGGAAAAGGAGGAAGAGGTTAAAGTTAAGCAGTCAGTCAAGAACAAAACAACAAACTGTTTAAAAGTAAAAGAGGAGGACCAAAAATAAACACAAGCTAAAAGAGCAACACAGAATATATTGTCAACTGTGGTTAACATTGTAAGCTACATCTCTAGGACCAAAAACTAGAATGTAATATTTTAATATTTTCAAATAACTTGTTCTTTATGCTTTTTCAGGAAATACAGCTTACTGTGATATTTACGTCTGTTATTTAGAATACAGCAAAATGTAGATAAGGGAATGCAAATGTTGTGAAGTTGTTATTTTAAAATGTACATCTGTGGTTTTTCTTCTAACACTTATTTTTATTATAATGGTTCTAGGTATTTATTAAAATAAACTGAAAACACACCAAAAGATCAGTATCTAAGAGAGAAGGTCAATAATGTAGCTGCCATCCTAACTTTTTTTTAAGAAGCTTATTTTTGGTTTCCACTTGTGTTTAACTGTAACTTGTAACTGAGATGCTATCAATGGTATTAAAACTCATGCTCATATATCATATGTTAGCTACTGATTCAAACTAATCCTTAACCCAAGCTGTCTGAATTTTTTGATTCTTGAGTTTCTGTATTTCAACCTCCTTATATTTATATTCCATTTTTTCCATGTGGTATCATTTTTAATATCAATAATCCTTTGAAGTGGGGTTGGGCTGAGAGAAAATGATCAGCCAAAATCACCTAGTCAACTCCATGATACCTTTTAAAAGTATAGCCAATATACTATGCTGTTTCATTTGCTTATTGATATGATATTCTCTCCCAGCATAAATTATAGTTTCACTTACTATGATTTAGGAAATGAATCATTGTTAGGAACAGATACATGAAATCAGTTTGTTTCTTTCCGTTATAGTTAAGGCAATCCAAATTTTAATATAATACAATATTTCAGACATATGTCTGAAATATTGTATTTCTCTTATTGAAGCCAGCTTTACTAGAGCTGGAGTTACCATATCTAAGTCTTCAGACATTTGGATTACCTCAACACGGAAGCAGAAAGTTTTTATATTTGTTCACTCACCTGTCTAGTGGTCATCCAAATATTTGCAATCCAATGTGATAGATTTGTGAGCAACCAGCAAAGTTTATAATTAAAATCATGCTGATTGCTCTAATAAAAGTAATGGACATATGGTACAATATTTTCTAGAGCCTGTGTAATGATGTCAAGCCTTTTGGCCTTGTGTCAAAATTCAGAAAATGCCTGACTTGACTCTACTCACACACACACACACACACACACACAGAGAGAGAGAGAGAGAGAGAGAGAGAGAGAGAGAGAGAGAGAGAGACTGAACAAAAGAGAAACAACCTGTTCCCCAATCTATGTCACCCTAAATGACATTTGATGATAGCACCAAGGCTGGGACTGATAGAGATGCCTGGGCATCAACTTCTGCTCTAGTGCCACCACTGCCACTCAAACAGGCCAACTTGCAGTTCCCCTTGGTTCAGTACTCCCCAGGATCTAACATATGCTGCTTACTTTCAGGAAATGTTCTCTTTCTGTTGACAGGCCCCTGAAGCCTACCCAAGCTGCCCCAGATTGCACAAGGCCTGCCTTCATTCTTAAAGTGGTTTCAAAGAATGCTCTTCTGTATTCTCTGCAGCCTCTGAAATCACACAAGGAAAGGGTGTGCTTTGGTGAATGCTATCATATCAACACAAACGACATGACATGTTACCTTAGACCAGTGCTTCTCAATTATTTTCTGTCATGCCCCCCGAGGAAGAAGAAAACATTTCGCGTCCCCCGCGCGACTGTAAATAGTATCATTTGTCTATAAAATTGTTATAAATACACCTCTGCATAACACTGTATCCTTATTAATGTATATGAGAATAAAAAAAGAAAGAAATGTGGATCAATTTACAACAAAGAATAGCTTTATTAACTGTAGCAGAAAAGATTTAAAGGAGCACAATATTAAAAAAAAACTTTAACCTGCAAAACAAAAATATATAAAATAATTTGAGCTGATTTTTTAATCAGAGGTGATGTCTGGATTAATGGCTACAATGAGCACGTTTTTCAATGCATAGCTTTTCGAAGCAGGGTTTGAAGCAGGACACAGCAACTCTCAGCTCCTTCTCAATGTGTAGCCGAGACCTGTATTTTTTTTCTGTACAGAGGACCGATTTCCGGGTCTAAAAGTCACACAGGCGGGTTTGGCCAATCAGGATAGAGCATCATGTCTATCCAATCGGGTCCTTTGCATGTGTCACGTGCGTTGGCGGTCATGTTGTCCTCCGCGTCGGACTGCTACTGGGGCTGCGCTGGGACAATCTTCAGTGTTTGCGCCGCGCTGCTCCCTCTCTTCAGCTCTAGAGTTGCTAGGCAACCAATGCCGTGTGGGACGCCGCTTGCGAGTGAGTCGGATGATCCGATCTAGAAATCCAATATGACAGTATTTGCCGAGGTCAAACGAGCCCCCCTTTACGGAGCCTTGCGCCCCCCCTGGGGGGGTGCCCCACTATTTGAGAAGCACTGCCTTAGACACATTTACTGGCTGATGTCCTAATCTTTGGTTCATTCTATAGATCCTGTCTGGGACTGATAAACTGGAACACAGTAAAACTCCTTCCTTTGTAAAATGAAGAGTTTAGGCAGAGAACAAGGTCAGGTCTATAACATTGCTGGATTTTCTGTGACATGAATGTGAAGAAGTTAAGCATGACAGACAAGTCACTTCCATTTTGCAAATTACTGAAATATGCTTATTGTCCATTAATAATGTATTAAAACATAATTGTAGAGACATGCTTCAAAAAATGAAAAAAGGAGTGTCATTTTAATTTTGATAGTGCACAACAGTGATGTATGTATTCTTGATATTTAATGGCAATAAATTTAAGTTGTCTTTCAGCATTTTAGATTTTCTTCAAAAATAGACCTTTGTTGATAAGTGCATTTAAAAGTGTCAAGTACATGTATCTCTATATGAGTAATGTCTGCATTTACAGTAAATGGACTTCCTGTGAAAACACTTTCCATGCTTGAATCATTGCTTTGGGATATCACTCCAGCCCAAGTGACCAAGATCTACCCCTTTGGCTTTTAAAGAAAAAAATAAAATAAAATGTATGCTGTATCAAATGTTTTCCTTCATAATAATGAATAAATTTATGGGAAGAGAAATGATATGTTACGTTCACTGACTATCTACTGTATTTCCATTCAGTTGTTGTTCTTTTAAAAGAATTCCTGCAATGATGAAAGCGTTACAAGGTTTGGCACCATAAAATATTTCAAAAATTGACAAGAACATAAATCATATTGATGGTGTGGTGTGTGAAACAAGAAAATATAAATTAATTTTAAATCTTCAGAAGTATATTTTCTATATGGCAGCAGTACCAGCCAAGGATCAAAGTCAATAACTTGGAGAAGATGCTTCCTGATTCTGAACAAGGACTTCTCAAAGAAATACATTTCCTCCATTCATCAGAAGTGACAATTTTAGATGCTAAGAGAGCGATGCAATGTGCGAAAGTGGGGTGAAAGTAAGAGTGTTTGTAGAGTTTCTAGTTGTTTGTAGAGTTTAAGAAAATAAAATATAAAATTGTTGATTACTGAGTTCTTTATACAAAATAATAAAATACAGAAGGAGAAAAAAGACATGTTATTAAATATAATAACATATACCTGTATATATTACAATTTCCTTAATACCAAACTTCTAAGTTCCCTCCTGAAATCTACACAGTTTTTACCCTCAAACATGTACTCATTATTTCATTGTAAAGATAGAGATACACACTTTACAAAAGTTGTTAAACTCTTTTCCTAAAGCTTCAGATTTAAACAGTGTGAATTGTCATATGCCTAAATGTGTGAAATGCTATGTGCCAAAATGCTTAAAGATGCAATGGCAACTGACAGCTGTGCATTTGATTTTCAGTAACTTTTCCATCCTTATAAAGGCATTATTTTCTTAGTTCCTGAAATAAGCCCTGCTATTATAAATGTTGAAAGATCTACCGTTTAATTGTTATTGTTTTGCTGATGCTTATTGTATACAACTCTTAATAACATATTGGTTGCATGCTATACAGTAGTCATGAATTTATTCTGGATGATAGGGAAACTCATGAATTGGAAAAAAAATGCTATTTTTTTCCAACCTAATCGTGTGCCATAATTCACTAATATAAACAAGGACAGAAGGAATAGGGTTACAGTGTTATTTGCACTAGCAATAATCTAATATCTTTCTTATTTATCTGAATCCTGAGAAGTTTGGGTAAATGACAAATAATAATCTCTCTAGCATCCACATAAATTTGTTTTCACTGTCTATTACAGATTTAGTCAATCTGCTGTTTTTTAGTCTCATTCCATGATCTGTGGTAGAAGAAAAATAAATATTGTTGATTTGCCTTACATTACTGTTGCAAAGAATCACAATACTGGATGCACGGAGCTACCATATGATTTTGACTTAGTGTAGGCTTATGAACCATAATATATTGCTTAATGCAATGCATAAACTTAGTCATTATGCTTATTCAGCTAACAATAATTAAAATAAACATAGCAGATTGATGTGTGAATCACACTGAGTGTGAAGTACTTGAATATATCAAAGTCCTATATAAAATATTGTGGATGTTATTAAAATATTTTTGTATCTAATGGAGCTGCGTTTGCAGGATATTGCTGTTTTTATTAGAAGCTTCCCCTTTTGGGACACACAGTACAGTGGGGCAAAAAAGTATTTAGTTAGCCACCAATTGTGCAAGTTCTCCCACTTAAAAAGATGAGAGAGGCCTGTAATTGTCATCATAGATAGACCTCAACTATGAGAGACAAAATGAGAAAACAAATCCAGACAATCACATTGTCTGATTTGGAAAGAATTATAATTCCAAATTATGGTGGAAAATAAGTATTTGGTCAAAATCAAAAGTCCATCTCAATACTTTGTTATATATCCTTTGTTGGCAATGACAGAGGTCAAACGTTTTCTGTAAGTCTTCACAAGGTTGGTACACATTGTTGCTGGTATGTTGGCCCATTCCTCCATGCAGAACTCCTTTAGAGCAGTGATGTTTTGGGGTTGTCGCTGGGCAACACGGACTTTCAACTCCCTCCAAAGGTTTTCTATGGGGTTGAGATCTGGAGACTGACTAGGCCATTCCAGGACCTTGAAATGCTTCTTACGAAGCCACTCCTTCGTTGTCCAGATGGTGTGTTTGGGATCATTGTCATGCTGAAAGACCCAGTCACTTCTCCAGCACTGGAGATGGATAATCCACTCAGTGGGTTGAGACTGTATTCCTGGCCAATCAGATCAGTCAGCCAAAGTTGCCATGCCTGTCCTGGACCACGACTTCCCAGTCTTGACTGATCTGGCCACAGAGACAGACGTACAACTTTGGCTCCTAGGCAGGTATAGTTCCTTTCCATTGGGGGGATTATTTTCTAGTGGGTGAAATTGCTTAGTTTAAAAGCTAATTAGAGATAATTTAATTCAATTTAATTGATTACTCTAAAATTCCCTTGCTAAATTGTAAGACTCAGGAAGTCAGATTCCCTACAGGGGAAACCACCCTCGCTTAAAAGGGGGAATTCCCTAACTCCCCTCCCTCACCCAAACCCCAACCACCCTGCCACAGCCGGAGCAGCTGGCTGCTGCCTTAAACAAACGGGGAAGCTTGTGCAACCCCTCGCTTTAAAAAAAAAAAGAAAAAAAGAAAGACAGAAAGGCAAGCAATTAGCGAGGGGAACGGAGGACAAAGGGGACGCATGCTGGGAGGGAGATTGATTACGGGAAACAGCTGGCGAGCGAAGGAGCAGTTTCTTTCACTCACCAGGCTGCTCAGGGTCTTTTAAACGAGGCGCCATTGTCTGGGCAGCTGGGAGCACGCGCGGCTCTTTGTTACAACTGCACGTGGCACCGGCAGCCTTTTTAGCACAGGCGCAGTAGTCTCCTGCTTCTTTAGCACATGCGCAGTAGCCTCCTGGCCCTTTTAACACATGCGCAGTAGTCTCCTGGCAGCGGCGGCCATATTTTGTGCAAACAGGGGATCCAAGGCTCCCTGAGAAGCCTAGATCCAGCCGCTGGAGTAAAATAATAGGCAAGCAGTACTAGGGTACTAGAGCATCTATTATTCATTTAGAGACATTCAAATCAGACACATAGCTGCTTGTTCCAGGACTTGGTGTCTTCAATCCAAAGTAAATAAGAACCTTTCATAACTAACTGTGTTCAGTTGCCTTTGGCTCCTTCCGGACTTCGGGTCCCCTATTAGTGGCCCGTACGCTTCTGGATTTAGTGGTGGGTTCCAGGCATCCCCAGTCGCATGCCTGTCCTTACCCACCATAGTCAAGCCGGGTTCCAGGCATTCCCATTAGCGTGCCTGTTCTTATCCGTGCACAGTGACTAACTCTGACAATTTTGCAGAGTCTGCTCCGGAGTTCCAGATGCCCCCTGTAGTGCGCCTGTCCTTACTCAAAGTTGGAGCTCTCCTACTACCTGGGTCCACCCTATCGCAGCCCGGCGTTAGTGGAGAATGGAGGAAGCAATCATTCCCTCCACTGGAGCCCTGTCTTCATCCTCTGGAGCACCCGCTTCAGAGGATTCGGAATCCTCTGCAGCCCCTAGAAAGGCTGCAAGGAAGTCATCAAAGAAGGCTGACAAGCAGGCAATCAGAAGACACCAAGCCCTAGAAAAAGAGTTCAACAGAGCCCAGAAAAGGGCCAGAATTGAAAATAGGCAGAATGGGGGGATTGGTCCCGATCTACCGCTGGGTCTTCCTTCATCCCCACGGGGTGTTTGGTCAATAGGGAACTCATCACAGTCCCAAACAGAGGACGGGATAGGCGAATTCTCATCGCTCTCCCGATCCCCCTCCCCACGGAGGTTACAGGAAACCCCGAGGACCATGCTAACCACAGCACCTGCAGGGTCGCAGGCAATGGTTACACCTCCTGCATTGACGGGGGATCTGCTAGCTACCCTAATAGCACAGGCAGTGGACCGAGCATTTGAGGCCAGGGCTCAAACTTCCAAAGCCAAGCCTCTAGGACTTAGAACGAGGCATCGGGAGGAAATGGAGGACCATCAGGACCTCTCCTCCTTCTCAGACTCGTCGGTCTCAGAGGAAGCTTACCTGGACCAGTCAGGTACGTCACAAGGGATTCAAATGTCTGAGGAAGAGGAGGACACCTCACCTCAAGGGCCGTCCTTCAGCGGCCTGTTTAACCCTTCTCTTTTTGTTATCATTCTGCGCAAGGCTGAGGCCACAGCCCATCTGGGGCATGGGACACCAGCGGAGCCCGTCACAGTTGACACGGAGGCTGAGCCAACGTTCGCCAAAAAGGTAACCACTCAACACCGCATACCATGCCTGACCATGTTCCTAAACACAATAAGGAAACAGTGGGCAGCGCCAACCTCCTTACCACTTCCTAGCAATGCGGAGAGGAAGCTATTTAACGTAGCAAGGGAGCTAGAGGGAACATTGGAGGTGCCGGTGGTGGACGAGCCCATAGGTCCCCTGATATCGGACACGGCCATATCAGGAGATTTTGCTGAGGCTCTTAAAGCCGAGGACCGAAAGAGTGAGTCCAACTACAGGAGAACGCACCAGGCAATAGCTTGGGCTACCAGGGCGACTACCTCCGCGTCCTTTTTCACCAGAGCCACACTCTGTTGGCTCCGTGAGTTACAGGGCCGGGTTCCCATGGAGGACGTGCGCACTCACCAGGAACTCAGCAAAATAGTAGCGGCCACGGAATATGCATCGGACGCGACACTTTTAGCGACCAGGTTTTCAGCCAAGGCAATGGTGGCAAACAACACGAGCAGGCGCCTCCTCTGGCTAAAGAACTGGCAGGCGGATACCAAATCCAAGTGGAAATTGGCTTCTGCTCCGTACCAAGGGGCAAAGCTGTTTGGTGAGGCACTAACGCCATACCTGACAGAGAACAAGGACAAGCGCAAGGTCCTTAAACACATGCTTAAAAGGCAGGACAAGAGACCCGGCTCCTGGGGAAGGAAACAATCCTTTCGTACGGAAACCAGGGTCAACTATTTTCAAAATTCCCAACCCTTCCAAGCTAGACAGGATAGGGAAAGACAGGGGGACAGACAGAACACAAGACATAGGCAAACGCAGGGAAGACGGCCCTTTCGGGGGAACAACCGCCCCTTCCGCCGTACCAGATGACTCCCACCCAGACCTTCCCATATGGGGCAGACTAGCAGGATTTGCTCCCCAGTGGGAAGAGACCACCATGGACGTATGGGTCAGGAACACCATACGTCACGGTCTATCTCTAGAATTTCTCCCAAAGCCCCCGAACCGCTTCCACCCATGCCCCTGTCCCACGAACCCAACAAAGAGAAGGCTCATGAACGAGGCCGTTCAGCACCTTCTAAACATACGGGCCGTAGAGCCCGTGCCTATGAACCAGAGAGACCAGGGGTTTTATTCTATCCTCTTCGTGGTTCCAAAACCCTCGGGGGGTTGGAGAGCCATCCTGGATCTAAAAAGGCTAAATTTCTACATAAAATACCGCAAATTCAAAATGCAGACACTACGCTCCATCCTTGGAAGCGTAAGGAAAGGGGATTTTCTGGCATCGATCGACCTCACGGAGGCATACTTGCACATCCCTATCTCTCTGGCTCACCGCCGCTTTCTACGGTTCGCCTACAGGGGGCACCATTTTCAATACAGGGCACTTCCATTCGGCCTGTCATCAGCGCCCAGGGTGTTCACCAAGATTCTGGTGGTTCTGGCAGCACGCCTAAGAAACATCCCAGTGAGAGTCCAGTGCTACCTGGACGATATTCTAATCCAGTCATCGTCCGCCCAACAATCTCAGGCGGACCTAAAGTTAGTGATAAAACTGCTGCAGGACCACGGCTTCTCGGTGAACTTTCCAAAGAGCCACCTAACCCCAACTACGAGAATACTCCATCTGGGAGCGGTCATAGACACAGAGGAGTGCAAGGTGTACCTATCACAGGAACGCCTCAGCAGCAAAAGGAAAGCCGTAAAACAGGTAAGCCGCGGTCAATCAGTGACGCTGGTGTGCCTCTCCCAGCTGCTAGGGAAGATGATATCGACCATAGCAATAGTTCCTTGGGCAAGGCTGCACTCAAGAGAACTGCAGTGGTTCATGCTCCCGTTTCAGAGACAGCAAATCAGTGCATCCCGGAAGAGGGTAGGCATACCTCTGAGAGTATGACACTCCCTCAGGTGGTGGCTATCTCCAGCTCTCCTCAGGGGGTCCCCCTTCAGGGAACCAGACAGAGTAGTAGTCACAACAGATGCGAGCTTATTTGGCTGGGGAGCCCACTTGTGGACCAAGTAGACACAGGGCCGCTGGTCAGCGGTGGACCTCCAACACAACATAAACTGGCTCGAGCTGTGGGCTATTCACCTAGCGTTAAGGCATTTCCACAGCAGCATAAAAAGCAGGCACGTACTGGTCCTGACGGACAACGTGACAGCCAAGGCCCACATAAACCGTCAGGGGGGCACACACTCTCGCTCGCTCTCGACCGAAGCCCTCCTACTGGGGGCCTGGGCAGAACAAAATCTGGCCTCCATAAAGGCCGACCACATATCGGGGGAGACAAACATCCAAGCATATCTGTTGAGCAGATCAACAATAGATCACTTGGAGTGGCAACTACACCCGAGGATCTTCAGGGAGATCTGTCACCGCTTCGGGCTTCCCCAGGTGGACCTATTTGCCTCTCCTTCCAATGCCCACCTAACTTGCTTCTTCTCCTGATTCCCATCCAGGGGAGCAGAGCAGACGGATGCGTTACGGAGCCCATGGCCAAGGGGACTCCTGTACGCGTTTCCACTCTTACCTCTCTTTCCGGCGGTAGTACGCAAGATTCTGCGGGAAAGAGCCGAGGTAATCCTTGTGGCCCCTTATTGGCCAAGGAGACCTTGGTTCGCAGACCTGAGTAGTCTCTCCCACACGAATCCATGGCGGATTCCTCCGGAGAGGATCTCCCTCAAGCAGGGGGAGATCTCCCACCCAGAGCCGCAATGGCTACAACTAGCCGTCTGGCTCTTGAATGGTCAATTTTAGCCAAGGGGGCTTGCTTACAGAATGCAACTCAGCATTCTCTCTCCTCCAAACACAACGAGTTGTGTTTCTACCAAACAGTTCTACTTTGGTTTCATCTGATCATAGGACATTCTCCCAATCCTCTTCTGGATCATCCAAATGCTCTCTAGCAAACTTCAGATGGGCCCGGACATGTACTAGCTTAAGCAGGGGGACATGTCTGGCACTGTAGGATCTGAGTCCCTGGCAGTGTAGTGTATTACTGATGGTTGCCTTTGTTACGTTGGTCCTAGCTCTCTGCAGATCATTCACTAGGTCCCCTTGTGTGGTTCTGTGATTTTTGCTTGCCTTTTTTGTGATCATGTTGACCCTACAGGGTGAGATCTTGCGTGGAGTCCCAGATCGAGGGAGATTATCAGTGGTCTTGTATGTCTTCCATTTTCTAATTATTGCTCCCACAGTTGATTTCTTCACACCAAGCTGCTTGCCTATTGCGGATTCAGTCTTCCAGCGTGGTGCAGGTCTACAATTTTGTTTCTGGTATCCTTTGACAGCTCTTTGGTCTTCACCATAGTGCAGTTTGGAGTGTGACTGTTTGAGGTTGTGGGCAGGTATCTTTTATACTGATAACAAGTTCAAACAGGTGCCATTAATACAGGTAATGAGTGGAGGACAGAGGAGCCTCTTAAAGAAGAAGTTACAGGTCTGAGAGAGCCAGAAATCTTGCTTGTTTGTAGGTGACCAAATACTTATTTTCCACCATAATTTGCAAATAAATTCTTTCCAAATCAGACAATGTGATTGTGTGGATTTGTTTTCTCATTTTGTCTCTCATAGTTGAGGTCTACCTATGATGACAATTACAGGCCTCTCTCATCTTTGAGGTGGGAGAACTTGCACAGTGGCTGACTAAATACTTTTTTGCCCCACTGTATATGTGATGTCTTGACACAAGAGGAGAAGGGTTTCAGTTGGTATTGTGATACTCCTTTCAGCCACCATTTTCTGAATATTTTTGATGAACTCAATAAAAGAGACAGAGGAAATAGTTATGTGCTATCACCTCTACTAAATATCAGTACCAAGAATATATCTATGATACCTATGAGAGAATGCCTTTATATGCATAACAATATTTGTATTGAGGTTTTTACATGTACAGCTTTATGTATAAAGTTGCACACACATACTCTAGTTCTCATAGAACTTTCTTAGGTATAATGGTAGGGGTAAAGCTTCTTGCTATAACTCATGCTATGATTTCAGTATTTACTGAAATCAATAATAAAAAGTTGCACTATTACAATATAGATTAAAGAATGGATTTAGTGTGCTAATGCTTTCATAGTACAACATGGTCAACTAATCAATGGCTATTTGACTAATCATATTTGGCTTAAGCACAAATTGGATTGATTAAATAAACATTGAATTAAAATACCTGCTCTGTTACTGTGCCTGCTCTTGTGAACTTTCTCCCGATCTTTGGGTTGACCAATGTTGCTAATATTTCATATAATCATGAAGACTGGTTTTTCTTCCAGACACTGGTCCCAGATAGTAGACAAGCTTGTTTTGATGTGACAGTGATGATATAAATTAAATAAATAGTAGGGGGCTAGCTTTTATTCTGTCACATAAATGTAGCCCTTATATACTTATGCTATTATTTGCAATAGAGCACTCCATAATTAGCAAAAAAATAAATATAAAAATAAATTCAAAAGGCTACAATACTCTATATATCTAACTATTATCTACAGTACCTTTTCAAAATAGCATTTAGTGGTCTTGATGATATATGCCTTTGGTTTTTTAAAATTAAGGCAGGAAAATATTTCTGGGCCGGGTTATTTTTTATCAGTCTATCCATCAGAAAGTTGGAAGATCTTGTCATTAAAAACAAACACACACACTGAAACAGAGAGTGTCTGGATTTTTCTTCCTCCTTTCAACTTTCAGTGATCTTTAGGCTAAGCTGAAATGAGAT
The DNA here is from genome assembly GCF_016545835.1 of Crotalus tigris. Classification (NCBI taxonomy): domain Eukaryota; kingdom Metazoa; phylum Chordata; class Lepidosauria; order Squamata; family Viperidae; genus Crotalus; species Crotalus tigris. Next base: position 760,675 of record NW_024100413.1, on the reverse strand, counting down.
TAAGCAACCTCTCTTCTCAAAATGTGCCAGGATGTGGGTCTTTTTAATAGTTTATCGAGTAGGGGAATGTAGACTTAACTTGGAGAGCACTGTTTATATCTCTGTTTATTTTTCTGCTTATCAGTATACAGATAATGGTACTTAACGTTCAGACTAAATGCTTTAGTTAACTTCTTCCAGATGTTGTGAGTCTTTGATGCAGTTTACATAAAAAAAATTTTTTTTGTTTTTTATTTGAGCTAAAGAGCATTACATTTTGAAATGAGAACTCAAGCAATTATTTGATGGGCAAATACTGCTAAAATGAGAATGAGTTCACTAGTCTTTTGAGTGCTTGCTTCAACTTTCATTTTAAGTAAAAATGTTCCCATTTGTTATGCCAGCGTAGTTGTTAGGTCTGGACTGAGAAGTTAATTCCTATGCATATCTAAAAATGAATTCTTTTTATGTAGCCAGAATAAACATCTCAATGAGACTCTGTGTTGATAATGTTCTTTATCAGCTACATGCAGGAAAGATTTGTATATAACTCTGTTATGTAACATATGTTAGATCAAGGTAATGGCTTTGAGAGGAAATATATTTTAAGTTTAATAAACTTCTGTACTCTACAGCTACATTTATATGAATATCACGAAAGAAATGATCATTTATAAAAGAAAAATTTATAACATAGTAACACTGTATCAAATAATCAGCAAGATTTGTTGCTGTCACATTCAAGATATATTCAGTGTGTGTTTCTATCTATCTCAGGGAAAAGGAAAAAAAATAATCATTTTATGTAAATAAATGCTACTAAAACAATACCCTACAAACTATTTCAGATCAAAACAAAATGAAAGAGAACAAAACTGTTAGCTTTGATAGAAAATCAAACAATAAAACATTCACTGTATATTTCATAAAACTATATGGTGCCACAGGGATCCAGAATATATAGACAAAGCTTAGCAATATCATTTGTTGGGCCCTTTATAATTCAGAAATTACATGGAACAAAAAAAAAACTAATTTCTGAGAATGCTGATATTATATGTGTGCATTGTTGTTTGCATTATAATATTTAAAAACTTAATAGTTATTCAGAATGTTAAAATTAAATGCTAAAAGTAATATTTTTGTCTGAGTGTCATTGGTGTACAATACCAGGTTACAGAATCATTTTAAACCCTGAGACAGTAGTAGTACTGTAGAAAAACTAAAAGAAAGGAAGAAAAAGGAGGTAAAATGAATACCATACTTGTTTGGGAAAAAGTGTAAAAGAGAAGGGTAGAGAAGATGTAATTTGTAAATTAGGGATGATGCTCAAATTGAAAATGTGGTGCCTGTCTTCATGCAAAGTGCAATAGTCATGTAAATATGTACCTAGACAGCTTTCATATCTAGCTGTTTTGAGGGCTGAGGCTTACTTTAATAAAATATAATACAGCGTAAGCAAAGCATTTCTAGATAGATACCCAAGGCCTTCCAGTGCATGATCTTGTTTCCCTTAGTGGCCAACCTCTATCACATGGCAAACTCATAAGCAAAATATGAGTTCAATCATTTTTATCTTCCATTCTGCATGTGGGTCATATGTACATTCTCAGAAAACTAATGTAAGGTAAGGGAAATGTCTGTGGCCCAGTGATGTAGAATTGTTCTTTTTCATTCCAGCTGTTACTTTGAGTTACCTTGGGGTTTTTTTGTTTTTGTTTTAGAAGGGCAATTCTATTTCTTTTAACCCAAGTCCTTTGCAAAATGCCACTAACTGCATTATTCCAGGCAACAGTGATCAAAGAAAAACGACAGGTTGAATTGTTCATTATTCAAGCTGCTACTGCTTTTCTTGCCAGAAAGGATACAATATATGTCGCTAGTCAAATGATGATAAGAAACACACATTTTTAAAGTACGTTTAAGATGGTAATATATCAGGCTATCTAAAGGTCCTGTGACAGGGTAAAAGCATTCAGAAAATCTAAAAATGATAGACTCGCTGTTGCGTAATTCAGTGAAACCAACTTGAATCACGATGGTTCTTTACATTGACTATGACATTATTAAAACTATAATTAACATTGCAAAGTAAATTGGTTATTCAGAATCAGAAATTAGAATTTTGTATTTGCAAATATAGATGGATAAGTTTATTCATGTGCTTTCTTGATACAATATGTTACCTTTACCTGGATGGAATATAGTTGTAAATATAAGTATTACATGTCGAAAAATTATGTATGGCATCTTTAGTGAACCATTTATAAGCTGGTAAGGGAAAGAATTCTGCTAGGATTCTAGAGAGCAATCACTAGTCAAAACTACATTATTGGACTGCCTGATTTAATTTGAGGCAGTTTCTAAAATCCAGATCCTACATGTTGCACTACAAAGTACAACATTATAAAAATGTAAAATGGCTGTCATCAAACATTAACGAATATAGTCCATCTGTGGTAAGAATATGTAGATATATACCATCTGTGAAATCACATGTAACCCCTTTCCAAGACTTTCAAGCTTCAATTCTGTAACTGTTTTCTCATGGGAGAATGCTATCCATCTAGATACTAAGCATGACAGGAAGCTATTTTTCTCTGTGTTAAAAGATCTTGTTTTCTTGTTAAAAGGAAATATTCAAACCATCTAATTTTTGACATTTGGAAGCTGAAGTGATTAAATCAAGGAAAACTTCAAAAAGTGATCAAACAGCAAACTTAATACTACTGAAAAGGTCTTTAAGGCCTTCGCTTAGGTCAGGGGTGTCAAACTGCCAGTGGGCCGGTTGCATCTTGCTGAGGCCGTGCCCACCCCTGCTCCAGCAATCCCAAAAAATTGTGATACTTCGCGTCACGTGACATGGCGAGTTTAACACCAGTGGCTTAGGTGCTTGAAAGTTAATGCCCAGAAAAGCCATTGGATTCAATTTTCATTTTCTCCAGAATTTTTACGTTTTCATCAGGCCTGCTGTTGGTATATAGATGTAGACCAACAATGCAATTTTTGTAAAAATTACTTATACATCACAGTATTATTTAATTATTGCTTTCCAACATTTACAGCTCATCAGAGGAGTGAAGCTGAATGTAGCTTTACATGTGGTAAAAGCATGACAAAACTAAATACATGTTGGTTAAAAAGAAACCATACTACTTGCTATTAAAAGAATAATTGCAGTAATGTGACTGTAATACTAATTTGTGAGAAACCATGTTCATTTATAAGAACTTTTAGTTAGGCTTTCTTCCTTTCTATTTATAAGAAAATAAAGTTAAGCTTGCATAAAAAGGTATTATTTCCAGCTAATGCAATATGATAGTAATGTGCTTGGCTTCTACAGCTATTACTGTTGTAGAACACAATGAGTGACAAACAGTATTTAGCATACTGAATGGGGGCAACATCTCTAGTTTTAATCCAATTAATGCCCTCTCTGCAAGATATAAATAGATTAAGTAAGAAAATCCAATATTTTCTCCATTCTCCCACTAGAGTGATATACATTAGTTGTTTCCTGCCATCTAATTGTATTACATGGCAGGGAAGTGATAAAGGTTTTAATGGCAGTTATAATCATCTGTCACTTCCACTTAGATGAATGTTGCTCAATATGATTTACATCATTTGCACTGCAGCCACGTGTTCCTTCTCCAGTTGTCATTAATGTTAATATGTCAGTAAAATCATGCTAATTATTTTTCTTTTAATTAAGGAAAGTTCCTTACCTTAAAAAGTAAAAAACAATATATATGTTCGCCACTTACATGGTAAATAAATTGACAGTGGGATAACAAATAAAAATGTCCTAGAGCAACTATCCTAGTTCATATTTATTTCAAACTATATTTTATAAACAGGAATAATTTCTGATGTAAATTATTTGTTCACTCTCTAGCATATTTTTTGTTCTTCTTGTCTACTTTGTCCTGCATAAAATTAAAGACAGTGGACTCCTTTTAAATATACTGTAGCTAGCCCGCTTCTCTCTAAATTTAGACAAGCCAGAAGCAGGTTTGCTTTGTCCTAGAATAGGCAAATTATATCTACTCACTTTCCAGATTCACTTAGCTAAGAATGTAGGATGAGTAAAGGTGTCAGGATTAGAGTCTAGGTATGATACAAATATACAGTACTCTGTAGCATCGGGGTCATTGTCACATATATTTACCATGACATTCTGATTGTCCCTTTCCTTCCTACTCTTTCAGTGGAGAATATATATCTTTGTAATGGAATGTGGGAAAGACCTTGGGAGAGAAGGTGAAGAGATGGAATGGTCAGATAAGAGACAGCATATTCAATAGAGGCAATGCTTAACTGACTTAACTCACTTATCTCACTGAGCTCAGAAAGGATCCTCCTTAAATTCTTCGGCTATAAAGGTGTCTATGGGAAAATTTTATCTTCAGACTTGCAGGATTCATTCTGTTAGTGTACCTTTAAATAAAGTAAAATTAGTTCATCTGATCATATTTCTTGTCTTGTTTACCTAATAAAATAGACAGTCTCATCAATCTCATCTATTTTCCAAAGAGAGAAATTTCAGGGATGGCCTCCAGTCCTCAAGGAACTCTGCTATCTTCCAAGAATCTGGCAGCGGTGTTGTTGCAACTTCAGCAGCAAGTGGATGCACGGATGACCAATTTGCAGACTGCCATAGTACAACTAATGTAACAGCTGGGGCAGTACTTGACTGAACTGCACAACAGATTGTGGCTTAGCCAATGCCCCTTCTTTCCCCTGAGAGCTTGCTGGAAAACTTTAGAGGGACCAATTCCAGACATTCACCACTCAATGTGAAATGTTTATCTCAGGCAGGCTGGTAGAATTTTCTAGAGATCGCAACAAAAGTGACTTCTGTGCTGAGTTTGCTGAAGGAAACAGCAGCTAATTGGGCAATCCATTGCTGGACAACTATCAGGACCCAAAAGATACTTTGGGAATACCATATGGGTAAACAGGGAGAGTGGATGACTCTGAAGGAAAATATGATGGTATATGGGAAAAACCTTGAGAGATGGGGCAAAGAGATGCTGCCTAGAGAATGGTCAAAGAAGACCCCACCTTATTCCTAAGCCTATAAAAACTAATAAAATCTATACCAAAAGAAGAAGAGCATAGCTGACAGGTATATAATGGCTGGGAAAGAAACTCAGGAGGCACATTCCTTTCCACTATGTTTCCTTTTTCTGGGTGGCTGCAGTGTGCTTGTACTCATGTGATTAGTTCAAAATAGCAACAAGAAGGAAGTGACCATGGCATCTGCTTTATAGCATAGATCTGTCCCTACACCTGAATGCTTACCCTGGTTTGACGAAGATTAAACAAAATGAAATTAAACCTTTAAACATTTCTCTTGTTTCGATACTATAATTAAAGAAGATGAAAAAAGCACATAAACAAATAATGAGGAATTTGCAAAGAAAATTATACAATTCCTCGATTGTTTTATTAAGCCTCTGACGGTGAAATGTGAACTGCATTGGAAGTGAAGTGGTTAACACTTAATTAATATCAGACTGAGAGAGCGTTGGTTTGTGTGTATAGAGCAGGGGTGTCAAACTGCCAGCCCACGGGCCGGATGTGTCATGGCAAAACTGCGCCCATCCCATTGCTGGCAATGGAAAAAAAGTTGCGATATGTCGCAACACGTCATGTGATGTTGCGAGTTTGACACCACTGGTATAGAGCTTCAGAAAGCAAATAGGAAGAGCTGTTAACTGAAATTGTGGCTTAATCACAGGATATAGATGCAAAAGGAATTCTAGCAATGCAGAATCTTGAAAGAAGAGAATATTGTAGCTCAGGGTTGAACTGTGGGGTCCTTGATGTTCTCTAAGCTTGATTGTTTTCTTGCAGACATTTCATTACACAGACTAAGTGATATCATCAATACAAGCATCACTAGCACTGATTCAAGTTACCTACTGAAAGGTCTGCAAGAAAACAGCCAAGCTCAAGAGCACCAAGGACCCCAAAGAATCCTGAAACCTGTCCCAAACCTTCATTCCCACTTTTTTTTAGTGCAACAGGCTCAAGGCAGAGCTGTTTTGAACCTCTTCTCATTTTAGACCTTCCTAGGGCTGAACAACCATTTCCTCTGTTCTGTTTTTGAAGGGCAGAGCTTCATACTATTACAATAGTTTGGAAGATGTATATAATGTTTTCTCTTTTTTGACTGATTCTTGAAAGGTGAACTTGGTTAACTGTCCATTTCTTATGGTTATGTGTAAGTTAGCACAGTGTGGTGCAACTGCACCATATTCAGGCAATGATGCTATAATTCCTTTCCGTCATCCCTTTGCACAGAAGGCCTCATCATATCTGTCTGAAATTTGGGAAAACATCTATCCTCACTGAAAGGACTATTACTGCTACAACTTTCAATAATCTGTATCCCACATTAGGTATTTTTAAATCCTGTTGTTTAAATTGTAACTTAAAAACTCCTGTATGGATTTTTCATGCAATTTGGCAGGCTAATCTCCTCATAAATTTGTTTGGAAATTGAATTCCATTATTCAGAAAACAGAGGTACAACTCAGGATCTCTCCTGTATTAGGCAGTGGAAGTTGTGCTAGCTAGCTTAACAAACCTTGCTCCAAAGTCAGGCAGTCCTTCATGAGTTTGTCGTGAGTTAATTAGATGATTTCAAGAGATCTAGATAGGAGTGCAAATCAAATAAATGTATATCTCTACTATATGTTTTATTTTGTAGTTTCATTTTATTTTATGAGAAAAATATTCTCCTTTGATTTATTTTTCCTCTTTGCATTCAATTTTAAACGTCTGTATTTTGTGTTTGGATATTGTCTGCACAGAAACAATACCTCATGAAGTTGGTTAATAGAAAAAATGTAGAAAAATTTATTTTAGAATTTTTGTAAAATTTTTAAGAATAATTTCTAAACTGAACTATGCTATCATACTTTACATTATTATATATATAGCAGGACTGACTTTTAAGAAGCTGGGTGACTATAAAGCCTATGGGCTGCATTTCCGATAAGTGACAAATATAACTCTTAAACTTTGTAAGATGAACATAGCAAACATAGTGTTCCTGCTTCGTATCTTCCAAACATATGTAGCAGTAATTTAGCCTGGTAATTATTATCATAAGTCATGGTGGTTGAAAAGTGGGTTATCACATGACTTGACCCAATTTTACAACTTTTTTTGTGATGGTCATTAAGTGAACATGGCAGCCACAAAGCGATCACTGCAGACATTAATGGCCAACACAATGGTCATTAAACGAATCCTTTGTTTGCTATGGGCCACTTTTTGCTTGAAACTGGAAGTAAATGTAATTTTTGCCTAAAACATTATAAATCTCAGTCATGTGATTGAGATGCTGCAAATGGCCATAAATGCAGGCCACGTGAGCACCCAAACTGCCGTCACATGAGCTTAAGAGTGGGAGGCAGCCGTCAGAACTTTGGAACTGGGTGTTAAGTAGCTTGTAACTTCATAACTCAAGAACTACCTATGATACTTGTTTTGCTCATTTTCAAAAGATGAATATAATTTTATATACCATACAATTATGTACTGAATTATGAATCATAATGTGCAGGCAAGAATAATTCAAAAGTCTATGCAATTTAGGCAAATCTCTCCCCATAATGTGTAATAGTCAGTGGTTGACAAGGTACTCACTTCTCCAACTTTCATTTATACTATATATAGAAAGAGGAGTGCCTAAGTGATCATTAGGTCAACACAACCCACATTTAACATAAATTAAATTGTTATGCTATTCAAATAATTTTATGATAAAATTCTAAAAGCCAATGTAATTAATAATAAATGAGTTTCAACTCCTATAAATATAAACTGTGGATGAGGTTAGGGATATATACATATATAATGACCTCAAGGCAACAGCTGCTGTAACCCATTAACAGAAGCTGCAGGGGTTTTGTTATCCTCCAACTAGCTATATTTCTAACTGTCAAATTTCATTTCATACCCTTACTCATTTTTTGCAGGTCTTTATGCTGAGAAGTAATAAAGTGGAAAGCAAGCTGAAGCTGAAATAAGAACTCATTCTATAGTTTTTTATAGTCTTTTTCTGATCCAAAACATCTATGAATGTAGGATGGAAGAAAAGGCAGTAAGTTGAGATATACTTTTATTTAAGCCACAGGAGAAAGCAATTTTTTAAAAGTTTTTTAATTTTTTTAAACAATTATTTGTATAAATATGTCAAGGTGGCAAATGTACCAAATATTCTTTCTTCCTCCTTTCTTCCCCACAACAACCCTGTAAGGTGGGCTGTGCTGAATGAGCCTGACTGACCCAAAATCATTCAGCTGGCTTTCATGCCTAAGGCAGGACTAGAACTCAGGTTTCCTGGTTCTTTAACCACTAGACTACACTGGTTCTCATCTATTATTAATATGAGTATTCAAATATTCAAATCTTAATATTAATAATATTGGAATGAAAACATTATTTAATACCACAAGGTGAGCAGAAATACTATGTTCTGTTTCTACCCTGAGCTTGAACACCTCATGTACAAATGGCCTGAAAAAGACTCCTCTCTGGATATGTAAATGTGTGTATTTCTTTCTGAGTTTGCTATGAAAGCAGCTACAGTTAATTATTAGATTAGTAGAGTCTTCTGCTAATTTGACAAGGTCAGATCATGTGGCTTTGTCTCCATTGCAGGCAACTTCTGTGCTATGAATCCTTAAATCATTAACTTCTTTGTCACTGAAAAAGTATCCTAGCTACTCGCCTGTCTCAATCAATATTCCCAGATAGAGTATTGGTGTCCTTATTCTTTAATGTCCCAAGGGGTTGACTCAGCCACAGCGCCACTTCCAAATCACTCAGCTAATGGGCACAGAAGAGGAAACTCTGATGGTCTCTGACATAACACGAATACTTGCATATCAATGCTGTACATCTCTGTATAGCAGGAAAGGCAAACTCAGGAAATTGCGAAGTTTGGATTATATCAAATTTGGGTCGTGTAGGCTTGATTCTGTTTAACAAACCTGCGATGTCCTTTGAAAATAGGTAAGTTCTTCTTCTTCTTTTTGTGCCATATCCGTTATCGGACGCTGGCGATCATGTTGGCGATCTTGTTTTTATCAGCAGTTGCACGAAAAAGCTGAGTTTTGTCTACCTTCTTTCTACCCATTCTTTCTTGAGGCTGTCTAAAGTTACTCCATGACAGGACCATGTGATAAACATTTCTGCAAAAAAAATGATATTTCTCTTCTTAGCCACGTTTCAAGTCTATAAAACTTAAATTAGCATTCCTAAATTTGATCAGCCAACATTCAGTCTCTCACATATATAAATAAATAAAGAATATAGCAAAGGCATTAAATTGCAGTAACAACTCCCTCTAGTGGCACTTGGTGATGATAAAATATAAAGAACTTCAGAATTTGTATCAAAGCTGCATTTTTTAAAAAAAAAATTACATACTCTAATATTTTTTAGAGTATGCTTTGCTTTAAAGTTAAATCTTAAGGAATGTTCCATTTTTAGCAAGCATTTATTTTTAAAGTTTTTTTAAAACTTACAATCTATGAAGAAATTACAGTCTATATATAGATTTAAAATTGTATGGATAGCTTATTCTTAAGATCAAATTTCCTATGGAAGCCATGGTTAGTTGTCAAAATTAATGTGTTTTCTTTTGTTTTTGAGAAAAAGTTATGTATATTATGGCAGAGTCTACAGTCCAATGCAGGAAACAAGCATTTCCAAAAAAATCCACAAGAATGCTATTTAAAAAATCTGTTAATCTGAATATATTATTCAGACAATACCAAATTTTATCACATAGCCAGAATGGAATATTAAAAGTGAAAAGTATTTTCTGTTTCACTACTTCTATTTCATACTTGATTATGATAGAAAAAATCAGCTTTTTTTTGAAGAACATATTTAAAAATATCTGATTGAAAAAGTATAGCATAGTTGTGAATTCATTTCTAAATATCTATCACTGAACTTAAAATGGGCAGTTCTGTCTATCCTTCAATGTGATATGCAAATGTAAGCTTGTCTACATTCATCTTTAGCTGACTGTGTTCAGCAGGTCAGCGGTTCAAATCTCACCTGCTCAAGGTTGACTCAGCCTTCCATCCTTCTGGGGTAGGTAAAATGAGGACCCAGATTGTTGGGGGCAATGTAAATATATATATACATTGCTTACTGGTGTACACCGCTTAGAGAGTGCTTGTACTTAAAGCGGTATATAAGTCTCATAAATAAATAAATAAATAAATAAATCTGTGATATGTAATTTTGCGATAGAAAAAAATAGACAAAAAAACAATTTTCAGATGTATCAGAATGTGGTCTGTATTTATATCTCTACCTTCTTAATTCCATTATGTTCAATTTCACTTTTAGAATGAAATTAGTGAGTTTAAGGATCACAATGTTTGTTCTATGTTGTGTATTAAAACATAATAAATGCTGTGCATTCTCTCAATCTAAATTGAAGATTTTCACTTCTTGTCTCTGATTAGTTGTAAAAATTTAAATATTTTTATTCCTAAATTGATTTTAAAATTTTAATGAACTTGATACAAGTTGAGAACAGGTGTGATTGATATACAATCTCACAGTTAATTGATAACACACTGGATACCTTGTTGGGTACTTTTTTCCTCCTAGATTTTCTTAATTTGCACGCTTGTGGGTATTTACAAAACTGTTCATGTATCCATAAAGTATGCAGGATTATAAAATATTTATGTATTTTATATAGTAGAAGATAGTTTGTGGGTTGTGCAGTAGTAATAAGGTTATTACTTAATTAGATTAAATCAACTTTTCATCTAATACAGGGGTGTCAAACTGCCAGCCCGTGGGTCGGTTTCATCATATGGAGACCGCCTCCACCCCAGCTCCAGCAATGCAAAAAAAAGTCATGTTACATGGTGCAGCGAGTTTGACACCCATGATCTAGTATTTCTAATAATGAGGGCATGGTTGAACATTCTTAATGAAAATATTCATATAGTGAGGTAATGATTCTTTCCTTATATATTCCTTATCACAAATTCTTTCCTTATATATTTCCACCCTGACGTTTGATACAAGTGTGTAAGTTGTGTTTCATGTCATGACATATGATGCCCATTTAATAATTTTCCTCCTTGCAGATGCATGAGTAAGGGATGTCTACCTCTGCAGTACAGTGATATAATTTGCACTAACTACCACGTCATCTCCAAAGTCATATGATTGCGTTTTAGGCACTTATCAAATGGCTCGTATTTATGACCAGTTGCAGTATCACAATCACACGATCACATTTTGTGACACTTTTCACCATTTTCTGCAAATGGGATAAACAGGTTTGCTTTTACAACCATGTGGTTGCAACCCCCAAGCCATATTTTGTACCAAGCTCTAGAATTCCAACACAAGCTTCAGAAGATGGCCAAGATTAGACCACAACACAAGAACTTCTTAGTAGTTATTCAGGAATTCTTTGGTTATTGATAAAGATTTTTCTAGAAATACAAAAATGCTGGGGAATGGGGGAATGATATCAACTAAAAATACAACATGACGTAATTGTCCCCTCTCCTTGAAATGGCTGAATCATCTTACTTCAAGTACCAAAAGGAGGATAATAATAACTAATGTTTGACAGCAAAGCACTTAGATAAACAGGCCTCATCGTATACTGTAAGCAAAAAGCATAAGAGTCTCCTGTTTTTCTGGATTGTTCCAAAACTGTTATCCATTTGTTTCACAATACATCTGCTACACCATCATGAAGGTATTTCAGGAAACTTAGTAAAGATACATTGCCATGTAAGATCAGTTTCCAGTATAGAAGAGCTTTTAATTGATCTAATGGGGCTAAGTTTATGAATCTATCCTTGTCTTGCCTTCCCTTCCCCAGTTCCTGTTAGTTTTCCTACTCAGTTTGTCATAGCTGCACTGCTAAAGCAATATGAGTGACAATGACAAATTCTCCTCTATTTCATGGTAGTACAATCTAAAATTGCCTAAGCCAATACTATTATAGCAACGGTGTTCAGTCACTGATCTATCATTATCTATTCGTAGGAAACTGTAGAAATCCTCTCTGTATTTTTCCCTTTCTTTAATGTGCATCTAAAGTGCTTAGAAGTTTGTGGCTGGCCTGTCCCCACTCTTTTCCATTTTGTTGCCCAGATGTTTGTAAAACTATACTTTAGTGATTACTAGAGTTTGAAATTATCATATTGCCCACTGCTTAAAAACTATGTGATCTGTCTCTCCCTTTGTTTTTAAGTCAATGCGATAATAACATTTAGTTTCATCAAAACCATTTTTTCATTGGAGACTTTATACACCCTTCGTTTGGTTAAGGAAACCTAAGTCTGTGGGACAAGATGTAATTAGTTTAACTTATTTTTTGTGTATAATTTTTTTATTAAAACTTTTCAATAAGAAAATTAAAAATTAATACAAACTAATGTAGAATAAGAAAGAAGAAAATAAAGAAAGCAAGCAAAAACCAAAAAATGCATAAGCAGAAAAAAGAATAAATAAAGAAAATAGAAAATAAATAGAAAATAAAGAAAAATATTTAAAAAGAAATAATATTGTAATATTCTTCACAGCAGTTAGAAGTGTAAATATGTTAAACTTTTCTCTCTAATGCTACATATTCTTCTTTATGTAATCTTTTCTATCTAATAATCAAAAGCACAAATTGTAAGATCATTTTTCATTTTTACACAAAAAGTATGAGGCTTCCAATTGTCAATAAATGTAGAAATATTAATTTTTTTGTTGAATCAAAGAAGTCAGTCTATCCATTTCATCAAAATCTGTTCACTTCGCCAACCATTTTTTCATAGTGATTAGTGTTGAATCTTTCCACCTCTGTGTATATAATAATTTTGCTGCAGTAATCATATAGTGAAATAATCTTCCATGCTTTCTAATTAATAATAATAATAATAATAATAATAGTTGGAAGGGACCTTGGAGGTCATCTAATCCAACCCCCTGCTCAGGCAGGAAACCCTATACCATTTCGGACAAATGGTTGTCCAGTCTCTTCTTAAAAACTTCCAGTATTGGACCATTCACCACTCCAATTGTTTATCCATGTAATAAATAGGCATTTTAATGTGCTTATTCTGTATTAAATACATTGTTTACCATTAAAGAGAAATTGGGATAGTAAATAACTTCCACCTTTGTAGCTGCAAAGGGTTTGCATTCTAGAAAGTAAGTGATAAATTTGAAAATAATCAAATGTGAATGCCAATTTAGAGCTAGCCAATCAGGCACCAGGCTAAAATAACTGGAAAACTGTCAATTTTAGTCCTAGTCCTGCCTTAGACCTTAAGTCAATTGTGGGAATTTGGGCTTCTCACTTTCTCTAAGCCAGTGGTTCCCAACCTTTTCTATACCCCACACCCAGTGATGGGATTCAGCTGGTTCATACCGCTACGGCAGAACCGGTAGCAAATTTTTTGTTGCCCAGGCCCAAAATGGACTTCCGGAAGCAGCATCCATACAGAGAACTGGTTGTTCACATATTTGAATCCCACCACTGCCTGCACCCCTAGAATGCTTCTGATATATTCTCGCACCCCTTACAAAAGTTTGAAATAATGGCAATGAATTATGCATATACACTATAATTTTGAAAACCCAAGTTTTCGCACGCCCTGGAATATCATTTTGCACCCCCAGAGGGTGCGAGTACTCTGGTTGAGAACGCCTGCTCTAAGGATTTGGAAGAAGGCAATGGCAAATCACTTCTGAAAATGTATCCAAGAAAAATGCAGGGACTTGTCCAGGCAGTCAACATACAAAAATGCAAACATATAAACACACACAATTTAAGAGTCAATGAATTTTCACTTTAGTATAGTAAAATAAAATCTCCCACATGGGCAAACCTATTCAGGATTAGGAGGGGGGTGGGGTTTGGCAGTGTCTTAAAAGTACTTTATTCCCTTCTTTAAATATGATAGAATGTTTCAATTTTTCTGATAGTTTCTCATTCAAATGCTAATTAGGTTGATGGTACTTGAGCTCAGCTTTTTGAAAGCAGCCAAGTTTGGTTAAGCGATGTATATTTGATGTATCTTTTAAAAAACAGAATGATGCGAGGATTATACTTTTTATTATAAGCTGACCAAAGGTTTTATGAGTCGGGCGGCCTATAAATTGTATAAATATTTTTATTGATTTGCTATTTTTTTATATTGTGAAGTCTAGTTTTAGGGAAATCTAATGGAATTTTATTTATAACATTGTAAACAATTATAATGGTTGTAAAAATTTACAAGAGGTATTTTTTAATATAATCTGACATTCACACGTTACCAAATTTACTCTCAATGCTCACATTTCAAAATATGAAAATATTTTTATGATTATACTGAGGATCGATTGTCTCAATCTTGGGATACCCTAAAAGATGAAGAATTACAGTCCCCAGTCTGTACATTATAATTCATTATCTTTGAGTACAATTTCTAGATATTGGTAGATCAGTAATATCAAGAATCCCATAGATTTCAACCCCCAGAATTCAGAAAGTACACAGATTTACACCATACCATGCTTGCAAAACATTGCAATTCCCTGAGTGTATGTAGACACTGAATATTTATTGAAGTATCTTTCTACTGTCTATTTTTGGAGGAGGATTTTGGGATCTGTGGTGTAAAAATGCATATCATTAGTAATTTCAGATAATTGACTTATAATGTTTTATTCTTTATTTTTTACTGTGAAAAATAGAATAATAGGAATAAATTCAGTCACTTCATTTCCCATAAATGCAAATAAAATACAGTTTTATCCTCTTGGCACCTTCTGCTAAACAGTCTTTTGTCAAATCAATTTACTTGCTTAAAATGTTCTGACAAAGGGAAAATGTTTGGAAGGCGATTCTTTCAAATAGGAGGTAAATTCGAATATTCAGCATAATAGGAATCTGAATCAGGATCTTTGATTTTCTCTGGCAATCTCATTGACTTGCCAACAAAACTGAAATGATAAATGTCTTGGTTGCTAATTGTTCTGGGTCTAAACTGTTTAAATGACATTTCCCCAACCCTTGAACCTGGCCAAGTGGTCCCTGGAAACTGCAGAATGAATTTGAATAAAAAGGAAGCTGTGATCCAGTTTGCAGGAGGGAAACATTGTTTTGACTCCTTAATAATACAAAAAGTAAATGACTGTAATTGTGTTTCCTATTTAATTTTTTGGTTTTATGGTAGAGAAGAAAAATTAATCAGAAGCACATCTATCTAAATGAATAGCAGATTCATAGTTATCTTAGTATAACATCCTGAGAAATTATAATCAAACCTTTTATGTTGTATCCAAGGTAAAACAAATACAATGCATGTTTTGAAAATCACTTTTGGTAATTAATACTACAGAAGACTTACTAGTGACTTGCAGCAGATTTCAATCAATAGAACAACAATGTCTGAAAACATGCAGACAGGGTGGATTTGATTCAAATCAAGTCGATTTAAATCATTGGTAAAAAGGCTTGATTTAAATCAACTTGATTTAAATCATAATTTTTAAAGAGCAACTGTCATCTCTGTTCTGCAGCGGCTCCTCTGACCGGTGTTGACTCACCGACAGTCCCTTTCACTTTAATGGGATGGCTGGTGATGGGGCAGTGACACAACAAGGTGAGGGATGTGAAGAGCAGCAGGTTAGTGGATGCCCGCTAACAGACGCTGCTGCCATGATGGATCTGAAATGACAGGTTTTCTTTAAATGTAAGGACTCACTCTTGCTGGTAGTTAGAATCTTTAATATTATTATTTTCAAACAAAATGAAGGTTTCCTATTTAGAATAATAAGTTGTCAGGTTAGTAAAACAGCGATATCAGAAACAAATTTAGGTTAATAGGTTAATCACACATATGGCGTTTCTCCAAAGATTAGACCTACCCCGAAAATAAGACTTACCCTGATTTTGGGGGGGGGTTCCTAAGTCCTACTTGAATCCTAATTTCTATATTGTCTTCCCCCAAAATGACATTCCCCAGTTTTATGCCCTTCAAATGTCAGAATTCCCCAGCTAGCATCATTATTTGTAGAGTAGTTAGCGCATTTAGAGCAGCGGTCCCCAACCTTTCCAGCTTTGCGGACTGTAGCGGAGCGTGTGCACACATCTCTCATTGAAGTGGAGCTTGCGTGTTCGCCTGCCACTATTATGACCCAGTTCTAAATGGACTGCAGCTCGATACCCCAGGGTTGGGGGCCACTGATTTAGAGAATGCCTAGCACAGAAATGGTTTTTTTCATCTTTTGCTTTGATAACACTCCTTGATCCTTCAGATCACTTCTTGTCACATCTCTCTCTTTCTGAATCCAAGATTTTAACGGGAAAGTCAAGTTTGGTAGACTGTATCTCATAAAGATTTCCTGATTTGAACTGGTTCTAAGTTTTAGCTTTCCATGAAAGACTTTTGACTTTCTTGGAGTTTATTTAGTTCATATTTGATTCTACTTTCAACTAGTAGCAGAACTAGTAGTTGTAATTCCATTACAGCATAGTTGTAGTTATATTCAATTATGGCATAGTCACTGGTTTGGGAAAAGTTTCTGCTTTTTCAGTCTATTTATTCTATCTAACACTGGTTCTCAACCTTTTTAATGCCGCGACCCCAACCGGTCGTAAGTCAAGGACTTTCCCTGCCTGGGAGTGCCGCACATATGTGGTGCCGCCCCCTGTGCTGGCCGAGGCGTAGCTGGCAAGCGGCAGAGACGGCGCAGGCCGACCACCGGCTAAGCCCAAGGGAGGTAAGGCACCCGCTGGGCCCCACGCGTGCCAGCAACCCTCCCTGCACCTGCCGGCCTCCCACCTTCCACCCCTGGCCCTCTTTTACTTACATTTTTAGTAGTTGCTCAGCAGGAAGGGGTGGAAACTTCCAGACAGCTCGCCTTCGCTGCAGACAACTTGCAGCACTGTTTGCAGAATGGGACTTTTGGCGGGCTCAGGAGGGCAGAGACAGCCTAGACAATTCCTATTGGCTTTTGAAAGCCAATAGAATTAGACTCTATTCAAGAGAGTCTATTCTATTGGCTTTCAAAAGCCAATAGAATAAAAGGGAGTAGCACAGCCAAGGAAAAGGGTAAAAAAATGGCGGACTGCGTTGTTTGGCGACCCCCGTGAAATGGTCGTTCGACCCCAAATGGGGTCCTGACCCACAGGTTGAGAACCACTGATCTAACAGATGACCTTTAAGTACCGTATTTTCCGGCATATAAGACGACTTTCTAAGACACAAAAACCTTCTTAAAAGTTGGGGGTCGTCTTATACGCCGAGTCGTCTTATACGCCGGAAAATACGGGTATTCTATTTTATTCCTTTACACATGTGGTTTGGTATATTACTCATCAAGTTTTCTCTCCCCCCCTCACTCAAAAAGAGTCCTTGATTGGTAGAGTGGCAGTGGGAAGAGCAATTAAACTCTAAGCTGTTTGTTTCAGCAATCCGTCCCTGCGGCTCACCTCTACCACGCGTGTGGTTTGCAGCTGCTTTTTGCTAACTTGAAGTCACAGGCTGATAAATGCCTGGGGGTCTCAATCTGTCTCCTCGCTGCTTCGCACTTTCCGAGCTGGAGATCAGGGTGGGAGGGAAGGATTGGAGGGAGAGGGAGGAGGGAAAGGAGGGTGTGTGTGTGTGTGTGTGCGCGCGCTTCTCCTCGCTGCTTTCTGAGCTGGGAAGGATTGGAGGAAGAGGGAAAGGAGGCCACGCCCACGCACACACACACACACAGGCTTTGCATTTTCCGAGCTGGAAATTGAGCTGGGAAGGAAGGATTGGAGGGAGAAAGGAGGCGTGCGTGCGTGCGTGCTTACTGGAAATCAATAGCCATTTTTACAGTACTGCACAAAAATTACTTTTTCCTTATCTCACTCCTTAATTTTCATTAATGTGCCATGAATAGCCAATGCAGATATGCATGCTTCAGCAGGTGAATCATTTTGTACAGAAATCAGCAAGGTTTAAATAAGTTAAAAATTACAACAAGCAACTACTGAAATATCTGTCAGCGCGTCCTCTTCGGTGCCCAGAAAAGAGCCGACAAACAGGAACGAATGACAAGCGAATGGCCTTTAATCCATACAGCAACAAAGTTAGCACTGGGAGTGAGTTGCTCCCAGTGCTTTACATAGGCTCCCACTTGCTGTTCCCACCCCCACCCCCCGCCCGGCAAACCAGCATCTGGCCTGTGGTGAATAAAAGCAATTAGCAGAGGCGTCACCCCCCCCCCCTCCGCTTGACGTGCCATTCTCTCCATGGCGTTCCAGGAAACAGAGTAAGGCAAGTTCCTCTTTCCCTTGCTGTCTCTCATTGTGCTCCCTGTCCCTAAGTGTCTCTGGCAGTCTGGTGTGCACGTGCACACACACACACACACACACACTTCTCGCTGCTTTGCACTTTCTGAGCTGGAAATCAGGGTGGGGGGGAAGGATTGGAGGGAGAGGGAAGAGGGAAAGGAGGCCACGCGCGCGTGCACACACACACACACTTCTCCTCGCTGCTTTGCACTTTCTGAGCTGGAAATCAGGGTGGGGGGGAAGGATTGGAGGGAGAGGGAAGAGGGAAAGGAGGCCACGTGCACGCACACACATACACACACTTCTCCTCGCTGCTTTGCACTTTCTGAGCTGGAAATCAGGGTGGGGGGGAAGGATTGGAGGGAGAGGGAAGAGGGAAAGGAGGGTGTGTGTGTGTGTGTGTGCGCGCACGCTTCTCCTCGCTGCTTTCTGAGCTGGGAAGGATTGGAAGGAGAGGGAAGAGGGAAAGGAGGCATGTGTGTGTGTGCACGCGCGCGCATGTGGGATGGAAGACCAAGAGGAGGAGATCCAGTCTCCGGAGATCCCGGTGCGCAGCCCGGGGGAGTCGCATGCATGCCACACACACGCACACACACGCTCAGCACTGGCATAAAAGGGCGCCTGCGGAGGAGAGAATACTGTACTCATTTGGGCTTACAGGTGGCCAATGAGAACTCAGAAAACTTCGCTCCCTTTCCTCCCTCCCTCTCCCCTTCTTCAGCGAAAGGGTGTATTAGCATGTCCATTTTTTCCCTAGGGCATATAAGAGGACAGGGAGGGCTGGGCAGGCAGGGAGAGCTGACCCACCCAATCCAACCAGGCTTTGTATACAACAACAAGCCAATCACCGGTAAGGTACATCGCTTGCCAGTGATAAGGTATATCGCTTGCCATGATTGGCTGGTTGTTGTATACTGGGTACGTACCGGTACAGTACAGCACCAGTATCTGTACCAGTTCATACAGTAGAGCACCAGTACATACAGTACTGTATACAAATGTCCAACAGTCAAGATGCCATCATGGCTCCACCAGCAAGAAGAAGGAAATATGAAGCCAGTTTCAAACTTAAAGTTGTAAACTTTGCCATGGAACATAATAACTGCGCTGCTGCAAGACAATATGGAGTAACAGAAAAGATGGTTCGGGACTGGAAAGCAAATGAAAAAGCGTTAAAGAGTATGGCAAGGGGTAAGTGTGCATTAAGAAGAGGCACCCCACATTGGCCAGAACTTGAAAAACATGTAGCAGACATGGTGAATGAGCATCGCCAAAATGGTTATGTAGTGACACGAAATAAAATATGTTTGTCTGCACTTCAGTGGGCCAAATCTAACCCAGATCACAGCAACAGATTTAAGGCCACTGTATCTTGGTGTACTAGATTCTTGAAAAGGCATAATATGGTACTGAGGCAAAAGACAAAAATGGCACACAAATTACCTGCAGATCTTGATAGCAAAGTAATTAGTTTCCATCGATACGTAATACAACAGCGCATTAAACATGGCTATGCGTTAAGTAGTATTGGAAATATGGATGAAACTCCAATGAATTTTGATATGGTTGGAAATAAAACTGTCCATCAAAAAGGTGAAAAAACAATTTTAATTAAAACAACAGGACATGAGAAGTCCAGTTTTACAGTGGTACTAGGATGCACAGCTGATGGTGCCAAACTGAGACCAATGATTATTTTTAAAAGAAAAACAATGCCGAAACTCAAGTTCCCTGTTGGTTGTTTTGTACATGTGAATGAAAAAGGCTGGATGGATGAAGAAGGGGTAAAGCTATGGCTTGATAATGTATGGAGCAGGCGACCAGGTGGACTTCTTCAAAAACGTAGTCTACTGGTGTGGGATATGTTCAGGGCTCATTTAACTCCCAGCACCAAGCAGAGGCTTGCAAGAATAAACACAGATGCGGCAGTTATTCCTGCAGGATTGACATCGTTGGTACAGCCACTGGATGTGTGCCTAAACAAGCCATTTAAAGATCGCATTCGAGAACAGTGGAATGAATGGATGGTTAGCGGCGAAAAGTCATTCACAAAAGGAGGAAACATGCGTGCTCCACAGTTGGATGTTTTGTGCAAGTTTGTCATAAAAGCCTGGAATGATATTGATGCAGAAACAGTAATCAAGTCTTTCAAGAAGTGTGGCATATCAAATTCATTAGATGGTATGGAGGATGACTACTTGTGGCAAGATGAAGAGGAAGCTGAAGCTGAGACCACACCATCTGATACGGAATTCGATCCATATGATGACTGCCTTACAAATGTACCACAAGATGTCATTGATATTTTTATGATATCAGATGATGAACAGGATGATTTTGAAGGCTTTTAAAGGGAAACTGTCACGCAAGCAAAACCTGTAAAAATAGCTTGCAGTTATGATGGGCGTTGCTGACTTGCCCGGCACTTGCTCTTTCTATTGTTTTTTATCTTCCTCCTATCATCATCAGTTCAGTTTGGTTGACAGCTTAGAAAACAAACAGCATGGCAGCTCCCATGGTTTTATTGTCTTATCCTTCCTTTCAGCTTTAGAGTGAATTAGGAAAAGTTTAATCCACTTGCACTGTTTTATGTTTATATGTTTGATGACAGCCTTATGTTTATAAATGACAGTTTTTCTGCTAAGTACCTGCATGTCATAAGCATTTGAATTAAAATTACCATATTGAAATCAAATCTGATGTTTTTTAATTTTTATTTGGTGTGCGTTGGAAGAGGGGTAGTCTTATACGGTGAGTATAGCCCAAACTCTATATTTTAACTGGAAAAGTTGGGGGTCGTCTTATACGCCCAGTCGTCTTATACGCCGGAAAATATATTAAAAACTTCAGTATCTTGAAAGATGACCTGCATATAAACTTGGAGTCTCAGGGATCCTTAAAATTCATCCCAGCTCTTTTTAGAACACTGCTTTATGAAGCTAATTCTATAAAGAAACACTTACATGAACAGTGTGTGTGTGTATGATTTTTCCCCTAAAGGCACAAAGATGAATCTGACATATTAGGCCAACATAGAGAGTTAAAGAAGAATCTAATCAATTATATTCTAAAGTATAGAAGAACTAAATTGGCAAATTTGGTATAGAGTGGTTCATCAATTATATCTATAGGGAACACAATCTATATCTCAGTTAAGACATTACATTATTTTCTAGGAAACTATTGTGGAAAAAGGAGAAAAAATATAAACAACAGAGTAAAAGGCAACAAAAAAAATACAGTAAAAAGGACTACTGTTAGAATATTATTAGATCCCCAATAAAAGAACTATGAAGGTAGTTGTAGTTTGGTTACACTTTTACACTTTTGGTTTAACATGTACAATTGGAACACTTGTCTAGTTTCTCTTTCGCTACTTAATGAAGTATTATTCATCCTTACTGCATTTCTGTGACATTTTGGAACCTATAAAGCTAAGCTTTTCCTCCTAACCACTTGCCAAGTTATGAAGATGAATTAGTAAGATTTTTGTAAGTAAGTCAAGCAGATGGACTTTCCTCAAGAAGTGGAAGAGGAAAGTAAAAATTCAGTGATTTTGCACTTCACTTAAGAGGGATAGATAGCACCTATCTGTACTAATACTATTATGGAGTAATTACTAGCCACATCATAGAGAAAGTGAAGACTAAATAAACTAAAGGGGCTACAAATTGGTGTATTTATCCTGACATGCTTGAGATGTAATCTTTAATTGTTCCTAGTTATCCAAGTTGATAATTTTATTAAAGTTTCTGAAAGAGGTAGAAAGGTGGGAAGAGAGAGAATATTTCTTTCCCCCTGAGATCAATAGTCTCTTATTTTTTTTAATATTTTTCAGAAAAATTAATGATTGGTACTCCCATGGAAAATAGATGAAGAAATACATAAATATTAAAAATTAAGACTTGAACTCAAGCCTCCTATCACTGGAATGAATCTTTGACATATTGTGTTGCAGTAGTCCCTCGTGAATTGAAATCTGGAATTATATATTCTAAATGCAGACCACTATGCAGAATTTTAAGTTTATAACCTGCATGTGTAACTGAAGTTGCAATTTTATGAGAGTCGTCAATCTTCAAATAAGGACTATTTGGCAAAGTTAAATCAGTTGTTTCAACCTGTCCTCTGGACTCTCAATGTGGGCCATATAATTCATCAGGGAGCAATGGAGAGCCACAGATAACTGTTTATATTAATAATCAGTGCAGATGGTAAAGTACTTGTTTTCCAGGTAACAGCGATGATGGTGGTGATGGAGAGATTCAGGAGGTAAATGAGGTTCTGAGGGTAAGCAGATTTTTACTCTGCTAGTTATGGGGGTGGTGCTCCTCTCTGTTTCAAGCCCATTGAGTCCACACTGTCTGAAGACATTTCTGCAGTCATGTGGCCAGCATGATGTCATGGAACACTACCTTCCCACTTTAGTGGTCCCTATTTATCTACTCGCATTTGCATGCTTTTGAACTGCTAGTTTGGCAGGAGCTGGGCCAAGGACTGGAGCTCATCCCATTATGTGGAGCTCAGGTCTTGAACCTGGGCTGCCAGCTTTCCAGCCAACAAGCCCACACAGTGCCCCTTCTGAAGATAGCTATGAGCTAAAAAAAATAGTTTGAGAATCCTTGCTGTGACAGAAAGTTGTAATCTGAATTCTCAGAAGAAAAGAGGGGTGTATTTCAGAGGAATTGGAGGCAGCTCAGTCATATAAATTGTGTTAGAAAAGAGGGTGAAGACAAACCCTACCTAATAGTTTTCAGAGTATATGCCAAATGTGGATAGTAGAGTGCTTCAGTTTGGCAAGATTCTGTTTATACATGTGGAACAATAAAGAAATCTGCTTGGAAGAAACATTATGTATCTTCTTGGTTTGGGGGCCTGACACTTGCTCTAGTCTAGACTGCACTTCCCAGAATTCCTTACCATAATACTTAGTATATAGCAGTCTGAAAATCCTGGGAGACCTAAGTCCCAAATGATCTGTAAACAGCTAGATTGGAGAAAGGTGCTTTAACTTTTCTTATTTTATAACTAATTGGCATCATTTTATTGTTTTCTGCACCCTTCTGACAATAGTTGTTAGGCTGTGAACGTACATTTTGTTTGAAGTTTTAGCCATTCCTAAAACCATTTAGATAAAATAAGCCATTATAAAAGCTTATGTTTCATATGAGTTGGTGTGAAAATGAAGTAAAACATTTCTCCATTGGGGGAAACACAATTAAAAACAAAATAAGAAGACTGGTAAAGAAACAAGCCTTCCCATTTCCAAGAAGAGTGTAAGCAATTATGCTCCCAAGAGCAATACATAGGGGACATGCTGGCATAGTGGTGATATTTATCCAAAGTTTTGCTAGTATATAGAAGATGTTTAAATAATTATCAATCCTCAGCTTGACAGATATAGGAGCAGAGAGATCTGACTGTTCTTTTTTCCAATATAATCATTGTTTTTCCAGTAGGAAATTACCATTCTGAAGTACATACTTAAATAAGAATACTACTGCATCCAGTTGATTAAGAGACAATTCAACAAAATAATCAGAAGCATATGTATGGTTTTTGTTAAATCCGGGATGTACTTGGACTGATGCACAAAGATCCAAAGATAGTAGGATCACTTCAAAACACATTTATCTCATGCAGTATTTTGCAGAGACACAGATACATATCATACCTTCAAAAATTAGTATCTATCTCTAAAAGTTTCATATGAAAAAGGTGCTATGAAGGGGTAACAATGGCTCAGCAGTTAAAGACATTGAACCTTTCAGCTGGAAAGTTGACAACCTGGACCTGAGTGCAACCTGATGGGGTGAACTCTCGTTACTTGCCCTAGCTCCTGCACAATTAGCAGTTCAAAAGCATGCAAAGGCAAGTAGATAAAAAGGTATCACTTCTGTTCCACATGCCTCGGTGTATAGCAGTGGTTCTCAACCTGTGGGTCGGGACCCCATTTGGGGTCGAACGACCATTTCACGGGGGTCGCCAAACAACGCAGTCCGCCATTTTTTCCCCCCTTTTCCTTAGCTGTGCTACTCCCTTTTATTCTATTGGCTTTTGAAAGCCAATAAGAATTGTCCAGGCTGTCTCTGCCCTGCTGAGCCTGCCAAAAGTCCCATTCTGCAAACGGTGCTGCATCAGTTGAGTAGTCCTCAACTTACGATTGGTTGAGTAGTCCTCGACTTACAACTGGTTGGGGGTCGCGGCATTAAAAAGGTTGAGAACCACTGGTGTATAGTCATGTTAGCTGCATGATCACAGAAGTTTCTTCCAAAAAGGTTGTCTCCCTCAACTAAGAAACGAGATAAGTACCACTCCCTAGAGCTGGATATGATTGGGCAGGAGAAACCTTTACCTTTATGAAGAAAAAGTGAGAAAAATGTAGTTCATGATTACGATTTTCTTTTCTTCTGATCCAGATATTCTCATTTAAAATAATCAGTTTTCTTAACTAAGGCTAATTTTTCTGTACATCTCATTCAGTGTAGGCAACTCTTATCCAACTCCTTTTAATTGCTCCTCTGCAAATTAGTGGGCTTGATCTCCTCAGAAGTAAATAGTAATCTTGGAAATGTCATCCAGTTCTGCAAAATTAATTAAAGTTAGCTGGTACCTCCTTTTCAAGATTAAAATAAAAATCTCATACTTAATTTTATGACGCTTCATACAATGCCAATATTTTACAATTCTGTTTTAAAGCAACACAAGATACAACCTTTTGTTGAATTCCAATGACAGTCAATTGGAATATCTAATTCATATTTGATTTGTTGTACATCTTTCATATTAAAAGTTGATCTTTGCCTTTTATCACTAACCTAATTCATATGAAACTTTTTAAAAAAGAACACTTCTGAGGATAAGGATCTTTCATTTCAGATTTGCTGTAGGGGGAAGATCATAATCAAAAGCTGTCTTAATCTCCAAAGTTCTGTAGAAAAAAAACAGAAAGATAGAATAATATAATATTCCTTACTTAGGTTAGAAAGACAAAATTAAAAATAAAATTAAACATAGTGAATACAAGTTTACACTGCCACCATTACCTATTATCAGCCCCAAAGTCCAAAGACTCTGGGTGGCATAGAACAACAAATATTAAAAAATATAATAAAAGCTAAATTCAAATCAATATCAAAAACAAAAAACCAAGAAGGGTTACCATAAGGGGCTGCCACAAAGAAGAGGAAGGCCACAAAGCACCTGAAGCAGGGCAAGAAGCAGTAGATCAGGGGTCTTCAAACTTGGCCTTTTATGACTTGTGAACTTCAACTCCCAGAATTCCTCAGCCAGGCCAGGCTGAGGAATTCTTGGATTTGAAGTCCACAAGTCATAAAAGGCCCAAGTTTGAAGACCTCTGTAGTAGATGGAAAGTAAATGAGGAGAGGAGCAACCTAGAACTAAGTAGAAATTTCCTAACTGTGAGAACAATTAATTAGTGGAATAACTTGACTCCAGAAGTTGTGGGTGCTACAATACTGAAGGTTTTTAAGAAGAGATTGGATAACCATTTGTCTGAAATGGTACAGGATTTCCTGCCTGAGCAGGGGGTTGGACTAGAAGACCTCCAAGGTCCCTCCCAACTCTGTTATTCTGTTAAGAAAAGCCAAAATACAACTCAAGCACTTTGGAACAAAATAGCTTGGATTTGTTTACAAAACTAGATTGGGTTGCCCATTCTTATATGGCAAGAATAACCCACTTTCAACAGGTTTTCTTCTGGTGGCAGAATGACATTCCTTCAGTAGTCTGGAGGGTTATAGGTCCTTTTTTATATTTGAGACTAGTTTTAAATATTTTTCTTCTACCTTGCTAGTATCCCAGAAAATCCTACTTTTGTCTTCTAAGGCAACAGATGGCTACATAACCTTAGATGTTCTTTGTGTTATCTTGAATACTGGTGCCTGACAGAAAGAATATCCACTCTGGGGAAGATTCATTATTATCCCATCTCTCCATTTCAAGACTATGACTGTAGACTGAGCTTTAGAAGTTATTTTATAACTTTTTCTAGACTGATAAGAATCATTTTTTGCAAAGGTATTCAAGCCTTTATTTTGAATGTGATATGATATATGCCTAATATTTGTAAGGTAAAAAACCCACTATAATAAGAAGAGTATTTTTAAATATATATATTTATATAGGATAGGACTGGCCCGTATCAAATGATTGCTTTTTAAAAAAGCCCAACTGTCCCTAGTTTTCCCCTTAAATTAATTGAATTGGAAGATGGAGTATTTTTTAAACTGGCATATAGGAAGATTTTATTTATTAAATTTGTCACTCTGTGTGTATATATAGAGAAAATAGATATGGATTTTGTCTCTTCCTTTCTCATAATATTAGAATCATCTAAAGAGAAAAGTGAAAGAATGTACAGGTGAAGGAAGTGTTCTTTTTCATAGTTTGCAATTAAATTATGAAAGTGTAAAATGTACTTCCTTAAGGTACGGTGATAATTGTTGGTTTAACTAACCTTAAAAAAGAATTTCATAAATTAGTACATTCCACCTAGTAATATCTATCAGTCATGATTATTAGACAGCTTCTACTGAATATTAATATCTAGGGATCAAATGTAGTAGAAAACATCATTTGGAATCTCAAATATAAAAAAGGACCTATAACCCTCCAGACTTCTGAAGGAATGTCATTCTGCCACCAGAAGAAAACCTGTTGAAAGTGGGTTATTCTTGCCATATAAGAATGGGCAACCCAATCTAGTTTTGTAAACAAATCCAAGCTATTTTGTTCCAAAGTGCTTGAGTTGTATTTTGGCTTTTCTTAACAGGATAACAGAGTTGGGAGGGACCTTGGAGGTCTTCTAGTCCAACCCCCTGCTCAGGCAGGAAATCCTGTACCATTTCAGACAAATGGTTATCCAATCTCTTCTTAAAAACCTTCAGTATTGTAGCACCCACAACTTCTGGAGTCACGTCATTCCACTAATTAATTGTTCTCACAGTTAGGAAATTTCTACTTAGTTCTAGGTTGCTCCTCTCCTCATTTACTTTCCATCTACTACAGAGGTCTTCAAACTTGGGCCTTTTATGACTCAGTGGCCCCAAAATGTTAGTATGATCATAGTGTTGAAAGTGTGCTCCAGAATGGCTTTGTAAAAAATGTATAAGTCTTCCCAAATTGCATAGACCTGTCATCTAGAACACAGTACTCTAGGTATACCAGTAAAACAAGTTTTATTTATAGATGTGACGATACCGAATGAAAACAAACTCAAAATGACCTGGAAAAGACTGTAAAATATTGGAATTTAACAGCTGAAATACTGAGATTACAGAATAAATTGGCAAAACATTTTCCCATGATTGCATTAGGAGCTATAAGAATAGAATCAAAACAGTTGTTTTTTTCAACAGTTATCAAAACAGTTGAAAAAAATAGAATCATTTAACCTCAGAACATTTAGTTTACAAATTCACATTCCAAAATCTTTTTATGGTAATATTCTTAGACTTTGGAATGGAACTTATATTGACATTAGCATTTGCTAAGCATTCTTAAACAGTAATAATAATATTTGGTAGTATTGTGGATCATGGTAATAAATCTCTCAGGCCCAAAGTCAATCTTGCAATTCAAAGTACTTTCAAAACTGAAAGGCAATGAATAAGCAGAGGAGCAGTTTAAAAAACTGCATTTAAATGTATCCATTCACATGCAGAATAAACACTGCTGCTGTATTCTTAATGTAAAAATATTACACTAGTAACAACTATTACATTTTAATCAGGAATGGTAATTTCTGTTAGAGTAGTCTTGAGCTACACAAGCATAAATAAAATGTCTTGGAGCAAGACCATTTATTTAAACAAGAAAAAAACTTTTTAGAACCATGGACAGATCAATAGGCCATAAAAGTCCTTGTTTGCCTTGTCTGAATTCTATATCAGTCTCTGAATTACAGAAGTGGGCTATGTTCAGTAGAATGATAAGGAGCTTAAGTAGTTTTCAGAATAATGTTGGAGTTTGGAATGAACATATCTTTGCTGTGGCCACCTTCAAAAGATAAAGGCCAGAGATAGGTATGCAGTTCTGAGCTTTGACTTAATATAAATGAGAGTTAGACTTTAATGTTCGCTTATCCTATGGCAGAAGTCCCCAACCTTTGGGCACCATGGACCGGTTCCATGGAGAGAGGTTTTTCCGTGGACCAGAGGGTGCATGGTTTTGTGTGCTGCCTGCCTCTCACGGATGGGGCTTTGCTTGTTTGTGCAGACAAACAAGTTGCTGGCATGCCGGGGCCCGGTACTAGTCCATGGACCAGGAGTTGGGTATCCCTGTCCTATGGCATTCATCTTCCAAGTCCAATTTACTATTCTAGTTGCCAAAATCTAAATTAGATGAGAGCTTTTGTCTATTTTGAGTGACATATATAAGCATCTAGAAAACTTCAAAAATCCATTCCTTAAACGAGCAATAACTATGTATAATCACATTTGGAAACAAATAACAACAGGTAGCTTATGGGGTTTTTTTTTCAGGGAAAGATTAAAATCAACCAACTGATGTGCTCTTCTACTGTGTTTTCAGTTACTAGAAATAGCAAGTAAATAAGCAGCTTCCCATCTGGCTAAACAACTTTGTTTGATTAAAAAGAGCTATTCCCTGCCTCCCCCAAGCTATTCGTTTACTAGGACAATCCTAATAATTCATAATAACAAAAACAAAATGCACCCCTTCTAATAAAATGGCTTCATCAAATCAAGGTTTTTTTTTATTTTTTTATAGTATTGTAGGTAGCTCGGGTCATGGATTTAACAAAAATAATATCTTAATGCAATAGAAAAACAACTAAGAAAAACTACCTCATCACAGATAAATCCCACAAGCAGCAGAAATAACAATAAACATATTGAACAATGACTGTTAGTGTCATCAACTTATAGCAATCATGTAGATAAATCTACTGCACATAAATATGGTAAACATGATTTCTTTTTGAGTACTCTTATCTGTTAATTATTGGATGAGGACTGAAGGATGTATTCAAAATTTTGCGGGATAGAAAAATTTTTCAGTCCATAATTTGTTTACCTAGCTTCCAAATCTTTTGATTCAGATAGAAGAGAATATCAAGGTTGGACTGTGGAATCCTTGCTGCTCTCTGAGCTTGGTGGTTTTCTTGCAGAAATTTCATTACCAAAGTAAGTAACATCATCAGTGATTTGATTCAGTTCTAGTCAGCACCTATTCTTAGTTTATCAACTTCAGCCTTTCTCGCTTGCAGCAAAAGGCAGTTAAGTCAACAAACCCAAATTGTTTTGATTTTTTTTCCAATGATGATTTCAGTGACAACCTATGAAAGCTTTTTTCAGTGCAGCAAAAACGTCCCATAAATAATCTTTATCAAACAATCCTTGCCATATTACTGTACTACTGTGGAAACACTATGCAAAGAACAAAGAAAAAGGAACTTGAATTTACATATCAGATTTTACAAATGTTTTCTGTATCCTGGATTGGCTTCTTTTGTATCACTTTAATATCAACATTCAAAAATTATACTGGCAAATCATAATTTTATAAATCTCAAATTTCATAAAGTTTACTGCATAAGGTTAAACATTCAAACTTTTTTGCCAAGGGACTATAAGGAAGACTGTAAAGACATCTATATAATGCTTAGTTTTAATTAGTAGTTCAGTAACTCCATAATTATTCATACCTAATAGTAAGAACCCTGACCCTGTGAAATAGTTAGATAAATTAGATGGAATTTGCAGGAATACTCCTAAACTTCAAACAGGTAACTTACGTAAGAGATTCTTAGGAAATTGTGGGTGAAGATTTTACCTATTAAGTCAGATCTGTTGGGAGAATTTCTTCCCTATGTTTGTTCCTTGCTCACACCAAATACCAGGTACCCTAGTTTAGAGTTCAAGAATTTTATTTAGCACACAAGGCACAAATTTAAGATTTCTTTACTTTCTGCTAATTATAGTACTTTTACTGTTTTGCTTAGATCACAGATTCCTTTTTCAGAATAGCATTCCTGGAAATATTTTGGTTGTTGAACAGTTGCGTAAAGAATCATTAGTTTATATCCTATATCAAACTAAATGTCTGCAAAATCATTTAGTTTGTTTAATTTAGGCTGGCCGGTGATCCTATCTAACTGAACCTGAAAATAACATTTAGAAAGATTTTTTTTCAAGCACAGCAATGATTTTAGGTATTGAAATTTTATTTATTTAATAATTTTCTATCTCACTTTCTGCACCCACCAAAACTCCAGTTTTCTCCAGTAAACTTACATTTCTTTCAGCATGTTTTGATTTTCTTATGAGAAAATAGAACATTTATGGTGACAATTGACTAGATAATACTAATTCTAAAGGATTCCAGTCTGTTGCTTAGTGGCTGCTGACAGCCTTATGCAGATTTTCTGTTAAATTCAGACCTTACATATTTAAAGAAACAAAGTTAGAGAAGGTTATATTTTTTAGTAATTGATATCTCTGTCAAGCCTAAAGACTGGAGTTTACTACGATGGTTAATGCTTTCAATAATCTTAGAGTTTTGCACTTAAATTAGCAATATTTCCTTTGTTTTCCTTTTCTATTTATATTTGTACATTGCGTTCCTGTGTATGAAATGTTGTTGTGGTGTGGGTGGGAGATATGCTACACAAATGCGTCAAACACACGCCTAAGTCCCCTTTTTATATTGTGCTTGCAGAATGGGGACATATGGTTTACCAGATTGTATTAGACATCTGCTACACAAGAAAACCATTACCACTTTTCAGGCTTCTTTCAGTTATTTACTTTAATATTCTTCCTTTTTATAGAAAAGATTATCTCGCAGACTAGATTTCCCATACTAAATAGACATCACGATTCTGCTGATGCTTAGTTCTAATCCTACATCTCTTCCCTTTTAAATATAATGTTTTTCACAACATAGTTGTATAACGATTTCATTTCTTTTGGTTGTGGGTGTAGTGTTTTTCCCATTCCACTGTTGTTGAGAAATACCCAATATGATGACCCCTGAATGAGCTAAACCTTGGGAATGCTTCATTTCTTCTTCTGCAGAATGACGTATTTAAAATGTCATATGTTATCCTTTTAGGAAGTGAAAAGACACCTTGATAAGAATCTTTTTTAAAACTTAGATAGGTCTTAATTTTTTAATTATTTCACATTGTTTGATACATGGGAATAAAGAAATTGTCTTTCAGGTAGACAAATATCTGCTATTCATCATACAGTTTAGCCTGCAGACCCTTTATCATCTTTGTTGCTCTTCTCTGCACTCTTTCTAGGACTTTAGCATCTTTTTTGTGTCATGATGGCCAAAAGTGGACACAATATTCCAAATGCTGCCTCAATGGTGCAATATAGAGTGATACTATCACTTCCTGTGACCTCTGTTGATGTAGCCTAGAACTGCATCGGCTTTTTTGACAACTGCAGCACACTGCTGGCTCATACTTAAGTGGTGGTCCACCAGGACACCTAGATCTCTCTCACAGGCACTACTGTTGAGCCATTGCTTGTTCTAGACCTATTTATTAAGTTTTTCCTTCCTCCTGCAAGCCCCTGCTTTTTTCACCACTGAACTGCATCTTGTTGGATCAAGCCACTAGTATAAAATGTTGGAGGAGAGAGAAACACTTTTACCAGGTGGAAAAAATTCTGTGAAATTAATAAGTCTCTCTTTAAGAAAAAATGGAAAGAAATATTTCAAAAAAATGTATGCAAATTCTGCTGAATTCATTTAATTGAAAAATTAAGTATTTGTATATTCTGGCAATGTATTGAAGAGGGATTCAAGTTATTATTGTGAACTCAATCTACATTATAGATCAGAGTCTTAAAGCTCCATATGTGTTCAACAGTGTGTTTATCCTGCATCCTTGTATTTCTGGAATACAGGTATTCCTCACTTAATGATTGGTCCCCTAGTGGCTAAAAATATTACTACTTCCCAAAAAGCTAGTTACAATGCTGTTTTGAAGTTATAGTTGCTGCAATGTCCCTGCAATCATTCACACCCTCACCTTATGGGACGGGTGTTGCAGCAATCCCTACCTTTCTCCCCCTCCATTGTGCCTGCGGTGCTTCCACAGCCTTGAACCTGCCCCCCACATTCCTGTTACCCATTGTCACAGTTATCTTTTGAAGGTAATATGCTTACTGGCCAAAAAAGCTGGGGGATCATTCTTTGGTGAAATTCCCAAAAAATAAATTCCCTTTGACTGCATAACATAATACTTCTACTGTGGTTTTGAACAAGAGGGGAAGCTTTAACATTTTTAGACCTTAACTAATGTCAAAAGTTCAGAGATTGGACTGTCTCTTTCCTACTAATTGCTTAGAGAAATGGATGTCAGTAAGTAACTGTATGTGTGTATATGTATGTGTGTGCATGTGTGTGGCAGAGAGGGAGGGAGAGGGAGAGAGAGAGAGGGAGAGAGAGAGAGAGAGAGAGAGAGAGAGAGAGAGAGAGAGAGAGAGAGAGAGAGAGAGAGAGAGACCTATCTTTCTTGGTCTCTGTCCATTTTCTAAAACAGGCATCCCTACTGACTAGCTTTGAAGAAAATCTAGACACTTGGAATAAAAAGGAAATTTCTCTAACCCTACTTTAGAGTATAATTTTCAAATTAATGGCCCCATTAATAGTTGTATAGTTATAATTCACTATAATTACTTATAATAGTTGTCTGTTATAATTCAGTCTATGAATCATAGATTCACTGATCTGATTGTGTCACCTTCCATTTGCCTTCCATGCTTTCTGCCTTGCTTTTCACTGATTTATTTTGACTTTTCACTCATCCTGGGGCAATCACAGCAAATATGGGAAAATTCATAAAATTACTAGGGATAAGTAAAGATTCTTAAGGTATATTTAATTTGAAAAAATGAGTTTCTATCATCAGAATTGGACATTTTTGCTCTAAATGTTCTTGATACTTTCCTCTTGTTTTTTTGCCTCATACCTCTATTCGATCATCAAAGCAAGGGAACTAAATGCCTTCAGCTCCTGGCAAGTCATTTAGAGAACTCAGAACATATATATATATATATATATATATATATATATATATATATATATATATATATATATATATATATATATATATATATGTATATACTGTGTTTCCCTGAAAGTAAGACCTACCCCCAAAATAAGCCTAGCTTGATTTTTGGGGTTGGGCCTAATATAATCCCTACACCAAAAATAAGCCCTAGTTTTGGAGCAGTGCACATACCTAAAAATCAAGCTGAGGTGGGTGGTTGGAGCTGCCCCACATGCCCCGCACCTGATTACCTTGTAGCCAGGCCTCTCTTCCGTGACATCTTCTGCAGCCAGGCCTTCATTTGTCAATCACAGGCCTTTCTGGAAGGCCCCTGCAGCCAAGAACTGAGCTATGGATTCTGCAGAGATCTTGCAAAACCAATTCAATCCATAGCTTAGTACTCGGATGAATAGGCTTTCCAAAAAGGTCTGACTACAAAATGTAGGCCGGAATGCAGCTGCAGAATAATATATACATGTTTTAAAGTCTTCCTAAACTTAAAGTTTAAATAGCTATTGATTCAGCAAGAAACTCTTCTTTTCTCACATCCTCTTCTTACACTTCTCTTTTTTCTGACTCCTGTACAATTGCTCCACTTCTCTGGTCCAGTTCAATGTTAGAAGTTAAATGGATCAATTATTTGCAAACTGCCTGTTGATCTTTATGGCTGTATGGCAGTCGGGATTCCAAGAGAAGTGATTGCTTCTGCTTATTTCTCTTGTGTTAGCAAATGGCTGCTTTACTTACTACAGAGGAATAAGCTGTCTGCAGAGGCAGGTGGACTGAGAGTGCCCTTCAAGGAACTATAATGAATTTTGGGCCACAACCAGTTTTCGGCAGCAGCCAAGAGGAATGAGCTACTGGCTGTCGGCGTATTTCCCGATCTGAAATGTGGACTTAAAATGTCACAGCATCCTTTTCACAGGATTGTTTTATGCCACTATTCCCCTTTATGCATGGTAGTAATTTAGTATTCTCCATGTTTTGCCTAAATAAAGATTAATCTGCACTAGCAGGCAACACGAATAAAATTGCTTCAGTAACACTTGGATTCTTATTTTATAATTCTTAATTATAACAGGGATCTGAATTTCATTTAATCTCCTGCAATCGGTATCACAGAGGAAACAAACTGATATTTTGGGAATCCATTTTATTTATTTGTTAAGGCATTTATTTTAGCATTGAGAAAAACAGTATACCATTTGATGAAATGTGGAGTTCATCTTCTTTGTATATGTCTAGAAAATACAACAGAAAATACACAGCACAGTGCACATAATTACTTGTTTTTCATTTTTTAAAAAAGTCTTTTTAAGTTCAGCCTGCATTTCAATGGCATGATTGCAATTTTCAGTCACTTAACTACATAACAAGCTAGATATTCCCAGGCACGTTGAGGCAAAGTTCTTGTGCTGAATTCATATTTTGCAATGCAGCAATACAAGTCATAAAAAAGGTTCATGGGGTTATTTCTTTGATTGCCATATTATCAGAGATAAAGATGGTACAAGCATTATATGTGCTTGAAGGACAAAGGAAAAATAATTTGTTAGGGTCAAATATTTTAAGGCTGCCATTTAGATGATGAATAAAACTAAGTAGAATATGTAGACAATGTGATATTCAGTTAATATACAATTCAACATGGTACCACAGTTGGAAATACTTTTTGTATTTTTTTTTTTAATGGTAGTACTCTTTAGAAGGCCAGATTCTGAAGTTGAAACTCAAATACTTTGGCCACCTAATGAGAAGAAAGGACTCACTGGAGAAGAGCCTAATGCTGGGAAAGATTGAGGGCAATAGAAGAAAGGGACGACAGAGAATGAGGTGGCTGGATGGAGTCACTGAAGTAGTAGGCATGAACTTAAATGGACTCCAGAAGATGGTAGAGGACAGGAAGGCCTGGAGGAACATTGTCCATGGGGTCGCGATGGGTCGGACACGACTTTGCAATTAACAACAACAACAACAGCTCTACCAAATGGAGCTCTATAAAGCTGTTTAGAATTTGTGATGAATCAAATAAATTTCCTAGTAAGGAAATAGTATGAAAAAAGAGATATAAATAATTTAAATAAATAAGTAACCTGAATATAAATATTTTTGAACTTAATTACAGTTTATAAAAAGTATGCTCTGTTGAATTCATTGGGATGTACTGTACATCTAGATTTATGCGAAAAAGTAAATCTACTACATGTCGATTTTTTTTCTTTTTTTAATACGTGTGTTCATATCAATATATTATCTTCATTCAGATAGTATAACATATAAAGATAAACAGTGATAGAACTGAACATCACATAAGTATGAAAAATTTTCTTTACAATCATTTATTCAACAACAAAATAACAAATATGCCATGTCCTTTTGTGGAAAAAAAATATGTTTGGCTCTAATACCTAGCATTGCCCCTTTGGCAGAAACAATCTCACCTATTGTAGGCTGTTCTTATAACTGTCTGCCAGTCTATAACATCAACTGCAGTAATTTCTTCCTAGTCCCCCATGCAGAATGTTTTCAGTTAAGAAATATGTGAGATGTTTCTTGCATATACATTCCTTATCAAATCACCCTGCAGCATCCCAGTGGGATTATTTTCCAGGCTTTCATTTGATTAAATCCCTATTTCTTTTATTTTCCCAGCCTTTGCTTGGTGGATTTACTGAAATATTTAGGGTCATTGCCTTGTTGCACTATCACTTTAAGTTGAGCTCTAATCTTCTGACGGCACCCTCTGGTAAAATGAAAAATTCACAGTGCATTCTCTGTGATGGTGAGTCCTGGTACTGTAAAGCAGCCTCAAACCATAAGATCTTCACTGCCAGGCTGTACAGTTGGTATCATCTTCTTCTGGTGAAATGATGTTTTTCAGTTTTGACAAAACATATCTTCTGGTATGGTGGCTAAGTAAGTCTATCTTAAGCTTTTCTGTCCAGAGTACATGGTTCCAGAGGTTCTAGATTTAGCATAGGTTTTCATATTCAAATTTTAACGTTATCCTCATGCTCTTTCTTGGTCAACAAAAGTTTTCTGCTGGTGTACCTCCCATGTAAGAACTGCAGCTCTTTCTAATTATAGACCAGGGGTCTTGAAACATGACCCTTTTATGACTTGTGGACTTCAACTCCCAGAATTCCTCAGCCAAGCATGTTGGCTGAGGAATTCTGGGAGTTGAAGTCCACAAGTCATAAAAGGGCCAAGTTTGAAAACCCCTGTTATAAATTCATGCACTATGATATCAGTAGTGGCAAGATCTACCTGTGGGTCACATCATGAAATAGTCTTTAAAGACTTCTTTTGGCATCTTATGCTGGGAAGTTCTCACCTGGGTAAGTTGTCATCTTTTCCACTTGTGGATGATCTTTCAGATAGTGGAATAGATGTTCAGTAGTTTGATGATCTCTTTGAATCCCTTCTTGGACTCATTGGCATCTATAACCTTCATTCTAATGGTCTCAGAAAGCTCTAGGCATGGTGATACGCACTCTTTAACAACAACAATAAGCAAATCAAACTAAATGTCTAAGGTTCAAATAGCACAGATTCCTCCCAGATCCTCTCAGCATTCTGGAGAATTCTGGAAGTTGAAGTCTACACATCTTCAAGTTACTAAGGTTGAGAAATACCATTCTAATAATTTGCACCTGATATGATACATCTAATTCTTATCTTAGGTATTTGCAGTAGTAGTAATGTAAGGATATAACTCTTTTTTCCACATTATATGCTATATATTTATTTATTACATAATGTCTACAACATGTAAATGGTGCATGATATTTATTATATTATATCCCCTTCATCAGTTTTATTGACATTAAGATCAAATGTTGAAATAATTTGAAAAAGTCAACAATTTAAATGGAATGATTTTTTTTTCATGTGACTAAATATATTTAGGCTTGTACTATAAGTTATTATAGTTCATTATCTTATATCTCATGTAACACTAAAAAACATGGGTCTTTTCATTGAAACAACTCCAATCTGTTTCATTCTGTTCTGATCATTTGTATTTTTGAATTGCCCTGGCAAATTTTATTTAAAGACAACATAAATATGTTTTAAATGACCAAAGTACTGCCAGATTGATTCTGTTTAACATATATCCCAGCATCATTAGAAAGGTGTCTTTTTACAGATCACTTCATTATTAACTACAATAGAACACAGTTTACATAAAAAGGTACACCTTTAAAATCACCTTTAAAAAGTAACAATTTTAAAAATAAAGTAATGGCTTATTGCCACAGTATATAACAGCAATATAATTCTTCCCATTGGTATTTTTCATTTATTATTAGTAGTTTTTCCTATGCTAATTTGGGTTTGGATTGATATTATTTTACATTTGTATTTTCCTATTTATTTTAGCTATTTTGAGCACCAGTAAATAAGTTTGGAAAATTAGCACATCAGAATGTTATGGAGTCAAACTGAACTAGTGGAGTTCTAACTGGAGTGATCCAGTTTTGATGCATAAATTTGGAGAACATGCAACTCAACAAAAACAACATACAAGCTTGTTTCTTTGACCAGTGTCATTTTAAAGATGATTTTAAGATATTTTATTTAGTTGTAGCTGTTAAGGACTGAAGTCATTTGATATTTGATTAAACTATGCTTTTTTTCCTGTATCTTTTTACAGTGTTACAGTAAAAAGCCAAGATTCCTTATGTTTTGCATTAGAATGGATCCATAAGCATTTTAAGCATTTTGTTTTAAATCTTTAATGATACAGTTTAAAGTTTTCTTATTAAAGATTCAAAATGAAAGTTTGTCATTTTAGTGTTCTACAATGACTATAAAATCTTGTCTTCTTCTTTCCTATTTAAGATCAAGTTTCTAGCCCAAGGAAATATAGTAAACTGAGAGCTATTCATCTAAAATTACCTGGCTTACTAATTCACAGATAGAAATAGAAATACATGAAGAAACAGTATGGAGAAGCTGGATGATAAATACATAAATATGCATTGTGCTTGTGATGTTATAGTACAGGGGTGTCAAACTGCCAGCCCGCAGGCAGGATGCGTCATGGCGAAACCGTGCCCACCCCATTGCGATACATCGTGACACATCACGTGACGTTGCAAGTTTGACACCCTGTTACAGTGAAAACTATTTGTCTCAGATCAGATATAAATATGAACAGGTAAAAGTTTTATTGTATCATTGCACATACATTGTTGGTTTTTTCCAACATTACGCATATGGGTACATACCAATCTGATATTAATTTATTTTAACCATTATAAATTAATTATTGCTACTAATTTATTGGACATATCATTATACAACAAGGCAAGTATAAGGGAGAAAAAAAGCTTTCTGGCCTGAAACGTGTATAACCAAATTAGCTGTGAAAGCTATTCAAGCCAAGGAGAATGCCTTTGATTTTTAAACAAAATATCAGGGTATATGAGAGTTAGACAGTAACATTTCAGATGCCAAAAGAAATTTCTATTCCTATGTCACTTGGAAAAAAAAATACCTGGGTATAGATAAGCTTGGTGTTAGATTTAAATCTAATTTAAGATTTAATCTATTCTAGATTTAAATAATTATCTTCCAAATAAATAAATGCCACTCTTTACTCACTGGAATAAGAGATGCTAACAAGCACTGCCTAATTTGTCTATTTTGCATGATAAATTAATTAACTCAGTCAAATCCTTGGATTTTTACACTCTCAAGGCCATTGAATTCATTTGTTCATTTTCAAACCTCTCAATTTTGAATTAAGTTCAAGTAATAATATGTACCCAAAGAATGAATAGACAGGGATTTGAGAAAATTGAACAAAAGGCCAAATGATTCCTGTTTTTTTTTTTTACTCTACTTATAATGAAAGGCACAAACTTTCCTTTATTTCAGCCCAAACTTGTTCAAAGTTTCCAAGTATATGTAGCTGCAAATATAAAGTGATGTTCAGATATATGTTCATTTTTGCATGCATGTATGTGTGTGTGTATCACAATTTTCTCTTTTATGATAAGCAATATTATGCAGAAAACAAGTAAAAAGTAGCATCATCATATCTGAACATACACATTCCATTCTCCTCTTTAAAATTTTTAACCCTCCCTTTTCCAGAATCCCATCAATTCTTTCTTTGTCCTCCCTTTCCTCTTGACCCTCTTTACTCTTCTTTCATATATTTGTTTTGTGATTCAGTTTTCATTTGTTCTTTCTACGGGACTAAACTACCTCCACATGCTTCATTTGTATTATACTGTGTTCAGTCGCTTCAGTGGAAATGTTTGCTGTATAAATATGCACATGCCTAGAAACTCAATGAAGAAGCTGCTTTATACAGGTAATCCTCGACTTAACAACAGTTCACTTAGTGACCGTTTAAAGCAGTGGTTCTCAACCTTTCTAATGCTGCGACCCCATAATACAGTTCCCCATGTTGTGGTGACACCCAACCACTTATACATCACCGGGTGCCAGGGGTGTGGCCAAAGAAAAGGTGAAAAAATGGCAGACAGCCTTGTTTGGTGACCCCCGTGAAATGGTCGTTCGACCCCAAATGGGGTCCCGACCCACAGGTTGAGAACCACTGGTTTAAAGTTACAACAGCACTGGGAAAATGTGACTTATGACCCTTTTTCACATTAAGACTGTTGCAGCATCCCCATGGTCATGTGATCCAAATTCAACAAATTAAATTTAAAATTAAATTAAATTAATAATCAGATTAGCTTAACAAATGAGAATTTGGGAGAGGAGAGGTCAATATAGAGATCATTTTGGGTCACTGTATACTGGTCAAAACTTATTGTGTCCCCTTGTAATTGTTTCTTTCTTATTGAATCTAATAATCATCAAAACTTCCTAATTTAAAACATACTAATGATAACAATAACAGAAAAGTTGTTGTAATTTAGCCAAATATCAATTCCTTATTTGACCATCAATCTATTCACAGACAAATCAAGAGAAAAATAAAATAGTTTCTATTTGCCATTTAATTGGAGAAAATGGTCTGTTGGTATTTGTCTAGCTGATTGATTAATTTTAGACACCTTGTGTTGATAATTAAGAGTTTGGTGATCTTCATGTATACTGAATATATTACTATTTCTTTCTTTTTCTTTCTTTTCTTTCTTATCAACATAAACCTTATTGTTAATTTGATCTTACCTTTGATCTATCACTTCTTCTTTGCTGTATAAGAACAGAACT
Source organism: Crotalus tigris (assembly GCF_016545835.1). Taxonomy (NCBI): domain Eukaryota; kingdom Metazoa; phylum Chordata; class Lepidosauria; order Squamata; family Viperidae; genus Crotalus; species Crotalus tigris. Next base: position 720,116 of record NW_024100413.1, on the reverse strand, counting down.
AGGTTCAGTCTGTTAAATGTGTCGGTGGTTTATAAAAATCAGAGCCTGCTTCTTGCTTCCTATTAAGTAAGTTTACACCAAAACTGGAAACAGATTAAATTCTGAAACTCAAAGGTCACTGCTTAAAATATGGATAATACTGTCCATGAAGCAACACTAATCTCTTGGTACTATGATGAATATGTTGACAAGCCTTTGATTTTTAATAATTAATCACAAAAAAACAAAGCCATATTAATAATTTAAGGCCCACTAATGTAGGGTGCTACAGCTATTTGAATACCATGCTTTCTCTTCAGCTTTGCCTTTGTTAATTTTAACTCAAAAGAACTCTGAGCAATATTTCTTCTAGCTCATCAGGTCTATTTATGATACCATTAGCAAAGAGCAGACTAGTTCAATGGCCCTACAGCATGTTCAGAGATAATGAATTTTTAAAAAGCACAATAGGTAATCAGAACACAATGGATAATTAGTCAACTATAATGGTATATAAATGAAATAAATAATCAGGAAGCTCTACCATCTGTTAACCATCTTTTAAAAAGAGTTGAACTTGCAGTTTTGATTTGTGCAATTTCTTGACACTACACTTATTTAAAAATGCATTTTTCATTTTGTAGCAATATATGAGTATTTTTTCTTCTTGTTGTGGTTAATAGCATAAACTATGACCTTACTTATTACTTGCTTACATATTGCATATAAGTGAATGAATACAGACACTTTCGGTCTCCTTCTCCCTGATACTTATAGTTGGAAATTCTTTAAATACTGAACTACCAGAGCACCTATTTAGTGGTCACGTCAATTCAGTGTATTAAATAAGGATGATGGCTATTTTTGCAGTTGCAGACTGATTCTGCATAAACAGAGACTGTTATTTTCTAAAGAGCCCTATTCTGTTCACTTTGTTGAAGTTGGAGCTGGTAAATAGAAGGAGAAAAAAGTCTTCTCATATTGCATGTCTGGTTACAGAAATTGGATGATTTAGCTTAATGTCTTCCAGTCTTAAATACTCAATTTTGTGTCTTATGTTTAGCTTTTTTTTTTTTTTAAAAAAAATGCGGGTAGTTCTGAAATTGCACTAAAGAAACAGCACTAATTCTTGGTTTTTATAGAAGAAAGATACAGGAATTAGGAAAAGTATTCCAGAAAGAGTATTTAGTTTATCTTTCTGTACTTAGTACCATTAAAGCCAAGCATGTGGACAAAAAAAAGCTACATCATAATTATACCTTCTAAGAAAAAAAATATGGATTAAAAGCAAATTCTTTGCAGGGGAAAGCCAATGTCTCAGATTTCAAAATGTCTCTGTGTATATGTGTGGGTTTTGGGAAGGACCTATGTTTTGCCCCAATCTTTAAAAAGCAAAGAAGATTTGTGGCATGCTCACTCATCTAATGTCTCAGGGTTTTTTCCTACTGATTTGTCTTCTTTTTTTAAAAAAAAAAAAAAGTTCTCCAGTTCAGTTTCAGAAGAAATTGAAAACATGCCTAGGAATAGCCTAAATATATAAAGGATGGCTTTATGGCTTCAACCAAAATAATAGTATAGTAGATACATTCTTTTACAATATTTGTTTTTATTTTGTATTATAACATTTCTGTAGTGCTGTAACTAGTTTTGATTCAAGGTAGTTTACAAAATCGAGTCAAAGACAATAAAAAAATGCAATAGCAATTTTTGGGTTCATTATTTGTTTCAAATGCACACCAGAATAGTATACCAGATCAAATATATATTATTACAGTCATGGACCAGCATAGGGAATGCTGGTCAGTTTTATACTTTTTCAGTTTTATGAAACGCAAGCCCAAGGACAAGGTATTTTATAATACATGGGCTGACAGCAAGATAGTATACCTCTGGGCCAGGTATACCTTAAATACAAGACCAATCAAATGACAACAGGTTTATCAATTATCCTTTAGGATCAAGAATGAAAATGTGGAAGTGGTAGATAGTTTAGCTTCACTTTGTAGGATTAACTATCAACAAAAATGAGAGAACCAGTTGAAGACATGAGGTTTTACCTCTAAGATAGAGGTAAAACTGTGTGTTTTACCTCTATCTTAGACATAAAAGCCAGCTGGGTGACTTTGAGCCAATGATTATCTTTTACTCCTAGGAAGGCGTAATGGCAACTCATTTCTGGTTGCCAAGAAACTTTCAGAGAATAATCCAGGCAATCATCAGAAGTCCATAGTCACTTGAAAGCACAGACACACACACACACACACACACACACACACACACACACACACACACACACACTGATCAGAAGCCAGCAGTCAGGAAATGCTTTATAGACTAGTACTTAATTGGGACAGCAATGAAGATCTTGGAAAAAAATATTCATATGCCATGATATAACTATGCATATTAGAATCATGGAGGCAATGGGTTTTTTTTTCTGTGACACACTATGAAATTGAAAGTTGGACTTTGAAGAAACAGGATGGAAAGAGTATTGATGATTTGAACTTGTTGGAGAAGTTACCATAGATAGCCAAGAAAACAAACATATGATTCTTAGAAGTAATCAATTTAGAGTTCTCAGTCAAGACACAGATAATCAGGCTGAATTTATATTATGTGAAGATTTAGCTACCTTGAGAAATCAGTGCTAAAAAAGGTGGAAGGACAAAGAAGATGATGACTAACAGCAAGGTAGTTGGACTTGGTTAGTGATTACGATTCTTTTTGTAGGAGCATGCAATTGCCCAAAGCAATAATTGTTTCTTTATAATCTGCAGTTTGCAGGCAGATATTTCATGAATGGACATATTGGTATTAAACCTAATTGAAGATGAAAAAAATTATATTCTTAGGTGCAGCACCATGGCTTTTAACTTGTGATCCATTAGAATACTGTGTAGCTGGATCTTTTTTTTGCATATACTGTAGTAGTACCCAAATGGACCTTTAATATGTTAGAACTTGATCTTCATGATCCATGCAGTCTGAGAATGTTGCAGCCTGAGGAGTTAATTTAGAAAGTCTGCTATAAGTAGCCTCCAGCCTATTCATGCTACTTAATAGAGATCAAGAAACTGATTTAACCTTGTGAAGAGAGATATAGTGATCTGTTTTGCATTGTATAAAAACTCTTAAATAAGTAATCTTAACTTTTCAAATATACAATGTTTTGCATTGTAATCTAGCATAACTGTAGTGAGAGAAAATAATCCTAGTTCTCAGTTTTATTTTACATACATTCATCTAGTTGTACAGTAAGAATAATTTTTGTTCAAGTGAAAGCTCAGTGAATAAGTTCATTGCAAAAGCTTGAAGGACTACAGAAGTTTTTTTAGATTGAATATGATTGTACAACACAGAATTGCATACTCCATTTTATTTTGTAGTCCTGGCTTTTAAAATAGTTGCACAGCATGTCAACTGGGTATTGGAAATAGAGCTTATGTTAGTTATGTTAATTCAATATACTTATCTTGTAAGATTTTGAACTTATAACTTATTCCCAATTCAGTCCTTCTGCTAAAGCATACCTTTATAAACTGTTGTATAAACTAATGCTCATATAAAATCAGATTTATTCTAATATCTTGATAAATATATAAAGGGAAAGATAAGCTGCATGGATGGAGAACATATTGAAGATCTATATAGCTAGTTATAAAAGCAACCTAACCATTTGTTTTCTGTTGAGTGGTGTTTTGTGAGACAATTTATCATTCAGCAAAGTTAGGTGAACTGTCTGAAATTCTCAATTTGGTCCTTGACTCTTAATTAAGAGTTAAGACTATTAAATTGTACAATAAATTGTTTGGGGAAATTCCAGAAAACATTTCTGATCACATCTTACTTCATCAATGATTATTTGTGGCCTTTTGGAAAGAAATAGAACTCTTAATGAAGTTGTGTCCCAATACTTACCGGTAGATGCTTATGAAATGGAAAATGGACAAAGGAGAAAAAAAACCTCCCTATTTTATGTTGCCACAAAAGAGAATAGAAGTGATGAAAGAGAAAATACATATTTATGACATTTTTGAAAATGGGTAGTATGTTTAAGATTTGCTAGACAGAGCTGATGCTTCTTTTGAGATGATTTATCAATTCTGAACCAGAATTTGAAGTATTGTATCTTTATCTCTATACAAGATCAGAGTGAACAAGGCATTAACTAGACAATACAGTATTGTTAAATGGTGTTGTTAAATGTGTTTCAAGGCAAAAGCCTAAAACCACTCATTCTAAAAGAAAAAAAACATGAATTCTTATCTCTTAAACTCGAATAAACGTTTGACTGATTTAAATTCAACTCCAATTCAGGTTTAGTAGGACAATTATGGAAGTTTATCTACTTTTACAATATATAAAATACCCAGCAGTGTACTACCAAGAACATATTGTTTATTTAAATAAAATTATATCTCCCACAACTTTACTGAGCTTATTATACTATTAATAATACTTTACCGATATTCAGTTATTCGTTTTAAATTATTCTTTATGTTTGTATAAGGATTTACAGTAGATTATAACAATGCAACAAAATATAAATCAAAATATAAGAAAATTTTATGTAATGCAGCATTGTCAGTTTTGAAATTTCCAGTATAAAAAATATACTAAAAACAATACCCAGGATCAATGCTGTGCTGAATATGCATTCAGTACATGAACTGTGTGAGTGTGGTACTAAGCTTAAGGAAGTCAATTGGACAGGATTTAATATAATGGATATTTTCTAGTTCTAGTTCTATTCATTTTGTTTTTTTACAGTCATATCACTGACCACGAGACCTAGGAATAGTTTAAATTTGAGAATGAAATTTCAGAATATTCTACTGTATGTACTACTAATTAAGATGCAGCAAAAATAAAGCTCACAACAAATTGTGGCAAGTTCTTAAAGAGATGGGAGTACCAGACCATCTCATTTGTCTCTTGAGAAACCTATATGCGGGTCAAGAAGCAACAGTGAGAACCGAACACGGAACCACTGATTGGTTCACAATTGGAAAAGGAGTCCGGCAAGGCTGTATACTGTCGCCCTGCCTATTTAACTTATATGCAGAGCACATCATGAGAAAGGCAGGGCTAGATGAATCAAAAGTTGGAATTAAGATTGCCGGGAGAAACATCAACAACCTAAGATATGCAGATGATACCACTCTAATGGCAGAAAGTGAAGAGAAACTAAAGAGCCTCTTGATGCGGGTGAAGAAGGAGAGTGCAAAAGTTGGCTTGAAACTCAACAGTAAGAAAACCAAAATCATGGCATCCGGCCCTCTCAATTCCTGGCAAATAGATGGGGAAGAAATGGAGGTAGTGACAGATTTTATTTTTTCTGGGCTCCAAGATCACCTCAGATGGGGACTGCAGCCAAGAAATTAAAAGACGCTTGCTCCTGGGGAGGAAAGCTATGGCAAATCTCGACAGCATTCTAAAAAGCAGAGACATCACCCTGCCAACAAAAGTACGTATAGTCCAGGCCATGGTTTTCCCAGTTGCAATGTATGGCTGTGAAAGTTGGACCATAAGAAAGGCTGAGCGCCAAAGAATTGAGGCCTTTGAACTATGGTGCTGGAGAAGACTCCTGCGAGTCCCCTGGACTGCAAGGCGTTCAAACCGGTCAGTCCTAGAAGAGATCAACCCCGACTGCTCTTTAGAAGGCCAGATCCTGAAGTTGAAACTCAAGTACTTTGGCCACCGAATGAGAAGGAAGGAGTCACTGGAGAAGAGCCTAATGCTGGGAAAGATTGAGGGCAATAGAAGAAGGGGACGACAGAGAATGAGATGGCTGGATGGAGTCACTGAAGCAGTAGGTGTGAATTTAAATGGACTCCAGAAGATGGTAGAGGACAGGAAGACCTGGAGGAATGTTGTCCATGGGGTCGCGATGGGTCGGACACGACTTCGCAATTAACAACAACAACAAAAATAAAGCTCACATTTAAATTGTGTTTAATACATGAGCAGCAAGAAAGAATTAACCCACTGTCCAAGATATATGAGGGATAGCTGTTATGCTTTAACTCCTTTTCCAATAAATAATAAGTAGCTTTAGACCAATCTCTGTTAGGAATGCAAAATACAACCTCATCCAGAAAGTTGACTAGTTGAAAATATATCCCTTCCAAGTTCATATTCTGTGTAAAAAAAAAAAAAAAAGTAAAGCAGCTACATAAATGTTTATGGACTTTTGTCAGTAATAAGCAATAAATGTTTATGTATTATATAAATAATTTACAACCACTAAGCAAGTATGAGATATTTTAGATTTTTGGAATTTTAAAGCTTAAGATTAAAACTTCATTTTTTTCCTGTTCATTCCCAGTTCTCCATTTCCTTTCCTAACAATTTCCTTAGTGTTGATGCAGTTCCATCTCCCCTGTCCCATCCTCCCACAACTTATTTGTTTATTTATTTATATTTCATGTTTCTAAATTGCCCATCTTGCTCAAAGAAAAGCTTTACTAGTGCTATAATGATGGACAAATTTGAGAGACTGGCTAACATCGTGGTTTGGGAAGGTGATCACATACTGTGTTGTCCCACTTGATTTCTGTATATAAATCATTGAATAGATTTGAATAAAGTTATTGTTTACATTTGATCAAATATTGAGCCATTTATGCAGCTGAACTTTTTTTATAAATAGTGTACCTCCATTGTCCTACTCCACTCTACTCTACATTATCATATCTCTGTTTTGACAAACGGGGTTCCTTTAGACCAGAATTCCCCAACATTTCTGGCTTTGCAGATCAGTGGGCAGGGGGAGAGGGGATGGTTCTGCATGAGTAGCTGGCAAGCAGGCACAAACACAGCTCCATTTGTGCAAATGGCATGCATGTGTGCCTGCCACTCATTTAAATGGAGTGTGTGTTCTTGCCTGCTACTTGCACAAATGATGTGTGTGTGTGTGTTTGTGCTTGCTGGCAGTTTCTGCGGCCTACTTGCAAATCCCTCACAGCCCGCTAGTGGGCTGCGGCCTACAGATTGGGAACCCCTCCTTTAGGCAACACAAGAATCAGAATATAAACTTTTTTTTAGAAAAACAGCCACAAATTATGGTAAAAAGGAAAATATATTCCTAATTAGAGATAAAATAAAAAGCTTGAAGGACTTTACATAGCCATCTCATCCTTCATTTCTCTTAATGAAACTGCAAGCTTCTAGTTTCTATCTCCTTTTTCACTATTGGTTAGATTTGAATATTTCCTTATTCCGAATCTGTGATTCTTTTATGTATTTCAAGCTTCTTCCTATAAAATAAATTCATATTTTTATTTTATTTCTGTACATTAGGGCAATAGAATTCTTTGACCGCCAATTTTTCTTACCAGAAAATACTTACTGTTGAAAAATGATTGCATTGCACTTGTGTCGGACACATTGGGGCACTTCCGGGTTGAAAGGGTTACTGCTGACATCACTGTTGCCCAGAGGATGCCCAGTTGGGGGCTCCTTTCCTGTCCTCAGTAGAAGCTGGAGCAACACTTGGGTCTCAGACACAAGCTTGGCACTTGTAAAGCCAGCACCCTAACCATGTGAGCCACCTTGCTCCTTGAGAAATGAATAAGATTATTTTACATTGAATTCATTATGTTAATGTAAACTTCTGTACTGTCTGTCCTATCTCACTCCTTGCTTTATGAAACAAAGATCCTAATTTTCTCTGAGATTTAAAATGCTAAAATTAAAATGGAGCTTTCTGATGTAATAAGACGAGATGATTTAAATCGGGTGTCAAACTGCAGGCCCATGGGCCAGATGCATCTTAGCAAAACCACACCCACTCCATTGCCGGCAATGGCAAAAAATTCACAATACATTGTGACATGTCATATGAGTTGTGAGTTTGACACCCCTGATTTAAATAAAGTGGGAGAATGGGAAGATGAAATTGGATCCTTCTAAATAGTGGTCTATTTATACGGTCCTTGGTGCTTTCTGAGCTTGGTTGGTGTCTGCAGTTTCATTACCAAACTGGGTAACATCATCAGTGCTAGAAGGGACTGGGTTTGCTTTTATTTTATATTGTGGGGACTTTCCCTGTCAGCATTGGTGGGAGTGATCTGGGTGGTTATTTGAAATAGGGTGTTGTTTTACTGTTTGTGTGCAAGAAAGCATCCAAGCTCAGAGAGCACCAAAGAGGCCACAGTTGAACCTTCAGCTACAAATATTCTCTTCTAGTGATCTATTTATCCTTGCAGAATATTTCACTGTTATTTTTCCATAAAGAAGGCTTCCTTGTCTCCACACATAAGGCATTTTGCACTTTTGTCAACAAAATTTATTTAATTAAAAAATAGACCTGAGAAACTGAATGAAACTTAATCAATTTGCCTAATCAAAATGAATACTGATAGTCTGTACTATGGAAAATGGTCATGAATCAGTCATCCTGATTTTTATAAGAATGCCTATGGCATTTGTTAAATTCTTGTTCTGGGCCCTTAACTATGGTTTGTTAGGAAAGTAAAAATCATACTATCACATAAAACAAACCATGATCTAAGCTCAGTTTTTCAACGTCTATTCACAAGTGAATCAAGCAGAAGTATTAATGCTGTGAGTAATAACATACTCCTAGCTTATAGTAAATGAGATTTCTAAAGAAATATATACATATTAGACATTATGTGACTAGGAACATGGAAACATGGTTAAAACATGGTTAAGATTTGGGAAGGGGTTCTTATGAATAGTTGTACAAAAAACTATATAAAAATGAAAAATTTATTTTAACATAGTTAAAATAAGTATTAATACTATTTATACGTTAAGAGATATAGCTGCTGATGACAGGTCCATCAGTTAGTGTGAAATGTTAAGAGTTAATTTTATAGTGAAATGAAAGTAACTGTTCTTGTCCAACATATCTGATGGAATAAAATGAAGAACATACTTTATAAAGAGCACGCCCTTATATCAAACATTAAAGTAATAATATTTAATTCGTAGTTTAATCATCACCTTCTGATTTATTCATTTCTCCCCTTAAAAGTATATGTCATGCCATTAAAGCATTTGTAATAGAATGTGTGAATGACCTTGGAGGATGCCTAGAGAACAATCAGACAAGAGAAGAAGGAGCCACACTTGCATAACTAAAAGTAAGAGGAACAAACTTAGGAAAGATCCATTCTAACTGATCAGATAGTTAGAAATGATGGCAGGAAGTCTGCTAATATAGCTTTAAAATAAAGTATCTAATTGTGTTTCCTGTTCACCCGGGCTGGCTAATATCTTTACAGGAGCAGCGATATCCAGTAATATTTATTGGTTTTGTATCAGCTTGGGGGAAAGATGTTTGCATTTTGAAGTTTTCAGTGCACTATACTTTTCTTTGTACTATGCTCCTTGTTATTGCATATGTAGTGTATACTCTTCTCCCTGCAGGAGATCAATAGAATTAAAATGCAAGCATAGATCTTTCCTGTGTGAGATTGCTTTTTACCTTGCTTTTTTTCTTCAAATTCAAGACTTGCTTTTATGTGGATACCACTGCACCATTGGAGAACTATAACTTGTAGTATAAATGTGATACTACATATGGTACATTACACTTAAGAAACTTGTATCTTAAGCAGCCTCTTCCAATTTATGCCCTCATGAGTTCTATTAGTACATAAAACATGATTTGAATAATAAAATAGTCTGACTATTCTTTCCAAATGGTGTTATGTAGATGTTTAAATATGCAAATCACCTAAAAAAATCTCATTGATTTAAATACATTAACAGAATGCTGTTTGTATACATTTATATTATGCACAGTGCCTTTTTACAGGGAAGTTTTAAACATTAATAGAAATCATTAAATTAATCATGAAAATTATTCAGAGCAATGCCAATGTGAGTTAATGGCTGACAGTTAATGAATTTTTACTTCTTTCTGTGGAATTTCATCAGAAGCACTTCAATCAAGATGGTGTGCTGAATTTAAATTACAGGATAAACTCAGCACCATAAAATGCCTGTATTGAAAAGATGATAGATTGAATTACAAGTAATAGATATTCTAAACAGCATCTGCTTTAAGACTGCTGCAGTTTAAAACATTATATATATTTAGAAAAAAAGGTGAAGGATAAATGTTTCTCTGTTTACATATTCCTTCTTCCATTTGTTAGCCAGTATAAAATTTCATATTCAGTCCCACTGAAAAAGTGGGTCAAATAAGTTATACTCTTTGAAGTGACTTTTCTTTTTTCTTTTAATAAAAAGTTTTTTATTTTCCATTTATTCATACAAAATACAATTCAATTAAAATAAATTCCTAACCATTGGTACCGCCTGCCCATTCCCCCCAGGCCGCGTCCACCCTCTCTAATCCTTCCCTACTTCCCTCCTCTTTCTCTCCTCCCCTCCTACTCTCTTCCCCTCCCCTTCTCCTCTAACCCTCCTACTTCCTCCCTGCTCCTTCCTCCCCTCTCATCCCTCTCACACACATGAACGCAGCATAGGAGAAATGCCCAAGCATTTACCATGACTACATTATCATTACCCACCCTCTCACCCACCTACCCACCCTCAACCCTCCCCCCCTCACTTCCCAGAGCAGAGTACAAGGTTATTAATAAGAAAGTTAACAATAATTAAAAAAAAGAAAAGAAGAAAGAAAAAAGAAAAACAAACAAAAAAACATCATACTTATCCTTTAACTCCCCTTAAATTAAGTCATATAAACAAATCTCTACAACAGTTACTATAAAATTTACTCATAAAGTAAATGAAACTTTATAGTCCCATATTTTTTCTGAATATAATCTATCCATCTTCTCCATAAAATAATATATCTTTCTTGTGTATGATCCTTCAAATAAGCAGAATTTTTTGCCATTTCTGCAAAGTTAGAAACTTTAAATATCCATTCTTCTAAATATGAGCCTACTAATAACCTTGCTGCAGTTAATAAATTCAACATTAAAGTAGTTTCTTTGTCATTTAAATCCACAAAGATACCCAATAGGAATAACTGAGGGGTGAACTTTATCTTCCTTTTAAAAATCTTTTGAATGTTCCACCAAATCATAATCCAAAAAGCCTTTACCTTTTTACAATTCCACCAAACATGAAAATATGTCGCATCCATATTACCACATCGCCAACATTTGGGTTGTAAATTTGGATACATACAAGATAATTTTTTAGGATCTAAATGTCATCTGTAAAACATTTTATAAAAATTATCCCTCAAATTTTGAGCTTGTGTAAATTTAACATTTCTAATCCAAATTGTCTCCCATAAGTCCAATGGGATCGGATCCTGGATATTCTGAGCCCATTTAACCATACAGTCTTTAACCAATTCTGTTTCAGAGTTGTTGTTGTTGTTGACTTTTCTTAATAAAAAAAAATTGGGGTGCAGGTATTGGTTAATATTGTTCAAATGGCTTGTCTAATGCCTTATATTGTGAATACAGGAAATATTTTGCTGGATTTTTCAGGATTAGAGTATTTCAATCTGCGGTTTATCATTGCATTAGAAAATTCTTTCTAAGTAGAAATTGAATGAATGGCTTTACTATTTAATGCTATTTAATAGAAATGGTTCCACTACAATAGGAAGCAGGTGTTCTAACCCAGAATTAAAATTTCAGTCAAGATCATCTCTCAAGCCTTCTTAAAGCTTTGAAAAGTTATGCTGCATTATCATCATAACTACACATTACCATGATTTTCTTGAAAATATAGAAAAAGGAAATTTATGGAATAATTATAGATCTACAGAAAGGTGGAAGAGCTGTATAAGGTAGCAGTCAACGCTGGTTTTTTTTTCAAATTCTCTCACTATGCAGCCCAATAATGCCCTGCTCAGATGCCAAATTGCATGAAAAAAACCATGCCATTTTTCTTCCATATGAAAAAAATAATTACGTTTAATATAATTAAGTTTATAACATTACAAATAGAATCCATGTGTAGATTATTCCTGGCTCATTAATTACAGTGATTGTGTACTTGTTATGCTCATCAACTGGAGACTTGCTTAGGAAAAGAAGCTTTCATTTGAAGAAAGCAAAGATTTGGCTACATGATATGTATTTATTCTTTGAGATAGAAATGTTTACCCCAGTTAAGAAATAAAAGGGGCAAATTAAGCTTCATCTTATAAAATTATATAGATCTGTAGCTTATATCCTGAAAAAGTAGGCATGGATGTAACAGACAAGGTTGGTGATATACAAAAACAACAGTACAGTAGAAAAAGCTTGTTGTTGGGCTCAAGGCTTGGGTACCATTCCATAAAACTCTAATTCTTTGTGATAAAAGAGTTTTTTATGAAGCAATGAATTCTTGGGATGTTGTGAGACCTACTAAGTGTAGTCATCGTTTGAAGTACGTCTTGTAGCACGTTATAGTATTTATATCAGATTTGCATTACAAACATGGAAAACAAGAGTGAAGGTTGAAAGTGTAGAACCTGACAAAGGTTAGGTCACAGGCTATGTGAGGCATTGCAACATGAAACCATTAAATGATTTCTTTTTTGAAATTGGTCAACCAACATGGGAAATTGGGAAAATGGGAAAATTAGCTACCTAATTTCTCAGATTAAAACTGTAATAAAAATGAATGATGTAAATAGTTTATACATAGTTTGCCAGAACAGTTTCTTTTGGAAATGTGGTCCTATGCTCCTTGTCACAACAGTTTTGCCACAGTCTCTACTATATCACTGATTTCCTAAAAAAGAATCTTTTTAGAATTAGGCTACTGTTTGTATAGCCTTTCTTTTGAACTATATTATAAATTAGTTAGAGAGTCCTGTATAATGAACAACTAGGAAAAGAAGAAACAAAGTCACTTATAAGGGGAGTTGTTGATTGGATAAAATAGATGCTAAGTAATATGGACTAAGAATACATTCAATGTTTCTGATTCTCTTTTCGTTGTTCAACAAGAGGTCAAAACTCATACAGTACAATAGAGATAAGTGTCTCAGGCCATTATTTTCTGGTTAGAAAGTTCTAAGATTGTTGACACATTGTGCCTGAATCCAGCCAGAGTTACTTTTAACTGATTGTTCTTGCCTACCAAAGCAAAGGCCTGGACTTTGAATCCCAGCAAGAGGTATTGAAGGAAAAGCAATAAAAAGCTGTTATTTGCACCGGGACAGCAACAGTTGGTGTTTGGGAACTGCTGCTGTTCCCCACTGAGATCCTGGCAGATCCCATTGTGGCCAAATAAAAACCAATTATTCTGCCTGCTATAACATGGGGAAGAAGGTCTACAAATGCTCCGTCGTGAATGATGTCAGGGAAGTTGTAAAAATATGAGTAATATACTTAACAATGTCTTTCTATCATGAGACAATTTTATGATGAATTTCTTGGCTGTCAATGTGAAGTGGACATGATGCCAGCAGGATAGCCCTTGTTTTTGACGAATTTTTCTTTCTTTGATGCTACTTGTATGAATTTAGTTTTTGTCAAAATGCCCCTAAGTTCCAAGAAACGTTTTGCTGAAAAGAAGCAGAAAAATAGCTAATAGTCTGTAGGACTGTCATTCACCATCTCTGCCTTCTGACTGCATTTATTCTATGCTAGGCTTAACATAAATTGCTTGTTTATTCATGCCAGAGTTTAGACAGAGCTTGTTTATTCATGCTGGAATGAGAAGTTAAATGAAATGATACAAAAGTGATTTTGTATTTCAGTGACTGAACACATACCAAAATACTGATAATTGTACATAAGCAGCTACTGTTTCTTCTAACAACTGGTGAAACTTTAAGGATGCAAAGAAACATATCTTAGCTCTGTGTCCTTATTTTTTTTCTTTCTCCATCTCTTTTTTAGAAGCACTCATTTACCACTGAAATTAGTTTAGTCAGTTTCAACCCTACTTCCCTTTGTAGCACAGACAGACACCACATATATGTTAAATTGTTAGCTCTCTGAACATATTTCCATGATTTGTGTCAGGGCAATGAGGCATGAAATTTCCTGGCTCTGAGATCTTCTACAGTATAAGCAAAGTCTCCTCCAAAACAAGCAAGCTGTCTTGGCCCAAAGGAGTAGTGAATTCTTCAGAGTACATGAAATGGATCTTGAAAAGTAAGCATTAAATTGTCACTGGTGATGTTTTTACTGTTATTCATATGTGTGTATAATATATTTAGGATGCATATTTTACATCTCCAGTTTATTTGTAGTAGCTAAGATACGTTTGATGGAGTTCTAGTTCAGCAGTCTGGCATTGAACAAACTTTAGTTTTTTAAAAGTACTCTTTAGATAATGATGTGATAATAATGGCTAATTATCTAGAATGTAACATATTTGTAACCAAGCTGTGACTTGTATCAGTAATAATTGTTTACATTTATATGTGTGTTGATTATTATGGTATCCTAGGTATGTGTAGATGTTTGACTATTTAATGGTGAGCTGTTTGACAGGTATTTTTATTTGCTATGTGGTTAATGTTAGCTCCGTAAATTGTATAAAATAGATGAACATGATGTACAAAATGTAATAAAACATTGACTTTATGTAGAACTTGGCATGCATTTCTTCACTCTAGTTTTCATCTTCTTTATAATTGGCTTTGTATTATTGTTTGCCAAATGCAAAGGAATCTCTGTCACATTATTTAAAAGCAAACCAATTAGCACTGCTCCCATATTGTTTGTTTGGAAAACTACTTTTACATATATATTCATCTTGGGAATTACTATGTTTGTTTAAAAAAAGTATTGGTGCTTTGGTTGACTGGATTAAGCTAAATATTTTAATTGTATTTTCTATTTGATATCTGATTATTTTTAGTGCTATCCTGGACAAATGGCCATCCAGCCACTGTTTGAAAATTTTCAGCAAGGTATCTCCATCATTTCTCTAGGTAGATGGTTCCATTGCTTAAATCAGCCTGCTGCTGGTGTATAGTCGTGAATGAATTAAAATTTACTGTCAGGAAATTTCGCTGACTATTCCCTTCTTTTTCAGTTTCAACTCCCTGGCACTTACTCTGTGCTTGGTTTTGTTAGAACAGTGGTTCTCAACCTGTGGGTCAGGACCCTATTTGGGGTCGAATGACCATTTCACAGGGGTCGCCAAGCAACGCAGTCCGCCATTTTCCCCCCCTTTTCCTTAGCTATGCTACTCCCTTTTATTCTATTGGCTTTTGAAAGCCAATAGAATAGACTCTCTTGAATAGAGTCTAATTCTATTGGCTTTCAAAAGCCCATAGGAATTGTCCAGGCTGTCTCTGCCTGCTGAGCCCGCCAAAAGTCCCATTCTGCAAACGGTGCTGCACCAGTTGAGTAGTCCTTGACTTACGACCAGTTGAGTAGTCCTCAACTTATGACCGGTTGGGGGTCGTGGCATTAAAAAGGTTGAGAACCACTGTGTTAGAATATGCAAGTGACCTTCCCTTGCACATGATAGATTGGTAGCATCTTTCTCCTCAGTCTTTTCTTTTGCAGGCTAAATGGGCCTACATTCTTTGTAGGACATGATTTCCAGACACTAATCACCCTAATATTTCTTTTCTCAGCCAAGTGCAATTTGTCCATATCTCTTTTAAAGTATGGTATTCATGGGGGCACGATGGCTTAGCTGTTAAAAACGCTGAACTTATCAGCTGGAAACCTGACAGCCAGATTTGAAACCTGAGTACCACAACAGGGTGAGCCCCCTTTATTTGCCCCAGCTCCTGCCAACCTAGCAGTTCGAAAACATGAAAATGTGAGTAGATAAATAGATACCACTTTGGTGGAAAGGTAACAGTATGTCCTTCAACTAAGAAAGGGAGATGAGCTTCGCCCCCTAGAGCCAGACATGACTGGACAGGGGAAACTTTTACCTTTTTTTAAATATTCAGTATTAGGAACAGTATTCTATGTGTGGTGTAATCAGTACAAGTACAAAGAGATTGATATCTTCTATGATCTAGTTGCTATGCGGATGTTAATGCAGCCAAAATTTGTATTAGCCATTTTAATCCACTAGGATTCCAAAGGATTCTCACAGGCCTGAGCCTATATGGATGTTTTTCTTACCTTTATGCAGGAACAAAGACCTATCATAGTTGAACATGGTCTATTCCATTTGGCTCAATGTTGACTTAATTCACGTGTTAGCCAATGATTGGTGTCATCTATACATTAGATAAAATTCTCTTATATTTTACTCTATAAAGACATTGAATAGTATTGTACTTAAGACAATGCTCTGGGGGACTTTATTTCATACTTTCTTGTTCAACGCAACATCAATTACAAATATATATATTTTTGATACAGTGGCCAGGCCATAGAACTAGAGTTCACTCTAGTCAACATTTATGCATCTGTTTCTATTTAGTTTAGGTTCTTAAATTACAGTTCTGTGATCCTTTGTTATGGATTTGAAGATTCATGTTGTCCCAAGAAGTATCTGAAACAAACAAAGAAAAAATAGATGTTTTCAGAGTCAAATATAAGTGTTTTATGACAAATTGAAGAACTGAGCTTATTTTTGTCAAATCCCAGTATATCACCTGTGCATAAGATTATTCCTTCTGTAGAAACTGCAACAATATTTACTTGTCAGTTCGATACTGCAGTGATATTTTTTCCTCACACCCCACAGTGTTGTTAAAGTTATATTTAAAAGTTTGTCAAGTAGGTGGTTGGCCATATGCTTTTTTGCTGTAATGGAAATTACAGATTTCGTATACAGATGCATTGGTGTACAAAATGAACATCTTAATATGGGAATAATTATGATACTATTTTGGATAATGCTTACAAAAAATATCTCTAGAATTTTTCTGGGGAAAATTGAAAAGAGCAACAAAAATATGGAAGAAAGGAACTGGGAGAAATAATATGTATGACTGCATTGCTAAAATACTGATAAAAATAGCTTCTTGACAGATAAGTAAAAATTGGGTAACCTTCTACCTGCATCCTAAAGTAACTGCATGAAAATTTCCATGAATTGCCATAAGCAATATAACCAGGATGTTATTTGAAAAATGGCAGCAAAATAATATATGCATGTAACCCCTGGGTCAAAAACAATTAATAAGCCTTTATTATTTCATTTTGTACAACTTAATACTATTTAAAGGGATGATATAAAATCCTAAAAGGGATTTAAAATAAATATACTTGTGCCACTATAAGTAAATTAATAGTAATGCTAGAGGTAAAGTGGCTAAAGAAAGCGTGATGTTTCCTGTACAAAGAATATCTGCAGTAGAAAATGTACAGTGTTGTGTGTGGGGGGGGTGGAAGCCTATATCTAGAGCAGGGGTCTTCAAACTTGGCCCTTTTATGACTTGTGGACTCCAACTCCCAGAATTCCTCAGCCAGGCACGCTGGCTGAGGAATTCTGGGAGTTGAAGTCCACAAGTCATAAAAGGGCCAAGTTTGAAGACCCCTGATATAGAAGGAATGTCATTCTATCATCAGAAGAAAACCTGTTGAAAGTGGGTTATTCTTGCCACATAAGAATGGGCAACCCAATCTAGTTTTGTAAACAAATGCAAGCTATTTTGTTCCAAAGTGCTTGAGCTGCATTTTGGCTTTTCTTAACAGAATAACAGAGTTGGGACCTTGGAAGTCTTCTAGTCCAACCTTCCTCTCAGGCAGAAAATCCTGTACCATTTCTGACAGATTGGTTGTCCAATCTCTTCTTAAAAACCTCCAGTGTTATAGCATTCACCACTTCTGTAGTCAAGTCATTCCACTAATTAATTGTTCTCACTGTTAGGAAATTTCTCCTTAGTTCTAGGTTGCTCCTCTCCTCATTTACTTTCCATCTACTGCAGGGGTCTTCAAACTTGGCCCTTTTATGACTTCTGGACTTCAACTCCCAGAATTCCTCAACTAGGCATGCTGGCTGAGGAATTCTGGGAGTTGAAGTCCACAAGTTATAAAAGGGGCAAGTGTGAAGACCCTTGATATAAAGAAACATAGTGGTGGGAGGGATCCATCAGCATCAGAGGTAGAGTTTACTTTTTCTTTTCATAAATTTTGTAGGTGGCACTACATTTTTTTCTTACTATCCCACAGGAAGTTTAACAGTGCAATATTATATATGAATATAGCATATAACATATCCGGAATCCTAGTTCTTATACAAGTCACTAAGTCATTCGTAGAATAATTATTTCAAGTACAGTACAGTGCAAACCATGAAATTACATTGTAGTTTTTCAGAATAAAAGGTACAGTATATGAAAGAGAGCCTGTGGCTTGTGATAATGTAACAAGTAGTCAAAAGAGTCAAGAAGCTAGCATTAGCTTTGTTCTGTGGAGTGCAACAAATTTACCAGCTTACTTCCATGCTAGGCATAGGTGATAAATCAAGCCACAAGTTGCTGGCAGGCACTATGAAGTCCCTCTGCTGGGTGCATTGAAGCAACAGCAGCACAAGCTATTAGGATCCCAGCAGAGGCTTCAAATAACATGTTCTGTCGCCTAGAAAAAAGTCACAACAAGGGACCAACTACTGCAGTCAGTTCAGAAGGCTTAGACATGGAGTCTGCTTGACATTTCTTTCATTGCCCAAAGTTTTTGAAAATAGGAATTAGTATATTAAAGGTAATTTTCATGGAAGAAATTGGAACTTAGATTCCGGTGAAATTGCATAGAAACTACTAACATTGTAATCCTAACTTGATACTCAAGATAGAATCACAGAATTTTTTGTAACTTTATGCACTTTGTATTTATGATTCTCACATAAAGATTACAAATGAATTTTTAAAATGTGCTATTGTGAACAAGAGGAGTGTAAATTTATATCCAGAAGAATGTAACAGGAAATCAAAAGTTGAATATATTATAGTGATATAAAGAAGAATGGCTGCTTTAATGACTCATTCCTATGTTTTGTAATATTTTTTTCAAAGTGAATGTGAAGCATTTCACTGCCCTAGTCATTCATTTCTCTCTCTCTGCACTTGTCTATTTTTCATCTTTGTTTTCCTTCCTTCTTTCCTTCCTTTTTTCTTTCCTTCCTTCCTCCCTCCCTCCCTCCCTCCCTCCCTTCTCAATTAGTAAAATATTGAAGAATACAATGCCAACTTCAAAAGGTACATATTACAGATCCAAATAATAACAGATAGAAATTAAGACATGTTTGTATTAACAGAGGAGAAACTTAAACAAATTGAGAAAGTCAGTGTTATTTATATTAAGTTGAGATATTCAACTTTATTATTGACTGTATTAAAATGTCATTTCAGTTTCAGTGGTATGGTGTGATTTTGAGGCACCTACACAGTTCAAGGCACTTAAATAATTAGTGCAAATAAGCTAAAGTGTTGATGCATTTTTTTAAAAAAAAGAATGTTTCACAACATTAAAACAAGCTAAATATCCTCATAAATTATACTAATGAAAGAGATTGCTACTTGTAATTGAGCTCATGTTCCACATTGCATTGTGTGCAGATATGCCAGTTAATAAGCCTTAGCAATGTCTCTGTTCATGGAAAATGAATCAGAAATTATTATCAGATTATCTTTTCGGCATGCCTGACTAGTGACTGAAATGGCACTTTACTAATGTGCTATTACTCAATGTCATTAACCTAGAAAAATGATTGAATGGCAAATTCATACTTGCATTGTCCTGTTCTAAAGATGCAGGCTTTTAATATTAATGTGACTCCTGGGAAATAATATTGAATGTACCAAAAATGAGATTTTCATGTCCCCAAACATGAGCTTCTAAAGCTCTGTACATCGTCTGTACTTGGGACAGAAGATGGAATCTATAACAAGTACTGAAATTGATGTTAACATTATTTGGAAAACTTGAAGAAAATTGGATTTTCAAAACAATCCATAATCTTTTCATCCAAGTTCAGACTAGTGTACATTTTGTGAGTGATAGCTTTTTTCTCTGGTGTCCGTAAGACTAAAATAATTCTACAACCTTTGTTTTGGCCACAGGTTTGTATGGTTCTACAAATGAATGAAGAGTCTGGTGAGATTGAGACCTACTCTGTTACTTCACCTTTTGTAGGGTGTTGATGTTATGTTGCTTTTGCTGTTCCACTCATTGTATAGTTTAAAACTGAATTCCAAATTTCCTTGTCTTGATCTTTAAATAAGTAAACAATTCTTTCTACAGTTGTTTACAACGTTGTGTTAATCACTTGATAGCGTTCACATTTTAGAATTGCTTTAAGGAAGGTAACCAAGATAGAACAAAAAACATCATTTGGGAGAGAAAAATGGAAACAATATGACTGTAATTTATATGCTGTTTTTAATTAATTATATTGCAAATTGTGGAAGAAAAAAGATCTTTTAAACTTTTATCCCTTTTTGCACACAATTAGTAAGCAATTGTATTTAAAAGAGTGAAATACTCATTTTGAGTTACAATGTGAAGAAGAAACAGACAGGAAAATAACTCCATGTGTTAGCAAACCAGTATCTCCTGCCTTCTACCATCTTCAAAGAATATAAATTTAAGAAAGAAAGAGCCAGTTTTCTTTTAAAGGTAACTACATCATCTGTCAAATATTACTCTAAAACAAAATGTAGCAACATCAGGGCACATTATATACCGAACTTGTAATAAAAAGTTCATGGTTTCTGCAAAATAGCATGATGGCAGTATGTGGGCTAGAACTATGAAAAAGTTAAGAGAGCTAACCAAATATGCATTACTTTAGAATATATTTGATATGGGAATATATAATAAGACAGCATTAATAAATCATCCCAAATAAAACTTCAGAGTTATACATGTCGACCTTTAATGAAAGTTGTCATATTAACAAATTGCTTGTTGATATCTGATGATAAGATAGTATGTCACCATGTGGAATAGGACGTGACAGTACAAAGCAAATGTAGTATACACTATGTAGTATACTCAGTGCAGAGAGGTTTTTAAATTCATGTTTATATAAAATCTCTCTCGCTCTTGCTCTCTCTATATATATATGTGTGTGTGTGTATATGTATATATTTGTATATGTATACACACACATACACATATCTATATCTATGAGAGAGAGAGAGAGAGAGAGAAGCTAGCACTGTATTTCAAGGTTTGCTTAGTGTAGAATTAGGATCACTTGAGTTTTCAAATGTACCTGGACAGAAAGTTTTTTTTTTAGTATTAAAAACTCTTTCTTACTTCCAGCAATATTTTCTCCTATACTTCACCTTGTGTTTTTCTGTCATTAAATGAGCCAACCTATCTCTGGGACGCTCTTGTTGAGGGCCTTGAGATAGAAGCTCATGTTGAGGATGTACCCTCAGTGATTGATGAGCAGCACATCTTGGAACTAGAGTATGAATGTCGTGTGAATGACCCTGCTTTCTTTTGTTGTACCATGAACTCTGGTTAATGAATCTTGTACTTCTAGGAACAAAAGTCTCCCCGCTCCTGTTCTAACTTGTTATATTGCTCTGATTTTTTTTTTCTACAGAACCAGAAATAAACTAACAAGGATTCACTCAAAAATAAAGGTCTCAGAAGACTTGCTTCCTTCAAATCCAAACAGCTCGAGAGTTGCAATTTAGAACATAGTGCGATATCTATTAAAAAGCATTATATTTAAATAACGTCAGTATAAATGAATGAAGGGAACCTATGAATACCTAAGATACAATGGTTAAATGATAGATCAAACATGGAACTTGATGGGACATAGGAAGAAATGAACAGCTGCTTTGTATTGTAAAGCATAGTGTGAAAAATCTTTTACAAGAGGTCTTCACTATCTCTGAGAATACAGAAGGCAGTTTGTTTGACAAAATACCACTCAAGGGAAGGAAGCTTCTCGCTGTCTCTTAGAAAACAGAGTTACAATTTACTTCACAGTTTGAAAGATCAGCTCCAGGGAGAGGCGCTAGGATTGATCCTTTTGTCTGCATGAGAAACCACCCATCAGTCTGTCTCCTAAGTGCTCTTCAGCTTTGTAATTGTTCACTTTTAATTTTTTATTATTTTTGTTAGTTTAACCTGCAGCTGACCCATGCAGATTTTATTTGCAGCATTGTTAATTCCCTTTCTGACACCCTGCAGAAACTCTTCTGCCATTTTTGTGACATCTTAAAAAAAAAAACCCACACACCATCAAACGACTACATGGCTGCATGAAGAACCTAGTTCTTTTCTATTATTTAACACTACACTTATGCCATTCCATTTGAACTTCAGAACTTTTCAAATCTGCTTCACTGCACTGAGTTTGATAGCTGACCCAAAGGACAGGGATGGTTACTATGAAAACAAGGAGCAAGTATTTATAGTACATATCTATATGAAATCTGTAGCGTAAGATTACATGCATCGTAGTCTTTTTCCAGACACCTGCATCTTCTATTTTTGTTTATAAGAATTACATGTATCCACATTGTGGACTCTCTTATTTGAAAATAGAGCCATTTCCATATTTTTTGTATTACGTTTTTCTTTCATTGGAATTCTGGCAGCACCTCCTTTAACTGGACTAAAAGCCAGAGAATCAGTGCTTTAATTCAGAGGGAGACTTGTAAACTTAGGAACAACAGAGCAATCCAAGAACTCGTGGAGCTAAAGGTAAATTAGATGTTTTTAAAATTAAATTTTATAGAAAACAATTTGAGCTTTCTCTTTGAAATAATTTATATAATAAATATAAATAATTTTTGTTAGATTAAAGCAGAACTAGTATAGAAGATGGCAGGAGAAGATTTATATAGAACTATATAAATATAAGAACATACAAATATAGTTCCTTATAAAGTATATCCAGCCCATGCTACCTGTTTCAAGTATGTTTTTTGGAAACCAAAAGGAATATTCCCCTCCTCCTAAAAATGTCCAGATCTTAGTGTATTTGCCTTGCAATGTTTTAAATGTTAAGCATTGTGGATAGTTATATTAATTTTCCTGGTTTTTCTTATTTTCCTCATTTATCCTTCTAATTTAAACAAAAGCTTCAAAAAAGAGGACAAACAAAAAACTACAGAAAGGCAATTACTGGTATTTCAGGATGAATCAGAGGGATCCAAATTTTAGCTGATCTGTAGCAATTCAACTGCATTAGCTGAATTAAATGCAGGTGAATTAAAAAGGTCTGTGTGGGCAAAAATTCTTCTAGGCCAGGGGTAGGCAACCTCAGCTCTTTTATGACTCATGCAGCTATGCTGACTCAGGAATTCTGGGAGTTGAAGTCCATGAGTCATAAAAGAGTCAAGGTTGCCTACACCTCTTCTAGGCAGTTGTCTTCTGGCTTGCTGGTTCCTTTGCAATTGCCATAAGAGTGAAATCACATCTGGCTTGCTCTCCAAATGAAGAGTGACAGGGGTGATGGGGACTGCGGATATTGCAACAGTATCTATTTTGTAGCAAAAGCTGGCTGTCTGGTAAGATTTAGCAGGCAATAAAGGTTTTTCAAGAAATACAAAGCTAACTTTGAAAAGTACAGAAGAACTCCAGGGAAAAAAATTTAATACAATCTCTGACTCATATATTCTTTGCTCTAGATTTTACTTTCATGTATTATAAAATATCCATAAATAATAATTTAATTTGTTCATTCAACGGTCCTTTTAGATACCAGTAGCTACAAGGTGTCACCTGGAAAATGTGATATGGGTATTTATAAAATTAACTACAATCCCTGTTTCCTCCCCAAGAACTATGCTTAAATAGCTGTGAAGATGTACTTAATGGGAAAAAGGGAACATGACCACAGATTAGTCTTTGCTATATGCCTGTTAATTTTCCATTAAGCTTCTATTTGCTTAGCAGAAACTTACATATAAATATTATAGCCTTGGGAAGAAATCTGGAATAGATGTTAGTCTTCAGGAGTCTAGAAGGAGAATATTTCAGAAAATGTATGTTCTAGATTCAGAGCAGAGTTTGAGCACTCTAACCGTGCTCTATTCGGCAGACCATTTAATTTAATAGAATTCTTGGTCGCCTACATCTTTTGGGCTAGTGTTAAAGTATAGGGTCTGTTCTAGTAAACAAATGTTAAAGAAGTACCACAGCTCTGTAATAGTGTCCACGTTTATATGGAGAGGGTGTAAGGTATTCAATTTTTAGCATTTCCTGTAAATACTGGAATATGTGGCATCATCTGGAGATAACAAAATAGAAGAGAAAGAAATGTAAAAAAAATCACAATATTCAAAGACCTGCAAATAGAAGTAGAATTGTGGCAACAGAAAGCAAAGCTACTGCCAATAGTAGTAGGTGCCTTGAATGCGACCCTAAAACATCTGGAGTACACTTAAATACGATGGGCATTAATAAACATACCATCAGTCAATTGCAAAAGGCAGTTTTACCTGGAAAAGCTTACATATTGCAACATTACCTTTAACATACCAACTTAGGTAAGGAATCAAGAGGTGGATAAAAATGCGAAAGTCTAAACATTTAGCTGAGTGTGCAACTAACTATATTATTAATAGCAGGTGGGTAAAATCTGCATCTTCAACATGTAATAGTAAATGTCATCTACATAATAAAAAGGTTGAAACAACTGACCATTTGATCAGTGCCTGCAGCAAAATTTCAAAACTATGACTAAGATGCCAAAATTATTTATTGGAAACTTTGGATTTGAATGCAATAAAAACTACTGGGACCATCAAATTGAGAAAGTTTTGGAAAATGAGTGGGACTTTAAGAACTAAACTTGTTTATAACTTATGTGATATAACAGTTATTAAACAGAGAAAGTCTGGATCATTGATGTTGATATTCTGTAATACTAGGATTGAGGAAAAACAGTTGGGAAAAATATAAAATATTGAGACTTGCAGATCAAAGTTGAATGCTCATGAAAAAAAAATTGTTGTTATACCAATTATGATTGGAACCTTCAGAATGATGCTTAAAGGATTTTTTTGATGACTGGATAGAATTTATCAGACCTGAACACCCTAATTTTACAAAAAACCACTCAGTTTGGAACTAAGATTATACTTTAATAATTTTTATCTCCCTGGTTAGGACTTGTAAGATTTAAGTGTACACTAGTCCTACACTGTGATTCTAACTATAGATGATAATATCATAGGCATGAAAATTAGAAATAGTACAACCTAATGAACTTCCAAAATTGTAATTCTTTATACTGCTGTTGCCCTACCTTTACAAACTCTTGGTCAGTTATAGCAAATTGAATGCATGATCTAGGAACCATATTTATTACTCAACCTTGGAAGTTATTACATTTCAGTATTGTATGGTCATGGAAAAGGAGAAAAATAAACTGCACTGCTTTGCTTCTTAATATATCAAATTTTCACCATTAAAAGGTAATGGAAGTAGAAAATATGAATCTATTATACACATATGCTCTGTGATTATTCAGTTGATGATGGAATGGTGCAGGCTAATGTAAAACTAAAGCTCAAGATTTTCTCCTGATAAGTGAGGACAGTATAAAAAAACTGTTTTAACTGCATCTGCATAGAACAGATTGACATTGTTTCCCCATAAATCTAAAGCTTTCTTCACCAAGATGCAGTGGATAGCTCATTGTAAAGATTTTGTGAATGAAAATCTTAAAATTAACCTTTAATTGGAGTCCATTATTTGTTCAAATCATGTCCCTTTTCGTATATTAAACTTTTAAAGCTATCAATGGCACGGGCTCAGTTGTCTATATTTCTTTTCTCTACTATGAAAATGTCTAGTTAAGATTTGCAAGATTAGCTTCAAAGACACAGTCACACAGAAAAACTCATTTGCTCATGCAATCCTTGAAATATTTTTCTAAGTTTTCTCTTTCCAGTGTTCTCCTTTCAAAGATATATTTTAATTTACTATTATTTTGGAAAAAAGGTTTTTTAAAACTTTTTATTATGGAACTTACATTTTTTCTAGTAATTTAATATTATTTTTCATTTTTTTGATACATGGATATTGTGCTATTCTTACTTTCCTAACATACATAATAAATTATGCATTTTCTTAGTAGCTTTTGTACAAAACCAATATTAAAGTAAAAAAGAACTAAGAGAATGATGCATATGCAAATAGATAGACGTAAAAACCATATTAATGAAGTTTTACATTGATCTCCAGGTCCTATCAGAGACAGAGAGAGCTATTGTGACAGTGGGAAAAATAATTGGTACCCAAACACAAAATCAAGATTATATGTATGTATGTGTGTAAGTAAGCAAGTATATCTACAAGTGACTACATGATTTACCATCTTTAAGGATTTTTTTCAACTTAACTTAAAAATATAAAAATAAAACAATTTCTCCCCAAATGGTATCAGTTAGATATTAAAATAATTATTTCTGCCATCTGTACACTTAAGCATATAAAACTCAAGGCAAATTGTTCTGGGTCTGATCATTTTCCTTCTCATAATTGACTTTGTTGGTTCCTGTAAAAGCTTCTACTGAAAAAGAGTGACTGTAATCTACTTTTTAAGTGGCTGTGAATTATATGCACGCGGAATTAGATTGAACCCATATACATTAGGCTAAATGGCAATAAACAGTACAGAGGGCATGACCTTCCTCAAGATGTATTTAGTTGGTACCAATGTATAGATCCCCCAAAATCATTTGAATTTTTTTTTAATTGCTGAGTCAGTTCTAACATACATATTAAGTGTTGATTGCTGAAATCAATCATTATAGAGTTATTTTATATTTGAGAAAATGAAACATGAAATGAAAATGAAAGCAATGGATTAATGCCTACTTACTCTGCAGTAGTGGAAGAAGGAATGTTAGACAAGTCATTTTCAAGGAATTACTGCCCTGTTCAGGTAACAGACTGAAGGGTTCAAGAGCTAACAAACCTCCAGGCTGTTTGCCCTAAGCTGTATAAGTGATGCATGAGATTTGTGGATAGACTAGGCTTGGAGCCAGGTGGCTGATTTTCTGTTTATGTAAGCAATCACTTTAAAAGGAATACAAAAAGCATTTTAATTTTTAAATCATTGTTTTTTTTCCTTTTCCCATTACATAGCAACAGATGCCTGACAGCCTTGATTAATAGTTTTTCAGTTTTCTGTCTTGTTATAAAGGTTTAATTTACAAACATTATATCACTAGGTTGAAAGGGAAAGAATATTTATTTTATTTATGAGACTTATATGCCGCTTTAAGTGCAAGCACTCTCTAAGCGGTGTACACCAGTAAGCAATGTATATATATATTTACATTGCCCCCAACAATCTGGGTCCTCATTTTACCTACCTCGGAAGGATGGAAGGCTGAGTCAACCTTGAGCCGGTGAGATTTGAACCGCTGACCTGCTGAACACAGTCAGTTAAAGTGGCCTGCAGTACTGCACTCTAACTGCTGCGCCACCTCGGCTAAAGTACAGGACAGTCAGAAGTTGGGGTTAATTTTAATGAAGGCAATTTAAAAATATTGTGTCCTCTCCCCAAACTGAATACATAAATGAAAAATGAAGGAACATTGTGACATGTTTGTTTTCAAGGCATTTTTTTTTATTAACCCAGGAATGATATGTATCTTAACCACCATCCATGTTATGATATAAGTTATTTCATTTAGTTCTCTAATTTTTTAAGTACTGCTGAAATAGTTGCATTTAAGGAATCTATGGAAGGCAGAGTTCATACAAAACGAGAAAGAGAGTCACACTCTCTGTGTATATATTTCACACATGCATGCACTCACACACAGACACATTTCTCTAAAGAATGGTGTGAGATTTCCATGCCTGGGCTTTAACACATAAAATATTAACAGCCAATTTTCAGCTGTACTTCTGTCACTTCCATTATCATTCTACACATCCGGAGTGATAATGGACTTGGTAAATTGAGGCCTTGAGACCACTAGGGTTTTCACCTAGAGTACTATTCTTCACCAGAGGTGATGCAGCTAAATGTTAATGGCATCAAAGTGCAACATCTTACAGTACATAATAGAAGCCATATTGGGTTGGGAAATAAAAGATCTGGGTTACAAAAGATCTTGCTTTGAATAACATTGTGATGACACTTGTTCTTGAGATTTATATTTTAATTTAAAGAACTGTCAAAGATTATGGATATCTACTGAATATCATTATAAGTATGTGTGAATTTACGTGTGTGGAAAAGAAGCTTTTGGTTTTGAAGAAAAGCATATTCTTATAGTACGTCTGTTTCTGTACTGAGGACCATAAATAAGTGTTTCCATCACACAAAATGCATTCATGTGTATTCTGCCAGGTTGGGAAAATATGACAGAATGGAACAATTAACCTCAAAGCGTAGTCTTTTGGCCATGCCCCTCCTCACAATTTAGTCTCCTTTATGGAATAAAAATGTGGAGAATAATGATTTTTTTAATTAATATGTGACAGCAAAATAGACCATTGTCAGACACTGACAAATGTTGGGATTGACTTCCAGCATGTCAATTATGTTCAAGGGTGCTACTCAAAGTCAGCCTCATAAAAGCTAGTCAGGTGAAGAAATATTAATTCAAACTAAAGTGAATGCCATAGATTTCTCTCCAGCTTTACATGAAGAACTGGCCGAACAAGTTGTAAAAGTTGTTATTGTGGTGCTTTCAATCTTCAACTTCTTGTAATGAAAATGAAACAAGAATAGTCTAATTAATGATCTCTTTTTATTTATACCTAAACTCTGTCTTTTGTACACAAGAGAAATATGTTATTCATGCTACATCTCTAAGCAAAATGCAATACATAGGTCCCTATAAACTAATTAGAAACCTTATTTTTTATAAAATAGGACTTAGTTTCCATTTAAATGTATACCAATTCATTTTATTTAGTTATTTGCCAAAATTAGTATGTGTGAATATATATCCTTTTTTTTTTCAAATTGTTCTCCTCAACTATTTATGACTCAGGGGAATATTGAAATACACAAGCTATTTGGGAAGATTTTCACTGTTGACCATTTTTGCATTTTACTTATTGTTTTTATTATCTTATGGCGCTTTTATATTTGACTTTTATATTTATGGTTTAAACAGGAAATTTCTCTTGGTGGCATAGAAATCCATTCAATCAATCGAGGGCTACAGATACTGGGTAATAACATTTTAGATGAACATTAGATTAGAATTTTCTTTACTTCTTTGTTGCCACATAGTTGTAGTTCAGATTTCTCCAATCCAGATCTTAGGGCTTGCACATTATAACTACAGAGTTTCTTTCCCGTCCTATGCTGAGCAGCCCATCCACAGATGGGATCTTAAGGAAAATACCCATGATTTGCAGTGGAATAATTTTTAATGAGAATAAATGGAAATTCCTTTCAAAAACAGGCCAAATTGGACTGAGCAGTGCCTATTTCTGGTGAATGCTTGCAAACATAGAAACAAAAGGCCCATGGTGATGGAACAGATTATCTAGAACAGGGGTGTCAAACTCCTGGCCCGTGGACCGGATGCATCACGCCAAAACTGCACCCACTCCATTGTCGGCAATGGGAAAAAAGTCATGATACATCGTGACATGTCACGTGATGTCGCGAGTTTGACACCCGTGATCTAGAAAGACAAAGTTTTCATGTTTGTGATAGTTTTGTTGCAGATCTTGCTTGAGTATTTGTATGTATTATATTGTAGGTGTCATATTTATCTATTTACATATTATCTGCATTATATATGATATAATGTACTTATACGTGTGTACATTACATAGCATAGAAGTTTAAGGAAAATTAGATGTGGTATTCTACTCTTTATTTGTGGCATAACTCTTAAGCCTCATTAACGCAGAAAAGAGCATGGCAAAAACACTTAGATAGGTCTTCTCAATAAATCTTTCTTAGGCCCTTGCTTAATTAAAGTCCATGATGGTAAGAAGAGAAGGAACAGTATTTCTAAAGATTCTAGTCAAAATTTTATTCTCACAGCAATCAATCAGATGTTTATAAGGTTTTTTTTTTAATGAAAAAAAGAATGCAGTAATGAAATAACAACCTGCAATGCATACATTCCCTAACAATTGACAGCCATCATCTCCAACTCTGGAGGAAGCACAAAGACATCAATTGTCTGTTACGGTTTGATTGAATAATAGATTTAGAGTGTCTACATTTGTTGTTATTCCACTTTCTGTTCACAGCTTTTATAGTTTAGCTATTCACTGTGTGGGTTACTTTTGCCTCTCCTAAATCTCTTCTTCCTTTTATCTGTATAAATTCACTTTCATTGCATAATTTTGAAATACTATTTTCAGAAAATTCAGCATCACTTTCTCTGTGCCCTTCACCTTCATTTACAAAAGGTAAATGGGCTTCATGTCCCATTGCCATACATTTTTCTGCATTTGTTCCTGCTTTACAGCATTATTTTTGAGATGAGGCCCCTTCGACCTTAAGGATCACAAATGTGTTTAAAGCAGGGGTCTTCAAACCTGGCCCTTTTATGACTTGTGGACTTCAATTCCCAGAACTCGTCAACCAGGCACACTGGCTGAGGAATTCTCAGAATTGGTCCACAAGTCATAAAAGGGCCAAGTTTGAAGACCCCTGGTTTAAAGGCATTCCTAATATGGGCAGATTTATTTTTATTTTTATTTTCTTAGGATCCCCAATATCAAGTTAGAAAATTTTCCATGCCAAGCACACAATGGATTATCAGTTTACTCAAGACTAATTTCTTGTTCAGTCATTGCCATCTCAAATGACAGCAACCTATAATTAAGCATCCCTCTCCATATACAATTTACATCACTTTACATCAGGGGTCTCAAACTGCCGGCTCGTGGGCCGGACACATCATCTGAAAGCCGCGTCCACCCCATTGCCGACAATGGTAAAACTGTCCTGATACATCTTGCGATGTCATGTGATGTCGCAAGTTTGACATGTCTGCTTTACATTTATTTTCCAGTTTCAGTAGTCTCATTTGCTACAAACCTACTTGTTAAAGGTGGCTATAACTGCATTTAGACTACAGAAGGCCAGGGACATAAGAATATAGGAATTTGTGCTTTTTTATCGTCAGTTGGTACTAATAATTTAAGTTTGAAGTAGCAAATTTATTCCTTCCCTCTGTAGTATGAAAAATAGCATCCACTGTATCCACACATATAAAAATTAAAAATAATTTACCATGAACTCAAGAGTATATACTCCCGAATAAATACTGTACATTTACAATCACTCTATAACTTTTAACAAGGCAATTTGTTGTTTTTCTGGTAACCTACTTTTATGTTGTGGTCTTCTTCAAAACTCTCTGAGGTTATATAATAAATGTTTAGTTTCACAAAGTTTTCATAGACTTGAAGTGAATTCTGTTTGGTAATTTCATTTGTTCTCTTCTGAGTATGATTCAATCTAGATCCTGCTTGATCTTATTTTAGATATTTGGATTCCTGGCTTTTAAAATATGACATTTTTATGGAAACTGCTGATTCCACAGAGTGAATTGTTTTACTATTTTTCTTGCTTGTTTTTTTCATTATAGTTTTGTTTTTTTATTGCTTTTTTAAAAATAAATATGTAAGTCATCATGCTCAATTTTTTTAAAGTGAAGGCAATATTTAAATATTTAAATTGTTATATAGTTGTATATACAGTATTATGTGCCACTTGTAATTAAGTAGCATGTCATATATTATTTCTACTGAATTATAATATGCAATGATATCTGAAATAGAAAAGAATTCTAAGTATGCATGCATATATATTGTGTGCATGCATATATATTATGTGCATATATATTTGTATATACAAAGAAAGATATCGTTTTAACTGTAACCCTACAATATAAGAATATATTTTTTTATACTTACATGGTAGAACATATGCAAAAAAAAGTATTCTGGTTAAAATCTTCAACTCCTTTAGTCCTCTGAATAAGTTTAAAAGGAAGAATATAAAATGTAATTCAGAATTAAGAAACAAATTTAAGAATCTTTCATTGTTTAACAGCTATACAGATGTGGGAATAGGAACAGCTGCAAAAATCACATATATTGAGAAATGTTGGCTTTTTGTGTGAGAACTGATTTTTATGTAAAAGAAACTATGACCTTTCAAAAGTACGGTAACTTATTTTCTTTAAAGAGGAATGTGCACATTAACCAACATTTTCTTTCTTAGCTATTATCTGTTGCTAGCCATTATGGAAGTTTTAGTGTTGATGTGTGTATATATTTTTGAATTCCCCTTCTTCCTTGTTCCTTCCTTCCTTCCTTCCTTCCTGCAGTGACTTAGATTTCTTGTTTTTTCAGTCAATTGTCAAGCAACCATAAAGTATCTAGGATCCCTTTGACATCATAAATTTGAATTATGTTGAACATATACTTCCATATACATTTTAAGTGAATACAGTAGTATTTTAACTATTGCACACTTCTGTGTATAATGTGATCTATGGAATGATTAATTGCAGTCTCAGTGCCCAAGCTACAATATTGCCACCTGGTGGTATTTAATATATTATAAATGTCTAATTAATCTTATTTGGAAATTATATGCAAAAAAGTAGAGAAACAATAACAGTCAAGATTTCTCATATCTATTGGGGAATCTGTTGTATATCTATTATTGTAGATTTAAAAAAATCTAGAAGCGTTCTGTCAGAGAAACTGAAATGGTGAAAATAAACAATTCTACCTAAGTAGTTTCCATATTTGTTCTGTGTGGTAAAATCTACCAGTGTCTAAATATTCAGATGGTTAATTGTTCAGTGGGCTATATATTCCTTTTGCATTTAGATATATTTATAGCTTTTGATAAAAAGAATAAAATGTGGGAGATAAACTTTGACATAGTGATCCAACCAAAATTACTTATTAGCAATAATATATTTTCCATATTTTAACTAGAAAATTAAAATAAAAATTGTTATAGCTCATCTTAGAAAACAAATTATTTAGGAACATTTCATCTTGCAGCAAAGAAGAAATTATTTCCCCAAAATATGTGCAGGTAGTATTTGCTTAAATACTTAACAACTATTAAAAGTTACAATGGACCCCAAAAATATGACTGTCACACCTTCATCCTGCAATCACATTTGCATGTTGGGTGCTTGAACATATGACCTCATGACCATAATTTATTACGTTTTTTGCTGGTTTCTGGCATTTCTTTTGCCAGTTTCCAGCATAAAACACCCATTTAGGAGAATGAATTTGCTTACTGACCATGTGGTTCACTTAACTACACGATTTGCTTAGTGACTATTCTAAAAACAGTTGTAAAATGGACTCAAGTCATGACTTGCGATGGAAATTCTGGACTTAATTGTGGTTGTTAAATGAGGACTACCTGTATTGCCAATTGTAGAAAATTTATCTTTATATTTATTTGTTTGTTTTTCACATTTTTGAGCTGCCCATCTGCCTTGGGAAAGGATTCTTTATGGTTAGCCTATACTGATTCAAGTACATTTTAAGCCCTTTATGGTTTCTATAGGTTTTTTTTTTTTGAAGACTGAAATGTTTGTTAATTATTAAAGGTACCAGAACTTAGGTTTACCAATTAGAAAAGCCATTTCTTAAGTATTTGATGTTGTTTTAAAGGGTTTTTTTTTTAAACTGCAAGGCTTTGGGGGTTTGGGGGCCAATAAGTCCAATGAAAATGTAGCAAGCATGGTGTAAGAATTCACATAAAATAATCTACACTGAGGCCTTTTCTTTTGACAAGAAGTTTCCCTGATAATCCCTCCTACTAATTCATCACGGGATATTTTCAATTACTTCTCAAATACTTCTTTTTCTTTTTTAAAGTGGGTGAGCCCATTCCTACACAAAACACTGAATTTCAGGCACTCCCTCCTTCTTCTATGGACTGGAGATTGCTTCACTTTGCAATATGCCAACTTTCTATGTTTAAAAGACATTAGAAGAAACCTTTAAAAATAAAATTAGACAGGGTAGGGCTTTATGCTTGAAATAGTGTGATTGCATTTTTATTTGGTTAATATGTTTCATAAGAAAACCCTGCCCATACTATTTTCTTGGCCACATTATAGATGAAGTTTACTATTGCCTTTTTCCAGTTGTTGTCCCCCCTCCCCCCATTAACTTCCCAGCCTAACCTACATCGCTGGGATTTCATGATAGTTTGTTAAATACTAATTATGTCTGACTCTGCTTAGCTTTTTCAGGTTATCCAAGATTAACTTGGCACTGTTCCCTGTTGTCCAAAATCAAGATAGCTGATCACAACTTTTTGAAATTCTGTACCCATTTTGCAGAAACCAACTTTCCTGCTTAGTTGGAATGGTAATGGGGCAATTGAATAGTGCAGTTAGCGGTGTTCTTCCCCTGTGATTCTTTTGGGATTCAGTTATAGAGATTATCCACCCCTGACATTGTTCATTTTCACATGGACCTTGGACATTCATAACTACAAGAAAACCACATTCTACTGAAAAGAAATTGCCAAATTTTTATTATCTTTTGAAATCATCTAAAAGGAAAATTTATTTCACCAAACTGAGTGGAAAGTAGAAAGAAAAAATACAGGAGAACATTACTAGTTCAAGCCAATGACCATCAGTACCTGAACTCAGAAACACTGAAACAAATGTTTTGGCATGTTTATATGAGAAAGTAAGTTTTCCTGAATTCAGTGAGACTGATTCCACGTAAATGTGTATTGAAGTATAGTCCTAATTCGTTCTGAAAGCCACTTTTCATGTCAGTAAGAAAATGATTATTTTCATAGGTTCATTTATCAACTTATAAAAATTTCTGTTTTTTTAAAGAAATGAAAATATGTTTTACAAATTTAAGGGGAGATTCATTTACTTAAATACAGGAAACGAATAAAGCTAACTTACTCGCAAAGTGTCAGTGAAGTAAAATAAAGTCCTAGAATCCATTGATGTCATGCAATGCAGTCTGCTTTATAAATAGTCCATTAGTGAAGTCATGGAACTTGTCTAGGCTGATTGAGACATGTATGAGGTAGATTTCCTTAATTTCAATTTTGCACTTTTTTTGTCTGGAAAAAGATTAATAACTAGGGTTATAAGGAAGAACAGATGTTTCAATTTCCTTTACAGCATTAAGTTTCTTGCACAAATATGGTTTTCCTTGTAAATGTTGGCTATTCATTTTGTTATTTGTGACAATTCTGGGTTCATTTGCCCATTCTGCCATGACCAACTGCAGCCTCTCCTCATGAAAACTGTAAATTTAGCTTGATTATTTATTTGTAATATCTTACACTTTGGGATAATGGATAACAGCTTGTTTAGTAAGATAGTGTGAATGAAATAAATGAAAATTCATTTAATATGAGAACATTTGGATGTAATGTAGTTGATGCATCTGGTAATGTATTGTTCTATGGAAAATATATAATGGCACTTAATTTATTTTAGTAATGATAGTGTTTTATTCAATAGATTTCCAATTGGGAGGAAAAGAAATTAAAAGAAAGTGTCATTAGTCCTCAACCAACAACCTCCACTGAGCCAAAAATTTCTGTTGTTAAGTGAGACATTTGTTAAGTGAGTTTTGCTCCATTTTATGGTCTTTCTTGCTGCAGTTGTTAAGTGAATCACTGCAGTTGTTAAATTAGTAACACTGGCTTCCCTATTGACTTT
Source organism: Crotalus tigris (assembly GCF_016545835.1). Classification (NCBI taxonomy): domain Eukaryota; kingdom Metazoa; phylum Chordata; class Lepidosauria; order Squamata; family Viperidae; genus Crotalus; species Crotalus tigris. The sequence continues at coordinate 684,685 of NW_024100413.1, read as the reverse complement.
GCTTGTCGGAAGATCACAAAAAGTGACAAAAGGTGACAACAAAAGGTAATTACATGAGCCCGGGACACTGCAGTCATTATAAATAAATGCTAGTTGCCATGCATCCAATTTTTTAAAAAAAAAATCATAAATTTTATTAATAATACAAAATTAAAAACACATTGGACATAGATATGACATCACTGATTCCATAGATCTTTCGTCACTTTACAATAATATTAGTACTCATATAGACATATAGTTCTTGAGCTTGCTCGCTATTTATAATATAATATTAACACTTTTTCGCTTATTTCTGTATATTTATTTATCTTTTAAATATACATTTGTCTATAATCTATATTTTATTCTAACACTATACATTTGTCTTGGCTACCCTCTTATTATCTATCCAATCATAAAATTGTTCCCAGATTTTGTAGTACTTAATTTCACTTTTATCCTTGAGTTCCAATGTAAATCTATCCATTTCTGCGCAACTGAAAATTTTCAGTAATATTTCCTCTTCAGTTGGAATATCTTTCTCTTTCAATTTTTGAGCGAAGGCTATTCGTGCCGCTGTTACTATATGCAGTAATAAATAATTTGTATCTTTCTTATATTTTCTTTCTGTAATTCCCAATAAAAAAAATCTGGTTTGGCTTCTATATCTATTAGCAAAATTTCTTCCAGCCATTTCTTTAATAATTTCCAAAATGTTTGTGCCTTCGGGCATTTCTACCACATGTGGTAGTAATTCCCAACGGTCTCTCCACACTTCCAGCATATCGAGGATTTCCCCTTATTCATTCGTGCTAATCTTGTAGGAGGGAGGTGCCACCTATAAAACATCTTATAGAGGTTTTCTTTATAGGAGGTTGCTAAAGTAATTTTTAGGTTTTTTTCCCATAAACTTTGCCAATTATCAAATCAATATTGTGCCCAAAATATTTACACCAAATTATCATCGTTTCTTTCACCTGTTCCTCAATCATATCTTGCTCTAATAAATATCGATATAGTTTACTTATGGTCTTGCCTTCCCTACTAAATAAGATTTTATCTAATTCTGAAGCATCTTGTTTTATGCCCGTTCCTTTTTGTCTTTATTAAATTTGGATTGGATTTGAAGATACGCTCACCATTCCAATTCGATTCCTTCTTCCTTTAAAGTATTTTTCGCTTTTAATTCTCCTTTCTCATTCAAAATATCTTTAAAGGTGGCAGCACCCCCACATTTTATCAAATTTGGATGTATGTACATTTCTAATGTAGACACCCAATTGGGAATTTTCATATAATTATTTCTTTTTATTTTTTTCCAGATAACCAATAATGCTCTCCTAATATAATGCTTCCGGAAGTACTGCTGGGCTAAATGTCTTTCTTCCCATAAAATAGCGTGCCACCCTATCTGTAGGTCATGACCTTCTAGTGCTAATAATCTTGTATTTTTGAGATGCATCCACTCACTCAGCCAAACCAACGCCGCTGCCTAATAATACTTTGTCCAGTCTGGTAGGCCAAATCCTCCTCTTTCTCTAGCATCTTGTAATAGTTTTAATCTGATTCTTGGTCGTTTCCTTTGCATATGAATTTTGAAATGAGTCTATCGAAATTTGTAAAAAAATCCTTTTTAAGCCGAATTGGTATGCACTGAAATAGAAACAACATTTTCGGAAAAACTTTCATTTTAATGGTGGCTATCCTACCCATTAAAGATAACTGTAGTTTTCCCCATTTTCCCAAATCAGACCTAATTTGCACCATTAATTTATCATAGTTATCTTCTTTCAGTGTGATGCATCTCGCTGTCAATTGGATTCCCAAATATCTTATTTTTTTCATGGTCTGCATATTTATCTTTCCTTCCAGTTTTGCTCCATTTTATGGTCTTTCTTGCTGCAGTTGTTAAGTGAATCACTGCAGTTGTTAAATTAGTAACACTGGCTTCCCCATTGACTTTGCTTGTCGGAAGTTCACAAAAAGTGACAAAAGATGACAACAAAAGATGATTACATGAGCCCGGACACTGCAATCATTATAAATACATGCTAGTTGCCATGCATCCAAATTTTGATTACGTGACCATAGAGATGCTGCGACAATCATAAGGTGACAATTCTGGGAGTTGAAGTCCACGAGTCATAAAAGAGCAAGGTTACCTACCCCTGATCTATGCAGTTTTCTTCGGTCCAATTTATCCAATTTAAGAGCACCAAATTTATTATGGTTGCCTTTGTTTATTTGGTCATTATTTTACTGCATTTCTTTAGTTCAGTGGTTCTCAACCTGTGGGTCAGGACCCCATTTGGGGTCAAATGACCATTTCACGGGGGTCGCCAAACAAGGCTGTCCACCATTTTTCCCCCTTTTCTTTGGCCACGCCCCTGGCACATGGTGATGTATAAGTGATTGGGGGTCACGACAACATGGGGAACTGTATTATGGGGTCGCGGCATTAGAAAGGTTGAGAACCACTGCTTTAGTTTATCCTAACCATAATAGCTAAAACTCACTGGGGGCTGGAGACCAGTTTGTGCTAGGACAGTAATTTTAACTAGCATATAAAATGTATATCCTTATTTTAATTGGTAAATGGCATCAAGATAAAGTTTTAGTCCAGTAGGAAACTTTGCAAAAAATACTTGAAGATGCAGCAGGGCATTTAAAAAAATTGCCTTAAATTGATACTTGAGTCAAGGACAATACAATTTTAGTAATTAAGATAAAGAGATATTTAGCAGTTTCTATAGAAAAGTTCCATAGTATTTGTGTTTGTTTTTCTATAAGCAATGGAGACAGGAGAATGGCCTGATTAACAAGGTAGGTATTTCTGCATTGCTGACTTTGGAAGTGATGAATTCCTTAGTAAAAAAAAAAAAAAAAGGAAAAAAAGGAATAATGCTTCTTTTTCACTGCAGTATAGACATAATATTTTACTTTTTAACAAGGTGAATGAAATTGGCACATTTTGTTAACAGAATTGGGAATATAACAAAGCCTTTTTTCACTGCTCTGCCATTATCTCTTACTGCCAACTGAATTATGGTAAAAATTGTGGAGTTAATCACTTGAAAATCACAGACCTAGAACTACCTGTTAAGTATTTGGCACTGTTTTTATTCTGAGAATGGGAAACAATTTAGTAGTATTGTTCAGCATGTGCCAGTTAACTTCCAATCCACTTCCTGTCTGATTGCTTTAGATCTTATCATTAGGAATGACTAAGTGTGATTGAATAGCATTTCAGTGATTATATCCACCTTTATCAACTTTATTGCTAAATGAAGTGGGACAGGAAAACTAATTATAGTTCAGCTTTAGAGGGTGGTTCATGTTTCCTGGTTCACTGATTTTACAAAAGAAATTTGTACTGTCTGCTTGAATCGTCCTTAATTCATTTTTAATGGACATGTTTGTTAAATCTTTGTCCCCTATTTTAAAATGTAATGTGGTCCTTGCCTCTCAGGTAAGTTTTTTTTTTTTAATCTTTGACAATTCCTCATTTTGATCATCACTGATTCAAAGTGCAATTTTTTTCATTCTTTAATTGCAAACTAGGTAAAATAATTTGTTTTAAAATTTAGACATGGTTTTATTGCTGTCAATATTGACATTAAGAAGTGGAGGATTTTTAATTTAATATTAATTGCAAGTTTTATATTTCAAGTGATTACATACTTTATCTACTGGCTGAGTTCCCCAACTTTTCTGGCTTTGTGGATTGGGGGGGGGTGGGGTGGAGAGGGGGTGCTTCTGTGCGAGCAACTGGCAAGCATGCACATGTGCAATTCCATTTGCACAAGTGTCTGGCAAGCGCGCGCTCATCGAGCAAATGGAGCGCACATGTTCCCCTGCTGCTTGTGCAAGTGGAGATATGTGTGCACCTGCCCGCTATTTCTGTGGCCCAATTGCAAACAACTCACAGCCTAGTAATGGGCTGGAGGTTGGGGACCCCTGTATTAGCTAATACTTAATCATTTTTAAATTTACTCATTTATTCTTTGTTTTTATTTCTACTGTGAACTCCGAATGACATTTATTCCAGACACTGACCATTATAGCATCCTACAGTGGTATCATGTATACTTGCAACTTATGTTTTGGGACTTTTGCCATGTTTACTGATAGGATCGGCCCTGATTCATATTCACTTAAATAATCATTTAAACCCTAAATAAGATTTGTGTAATATTTGTTTTTATGCCAGTCATTTGTAAGGAAGAAACACAGTCTTGCCTTCATTCTCCATCCCAGAAAAACCGTCTGCTTCATTATTGTAAAGATTTATGTTCATTGTTTTGTTTATAGACACATACCATCACAATGTCAATAGTATTTTATACTGTTTTATGCTATTCTATACATACATCCCCTTCATTCTGCTCTGTTTTGGATTAAACAATGTTTAGGAAATGAACAGTAAAACAAAAAAACTATAAATAGTAAAACAGAAGAAAATTGAAATACATAAGAAAAGGAAAGGAAATGTAGCAAGATTATCCAAACTGTGTGTGTGTGTGTTTGTATGGGTACACATTTTTGAATCAGTTTTGAATCTTGATAAGCAACTGGACAAGTACTACACATTTTCAGAAATAGTTTGCTATTTCTTTCTTCTAGGCCAGGGCTTTTCAACCAGTGGTACGGGTACCACCTGTGGTACATTGGCACCTGGCAGGTGGTATGCGGCCATCCTAGAAAAATGGTAGCAGGAGAGGGGAATGAGCTGAACTGGTGGCAGCACTGCACAAGCCTGAACGAGACATTGCTGGAGCTGCAGGGTGTCAGGGCTCAGCGGAAGCATCAGGATCAGTGCTGCTTTCCAGCTGATCGGCGCTTCTTCAGGGCTGTCAGGGCTCAGTGGAAGCACCAGGATCAGCTCCAGGCTCCAGCTGGAGCTCGGCTCTGATCTGGCACTTCTGCTGAGCCCAGAAGAAGCGCCGATCAGCTGGAATGTTGCAGTATTTCCAGGGTCTTGTGATTTACATTCAGATGCTTGACTACTGATTCATATTTATGACAGTCACAGTGTCCCAGGATCATTTGAAATGACCAAAACCTGCTGCAACCACCCAGCAGACGGGTGGAATAAAAACCAAACCCCACCCCCCACCCCAGCTCCGCTGCCGCTCAACAAAAATGCTCACAACAATGAAAACCTCGGACAGGAGGAAAAGCGCTGCTGAGTGGGCAGGCAGGTGTCTTGCTCAGCTGTGGCTTGGGGGGCACTTTTTTCAGTGCCATTGTAACTTCGAACAGTCATTAAGCGAGCTGTTGTAAGTTGAGGACTACCTGTACTTTATCACTTTTTTCCTTTTTTTTTTTTGTCATCAAGTTTTTGACAACTTGCTAGGCGACTGGTGGTACTCGGATATTGCCATATCCTAAAAATGGTACAATGGGTGAAAAGGTTGAAAAACCCTGTTCTAGGCTAAGTGAGAATGGCTGACCTAAAATCACCCAGATGGTTTCAAAAATCAGGACTGGAACTCATGGTTTCCTCATTTCTAACCAAGGGCCTTTAACTAAACTCTCATCCCGATTTAGGTAACCTCATATCAAGCAGATGTTTGCAATTCAGTGCTAACAACTTGTCTACAAACTTTCAGTTGAACACATCCATGCTAAAGATCCCTCAGGTAACAAATTATGGAAGAAAAAAACATCACATTTTCCTCAAGCTATATAATGAGCAATATTTATCAGTATCAAGCATAAAAGTGCACAGTCTCAATTGCATAACTTTGGAAGAAAAAGAACTTAATAATGATATGCTGACAGATAGTTCAGCTGTCTTAAGCATCCTGACAGGCTTAATTGAAAGTAATGATCTCATACATTCGGAAAAACATTTCAAAATTCAAACTCTGCTCCATATCAATGAAAGTTTAAAAGTGTTTTGCTATACTTTGAATGCATAAAGATTATCTTTGTTCTTTTTTAATTTCATACCAGGTTTCATTTGACTCCAGGTGCAGTTTGGTATGAAAAAATAGAGTTTTCAGATCCATTTTTTAAAAAAAAGAATGTTTTCTTTTTAAAAGTTCAATAGTGCATGGCATAATGGAAATGACATAGGTATTAAATTTACAAATTTTTCATTGCTGGTAGGAGGCAATTACTTTTTTTTGGATTCCTGTCTGTCTCTACTTCTTTTGCCTGATATTAATTTTAGTCTCAGATTCATCGTTGTAATATCATACTTCTCCTTGAAAATTTTATAATATTTGGGAAAGTTGAAAAAAAGAGAGTGATCAATAGGAAAATGTATGGACTTAATTACAGAAAATTCATTCATAAATTCGTCATTGGGAGAGCTGAAAAGAGAGCCTGAGGACAGAACATTTATGTGATCATTAAGAGATGACACTGATTTGATGGCAAAATCTCACAAAAAAATGTGTTTCTTTGATACATTTAACATCATTGTATCAGATGAAAATCAGATAAAGATGCAGATTCCACTACCTATAGAATTTTGGCTGATGGAATCCAGAAGAGTCTTTTCTGCCATGGTTCCTGCCCTCTGGAACATTTTATGCCCTGAAGCGAGATTAAGTCCTATCCTCTGATGTTTCATAAGAGCCTTAAGACCTGGCTGGGACCCAACGGTTGACTTGACTTACTAATTAAAATTCAACCTCACCTCACACCCCCCCCCCCCGTGTCCAGATCCCTCCTTTGCCATCTTGTGTCCATCATTTTATCTATTATTTTTTATCTGCTGTGTTTTTTTATAATGGATGATTTTAATGTTTTTCAATGTTTTTATATTTGAATATCACCCAAAATCATTGAATAAGAGATGTGAGGCAAATAAATTTCATAAATAAATAAAATAAGTAAATAATCCTTTTTAAATACTTCCAAAGTGTCCAAAGGATAGTGGAGGAGTTGTTTGTTTTGGATTTGCCTATTCTTATTCTGTTGATATAATAGGAACCTGCCATTTAATAAACAAGATTAAGAAGATAGAAAGTGGTCCAATTATAGATCACTACAAAAAAAACAATATAGTTAGGCAGAATATTAACCCAACCTGGATTATGAGAAAACAGCAGAATGTGGCAATGGTACCTGAATATACAATAAGTGTGTGTAAGTATGTGTGTATTTGTGGATCTTATTGTAGCATACGGTAATTTTTCTGTATAAAAAAAACTTTCCAAATATCTACAGAGTTGTGAAGAGAAATCAGAAAATATGAATATATTTAAACTTAAAAGGTAACTGGAAGAAATCTGACGCATTATTCAAATATATAAAAAGATGTCTCCTAAAAGAAAGTCAACGGATTTAAGTTAGAACAATCTTTCTCAAACTTGGCCATTTTAAGATGTGTAAATCAGTTTGCCAGATTCAGTTCAGCTATTATCACATGTTTGTATAGCTTGCAAACAAATTTGAGTTGTTAGGAAGTATTCTTTTTCTAATTTCTTGAAGTTAGAATTTCTAAAACTTCTGTTGCTGTGCAGACAAGGTCCAAAATTCTATCCTTGAAGTTATGACTTCCACACCACCCTCTTAATCACCTAATCTCATTTTGTAATTGTTTTATGGTGCTTTTCCAGCAAAAAATACAAAAAAAAGTCCAATGGATAAGCTGGATTTGGATTTAAGACTATGTGATTCACTGAACTACTGTGGTGACTAATGTTATAAAAGCAGCTGTAAAATCGAATCCAGTCATGTGCTGACTCAAATTACAACCCAATTTCCAAGCTTAGTTGTGATCAAAAGTCAAGAACTACCTATACATTCTTGCTTAATGCCAAGATGTTTTTAATGAAGTTGTCTTGCCACTGTTTTTAATAAAGCTTATTCCCCAAAAACATGGGATTACGGTATATCTAAAATGTTTTGCAGTCTGATTTAATTGCTTCAATTTTAAAAAAATGCAGCTTATTGAAAGATGAGTGTGCATAAATAATATCTAAGTTAACTGACTTATATCATCGTGATTCCCCAGATACCCTTCTGAACAAAGAACTACTAAAAATAAAGTTGAATGAATGGTTGAGTTCTTAAATCGTGTGCCAGTTTGAGGTGTATGTCTAGAAAAAGGAAGTAGCAAGTGTCTCAGTGGCAGCATTTTGCACCCAGATCTTGACTGATTTTGAAAACTCTGAACAAGATCAAACTTTGTCAGTATTTAGATAGGAAAATATCAGGAATGCCAGGGTTTCAAATAGACCAGGAAGTTTTAAAAAGATCATGGGAGAAAGCAGTGGCAAATCTCTCAGTACTGATGCTGAAAGATGCCAGAAGTTAAATTCAAGTGAAAAAGGTCTTTTTAATCTAACAAATATTTTGTTTGAGCTTTGGATATATGATTGGAACAACATTTTAGAAATAATCTGTTTCCTAAATAATTCAGTCCATCATTTTTCCCTGGTTCCTTTTCTCGACACATCAGTAGAAAAAAATGATATGCTTTTGCTCTCCTGATGGATCATGCACCTTCGTAGGATGTTTGAAAGAAAGTAAAAATATGTTCTGTTCTTCTGTTCCTGCTGAGTGTCGTTATTTTTCATTGAGATGACTGAAGCAGATGCGGTTGTTTACAATGCCAATTTTAATAATTAAAAGCTTTATTCCCTGGCATAATTTGTATGCATAAATTTTGAGATTTAAATTCTGCAGGCTAAAAGTATTACATCTTTATTTGGACAGCAGCATACAAAACAATTGGTTTGCTGAATTTCTGGTAATAACCTGGGATGTGACTCTGGCAGGTAGAAATAAGGACTGTATTTCACTGAAAGACATGGGGAGCCTAAGATTGAGCAAAGATGCCATTGCCAGCTGAATCATGTCTTTGTATTTTTCTGAGCAAGTGAGCAAATCTGCTGTGATGCTCTAGGACAGTCTGGCAGAAAGTGGCCAAGATTTCAAGGGAACAATAGATCCTTTGGGTTGCGGTACAAGCCCCTGCACACATAGTTATTCTGGGTTGGAAAAACAGATTACATAGTGCTACTCATAAGGAAAATAAAAAGATTCTTCAAGTGGAAAATGTGCCAATTAAAACACCTGAGGGAAGCCAGAAGAGAAAGGATGCACCTTATCTCAATTTTTTTTCCCCATGGTATTTGCCATGAAAGTAGTGTGTAGGATTGCTTTTGACATCTTTCTATAATTAGTTCTTATGCTGCAATCTTTGTGGGTAGGGAGATGTTTCCTGTAACACGCTGACACAGATGAAAAGGAAGAAATACTAAAGAGCTGTTTAATTGACTCCTGTACAATCTCATTAAACTTAAGCTTTTTCCAGCAGCAGTAGGTCGTGATGGTGACCAAGGACTGTAAATTATGCCTTTCCAAATGCACAATGGCAGGGAGGATGTTCAAGTGGGAGATACTTCAGCAGAATCTGTAATTTCACAGTGCATGCATCCATGGTGGGTTAGAAGCCAAGCCCAGGATCTCCAGGTAAAGCAAGCTAAAAGAGCAATGTTTGCATTTAAAGTAGCAGGGATTTTCCAGATGTTCACAGAATTTTTGAGCCAATGTGGAAATTGCAGCCCCTTCATAACATTGGAGCTTGGATGTTGGGTATAGTGTAAGTGTGTTGTAGAACAGACTAAAATATATGGATCCAATATAAACACACAGACACACACTTCAAGATTTTAGGTATATATGGAAGTGTTTATTGGTTTACTGTATTCTGATCCATGTTTATCATCTGGTTTATAAAGATAGTTTAACATACTAAGACAAAATGGTTTTAATATTGATGTGTTTAAATGTGACCTAATATTTTGAAAATAGTACTACAGTTCTGAATGACTATCCCTAAGTTAGACAACTGATTCCATATTTGAAAAACTAATACTATTTGAAGGAGTAATATCATTTTGACTTAGAGATTTAGCAAACTGTATGATAGGTGATCTGAGACTTACTGAGTTGATAATAACAACTCAGTTGATTATATAACTGTGTTTTAATTTAACCTCCTTTCCACCAAGTGCCTTTCTGACATATTATGAGGGCAACTTCCATAATTCCAAATGCATTAAGATGGCAGTTTCTATAAATCCTGATCTAGAGCAAACTGCTAAGCACATTTAAAATAGTAGAGTGGGTAATCACACAATATCTTAGGACGCTGTGAGTATGAATATGGAATTCATATTTTTATGAATATGGAATATTTTTTTTCTGCTAGAAAAATATTGAAGCCTTATTATATCATGTTAGTATATGAGGTTTTATTATTGGTTTTAGAGATACAGGCTGCTCAAAGACATTTCTGTATACAAATGAGTTTAAAGCAGCTTAAATATTCGCAGAATACATAAATAAAAATAGATTTCCAGCAGCATTTTGTTAGCCCCATATTTTCTGGAAGGTTTCCAGAAATTAAAGCAAGTAACTTCTTACTTTAAGAGTAAGTAAACACTTAAGTAAGGTGGGTTCATACAAGTACCGATTCTAGGTTTTTTTCCTTCTCAGCCTTTGAATTTGAAATAAAAGTACATCAATATTCATGTTGTCTAAGTTGCAAAAAAGATTAATAGGACGAAAGCAGCAGCAATTAAAACATGAAGACATCATTTTGCCAAAGCTAAGAGGTTCAAGTGTTCATTGATTCAGAGAAAAAAAAATGCTTATGTTTAAATTCTCCCTGAATGGGAGGTTATAAAAGTACTTAACTTTGGCTGATGCGTTAAGTGAGTGGAGCAGAGGGATAATTTTTTTTCCCAGTTCTGGAAATATATAGTGGATTGGAGAACACAGTGCAGATGTTTAGTTATTATTGCCAAGGATCTGTTTGCCCCTGTGAGCATCTGGATTTATTTCCTTGACTACCTGATCTGGATTCACTCACAGACAAGAGACTCATTTCCACTTAAGACAGATACTATACAGGAAAAATCTTTCATCGCTCAAAGTCGTAATAAAGTCCATACAATACAGACTTCAACAATAAAGCTCGGGTTTCTCTTAAGCAACTGCTCACATTTCTGCACATTTTAAAGTCCTTGTTATATCAAAGCTAATGGAAGGAAATATGCTAGACGGTTGCTTTAATGGAAGAATGGCTGAGATTCTTGAAAGCCCTTGTTAATATGGGACCTAATGAACTAAAATAAAGTTTAAGAAATAAAATTTGTAGTCATCATTTCCAGCAAGGGGAAAAAAAGATTGCATGCTATTTTCAGTTGTATAGGTTTCTTGCTCCACATAAGAGAGAGGAAAAAAATATTGCAGACATCTTATTTCAAGCTATAAAAGGGCACAGAGTGAATCCCATGACATACAGAAACTGTTAGAAAAGGATGTGAAGCTACAGATCAGGCTCCTGCAGAAAATGAATAGACTTCTAGTTCGATAGCCAACATACAAGCAATAATGATAGGAGCTTTGTCGCTCTACTGCTTTTGCCCGCTTGACCTTTACTCTGAAGGGGTGGAGAGATTATAAAAGGTTTAACAAAATTGCTTTCAGTGCAGATTCATTGGTGGCCAACACTTCATTAGGAAACTTGGATGTTGAAGAGATTGTGTCCTATTTAAGTTGTCCTTTGCTTCTTGTTTAACAGTACTTTTGGAGTATTCATTTCACTGAGAATGCACAGTACAACAGTCACACATGAATGAAAGGAAATGTATGGATTTGTTTAATTTATATTTATTGCTGTATATCAATCCATGTTTTTTTGGCAGCATACAGATTTGAGAATAAAATAAGCTACTTAAAATGTGGTACAATAAAACGGTGCAGAAAAATAAAACTCTGCCATAAACATTTGTTAATATATGATGCGATAAGATAAGTATAGTTAAGTGAAATTTGAATGTTCTCACCCAAACTCTGCAGTAATTTTAAAATCTATAATTTCTGTAAGGCTTCACTTTTGTTCTTCTTTTGCTAATTTCAAAAGATGGGGGTTGGTGATGTCAAAGCTTCACCAAGCCTACTGTTTTTTTTTTTATAAGTCCACTAATTGTCGTGAAACCGCAGTCTTGCAAGTGAAATTTAGCCAAAATTAAGGCAGATATCAACATAAAAATACAATTTTAAAAAATAATGCAGAATAAAACATCTTTAAGTGAATAAATTTAAGAAATAAGAGATCCACAGATTGTAGAAATAAGATAGAATTGGAGCAGATTTTGTCATAATTCCCCTTAACAATATTCTGGATGCTAAATGTGGGAACTGCTTAGCAAGAAAATCTTAAGAATGGAGAGCTTGGCAAAAGATCATATAGATAATATAATATAAATCCATGATGGGACACTAGAAGAAAATAAATGTTGCATGGCAATAGATTCTTGTTCAGTGCTCTTAATGATATACTTTGAATTGGATGAGAAAGAAAGAAATGAATTTATAACCTATTATATACCAGGGAATAGTTTTTAAAGAACAATAGCTTTTAGAGAACAATCATAATGGTCGTGTTACAAAAAGAAGAGTATGAAGATTGTGAAAAGAATAAAGGGTTGGGCTTCTGGAGAAAGAATGAAGGAATGAAGATGACCACACAAAAAGTAGAACAAATGACAGTGAAGATTGGAGATCTGACAAGTGACCAACTCTTTCAATCTCTCTGGACAAAGGAAAGTATGTAAAATCATCCACAAGTGCTCCAGAGGTGATGACAAGATAGTGTTCTCCAATGGGTTTCAAGCAGTGGGAGATGATCTATAATAATAATAATAATAATAATAATAATAATAATAATAATAATAATAATAATAATAATAATAATAAAGTTGGAAGGGACCTTGGAGGTCATCTAGTCCGACCCCCTGCTCAGGCAGGAAACCCTGTACCATTTCGGACAAATGGCTGTCCAGTCTCTTCTTAAAAACTTCCAGTCTTGGAGCATTTACTGCTTCTGGAGGCAAACTGCAGTCTATGTCTTTGAAAGGACAATAACTGTACACACTTATTTTTCTAATCACATCCAGAAATTGCTTATTAACTACTTTTCAACTGTTAGAAACTTTTTGATCAAGTGGAAGATCAAACAGATTCCTGACAAACCTAGCAGATAACTTTGTCTCCCAAAAAGTAGAGAAGGGAACTAGGGGATTAGCCATATGTTGAAGCCATAGGAACCTTGGGAGGAAGTGATCATGCAATATTGGAATTCAACATTATGGAAGCATAAGCAATAGAACACAGTCAAACTAGAATCTTGGACTTCAAGAGAGCTAATTTCAATAAACTTAGAGAGGGTTTGGGAAGGATTCCGTGGGTGAGAATCCTCCAGGGGAAAACAACCCAAGAGGCTTGGGAAATTTTGAAAAGTGAGATAATAAAGGCCCAGTCTAGCACAATACCAACAAAGAGGAAAAATAACAGCTCTCATGAGAAACCAGCATGGCTGCATAAAGAACTCTCTGATCAATTGAAAGATAAAAAGGACAAGTATAGAAAATGGAAAGAGGGACACACAACTAAGTCAGAATATCAGCAAATAGCCTGAGCCTGCAAAGATGAAGTGAGAAAAGCTAAGGCTTAAAATGAACTAAGGCTTGCAACCAAAGTAAAAAATAACAAAAAAGGCTTCTTTCAACATGTAAAAAACAAGAAAGAAGTGAAGGAAATGATTGGTCCATTAGTGGGAGAAAGTGCAAGAAGGTGACAACAGGGAGAAAGCAGAACTATTTAACTTGTTTTTCGCATCTGTCTTTACACAAAGGGAAAAATCAGACCAACCTATCAAAAATAGTGCCATAAAAAACAAAATAGAAACACAAGTTAAGATAGGCAAGAAAATGGTAAGTGAGCACCTGTCCAGCCTAGACGAGTTCAAATCACCAGGACCAGATGGATTACACCCCAAGGTTCTCAAGGAACTGGCAGATCTGATCTCAGAACCACTGAGCTAAATTTTTCAAAGATCCTGGAGCACTGGGGAACTATCAGAGGACTGGAAAAGAGCTGATGTAGTTCCCATCTTCAAAAAAGGAAAAAAAAAGGACCCAGGAAGTTACAGACCTATCAGCCTGACCTCAATACCTGGGAAGATTCTGGAAAAGATAATCAAACAACGAATCAGCGAACACCTACAGGCAAACAAAGTCATTACTAAAAGCCAGCACGGGTTTGTCAAAAACAGATCATGCCAGACAAATCTTATTGCATTCTTTGACCAAGTGACAAAATTAGTGGACCAGAGGAATGCCGTGGATATAATTTACTTGGACTTCAGTAAGGCATTTGACAAAGTAGATCACAGCCTACTACTTGATAAGATAGAAAAATGCAGGTTAGACAGCATCACCACCGGATAGATCCGTAGCTGGCTGACCGGCCATACTCAGCATGTGGTCGTCAATGGAACCACATCTACATGGAGGGAAGTGTGTAGTGGAGTGCCCCAGGGCTCTGTTCTGGGCCCAGTGCTTTTCAACATTTTCATCAACAATCTGGACGAGGGGATAGATAGGGAACTCATCAAATCTGCAGACGACATCAAGCTGGCAGCAGTAGCCAACACTCCAGAAGACAGGCTTGGGATACAGGAGGATCTGGACAGACTTGAATACTGGGCGCTATCTAACAAAATGAAATTCAGTGGTGAAAAAAGTAAGGTTCTACATTTAGGCAAGAAAAACCAAATGTACAGGTATAGTATAGGGGGTACCTTGCTCAATAGTAGTAACTGTGAGAGGGATCTCGGAGTCCTAGTGCAAATCATTTAAATATGAGCCAGCAGTGTGCTGCAGCTGCCAAAAAAGCCAACACAGTGCTAGGCTGCATTTAACAGAGGGATAGAATCAAGATCACGTGAAGTGTTAATACCACTTTACAATGCCTTGGTAAGGCCACACTTGGAATACTGCATCCAGTTTTGGTCATCACGATGTAAAAAAGATATTGAGACTCTAGAAGAAGAGCAACAAAGATGATTAGGGGACTAGAGGCTAAGCATATAAGGAACGGCTGCTGGAATTGGGTATGTCTAGTTTAACGAAGAGAAGGACGAGGGGGGACATAATAGCAGTGTTCCAAAATCTCAGGGGCTGCCACAAAGAAGAGGGAGTCAAGCTATTTTCCAAAGCGCCTGAAGGCAGGACAAGAAGCAATGGGTGGAAACTAATCAAAGAGAGAAGCAACCTAGAACTAAGGAGAAACTTCCTGACAGAACAATTAACCAGTGGAACAACCTGCCTCCACAAGGAGTGAATGCTCCAATACTGGAAGTTTTTAAGAAGAAACTGGACAGCCATTTGTCCAAAACGGTATAGAGTTACCTGCCTGAGCAGGGGGTTGGACTTGATGACCTCCAAGGTCCCTTCCAACTTTAGTAGTAGTAGTAGTAGTAGTAGTAGTAGTAGTAGTAGTAGTATTAGTAGTAGAAATCTCACTTCATATTTTACTTGAAAAAACAGAAACTGCAAGTGGATTTACAAACGTCAAACTACAAGAATGACATGGAAAAAGATATTACACTGGACATAGAAAGGAACCTGACTGATTTTTTTAATATTTAAAAAGAATACCTAAATAACTAACCAAGAGATTATCTGTATAATTTGTCTATATTGGACTTACAAAAGAGGCATATTAAAGTATTGAGGAATCTTGTGAGAGGGGACAAAGGAAAAAAATGAAAAATAATGAAGTTATATAATATTATTTTAGGTTAAGACTGTTAGAAATAAAGGGAGGAATTATAAAGTTAGCTTATTTGATCAATGCTTAAATAGGCATGTTGTTCTTTCTAGTTATCCTTAATGAATTTTGCTGATACCAGGGCTTAATGACAATGTTTTGTGGATTTGTTTATTGATCATAAATGAAATTTGGGAAGAGGAGATAGCTTGTTGTAATTTAAAAGGAGGTGAAAAGTTACTAGAATTGTTTATATTTACGATGAAGGAGGCAGGCATTTTTAAATATTTTTTTCTTTACTACATTATTACTTTTTTTCTTCTTTTTCTTTATCTCTTTACATTTTTCCCTTTCCACGTTTTATTCTTTCTTTGTATTTTTCTAACTTTCTTTAGTTTGTATTAGTCTTTATTTTTTTAACTATAATCTTTAATAAAAGTACTTCAAAAAATTTAAAAAAACAAAAGTTCAAGAAGAAGGTTTAAAAAAAAGGAGCTGGGCAAAAATAACCAACAAGAGTTTGGTCCTAACTGAAATTAGAATTGCTTTCATTATGGAAAAATGTTTTCTTAACAGATAGTTGTAGCCTTCTGCCTCAAGCTTTTTCTGATTAAATTAATGGTGGTGGTGATAAGCTCCATTAATATGCCCTTTCTAGGGAAAAATATTTTTACAGCAGATTTCCTTTTCCATTTTTATCTTTCCCAATCTCAGGTAGACAGATCGAAGTCTTAATTGGGGTCAGAGCAGACCAAGAGAATGAGCTCTCTTTTATTGCTATGCAAATGTAGGCAATCACAGGCATAAATATTTCATGTGTGTCAATCTTAACCTGCACAGTGTTTTGGCTACAAGTTGTTTTTGGAAAGAGATATTTTGCTTTAACCTGCTTTATATCAATGATCCTGCTAATTGTGCACTCTTGACCTTGTACAGTTAGATACAAACTGATATTGTAACTATTCAGGTAGGCCAGTGTTTCCCAAACTTGACAATTTTAAGGCATGAGGACTTCAACTCCCAAACGCTGGCTGTGGAATTCTGGGAGTTGAAGTCCACATGCCTTAAAATTGTCAAGTTTGGGAAACACTGAGGTAGGCTAATATCTAAAATCCATGCACTGTATAGGTAATCCTTGACTTACAACCACAATAGATCCCCAGATTTCTGTTATTAACTGAGACATTTTTTAAGTGAGTTTTGCCCTATTTTATGATCTTTCTTGCCGCAGTTGTTAAGTAAATTACTACTGTTAAGCTTGTAACAGGGTTGTTAAGTGAATCTGGGTTCTCCATTGACTTTGCTTGTCAAAAGATTGCAAAAGGTTGTCACATGACCCTGGGACACTGCAACCATCATAAAAATGAATATGTTGCCAAGCATCTGAATTTTGATCATGTGACCATGGGAGGACTGCAACAGTTGTAAGTGTGAAAAATGGCCATAAGTCACTCTTCAGTGCTGTTGTAACATTGAATGGTCACTAAACAAACTGTTGTAAGTTGAGGATTATCTGTACTAAACTTTGTATAAATACATATTTTATATTATTTATTTTAGTTAACTAGTTCATGATAAAAATACCACTTTTATGAAGAGGCATGTCATATATTCTCGTAACCCCTCTAGTGAATGTGGTTCACCTTTAATGGCACTTCTAACCTTTTCTTACAATAAACACAAAGAATTGTCATTCTATATAATTATAAATTTATTTTTTCCTCCAGCAGTGCACATGATAGGAAACCCGCATATATAGCACAAAACTCTATTTCAGAATCTGCCTTTTGACGTTATTCTGAACAATGAATCACTTACTATTGTATATATATCTTTTTTTAAGCAACATGATAGATACTCTTTGACTTATGAGTAAATGCAATTGGCAAAGAGCAATCAATAATGCATAAAAAAGTGGGAATGTGAGAATCAAACTATGGTCCCTAATCTGAGAACCTGAAATGTTTATGTCCTTGTTTACAGTACATCTGTGAAATTACAGAGAATATCAGTTCTGTCCATAGCATAAATGATGCCTCAAACAGAAATTGTATTTTGCAGACCGTTTTATAAATGTGAGGCCCAATTTGCATATGTAATTTGTTTTGATTCAGCATATCTCATTTTCCTATTATTAGGGAAGTGATAAATAAAACTTACAATATACACTGTGTTTGTATCAATCTCAACCATGAACATACTTAAGAATAATATGTAACAGTTCTAACTATCAGATCTAAAGAGATAATATGCTTAAGCTGGAACGGTGCAGAAAGAGGCCATCACATTATCAGGGAGCTGGAAAAGTTGCAACATATAAGACTTTTTAATTTAGAAAAAGGCAATTAAGGGCAGCATATTAGGGTTATTAAAATAAGCCATAATTTGTCAGCATAGGCCTTTGGTCTAGTCAAGGAGTATAAAATTATATGTTAGTGCATGTGTGCTTAATTGTATCACATGAACTCAAGATTCATTATTTCAGTTCATTTTAGAATATCTGATGGTATTAGTCAAACATACCTTGTCCAGACTTAAGGCAGGTGATCACAGTCTCATGTGCCATATCGGTAAAGATATCTGCCATAGTCCTCCGATGCTGACACTCTGTCCCATCTGCTTTCAACATGTAATCTGTTCCAATGAAATAATAATTGTACATCACATTCCACAGTAATTGCATATTTGTGGGAAAGTGTTCCCTTATCTTAACCCTTAATCTTACCTGTGGAAAAAAATCTTGCAGAAAGATTAATTGTTCTTCCTGACTGAGAAACTACCATCTGAAGATCCACATACCTCTATGTCAGGGGTCCCCAACCCCCGGTCCGTTGGCCAGTACTGGGCCGCAGAATGC
Organism: Crotalus tigris; assembly: GCF_016545835.1. Taxonomy (NCBI): domain Eukaryota; kingdom Metazoa; phylum Chordata; class Lepidosauria; order Squamata; family Viperidae; genus Crotalus; species Crotalus tigris. The sequence continues at coordinate 666,258 of NW_024100413.1, read as the reverse complement.
CAGCAATCAGTCTGCACAAACAAGCAAAGCCCCATCCGCGGGAGGCAGACAGCACACAAAACCACGCACTCTCCAGTCCGCAGAAAAAACTCCACGGAACCAGTCCCTGGCGCTCCAAAGGTTGGGGACCTCTGCTCTATGTCATAGCAGTGTCTTTTATTGTCTCTTCATCCTTGCTACTGGTCACCAGAGCGAAGGTGTCTCTCTCTCTCTCTCCCACTTGACTCATTCTTCAGTTGATAGGATGCAAAAAGCACTGTGCACAGTGTAACATAGTTTTCATTAACCTACAGTCAATCAAGACAGTTTCACAAAGACGTATTCCATTAGCAGGGTCAAATAGATCCTTTTTAAATTTATTTTGCAGAAACAGTGGGACCTAGAATTTCAGCAGTGTTTGAAGTAAGAAGCTTGGAGGCATCCTCTCTGCACGAAGCATATGAAGATACAGAATGCCTCAGGGTATGCTTGGAGTAGAGTCCCGTTCTTTGCACTTGCTTTTATGAGTAGCAGGATGGAATTACCAGCACCTGCTGCTAGAATGATGAGTACAGGGGCCTGTAATTTTCATATTTTTCCATGTGTACCTTAATTGTAGAGATGCAAGAGCGAATTTACTGTTCTTGCTACTGCAGAGTGATTATTATGCCTGAACACTTTCTATGTCGATCAAAAAAAAATTGACTGAAAAGGAGAGCTTAATACTCATATTCAAATGAACTGATATATACTGATACTTCCTTGCTTTACCGGGATCTATAAAAATGGAACTTGGATATTCCGTCATCAAATAGGTCATTGATTTGAAATTAGGACATTGATAGGAAAAGAAAGGGGAAAATAGAGAGCTGATAGGAATTCTAACCAAAAATAATCACGGTTTCTTGTTTGTTTCCTTGTTTGTTTTCTACAAGGAAAGTCAGTAAAGTACCCAGCAGAGAAGATTGCAAGTCACTCTGGTAACCTTTTTCTCTCTGACGAGCCTAGCTATGGTGTCCATAGCAGCTTCCTGCCTGTGATGACCACCTGTGCACCCACGCATGCATGCCCGTACACACACACACACACACACACACACGCACCATCAGTCCCAGCTATCCTTGCATACTTGCACTTAGCAATGGAAATTCCAGTTCCAATCACCAATATAACCCAAGAATTACTTAAAGGATTTGAGGAGAAGATTTTGCATTTTCTTTAAGACACGTATTGTTTTGTAAGTTGTGGATGGTTTGGGGTTTTTTTTTTGTGAACTTTTGTAAATATTTTATGGCATAAGATAAAGATGTTGCTTCCCGCTAGGATATTTACAGAGAGTTACAATTAGCAATTCAGGGGGGAGAGAAAGAGAGAGAGAGACAGATTTTGAATCAAAGTAAACAAAGATGAGAAATGATTGAGTGATCAACAAATTAGTCTTTAATTATTGCATTTCATCTGATTGTTGTAAATACCAATGCAAATAGATATATTATTTTTTCTTAAAGGTTACTACAAGGAGATAAATTCTTCACCCCACAATAGTTGTTGTTTAAATTATTTCTGTCTTTAGGGCAAAGAGCCCCCCCTCTCACAAATATGCAAGATGATTATAATTTCATGATTAGTTTATTTAAAGTAATTAGTTGACTATGAAATGTTAAATCAGAGTCCTTAGCTTTTTACTTTATAATGGGAATCAGAACTTCTTACAACTTTTCTAAAAATAAATGGAATGTTGCCTACCTTGAATCTTTTCTGAGAATTTGTGCATGTACCAGAGAATCCAAGTGAGTCACACTCCATTTGGGGATACTGATGAATATGTGAGGAAGATGCAAATAGCAGCATGTTTGTGATATGATGGAATTAAGTAGAAATAGGTTTTTGATGTGGGTCATAATCCAGTGTTACGAATACAATATAATGAAATGCTTTAAATTATAGGCATGAATTGTTATTTTGATACGACATCCATTTGGAGAAAAGAATAAGACTTAATAAGTTGCTATAGCTCAGTAAGGAGTCAGCTAGAAACTAGGTCCTAATCACGATAAACTAAAAATAATGACATGTGCATTATGATATCATGACATCAGCTCTGCCTAGCGCCTGTAGAGACCTGGCGGGGGGAGGGGGAAATTCAGGGCGAATGTTGCAGAGCCTCTGCAGTCATTTGTAAGTGTGAATGACTGCCATGGTGCTGCAACATTTGTAATTTTGGGACTGTGTCATAAGTACTTGAGCGGGGAAGTTAGGTTGTAACTTTGACTGGTCACTAAGTGAACTGTTGTAACTCGGGGATTACCTGTAATATAAACTTTCATATAGCTGAGCTGAGCTGTGCTAAGAAGTCTGGTGGTTATAGACAAGCTGTCTTTCCAGAAACTTTATCTATCAACAACTTTTGATCTTCATATTGCTTACTCTTTAATCAGCTTCCAAAGATCACCATGGTTTCCTGGAATACTATTCAAGTATCACAGAACTAATGAATCTTTCAGAACATGCTACAAACAAAAAAGGAAGGCAAGGGAAGGGGAAGAGAAGAAGGAAGGAAGGAAGGAAGGAAGGAAGGAAGGAAGGAAGGAAGGAAGGAAGGAAGGAAGGAAGGAAGGGGAATTCAAAAATATATACACACACCAACACTAAAACTTCTATAATGGCTAGCAACATATAACAATAGCTAAGAAAGAAAATTTCCAATTATTCTAAATGGTTTTGGCTATTGCAAAAAAATAATAGTTATTGAAGGATGGAGGAGGCATAGGAAGAAAATCCACTTTGTTAGAAGTTTATAGATGCCAGACAACCACATGAATGTAAATCTGCTTGCGCCTACAGGCATATAAAACCTAAGCATTCTGTTCAGTCACTAGATATGTCAATCGTTCAATATAAGTGCTTTTAAAGTGCTTGGCACTCCTGGCTTCACTTTAACTTTAAACATCACAACTGAAGACTTTCAGAAAAAGAACAAGGCTAAAATAAACAGATCTTCCAGACTCTTTGTATCTTTGAAATACCTCCTTTTTATATCAGATAGTTATTCTTCAGTAAATAAGGGAATTTCAAGAAAGTGGCCAATTCAATAATTTCATATAAGAAAGAAGTATAACTTAATCAAAGGAGAGAGAGAATGGAACTAGCTTTATGAACAATTTAATTGAACATTCATAAATGTTGAATGTAAATTGAATGTTATTAAAATGTATCACACACCTTTGTACAGTCATATTTCTAAGCTTATTAAATACAGCACATTAATTGTATATTTTTGATATATAATTCTAACTAAGTAATAATAATAATAGTAGTAGTAGTAGTAAAGTTGGAAGGGACCTTGGAGGTCATCTAGTCCAACCCCCTGCTCAGGCAGGAAACCCTACACCATTTCGGACAAATGGCTGTCCAGTCTCTTCTTAAAAACTTCCAGTGTTGGAGCATTTACTGCTTCTGGAGGCAGGCTGTTCCACTGATTAATTGTTCTCACTGTCAGGAAGTTTCTCCTTAGTTCTAGGTTGCTTCTCTCCTTGATTAGTTTCCACCCGTTGCTTCTTGTCCTGCCTTCAGGTGCTTTGGAAAATAGCTTAATTCCCTCTTCTTTATGGCAGCCCCTGAGATATTGGAATACTGCTATCATGTCCCCCCTTGTCCTTCTCTTCGTTAAACTAGACATACCCAATTCTAGCAACCGTTCCTTATATGTTTTAGCCTCCAGTCCCCTAATCATCTTTGTTGCTCTTCTCTGTACTCTTTCTAGAGTCTCAACATCTTTTTTACATCGTGGTGACCAAAACTGGATGCAGTATTCCAAGTGTGGCCTTACCAAGGCATTGAAGAGTGGTATTAATACTTCACGTGATCTTGATTCTATCCCTCTGTTAATGCAGCCTAGCACTGTGTTGGCCTTTTTGGCAGCTGCAGCTGTGTATGGTATGGTATGTAGCTGCATCATGTGTATGGCATGTAGTGCACATACTGGTGGAAAAATCTGGAAATTACTCATTGAACATTTCTAACCATAGATATAAAAAGACAATCTCAAAAATATCACACTATAGACCAGTAAGTCTCCATATACAATAATTTTAGAATCAAGGCAAAAGACACCCAAAACACATTAATCCAGAACAAATCAGTTCAGATTTCTCACTCAAAAGCACAAATCCCAGACTCAACTTATTATAATATGGGCCATTATTTGCAAATCCTAGCTTTCTTGAGACATCTATACTGCTGGGAAAGGTGGAAGGACAGAGAAAAAGAGGGCACCAACAACAAGGTGGGCAGACTTCAATAAAGCAGTGATGGAAATCCTAAAGGACCAGATAGAGAACAGACCATACAGATCTCTCTGTGATCATTGACAGTTGATAATGACTTGATAATATCATTATAATTATTATAATTAACATCATAACTTCATTATCAGAGAGGTGTTGCAAATTTTTATTTCTCAAGTTTCTGTGTCTTAGATACTTTAAAGCCTATTATCTGCAATTTGGTAGAGAGGAGCAGTACTCTCTACCAATAGCAATAGTCCTCACCCTTACAACCACAATTGAGTCCAACATTTCTGTTGCTAAGTGAGACAGTTCTTAAATGAGTTTTGCCCCAGTTTGCGAACTTTCTTATCACAGTTGTTAAGTAAATCATTGCAGTTGTTAAGTTAGAAACATGTTTGTTAAGTGAATCTGGTTTCCCCATTGACATTGCTTGTCAGAAGGTTGAAAAAGATGATCACATGATCCCAGGATATGGTAATTGTCATAAATATGCCAAGCATCCGAATTTTGATCATGTGACCATGGAGATCCTGCAACAGTTGTAAGTGCCGTTGTAACTTCGAACCAATCATTAAAAGTTGAGGACCGGTGCTTTTTTTCTAAAAAAAAAAAAAAAAAAAAGTGCCGGAACTCACACACGTCATACAACCCGCCTTACCTACCCTACAAGGTTCCATCCAAAAAAGGTGCCGGAACTCTATTCTGGGCGTTCTATGAGAAAAAAAGCCCTGTAGAGGACTGTTTGTATTAGTCTCTTGCAGCAAAAAAAAAAAAAAAAAATGGCACTTGAAAGCTAAGCTAATTTATTTTTATCTGAAATTTCATGTTATGGCAAGATTACTTTTAAGTTATGGTACAAACAACAGAACAGAAGGCTGAATGAAGAATTAATAGGGTTATTAAACTATAGAGTCCTAGTGTATTAAGCTATTATGTACAAGTTATATACTTATCTGTGCCTAATTATATAAATGACAAGTGACAATGCTGTATCAATAAGTGACAGGATTTAACAATGTTACAAATTTCTTTTTTATCCTGGGCTCTTAACTGCCCCCTTTTCCTACTAATAAAGGCGGTTCTTTAGAAAACCTTTCCCTTTAAGGACTGGCAAATCTGTTCCTGTTAGCCAGGGCTTAGTGTACCTCAACTTATACCTAGCCCTATATTTTCCTTCACTTTCCAGATTCCACATTTCTGTAGGTCCTGCTGAAAAATTGAACTAGCTTGGTAATTGCTTCTTTGTCTTTCAATCTTTATTGGTATGTGGAAGAAGGGGAAGCAATTACATGTTGCTGGCTAGCTGTGTTTGGCATGCAGAATACAGAATAATAGTTGGAAGAAACCTTGGAGGTCTTCAACCCACTGTTCAAGCAGAAGATTCTATTCAGTTAAAGCTGATGAAGCTTCTGGGATCAGAAGGAAAATGTTTTCAACACGAAAACAAGAAAACCAGTTGTTTTTTTCAAAAAGAACCTTTGGCACAACCATTACCTGGATGATTGAGAATCTCCATAGACTTTGACACCCTGAAACATTCCAGACAAATGGCTAGCCAATCTCTCCGTAGCAGTGTTTCCCAAACTTGACAATTTTAAGGCATGTGGACTTCAACTCCCAGAATTCCACAGCCAGCAATGCTGGCTGTGGAATTCTGGGAGTTGAAGTCCACATGCCTTAAAATTGTCAAGTTTGGGAAACACTGCTCCATAGAAACCTCCATGCTTATGAAACATTGAGGCTTTGCTACTCTATGCTCAGCTGTGTTAACTTCAGCATCTTGTTGCTCACTCCATCACACGGTTGATGTTCAGTTTACCTCTTCCATGCACAACTGGCTTCTCTTCTAGCTTTTCCACTCAATTTTATTTCTCTCTTTCAACCACCATCTCAGTTTTCTTAAATCTACTAAATTCATAACTTTTGACCTGTGATGAACTGACTTTTGAGCTATTCAGAGGGATTATCCTCTTTCATCTATGGAACAGAACTCCAGGCAGACATAACTTGCATACAAAATAGTATCTTCAGGCAAGAGAAGAACAGTTTGTTTTTTCAAATGAACTGCAGAGATTCCAGATAAACAGATTCACAAACACATAAAGGTGTTGCTTTATGCATTTGTTGACAGAATCTGAACAGATTCTGACTATAAAAAGAGCTTTGTAGCCTGGTTGAAAAATCCAAAGAAAATATTTAATCTTTTGAAAGAGGGGTGAGAGAGAAAGCTCGGTAGACACTTAAGAAATTATGAAATATTTAAAATCTGAGAAAAAGAGAACAGGAAAAAATTAGCTGCAGTTAGTCCTTGGCGTACAACCACGACTGGGACCAGAATTTTCATTGCTATGCAAGACGGATGCTAAGTGAATTGAATAGAACAGAACAGAATAGAATAGAGCTGGAAGGGACCTTGGAGGTCTTCTAGTCCAGCCCCTTGCTCAAGCAATAGAACCTATACCATTTCAGACAAGTGACTGTCTAGTCTCTTCTTAAAAACCTCCAGTGATGGAGCGCCCACGATTTCTGAAGGAAAGCTGTTCCACTGGTTAATTGTCCTCACTGTCAGGAAGTTTCTCCTTAATTCTATGTTGCTTATCTCTTTGATCAGTTTCCAACCATTGTTTCTTGTTCTGCCCTCTGGTGCTTTGGTAAATAACATGAAGTCCTCTTCTTTGTGGCAGCCCCTAAATACTGGAACACTGCTATCATGTCTTCCCTATTTCTTCTTTTCTTTAGACTAGCCAAACCCAAGTCCTGCAGCTGTTCTTCATATCTTCTGTTAGAACTGAATGGGGTACACAGTCACATATGATATCCCTATCTTCACCCATTGAGAAGCAAGTACTAAAAACAAATAATGTGCTCGAGAAAAGGTAATATTTTCAAAGTGAACTGTCAAATTAAGTTTGCCCCAACTTTTTTGTTGCTTGGATTGACGAAGACCTGTGGTATTGGACAATAATAAATTGAATGTTCTTTTTAAATTGGTTTTCCCTTGTCCAGAAAAGGAACAGATGCCTACAAATAAGTTAGTCTATCAGGTAGTTATGATTTAGCAACTCTATATGTTTAAATATATAGTTCCATTGTACAGTATGCAATTAGCATATTTTTCTAAATTTAGAACTGATATCTCCAGGGGTTCCTTATGGCTTCTGTAAAATCAGCAGAATTCAAGCAAAACTATTCAGTTACTTATGGTTACTGCTGAGACACATTCATTTGTCCAAATATGTTTGACCATGGTGACAGGATTATATATTGTTATAATGTATAGTTACATGTTGACATCAATGGTTATGGTTGTCTTTATTATTCTGTTGATAACTGCATTTTGTATCAGTGCTGTGTTCCTCTTGTAATTATAAAGATTGAAACATAAATTCAACTCAAGAATCACAAAAATGCCACATTAAGTAATTTCTAGAAATGTTAACAGCAAAAAAGAATTTTAAGAGTTGCTATGATCTGCCTCAAATACTCTGTACTGCCCTTGCAATAATTGTTACATGTTTGCTTATGCTTTCTTTCTGATTTTAAATGTTAAGATTGTATTTTGAAGGAAAATATTCTATATTCAGACTACTTTACATGCAGTTTGTAAAAAAAAATCCTTGCTCACCTCTCTCAATTTGTTTTTATGTTCTTCAACTGATGTTCTGAAGAAAAAACTTTAAAAGGAATCAAATTATTGGCATATTTAGAAAATATAAAAGTAATCATGCTAAACTATGAATAGAAAAAAGTCATGGGATAGAATGTAGCAAGGGCATAAAAGAAGAAAACAGAAAATTGTACATCAATTATCTATTTTAGCCATATTTGCTAAAATGCTTAATGACTTTTTTAAAGGAGCATTTTTTAAATCTTCATGCTGCTGTATTATTATTATTATTATTTTAATTATTTGCATCACTGAAAAAAACTTAATGAATCATGTTATACATCAAGACCCTCTTCTCACTTCATTTTTCAACAATGATAGACAAGAAGTTGTTTTTAATCTGAATAAGTGGGTTGATCTGTTTTTGGAATTTGTGCAGAATTCAGCTGAAGAAAGTAAAAATAATATCCAAGATAATTTTTTAAGGGAAAAAAAGAAATAAGTCTATCAGGCTCTGAAAATAAAGTTAACTGTAATCAGGTATCATAGAAATCCATAAGAACAAAATTCCATTGTTTTAGTGTTTACAGCTTAAACTGTTGCTAGTTTACCTATGAGATCTTTGATTTTTCTGCCATGTTTAGATTAATGCAATTTTCTAATTGCTCTTATTACTGTAGTTGTAAAGTCACTTAATCACAATGCTGCAACAGTTAAATGAAGGAATTATTATGTTCTTGGTAGAGGTTTGGTTTCTGTCCCATGAATTGATTTTGTCTTGCAACTTTTTATACATAGGAGCCATATCAGAACATCAGACGCATTGTTTAAATTTGGAAACTAATTAAGATCAGGCCTTTTTACTATTTGGATGGGAGATGATTTGGAAGAATGTGACCACATATTGGACTGCGAAGTTGAAAAACATTGCAAGAGAAAAACTTCAATATCATTCATGAAAAAAATAACAGGGATGGAGTCACCAGGAGTTTAGATTGATTAAGTAGAGGTTTAGATACTTTACTCATCTTTTTAACAAGTGTAAAAGAGCGCTGAGCTCAAGGTAATTCTTCTTTATATTGATATTTCTTCACCCAAATTTTCTTTTCAGATTCCGATTAGAATAAATGAAAAATAATTTTCATTCAGCAATATGGCCTTCCATGGACAAAAGAATTACAATGAATATCCATGGATTAAAGAATCTTAATATAAATGTCATTTTGAATGCCATTTAAATGTAGCAGAATGGGATTTAGTTAAGTCTGGCCCATAGGACTGAGAAATCCACTGAGAAATTTATTTGCATAAGCTCTTTTTTATTTCAGTCAAGCAGACATGGGATTTTTAAATGGTTTCTTTGCCATACTATAATGTAGTTATATTTATTGCTGTTTATAAGTATGGGGAGGAGCTGTGCTTACCCATTCTTTCTTTGGCCCTAAAATATTGTGGTTGGCTTTGCCAAGATGAATAAATTTTATATAGTTAAAACAGAATGTAAATAGATACATTGATTCGTGTAGTATTTTGGACTGAGTTCAGGATTTGCATTTCTTAAATTACTATTTGATGGTTCTTTCAAAAGCCAACACACCAACATTCCTCATGACATAACTTCTTTTGAAATCCATAAATGATAATATCTGCCTTATCTTGTAATGACTCTTATTACTTTATGTGTGAATAAAATAACATGCAGCTAAAACTTTTTCGTATTTAGCTTGTTCTACATCTTCACCTTTCTACTCTTTTTGTGCACTTTTTTCTATAGTTCAGTTTCTTTTTCAAAAAGAGTCATAAATCTTATGCAGCTAAAGACATTTAAAAACAGACAAGTATGATAATATTCCTTATATTTCTAAAATACTTTTATCAATTGTAGGAAAATGTATTAGACTTTAATATCACTTTGTACTTGTTTCCTAAGGGCTTACAAGATTTACATCCCTGAAATGTTCAGTTAGGATGGACAAATAAGATATTCCCTGTTCTCATATTTTAAAACCTTTAATTTCTGCAAAGGTGTCTCACAATTAAACTGAACCATGCCCGAATTTAGATGTCATAGCATCATTTGCCCTATTTGACAAATTATGTTAGTTTAGTGCTCTCAGACCATTAGGAAAATCCACAGGGAGCTGACTGTAAAACCCAAGTGGTTGACTTTATATTCCTTATCCTTGAGGCATATAAAGATTCTTTCATTCCATACAATAGTTAAAGAAGAGTACGGGCAGCAAGGGAAATAATGTTTTTTTCAAGCATTGGTCTATCCTGGCACTCTGACAAATAGGCCATTATCAGGCAGATAGACACACACACACACACACACACACACACACACACACACACACACACACGCAACATTTCATTCAACAAGCCAAAAAGAGAACGAAAGACCAAAACACCTACTCATCAATCAACACCCAAATGAGCAGAGATTAGCACCAAGATTAATATTAGACTAACAATCAAGAAGCAAACAATACTCCAGTCAAGGAACTGCCAAACAAGCTAACAGTAAACAGAACAAGTAAAGAAATTACCAAGACCATTCCTATCAACATTGGCAAGGTATGCCATTAGAATATAAACTGAGAGCAAACCCCAATCCCTACTAGCACTGATTACGTTACTTAGTTTGGTAAAAAAAACTTCTACAATGAGACGACCAAGGTCAGAGACCCCTCATTTGTCCATTCTGTTAGTATTCAACTGTAATTTACTTAATGGCTATAGACAAACAGATATCATGGGTTTTTCAGTATATTTTGTCCTTAAAACTATTTGCCAAGAATGGAGTACTTTTTGTGCTAAAAATGCTGGCCTAGGACTATAATAAAGATTTGATTTGACTTGATTTATGTTGAAAAAGTGTTTTGGAAAATCATTTGGCCTCCCTTGCAGCACTAACTCAACATCAGCATTCATGCATGCATTTAAATTTAGAATTTTAAATACAGGGAACCATATGCTTCATGATTCTTAGCAGACAATACATTTTACAAAATTTTGCTTTAGTTCATGTTGACTTCATTAATTCAGAAAAAATAACCAATCACATTCCTTTCATTTGAAAATATTCCATTATAGTTTAAGTTGCCTGAATTATTTATCATCACTTCATGTATACTGTAACTATAAACCCTTTGTTGTGATTTATTTCCTCCAGGTACATCATGTGCTTTTCCATAAAATCTCTTCCTACATTTCTTATTAGCAAATATCTGTGATTTTACACACCCCATTCTTGTGTTTAAATAAACAGATGTATCTTATTTTCATCACTCTTTTGTTATTCAGCATTTGAATTCTTGTTAAAAGAAACCATTGATCATTCCTCTGGAAGCATGGTAAATAAATGCATTTCTCAAATCAGTTCTGGATTTTCTGTTTATAAATCATAGGTATCAATAGCTGAACAATACTGTACATTAAAATCTACTTCATGCATTCCAATGAATAAATGTGTGCTACTTCAGCATAATAACTTGATTTATTAAAAAAAATAAGAAAATTAGAGTTGTAAAGAAATACTATTTTTTACATTGACCAACACAGTATTTGTTTTCCTATGGAACACATTTTTTGTGAATGGGGAACTTGTTTTCTTCCTCCCAAAGATTGACTTATTTTTTTGAGAAAAAAATAATTGGACTAGTTCACCCCTAGATGTGAACTGGGTGCATTAAAACAAACCTTTTGTTTTGTCTTTTCTCTTCATAGAACTTTATCAAAATCTTAGGAAACCCTAGATTTCCATGGAAAACATATTGGAAAACTCTGCTCTAAAGCATCATATTACTTCTGAATGTGAAGTGCTGCACAACACTACTATTTATATCAGTGATTCTCAACCTTTTTAATGCCACGACCCCCAACCGGTCGTAAGTCGAGGACTACTCAACCGGTCGTAAGTCGAGGACTACTCAACTGGTGCAGCACCGTTTGCAGAATGGGACTTTTGGCGGACTCAGCAGGACAGAGACAGCCTGGACAATTCCTATTGGCTTTTGAAAGCCAATAGAATTAGACTCTATTCAAGAGAGTCTATTCTATTGGCTTTCAAAAGCCAATAGAATAAAAGGGAGTAGCACAGCTAAGGAAAAGGGGGAAAAAATGGCGGACTGCGTTGTTTGGCAATCCCCGTGAAATGGTCATTTGACCCCAAATGGGGTCCCGACCCACAGGTTGAGAACCACTGATTTATATGATCATATTCTTGGGGTAGAATCCTGAAAATACTACCATATGCAGGCAGGATAATTACTGTAACTTCTCTCTCTATATATAATCTTACCAGGATCCTACTTCTTGCAATTCCTTCCTCATCATGCTGAAATTTTCAGATTCGAACTTCAATTATCTAGTTAAGCCATTCTCATTTATTATTTCTATAGCTAGGACAGCAAAAAGAACCATTCATCTCTAAAGAAAATTGAATTTTATGTATAAGTTATTTTTCCATTTGCTGTATCTGCATGTAAACATGTTGAAATTAGACCATAAGCCTCTTATTTAAAGGGGCATTTAATCTGAACAACAAATCTGTATGAACTAAAATATCTACTATGGAACAAAATAGTTTGTTTCTTTCTCACAGTTCAGCCCTTTCATACCAGCAGGAAGAAAAGCAAATAAATAAATAACCCAGCAGTTTAAAAAAAAAGTTATTTTCCTTCACACTAAATTAGCCACATGAGTTGGCAGTTGAATAGGCAAATGAAATGTATTATTACAGTTTTTAAATCTCCAGAAACAATCATTTCCACTTTATTCTGTATTGTTAAACCCTGCCTCAACTAATGTGTTTAGTTTGGGGCACCATATTTTACTCAGATAGGATTGTGACTAGAGAAAAAGTGGAAGAAGAAGGAAGTAACAGAAAACTTCCTATTCCTAAACCAGTTACCGTGTTTTCCCCAAAACAAGACCGGATCTTATATTAATTTTTGCTCCAAAAGGCACATTAGGGCTAATTTTCCAGTTAGGTCTTATTTTGGGGAAAATACGGTACTAAATGCTGACGATCTTAACAGGGGCTTATTTTTGGGGTGAGGTTTATATTACGAACGTTCTGAAAAATCATGGTAGGGCTTATTTTTCAGTTGGGTCTTATTTTGGGGAAAACACGGTAGGGGTAGTGGTTAAGGTGTCAGACCAGGGTGAACCTGGTTCAAGTCCATTTTTAGCCATGAAAAAATCACCAATCTTTCTTATCACCCTATTTCATAAAAAATAAATTGAAGTGAAGCCCCCAAATAAGCTGTCTTGAGCCTTCAAGTAAATAAATAATGTAGCCTTCCCATATACATTTGGTTGGACATATTTTGAAGTAAGATGCCTGGCTAGAGTTGTCTTTATTGTTGCACTAATGTACAAAGTTACTAGTAGTTTTAATAGTTTGGTAGTTAACTGAACAAAGAAGCTATCTCTTAATGATTGGGCAATAACTCATTGCTGTTGCTGAGTGTGCTTTATTTGTTAGGATAAAAGGCTGTCATGTGTGATTAATAGGAGTGATAGAGTTTACATTTCAAAGTAACATTTCATAAAGGAATATGAATGTCATATGTTTGGTAGGACCAAACAGATAGAAAGGGGCGTTGTCTTACCTGAACGCCTTTTCTCAGCATGATGATGGAGAATCCACGGATGGGTTGTCTTAATCTATCTGCTCCAATTGGACTAAGTCTGAAATTGGTAACGCCCCCTCTGTGCCAAGTGCACCCCAGTTTTAGACTAAGGCGATACCAGACTTTAGTCCGACGCGTCTGAACAAATGGGAACCAGGCCAACTGACCTAATGGGAGGGAGTGGATTCTCCATCATCATGCTGAGAAAAGGCGTTCAGGTAAGACAACGCCCCTTTCTCCAGCATGATTGGATGGAGAACCCACGGATGGGACATACCAAAGCCCTGTGTCCCTAGGGTGGGAAATTAGATTGGGCCTGGGTCCCATCCAATGTTAATGCGTGTTCCAGTACCTTGCGGCCGAATGAAGCCGTAGAAGATGCGTATACATCCATCTTGTAGTGACGGACAAAGGAGGAGGGCGATGCCCATGTTGCTGCCCTACAAACCTCCTCTATGGACGCCTGGGTAGACCAGGCTGCTGTAGTGGCTGCGCCCCTGGTGGAATGGGCCGTGATATGGCTGGGAGCTTGAAGTGACTGAGTTTGGTATGCCAGAGAAATACAAGCTCTAATCCACCTGCCTATAGTGGGTGAGGAAACCTTTTGTCCTAACGACGGTGAAATGACACAAACAGAGCCTCAGTCTTGCGGAAAGATGAGGTTCTCTGTATATAGCAATATAAGGCCCTGCGAACATCCAATCTGTTCCACTGAGCCTCTGTGTTATTAGATGGGTTGGACAGAAGTCCGGCAACACTATGTCCTGGGACCTATGATATAAGGAGTTGACCTTGGGCACAAAGGAGGGATCTAACCTGAGAGTAACCCTGTCCTTATGGAAAATACACAGGTCCTTTCTTACTGACAGGGCAGCCAGCTCAGAGATCCTTCTAGCTGAAGTTATAGCAACCAGAAATGCCACCTTCATTGATAATTGTCTGAGCAAACAAGTGTCAATAGGCTCAAAGGGTGGTGAGACGAGAGCCTGTAGAACCTGATGAAGGTCCCAGGAGGGATATCTATGTACCGTTGGTGGTCTGGCATTGTTAGCTCCCTTTAGGAAGGAGCGTATCATAGGGTGTTGTGTTAAGGGCTCCTTGCCATAGGAAATAACCGTGGCAAGTGCTGCTACCTGTCTACGGATGGTACTTGTGGAAAGACCTTTGTCCAGACCATCCATCAGGAACTCCAGGATAACTGGCACTGTAGCCTGTAAGGGTTCAATATTGTGCGCTAAACACCAATTACAGAAGCTTTTCCACGTGGCATCATATATTCTATTCGTCGAGGGTCGCCTGGATTGCTGGATCATGGCTATGACCCTTGACGAATATGAGTCTAGGCCTAAGGCCTGCCTCTCAAGTGCCAGACGGTTAACTGGAGCCATTGAGGGTCTGGATGATGTAACTCTCCCTGAATGAGGGAGATCCGATTGGCTGGAATCCTCCATGGAGTGGATGCGGAGAGCTCCATCAGGTCGGCGAACCAAGGTCGTCTCGGCCAATGTGGGGCGACCAGGAGAACCTCTGCTTGTTCGCGAAGGATCTTCCTGATCGTGGCCGGTAGGAGAGGTAGTGGAGGAAAGGCATAGAGCAGTTCCCTGGGCCAGGGACTGCGGAGTGCATCTGTTCCTTCCGCTGATGGGGACGGGAACCTGGAAAGGAATCTGGGAAGCTGTGAGTTGGCTGGGGAGGCAAACAGATCTAGGGTTGGGGAACCAAACCTGTCCACGATCTCTCTGAAGATCTCCGGATTCAGCTGCCATTCGGAATGGTCCACGGTGGCTCTGCTCAGTGAGTCCGCCTGCTGGTTGGCCACTCCGGATATGTGCTCCGCCCTGATGGAGGCAAGATTCAGTTCCGCCCAAGACCCCAGCAATCTGGCCTCCTGCATGAGAGGCTTGGACCTCGTTCCCCCCTGTCTGTTGATATGGGCCTTGGCTGTGATGTTGTCGGTTAAGACCAGGACGTGCTGGCCCTGTACTAAGCTGCTGAATCTCTCTAGGGCCATGTGTATGGCTCTTAGTTCCAGCCAGTTTATATTGTTCTTTAGATCCTGCCTGGACCATTGCCCTTGGGCCCAGTGTGTGTGGAGGTGTGCCCCCCACCCAAATAGGCTTGCGTCTGTGGTGATGGTGATCCTGTCTGGTTCTTTGAATTCTGCTCCCCTTGACAGTGCCGGAGAGTCCCACCAATGAAGGGAGTTCAACACCGTCTGTGGAACTCAGACCTTCTGGTGGGATGTGCTGGTATGAAGTCTCTGAAATGGAAGGAGAAGCCACTGTAATTCCCTGGCATGGAGATGTGCCCATGGCACAATTTGCACGCAGGACACCATCTTCCCTAGTAGCTGTGAAAGGGATGCCAATGTGACTACTCTGTCCCTTCGGATCCGACGTACAAGAGTCTGGATAGAGTTCCGTCGGTCCTGAGATAGGTAGACCGTGCAGTTGTCTGTGTCTATAACTGCGCCCAAATGGAGGAGCCGAGTTGATGGTACAGTCTGACTTTTCTGGAAATTAACGGAAAACCCGTGCTTCTGCAAAACTTTGATGGCTAGGGCGAGATCTGCTTGGGCCCTCTGCCATGATGATGACTGAATTAGAATGTCATCTAAATAACATTGAATTCTGATGGGAATTAGTCTAAGGTGGGCTGCAATCACTGCCAGTACCTTTGTAAATACTCTCGGTGCAGATGAGAGGCCAAATGGAAGGGCTCTGTACTGGTAATGGCGTCGGGCATAACTAAATCTGAGGAATTTGCGGTGTCCAGGAAAAATGGGAATGTGCAAATATGCCTCAGTCAGGTCTATGGAGGTAAGAAAGTCACCTTGCCTGACGCTAGCCAGGATTGATTGAAGTGATTGCATCTTAAATTTCTTATACCTCAGGTAGAGGTTTAGACCTTTTAAGTTCAAGATCGCCCTCCAGCCCCCTGAAGCCTTGGAAATGACGAAGAGGTTTGAGTAAAACCCTCGCCCTTCTTGTTCTTGTGGAACTGATTCAATTGCTTGTATTTGCAATAAATGAGCTATTGCTTCTGACATAAGTTCAGCTTTGGCCCTGTTCGTTGAAATAGGACAAGAGCGGAACCTGTCAGGTGGATGGGAACAAAACTCTAATCTCAGGCCTTGGGAGACGGTGTCTAACACCCATGCATCCGTAGTAGTGGCCGCCCAAATGCTGGAATAGAGGGCCAGCCGGCCTCCTATGGGAGGTGAGGCTGCAGGCTCACTTGCCTCGCTTGAAGGAACGGCTCCCTGTGCCTCGAAAGGACCGCTTAGTCTGGAACTGTGATCTGCCTCTGTATGCTGAACGATCTTGTTGTCGTTCCTGCCTCTGAAAGGAGGGGCGAGAAGCCTGGGCCCAGTCCCAGGATGGCGCTGGCCGAAAGGGCTGCCTTCTGTAGTTACTCTGCAACAAGTTCTCCCAGCGCCTATCTCCCCTCCTTGATGTATTGACCAAGATCGTGCGTTTATCCTTACCTTCGGTTAGGTATGGCTCTAGCGCCTTACCAAAGAGTTGTCCACCTGTGTAAGGCTTGGAGGCCAGACGCCACTTGGCCTTGGTGTCTGCTCGCCAGTTTCTGAGCCAGAGGAGCCTTCGTGCTGAAATGTCTGCCGCGATGGTCCGGGCAGTGTATCTGGCCGTGTGTAAGGAGGCATCGGCCAGATACTGGGACGTGGCCACCAACTTACCCAGATTCTGGTGGGCTCTGAGCTGGTCCGGAGGGATCATGTCCTGGAGCTCCCGTAACCACAGGACCGAAGCCCTGGCAAAGAAGGCCATGGAGGTTGCCTCCCTCGTTGCCCAGGCTGACGCTTGGTGGGCTCTGCGTAGGGCAGACTCGATCTTCTTGTCCTCTGCTCTTAGTGCCTCATTTATGTCCCCAGGAATATTGGACTTGGGAAACAATGAGTTCAAGGGCTCATCAATTTCGGGTATCTCCAAAAGGGAGGTCAGGGAAGGAGCGACATTGAACAATTGTCTTTCTACTGCACCAGGGTTCAAGGGGGATCCTAGGTTCTCCCATTGTTTCTGGACCATCTTTAGAAAAAGGGGAGGGCAGGGAATATGATTCTGTGAGACAGAGGGTTCAGTGTATATGGCATGGGGACCTTGGGATGTTGGTGGGGTCTCCTGTTGTTGGGTGAGGTTTGCAGTAGTACGGGCTTTGAGTAGCAGGGAATTAAAGAAGGAATGGTCAAAGAGACCAACAGGAGGGGTGGGCTCGGATGGGGCGATGCCCTCATCATCAGACAAGATCAGGTCAGGTTGTTCAGCTCCTGTAGATTCCAGGTCCGATGTGGGGTCATCCATCCAGTCCGGAGATTGTGAGTGATGTGTGGTCTGGGGGGGTGGCTGTGGAGTGTTGGAGGCCATAAACTGAGCCACAGCCTGGGCTATAATGGACTGGAGCAAGTTCGGGTTCAGGGCTTGGTTCTCAGGGAGGCGAAGCCCTGCTGCAGTGGGTGTAAATGTGGCCTGGGGCCCTGAGGTGTCCTGACCAGTCATACCCCTTCCTGAGGCCACAGCTATGCTCGAATCTGACTCGGTAATTCCTCTGGGGGGAGACCAAGCCCCTGGGGCTGAGGCACTATGTGAAGAAAGGGGCTCAAAAATAGACCTCCCCCTCGTGCCTGCCAGATCTGGGGATACCGTTCTCGGTCCTTGGCCCCCTTCCTCCCTCTGTGGCTCCCTGCTTAGTCGGGCTCGCTTGGTGGTGCTCTTTCCACTTGCCTCTGATTGACGACTTCTCTTGGCCGGCTCGCTGCCTCTCTCTGCCATGACGGTTGCTCTGGTCTCAACCTTGGCAAAACGCCCCCTCAGCGCTGTAGTTCACCAAGGGAGTCTACAGAGATAATTCAGCCCTAGAGGGGAAGGGCGGGGAACTGATGTGGGCACCCCAATCACTTAGGATCGATCAGGCCCTCCCCGGTCGAAGCTGCTCTCTTGAAGAGTTGGCCACCGATGATCTAATGCTGCCTTCAGAAGAAGGTTCCAGGCAGCCTGGACTCCGGCCACACCCAAAAGGCCTCCGGTGGCTTTAGCCACGCACAAAATGGCCGCCGATGACTTCAGTAACAAACAAAATGGCCGCCGAGGCTTCAGCCCCACTCAAAATGGCCACCGAGGGCTTCAGCCACAAACAAAATGGCCGCCGAGGCTTCAGCCCCACTCAAAATGGCCACCAGTGACTTTCGCCACTCCCAAAATGGCCGCCACTGGCCTCAACCACCTACAAAATGGCCGTCGGGGCTGAGCCACACCCAAAATGGCCGCCGGAGGCAATTCAAAATGGCGGCCGCCAATTTGGCGCATTAAAAAAGCCCAGAAAAAACGGCCGTTGGAAGGAGGCCTTGAGGCTCCGAGTCTAAGCTGCGAAGAGCCCTCGTTCGGATGAATCGCCTGGGCTCCTAAGCAGCTGGTGGCATGCGATTAGGCCGGCTGGGAAAGATGTCGTCCAAGGCCTGACGGGCCCTCCCGGCTCCGAAAATTGGGCCGCGCCCAATTTCTCACCTGATCCTGTCGGCTGGGACCGAGGGACCTGGGAAGGCTCCCTGCCGGCCTGACGAGGCTCGACGTCGTTGCGGAGCCCTCAATGCGATCAGCAGCTTGCTTTGTTGAGGTGCCGGTCGTCGGAGTATGCCAGATGCCTCCGACGATCAGCTGGCAGTCGGAGGATCGTCAGAGCAGCTCCGGATGAAAGCGAGTGAAATCGAAGGTTTGAACTGCTGTCCCTAACTGAGGGAAACAAACAGGGGGAAAGCTTCCCTCCCCCCAGGGGGAGAGGGTTGTGAGTCTGTCAGCCTAAATAGGCTTCAGACTGGTCTAATTGATCCTTTTTCCTAGAGAATAATCGATTCTGAATCAATAATAAATAACAATTAATAATAATAATAATAGCCTGAGCTAAGTAATTAAATGGAATTTAACAGTCTTCTGCTCCAGGAGCGAAGACAAAACGCGTCTTAGAGCAAATAGGACTAAGTCTAAAACTGAGGTGCACTTGGCACAGAGGGGGCGTTACCAATTTCAGACTTAGTCCAATTGGAGCAGATAGATTAAGACAACCCATCCGTGGGTTCTCCATCCAATCATGCTGGAGAAAGAGAATTTTGCAATATGAGCTTTGTACAATTTACTATGTTCTGTTCTTTATGTGCTGTACCATAGATCAGAGCTTTTCAACCTTTTCACCCATTGTACCACTTTTAAGATATGGCAACATCCGAGTACCACCAGTCACCTAGCAAGGTGTCAAAAACATGATGACCCCCCAAAAAAGTGATAAAGTGATAAAGTACAGGTAGTCCTTGACTTACAACAATTCGTTTAGTGACTGTTTGAAGTTACAATGGCACTGAAAAAAGTGCCCCTCAAGCCACAGCTGAGCAAGACACCTGCCTGCCCGCCCGGTGGCGCTCTTCCTCCTGTCCGAGGTTTTCATTGTGAGCATTTCTGTTGAGGATTGGCAGTTGGGGTGGGTGTTTGGTTTTTATTCCCCCCATCTGCTGGGTGGTTGCAGCAGGTTTTGGTCACTTCACATGACCCTGGGACACTGTGACCATCATAAATATGAATCAGTTGCCAAGCATCTGAATGTAAATCACGTGACCCTGGAGATGCTGCAACATTCCAGCTGATCGGCGCTTCTTCTGGGCTCAGCAGAAGTGCCAGGATCAGTGCTGCTTTCCAGTTGATTGGTGCTTCTTCAGGACTCAGCAAAAGCACAAGGATCAGTGCCGAGCTCCAGCTGGAGCCTGGCGTTGATCCTGGCGTTTCTGCTGAGCCCTGACAGCCCTGCAGCTCCAGCCATCTCTCGCTCAGGCTTGTGTGGTGCTGCCACCGGTTCAGCTCATTCCCCTCCCCCGCTACTTTTCTAGGATGGTCACGTACCACCTGCCAGGTGCCACAGGTGGTACCCATACCACTGGTTGAAAAGCCCTGCCATAGATGACTTGGAATGATCTTAATTTTCTTTGAATATGATTTCCTGTAATTAAGTCTAAATTAATTTTAAATTGAATTGTGGTAACACTTCTATTTCTTCTTCTCTATTTTAAAAATACCTTCCCAAGGGAAAGGCTTGCTACCCATTATTTAAAAAAGAAGGAAAACATTCTACTGGGGAAATTTTTTGAAAGATTAAAATCAAATCTTTTTTAAAAGATTGTCCTGGCAATTGTGCAGTTTTCTTGGCAATATTTTTAGAAGTGATTTGTCATTGCTTTTTTCTTGGGCTGAAAGAGGTTGATTGGTCCAAAGTCACCCAGATGTTTGTGCCAACATCAGGACTAGAACTCAGAGTTTTCTTGGCTTTGAATCTAGCATCTTTCATAAGTATATTACATGATTCTTAAGAAAGTATTGGTTTAATATTCTTATTCTTTTAAAAATTCAGATTCTTTATATATGTGAAGTTTGAAATCCTGCAATATTTTCAATGGACCATAATTTGTAACATTTACAAGTAGTCCACACTTACCAATGATAATTGGGACTGGAAATTCAGTTGTTAAGTAAGGTATGATATCATGTGACCAATTTGGAATAGCAGTTCCATCAGGCCAGTTGTTGTTAGGCAAATCCCATGTAATCACAATATCCCACAGTCACATTATCACCATTTGTGACCTCCTGCTGGCTTCGCCATTGACTTTTCTAGTTGGAAGCCAGCAGTGAAAGTTGCCAATGGTAATCATGTGATCACAGGGACACTGAGACATATGAAACTATGAGAACCCATCACAAGTACTTCTCATTCAATGCCATCATAACTTTTAATGGACACTGATTGAGTGGATATTACCCAAGGTAGGACTATCTGTTGTTATTGTTTTTAATTATAGCTTCTATTTCAAATGCAGCTTCTGAAAAATGGGGGGGGGGGGGGAATCTATATTTGCATGAAATGGTACTAAGGTTCTGGAAATTTCTGCTTCCTATTTCAGATTTCCTAGCATAGGTCACAACTTAACAAATTTTAAAAAAGTGGTTTTTTTCAATTTGGTGTCTGAATTTGAGACAGAATTTGTTAGCTGAAAGAAACCCAGGGTGATTGTTGGGCACATAAGGAAGCCACAAGTTGTGATCATTAACATTAAGAGCTGAGGTGGCGCAGCAGTTAGAGTGCAGTACTGCAGGCCACTTTAGCTGACTGTGTTCAGCAGGTCAGCGGTTCAAATCTCACCGGCTCAAGGTTGACTCAGCCTTCCATCCTTCCGAGGTAGGTAAAATGAGGACCCAGATTGTTGGGGGCAATGTAAATATATATATATATACATTGCTTACTGGTGTACACCGCTTAGAGAGTGCTTGCACTTAAAGCGGTATATAAGTCACATAAATAAATAAATAAATAAACAATGCCTGCATCCCACCCAATCTTGTAATCATAATGATTCAAACTACTTAATAGCAATAGCAATAGCACTTAGACTTATATACCACTTCACAGTGCTTTATAGCCCTCTCTAAATGATTTACAGAATCAACATATTGCCCCCAACAATCTGGGTCCTGATTTTACTGACGTCAGAAGGATGGAAGACTGAATCTTGATGCCAAATACTTGATACCTCCAGAACTTAGAACTGTTATAAATTAGTGTTTGGTTTAATTTTTGTTCTAGTTTGTAGCAGCTTGTCTATTTCTACATCTGATTGTTTCCAGTTTCATAGTAATTGAATCATGGGACATAAACAATCTGCAGGGAAAGACATTTTTCCTTGCAGTGAGTAGAGTGAAATAACTTCCTGTGATTAACCATGCAGTCAAAGAAAGGGAAACACTTGGATTCTAGACACAGACGTCTTTGTGTCTCTGCTCACACAAATTGAGAAATACAAATTCTTTTCTTGCCTTATGGGACTGGGGTTGCAGGTAATGGAGAGAAGCATTTTATATAGGAAAGGAAAGAAAAAGTACATTTAGACAGCTCCTTTTGGAAAATTGCAGCCTGAGGGTCTAATAAAGAGACTAATTCTATGAAGTCCAAATCAGTCTCAGACACATTAAATTGTGAAGTGTGAGAAGGACAGCATCAATTATGGCTGCTCTACTTAAATGTAAATGAGTACGGTGGATAATGTTTTAGATAATAATTTTTGTAATAGTACAATCAAAGGGTTTCATGTATCTCACACAGAGGAACAATTTAAAGTAAAATGCTTTCTGCTTCCTCAAGTAAAGAAGCAGAGATTTAAAGTGGGCTTTAATGCCTGTAATCATTATTTGGATGTTCTGACAAACTTTACTCCAACATTTAAAATAACTTTACATAATACACATTAAATGAGTTAATGTTGGATGGTCATGTTTAATAAGAAACTTATTCCAAAGAGAAGAAATCCATCCTATGCATATTGTTCATTCTTATAAAGATGTTTTCATGTGGTGAAGAAAATAAACAAGGGAAAATGTCTTGTCCTAAGATTAAAACAATATTCAGGAAGTTCCACCTTGGATGCATTTATTGTAGGGGTCCTCCACAACCAGGATGCGGCCTCTTGGCCAGAGGGCCACGGAAATGGCTGGCTGCTGTGTGCATGTGTGCACACACACTCCCCCGACTCGCGCTAGTGCTGGGCGGGTGTGTGTGGCCCATTTGCACATGCATGAACGGGGCTGCTAGCACCAGAGAGGTGTGTGTGGTACATTTGCCCATGCATGAATGGGGCCACTAGCACCGAGCGGTATGCACAGCCCATTTATGTATGCACAAACGGGGCCACTAGTGCTGCGGCAGCATGCGTGGCACAGTTTGCGTGCACACATGCATGCACACCAGTGTGGAAGCTGTTCTCCTTCCCTCCGTGCCACAAAACTGGAAAGGTTGGAGACCTCTGATTTATTGTATTCATCATTTTATTGCTTTCTTGAACTTGTTTCCTTTTCAATATTCTACTTTGACCAAAGTATCATAAACAGTCTATTTTCTCAATCTGTTCTTTAAACCTGGTGCAGTTTTGGTTGGGTTCCGCCCTGCAACTATGGTTTGCAAATCAGAGTTTGTGACTTAACATTTTATATGAACATGATCAACATTAGTTTATGCAATAAAACATACATGACTAAATGTCTGTGGAGATTCTCATTCATCCAGGTCACGGTTGTCTGAAAGGAGCTTTTTTTTCAAAAGGTAACTAGACTGTTTTTCTTAAGGAAAAAGAAAAAAGCTTCTTGGATGAGAAGCGAAACTTCTTCCTCAAGAAAAAAACCAGTCCAGTTGCTTTTTGAAAAAAGCACCTTAGAGAAACGTAACTAAAGTTTGCTTAACTCAATGCACAAACTTTGTCTCATGCAGAAGTTACTTAAATTAGCTGTAAGAAACTTAATACAAAGGAATGCATGTGGAAGGACAGATTGTGTTGCATGCTTTTCTGTCAGTTGTCTTAACCTCATATCTTGGCAATTCAACCTGGCAAAGGAGAGATTAAGCCAGAACATAGGAGTTGACTGCCACTCCATGAATCTTCATAATGGCAATGTCAAGAAAGCAGTGCATCTTTATTATACTAGCTGGCTGTTTTGCTTTGATTTTCTCCTAGAGATAAGGTTAATTAGCTTTGTTAGGGCAGTAGGAAAGGAATGACTTAAACTGTAACAGCTGGTATATTAGAGAGGCCACATTGCACAGCTGTTGTAGTAGAACCCCACCTAGATTTAACCTTTCCTCACCAGACAGCTAAAGGGGGTGTTATTTTCTTGATTTATATTTTAATGAAGTCATTTTGATTACAGGCTTTGAAATAAGAAAACAGCTTATCTTTTCTAGCAATTTGCATTTTTTTCTTTTCTTTTTAAAATAGAAATGGCCCACTAAGAGGAAAGAGAAACATTCATGTGTATTTTTGTGACATTTATGAACTATCTTTCTATAAAATAAGCAAGTGTCTTAAGCATAACTAGTAATCTGCCAGCCTCATGATATACTAATAGCTGAAAGCCATTAAAGGAATTAATGGTGCACAGGTGAGTCAGGAATATGTTTATTAAGTGAGGAACTATGCAAAACAAATTACCTCTTCAATCAAGGACAAATTTTATGAAATGAATGCAGAAGGGCTAATTTCTACAGGGAACCTGTATTATATACTAAACCAGGATCAAAATAATGTACTTAAAAAAATTAGAAGCCTTTAAACTAAATTGAAAATATATCAATATAAATTAATATAAGTTATTTTTTTCTGGTCTTATGTTGAATATATAAAATATGTTAAAATTAGCAACTCCATTTAATGTACCATATCAGTTATATTTATTCTAGCTTTTATATACGTCCCCCGATTTTCTTTGTTCTCCTCAAAACTATCTACAAATCTTGAATTCTCCCATGTTTCTATAAATTGTTAGTATGCTTTTTTTCTTACATAACTGTTAAATAATTCTTCTCTTGCTCAGAAATTGTAGGAAGCTAAGCAGGTATAACTAAAGTGTTAACAAAGTGGTATAGCTTACAAGTCTCTTGTCAGGTTAAAAGAAATGCAAGTTCAATTTTTTTTCCAAATCTGTGGGTAAGTTGGAAGGATAGAAGCAAGGATGTATGGCAGCTAAGCAGGTCGTGATTGACTTACAGTCACAATTGGGACCAGAATTTCTGTTGCTAGGTGATGCAATTGTTAAGTGAGTTGCCCCTGATTTTGCTACAGCTGTTAAGCAAATTACTGCAGTTGTTAAATAATCATGAAGTTGTTAAGCAAATTCAGATTCTCCCATTGACTCTACTTGTCAGATGCCAGCTGGGAAGGTTACAAATGGAGATCCCATGATGCAGGGACATAGTAACTGTGATAAATACATACCAGTTGCCAAGCGCCCAAATTTTGATCACATGACCATAAGGATGCTGCAACAGTTGTAAGTGCCAGGACTTTGTGAGTCACTTTTTTCAAAGCTGTTGTAATGTTGAATGGCTCTAAGTGAATGGTTGTAAATTAATGATTACTTGTACTAACCCTTTAGCATAAGAAGTTTGATTCAGTTAGCCAGTAATGCTGTTATATTTTCTCATCAGTTGTTGTACATACATTAACTGAACATGCAGTAACCATTTCAGAACTAAGCAATTACTTCTGCTGGAAGTGTCTGATATTCCGTAATTCCTTGTCTCATGAAAGTAATGACAATATTTCATTACATTACATGAACCAACTACAGCACTGTCCAACATTGAAATATCTCAACATGACACTTGAAAGGAGGCTCTCTTTTAAACAGCATTGCCTAAATCAGTGGTTCTCAACCTGTGGGTCGGGACCCCATTTGGGGTCGAACGACCATTTCAGGGGGTCGCCAAACAACGCAGTCCGCCATTTCCCCCCCCCCCTTTTCCTTAGCTGTGCTACTCCCTTTTATTCTATTGGCTTTTGAAAGCCAACAGAATAGACTCTCTTGAATAGAGTCTAATTCTATTGGCTTTCAAAAGCCAATAGGAATTGTCCAGGCTGTTTCTGCCCTGCTGAGCCCGCCAAAGGTCCCATTCTGCAAATGGTGCTGCACCAGTTGAGTAGTCCTCAACTTACGACCGGTTGAGTAGTCCTCGACTTACGACCGGTTGGGGGTCGCGGCATTAAAAAGGTTGAGAACCACTGGCCTAAATACTAAGGCTAAAGTTAGCTCAAGGAACAATATCATTAGGAAATTGATAAACTACACATGTGGAGCTCAACCATCTACATTGCACACATCAGCTTTAATGTTGAGTGTCTCTGCAGCAGCGTTTGCTGTTCCAGTGTGGGATACATGTACACATACAAAACAAGTTGATATTGCCGTCAGTGAATCAGCACACTTAATGACAGGATGTCTGAAGCCTACAGCAATTGAGAAGATATATCTTCTTCCTGGTCTTGTCCCACCTAAGATCAGGTGAGAGATAGCAGCAGACACTGAGAGAACTAAGCAAGAGAATGATCCTTGACTCTTCTGAATAGACATATGCCCCAAGCCCATTGATTTAGATATAGGAGCAGCATTATGGCAAGAACGAACATTCTTGAGGGTACATAATAACAAAATCAAATTGAAAGATGGAGGAAGGAGACCATTAAGCAAGGAATAACACTAAAGAAGCATCTGGCTGAAGGATCTGATCTCCCTTATACCACTTGAAGGACCCTGAATAGGTTGAAAGTTGGAGAGCCTAAGCGTAAAACCAATATGCTGAAGTGTTATCTTAACAGATAACAACACACTGTGTGAATGTCGAGAGATGCAGACCCCAGCTACCTGCTGGTATGTCGGCTACTACCAAAATATGTACTGATAATGACTTATTTTTGACCAATGCCAAGAAGGTGGCTTCATTCTGGCAGTTTAAAATTTGATCTAGACATGGAAGAAGAAGATCACATCACATCACTGGTTCCTTAATCCTAGCAGGATTTGGGTAGAGTACCCAACCAAGATAAGTCATTGCTGCCAGACCTTGGCAATGTATTTGGTAACAGAGAGATTTGTCTTTTTTAATTTTTAAATTCAGATCTCCAACTTTTTTATGGGAATATTTATTGAACAGAGTTAGAGGAAGTAAGCTAGATTATGGTGTTTGTACTATATAACTGACTAGCAAAGGAAAAATTAATTTAAATCTATATAAGGCAAATCCTTTCCTACCCCACTGCTGACAAGGTGTTGATATTTGGATGCGTTTTAATCCTGGTTAAGCCATTTGAACAAATTTAGTCAATTAAAAGCCCTCGGTGCATTAATAATTATTATCATAACAATAATTATTCCTTTAAAATATAAAAATATCTGTTAAGATCCAAAGACAAGAAACCAAGGAATTCCTATCTATTGATGCAGGTTTTGGGTATTTTTCAGATCGCATAGGATGGAACAGCATGGTGTGTGTGTGTGTGTGTGTGTGTGTGTGTGTGTGTGTTTCAAATCAAATCAAATCAGTATTCAGGTTTTAACTTGGCCATGTCAACATCCTGGGAAAAGGGTCATTCAGCTGGTGTGAGTTGGGGGATGGAAGCCAGCAAGCTTAATTTGAATGTTTGCCCTCTGAATTAATTCGAGTTGACCTATTTGAGCAATGATGGAAGAATTTTTTATTTTGTTTGCCCTGATCTATCCCCTAGTGAGTCTATGCTTGTTATTTTTTAATGAAACCATTTTCAAGGCCTGTTGTTTTTGATGCTGAGAATGCAGAAGAATGAATTTATCTATTTTTATATTGTTTAGAAAGATAGATGGTTGCCAAAACCACCCACTTGCAATATGTTGAGTCTCTTTTTTGTTATGATTGTTGATATATATGTTCTTTTATTCTTGCAGGTGCCATTTAGTTGTTTTTAACTCTGTGCTTCACAATAAACTTTTAAAGAGTCTTCTGAAAACACCATAATTATTTTCACAAGGGGGAAAGAGAAAGAGAATATTATAACAAAATATTTATCAAATCCTTATGTTTGTATTCTTTTCATGCTAGCATTTATTTTAATATCTGTACTTTGTAGCACACATGTAAAGATTACAAACTGCTTCTTATTGCTGAAAAATAGGGAATATGAGGAAAAAATCGTCTTATTTTTCTCAACTTAGATCACTGCTTCATGATTGGAGAAAATGATGTACTTACTGGTTCATCGGATACTTCTTTCAGTATAAGAGAAATTCACTTCAAGAGGATTGGTGTTTAAATGTCTTAAGATTAAAATCCTGTTCTTCAGTTAAAGTAAATAAAGTTGATAGTCTATAAATAATATTTCCTAAAACACAGAATACTATACTGCTAAATAAAATCAATATCTATTCATTACTATGATGAGGTGGAACAATACAACATTTTTTGATTGTTCATTTTTTTTCCACCAGGCATTTTGTAACCCACAGTTCATATTTTTCATTGCGCATTTAGAAGCCAGCACCATTTCTGTGTCCTGATCTCTTTGCTTTTAAGATATGAAGCTGAAAATGGTAAGATTGAAAGTCAGAGAGTTACTGACATTTCCTAGCCTACTCAGGCATCTAGATTAGTTGGATCAGCAGTACAAACACAATTCTTCTTGTGAATGAAACTTGAAATCAAATCTTAGTAATAAAATAATAACGCAGCTTACTGAGTTCTGCTGTTACTAGCAAAGATATATGATGAAACAATTTCATTTAAAAAGATAATTATAAAGCTTTACACATATGGGCTAGGATTGTACTTAAACATGAGATATAGGTTAACAGCTGTTCAAAAAAAGAGGATAAGATCATTTTTTTCCAACAGATGTTAATGTAAATATTGCTGGGGAAGCAGCTAGTAACCAGCTATATACTTTCATTTGTCAGTAGTAATATAAATGCTCAGAATTGATATGCAGCAACATAAATTATATTCGTTATGAAGTAATATAATAAAAAATTTTCCAGAAGAGAATATAGTAGCTATGAAATTGTTGGTGCTCCAAGATCTCCTTCTTTCAATAGTTCCCAAGGAAAGACAATTCTGGTAAGCTGCCACTAATGAACTGAACCTCCTAATACAGGGGTGTCAAACTGCCGGCTCATGAGACGGTTTCATCATACCAAAGCCGCGCTCATCCCATTGCTGGCAATACAAAAAGAGTCATGATATGTCACGACACATCACGTGGCGTGGCAAGTTTGACACCCATGTCCTAACACATTGTAGATTGATTAGTTGGAGAATTCTTTTTAATCAAGGAGTCCTTTCTTAATCTAATTTGGGGGGGGAATGAAGATTTTTGGGGGGATCTTCTTACTCAGATCTAGCAGTGTAGAATTCAAGAAACTTCGTACCAGTCTAAAAAAGACAAACTTGCGCCACTTCTAAGCAAAACCATGAGAAGTTCCTTTTTAAATCAAGCCATAGATTCTATATTTTATTAGAAAAACAGGATTCTAGGGAAAGAAATCTGGGTAAGAATCATGGAGAATTTCAAATATTATGAGCTTAACTGAAGTAATTATTTGCCAAATACTTTTATAAGTGTAGTAGAACATGTCAGTGAAGATAGGACTGAAGAATACCTGAAGAGTCCCCCTGTGGACAAGGGACCATTGAAACTACAGATCATGTACTACTATACTGTATCTTATATAAGGACTCACGGACTCAATTCATAATACCTCACCTAATAAAATACCCAAAAATACTGATCTCTTCTATGTATAACTGCTGTTATCAGATCAGTATGAAGTAGTTGCTCTGAATGTAACCAAATTTTGTTATACTGTGTGCAAAATTAGGTAGACTAACTGCTCACTGATAATCCACCACTTATGGTAATATATTATTTTGCCTGTTTTTTACTTTTATTTTTTAATTATTATTATTGATTTTAATGCTACTATTAGTAATGCTTGTCTATGACCTTAAAAAAATTAAAATTAAAAAAGTAATTCTTGAAAAGCAATCATCGGCCCTTCTGATTGCATGTTATTCAGCAAATTTTCTTCCTCTTCTTCCTTCATTCCTGAGCACTGTTGAGAATTATAGAATGTAGCAGAAAACAAGAATAGGGTTGGTAAAATTATTGAATTTCTGATTCTGCAAAATTTCATCGGTTTAGCAAGCAAATAAAAAATCATCTAACAGCTGAAGCTACCTTTTTAATGAGTCTGCAGTTGAATGATAAGGGGGCTGATTAATTTTCACTAGTTCTAGTACTGTATTAAAGAAATTACACGAGAGAGGTTATTTTGGAAGATAAAATGTGAATTCTGTCTATTTAGGTCACTCACTTATGATCAACTTGGCAGATTCTGTAGCAAACAATTTTGTTCCCTACAGAATCGGTGGCAAAAAATGGCTTTCAGTGTACTGTATTTATTCCATCATATCACCCATATTTCGCTAAAGAAAAGGATAGTTTATTTAATGCATATTTAAAGATAAAAGAAATAATTGCATATACTGTAGTATTCATCCTTCTGTTTAGCTAGTTAATAACAGATGTAATAATGGGACAACATTATCATAATTTTAATCTTGTTTAAATTCACAATTCTGCCTGCAATCCATCAGACCAAGAGGAAAGAAATTACAGTAAGCTATTGTAAGGCAGCAGATTGCATAAGAATCCATTCTTGTACCCTATAAAATCCTTTTGCAATTTCTGTAACAGCTGCCCTTAATAAAACAAAATAAAATCTTCATTATACTTTAAATCTGAAATAAATAACTCCTACAACAGAAGAAAATATATTGGTACATGTTCCTACAATTAAAAATGTACTGGTTCTAGTTAATGGCTTTTCTATATATATATTTGAAAATGAAGGGGAAGCGGGACCTTCAATTTGGAAAGTACTTTTATTGTGCATCACATGTGGCCCTCATTATTCATAATTCCATTACCATATTTTTGTATATCTGTGGTTAGTAAGTACAGACCTGTCCTTATTGTCTACACTAAAGGGTTTTGTGCATGTGCTCTTTAGGACATGCAGATTTGTTTGAAGGAGGACTTTTGGAATGTTTGTGTATGTTTTACACATGTACAAAGAACAAATGGGCTTTTGTACATGTACAAAGTATGTTTTCCAAGGTCTCCTCTGTGACTTCATTGTACAGAGTAGTTAGGATGGAACAATTCTTCTTTGAAAGAGGACCACATCTACTGACCTTAGAAACAGTTCAGAAGTAATTCATGCAAATCCTATAAGAGAAAGGGAACTCACTAGAGCATCCAAATGATAATGCATGAGTGGAACAGAAAACAAAACTGAAAAACATATATTCTATTAAGAGCATTCATTCAGGCGATTCATTTTCTGTTTTTTCATCCTTGGACTGGAGGAATAGTATCAGGCATTCAGGCAATACCAATGGTCATTACAGTAAGAGATTTTCCTGTCCAAATGAAAACAGGGGTGTTGTTTACTATCCCATGCAAACTTCTTCATAAGTTTTTGGTTTATTAGAAATTGATAGTTCTCCCTGATAAGATCACCCAGAGTCACTTAGGTGAGATGGGCCTTGTAGAAGTTTAATAAAAACACCAGCTGATGCAGGTACACAAGTCTTTTCTGATATTTACTTGGGCTACAAAAAATCTGCAGAGAGTACAATGGCAAGCAAGTTGCTGCTGTTTATATATACTTTATACACTTTGGCTTCAGTCTTTGAAATGAAGACTGAGCATATACTAATATTCTGTATGCATATCTTTCCGTTCTGAAGTTTAAAACATCTCCATGTGTTAAGGCTTCTACAAATAAGAAAGGATACTATTTTTACTTAAGAAATGGTGCTATTTTTCAAATATTGTTCTCTAACACGACATCTGTAGCCTTTTTTTTCCACATGAGTTGATCTTTACAGAAATACGTTGTAAGGAGAACGAGGTCAGAAGTGCCCTTCAAAAATATATCTATACTTTCTATTCCTGCAGTTGTAATGTGGATTGAAAACAAAAGCAGATAATTACATTAAAGTGACAGAGTTGGAGAGAAAAGTATAATGTGTCTATTAGGGCATAACATTAAAAGGAGATGCCAATTTTGATTAGCATTGGTGAATTTTTTGCACCAGGGATACAGGTCTAGAGCATCTATGGAACACCATATTATGTAGGAGTGCCCTTTTTTCTTCAAATAGACTACAGTCTGTTTTAGAACTATATGCACCTTCTCAGCCATATATTTCAGCTGCCATCATTTCCAACAGCATGTACTTTCACCAATGTTTACTCAAGCATGGACCGTTGTTAAAGTGTGCAGGTGTAATAGCATTCTAGTGGAAAATGATAGGCTGTTTATGAGGCCTCAGGAATTTGCTTGAGGTGATTTTAGTGGCATTTTCCAAGGAATGATAATGCAATGCTGAGAGAAAGAAAATCTGTTCTTCAGCTGCCTGGGCTATGAACTGAGTATTGAGTGTTTGGAAAAATCTACTGGAAGAACACCTTGCATGCAAAAGAAGAGAAGGGAATGTATATTCACATGGAATAACATTTTCCCAAGATTATGAGCTAGATATGAATGACATTTCATTTTCTTGTTGCCTATGCATAAAATCAGTGTTTGTCTGCTGTGATAGAATCTGACAGACTTAAAATTTGTTGGTGTTTGTATTTTACAAGCTGCCCTTTTAAAAAGTTGGTTTCTGTTTGAACTTCTGTGCATATGCAGAGGGTCCAACAAGAAGGAAATAGTTCAAGATAACCAACTTGATTAAACTTTGGCTCACCTCAGAAACTGAACAAAGTCAGCTCTGGCTTCTAAGATATTCCTCTATTCCAGTGTTTCTCAATCATGGTAACTTTAAAAAATAAATTCAGCATCCAGAATTTTCCAGTGAAAATCAAGCTTAGTTGGGGAAATCTGGGAGTTGAAGTTCCCTCTCTTAAAATTGCCAAGTTGGGAAAGACTGGGATAGAATAAAATTTGAGAATCCAGAGCTGTGGGCTCAATTTGGAAATTTTGTTTTTGTTTAAAAAATAACCAGAAAGAAAGCAATGGTAAGCTGCTTCTACATTATTGCCAAGAAAATAACATGTGAAAAAATATTCTGAAAAAAAGCAATGCAAAGCATTTACATGATTGACTACATGTAAGTCAAGCAGAGTTGAGCTCAACAAAAAAGGCAACTTTGCTTTTAGATGTGAAGTGAATAAAAAGCCTCCTATAAATAGTTCATGACCTTGAATATTGGATTTTTTAAAAAAATAATAATAATTGGTGATGCTAACAAAACCCTTTCCATCACTTAGTAAATGTAGTGGAATTTAAGAGACAATGCACTTGGTAGATAAATAAATAGTGTGCTTCCTCAGTAATGGAAACACATTTATTTTTTGCATACTTTCACCAAATTAATAGCATTCACCTGTTTTACCAAACAAATTCCAATCCACATTTTATGTTGGCCAGCCTCCTTTGTTACCCCTGAGAGCCAAAATATTCTGCATAATTATAACTGAAACCATGTAAAATGCTGTAGCATCCTAGATTAACATTTACATGTTTGCAAATTACTCTACACCTTTCAGAACTTAAAAGCAAAATAGGTATATAAAAATGTTGCCTGTTAGTGAAATTATATTGAAATGTACCTACCACTGCAATAATGATTAAAGTATAGTTTTAAGAATAGTATAATAGATTACATTTTTATATATGTATGAAGAATATTCAGTGGCAAAGCAGTCATATTCATATTAAAGCTTATTTTGAAGAAGAAGGCTGTCACATGTAGTGTTAGGAAACATATCTCTTCAGCAAAGGCAGTCTGTTCCACCAGCTCTAAGTTTCATATTTTTTCCTAATATGTATCCTAAATCTACTTTGTAGTAGTTTCAACCCATTTGGTTCTGGTCCTGCCTTCCACTCCATAACATCAACTCCACTCCATTACTATGTGATAAACCTTTACTTATTATGCAGATTCATAGTCTTTTCTTCTGCAGGCTAAACATAGCCAGTTCCTTTGTTTCCCATACAATTTGGTATTCAGTTCCCTAATCACCCTGAGCCCTCTTTTAAACTCACTCCAGTTTGCTAGTATTTTTTTTTTTTTTGCTACAGTTTGCACAACTAGTCATAATATTCAAGTGGGATTTGATAGGACATAATGGATAGGGGACAATAGCATTTGTCCTTTTTAGCAGCTGCTTAAAAGCAGCTGTTTAATTGGGAACCATGTGTACAAGTCAAGTCTCCTCCATTGTCTACCTCTGTCATTTTTTCCATCCAGATGTAAGACTTTAAATTTTCCCTATTACATTTCATCCTCTTTGTTTTGATCCACTGTTCAAGCTTGCATTTTTTAGCCTTCGTTTTCTTTCTGAAAGTGTACTTTTGTATCATTGGCAAGTTTCATAATTGACCTGTCAACCCCTTCATTCAAATCATTAATAAAAATTAATAAAAATATAGTACAGCAAAGGGTCTCAGAAAAGCTCTCTGACATTTCACTTGATAGTGTTCACCAATGTGGTCTGAATCAATTTGAGTCCTTTCTGAGTGCAGTCATTCAGCCAATTATCCTCTATAATTATCTAACTCTGGTTTCATCCAGCTCATATTTAATGAAGATATTATGAAATAATGCGTTGAATGCTTTGCTGTGATCAGAGTAATGTACAGATATTTTCCTAAGCTAACAAAAAGGAGATATGTTTAGTCCAACATGACTTGTTTCTAAAAGCTCATATTGGCTCTTACTAATTCTAATTTTCTATTGTTCATAAACATGCTGTTTAAAAAATTGCTTAAGGACCTGGCCCAATATAAACCTAATTGACAGATCCCACACCTTTCTTTCATTTTGAAAACAAAGACATTATTTTTTTTTTCAACAGCCTATTTTAAACTATTAATATTAAACTAAAATGGTATCCCTAGAATGAGAAGTGAAAAAAATTCTTAGAAAAAGGCAGTGATAAACTACTGTACTTTCATACTGTTGCCTGAAAAGCTAAATAAAACCAGAGATTGAGCTCAACTTGAGGGAATATTGTTCAAGGTAACCAGGTAATTATTCCAGTTACAAAATAATAAT
Organism: Crotalus tigris; assembly: GCF_016545835.1. Taxonomy (NCBI): domain Eukaryota; kingdom Metazoa; phylum Chordata; class Lepidosauria; order Squamata; family Viperidae; genus Crotalus; species Crotalus tigris. The sequence goes on along the minus strand of NW_024100413.1, from coordinate 631,267 downwards.
GATAATTTTTAAAATATTAAGTGAAAGGCAGTACATTTTCCATAAGGCTCTGCTGTCTGAGTAACTGAATATTACTTCAGATTGATAACTACATTTAAATATCATTGCAATGGAGTTTCAGTGCTATGAAATGGGAAAAATAGCATAAATAGGATTTTTAGATGGAATATCCAAACCATTAATCTCAGCTAATACACAATGTTTCTACCCAATCTTAGTAGCTTATTGTAAAGACAAAAACAGGCAGCTAAAAAAATAATGCAGAAATGATGTTATTTTATTTCTTCAATTTCCGTTTCTCTTACTGAGAAAGTAGATTCACATTTTTTTAAAGCCTCAACTTGCCTTTCGATGGTGGGATTATGGCAGAGTGTAGTGTTGTTCTTTTGTTTTAAAATATACTTTTTCACTATTCTGCAGCCCTCTTTGCTGTCTCTGCTCCCCAAATTGAAAGAGTTTATTGGGGAGAAATGATTCCTTGGGATTTAAGGAAAGTTTGGAAATAAAAGAAACAATAGACTGCTAAATAAAAAAATTATAGAATGGACAACACCTTTAGAAAGTTCAAAGTATAGGAAACCCATATCCTAATCCTTGGTTTATCACCTTTTTTTACTTTGAGAGGGGGGGGGAGTAAAAAAAAATGTTATTAGATTGAATATGACTGGTTAAAAAAAAGCAGAACAGCAATCATTTTCCCCAATTTTTATTCTCTGTGTCATGTTTCCTGGAAGTAAGGAAACTAATGTATACTAGTTAGGCCTGTGATGAGATCAAGGAACTGACAGTGCATGAAGAAGAAAAGATGGTGACAAAGCTGTTTTTAAATTCTTTTCAAAATATTTAAAGGGCAACTGTGTTTTCCAATTAACATACTGCCCTCTGAATTCATTAATACCATCTCACATTACAGTTTGCTTAACTTGCTTTCAAAGATCTGTTTGGTTGGATAATGGCAAGAGCATCTCAAGAGTGTTCATATGTCTCTAGCCAAGTCAATCAACTTTTGATACTTGAAAAATTCCCTGGAAGACATGGTCCATAAGATGGATGGCAGAAAGCTGCAGTAAATTGTTTCTTAGCGGGAAATCTGCAGTAGTAGTGTAATTTGGACAATGGAGCATTTGACAGCTAACCTATCAAGAATAGTGCACTCTGGGGAAGCCAAGCATTGATGAAGCAGAAGCTAAATAGGGAAATCATTTTCCAATCAGGCAACAGAGTGACCGTTTATCCCATGGTCCTGGGGGTTTGTTCAAATGCAGTTCTTTGGCAGCTTTGTCATTGGCATTTCTGCTTAAAGAAAGTTTGTTTTATTTTTAACTTTAATGAACACAGTGGGGAAAAACGTAGCACGTTTTGGACTTTCTCCAGAGAGTTTTTAGATATATTTACTAGTTTAAAACAAGGATATGGAAAAATATTTACATATATAGAATGCTTAATAATCAGAGTTTGATACATCCAGTTACTTGTTAAGACAGTAACTTGCTTGTGTGCATGAGACTGTTGTATATTTTACTGTAGTTCCTAAGAGTTTGAATATTAAATGCAATGGTAGTTTAATTAATCATTGGGAATGTTCAGGAATTAAGAGGACTGATTCTAAAACTGAAACCATTACTCATGTCCAGTTCTGTTTTCACTATAAAGAAAGTAAAAATTGGAATTCTCCTACTTTAGTACTATAATTTCTAAATTGAACTTAAACAAAATAGAATGAAATTGAGCATGCATGGCTATTTGTTCATTAGTAGCCTCAAGAAGAAAGGGTTTTCCATATTATTTTGTTCTTCCAAACCTCATTTGTCCAAGGAACTTCGATGCATTCATTTGTTGGGTATTTCCAATACACTACTGTATGTACTCATGAATGAATGCAAATATATGTGTCCCAGGATGTTGCAGGATCCAATCTGAGTAGGTTACAGGGACCATAGGTTTATTCTTCTGAGCTTTCAGGCTTATGCTGGAGCACATTCTCAGGGAACTTCTCTCTTTCCAGAATGCGTGCCAGTTCTGGAGGGAGAGAGAGAAGTTCCCTGAGAAATTCCCTGCAGATGCAATTGGCATGAAACAGAAAGATTGGAAGAATAAACCTATGGTCCCGATGACTGACTCAGATTGAACCCTTCAGCACTATGTACTTATAATGGTGGCATATTCTGCAGATATCCTCATGCTCCTGGAAGTTTTCTAAAGAAATTCCCTTTTTGTATAGAAGTAATCCTGAACTTAGGATCGCAACTGGAATTAGAACTTCTGTCACTAAGCAGCGTGGTTTTTAAGTGAGTCATCATATGACCACATCTGATATTCCCTATTTGGCTGCCACTGTAAATGAATCACTGCAATCACTAAGTAAATCATGCTTCCTCCATTGACTTCCTTGTTAGAGGTCAGCTGGAAGGGTCACAAAAGATGATCACATGACCCCAGACACTGTGACCATCATAAATACATGCCTATTGCCAAGCATCTGAATTGTGGTCATGTAACTGTGAAGATGATGTGATGATTGTAAATGTGAGGACTAGTCGCAATTCATTTTTTCTCAGTGCCATCATATCTTTGCTAAATGAATGGGGTCTATCCGTATAATTGTACAAGGATTCATTCCTATGTGCCAACATTGTGCATTATCAGAAGCTTATATAGATTCTCAATTCTGGACAATCTTAACATCACACATGACTCATTATGATAAATAATGACTGCTTAGTCTGGCTACATTGGACTGGCTATGTTTAAGAGCCATCTTTATGCTAACATATTGAAAGCCTAAGGGATATTCATCTATCCGGCAACTTCCTATGGTTAGCTGAAAATTTGTTCCTAGATCTCAGGGAAAAGATGCTATATGTAGGAAAAGAGCAGGCAGAGCAGAGCAGAATCTGAGGGCGGACTCAAGAGACCAAGACCCTTCAGTTACCATTCCGCTAGAGTCATTAGGTGTCCACAAATGCTCCAAGTCCAGCCCTTCCCTTGAATTCTGTTAACTCTTATATAGCACCAATTTAGTGCTGACCGTTAGTTGACCAAATTCTTGTGTATAGGCGTGAGCAATAAAACTTCTGAATTAAAAATGTCTGTGATCCAGATTCTTCATTCCTGACAGTATCTCCTAGAAAGAGTTCTGTTCAGGAGCTGGAATGGGTTAGACATTCAAGATGGCTTTAGTGAATTCTCATTTGTGCTTATGATCAAGGCCTAGAACTTACTCCTTATATTTTGTTTGTATTTGGCCTGCATAATTCAGCTCAATCTCTTGTCTGATTTAGGCCTGCTTCCATTCCATGTTCTAACACCTTCCTTGCAAAACCAACAAATGAGGTAATAAATTGTAGTCAATTGGATTTTTTTCTGGAAAAACTAGCATATTATACCATACTGCCAAGATTTCTTTCTGGTATTTAAATATAAATATTGTATAATATGTATTCAGTAGATTTGCAGCTGCTATCTCTGAAGTCAAGATCTTCATGTGAAGTTCTACAAAAGTTATTAACGCTTCTGACAAGAGAATCTTTTTTGTCTAATTCCCAAGCAGTGATATCTTTTTCTATTTTGTATGCTATCAGTACTTTGTTCTTTCAAAGACAAGTACAAAATTTTATAATTCCATATGTAGACTTGATTTAAGCTACTTATTTAATTACATTTTGTACATTTGTTTGTTTTTTAATAAATAGCAAGGCACAGAGAAATTGTAAAAAAAATAGTTTAACACACACGAATACCCCTAGAAATATATCTCTTGGCATTTTAAAATGATTCTATCCAGTTTATATAATGTTTGGGTGAAACTAAGTACAATAACTGTATTTTGTTTCCTAGTTTGTTAAGTTATCTATCTTAAAACTCTTACATTATATAGAAAAATTATGGTCATTTTAGGGTGTTTATTTGCTGTTGAGTTACTTTTACCTTATATCATTCAAGAAATAAATCCTTGCTTTCCAGAAAGAAAGCTTACAGCTACTTAAAGTCTGAGTGAGTTAATTAAAACAAAAATAACATTATGTGTGAGCCATGCTTCCATTGATAATTTAACACTAAATAAAAAAAGGTAAAAGGTAAAGATTTTGCCTGACTAGTTGTAACTCTCGGGTGTGGTGCTCATCTCTGTTTCCTTACCAAGTGAGCCAGCTGTCAACTATCGTTGGCATTTCCAGAAAAAGAAACTCCTGGGACATGATTTTACCAAGAGTATAATACTTTACTGAAAATTTACATTGGCACAGAAAAAGCAAAACCGGCTCTGATTTTCGAAAACTTAATTAAACAATAGATTCCCTTGCCCCCACCCACCGGGTATTCACATTGTCCAATAGTAATACTTCTTCTTGTTATGGGAAAACATTGGGCACCTGTGTTAGTGACCCTGGCATTCTTGCAGGCTCTCAAAGACTCTTCGGTTGCCTAGATACCATCCCTCCCACCTTTGCATTCCATTCCACAATCTTGTCAAGCTATGTCAAGCAAGGGAGAAAATGTAGGTGAAAGAGCAAATCAGTCTTGACAACAGCATTGTCTGAAGATGTCTCTGTGGTCATGTGGGTGGCCAGCATGACTATATGCTGAGGCTCAGGGAACCATGTTATGTACCCACCAAAGTGGTGCCTATTTATTTACTTACTTTTGCATGCTTTCAAACTGTTAGATTGGCAGGAGGGTCTCGAACTGCCAACATTCTGGTCGACAAGCCCAGAGTCTTAACCATCCCCTTTAATATAATGTTAGATTTACCAAATATCTGCCAAGAACCATAATCATACCTTCCACCCACCGCCCAAAAAAATTATCTCACTCTCTTTCAATTTGAAAATTTGCCTATAAATAAAGTAGTTCCAGAAGGTAAGAAATCCTAATCCCTAAATCAAGACTTTTGATATTAATGGCATGACTAAGGTAGCAAATATTCTGTACCTGCTTTGAAGAAGAAAGGTCATTGATTTGAAGGAAAAATCTCCATAGACTTCCCGGCACATTTGTACTTTTTCAGATGATGTGAAGTGCAGATATGGCTAGATTTATCTAAATAATACTGTATGCTGTTTACTATCTGTCATAACCTTATCGTCTTAAAGGATTTTCCAATACTGCACACAGTGCATCTGTGACTGAGACAAAATCAATGCTTATGGATTTAGCTGTGTAATCCTATCACTTGTCCTGCAAGATGTGGTTTGAAATGTAAAATTTGTTAAGGTTTGAATGAAGTTGAAGATCCAGGGTCTCTAGAGGAAGTTTAGGTTCTTAGTGAGTAATGTGTTTTATACCTTTCCTTTTCTTTCTAGTTAGCTCTTATTTTGCTTAGCCCATTTTCCTCAATAATTAAAATATATCCTTTAAAAAACAGTCTGCAGCTGATAGTGATCCACATGAAGAAGAGTTCTGAAAGCATATGGAAATAAATTTAACATCTTTGAAAGTCTTTGTGAGGAGTATGGGAAAGACCACTCCGAGGATGAAAGAAAAATTAGATGGTGAAATTAAATGGAATTATTCTTGCTCAACTGCAATATTTCTGTATTACATTACCTGTTTTATTTTATGAGGTTCTAAAATACTGCATGTGTCTTATTAAATAGATGAGTGCTTTCACAGCTGAGCAAAAGCTATTACAGTGAGGTTATTACTTCTGCAATCAGGAACAAGTTGGTACAATCTGTTGAAAAAACCCTCCAAATGAGCTTCTTTAAAACAAACAGCAAAAGAATATTTTCTGCAAAGCATATTTCTACACAGAAGACACATGCAGAGGGTGATAATATTCATTAATAGTAGGAATATGCAGATATTTGCATTTGAAGGAGAAAAAAATTATTTGAAGCGTCGTAATACATGGGCAGTCTTGTCACATTTACAGAATAAAAGAGCTGGAAGGGATCTTGGAGGTTTTCTAGTTCAACTCCCTATTCAAGGAGGAGACCCTACATCATTCTGGACAAATGGCTGTCCAATCTCTTCTTAATTCCTTACAATTACCTATTCCCTTTGCATAAATTTCCAATATGTCATCACATTTCATTCGTCAAAGAAACAATCAAAATAATATTTTGAAGGCACATAGCTCTGAACTCCTTGCTTCAATCTTTAGGACATGTGGTAGCCTTCACCTTCTCATAATAAAATAGTAGCCTTTAAAGATTAGGCCTGTTCGTATTATTTACGAAACTCTCTGAATTTTCTCTATGGAACTGCAAAGCAATGACAATATTTGTCGGCAAATCTTTTAAGGAAACTGTCTCTAAAGATACACTTGATCATGAAGGAAGATACACTTGATCATGAAGGTGCTGACAGGTGTGATGCACATTCCAAGTTCTTGTTTCTCATCAAATTCATATTAAGGCAAACTCTAATAAAGGAGGCATTATCTATACAAAAAGCAACTGGATAGTAGGCGTCTCTGCTTCAGTACTCCTCCAATTAGCTGCTCCTGGAAAAATATAGGAAAAGAAAAATCTTGCCTCGTAGGGTGCAGTGCTGACAGAGCCATCCTGGTTTAAATCAACAGCTAGAAGCTCACAGAGTCTATCCCAAAATGTAGCCTTAAGAGACAATAGGCAGATAGAAAATTGCCAATAAATAGCATATAAGTTGTGAAAAACAGAGTAAAACAGTAGCAAAGAAACACTTGTGGTCCATGACAGGGCAAGATTCAGTGCCAAAATCTTCTATAAGTCAGACCAAGAACAGAATTAGGATACAAAAATGTAGTCCACTTTTGAAGATTATTTCCATCCATCAGTCAATCAGAATAACACTGGAAGGGACCTTGGAGTTCTTCAAGTCCAGGGGTAGGCAACCTCGGCTCTTTTATGACTCATGGACTTCAACTCCCAGAATTCCTGAGTCAGCTATGCTGACTCAAGAATTCTGGGAGTTGAAGTCCATGAGTCATAAAAGAGCCGAGGTTGCCTACTCCTGTTCTAGTCCAACCCCCTGGTCAAGCAGGAGACTCTATACTAGGGGTAGGCAACCTTAGCTCTTTTATGACTCGTGGACTTCCACTCCCAGAATTCTGGCTCAGGAATTCTGGGAGTTGAAGTCCACGAGTCATAAAAGAGCCAAGATTGCCTACCCCTGCCCTATACCATTTCAGGCAAGTGACTATCTAGTCCAGACATATCAAACTCATGATGTCATGTGATGTCATGCGACATCACAGAACTTTTTCCCCATTGCCTGCAATGGGGTGGGCGTGGTTTCATTGTGACTGCATCAGCCCGCGGGCTGGCAGTTTGACACCCCTGATCTAGTCTCGTCATAAAAATCTCCAGTGATGAAGCTTTTCTCCACATTAAATTTCATGTTGTTGGATAGGGCCCATTGTTCAAGTCTGTCAAGATCTTTTTGGATCCTGAACTTGTTTTCTGGGGTGTTGGCTGTTCCTGCCAGCTTAGTGTCATCTGCAAATATCATGAGTTTCCCTTCTAATCCCTCATCTAAAACGTTTATGAAGATATTGAAGAGTACTGGGCCTAAGGCAGAATCTGTGATATCCCGCTACTTACTTCCCTCCATGTAAATGTAGTAACATTAAGGACAACTCATTGAGTACGGTTTGTCAGCCAGTAAATCAGAGGAAGCTCCCAGTTGCGGGTATTACTCAGTTAGGGGAGTTGTCCTCCTTGCTGCCAAATAGCCAAGTATTTACTTTTTCTGCTCTACAAAGTTTCTGGTTTGTCTAACACTAGTTTCCCTCATCTGTTGTTGCTCTTTGCTTCTGGATCTGCCTCAGATAGTTGATGGCCTACCAGCTTTAAGATTGAGAACTCATTAGATCAGATCATTAAGCCTCTGACATACAGGAGTTAGAGCAAACCATAGCACTAATTTAATAGAAGGTTAACATATGGATCAAAAATGTACTAAATGTACTGAGTTTAGTATCAGTTTTACATATTTAATAGATATATCAGTGTCTAAAAGTCTTTGAGATATTTTCCAACATATTTAAAGGATTTGTTTCTCCTTTCCATTATTTATTTATTTATTAAGCAAACATATATAGTTTCCCCTGTATCAGAAGAAATTCTGGACAGCAAACCAAATAAAAACACCACACACGGCAAAAGACAATTTAAAACAATTAAACAATGTTATTCCCCCATTAAATTTGTATTTATCCATCCATTATCCCCCCCATCAGCTCAATAGATCTTCTGGCCCCAGTGGCTGGAGGGGAAAAAGTAGGTTACATTGAAAGAGAGTACCTGGCCCATCACACAGCACTGTCACAACTGAAGGTGGATTTGAATCTGGAACTCCTTAATTCTGGTCAAATTCACACTGACTCTCTTTCAAAGAAGCAATTTTTAAGTTGTAGTGGCGCAGTGATCAGAATGCAGTATTGCAAGCTAACTCTGCCGACTGCCAAGTGTTTGCTTTGGCCAGCTGAAGGTTGATTCAGCCTTCCATCCTTCCAAGGTCAGTAAAATGAGGACTCAGATTCTTGGGGACAATATGCTGACTATATAAACTGCTTTAGAGAGTGCTGTAAAACACTGTGGAGCGGTGTATATACTGTAAGTCTAAGTGCTATTACTATTTTGCTTTTCTTAGTATACTTCACTAACATCAACATATTCTCCAGTTTCATCTTCCTGACACCACCTCTACTATTCTGGGATATCTATATTCTTTTTCTGTGATCTGATCTTCTCTTCATTTTCTGTATGTGTCCATTTTTTAACATTTAAAATCTTACATTGCTTCTTTTGCCACTTTCCATTCTCTGCCACACTGCCATCAGTGTGGAAACTTTATAAATGCCTAAGTACTTATTGGAATTGCCTGGGCAAAGGACCAATTCTTCATAAGTAAGGGAGTATTGGGGGCTCTTTCAGAACATTACCTGGCATTAACCTGAGGCCATTAAAAGCAATAACTAATTATTCATTCACAATCCAATCTCTGGGATCTACTCTAACATGGAAATGTACTATCTAGCTGAAACTAATGGCCTCTGTTTAATAGACTGGGAACAAAGATTATATATTATGTTTGTCAAATACAAGTAGTCCTTGACTTACAACCACAATTGAGTCCCAGTCTTATGTTGCTAAGTGAGAAATTTGTTAAGTGAGTTTTGCCCCTTTTTATGACTTTTCTTGCCACATTGTTAAGTGGATCCCTGCAAATGTTAAATTAGTAACCCGGTTGTTAGATGAATCTAGTTTCCCCAATGACTTTGCTTGTCAAGAAGGTTGCAAAAGGTGATCACATGACCCAGGGACACTGCAACCGTCATTAATGTGAGTCAGTTGTCAACCATCCAAATGTAAATCACTTAACGCTGGGGATGCTGCAATGGTCATAAGTCACTTTTTTCAGTGCCGTTGTAACTTTGAATGGTTACTAAGTGAACTGTTGTAAATCAAGGACTACCTGTACACATTTGCTTGAAAATTTTTTTAAAAACTCAAAAATAGATTCAAACATGTAACACGGTTAGCGAAACTCCCCGAAGGCGGTGCTGGTTGACCAGAATTTCTGTTGTTAAGCAAGGCAGTTGTTGAGTGAGTCACACATAATTTTACAATTTTTCTTTGGCCCTGGTTGTTAAGGGATTCTGACTTCCCACATTGACTTTCCTTGTCAGAAGCCAGATGGGAAAGTCACAAATGGCAACCACGTGATCCCAAGACACCACAGCCATCATAAATACATGCCCAATTGTCAAGTGCCTCAGTTTTGATCACATGAGTGTGGGGATACTGCAATGGTTATAAGTCCGAGTACTAGCTGTTCTAGTGCAATTGTAACTTCAAATGGTCACTAAATATAATGGTTGTAAGTTGGGCACTACCTGTAACCTTTTAAGACTTTGCCATACTGTTTCATCTAATTTTATTCTAAAATGGAAACTCAAAGACAGAAGTTCCCAAGGTGAGCTGATAGGCTAAAATGAACTGCGATACCAGCAGTGCTAAAAATGAAGCAGGTGCAGTAGGAAATTCTACTCAGTTACTCGAATTTCCTTTATAGACTGTAGGCCTATAGTTCCTCACCCCTGTTATGAGTCATTAGATCTTCTCTACTGCATTTTTTCCAGTAGATATTCTGAATCTCCAGGGTATCCTTAACCTTCAAAAGCTCTCCATTTCTCTGTTATGGCAACCATCTGTGGCCAATTTGGGTGCCCTTTGAATGTATAGGTTTAATCTGCCAGACTTGACTTACCAACATGGAATTTGTTAAGAATTCTGAAGGCCGGAGTACATGCTGATTTCACACACATTTTATGTTTTGGAGGGAATACTGTAGAAATTGTTGGTGGTATGGCTTCTATTAAAAAGAGCCTTTTAAAGGACGGGAAAAGGGAGAATAAAAAAACAAGGTGCGGTTGTAGCAATATGACCTTTTACACTACTTGGGTAACAATTTAGCCTTGCTTTTATCTGAGATCTACTGCAGAATTGATGATGTAGCATTCACACTTAATTAGCCTCAGAGTAGTGTTAAATTAGTGCTGGAAGTTCTATCACTTCTACTATAAAGGCATGTGAACTGCGTGCACAGCGATAAAATATTTTATCAGCAAACTGAATAAGTGAATATATTTCAGCAGGTTTTACCCCCCAAATGGAACTTTGAATATAGGATTATGTGTTTGTGCGCATGAATGTGCATGTATATTTACTTCCCAGATTTCCCCCCCCCCTTTGAATAGCCTTTATATACATAACAGGCACCCACAGAGGCAAAAGAGATCAGTATACTTGATGTAGTTAAATGTCTCATATAATTTATATAACACTACCATCCAGCTACCAGGGGAATTTTACAAAAAATACTAATAGGATGGTTTTGTTTCTGTTTTGCTTCCAGAAAGAGTATGCAGATCACTCAATAGAAAACCTTAATTTGAAAATCATCAGTGTGGATGTTCACGTCATGTGAAGTATTAATACCGCTTTATAATGCCTTGGTAAGGCCACACTTGGTATATTGCATCCAGTTTTGGTCACCACAATATAAAAAAGTTGTTGAGATGCCAGAAATAGTGCAAAAAAGAGCAACAGTGATGATTAGGGGACAGGAAGATGAAACATACCAAGAACAATTACAGAAATTGGGTATGCCTAGTTTAATGGAAGAAGGACTAGAGATGATATGATAGCAGTGTTCCACTATGTAAGGGGCTGACACAAAGAAGAGGCAGTCAAGCTATTCTTCAAAGCACCTGAAGGCAGGGCAAGAAGCAGTCGATGGACACTAATCAAGGAGAGAACCAATCTAGAACTAAGAAGAAATTTCCTAACAGTTAGAATAATTAAAGAGTGGAACTACTTGCCTCCAGAAGTTGTGGGTGCTCCAACACTGGAGGTTTTTAAGAAAAGACTGGATAACCATTTGTCTGAAATGATATAGGGTATCTTGTTTGAGCAGGGGATTGGACTTGAAGACCTCCAGGGTCTCTTCCAACTCTCTTATTCTGGATGGATCCAGTTTATATATACAAATATAGACTGTAGGCTCAATTTTGATATAGAAACTTTTCTCAAGGAATATTTCCCAGGATGCTCTTCAGCCTCAGCTCATCAATTTAAGAATAAGCCAAAGATTTACTGGATAAATTTGCAACTCCCAGAGAACAGGATACATTTACCTTCATCTTACCTTCTTTCCCATTATTCTTTTTACATGCTTATAAAATTGCTGCAGTGTAGAGCTAGAAGTTATTTTATTTCCTACTTAGCTCTAATTCAAAAGAATTTCTTTCAAAAAAATATTAGATAACAAATGTTAATAATCCAAATTATGCTAACTGTGCACATAGCCACTTTGCTCCTGCTGGGAAGGAATGGCTAAGGAAGCCAGGAAGTTTTTATATGAGGAAACAATAGATAGCTGCATAAAGAGACAGGATATTAACTTTTTAAAATAATGCAAAATATTATGATTTGTTCTGAAACTGTAAATTGTACAAAAGAAGAAAATACAGGATTTGATGGATTATTTGTACCTATAGGGAAAAATTACTGTTGGTATGCCAAAATCCTCATATAATTATCCAAATGCTGCTAATGATGTAGGCTGCTAATAAATATAGATTTCCATTTTTGGATTACGGATTTGTTGCTGGGGAAGGCACATATGTTAGAAAGAATAAATACAGTTTAGAGATTTCTTTACCTCTGTCTTATATTTGCTTTTTTAATTTCAGTCACAATTTATGCCAAGTATCATACACTCCAATAGAGTACACAAGGTAGATATAACAGTAAATGATAGTAACATACAAAGAACAAGTCATAATAGTAATGGCACTAATAGAAATATCACTCTTAGTTAAAAACAGACACTGTGGGAATCAACTATTCCCTACTTCCTGAAATTTTTCTGAAACTTTTCTGGTGTCAGTTTTATGTGGTAGTACAAACAAGAAACATAACTTAGGAGTATTAGTTCTATCTTTATTGTAAGGTTACATTAACAGTCCTGCAAGTCTAAAAGTACATTTGTTTATTTATTTATTTATTTATGAGACTTATATACCGCTTTAAGTGCAAGCACTCTCTAAGCGGTGTACACAGTAAGCAATGTATATATATATATTTACATTGCCCCCAACAATCTGGGTCCTCATTTTACCTACCCCGGAAGGATGGAAGGCTGAGTCAACCTTGAGCCGGTGAGATTTGAACCGCTGACCTGCTGAACACAGTCAGCTAAAGTGGCCTGCATTTCTTCCCCTTCCCTTTACAGTTCAAGAAATTAGGCAGAGTGCCTTCTGAGACATTTACCATACTGCCAATCCTTCTGTGGGCTCAGCTGCCTCTTACCTGACCTTTGCCTAATCTGTAACTGTTCCTCCTGCCTCCCAAGTTCATTAACAGGTACCATTACAAACAACCAGGGCTTAGCATTTTTTTAAAATGCCATCATGGTGGGAAAGCCCTGACTTGGGAGTGGTGTTGCAAAGATGACCAGCAGTAAGGAAAAGTAAAACATCCTTATGGTGTCTGATATACTGCTTCAAAGACAGGATTCAAGGGATGCTCTTCTTACTTAAACTCATTGTGAGTGCATGGTGAAGGCTGTGTCCCAAATACTCAAGTCCCAAGTTATATAGCGCTTTAAGACTGACAACAACAAGCTTGAACTTTACTGAAAGGCAAATTGAATGAAGAAATATTCTTCAGTAGGTTCCCCCAGCCAAATGCAACCAACTTCAGGGAAAATTATACTCCATATTGCAAGTCATGATAGAAAAGGCTCTCTTCCTGGGTTCTGTAAGATGATATCCCTTCATGTACAGGACCTGCAACATGTCCTCCATGTTGGACCTGATAGGATGGATTAAGGCAGAGGTCCCCAACCTTTTGAGCATCAGGGACTGGTTCCGTGGAGAGAGGTTTTTCCACAGACAGGAGGGTGCATGGTTTTGTGTGTTACCTGCATCTCGTGGATGGGGCTTTGCTTGTTTATGTGGACCGATTGCTGGCATGCCACAACCCAGTACTGGGGACCCCTGGGTTAAGGAGCTGTAGTGGCATAGTGGTTAGACTGCAGTATTGCAGGCTAACTCTGCCCACTTCCAGAAGATCAATCCTTACTGGCTCAAGGTTGACTCAGCCTTGCATTTTTCTGAGTTCAGTAAAATGAGACCAAAATTGTTGGGACAATATGCTGACATTGTAAACTGCTCAGAGAGTGCAGGAACTATGAATTATAGCAGAGATGACTGTACATTTAAAGAAGGACTTTCACGCTCTTAAATAAATTCAGGAACTTACTTTCCCCCTGATATTACATCAAAATCCTCTTCTTTTATTCTTGGAAAGCAAAATCATTTTTGTCATATCCCTACATTGTTTCATATGAATTAATTTCACTTTTAGCAAGAAAAATATTTTTTAAAAATGATTCCATTGAAAAACAGTTATTAGAGAACTTCAGAAAACAAAACCTTCCTAATTTATTGAACTTATTACAATCTCAATAATAGCTGTTGTATATTTAAATATATGCCTTAGTGAAACACAGAAACATTTTTCACAGTTATAGTAATAATAATTTATTAAACTAACTCTCTGTACCACCTTACTGTCAGTAACTCTGTCACTGAGATTAAGGTGGTACAGAGTTAGTTAAATAAATAATTATGCATTATTGTAAAAAATTTCTTGTTGCTCTTTGTTTCTTAGAAATGATTTGCAAGAACACTCCTTCTAGCAGGCTTTGTAGCAGTAGTTCTTCATCTAAATATATTAAGCAATTTACTTTAGATAATGTAGCCTATAAAATTTTAATTTTGGATTAAATAAACCATATCTTGTGGCGTGCCTATTGCATCTTCACATTCAAAGCATGATCTATGGGTGCATTTAGAGAATTTGGTCTTCCTAATGCTCCAGTGGAGCAGGGTCAATTGTTGCCTAATGAAAGGAATCGATAGCAATTTTTCTAGCGAGCTCAGAGAAATTAGCATTGAAGAACAAGCATTGGCAGTGTAGAATCTGATAAGTTATGTATCCCTGCTGCTGTAGGAAATAACCTAACAGGTTTTTACAAAGTAATGGATCAATATAAAATTCTTTGATTAAAGTATCTGGGGAGTGTGAATAAATGTGACCATGTACATAAATCGATGAAGTTGGAAATTGTCAGGAAAAAGCTTGAATCCACTATTGGTTGAAATATTTTCAAGTCTCCTGTGCTTCCTGTTATTGTAGTGATTGTAAAATATTTGTATGCTGACTAAAAGTTGACTAAAGTTTACTTTAGTTACTTTAGCTGAGAATATAAATATCCACCCACATTCCATTGCATTAATATAAAAATTATAAAGAAGATATATGAAAACAGGTAACAGGATAGAGCATACATAGCAAATGATAAGATATATTAGCCACCTTTATTGGTGCTCCATTATCTTTGTCAACCATATTTGTTTTTTCAAGACACATGTCTCTTATCTGCATCCCATCTAGATGGGAGAACATCCATGCCCAGAATTCCCCACTTATCATTGCCAATGCTTCACTTGCCCAGAAAAAAGATTGTTCAGGTTGAGCGAAATGACATGAAAGAAGACTAGAAGACTTTCCAAAATGAAAAGGATTTCAAATGGGACTCTCCTGTAATTTAATCAGAGCAGCTTTAAAGAATTGCTCTTCTACAGAACTTATCATTATATATATATCTTCTTTATAATTTTAATTATGCTTTGGAAAATAGCTTGACTCCCTCTTCTTTGTGGCAGCCCCTGAGATATTGGAACAAAGCCTGTTGCCAGGCTTTGCGGGATGGGGTGTATACATTTCATAGAGAGATTTACTTCTATGAAATCCCCTCACAGAAAGCTTTTTCTACCAAAGGAATTTGGAACAGGTCTTACTCTTGCATAGTTTAAAATGAAGAAACTATGAATGGAAGCTGTTGGGATGAGGACTTTGTATGCCTCCTAATACTGCTGATGCTGATATTAATTGCATCTGATCTTAATATCTTTATCTTGGCTTTCACTGGGATTTTTCACTTTGGGATTGAATATGATGTTTATTTTGGGTTTCTAATTTTGATTATTCTCCAGCACTGGAGATGGAGAATCCACCAGTGGGTTTAGACTGTGTTCCTGCCCAATCAGATCAAGTCAGCCAAACTTGCAACGCCTGTCCTGGGCTAGAGTGTCCCAGTCTCGACTTGATCTTGCCCAGGACAGATGTGCAACTTTGGCTTATAGACAGGTACACTTACCATTGGTGGATTTTCCGTTTTCTCTCCTCAGTCTCCTGAACAGCGCAGTATTCAGCGCTGTCTTCGGCCTGACTGAATTTCACCTTCCCTGGGGACCGGAAGCTTCCGTTCCTCTGATATTCACAGTTAAAGCCTTCAGCTGAGGGGAGCTATCTCCCCTATTCAACAAGGTTTATTCATTTCCCCAAGCAGCACTGGGATAAGTGCTGCATTTCATTTCACAGCCTTCCCTACTCTCAGAACGCTGAGGCTTTTCCACAATTTCCTTTTTCTTTAATTTAACAAAGGCTTACCTTCCTCTTTCCAGACCTTAAAGCTACAGCTCCCCTGCCTGTGTTTAGGCTGGATAGTTTTTTTCAGTGTGTTCAGAGGAGCCTGCGGCCGCAGCTCCAATGGCCAGACACGCGCGCGCGCTCCATCTGACATTCAGCCGACGCCTGATCAGCTGGGAGGCGGTCGTTTTCAAGCAGCGCACAATTGGAGGACGTTCGGACGAGCTCCTCTCAGCCTCTAGACGCGGGGGTCACTCTCAGCTGGCAGGCAGCCGTTTGAACTGGCGCGCAATCGGAGGTTGCTCGGATGAGCTCCTCTAGGCCCCTAATCATGGCTGCCGCCCTCCAAGGAATCGCGAACACCCGCTTTTTTGACAGCAATTTTATTCAAGGCTGCAAGGCCAGATTGTTAAATCCTTGATGTCTGGGGCCTAGTCGTCATTCCCCTCACGCAGCTGCCATCTTGCGGACTGCGTGGCTATTCGTTTCTTTACAAATAGCTACCGGAGGAGGGGGCTCCTTCTTCCACCCCTCTATGCCCAATCAATTTGGCCTAAGAAGGGGGGACAGGATCTGTCAGTTCACAAAAGAGAACAAGAGAGCCTACCATTCTGTAGGCAGCCGCTAGTTTGTGTACGGCTGCCATCTTGTGAACCACATGAGGCCCTCCTTATCTCAGAGGACACCATCTTGGAGCCTACACTGAGCCTCTTTATCTCTGCAGTCATCATTTTGAGACTTGTGAGGTCTCAGCTTGCCTTAGAAGGCCGAGTTTTCATCCCCCTCACCATCATCCTTCCTTATCCTCTACCAATCACAGCCACTATTTTGGAGGATATCTAGGCCGCAACCACACAAGCCTGCAGGCCCAGCCCACTCCAGGCTGTAAGCAAGGCATGCTCTCTATTCGGTTTGTCCTTCAGCAGACCCAGGTATATCTTCTCCTTCTGATTAGACCTCTTACTCAGCCTCTGCTAAGTCTCAAGTCCTGACTCTGGTGTCTCCATACCTGGACACTTAGAGGCAGGCAGCAGCTACTGTGCATTGCACCGGCTTGGTGACCGGGGTGGGCAGTACATCCCCTGCCCTTCACTTCCTCCTTCCTGCCTAGCGGTATCTGGATACCAGGGGTACCCTATCGTGCACCTGTGTTTATCCACGAGAATGGAGGATACTAGACCTTCCATGAGGGATGTCTTGCCGACTTCATAGGCCCCAAAATGGCACAAATCCTCCAATCAGGAGACTGCAGGCAAGGTCTCGGCCAAGGCCAGATCTGTGGCAAAAACCTCCAAAAGAGCGGAAAAGCAGGCCAGCAGGAGACACCAGGCTTTAGAGAAAGAGTTCTCTAAAGCACAAAAACAGGCCAGGATCGAGGCTACACAAGCCGAAATGCCCTCCTTCGATTTTCCCCTGGGCCCCTCTACCTCTGCCCAGGGGGTCTGGTCAACAAGAGAACTTCTGTCCTCTCCTACATCTGGCGACTCACTTGACCAGAATCCCATCTCTCAACCTTCTGCTCCATGGGCTCAACAATCGGCCCCTGAAGCCACTTTCACTCCCACGGCGGCTGGACTCAGGGTGACCAAATCGGTCTCCTTTCCCATGGAAAACTGCCTACAAACATTGATCGCACAGGCGGTAGAGCGTGCTCTTGAGGCCAGGGCGCAAGCACCTAGGCCAGTGTTGTGATTCCTTGTCAGCCTGTGCTCCCAACAGCTGAGTTGGAGGAATCTGAGGAGGAGGTAGAGGAGGCATGTGAAGGGCCATCAGAGCCAGAGGGAGGCTTTGAAGTACAGGACTCACAGTTGGATGCAGAGCCTGGGCCCTCCAGTCGTGTTTCTGATGAAGCTCAGCTGTGTGAGGAGCATGAATCAGACTTGGAAGAATCACAACAGATGGACTTGCTAATTGACGCACGCAGGCGGCGTCAATTAGCCAGAATAAGGCAACAGAGGTCAATGAGGCACCTCCAAAGTAAGAAAAAACGGCAAGGAGAGGCACCGCCTTAGGACTGCTAAATAAAGGGAGGAGGTGTGGGTGGTGCTGGTTGCTGAAGGCAACCGTTTGAAAACTGCATCTTGGAATCTTGATCTGTGACTTCTCCAGCAGGATGGATGTAGAATCCACCTGATTGGGTTTCACGACAGCCTTCTAGCCCGATAGAATAGGTTAAAACTTTGGCCACACCCCTCCTCTGGGCGTGATTCCAGTTTTGACTTAGTCTTGAGCCCGTTAACAGCAAATTTTTTCAGCTCCTCAGACAGTCAAAAATTGGAGGAAAATTCTTCTCAATCTGATACCTTGTTAGCTGAGAGTTTACAGGAGGACGTTTCCACTCTGTAGCTCAGAGCTCTGAGCCTTTCATCAGAGCCTCGAGTCCCTGAGGGATTCCCATACAATGTGGTGAGCGTATCGCATAGCGAGCCGACTCTCAGGTTAATCGTTAATCTCAGAGCTGTTGCAGAGCAGCAGCGGCGCTCCTTTCCACCACCCGGGGGTTGTTTTTCACCAGCTGTGAAGCGCAAGCTGCCGCGGCTCCGGAATGACCGGCAGATCCACGGATCTCCCGTCAGAGAGAGACGGAGCTTGGGTGAGGCAAATCTTTCTCACAGTAGAGGCTGCTTCTCCTTTCATTTCAACTGAGAAACAAAAAACCGCAGATCACCCAAATAAGGAGATTGACAGACTGCGGTAGTTAAAGGGAGCTTCCTTTCAGATCCAGCTCCCCCCCCCAACACTCCTTAGCTCTCCTTGCTGATTACCTCAGCCTACAAACTTGCCGTTAAGGCTGTAATCACCATTTTTACCCTCGTGTCATTCTAGAAACTGACAGTTGGCAGTTAGGGGGCATGGCCTTCTTCCTCAGCCCTCCTTTGGGTGTACTTGCTATTGTCCTCCATTTTAGGTGGTTCAACCACCCGGAGGTTGTTTCAGTACCTCCTTTTTTCCTGTGTATAAAAAAAGAAGAAGAGGAAAGAGAGAGAGAAATAGAGTTTTATAAGGCACTCTTGGGTCTGTTTTAACAGCCCAGTTATTGGGGGGCAAAATAAGTACTCCAAATAATCACCTTTCATTAAGCCTGTGGTTATTGTCATCCACTATTCTTGGTGGAGGAGTGTGAGGAAAGTCCAATTTAATTCCAGCTGTTCTCTAAGGTGAAACTTTTCACCAGCTTTACAGGACCTTCTTAGTAAGGTGCCTGTCTGTCTGGCCATTGTCTGTTTCAGAGTAAGGCTTGTAGCCTCTAATCTCTCTGATTGATCTGCGTGTCTGTTTTTCCCCCCACTCCAGGTATTGCCTACTCGGGGTACCTGGCAACAATGGCAGACTGTGTCTCGCATTCAGCTATACAGGGTCCCAAACAACAACAAAAGCGCAGATCTACAGAGTCTGAAGTGGGGGGGGAAAAGAAGGCCAAAACAAAGCATATTTCTCAGAAGGGACCCTCTAAAACAGCTGAGTGAGAGGCTTCGAGGAGACATTTGGCACTTGAAAGACAATTCTCCAGGGCCCAAAGAATCAGATCCAATGAGGCTGACATGGTTTCCCCTGCCCCATTGGAGGCCCCTATACCAGAACCTACCTTAGCTACTTCTCAGGAAGTCCTCAGAACCTGGTCTCCTCTGGGGGAAACTGAGCAGTTGGATTCCCCTCACTCCTCTTCACCAGCATCCTCACCAGACCATACTCCTCATGTGCCTGCATCTAATGACAGGGCTCAGGAGGACATATGGTCTGCTCAATTTCAAGCATTTATGCAAAATGCTTTCTCCCAATTTATGTCCTCTAAAGGCAATTAGCTTTTCAACCTCCATCCCATAAAGGGCGGAACAATGCTCCTGCCACAAATATTTCTGAGACCTCCTCTCAAATGGGAGAGGCGGAATCAGTGGACCTGGACATGACTGACATGCCCCTTTCGGAGGACGAAGTGACCACTCCTGAGCAGACAACAAACTCTGGTCTCTTTGACCTAGCTCTTCTTAAATCCCTCTTAATCAAGGCAGTTTCCACTGTCAACCTAACGTCAGTTCAGGAAGAGAAACCTTCCACAAGTAAGGAGGCGAATCCCCTTTTCGCCAAAAAGGTAACAGAGGACAGTTACATCCCTTGTCCTGAGGTTTTTCGCGCCTCTGTAGAGGAGCAATGGTCATCTTTAGCAAAACCACCTACCCCTACCAGCATGGAGAGGAAGCTATTTAATGTGGCTCCTTCCTTTTCCGCCTTCTTAGATGTGCCCACAGTGGATAGTCCCCTGATTTCACTGTTCTCCACGTCTGCTATTCCAGGGGACATGGCAGAAGCTCTGAGAGCGGAAGATAAGAAGTTTGAACACTCCCTCCGTCGCGCACACCTGGCCTCAGCCTGAGCGGCCAAGGAGGCTACATCGTCATCTTTCTTCGCCAGGGCCTGCATTATGTGGCTTCGCGAGCTGCAAACCACTGTACCTCCTGATCAGGTCAGAACTCACCAAACTTTGGCCAAAATACTGGCTGCCTCATAATACATGGCTGACGCCTCGCTACATACAACCAAATACGCAGCAAGGTCAATAGCAGCCACAGTGGCCTCTCGCAGACTACTATGGCTCAAAAATTGGAAAACTGACCTAAAAGCCAAGTGGCGTCTATCAACTTCCAAATACAATGGGTCACTCTTGTTTGGATCCATTTTGGATCCACATGTAAGTGAAAGCAGGGACAAACGTAAGATCCTAGTCCACCCATCAAAAAAGCTGGATAGGAAAAATCCACAAGAATTCTGTAGACAGGGATTCCGTCCAAGCAACTCCTGGGAGTGGAGACAGGGCAATCCTAGGACTGGTCTAGAGGCTCACAATCCTTCTATCCAAGACAGGATCGTTCCCAGGATCGCCCAAACATGGGAGCCAGCGGCCAATTCCAATCCAGGCGTCCTTCAGGGGATCGGGAAGCCGAACCTTTAAACGTTCCAAGTGACGCCAGACAAGACTTTCCCATAGGGGGGTCGGTTAGGGAAGTTCAGCGAGGTCTGTGAGCAGACCACCACCGATGCCTGGGTATTGGAAACAATCAGGCACGGACTCACCTTAGAGTTCTACTCTCCCCCACCAAACCTTTTCATCAGGTGCCCCCTCTCCAGAAACACATCCAAAGCAAGGTTGGTAGCCTCGGCCATTGTACACCTTTTGTCAATTCAGGCCATAGAAAGGGTACCAAAGGAAGAGGAGAGGAAAGGATTCTACTCCATCCTCTTCGTGATACCAAAGACCTCAGGAGGGTGGAGGGCGATACTGGACCTAAAGGGTCTGAATTATTATGTAACCTACAGGAGGTTCAAAATGCAGTCCCTAAAGTCCATATTAGCCAGTATCAGGAAGGGAGACCTCCTGTCCTCAATAGATCTCATGGAGGCGTACCTGCATATTCCCATTCATCCAAAATACCGCAAATTCCTCAGATTTTCGTACGCACACCGGCATTACCAGTACAGGGCCCTACCCTTCAGATTCTCCTCAGCCCCAAGGGAATTTACCAAGATACTAGCAGTCATAGCGGCCCATCTCAGGATAATGCTGGTACACGTACAATTCTATCTGGACGACATTTTAATTCAATCCAGCTCACACGAGCAAGCAAAATTGGATGTTCAAACCACAATCCGCACCCTGCAGAATCACGGATTTCCAGTCAATTTCGAAAAAAGCCACCTCGCTCCCACAAGAAAGCTTCAGCATCTGGGAGCAGTAATAGACTCATCCCGTTGCAGGGTATATCTTTCCCAGGAGCATCGAGACAGCATCTCGAAACTGGTCCATCAGGTTCAAAGAGACAGGAAAGTGCCTCTGGCACAGCTATCAAAACTCCTGGGGAAGATGATATCTTGCATGGGCATCGTTCCATGGGCAAGACTCCACTCAAGACAGTTACAGTGGTTCCTCCTCCCTTATCAGAGAAGGAATCTCAGTACCTCCAACAGGAGGATCACAGTCCCATCTCACTTACTGAGGTCCCTAAATTGGTGGATATCACCCAAGATGCTCAAGGGAAACATATTCAGGGAACAGACCCGGATCACTCTCACAACAGATGTGAATCTATTTGGATGGGGAGCCATCTGGGAACTCACCTAGCTCAGGATCAGTGGAAACACTCGGATCTCGTTCTCAGCATCAATTGGCTGGAACTTCGGGCCATACACCTGGCTCTACGTCAATTCTCCCACCTTGTAACGGGAAAACATGTTCTCGTTCTAACCGACAACGTGGCAGCAAAGGCTCATGTCAACAAGGAGGGACGAACACGATCCTGGGAACTGATGCAGGAAGCATCGGTCCTAGCTCGGTGGGCAGAGTCAAATTTGGATTCCATCAGGGCGGAACACATTTCCAGGGAGGCAAATCTCCAGGCAGACTCCCTGAGCAGAGCCAAAGAGGACCACGCGAAATGGCATCTGGATCCGGCTCTGTTCGAGGAGATCTCACGGAGGTTTGGTCGACCGCACCTGGACCTATTTGCCACCCCAAAGAACACACAACTACCCAGGTTCTTCTCCAGATTCCCGACACTGGGAACGGAGGGAACGGACGCTCTCCGATGTCGGTGGCCGGCGCAACTCCTGTACGCCTTTCCACCACTCCCATTGATACCGGCAACCATACGCAAGTTGATCCTGGAAGGGGCAGAAGTAGTCTTGATTGCTCCACATTGGCCACGGCGTCCGTGGTTTGCCGACCTTGTGGATCTCTCGATATCACCCCCGTGGAGGATTCCCCCGGACCGAGTGATCCTCTGTCAGGGAAAACTCTTACATCCAGACCCTCAGTGGCTGCAACTAGCCGCTTGGCACTTCAGCGGCAAAGTTTAGCCAGGAAATCCTACTCAACCGGGGTGATATCGATCATTCAAGCATCAGGCGTCCTTCAACAAACAGGATCTACGACGCTACATGGAAGGGGTTCTGCAGGTGGTGCTCAATACATCACTTGGACCCACTCTCGGTTACTATTCCAAATATCTTAGACTACTTGTTAGAAGGATTAAATAAAGGCCTATCAGCCAACACCATTCGTTAGAGGCCCTCTCAATGGTTCTTTCCTGTGACAATTCAAGTCCCTTGTCTCAACATCCGGCGATTAGCGCCTTTCTAAAGTGAGCAGTCAATACCAGAACACCTGTTGTACATCGGTATCCTTCTTGGGACTTGCCCAAGGTTCTACAAGCCTTGACATCAACCCCATTCAAGCCTCTCAGTTCATGCTCTCTCCACCATTTATCCTTAAAGGTAGCCTTTCTAGTGGCTATCACTTCAGCTAGAAGGATCTCAGAATTAGCAGCATTATCAGTCAAAAAGGCTCTATGCACTTTCTTCAGGAACAAGGTGGTCCTTAGACCGGACCCTGCGTTCATCCCGAAGGTAAACAGCATCTTCCACAGGTCTCAAGAAATAATTCTTCCCAATTTCTGTCCAAAACGCACACACAGGCTAGAACATCGATGGCACAAACTAGACATGCGTAGAGCTCTGTGTTACTACGTAAAGCGTACTTCCTCTTTCCGTAAGTCGGAAGCACTATTTGTTTCCTTCCAACCATCGACTATGGGGAAGAAAGTTTCATCTTCAACCATAGGTAGGTGGATTAGAGCTTGTATAGCCCAAGCCTATGTCTCTCAGGCAATTCCTGTGCCCCCACACATGACAGCTCACTCAACACGCAGCGCTGCCACATCGGCCGCGTGGTCCACACAAGCCTCGATGGAAGAAATTTGTAGGGCCACAACTTGGTCTTCTCCCTCCGTGTTCTTAAACATTACCGTGTGGACTCCTTTGCGGCGGCAGATGCTGCCTTTGGTAGAAGGGTGCTACAACAGGTAGTCTCTGCTCAGGATCCAATGGCCTAGACACTCCCTCCCAGGGGGACATGAGGGCTTTGGTATGTCCCAATCAGGTGTATTCTACATCCATCCTGCTGGAGAAGGGGCTTTGTCTTACCTGAACGCCTTTTCTCAGCAGGATGATGTAGAATCCACACACCCCCATACAGATAGTCTAGGCAGGTGATTAACAAGGAGCTACTACAGAGAATTCATCAAGCAACTCTCGTCTCAGTCAAAACTGGAGTCATGCCCAGAGGAGGGGTGTGGCCAAAGTTTTGACCTAGTCTATCGGGCTAGAAGGCTGTCGTGAAACCCAATCAGGTGGATTCTACATCATCCTGCTGAGAAAAGGCGTTCAGGTAAGACAACGCCCCTTCTCTTGTGATTTCTTGTTTGTTTTTCATCATGCTCTTTTGGACTTGAGTTTGCTGTATTTGACAGGTTTGTCTACAATATTAAAAGGGGGTTTTGTTTTTGTTTGCAAGTCTCCAGCCTATTGCAGCAGCAGGGGTTTTGTCCTTGTGAAGTTAACAAGGATGGCAATAGGCTGGAACAGAACAGCCAGATTCGGTTATTTCCCTTCCAATTAATCAGTTGACTTCTGCAGCTTTCCACGCACCTTCTTCCCCTTCTCAGTCCTCTTACTTCGAGCCTCATCTCCTCACGAGTATGACACTGAACTGGAGGTCCCATGGTCAGATGAGGAGGAACCTTCCACAGAAACACCTTCATTTGGTGGTCTGTTTAACCCTTCCTTTTTTGTTCCCCTGCTCCACAAGGCCAGCTCCACAGCCCATATCAGACCCGATCGCTTGACACTGGCAATGACAACCACACCAGACTCTGAGGCGGATCCAGTCTTACCAAACCGGTAACAACCCAAGATCATATTCCTTGTCCATCCATGTTTCTAAACACGGTCCAGAAACAGTGGTCCTCCCCGGGGACCTTTCCTCTCTCCAGTGGTAATGAGAAAAGGTTCATCAACGTTGACCAAGATCTGTCTGAGGCCCTGGAGGTGCCTGCGGTGGACGAGCCCTTAGGTCCCCTGGTATCTCCCACTGCCATGGCTGGCGATATATCTGAAGCCCTAAAGGCGGAGGATCGCAGATGGGAGCTCATGTTCCTCAGAACCCATCAAGCTGCAGCGTGGGCTATTAGAGCTCTATCTCTGCTTCCTTTTTCAATAGGTCTGCTCTCCTCTGGCTTTGACAGCTTCAGGCCAGGATCCCGGCGGAGGATATCCGCACGCATCAGGACCTGAGCAAACTGGTGGCAGCCGCAGAATATGCTTCTGGTGCCACGCTCCACGCTGCCAGATTTTCCTCCAGGGCCATGGCGTCTAACATCACTGCACGCCGTATGCTTTGGTTAAAGTACTGGCATGCTGATGCAAAGTCCAAATGGCGCTTATCAGGAGCCCCTTATCAAGGAGGAAAACTGTTCAGGAAGGCCCTTGGTCCATACCTTACAGAGAACAAGGACAAGCGTAAGGTCCTGAACCATCTTATCAGACGCTCTGACAAACGAGCCAACACCTACACGTGGAGGCAGTCCTTTCATGTTGGAGCCAGGTCCAATTATTTCCATCCCAACCATCTGTTTCCTGTCAGACAGGACAGACAGCATGATGGACTGGCTCTTAGACCCAGGCAACAATTTCAGGGCAAGCGGCCCTTTCGAGGCGGCGGATACCCATTCCGCCTATCCAAGTGACTCTCGGGTGGCTCCTCCCATTGGGGGCAGACGTTCTCTGCCCGGCAATGGGAGGCCACCACCACAGATGCCTGGGTCCTGAATACCATCCATCACAGACTGTCCCTGGAGTTCATCTCCAACCCGCCGAACCGCTTCCTTTCTTGTCCTCACTTAAGGAATCCCACAAAGAAACAACTGATGCAAGAGGCCATTCGTCACCTCTTGAGCATCGGTGCCATAGAACCGGTGCCGTTGGATTAGAGAGGTTGGGGATTTTACTCCATTCTCTTCATCGTCCTCAAAACCTCCGGGGGATGGAGAGCTATACTAGATCTAAAAGGGTTAAACTATCATCTTGCATACCGAAAATTCAAGCGTAAGAAAGGGAGGCTTCCTGATGTCCCTCGATCTCACAGAAACGTATCTCCACATCCCCATCTCTCTCAACCACCGCCGATTTCTAAGGTTCACCTACAGAGGCCACCATTGCAAGTACAGGGCACTCTCGTTCGGCCTGTCCTTGGCCCCAAGAGTCTTTACCAAGATCCTGGCAGTTCTGGCTGCTCACCCGAGAATGGTGCCTGTCAGAGTCCAGTGTTACCTGGACAACATTCTGATCCTATCATCGTCGATCCAGGCCGCTCAGTCGGACCTCAAACTGGTGATACGGCTGCTCCAGAGTCATGGGTTCTCGGGAAATCTCTCCAAGAGCCATACAGTTCCCACAACCAGGCTACAATACCTAGGGACCATCATAGACATGGTGGAATGCTGGCTCTATCCCAGAAGCACCGGGACAACATATGGGAGTTAGTTCTCCAGACATGCAGGAGACGAACGTTGACGTGGGCCACCCTCTCCCAATTGCTAGGGAAAATGATTTCGGCCATAGCAATCGTACCCTGGGCCAGGCTCCACTCCAGGAACCTCCAGTGGTTCCTACTCCCCTTCCAGAGGCTAAACATCAGTTCCTCCAATCAAAGGGTGAGAGTCCCGCTTCAAGTCTCGTGCTCCCTACAGTGGTGGATCTCGTCGGCCATGCTCAAGGGGTCCTACTTCAAGGAACCTGATCGACTCACCCTTACGACCGACGCCAGCCTGTTTGGCTGGGGAGCGCACCTCCGCTCACAGTGGGTCCAAGGCCGATGGTCCTGCTCCAACCTTCAGCACAATATCAACTGGCTGGAGCTCAGAGCCATATACCTGGCGCTCCGTCAATTCTGCAGCACGGTGGCGAGGTGCCATGTATTGGTCCTCACGGACAACGTAGGGGCGAAGGCCCATGTGAACCGGCAAGGGGGCACCCGATCCCATGCACTCTTGACTGAGGCCCTTCTACTGGGCTCCTGGGCAGAGACCAACTTGCCTCCATCAAGGCTGACCACATATCAGGGGAGGCGAACACACAGGCACACTTCCTGAGCAGGTTGATGGTGAACCATTCGGAATGGCATCTCCATCCAAGCTTATTCAAGGAGATCTCCCACCACTTCGGATTGCCTGTACTAGATCTCTTCACCTCCCCAACCAACACTCACTTACCGAGGTTCTTCTCCCGTTTTCCATCTCTAGGGGCAGAATGGACAGATGCCCTTCAGAGCCCGTGGTTGGAGGGACTACTCTATGCCTTTCCCCCTCTCCCTCTTCTTCCGGTGGTTGTCCGCAAACTCCTTCGGGAGAGGGCGGAGATTCTTTTAGTGGCACCATACTGGCCGAGAAGACCATGGTTCACTGACCTGGTGAACCTTTCCTTAGCGGCCCCTTGGAGAATTCCTCTGGACCGGGTCTCGCTCAGCCAGGGGACCCTTCTTTATCCGGATCCCCAATGGCTCCAGTTAGCCGTCTGGCATTTGAGTGCAGGGTCTTAGCCCAAGAGTCCTGCTCACCAGGCTTCATTACCATAATCCAGGCCTCCCATCAGCCCTCCACTAACCGTATTTATGAGGCCACGTTGAGGAATTTCTATTCATGGTGCATGACTCATTACTTGTCCATTTCTGACTTAATGATTCCAAATATTTTAGATTACTTTCTGGAGGGTCTGGAGAGGGGCTTGGCTCCAAACATGTTGCGCAGACAAGTCGCTGCTCTCTCCACAATACTTACTTGCGACACTGTGGTATCTCTTGGTCAACATCCGTTGATTTACTCATTCATCAAGAATGCCACAAACACCAAGCCCTCTGTAGTGCATAGGTACTCCTCTTGGGAACTTCCGTGGGTTCCCCGGGCTCTCACCAAACCGCCCTTTGAGCCTCTCAGGATGTGTGATATGAGATACTTATCGCACCAGGTAGCCTTCCTGGTGGCAATTACTTTTGCTCGATGGATATCGGAATTGGCGGCACTCTCCACCAGGGATGACCTATGCATATTTCACCGGGACCGAGTGGTCCTTCGGCTAGACCCTACCTTTCTTCCCATGATCAATTCTCTTTTCCACAGGGCTCAGGAAATCATACTTCCAGATTTCTGCCCTAATCCATCGCATACTCTGGAACGGCAATGGCATCTTCTGGACATTCGCAGAGCACTCTGTTACTACATCTCACGGGCAGCTGTCTTCCACAATTCCGAAGCCCTCTTCGTGTCTTTCCACCCCTCTTCCAAGGGTCGGAAGGTATCCTCCTCCACAATTGGCAGGTGGATCAGGACGTGTATTGCAGAGGCGTACCAATCTGAATCAGTTCCACGACGCATCACGGTTCCACGATGCATTCTACGACACGTCGGTTCCACGACATGTCACAGCCCACTCAACCCGTAGAGTGGCTACTTCCATGGTTTGGGCCACTCAGGTGTCCATTGAGGACATTTGTAGGGTGGCCACGTGGTCTTCACCATTGCCCTTTATACATCATTACAAGATAAACAGGTTCGCCTCCTTTGGCAGGAGAGTTCTCCAACAGGTTGTACCTCGAGATTTCACACCGGACCGGCCTGCTCCCCTCCCTCAGGGACAGTAGGCTTTGGTATGTCTCATTGGTGGATTCTCCATCTCCAGTGTTGGAGAAGGGGCGTTGTCTTACCTGAACGCCTTTTCTCAGCACGGAGATGGAGAATCCACTCCCACCCTCGCAGGTTACTTAGACCTAGGGTTAGATTCATGAGCCAACACATCTTGCTGTCAGTCAATGGCTTCGCCCACGTCTAGACTGGGACACTCTAGCCCAGGACAGGCGTTGCAAGTTTGGCTGACTTGATCTGATTGGGCAGGAACACAGTCTAAACCCATTGGTCGATTCTCCATCTCAGTGCTGAGAAAAGGCGTTCAGGTAAGACAATGCCCCTTCTGTAACCACCATGCTGTATTGTACACAAACTGATCAATCTGTTTCAACAGATGTTATTTTAATCCTCGCAAGCAGCTTATTCCTTATTGTTATTATTTTCTCTTTACTATTATGAATATTATCAATTACTATAATTAAATTAGATTTGTAAAGCTACCATTAGGCACAGTTTTATTATCCTTATATTGTGACCACTTTTTAATGTTAAAAGAAAGCATATCTAAGGCTCTAAATAGAGCCATTTAAGCTGAAGCATTAGAATATGAGCATATTTATTCCTATTAAAGTGAACAAGAACGTCTGACACTTTTGGCATTTCATAAGCCAGAACATGTGCCTATGTTGCTAGCTCTTTTCTCATTTAATGAGTCACTTAAATGATGTATTCATTTATTATATTTATTAAATGGCTCATAAACTAGGCATTATATAACAGTTAAAATACAATAATAAAACAGAAGAAATAACAGTAAATCATTGTAATGCAGAATGTACAAGTATAAAATAAGCACTTAAAAATATAACACAATAACATTTCATCAAATGCAAAAGCAGAACCACTTTCTCAGGTATATCTAAAATACTTGAAAGTATTTCTTCCATTCCTGGAAGAAACAAGTGCCTTGATCTAACCATAGGTAAATGGAGCCATCAGGCAAGCGTTCATACCTTCTTAAAGTAGTGAGAGCACCACCAGAAGGAGAAGAAGGAGAAGGAGAAGGAGGAGGAGGAGGAGGAGGAGGAGAAGGAGAAGAAGAAGGAGGAGGAGGAGGAGGAGGAGGAGGAGGAGGAGGAGGAGGAAGAAGAAGAAGAAGAAGAAGAAGAAGAAGAAGAAGAAGGAGAAGAAGAAGGAGAAGGAGAAGGAGAAGGAGAAGGAGAAGGAGAAGGAGAAGGAGAAGAAGAAGAAGAAGAAGAAGAAGAAGAATAGATGGAAGGGACCTTGGGATTATCTAGTCCAAACCCTATACCATTTCAGACAAATGGTTGTGTCCAGTCTCTTCTTAAAATCTTCCAGTGTTGGAGCATTCACAGCTTCTGGAGACAGGTTGTTCCACTGATTAATTGTTCTAATTGTCAGGAAATTTCTCCTTAGTTCTAGATTGTTTCTCTCTTTGATTTGTTTCCATCCATTGCTTCTTTCTCTAAATATTTTTCTGCTACTGTCTTTAAATCTAGGTATTGCCAGTGAATGAGATTCTAAAACGCAAGTAATTTCAGGAAAAAGCTTTGTCTTTCTAACTTGAATAATGAGAAGGAACATTGAATATAGAACAAAAATTATCCAGTCTAGAAATCTATGCTATTAGCCTGCTTATCTACCTGAATAAATCTTCTAACTTAGGAAACATTACCATTAGACCCTTTTCCCAAGAACTAGGTCTTCATATGAAGTGGCCAAAGTAAGCTAATTTGAGCCTGATCATTTTGTAGGATATATAGGAAAAGCAATTCCATAATACAATTTGAACATCCTTTAGAGTAGTCAATGTTGGCAAATTCCTCTAAATTTGGATACAGCATGCTTCTGGGTATCATTGGCAGTAGAATGATGATGGAGGAATACTATTGTAGTTAAGATCTGGTCTTGGGCTTCCGTATAAACGCTACTGTTTAAAGAGAAATTTAGGGATAAATAAAATTATTGCTTAGTATGATTTCATTTCATGTGTTCAGATTAAGTTTAAATAGGCTAAGTTATGATTTTCAACACACTATTATGCTTCAGTGCCCCAAAATCTTTTTAATCACATCTACAATGTAATTAAAGCTTTGAGGAATTAGGATAATTATTTGAAAGATGAAGTATTTCTGTGGCCAGAATGCAACACTTTAAAGCAAAATAATTCATGATAAGATCAATTTTCATATCTGCTCATTTGCGACATTCTAACACATACAATAGATTATTTTCAGAGAAAGTGCCATTCCGTAGTCATTATTGGAAATCTGCCCATCTGCTGTAATTTACTATGGTCTTTTCTGTTTTTGGCAGAAGATTTCAGGATGTTCAACTAAAACAAGTCTTTCCATGTTTTGCTGCCTATTATTTCAACAGGTGATGCCAGAGATCTTGCAAAGCATGTTCTCTACTTATGAACCACAGTCCTCTTTCCTACTAACTTTGAAAAAAAGGTGGTAAAAACTTATTGAATACTTGGCTTAATCTCTAAAGAATAAAGTGAGATCACATCAAAGCTATATTTGTGAACAATAAATCATGAATGAACAATGAAATTATGTCAAAATATCTAATCCCGCAGGATCATTGATCCTTAATATATGGTTGCATATCACCATATTAATACCAAAATTCACAGCAATAATTTTAAATTATGTATTAATTTACATGGTTTTCCCAGTTGCAATGTATGCCTATGAATGTTGGACCATAAGAAAGGCTGAGCACCAAAGAATTTAGGCTTTTGAACTATGGTGCTGGAGAAGACTCCTGCAAGTCCCCTGGACTGCAAGGTGATCAATCCGGTCAGTCCTAGAGGAGATCAACCCTGATTGCTCTTTAGAAGGCCAGATCCTGAAGTTGAAACTCAAATACTTTGGCCACCTAATGAGAAGGAAGAACTCACTGGAGAAGAGCCTAATGCTGGGAAAGATTAAGGGCAATAGAAGGTGATGACAGAGAATGAGATGGCTGGATGGAGTCACTGAAGCAGTAGGCGGGAGCTTAAATGGACTCCAGAAGATGGTAGAGGACAGGAAGGCCTGGAGGAATGTTGTTCATGGAGATGCGATGGGTCGAACAAAACTTCGCAACTAACAACAACAACAAATTAATTTACTTGTGATTTTGCAAACTTATGTTTATGTTTCACATCAAGTAAAAAATACCATTAGGTGTAAATATCTTTTGTGTCAGTGATTTAGAATTAATACTCCAAACCTTTCCCCATA
Source organism: Crotalus tigris (assembly GCF_016545835.1). Classification (NCBI taxonomy): domain Eukaryota; kingdom Metazoa; phylum Chordata; class Lepidosauria; order Squamata; family Viperidae; genus Crotalus; species Crotalus tigris. The sequence goes on along the minus strand of NW_024100413.1, from coordinate 599,518 downwards.
GGTTTGCTGACATGTGGCATAAAGTTACCTTACTCTATTAGTTGCAGAATAGAAACCTGCTGAACGAGCTGTGCTGTGCTGACCTTATATTTATATTGCTTAGATTAGGTCCTTGCGGCTAATCAAATGGTTATTGGTTATTGACTGGATGTTGGGGCTAGACTCTGAGCCCAAAACGTCATGAGCTAAAATTAGATCATATTACACAATGAGGTTTTATGCTGTTATGCTCAGGACTAGCATCAACTTTTCATCTTAACATTATATAATCTGTGCAGATAACTGATGTTTGATAAATCCATAGATAAGATCATTATAATTCCCATTAGTCTTAGCTTAATCTTCAGTCTATGAACTGGGGGCACAGAATGCCTGGGTACAATATCTATTAAAATAGACACAAATATTTTTGGTGGAAAACAGATCAAAATATGTCATTAATTTAGCATTCAGAGTTAATATGCATTAATGACTACTTACTATTCTTTGCTAAATAATAAACACTTAGAATTTAGAAAAGAAGTGGGCCTAATTTAACATTTATGTATGCTTCAGTGCACTCATAGAGATGCAAGTTGTGAAATACAGGCTACATTAATTAGTGCATATTTCAAGTTTTCATATCAGATGACTGCACTTGTAGATAAGTAGTGATAGCACTTAGAAATCACCTATATAGAGAGTAATTACAAATATTTCCCAATAGAAAATGTATAATTTGTTAACCATATCTTATAGAACACAGTGGTAGAATATTATGTTCATAAGTTTTCTTTGGGTACCTTAGATGAAAAAGAGAGGAGAGTCAAAAACCTTGCTACTCTTGAGAACTGTTTTCTTTTATATGATCTGGAGGAACAAGCTGCTTAAATTTAAATTTTTCATCCTTCCCTATGAGAAGAGAGAGAGACATAGAGAGAGAGAGAGATAAAATATTAAAATCACAAATGATAGTTCTGAAGTCATAGTGCTTAGTGTTTTAGCTAAGTTAAGATCAAATTATGAATCGACAGTAGCATGTGGTGCATGCCATTTCACGTTTAAATTGTGGAGCTGTTTGAATAATCTCACAGTAAAATAGCCTAGCACATTAAAACAACAACACCAACTAGCAATATGAGAAAGGATAGTAGGTTAATTTTCTTCCTGTCATCCTGGTTCTTACTGTGAGCTTATATATTTCACTGATATTTCTGCTAACATGTGGCTCAGCCGGGTTTGACCTTTGTTTCTGAATATTGTCTCTTCGGAGCAAGTTATTAATATGGAAATATAATACTACTCTCAATATTAGATGATCCAGTACTATTTTCTTTGTGTAAAGATGTGTATTTCTTTACATATGCATTAATATATAGGTCACTTTGTCTTCTGCGTAAAAAATACTGCATACAGCTTCCAACTCTCCTCTGCAACAGAATTTTGGACAAATTCATAATTTTTACTATCTGGAAATTATCTTTGTACAGTATTTACTTCATCTTAAAAGGCACACATGTAGTCCAGCACTCTTATTGTCCAAAAATGCTTGCATGGATAAGTCCAGAAAGACCAACTTTTTAAAGAAACATAACTCTATAGCTCTTTATTTTAGAAACAGGATAGTGTACTATCAGCTTGTTAGACACATATGAACAGATTAATCATTTCCCTTTAAATCATTTATCTATTGACCTTAGCTGCTATTAATTCTGATTTTGGAGAAAGTACAGAATTTATGATTTATTTGTTTTTTTTATTTATATTCAGTCTATCACTGAAGAGCTCAAGACAGCATAAGTAGCACTGTCTCTATTTACCCCCATAAATGATTTAGATTGAGAGAAGGAAAACAGAATGATCCAAAATTATCCACTGAGATTCCATGACTGAGCATGGACTAGAACCAGTCTAATGTCTTAACCATTATATCTCATTGGCTTTTGTTAGATTAGAACATACTGAATATGATGTGTAAATAGATTCAGTTGCTATGAAGGCAAAAATTTACCTACCGTATTTTTCCGTCTATAAGATGCACCCTTGTATAAGACACTCTGGCATGCGAGTTCCAAGCTTACATCAAACAAAGTCAGACTGGGAGCAACCGCCTCCCAGTGCTCTAAATAGACACCTCCCGGCCGGCCCCACCCCCCACCCACCTAACTAGCATCCGGTACGGTGAGCATGCATAGTCAGTTCACAGCAGCCTTCCGACCCTGGTAAACAAATCAACGTGAGTCCCAGCATGACAGCAAGGCAAGGGAAACAAACGCAGGTTTTAAACTCCCCACCATTTTTCTGTACCAATCAGCTATGCCAATCAGCAAATCTGCTGAGCCAATCAGCAAATCCAGAAGTTTGCCCGGCCGACGATCTTGCCCCTTCCCTCCTCCTGCTAGTGGCAAGCCCACAAGTGGCATGGCAGCGACATGTAAAGAAGCTACACAGGCATGCCCTGGGCTATGGAGGTTACCATTATTTTTTTTGTGTATAAGACCCTGCACTTGTATAAGATGCACCTGATTTTTGAACAGGATGTTTGTGGGGAAAAAATAGCGTCTTATACACAGAAAAATACGGTATATGATATATATATTTGCATGCTCAAGACTTGTGCTAGGCAAGATTTATATAACCTAGTTATATCCCAAAAGAAAATTGTAATGCTGTGGATAGTTATTTTTGCATAATTCCAGCAGAACCGAGTTAGCTGAGTGCTAAATATTCGTCTCTGCAAGATTAATATGTTTATTGGAATAAGTATTTCTCGAGATGATTAAAAGACAGTCCTAATGGGAAGAAATAGATTTTGGGAACTGGTTCTTCTTTACATGCAGATTTATTGTCAAAAGAAATAATAATGTAGGGATCATGTAAGGTGGGAATCATGATTCCCACTCCTGAGCCGCAGACCATTACTGGGTCTCAACCCATTGGGAACTGGGCCACCGAAGTGGCGGGAAAGTGCGTGAAGCTTCATTTGCACATGCACGGGGTTTAGGTTATGTGCTTGAAACTATCCCCCCCCCCTCTCCTGGCTGCCAAAACCATCAGTGCTGGTCCATGGAACAAAAAGGTTGGGGACCCCTGGTGTAACTGATATAATGAATTCTTTGCATATGCTGGAAGAAGATTCTGCTGCATGATCTGAAACATTCAAGCCATTTAAGTAGATTCACACGGACATAAAATATGGAAACAACAAGGAAAAACAAATACTGTAAACTATGGCTTTGTTTTATCATATTTGGCTAGACTACTAAACAGGGATAGGCAACCTTGGCTCTCTTTTTTTATTAAATTTTTTTAAAATTTTACAATAAAAGCCCCTTCCCCAATCCCTCCCAACCCACCCCAAAACCCTTCCCCATTCTTCCCAGAGCTGAACACAGGCTTAACTAGGACTTAAAAGAAAAAAAGTTTTAAACCCAAATAAACCTTAAGCAAATATAATTACACTCAATAAACAAGTTGTAAAATACTTTAACTCCATTATATATAAAAAACAAAAAGAGGGAAAAAAAGAGAAGATAAAAAAATAAAAAAATAAAAAATTAAAAAATAATAATAATTACACTTCTAGATAATATCTTAAACTTTAAATATAAATTATTCAAAAGCTAAATAATATTTTCTTATATCATACTTATATTGTATAAAATTTATCCATCTTTTCCACACCAAGAGATATTTATTTATTTATTTATTTATTTATTTATTTATTTATTTATTTATTTATGAGACTTATATACCGCTTTAAGTGCAAGCACTCTCTAAGCGGTGTACACCAGTAAGCAATGTATATATATATATATATATATATATATATATATATATATATATATATATATTTACATTGCCCCCAACAATCCGAAATTTTTGCCATTTCCGCTGAGTAAGAAACTTTAAAAAAACCATTCTTGCAAAGTAGGCAAAAATTCCTTCTTCCAATATTGCCCTATTAACAACCTAGCCGCAGTAATTAAATTTAACATTAAAACAATCTCTTTGTCATCACAATCCTAACCTTGGCTCTTTTATGATTCATGGACTTCAACTCCCAGAATTCCTGAGCCAGCTATGTTGGCTCAGGAATTCTGGGAGTTGAAGTTCACGAGTCATAAAAGAGCCAAGGTTGCCTATCCCTGGGCTACAGGAATGGATTGTATTTTGAGCCAGTATTTTTCTGATCCATTGTTCTAATGTGTATAAAGAATTAAATAATTGTGTGAGGTTTTTTTTTTAAATAGCAAGAATATATTTTCCTTTTACCAGCAATTTTTTGTTGTTGTTTTATTAGCTTTGATGTCAGTCACAAAGGGATAAAAGTATCAAACTGAACAGAATTTTTAGCTGCACTTTTGAGTGTAAAGGGGAGCAAGAAGCTAGAGAGCCAAATTTCAGAAGTTCCTTTCCTGATCTACGGTAATCTTTTAAATTAAATCTATTGGTTGGTTGGGGAAATGGAATGGGAGAATAGCAAATCAGCAAGATTTTGCAAGAAAGAGTTGATAGAATTAGTTTCTGCAGGGAATAAAACATAGCAACATGTAACCAGATACTATCATTCTTTGTGAACTCTTAACTTCCTGGCTATAGATTGCTTTGTAAGTTATAGGAGCAGATGGAACTGTACTGCCCCTTGTGAGTCTTGAAATTAATCTATTGCTGTTTAAACCTTTGGAAAACCATGGGGCTTTTATATCAGTGCCCCAGTACATTGCTGAATGTTTTGCTGAGACTGTGTACCTACAAAGTAAAAGAACTACAAAGATATGTCCTATTGTAGATAAAATATGTGAGCTGAAAGAGCAAGATTATATAGATAGATCCTTAAAAAGGATATTCCCATACACTCTTGGAAATATCTCTACTGTATTGGCATATTAACACCAGCTGCACATTTATATTTACTTCTGATAGTAGAGAAATAAAATATTGATTTGGATTTTAATGTCTGAAAATTGTAATGTAATTTCTCTGAATGTCTGTTTACACAAGCAGTCTTTTGTCATTTTTTGTTTGTTTGTTTTCATGTACAAGTAGTTCTCGACTTACCACCACAATTGAGCCCAAAATTTCCATTGCTGAGACAGTTAAGTGAATATTGCCTCATTTTATGACCTTTCCCCCACAGTTGTTAAATAAATCACTGCATTTGTTTAGTTAGTAACAGGATTGTTAAATCAGTCTAGTTTCCCCATTGACTTTGCTTCTCGGAAAGTCCCAAAAAGTGGATCATATGATCTTAGGAGACTGCAACCATTATAAATATGAACCAGTTGCCAAACATCCAAATTTTGATCATGTGACCATGGGGATGCTATAACGGTTGGGTGAAAAATGGTTATGTCACTTTTTTTCAGTGCTGTTGTAATTTTGAATGCTCACTAAATGAATGGTTGTAAGTTGAGGGCTACCTGTACATTGTCATCATCATCACACAGCAATATTTTAGGGAGGCCATTAACACATTGTCCAAAACTAAATCTACCACCCCAAAACAAGCAAATATAAGAAATTGATTTCTATAAAATGTCTTATTTATACATGTGTTGGCTTTGAAGTAACAATTCATGAGTTTAACAGGGAAGGCAGTGATCACGTGAATTTCCCAGTCAAGCTATTGATAAGCTATTTTTCTTTTTACATTTCTTATCTTTAAGATTTTAAACAAGTATGTTTAATCAACCAAAGATTGACTTCAGACTGAAAACCATTATTTAGTAACTGTCGAAGTAGAAAGTTATCTACATTAAGGTAGAACCTAGCAGATCATGGGTGTCAAACTTGCAATGTCATGTGATGTATCCTGAGTTTTTTCCCATTGCTGGCAATGGGGTGGGTGTGTTTTCGCCATGACACATCCGGCCTGCGGGCCACCAATTTGACACCCCTGTATTAGATTGTACCTTTCCAGGTAGAGGAGAAAGAAGAAGGTATTCAAATAGGACATCCAAAATGAAAGATCTTCCTATATAAATTATACACGGACAACTAACTGTGGAACATTTTCCTTATGTAGGAGAATGTAAGAAGATATTTAGATTTTGTTTCCTTTATGAAAGAGCATTCAAATATTAATGTGGTTTTTTTAATCTTCAACTGACTTTCATTTTAAACATCTATGAGTATTTTGAAGGAATAATGAAACCTTGTGTTTCCAAGGCAATGAATTCAGTAGGGCATTACCTTTGTAGCCTAAATTTCTTTGAAAAAAGATAAACAAACATGCATGCAATGATAGCACAATGAATTTGGAATCAGTATTTGGGTTACAATGAATTAATAAGTTTTGTTATATATTTCTGAACAGAGATTAATTTTGAATTTATTCTGATTTTTACCAGTAAAACAATGTTGCTTAAGGATCATTTTACCTAGTTCAGTATTCAAATAACTATATAGTTTTTAAAGTATGGAGTTTTTCATGCCCTTCTCCTCTTTAGAATTACAATGGACTTGTAATGAAGTTGGATATAAATCAGTCACAAAGTAAAGAATTTGTGATTCTTTGAAACTTGGCAAAAGGTATTTGGCAAAAAAATATGTACCATTAGGACTTTAAAAATAAAGTAGTGGTCTGGCAGTCTTTGAACATAAGGATGGCACATTTATGAGTGAGTTGTTTTAATAAAGAGGGCATGTGCATTATATGTTATGTTACAGAAAATATAAGGAAAATATTTTAATTCTATAAAGAATTCAGAAATACAAACTCTATCATGTCATGACGTGTGAATATTATGGAGTTGGAAGGGGATGTTTGAAATAATTTATTCCAACCTCCTGTCTCATACAGTTACCCAAATGATAACATCCTTAATTGATGATTGTTGTCTATGACTGCTTAAATATATTCAGTAAAGTATTTCTTCCAATCCAGTGCTCAGAATTAATCCTTAATCATTTCTAAAAAGCTTTTTTGCTTGTTATTTTTGCTCCATTATTTATAACCCTAAAGGCAGGCATACTAAAAAGCAGAGACATCACCCTGCCAACAAAAGTGCGTATAGTCCAGGCCATGGTTTTCCCAGTTGCAATGTATGGCTGTGAAAGTTGGACCATAAGAAAGGCTGAGCGCCAAAGAATTGAGGCCTTTGAACTATGGTGCTGGAGAAGACTCCTGCGAGTCCCTTGGACTGCAAGGCGTTCAAACCGGTCAGTCCTAGAAGAGATCAACCCCGACTGCTCTTTAGAAGGCCAGATCCTGAAGTTGAAACTCAAATACTTTGGCCACCTAATGAGAAGGAAGGACTCACTGGAGAAGGGCCTAATGCTGGGAAAGATTGAGGGCAATAGAAGAAGGGGACGACAGAGAATGAGATGGCTGGATGGAGTCACTAAAGCAGTAGGTGTGAACTTAAATGGACTCCAGAAGATGGTAGAGGACAGGAAGACCTGGAGGAATTGTCCATGGGGTCGCAATGGGTCGGACACGACTTCGCAATTAACAACAACAACAAAGGCAGGCATCTTCACCATTGTATTTATTAGGACAGAAATTATTAGGTTTGAAAAGAGTAGTTAGATGTCCTACATACTTTGGTAAATACAATCTTTAACATACTCAGGAAAATTATTTTTTTAAAAAAACATACTTTATTTGAATATATTTACATTTATTTAAATTTGCATTTATACAATTAAAATATATTTCTTTTATCAGAATGAACCAGATCTCTGGTAAAGAAAAAAGTTTTTATTTCTAAGAGTAAGGACACATAAAATAAATCATCTTCCAAGTTTAATGTAAACTTTGAAAAACTAAGAAACTGCTGCTAATATTGCTATAGCTAGAAGTCATCTGGAATGCTATAATGAAGTTTTAAAATAGTTTACCATTAAAGTTACATCTCTTCCCATTTGTTCTTCATGCTAACATCAGCCATCATCTTCATATAAATATAGGAAATTTTGTTGTAAGTGATAAAGGGTGCCTTAAGTGGGCTTGAATGAATAGATTTATAAAAAAATATTGTAACCTAGGTCTTGTCCATCTTTAATTAGTTACCAAGGTTAAAGGAGGGTCAAGAGCCTAGAGCTGTTTCAGGACTAATGTGTCAAAGAAAAATGAAGCCTTACAATGAGAAGGAAATGATGCTGCTTAGAGCTGCAATAATTCTATGACCCCATGTCAACCATTAGGGCTACTAATGGCAGTTAAAAGTAAAACAAAAAATCTTGCATTGCAGGTGATTCAGAAGCAAAGACTGCTTAGGCTTTCGGGAGCCAACATCAAATGGAATAAGACATTTTTGCTTCATGAAAAATTTGAAATAATAACATCTGGTCTTTTCACCATACGTTTCTTTGCCAGCTCCTTGATTCTCTAAATCCAATGTTCCCTTATTCAAGGGAAGCAGACAAGAGATATGAACGATACTGAATTGCTCATAAACTGCCATTACAAACCATATCTAATTCAATAAGTGTTAGTTTGCTAATTAGATAAAGTGCTTCGGGCTCTCACTTTGAACAATTGTGAGCTAAAGACTGTGGGCTTTGTTATATGAGAAGTGCTGAAGCGATCAGTTACCTACTCAGTTCATCATGCACTTCTTTCTTGCTGTCAAAAAAAAAAGCCTTTTTTTGCATTTAAATAAATGAAAAGAAAAATTGACAGCAGAAAGTAGTCCTAACCTCCTTTCCTTTAACTTAAATGGATACAGCAAGTTTTATTTCTAAGGATAGATATGATACAGTCTGGACCAACTATCTCAGTTTCTTTTTCAGTAGTTCATAGTCAGTTGTGTCTTTAGCACCTGGCTTGGCAAATTGCTTTCTGGTTCCAAGAGTGGAAACTCTATATAAGCCTTATAAAGAGTACATTTATTAATCTACATTACAACATATTTATTAACTTTGCTGGCCAGGTATGTGTAATTTTTTTCATTATAAGTAGTTGCATATAAGTTTGAAAAAAGAGGATTTGATGTGTCCCAAGCTAGTTAAAGAAAAATAAGGTGTTGCTGGTTTTCTATGATTATGTAATTAGGGTTCATCAGCTTCATGTAATGGGACAAAATAAGCACATTTTCATACCTTTGAAAGAAGTATTAATCACATAGTAAAGAGTTAACTTAGCTAATTTAGAATTTCTGTGGAAGATATGAGCAATGTACATTATGCAGATTTAAAGCAAACTACTCTTAACACCTGTTGGAGCACACCTGTGCATCCCTATAGGAGACAAGAAGGCAAAGCCTGGTGATGGAGTCAAGAGAGGACTCAGAGCCTAGAATCATTACATGTCCACAAATGCTTTAACTCCAGTTCCCCCTCCCCTTGAATTCCATTAATTCTCATCTAGTCTCAATTTAGTGCTGACCATTAGTTGGCAGGATTCTTATGTATAGGCTTCAGCAATAAATCTTTTGAACTGGAACTTATTTATTGATTCTGATTCTTTGTGTCTGAAACCTCTGGAAATATCTAGTCTGCCTTTAGATAGAAACAGATAGATTAACATGGTCACTGTTCTTGATCCTGATTTTACTCAAATGACTTCTACAGTAAGTGCAGATCCCCTGAATTTTGGATGGCCGCCGCCACCTCCTCCTCCTCCTCTTCGGGTAGGTGAAGGAGGCAGAATGACATGTTTCCTGATAAAGAGTTCCAGAAAACCTGAAAAGTTGCATTCTGTTGTCATTTTGGTTGTTCATAAAGAATCCACTGCCAACATGCATGGACTACCTATATATCAGTGGTGGCGAACCTATGGCATGGGTGCCAGAGGCGGCACTCAAAGCCATCTCTATGGGCACAAGTGCCATCGCCCCAATCCTAGGCCTTCAGCTGAGTTTTATAAAACCTTTTCGCTTTAGGCCTCTGCTGCTGTGTGCAAAAAAAAAAAAAAATCAGTCAATTTCAACTTCTCGCGGGGAAAAAAAGATCTTGCAAAGTTGGAATTGATTGATTGAACTTTTTAGTCCCACCCAGTCTGCCGTTACCACTGCAGCCACACCCAGCCAATGGGCCACACATACCCAATTGGCCACACCCAGCCAATGGGCCACATACACCCGGCACCCAACAATGCATAAGTGGGTTTGGGGTTGAAGTTTGGGCATTCGGTCTCTAAAAGGTTCGCCATCACTGACCTACATCTAAAATTGTTTTTTTTTATCTTTCTCTAAGTTAAATCTTAATTTATTCACTATTTGGATTTTAAACCATTAAACATGGAACATAGTAAGTGGGCTAATGCACAGTATATATACTCTCACAAAAAAGTCAACCTTCCACTCACAAACCTCCTGCCCATCCATTCCCACCTCTCTCTCTTGCAAGTCTGAATTCAGATTTAAAATGATTGCTGAAAACCAAAAGCAGCTCCAGTAGCCCTAATGCAAAGAGGCAAGAAAATAAAACCTGAAGTGTGAGTCTTATGTGGATATGCTACAATTTTTTTTTTTAAAAAAAGGAAGGAATTCTCCAAACTCAGACTGTAATGTGTCCTGCCTGACTGGCAATTCTTAATTCCTCCAAAAATGTCCCATGGAATCTTGGGCCATCAGAAACTAACCTTGCTCCTTTTTTGTGTATTAATTTGTCTACTTAGCTTCTGGTATAGGTAAAAGGCACATGCACCCGAATCACAATACTACACAGGTGTGTGAAGGAAGGAAATAAATAAATAATTCTAGAGCTTAGATGCAGATCCTAAATATCTTTGTGGATGTGAATGAGCTGTTTTTCCCCCCTTTGTCTAGTGATATATTATTTAAACTGTTGGGTAGGATAGAACAGATAAACAAATGAAATAGGAGCAGAAAGTGCTGGGTTCAGATTTCTGGTCAGCCATCAATATGGGTTAATTGTGGGATCTGATTAGATGGTTGTTTGTAGAAAAAAGGACTAAAAGATAAAAAGATACAGAATATATTATTTTGCAGGGTATCATTTGCTGTGTAGAATTTCCACATTATCTTTGTCTATCTTGACAGGGCGTAAGATTTTTTTAAAAATGAAGTCATAGCAACAATAATGCATTATCTTTGCCTAATAGAGTTATATGTTCAAAATAACACCTGTTGTTAATTACATGCAAAATGGGGTATATTCTTCTAGAAGACCATTTAATCAAAACATTTAAAAACTGAGCTCAGCTCCCAAACATGCAGTTAATTCCAGCTGCCATTGTTGTAATACACTGTGAAGATTTCACTAAATGATTGGAATTCAAATGCGAACAGAATTATCTTGGCATTTATTCATTTTAAAATGTTTTTGAGTCATATTGAAGTTTGAAAAGATTTTTTTATATAAATATGGCAGTAATTGCTTCATCTTTGAAAGAGACAAAGAGATCGGGGAAATAGAATAATTTTCTGGAATTGTAGCATAAGAAGACAAACAACAATAGCACATGTATTATGAGACAATTATAAGGAAACTAGTTTTCTAGCTAAATTCTGCTTCAAATAGATTCAATAAATGTTTTATACTTTATAGAACATAGAATGAGATTATCATATATTAACTATGAGATACAAATGTATATTTTAAATGTCCTTGAGGATAGCTAGTTTTAATTTTCCTTCATCCCCAAATGGTACTGTTTATCAGAAGTATATATAGGAAACAAAGGACTTGTTAAAACATAGCTTGCTGCCTAGGAGAGAAAGAAATAATGTTTTGTGTTCTTGCTGCAGGAGATCTAATCTCATCTGGGAAGTCAGAGAAGCAAACTGAATTTCCAGCATTGATTCTATCAGTTTGATAAGGCTGAGACTATTACTTCTTAGTGGCGTGTAGCAGATGTATAGGATAGAGGCCTTGAATGCTGAAGGAGATGAGACAGGAGTCTTCTGTTGACATTCTCTTTTCCCCATAGGACATGACAAAATACAATCATCTTTTCATTGTTATATATTCTTTTCCACGTCACTATTATCTTGGAGAATAATGAAAACATTATTATATATATATATTATATATATAACATCTATAAATTACCGAAAATATGCCAATAGTTATTGGAAGTGCATGGTTAGGGGGTTTTTTTTCTTAGCTGAGTAGGAAAAAAATATATAATTTCTGTCCTTAACAATACAGTTTTCGAACATCTCTTTAAGATATCCTTATATTTATTTCTGATTACTTTCATTTTTTTTCGTTTGGAGGAAATGAACTAGTGAATATTTTTGTTTTTCAAGAAATGGGAGCTGGCCTATGTTCCTATAACTGTGAATTTTCCAATTCAGACATGATTTTTCCCCACATTAAGATAAATCAGCCCTGCCAAGTGATTACTGGGTTGTCCTAACATCAGAAAAAGTCAATAGAAATGGTCCTGGTGAGGGATATCCAAGAAATGCCAAAGTATAGATAGTCCTTGACTTACAACCATAATTGGAACCAGAAGTTCTTTTGCTAAGCAAGGTGGTTATTAAGTGAGTCACACCTGCTTTTACACATTTTTTTGCCTCAGTTGTTAAACAAATCATTGCATTTGTTAAGTGAATCATGTTGTTAAGCAATGTGGGCAGTGGTGGATTTCAAATATGTAAACAACTGATTCTCTGAATGGATGCCACTTCCAGAAGTCCATTCTGGGCCTGGGCAACAAAAAATTAGCTACCGGTTCTGCCGAAGTGGTGCGAATTGGCTGAATCCCACCACTGAATGTGGACTTCCCTCATTGACATTGCTTGTCAGAAGCTGGCTGGGATGGTTGCAGATGGGGATCACATGACTCCTGGATGCTGCAACCGTTGTAAATACATGCTGGCTGCCAAGCACTTGAATTCTGATCACATGTCTGTGGGGAATGCTGCAATGCTCATAAGTGCATGGACTGGTCATCATGTTTTTCAGTGCTGTTGCAACTTTGAACAGTCACTGAATGAATGGTTGTAGGACTCCCTGTAAGCCAGACTGGGAAAATAAAAGGAAAAAGTCACTCAAGAAGGGGGAATGACAAACAAGTCAATGGCAGACTAGAAGGACAAGATAAGGAAAATAACAAATTATGCCACAAAGAAGAGGGGGTCAACCTATTTTCCAAAGCAAGACAAGAAACAATGGATGGAAACTACTCAAGGAGAGAAGCAACCTAGAACCAAAGAGAAATTTCCTAACAGTGAGACAATCAACCAGTGGAATGACTTGCAACCAGAGGATGTTGTGTGTGCTTCATCACTGAGGCTTTTAAGAAGAGACTGGACAGCCACTTGTCTGGAATGGTATAGGCCAAGGTCTCCTGCTTGAGCAGGAGATTGGACTAGGACCTCCAAGGTCCCTTCTAACTCTATTATTCTCTAATCTGCTGTTAAATGATAGTCCAAACACTGGACAATCAAGTATTTCTTTTTGGTTCTGTGGAACATGATTAGATGCAAACCAAATTGTTGATATAGCATATACTTTTTATAAAATGGAAATATTTGCATTAATTCACTATTGTCTGCTTTGGTTATGCAGAATATATTTCCTAGCTGTGTTATATCAGTGAGCAGGCAAATCTAACAGATCACAATATACTACCATATAGCAACTGACTTAAAACACCAAAGTGTTTTAGTGGGTCAATTAATCAACAACCCAAAGGTCCTGATCAGTCAACTTGAATCAGAAAAACACTAAATCTTCAAAAGGGATTTTTTTGTGTATTGCTTTAATAGGATGTTGATCATTGTAATATGTATCCTGGGAGCCATTGATGAAAATGACTACATTTTTTTCTGTTGCTAATATCCAGAACTGTAGTTTTGTTTAATTATAGAACATATGTGTTTACATAGTTATATATCTGTCTCTTTTATTGATTAGCTGTTAAGTTACCAGAAGAAAAAAATGTGGTCTGGATCTATTAAAAAGAAATTATTAATTTCTGGTATAAATTTGACCTATACCTATGTGAAGAGACCTTCCTACATCAGGACTTAAAATGGAAAAAATCCATAGTTAATCATAATTAGAAGAGATCCAATAAAATGAATAAGACTTATTAATGATATTATATTATTGTACTGATTTTAAAGACTCTTCTATTGGTAAGACTGAGCCTGGATCCCATTCATTATCTTTGCAGAGGATAACTAAAAGGTTAATTTATTTAAATCAAGATACTTTAACTCAGGAAAAATTAAGTTTGCCTTGATGCTTAATTTTATTCATTAATTTGTATCCCGCCTTTTATTATTTTTACAAATAATTCAAGATGATGGACATGCCTAATATTCTTCTCTCCTCCTATTTTCCTCACAATAACAGTCCTGTGAATTGAGTTGATCTGAGAGAAATTGACTGGCCCAAAGTCACCCAGCTGAATTTCATGGCTAAGGTGGGACTAGAACTCACAATCTTCAGGTCTCTAGCCTGGTGTCTTAATCATTAGATGTTTACTGAAAATATTTTTTTTTAAATCTACCAAAATGTGTAAACACAAAGAACAATATTTCTTACTTGTTCTGGTTGTTTTCTTTTAATGGTGCTGGGCTCAATGGCATTGCAAAACAGCAGGGTTCATCTTAAAGCAGTAGCTTGCGTTGCATCAACTGTTAAATATTCTATTTATAATTACAAAGGAACAATCTGTATTTTTCCAATATAGTTCAAGAAAGTCTGAAGGCCCATGAAACCTCAACCCTCTCAATTTACACTTTTCTAATAAAGACATAGTGTAACTGAAGCTATGAAGATAGATACCCTGATAGCAATCTATCCAGTCCCTTTCATCCATCATTGTTTGTTCTTTATCTGTCTTTCTACAAAAGCTGTGCCGAGAGGAAAAGTCTTTTCATATCCTTTGTAATTCTGGACACCGGAAAATATATGTATATCGAGAGCAAAGAAGAGTAGTTGTCTGACATTTAATCTTCATGAAAACTGACACGAAGAGAAGAGCTAACCTTCTGCATTATTTTTAGTTTGATATTCTGTGGTGCTTTATTGATCATCGCTGGCGTCCGTCACTGTGCATAATGATAACTGCTTCAGAAGCAGAAAAGAAGAGATTGAATAAGGCCTTTAGGCCTATCAGCTTCTTACTGAGAGATCTGTCAATAGTGACTGTTCCCTCATCCTTTTACCAATAAGAACGGTTTGTCTGGGTATTTCAAAAGCTCTTGCATATTGACAATATATTTTAAAATCAATGAGAAGCTATGGACTTTTCCAATGAGTTGCTGTATTTTTGTTTCAGAAAAGAAAGGGGTTGGGTTTTTTTTTTTTAAGTCTTGATGTGGAGAACAAATGGGCTGTCATAAACCCTTACTTATTTTCAACTATTTACCAAAGAACTTTCTGTAAATTTCCCTTTGCAATGAAAGACATGCAGTGAAAAAGTCAAAGCCTGTCCTTACATCAGAAATAAAAGAATTGCATTTAACTTTCCTTGGTTTCATATCACTTGTTTTTCCAAGGCTAAAATACTGCACAACATATACATGCATAATGCTTCAAGCAAATGATTTGTGAATACAGAATTGGAACTAGGATGCAGATATAAAGCAGTAAGATTCCAATAGCAGGTTTTCTCATTAACACATTATATTTAAATACATAAATGTTCATGAGCTACAGTTCCCTTCATCAGATGCATAGATGGCACAGACATCATTAGTGGCAGCTTAAGAAAGCTTACAGCTTTGAATAAAATTTGTTAATCAGAAAAGTGCTACCAGATCCCTTCAGTGTTTTCGCCCTTATGGATGCAACCATAGTGGATGATGTTTAATTTGAATGAAAGTAGATGCTCATTTTTTGTTTATCTACAAGTGGACCACTTATCATTTCATCCAATACTGATGTGTTAGTTACTTACAGGTAGTCCTTGGGTAAGCCCAAGACAGTTGTTAAGTGAGTTTTGCCCCATTTTATGAGCCTTTCTTGCCATAGTTGTTAAATGAATCACTGCGGTTGTTAAGTTACTAATATGGTTGTTAAGTGAATACGGATTTCCTATTGACTTTGCTTGTCAGAAAGTTGCAAATGATGATAGTGTGACCCTGAGACACTGCAATTGTCATAAATACATGCCAGCTGCCAAGCATCTGAATTTTGATCATGTGACCATGGGAAGGCTGCAAATGTCGTAAATGTAGAAAACAACCATTTTTTTCAATGCTGTTGTAACTTTGAAAGGTCACTAAACAAATGGTTGTAAATTGAGGACTATATGCACTCTGAAGGTAATGGAAGTAAAGGACACATAGAAAGACACACAGATACGCAAAACATCTTTTATGAAAAATTTGACAATTGCACTCAGTAATATGTGTTGTGTTCTGGTTTTCATGAAGTTTCCTGATTAAATGACTCATACTCTTAGCAGCATGTTCTTAGTGATTGAGTTTGGCTTACAGTGATGTTAACAGAAGAAAAGCAGGGAACAAATAGATTCAGCCGGACTTGCAGCATTACAATGGAAGATCTGCCCGTTATCACCATGCACATTGCAAAATGATGCATCAATACTGCTTTAATTCTGACAAAAGAAGCAAGATCACGCAGACACCACTGATGACTTCTGTAATGAAACATCAGTGCAGAGTCTTCCTAATTGAGTTTTACAGATTTCTTTTATAAAATAGGTCATAGAGAATCCAAACAGGCCAGATTCTGAGAATTATTTATTCTATTTATTTCTTATGCCACCCACCTCACTATACAGCAACTCTGGGTGGCTTGTATTATAATAAAAAGTAAAAACAGATAATACAAAGCAATTCAAATTAGTAGAATTAAATAGAAAGCTAAAAACCAAGAGGATAATAAGGGGAGGTGCCTTTTCTATCCAATCAGCCACCCCAACATAGTGTGTCTCTATTAGAGCTTGAGGACAGCCGGCAGAGCTGGAAGGTCAAGAGTGTGAGGACAGACTCCTGGCAGGAGAACAATCCAGAGGACAGGCCACAGCAGAAAAGGTTTTTCTCCTGGATTCTGCCAATGAAAATCTTTAGTAGACGGAATCCGAAGTAGGCCTTCCTGTTGGAATGAGTGTGGGTGGACTAGTCCCATCAGGGTGAAATGGGTGAACAGATATCCTGAACCCATATCATAAAGGGCTTTGAAGATAATCAACAACATCTTTATTTGGACCTGGAAGTAATTTGGCAACCAGTGTAGCTTATGTAACAGCAGGGTAACGTGTCATCCAAGAGGGCTCCAGAACTGTCTATGCCACTGCATTCTGTGCCATTTGTAGCTTCCAAATACTCTTCAAGGGTAGCCCCATGTAAAGCATGTTGAAATAATCCAGTCAAAAGATAACCAGCAGCTAGAAATCCCAACACATGCAAAAGGTTCTGGGTGAAGACTGTTCTGCAATATATATTGTTGGACAGATTTATATATACATAAATATATATTTAATTAGAGGATTATTCTTCCAGTAATTCACTAATTGAGCCCATATAAGAAAACTACATCTTAAGCTTTCTTATGTAACTAAGATAGTGTGATTTTAATTCTTGTCACTTTCTATGAGTACTACTATTCCTGGGGTTTAAAATATTCACATGCATTAAAACTAATCAGTAAGACCTTGACTGTAGATTTAAATAAAACATTTATTCAGTTCTTTCTGTAAAGAAAAAAAATATAACGTAATCTTAATTCATGAACTCTTGCTGTAGTCATAAACTGGCCTGACCTAATCCTTAACTTAATATAATTTCACAAAAATATTCTTAACATTATTAAAGACATATTTACGTTATTACAGTAGTGCCAAGTAAGTGCAGCTGATCCAGAAAGATACATAAAATACTTCCAATTGAATTTATCAAGGTTAACCAAAGCAACTAAAACTCTCTTCTGAAGGAGTCCATCTCATGAATTGTTAATAAAAAAAATTACTGTTGGCAAATTAAATTCACCTACTTGAAAATATAGTTGTGATTTTGCAATTACTGTTGATGGTCTGTGATTATCATATGGAAATCTGTCTACAAATTATACAATCTAGAACCTGCAAATTATATGACATAGTGAAAGAATATCTGCCAGCTAAGGATTTATTTATTTATTTCAATTTATATGGGTGTCTATCTCATATTCATGACTAACAACAGTTAAAAACACTATATGACAACACATTACAAGAATGCAAACATGATTTGCAGCTGAAGTAAAAAACAAAAGAACCCGCAAACAAATAAACACAATAATGCGGGTTCTGCTACACATTCTCCAAGCTTGGTGACACAACCGTCTCTAGTTCTGTGATTCTATGATTCTAGTAGAAGGGTCCTGGGGGGATGATGTTCCCAGGATGGGCGCCATAACAAGGTCCTGCCAGATGCCTTTTAGATAGAACCCAGAGCAGGTCTCTCATGCCCAAACACAATGTTTTTACTGTTGTTTTTTTTTATGAAAGTTAAAGGAAAACTAGATGTTATTTAACCATGCTTTAATGTTTCCTTTTCATTCTTTCCTACAGATGATGATTTTTTTCATGAGCTCCCAGAGACCTTTCCTTCTGATCCCCCAGAACCTCTTCCTCATTTTCTCATTGAGCCTGAAGAAGCTTACATTGTCAAGAACAAGCCTGTGAACCTTTACTGTAAAGCCAGCCCTGCCACTCAGATCTACTTCAAATGCAACAGCGAATGGGTTCATCAGAAGGACCATATTGTAGATGAAAGGGTGGATGAAACCTCTGGTGAGTTGCAATTATTTTGAGAAAGTGTATAATAGCTTTGGTAGACAGATTGCCTTAAATCCTGTTGCAGTAAGGTGACAATGTCTATAGACTTATAGTATAAGAATCCTTTTTTGTGGAACCCTAAATAGATAGAATCAAATATTTTAGAGACATATTTTGGAATGGGAGGGTTCAAAGAGTGACATTAATGCTTTAATATTTCTATACTATCCTTTAATAATTCTAACTCCACAAAGTCAGACAGATTTTTGTCATGGAAAGATTAAGGCTTACCAATTCAATTGTTGGTTATTTTTCATTCAAAAAAAAAAATCTTACTTCTAATCAAATACAGGTAGTCCTCGACCTACAACCATAAGTGAGCCCAAAATTTCTGTTGCTAAGGAGGATCGTTATTAAATGAGTTTTGCCCCATTTTACGACCTTTCTTCCCACAGTCGTTAAGTGAATCACTGCAGTTCAGTTAGTAACATGGTTGTTAAGTGAATCTGGCTTTCCCATTGACTTTGCTTGTCAGAAGGTTGGAAAAGATGATCACATGACAGCCGAGACACTGCAATCATCGTAAATACATACATCACAAGCATCCAAATTTTGATCATGTGTCCATGGGGATGCCGCAACAATCGTAAGTGTGAAAAATGACCATGTCACTTTTTACAGTGCTGTTAACTTTGAACTGTCACTAAGTGAACTGTTGTAAATTGAGTACTACCCTTAAGTATAAATATAGTTATCCAAATTAGAGATCACCATCTATGGTTTTTCATGGCTTAATAAGAATAAAACTTTACTGGAAGATGACTATTGTCAAAACCATATAGAATCAGTTTCAAGGATATATTTTTATGTTGAATCCACGTATACTCTTAATTGCTCAGGGCATAGACATTCTACTTATCTACTTTTAGTATTCATTTTATTATAGTTAGTACTCCAAAATATTTTTCTGTCAGTCTGCCTGTCTATCAATCAATAGGCTTGAAAAGGTATCTCCTGAGCTATAAACCTATTTGTGTCAATGATATTTTCTGAAAGATTAATAATCAATACCTGGGATCCCATTCAAAATGGCAGATTGAGTCTTGTGCTGTTTGACAGCAATGAAAAATAACTTGCTAGCAAGCAATTTCTTTTACAGAAGAATTGAACACTTTGACTAATTACTCAAGGAAAAAAATCTACTTAGTACGTGAATGCATAAAAATTTCATATAAATAGTTCAATATAAAAAAACTCCTATCTTTTTAATATTTGAGAGTACAGATCACTGTTGAATTGGTGAAAAAAATCCATAGCTTTTTGAAATAATAGCATTTCTATGGGAAAGTATGGAATAAATTTTCATAATTCTGGAAGACAGGTTGCTGTTTTGAACAAATTAGAGTTATTTTCCACTTTTGCTGTTATTCCATGAGTTCTTTTGTCAAAAAGGTTAGCAATGTAATACTTCTACAATGGTTCACCAAGTAGCAGCTATTTTGGCTGCTGATCCTTAAGCATGAGTTCTTTAATGGGCCCCTTGCTTTTTCAGCATTTCTAATTTGGAGAAATGGTTGGGTGGAGATTAGACACCACCTAACAACTAAGTCAATTTCATTATTCACAGAACTGATGAGTCAGGAAGTTATAGTTTAACTCAAAATTTCTCCAGTGATGTTTTCACCTAAAGTTGTATATCTCCTGTCCAGGAAAATTTTGGGTTTTCTATTCATACAATATTTATCTCTCATGATTATGGGAATGTGTTGATCAATAGTCAGATATAATCTGAAAGAATGAGAAAAGAAGAAGAGATCTAAGAACCTATGAGTTTTTAGTCAAAGAATATCAGTTTTTCATACTTCTGTGTGGATAATGACATGGTTCTGATGGAATGACCTCTTGTCATGGTAGATCTTTTATTGTCTATATACCCCAGGATTGTAATCTCATACCACTGAGAGTTCATAGATCATTCTTAACATTTTACTATGTGAGCAAGAAAGTATATCATGACATTGTATACAGATGGTATTCTGGAATGTACAAAAGCCTAACTAGAGAGCAAGTATCAGTATGTTAGAATATCTGGCAGTTATTGGGTTAAATGCTAGGTATGTTGATGGGTCAGTGGGAGGAGTCTAAAAAGGTCATTGGGAGACTTCCTGGACACAAGCCAGATGGGAATCTCTTTGTCTACAAGAAGCATGGGCCATCAGATGTCAACATGATGAGCCTGCACCGTTATAAAGATGGTATGGAAAAGAGCATCATTCATTTACCTGTTGAACTGACATACAAAAGATGTAATTTCCAGAAGTAGCAACACAGTATGTATGCAAATGAGCTTTCTGTTTGAAATATATTTTTTGTTATAATCATTTCTACCGAGTTGTCTATCTGACTTGATTTAAAGAAGGCGCTTTTAACTCAGAGTCAGTGTAATAAATGAATGATGTTCTTTTCCATACCATCTTTATAACTGCGCAGGCTCATCATGGTGACATCTGATGACCCATGCTTCTTGTAGTAGACAAAAAGATTCCCATCTGGCTTGTGTCCAGGAAGTCTCCCAATGACCTTTTTAGACTCCTCCCACTGACCCATCAACATACCTAGCATTTAACCCAATAACTGCCAGATATTCTAACATACTGATACTTGCTCTCTAGTTAGGCTTTTGTACGTTCCAGAATAGATGGGCTTTTGCAAAATAGGTAGAAACTTCCCAGTGAGAACAAAACCTTCCCCACATTATTAGAGCAGCAGCATCCTCTGGAGCCAGTTTGGTGTAGTGTTTAAGACATCAGGTTAGAACTGGGAGACCCTGAGTTCTAGTACTCCAGTAGCCACAAAGTCAGCTGGTATTTGGGAAAGTCCTTGGAAGACTGAGCCCATAAACACTGCCAAGGAAGCAGCTAAATAAGAGATAATGTACTCAACAGCTGGATAGTGAGTAGGGCAAGACCTCATAAGAGACCCTCCCTAGTATCCCAGGCTATAAAAGAAATGAGAGGGGAAATGTACTTGCAAGAGTCTGCCAATATAGGTTTATAATAAAGTAGAAATAGCTCATCTGATTGTAATTCCTATCAGGTTTACCCTGCAAGACCAACAACAGTCTTGTATATCTGAAAGTACAATTCACCCCATTCCCTTGTCCTTTATAGCCTGAGAAAGTGTCTGTGGGCCCAGTCTCCCAAAGCTTTTGTCACATATCATCGCAACAACCTTCCAAGCAGCCCTGTAAGCATTATCTAGTCCTAGCAATGATTGCACAGCCCTAGTATCCCGTCTCATCACATGAGTGGTAGAAATGGTGAAAGCGAAGTATCGTTTTATGGTCCTTTATTTGAAATATATTTTTTCTGAAATAGCTTACAAAATGTCCATCAAAATCATACCATTCCCACAAGTAAATATTTACATCCTCATGATTTTATTTCTGTGTAATATAATCTAGCAGAAAGGCACCATGCATTAAAATCTTTGGTCTAAACTGTATGTGAAAGCCAGGGAATAATACGGGTAATTATTGATGCTGATGTATTTATTTTTCTCATTTTATGGTTTAATTCTCAATAAACAGCCTTGTAAATAGCTATTGAACCTTTATGTTGTTGCTGGTCTGTGAAAGAAGATAAAATTCACATTGTCCCAGTCCTGTTACTATAGTTGCATTGGCATTCACATATCAAGAAGTCAAGTACATCTTCACTTGCTTGTGACATGCCATCTTAAAACCAGATTTTTTTCCCCTAAACCCTCAAATCCTAAACAATGAGCAAATACAACACATAGCCATTTTAGGGATGGCAAACCATGACCATGGCACTGGTAATAAAAGCATCTGTTAGTCTGAGATTACAGCGATGGAGGATCAGAAATGTGAATGAAAAGCCTAATGCTGCATATCCTTGGCACTGCTACATATCTGAAATTGTAAAAATGTAAAGGGATGAAAGAAAGCCATCAAAGGACTCTTAATATGTTCATAAATGCTGGAAGGGCCAAACCAGATAAAATTGTGGACTCGTTTGTTCATTTCTCTTGCTCCGTCCTTGACTTTTTTTTCTGTTTGCAGGAATGCATTTTTCTCATTGATAAATATGGCATTGCGAGTATCTTATAATCCAACTATAATTGAGGATGCAGAAAATAACAAGGTTGG
The DNA here is from genome assembly GCF_016545835.1 of Crotalus tigris. NCBI lineage: Eukaryota > Metazoa > Chordata > Lepidosauria > Squamata > Viperidae > Crotalus > Crotalus tigris. Next base: position 576,767 of record NW_024100413.1, on the reverse strand, counting down.
GTTTAGTTATTCCCATAAAGAATAACTGGAAAAACTATGCCCTCAGAGGTTCAATTATTTTAATAGAAAAAGGCTTATATCTACTTGCTGACTAAGGTGAAAAGTTATTATCACTGTATTTGATGAAATATTTCTGAGTATCTTAATGCTGACAGATGCAGTGTAATATTATAGAGTTGAATGCTCTAAAGGATCAATGAAGCCATTGATTCTTCTTTTTATTACTGCAAGGACAATGAAAAATAATGAAGTTTCTAGATAATTTTTTTAAAAAAAAACTTAGTTGTTTCATTGAATTAAATAATGTATATGGCTACCTATCTTATAGCAATGACTCTGGATGCCGTACAGAGGGTTAAAATTAAACAACAGTAAAATAATCAATAATCAAGGTCCAGGGTCAAAATAGTCCCAGGTAGCAAAAAATTGTAGCAATTAAAAGAGCAACTAACAGCTTGTTAACTTTCCAGCTGAAATATTTGTTGAAACAGCCAGGTTTTTAGTACTTTATGGAAAAAATACTAAGGCTCATCCGAATCTCAGGGGTGACGCTGTTTCATAGGGCCCTTTTAGCTCAATTTAACTTCTTCCCTTTTCACCATTTCAAATTATTGAAATAAATGGGCCTTAATGTCAAGTTGTAATATTCTTTACAATTTTTTTCTCAGAGAAAGGGCTTCTGGTTCTTTATACTTTCAGGATTGCTTGAGAATTTCTTTGAGATTTCTCTTATAGTACTTGATAGTTGGAGGTGATAGAAGGTGTTACTACTGGTCTGAAAACTGAAAAATCCATGTCTGCCTACTCATAAGAATATTTTATGAAATTGTCCTTTAGTTTTCAAATAAAATATGGGAAGACAGGAGGGCTACAGCCTGTTATATGGTAATACCATGACCTTTCACAGATCTCCTTAAAGCTAAGTACCAGGATTCTCTCCCTCTCCCTCATTCATTAAAAGTATTATTATTTTTCTGAAATTTCCCAAAACAATTCTGTTTTATACTAAATGAAAACTGACAGGAAAAGGGCAGAATTTTTCTACATTTGTTCCAACAGAATTTAGAAATGAGGGCTCACAAGGTCGTTTATGCTTGCAATTTTGATCAATAATTTCAATAACCAATATGAAACATAGCTTCAATTACAAGAGACAAAAATATTACAAATTTACTTTTATTTTATTAACTTTTCTCTACACCCTATGATAGTTATTTGGGTTGATTTGATTAGATTTCACTGCTTCAGAATTTCTTGGTAAAACAAGATACTTTTCAAAATGTACCACAGAACCCAAGCAAATTTTAAATGAAGCATGTCGTTTCGAGAAGCATTTTGAAAAAAATCTTGCTGCCCTATTCAGATAATCAATTCATCCTTTAACGATGAAGTAAGTTATATCATCATCTTTTGGTTCTATCTGAAGGAAGTTAATTTAGTCTTCTTTGAAAATCTCTTTGGTTGGAATTCTAATCAGATGTCCTTCACAATGGTATAAATCAGGGGACGAATTCTGGGAGTTGAAGTCCAAAAGTCATAAAAGGGCCAAGTTTGAAGACCCCTGGTATAAATATTCTTGAAGACTGTACTTTTTCTCAACATTTTGGAGTCTGGGAGTTTGTCATTCCAGTACCTATTACTGAGCCACGCAGACTGATGCCATCATTTGTTTTAGAAAACAGTGCAAATGCTGAAGCAAATTGCCACTGTGGTGAATTTATGTAGCTCTGAGTTGAACTATTAGGTTCTTGGTGTTCTCTGAGCTTGGTAGTTTTCCCTGCAGATATTTTGTTACATATTTTAATGTTTTCATTAAAAACCTGAAAAAATGCTACCAGTCAGCCTATTAAAATGGAACTAAGTGGCCCAGTGTTCTAAGTATAAGGTAAATTTTAATCTTCCTCTGTTTACTTTGTATATCAGATAAAGTCCAGGCAGACCAATTTTCAAGAATTCTTACATTGCTTGATAAAATAACTTATTAATGCATTTTTGAGAGTTGTCTGGAGAAAGTTAGTATAGCTTGTTAGCTTTAACAATGGTGCGTGTAAATATCTGTGTGTATATGCTCTGCCGCACTGATTGGACTTGTTGATAGCTTTTAGGAGACTTGGAATGGTATTGGGATATTAGGAGGAGGAGACATAATGACACCATAGCTCTCTTCTTCCTCCAGGGCCAGTTCCTGTTGGTGTTGGTGGGTGATGATACACAGTTGCACAACTCTGCACTGGGCCAGTCAAACAATGCTGCTAAGGTCCTTTCTCAGTGCCAGGAAACTATGAGGGTCTGGATAGTTGAGAATAGATTTTAGTTTATCTGTGGAAAACTATGTGGCTGAGAGTTTTAAGCTCCCTCCCCCAACCTGGAGATTTCCTATCATTAACTCAGTTTGCAGGGTTCATTTTCTCAGTAAGATCTGTGTGATCTTGGACTCATGGCTGGTGCTTGAAGAGCAGGTGGTAGCCATGATAAGGGGAATCTTTGCACAAATTTGTCTTGTGTACTAATGGTGCAGGAGGCCTTGATCATGCTTTATTCATCTCCCATTTGATTTACCATAATGTGGTCTAGATGGGACTGCCCATGCAAAACAGTTGGAAGTTGCAGCTAATTCAAAATGCAGTGGTATAAGCAGTAATATTAGATGAGAATCTGTAGGAGATAATCAGTCTGAGGGGAGGGTTTAAGTGTGTCATCAGTCCTGAGTCCGTTCACATACACAAGAGATCTATATCCAGCCCACCTTGAATTCCATTGACTCTTTTTTTTATTAAAAGTTTTACAAATTTAATATAATATAACCCAAACCCCTCCCACCCCTTCCCCCCTCCCCTACTTCCCAGAGCTGATTACAGGGTAACAAATAAACAATCGTAATCTAACAAACATTACCCGACTATACGATCAATCAATCTATACTTTAACTCCTTTTCAAAACAAATGTTAAGTAATTAAAAACAGAAATAACAGAGATAACTAGGCTGAGGGAGGGTTTAAGTGTGTCATCAGTCCTGAGTCCGTTCACATACATAAGAGATCTATATCCAGCCCACCTTGAATTCCATTGACTCTTATCTATTGACAATTTGCTTTGACCATTAATAGTTCAGATTCTTGTAGAAAGTGTTAGCATGCATTAAACCTGTATTCATGTAAACTGCCGTGGTTCCTGATTTCTTGCACCTGACAGAATCTCTTGATATTCTCATATAACTTCACAGTGAGTTGCACTGGCTCCCAGTAGGCTTCTGGTTCCAATTTGAAGTGTTGGTTACCACCAATAAAGAACTAAATGGCATAGAAATGGGCTTTTTAATGGGACTACCAGTCCCACCACATCTACCACAGAAAGTACGCTCTAGTTCCCTTTGTTAATCACTGCCATCTTGCTGGACCCCCAAAGTCACATCTGCTAATTCAGCGGCCCCCAACCTTTTGGGCACCAGGAATCGGGTCTGTGGAGAGAGGTTTTTCTGCGGACCGGAGGGGGCGTGGTTTTGTATGCTGCCTGCCTCCTGTGGATGGGGCTTCACTTGTTTGCGCAGCCCTGTTTCTGACATGTCGCAGACTGATGCTGGTCCTCAGACTGGGGGTTGAGGACCCTATACTAGCTTAACAACAGAATAGAAGAGGTACTGCATGAGCAGGAAAGCCAAAGATGTTAAATATTCTTTCAGTATGCTAAATGTGGAATATATCGCCCTTCTGCCTCTTCAACGGATAGCTGTATTTCATAGCAGGGCTATTGTTTTTCAGCAACTTAGTAGCCATAAAATATGGAAAGCATCTTTTCCTACCAGATATAAAGTAGGTCCATACATTTTTTTCCTTTATATATTTAACACTTATATTGCTATCATTTTCTATTTGCACAAGGTTTCTCTATGCTTCTTTCATCTCTTTCTTGCATCTTCACTGTTGGAAAAACAGAATAGAAGAGAGAACCATTACTATCTTTAAAAACAGCTCCACCTTTTTTTTAATCAACTGGAAAAAAGGCAGCGAAACAAAATTGAGCCTCAATAATTTAATACTAAGTTCCAGATATCATGAGATTAACAATATATTTATAATATGATAAGGCTTTCATTTTCCAATTAAAAAATGAAAATATACCAGAAGTGTAGATTAGAAAAATAAGCATCTCAAAATGAAAATATTAATATATCAGAAGAAAATTGTGCAACAAAAATATCTATACCACATTTCTGATGTTATGAAGAAATACTGTAGAACAAATCTAGAATTAGAGAAAAGAGAGACTAAATGAAATTGTATATAACAGATTTATTCCCCATCTTATTAGTGAAGGAACTACCAAAATACTAAATTGGAAACAAGGCTGGAAAATCATTCTGGTTAATATTTTTCCATTGATGCAAAGCCCTCTGGATTCTTATTCTCACTGGTTTAGATATCAATTTTCTTACAAGACACCAACAGGGCTATTGATACTTGGTTTAAAAAGGGACACCAATGAATTTAACCAGGGTTTCATATTGCATATAAAGATAAGCATTTTCTGAAGTTATTGAAGTTGTGAAAGTTTTTTATATCCTCTTCAGTGACTCACTTTCCTGTCCAATTATTTTGCCGTGATAATCATGTCAAGAATTAAAAACACCTTGCTTCCCAGAAATTTGAGTATGCTTAAAATTTGGGAGCAGCTATTGCATTCCCTAAGCTAGGACCTCTCTGCAAGAAGTCACTTTGCTTGACAACAAGCTTAGGAAAAAATAAAAAGCTGGGCAAAAAGAAACTTTGGAGACTTATTACATCTTTCTTCCTTTCAAAATTAGCAGTGGAATAGGCCAGAAATATTTGTATGTGCAGGGGCTGTAAGAGCAATTTTCTCCTTGCTTTCTGGATCTGCATTTCATGAACTAAGAAGAAGCAAAAGGCTTCAGTAAGGCTCCCCAGTGACCCCTTGTGTCACTGTGTCGATTTTACTTATTTCTGTCATTCCTTCACCATGCCCTGAATTGTGACACACTATCAAGCCATGGAAATGATGCATTTTCCATCAAAATACTATCTTCAGAGGGGTTTTGTTTTGTTTGGGAGGGGAAGTTGTAATAAGTAAAAATATTTATTTTATTCTCAAAACTACATTTGGAAAATAAGCTAAAATAATAAATAGGATATAACCCTGCTGGGCAAAATTTTATTGAGTTTCTGAATGGTCAGAGAAGCTTCCTTAGATTTCTAATTTTCTCATTGTGTTTTGGCAGGCAGTACTAAATGGCTACTATGCTTTCCTATACACTCTGGGATTCATTGGCTTTACTTAACTGCTTCAAAGTGTTTCAGTTTTGCAAAAATGCTAAGCTACATCTGGGATGTATTCCCAGATTTCAAACAGCTGTATCATTAGAAACAGCATGTATATTTACTGAACCAAAAATACGAGAGTGAACATATTTTCTAGAATTTCTGAATTTTGAAATTTCCTTCCTTTCCCCTTCCTTCTATGTCATTTGCAGCTCCATTTTTTCTATGCTGAACATCCATGCTGTCAAATGCAAGAATAACCAATGCAAGAATAACTCTTGACAATTTCTGTCAAGATTTCTGTCAAGAAGAATTCTTCTTTGCTTGGACCTTTTCTCCCCTTGCTCCTTTATATTTATAACAATCCTCCAAAGCTCTGCTTAGGGAATCCCCAAATGTGACAATAAAGAGCCACTGAATGACAGAAAACACCAAGCAGTACAGTCTGTTTGTGACAGATGAATAGTGGAAGTCACCCAGAGTTACGTAAGATGTCAGCCATATAAATCTGTTAAATAAATTTCTGCTCATGAATGAATTCTTAATTTTTTGGAATTACTTTCTCAGACTGACCAAGAAGCTAATGGTAGATTTTTGCTGCACTGTAGGACAGCTGGGTGCTTGCCTGTTTTATTATATCACAATCTCCATAATTCCAGACCACTGTCTACAAGTTGGTTGGGATGGAGAGATGAACTCCAAAATGTATGCTATATAGTGAAACATTGGGAAAGGACGACCTACTAAATTTAGTTCTATATGCAAGTAAATGTATACAGTGACATTCTATACCATTATCAACATGGTACTAATAAATATTATATCTAGTCTCAGGTTTACAAGAATCTTGAGATGAAAAGTATATAGTGGAAAACCAAACTAAGATTATTTAAAATGATAGATAGATACAGTAGATAGATAGATAGATAGATAGATAGATAGATAGATAGATAGATAGATAGATAGATAGATAGATAGATAGATAGATAGACAGACAGACAGACAGACAGACAGACAGACAGACACTTACCACCAAATGGTCATCAAATTAAATTCACTTGTTTTTTATCTACCAAATCCAAACAGTAATAACCTGGTCTCTGAAAAATGTTTAGATTGTGCTTTGAAAACTAGAAATTATGCATTCCAGTAATGGTGTTAGTATCCTTGATATTGTTTTATCGTGTTGTATGTTTCATAAATGATGCAAAAAAGGCTTAAAAACAAAAATAATTTTATTTTCATAATCATATGAATGTTAATTTTATTATTTGATTGCACTGCTAAATTCAGCTCTACTGAACAATTTTTGTAAGGTCCCAAATGACCTTTCTTCCATATATTTTCTTTTATGAAATACCTTTGTTTTTCTGCATATTTTGGGATAAATCTGCTTCCTTTAAAGCAAGAACATCATTGCAATTCTTCTTGAAAGAATTGGTGCTGTTTTTCAGATTCCTGTCCAAAATCTAAAAAATGAAGTTTCTTTAGGGAGTTTGTTAATTAAAGGATTATCCTTTTAATGTAACTCATTTGGTATTGTTTTTAAAGCGTGCAAAACCCTATTTTGGATGCTGTCATTAGTTTGATCTTTGCTTGTCCTACATCAGATACTTATCATCTCATTCTACATTAGTCTTGAAAATGATACCCTTAATGAGTCAGGCTAAGACATGAATATGAAATTATTTAGAAGCTAAATATTAAATTCCAGATGTGGTAAGAGAGATAATACCATGTATCATAAATACATAAGGAACTTTCCTATTCCTTTGAGCTCTCCAGATATATGCTCTGACTATGCTGATTAGAATTATCTAACCTCAACATATCTAGGGCAGATAAGTCAGCAGAAAAATGAGATAAGAAAAATTATTTGGGATTGGAATAAAGGTCCATCTGGCTTCTTAATTTTGTGCAGACAACCTATACAAAGTTTTCTCTAACAATCTATTTATTGATAGGATTTTTCAACTCTTTATTCCAAAGTTTTTGGAATAAAGTTCCAGGTTATTCCCAAGTTTTAAATAGGAATGAACCAAATTGGGATTAATTTTTGTTTGCTGTCTTACTGTACCACAGTTTGAACAATGGTGACAGAAGCAGAGTTCTTAAGATCACAGAATGATTTGCTATTCAGATAATTAATCACATAAACAACCCTAATGTGAACATGTCAAATGACGAAATTTCTTGCTTGCTATCATTTTAGTAGTGCTAATTATGCCCCATATCACCCCTTTTTTTGTTTCACCTGAAGCTTCAAAATAACTTCTGAGGAAATATGCTATATTTTATTCAGGTCTCAAAAGAAGTAACTATTTTAAACATACAAACATATCACTTACAAGGTAAATTGTGAAAATCTGTGTTAAAATGGTATGTCAGCATTTCATCTGAAATTTTACTTGCTTCAACTATTTTGCTTTTCTCAGCCTAAATAACAAAACAGAAAAAGTCCTAGTCTGAATATTCTAAGCATTGGCTACTACGTTTCATTTTAAGCATTGTATGCTTAGAAATTTTAGGCAGTTCCTTCCACCACCCAATCAAAATAAAAGTTTCGCTTCATTTAAGTTTATACCAGAAGTTTATATTTCACTGTTAATTGTTTGTATATTTCTGAATGAAATCTGCCTCAGGCCTGTTTATTTAAAAATGTGATTTCATGTTTATAAGAAATTATTTTCAATATTCACTTGCTGTCCTAATTGGCCAGTAAAATACACAGATATATTGATAACAAAAACTAAGATTGCTACTTATGTAGAACTTTATTTTGTACTAGTTTTGTTAATCCCAAGGAAGGTTAGCACCAGAAAGAGATGCAAAGTCATAATTAGATTAATCACTGTTTAAAGTTGATTGAGTTTCTCTTCTCATCTTAGATATGTGTATTCAAATATTTCCATCACAATTGCTAGGTTCCCATAGTGCTCTGAGAATGGGTTGTTTGGATCTGAATAACTGTGATAAACTATTGTGATTTGTAAGATGTCATTTATGGCTTAGTATGAATCCACCCAGTGTGACTTGTTGTTCAATAAATGGACCATTTCAGCAAATGTATAAAGCCAAATTCAGTAGCTATGTTATAGCAATAATTTTGTCTTAGCAAAACATTTCTATTTAGAATACAATAGAGCTGGAGGGGACCTTGGAGGTCTTCTAGTCCAGCCCCCTGGTCAAGCAGGAGAACCTATACCATTTCATACAAGTGACTGTCTAGCCTCTTCTTAAAAATCTCCAGTGATGGAGTGCCCACAATTTCTGGTTAATTGTCCTCACTGTCAGGAAGTTTCTCCTTAATTCTAGGTTGCTTCTCTCTTTGATCAGTTTCCAACCATTGTTTCTTGTCCTGCCCTCTACTGCTTTGGTGAATAATGTGACCCCCTCTTTTTTGTGGCAGCCTCTCAAATACTGGAATATTGCTATCATGTCACCCCTATTTCTTCTTTTCTTTAGACTAGCCAAACCCAAGTCCCGCAGCTGGTCTTCGTATGTTTTAGTTTCCAGGCCTTTGATCATCTTAATTGCTCTTCTCTGAATTTTTTCCAAACTCTCAACATCTTTTTTGTGATATGGTGACCAAAATTGGCTGCAATATTCCAATTGTGGTCTTACTGGGTTTTATAAAGCGGTACTAATACTTTGCGTGATCTTGATTCTATGCCTCTGTTTATATAACCCAGGACTGTATTAGCTTTTTTGGCTGCTGCTGCACACTGTTGGCTCATGGTTAAGTGATTGTCCACTAGGACTCCAAGGTCCCTCTCACAATTACTGTTTTTAAGCCAGGTCTTGCCCAACCTATACTTGTACCTTTGATTTTTCCTGCCTAGATGTAAAACTTTGCTTTTCTCCATATTGAAACTCATTTTGTTGGATAGGACCCATTGTTCAAGTTTATCTAGATCTTTTTGGATCCTGAGTTTGTCTTCCAGGGTGTTGGCTACTCCTGCCAGTTTGGTGTCATCTGCAAACTTAATAAGTTCCCCTTCAATTCTCTTATCTAAGTCATTGATGAAGATATTGAAGAGTACTGGGACTAAGACGGAACCTTGTGGTATCCCACTATCAAATGTCTCTACTAGAATATTTCCAGAAAACTTCCATAAGTGTAAACTATAAAAAGAGTGTTTAACTGTAAAAAACATTTTATACAAGACAGATATTTATATATAACTAGGTGCTTTGGGTTTAGATTCTTACGTCATTTTTTTCCCTTGGAATTGTTTCTTCCCTTTTTACATATGGATCCTATTTACTAATTTCTATATAGCAAAAATGCAGTGTCTGCTTTGAAGGGCTTGAATAAAAGCTTTTGAAGTGCTTGAATAAAAATGATACCACATTCTAGAAGCCCACAAATACATTTTTTTTTCTGAAGACCAAAAAAGAAATACATTCTTACCCATTCAATTTTGTTTGAAGGTAGGCAATATTACGCAAAAGCACAGGAAAAAGTAGGAAACAGTAAGGTTAAAAAAAATTAAAACATAAAATAGTGAGATGTGGAAAAATGTGGTTAAGCATTATTCCCTATTCCCTATTTATAGCTAAGGCTATAAACAGATTATAAAGGTGAAATATTTACCTGAATGTTGATTCCTTATATTTAACACACATGGTTTCTTTTATACATTTTATCCTGGACTTCTACCTATATTTTATTTTTGTTTTGCATTTGATCTGATTGTAAGACTAATCAATCAATAAGCTATCTGTTTTACTGCATGCCTTTTCTATTCTTGCAAACTATTGCTTCCGTCATACCCATACATTGATTCATATATTACTTTTTGTTTAAACTTCTCATCTCACTCTTGAAAATCTCATCATTCAGTCCATTTTATTGGCCTTCCCTCTCCTTTTAAGTATTTCCTTCTTCATTATTTGCGAGTGGTAGAAATAGAGATATATTCATTCTTCATTCATTCTGTCTGTATGACCAAGTAATCTCAATTTATTTATTTATTTTATTTTATTTATTTATTTTATTTACGAGACTTATATATCGCTTTAACTGCAAGCACTCTCTAAGCGGTGTACACCAGTAAGCAATGTATATATATATTTACATTGCCCCCAACAATCTGGGTCCTCATTTTACCTACCCTGGAAGGATGGAAGGATGAGTCAACCTTGAGCCGGTGAGATTTGAACCACTGACCTGCTGAACACAGTCAGCTAAAGTGGCCTGCAGTAAATAAACTTCTGCATCTCGTTTGGATTCAATTCACATTCCTTCAGTATCTCTTTATTCTCCATCCAACCTCTTGTTTTATCTCTTCTTAATATAACATTATCATACTTCTTACATACCCCAATTCTCACTACACATTCAACTTTTATTTTGTCCTGCTATACTTATTTTCGTATAACAAAATGGGTTGAAGCATTATCCTATACACTTCTGTTGACAAGCATTTATTTTTCACATATTATCCACTATCTATCTACCAGCATGTGCATGCCTTAAACTTCTCCATTTTTCATCCTTAGTAAACATTCTTCCCAAGTATATACATAGGCATCAATTTCAAAACAGCACTCAACCTTCAAATGCACATAAGTGTTATGACAGCATGGTTTACAATCATTTGTATACCGTTGTTTGATTTCAGTCAGAAATACTTCTCAATCCCATTAAGAAATAATTTCTCACTATGGAATATATATGGAAACCTTAACTATGACCTTTTCCCAAGGAAAGAAAATTCTGTTATGTTTTTACATCATTTTGGAAATAAAGATGTAGATGACGGATGAATGAGTCCCAGTGCTCCCAAATTCTGTGGCTTTATTGTTTTCCACTATGGAAAACAACCAAACCAGAGCTGCAAATGAAAATACAAGGCATTTCATTAACAATTTTAATTACTAGCTGTTTATACAGTAGGCAACTCTTGTTGAGTGTTTTGTGAACTCCTACAATTAATCCCCTGCAATTAAGTTTGTTATGACATAACTTTAAATGAAAAGCACATGCTTCTGAGCCCTGGTGTTTGAATTTATGCAAATTTATTAATGCATGCAAATTTGCAATTTCCTGGATTTTTCTCAGAGGTTACTGGCAGTTATTCATTTGTGAGTATTATGTATAAAAATGAATGACTGATGCCAGTAGTCATCTGCTAGGAACTATATGGAACAATTATCTCATTTTTTAACTTCTTTTTGTTTTCATCCTAGTGGTTTCATAGTGTGCAAGGAATGCTCAATTTGATAACTTTTTCCTAACAGACCTGTTTAATGGGGTACTATTACAATCACTCAGCATGTAGAATTAGCAAGCTGACTAAAGATGTTAAGTTTTCCCAGCAAGTACACATAAGCTTGGAAATCTTGTAAGGGAAGATTTCCTCCCTACGTCCCTTCCCAAATAACTATGATTTTATGGCGTGAAACAAATCATGTATTGCCCCAATAACTAGATTTATGCTTTTCACCTAGCACATTTCTACTAAGGGAAAACAGAAAGTGTAAACTAACTTAACCACAAAATGTAAATTTCTGTTGCTAAGTGCGACATTTGTTAAGTGAATTTTGTCCCATTTTACGATCTTTCTTGCCACAGCTGTTAAGTGAATCATTGCAATTGTTAAGTTAGTAACAGGGTTGTTAAGAGAATCTGGCTTTCCCATTGACTTTGCTTGTCAGAAGGTTGCAAAAGGTGATCACATGACTCAGTGACACTGCGACTGTCATAAATACAAGTCAGTCGCCAAGCACCTGAATTTTGACCACATAACCATGGGGATGCTGCAAAAGTCATACAGGTGAAAAATGGTCACAAGCCACTTTTTCAGTGCTGTTGTAACTTCAAATGGTCTTAAGTGATCTGTTGTACAAAAGTTGAGGATTACCTGTAATAGGAAAGAAAGAGAAAGCTGTTCCACGTAATATGCGTAGTATGTCCTCTACAAAGGATATCAGGCTGTAGATAGTGTAAAGTGTAAAGAGTTGAAGAGTTTTTAAATTCTAATTAAGCAGGCTCTAATTAATGTTCAGTATTATTGATATCTTGCTGACATACAATGTTTCTTGTTTTTTTTTTCTGGTCTTCTTACCAGCATCCCCATGCTCACAGAGGAGAGAGCCCTTTGGAACTCATGCTAAATTTGATAGGTTCTTGAAGGTCGCAGAGGATATTGATGTACTGTAGAGTGGAATAGTCAATGATGCAAAAGGAGATTTAAATTTGGAAAGATATTTTGGATGGTTTTAAATTTTTCATATTAAATGTTTTGAACCTCCACTGCTGATTTTTAGCTATCATGCCTTAAAAATTCAATGATCTGTAAAATTCAGGGGGAGGAGGGCTTCAAGGGCGCAGAAAAAGAGATTGAGGCCCAGATCAAAGGTTGCCTACTTGTTTTTGAAACTTGTTCAAGAACAGTTCTGAGCGGATGGTGTGTAGGCAGGCATTCTTTTTTGTGATTGCGTAGATACAAATCAATATGAAACCATTTAATCAGAAGCAAAAAACAATCATTTATTCTAAAGAAAAAGGATGGAGTTAATAAGATGCTTGAATAGTTCTCTGATCCATTAAAAAAAACCCAGCATAGCTGCTAGTACTAAATCAAAAGTCCTTTTGTTTGCTTCTATAGCAGCAATAATAAAATAATCATACAGGAATGTCTTTCACAGACACAATTGTCTGTATGAGGCATTCACATGAAGAACAAAGATACAAATTTTTCAGGATTTGCAAAGATGATCACAAAGGAAAAATATTCTATATAATCTACAATATCACACTGTACACCCCTACAGATGTTTTAATAAATTTAATTTTCTTTAACATGGGAAGGAAGAGTTGTCATATTAGTGGTTTCAACCTTATGGGCAACTGATGATAAGTGTTAGTTTGCTGATTTGAGACATGGATGAAAAAACTCTCAGCCCTGGTTACTGAAGTGGTATATTTGCATTCAACCATTTAGTTCAACAAGAGGTTTCTTTTATTTGCTGTTTCAGAAGCAAACTACTGTGGCAAGAAGGATGCTATAGATGTATTGCTAACACATCACGATCATAAGCCAAGTTTATGTTCTCAGCAGAGAGAAGTCGAGACTTGTTAACACACTATATTTGCATTTTAAGGCATATTGCTAACATTAACAAGTTTACATAATATTTTAAAATATTAATTTACTATTTGAGTTAACTCCCTTTATAATGCACCGGTGCCTTTTGCCGTGATTGCCTAAAGCTGCATAAAGAATTACATACAAGCAGGTAAGATAATAATGAAACAATTCTTTAATGGTGCTTTGAGTATCGTGGTGGGTTGGAGGAAGAGCAGAATCAGGCCTTGGGTGCTCCTGACAGCCAGCCTTCTTAGCACAACTAATCAAAAAGCATTGTGTAGCTTTTCTAAAGAGGTTCATAAAATTCTATGAATAATTCATGAAGTTTTCCACTCATAAATACCCATGATAGCTGAGCTACAGTACTGGATGCACTGACTACTTTATACTGATTGGGGCTGAAGGTCTTAATTACTATTTGAAATTTGGCTTTTCGTCAAAATGAAAGCTGGTTTTCAGAAATGTAGCAAAAGTGTGAGTGGGTAAGCTTCTAAAGTAAGTAGCACTACGTACCTTGTTAAAAAAAAAACTGATGATGGTAGAATGATATGTTGCACAACTGAAGATTGTACAATTGAGGAAATTCCCATAAGACAGATATTCCAGTTTATGCAGGATATTAAGGACAACTCTATGCAATGAGTGTTTAGCCTACGCTTGAAAATTTCTAACAAGAGCCCACCAAGGAAGAGAGGACAGATAATTTGAAACAGATAGAAGGCAGCTATTGCTTAAAAACACTAAAAAGCTGTTTCTTGTTATAGTGATCTAAAATAACCCCAACAAAAAGCTGATACTGGAACATTTAAGACATCATAATGCTGTTATTATGAACCATCTGTCCATCTGTTTCTTGTCTTGAGCAAATGATTATAAACTGCAGTCTGCCTAGGAAGAAAAGCAAGGCCATTTCCAAACATAGTTAGATTCTTAGCATAAGATGGCTCTTATTGAATTGTTGTTCTCACCTTTTAAAAGTAATTCTGGGAAAATAGATAAAAAGCATTAACTGAGAGACAACTGCAGTTCTAAATAAAATCATACTCTAAACAGTAAAAAAAACATATCTGGGACCTTTTATGGAATCAAAGTAGGTCTTCAGAGGAAAGCAGGATATAACACAACACCTTGGGTTTTTCAGATATACTGTAGATTCTGTTAGTTTTTCTTATGTTGCTTTCCTTAAATCACAGCAGTATACTTTGACTGTTTTAATTTCACAAAATGCTATTATGAAGTATTATTTATACAAAATAATTCACAGCTTGAAGGATAAAGTGCCAAGAATAATAAATTTTGTTGACTTATTTGCTTGTTTTAAGAAAAAGGAAATGAAATGCAACAAAAGCCTTAGTAGCAACCGAATAAGATGTTACAGGCTGTGTTCACACAATTTGTATTAAGTCAATTGAATAAACCATAATGAACTTTATTGCTACAGTGTGGTAAGCCATAAAAAGTTGTTTAAAAAACATAATGGCTGGCTTCAGCAACACACTAAGTCTGGATCCAAACAATCATACTGTGTTGTATCACAGTGTGTGACCCCAGGCACTATCTGATGATTCCACAAGTTGAAGAAAGCTGTTTCGGTCTTTCTGTTTGTTTCAGTGTTACAGTTTGAGATTATTACTGTTTTAAACGGTAACATGCTGACTTACCATATTAGTGATATTGTGAAATTGTATCATGATAACAAGTAACTAGTTAGGCTAGAGGCTGAGTAAGGGACGGCACGTTGGCCCAGAGATGAAGATGTTTGCCTCCCATTTGGAAGGTTGAAACGCAATCCTAGGCAGTGCTAGATGTTTCTCTATCAGGATGCAAAGAGAAAATATCTGCTGCGAACTCCATCTAGGTGTCAGGAAGGGCATCCAGCCAGTAAGCGCTCAGCTTCATTTAGTCGCCCGAGTCCATCCTGTTAAAAAGGAATTACAGGTCATAAAAAGAAAAAAAAAACAAGATAGGTTCCATCTTGTTTGTTTTGCATAAATTATTGATTATATTGTGAACTGCCCTGAGTCAGTTGAAGTTGAATAGAGCCTAATTTTAAATAAATGTTTATCTAGTTATATTGTTATCAAGTGCCTGAGAAGATTTTAAGCAGCATAAAGAGGTGTCTGTGATTTACACAAAAATGTGGTCTGCCTAATAATGTTAACTTTGTTACATGCTGCCAGAAATTTTCACAGTACAATTGTTCTGCAAAAAAAAAAAAAAAAAAAAAGGAAATCTCATGGTCTATTGCACAGGTCGGCAACCTGCGGCTCCGGAGCTGCATGCGGCTCTTTGAGCCTTCCCCTGTGGCTCCCAGCCTCCTCTGCCTTTGCAGAGAGAGACAGAGACAGAGAGAGGCAATTGCGCTTCCCTGCTTCTCTCTCTCTCTCTCTCTCTCTCTCTCTCTGTGTGTGTGTGTGTTTTGTGTGTGTGTGTGTGTATGTGTAAAAGAGAGTGCACTCACAGTGTTCTCCGAGGAGCTGAAAAGCTTACTGGGCAGAGCTCCTCCCTTTGCTGCGTCTCTGCAGGAAGCAGGAAGGGCAGGAGAGAGCTAGCTAGCCCAGGAATTGTGGGAGTTGAAGTCCATGAGTCATAAAAGAGCCGAGGTTGCTTACCCCTGAGCTTGTTGGACAACAGCTTGAAGCTTGCCAGGTGAGCAGCAGATAGGAGAGGGGGGGAGGAGAAAGAGAGAGAGAGAAAGAGAGAGAGAGGGAGGGAGAGAGAGAGAGGAAAGAAAGAGAGGGGGAAGAGGAGTGGCAGACCAAGGGCAGATAGAGAGGGAGAGAGAGAGAGAGAGAGACAGAGAGAGAGAGACCCTTTTGACATCTAAAATAAAGATAACACTGCATATATCCTTTTTTTACCTGTGTGTGTACGTGTATGTATATGTGTGTGTGTGTATACGTATACATATACATATACACACACACACACAAACACACACACACACAAACACACACACACCTATAATAAAGGTAAAAAAGGATATATGCAGTGTTATCTTCATTTTAGATATCAAAAGGGTTTTGTGGCTCCCAGTGTTTTGTTTTTGGTGGGAAACGGGTCCAAGTGGCTCTTTAAGTGTTTTGGGTTGCCTACCCCTGGTCTATTGTATCTCCAATCCAAAATAGCAACATTAACAAATATCTCCCTAAAAAACTCAATAGCTATGAATTATAGTAAAATTAAGGCTATTATAGGTTAACATTCTTGAAAAATAACTGAATTGATAAAATAAAAGGGTTTTTCTTTCAACATGTAGTTGAAAGATACAATAAATATACACTTTTTGTGTATTTTTAATATCTGTTTTTACATCTACTGAAACAAAAAAGATATTCAGTATTTACCCGGAGAACAGAAGAAATCTAGTGCCAGAAAGTTTTTCCTACATTCTATCTGTCTTCAGAAATTAGAATCTAGCAATAAATCTCACCATACACCCTACCCCATTAGTTCTTTAAGATATTTTACTGATAAAAAATATTTTTGAATGTGAATAACTATCTAAAATGTATTTTTAACCTTACCCTTAGAACTTCTTCCATGCAACTTACAATAAAATAGATGCCAATAGACTACAGTATTTTACCAGAATGTTTTAAGAAAATGTCATATGGTTTCAGAGTCTGATGGAGATGTGGTGGAAAATTTACTATTTTATTTGCTTTAATTGCCCTATTTTTTCTGACATTTCATCTAGATTTTTGGACTTAGCTGTTAAGAAGGAAGCTGGCTAGCCTTATATCATAACTTTTATATATATCATCTTACTGGTAATGGCAGGTTTCATGGATACATTCCTGCATCTATTTTTTCTCTATTGTCAACTGTAGTAATCTTTATTTCCACTTCTCTGGCCACTGTACCCTATGAACTGGACACATTTTTCATTTACTGCCAACACATTTATGTGGGTTTTGATGCTTTTAACAATTCTACAATAGTCTACTTCACACTGTGTGCTTTCTGTAATCAGTGCTTTTGCAGAACACTATTTTCCACTGTAAAGACAGAGCTTAGGCCTCTTTGTCTTTGGAGCCAGGGGCAACAAAACTTGCCTCCTGAACTCCAAATAAGAAAGTCTTGTACAAAAGAGAAAAAAAAATGCTAACACAGACTAAAATAGCTTAAGGTTAAATTGTGACCTAAAACATTTGATTCATAGGATCCAGAGCATATGTTCAAATACTTCTGGCTTGTATCATCTACCTAGGGACTATGAATTACTCATCTGGCACGTTCACTCATGCATGCAACATTTACACAGCAAGCAAAGTATATCCTTCATAAATACCTTGCTCGGTTTATATAATGAAAGAAAGCAAAGAATACATTTAAATATATTTTACTTAATTTTGTTTTAGGAACTTTGCAAGTGTTTACTTGAAGAACTTTACTGCATAGGAAATAAAAGTGATAGGAACAGAATAAGAATATATCTAGATGCAGAATCAAGAGTTGTATGTCTAATCTGCTTTGTGTTCATCAAATATACCTTATCAAGGCTTTTTTTCTCATAGAACACCCAGAACGGAGTTCTGGCACCTTTTTTGGATGGAATCTTGTGGGGTAGGCAAGGCGGGTTGTATGATGTGTGTGAGTTCCGGCACCTTTTTTTTATATAGAAAAAAAGCACTGTACCTTATATGGAAAGATGAAATAGGTTAAAAAGGCTATTGCCAAAAAAGAAAAGCTATACATTAAGCTGAAAGGGATGGCCACCTGTCAGAAAACGTATGATAAAATCCCCTCCATCAAGCAACTAGAAATGAAACCCTTCTACTTCTTCAAAGGTTGACTTTCTTTTGAAGACTCTCATCACATTGGTTTAGACCAGGGATAGGCAACCTTGACTCTTTTATGACTCGTGGACTTCAACTCCCAGAATTCCTGAGCCAGGTTGCCTACCCCGGTTTAGACTCACACCTGGACCCTCATTTAGGCTTCATACAGCGCCTTCACAGCTTGGCTTCATTCAGGTTTGAATTCATTCAAGCAAACTCTCCAACTTTAGGTCTTTTATGATTGGCAGATAGGATGCTGTATATATACCCTCTCTTCCCTATTCCATTAGCTTTGTTGACATTATCCAAGCTCTAAGCTACTTATGACTCCTCACTTACACTTACAGAGAAGATAGCATTTTAGCACATTTGTATTGAGGGCAATCCAACAAGGTCACAAGAATATAAACTAAGCCAATTTAAATTGGATATAAAAAAATATCACATAGCTTTTTCATAACTTTTATTTCTATATATATATACATATATCTTAGTGTTATATTTTCTTTTTTATATATATATAACTTTTTTAATTCTTTTTTAATTAAGCCTATATTCTGCTCTGGGAAGCTCAGGGGGGGGAAGGGGGTGGGTGTTTTGGGGGGGGTCGGGGAAGGGGAGTTTTGTTATGTCATGTTTAGTTTTTTTGTATATGTTGTTTTTCGTTTTTGTATTGTTATTTTGTTTTTCTGTAAAAATTTATAAAATTTTCAATAAAAAAAAGAATATAAACTAAGCAATAGCAATTATAACAGTTCATGTCTTCTAATAAGAGAAAGAACAAGAATAGAAAAAAAATTTTAAAGGCATTGTAAAGCAAATATAGGCATTATTGTAAGCCCAACACATAAAAATATAATAAAAATAGATTCAAATCTAATAACTGAAACAATAGAAACTGTCTGTAGCAAACCCTTAGATGTAAAATGTATAAATAAATATTTTATCAACAATGGAAGTGCTGTGTTTCTTCTTTGTCACTCAGTATCATACTGTAATTTAAAATCACAGTATGGATCGGGTAAATGAAGGCTACTCAGCATGTTGTAAACCTTGTGTGGGTTCTAAAACTTATAGTTAAACTGCAAACTTGGGGTATGTTATTATATTAGATAGCTATGATCTTTGCAAGCACTAGCATAGCTTTACACTATGTGAAAAAGATTTTTTTTTTAAGAATGAGAAAACATGATCCAGTTTAAAAGCTATTTGATGCCCAACTAATGTAAGTGAGCATAACTTGATTAATTTTATGGCACTGACAATAATCTACTACTTATTTTAACTTTGTTTTATAATTGTGTGCCTAACTGTGTAAAATATATATTTTATAAAAATGCATATTTTCCCCTTCTTCCTACCTTCATCACTTCTTCAGTAAGATAGTTACAGATACATGTAAGACTGGAATTATTTCTCAGCATTTCTCCTCCCTTAGCAGTCTACTTCTTTAAAACTATTGTCTTCTACTGTTGTCGCTCATTTTTCCTTATTTCTCTATCCATTCCCTTGGCAGATAGAATCTCACTGAACCTTCGCTTTTCTATTATTTTGCTTTGCTTATTTCCTCTGGATTAAAAGGGAGAAGAATAAGTGAGAAAGCGGGTGGCAATAATAAGAAGCAAATGAGCAGCTATGTGAACAGGTCCCAAAAACTTTATGGTGGACTCTCTGATAAAGTATGAGTTTTTCAGATTTCTCAGCAGCTTTGCTTTCTTAAAGAGGAAGACAGAAGAATATCTGTGTCATGTTCCTAGAAATGGCCAGATTGCAAGCCTAAGGTTTGCAATTTTTGTGTTCTTCTCAAGACTTCTTTGTTACAGTTGAGCTGGGCAGTTTTCTATTACAACATAGAAGTGAAATCCTTCCCTCTGAATGATCTCTTGGAGTTTGAGAAAGGGTCTCCAAAAGGCTTGCATTTCCTCTGTTGTTTTTCAATATCTGAAGCAGCTTCGAGTCTAAAAACTGTATTTTAGAAAAAGTACACCAATGAGTTACTTGCCTACTGTTAAAAAATGCCAAATTCTGAAACCAGTATAGACATATTGATTATGTTTTGGTAGGACTCATTGTTCGAGAGGTAAGCATTGAGATTTCACGGCAACAAGTTGAAGAACTCTTTGGACCTGAAGATTACTGGTGCCAATGTGTGGCTTGGAGTTCCGCAGGCACAACCAAGAGTAGGAAGGCCTATGTCCGTATTGCATGTAAGTATTTCCTTCTTTACATTACTAGAAAGCTTTTTTTTAATAAATACTGTAATCAAATTAAAGTTCTTTCATTACTTTGCTTTGTGTCAGAATCTGACCCAGTGGAATTTCACTAAACTTTTATTTGTGTCAGCATTTATGCTTGGGTAGAGTTCTAAAAAAAAATTGTATCCCAAATTATATTTGATCAGTGTAGCATGTATACTTTAGCGATTTTGCTATAGCATCATAGATATACTTATTGTACATATAGATATTTACTGTAATTTCTTGTTTAAAGTGTTCTTTCCTGAAAGATAAATGAAATTATTTATCAGATTTTTTAAAATTCTGCCTTTATTACTTTATAAGCAACTCAAGATGGTGAACATACATAAAACTCCTTCCTCCTTCTATTTTCCATACTAGAACAGCTCTGTCAGATAGAATGGGCCAAGAGAGAGTTACTAGCCCAAGGTCACCTAGTTGGCTTTCATTTTATTTATTTATTATGAAATGTATTTGCCACCCGTCTTGTAGCCAACGACTCTGGGCAGCAAATCAAGTCTCCTGGTTTTTAGGTCAGCTTATTAACCACTACACCAATTGGCACAGACTTATTATCTCTTCTTTTAAAATGATTATTTCCCACTAAGGCAATCTGCCGGGATCTCCCTCAAAAGGGCTTATCCTCCTGCAAACAGATTATATGTTGGGCGCTCCTAGCACAGGTCACATCAAACTCATCTTTTGAGAACAGATGTTGCCACCTCCAAAGCTGGTCTCTAGCCCTCTCTTGCCACTCTTGGGAAAACTGCATGTTCTTAGGATAGAACTGATCTATTAAAACCTCACCCTCAGTCTTTTCCCTAGTATCAGAAGGTGCAATTGGGGTGGCTGGGTTCACCTGCCCCAACAACATCCAATCTCTCAACCTCACAGGGAGGTTCGTAATATTTCGGACTCCAATTGAAATCCGTCCTCTGACCTGCTGTAAGGCCTTTGTAGAGACCACCTCTGGAATTACCTCCACTCCAGCATTCTGCCTTCTAGGATCGGATTCGAGGATGAGGTAAAGGCCAGGCTGTTCCCAATCTAATCTGACAGAGGCCTGCAAGCATGCCACTTCCCCTGGTTGTAATATCTTCTTTGCTCGATCTAATTTGCACAATCGTCCCACCCCCTCTGCCAGGGCCTGTTGCTCCCACACCAAATGTTGGTATGCTGTCTGCAGTGCAGGATGGACATCCCCTATAACCGAATCATTCCCTACTGGGACAATCGGGGTGAGCAAATGCCTAATTAAATTGGTATTTGTCCCCACAATCAACGAGCCCTGACTAGCTCCTGGGGAGCAGGCACACACAAGGGCAAAGGTGTCAAAAGTTTCTGTGTACCCAGCAATAGAGGGCCCAAATGTTAACTGGGTGGGCAAGTACCCATCATATGGGAATGTCTCATGTCAATACCCCAAATCTTCAAATCGCCCAACTTCTGTATGGGTATATGCGTCAGGTGTCTGTCATAAAAATCCCGATATAATGTCACTTGTGCACCCGAATCCAAGAGGCCCCTCATATAAATACCTTCCACTTGTACTGGCACCATTGGGGAGGGGCCCACCAGCTGTTTAGGAGTTTTGGCAGTGGGAGACACAGCATCTTCCCTCCTCAGAGCCCCGCCCCGCCGCCAGACCCACAGCAGCTGCCAGAGCTCCTCATTTCTGTGCCAGATTGGCAGGACTCCCGCAAAACCTCTCAGCTGGCCCATTCTCACCCCAGCTCCGTTACAATTAATAAATAAATGTGTGACATGGAAAGTCAAGAAGAGCAAATAATGGCTCAGTACATTCAAATTAACAGAATGATTATGAGCAGGCAGCTGAATGAAGATTCCCAGTTACCAGCATCAAACTTAGGCAATTGGTATATCTACTGCCAATGAAATTGCCATCCAGAAAATAGAAGAGGTAAGTTGTGACCTCAAAGCCAAACATGGTCTCCAGAGCTCCTCCAAAAATTTTAGCTGAATTGAATTATTAATGTGACAAAGGTAAAAGTAGAAAATGCATGAAAATTTATTGTGTTAACAATATTGAAAGCAATTTCTGCTGTTTTTTTTTTTTTGTGCTGACTCTACTGACATATGTAGGATTCTCAAGTCGTTCAAAAGATAAATGTTGTTGGAGTTCTGAAAAGCATTGCAAAACTTGGCAATAAAACCTCTTAAGTTTAGTCACTTGGTTCTCCATATTTATTTACTACACTGAACATAAATTGCAAAAAGTGGGAATAAGTCTGATTGTTAAACATATTGTGAATACTTCTTTTGGTGCTGAAGATTAAATGAAAATGAATGAAGTTTTATTTTTCTCAAATTCACAATTCAACTTTGAATATTTATTTCCCTTGATGGATTCATGAACTTTAGAGTTGTACCATGTAGATCCATTAATCTGTCAGAACTGAAGTGTGCTGCAACTAATGGCCTTCCATCTAGAGAAACTGTCTGCAGTCAAACAGTTATTTTATCCAAATAAAGCTTTTGACAGGATAAATACAATCCATGGTAGTAGATTAGATCTGTGTAACCATTTCATTCCATTGCTTTTAGCAGGTTGAAGAAAGAATGGATAACAGTCTATATTGCTTTAAACAGAGAAGAGAATAACATTGCAAAAAGGTCCTTAACTTACATCCATATTAATAGTATATTATTTCTTCTATTCTTTTCTTCCCTTCTTTCTTGGGCATTATTCAAGGCGAACAGAAACGCAGATATTCCCCTTACTATACAAATATTTAATTTCCATTAATTTTCAAATAGAAGACTCTCTTCTAAAACAGTATTTGCACTGGAGATTCTCATTCTACCATCATGTGGATAAAATGAGTTTACTCTGACTTAACAATGAAAGCCAGGGCCATTACTCAGAGTCAGCCTTTCTTTGCCTTTGGGGAAGTGAAATAAACAAGTTTTGGTGAATGCTCACTGGAAACTGTCTATCAGTCTGGCATTTAGCCTGACATTTTAGTGAAAGAGAATTGCACGTCTAATAAAATGAATAAATTCCAGAAAACCCTTTTATCAGAATGTACAATTTCTCCATGAAACACTATAAAAGCTGTTAAAATAATTCATAGACAAGAATTCTTAAGACACATAAAGGATCTTGAAATGGAGACATGCTTTGTTTCAGCATCATCTATTAAATCCTAATGTTCAAATTTCTAACTAATGTTTAAGGTTGGGGTTTTTCTTTAGTTTCGTGTGTAGGGTTGTTTTATTTTTTGGGTGATGCTTGCAGGAAATTAAGGTAAACAAGTGATTACATAGGTTTTTTTCCAATACCAAAGTGCACAAATTAAAAAAAAAAAAAACTAAACTTAAAATCCAGACCTATATGTTTTATCACTTGACTGCCACATCTGGAAATGACATTTATAAATGAATTAAAACCATCATGTTTATTCTTATTGTAGCATTTTTAGTCCATCAGTTGCAGAAGAGTTGTATTTCATCCTATCCTATTTCTAGCAAATGGAAGCCTACCATGTTTAAATTAAAATACGTTGAATTGACAAGTTGTCATGGTGCAATTCAACACAGCATACTTTTCACACACCTCATTTTTCCAGTACTAGCTAAAAACCTGCATCAGCAAGTGCATTTTGTTTGTCTTCTGTTAACCATATATGTTCTCCAGATTTAAGATACTTATTTTACATGTGAAACTAGATTAGGGTGTTATCGTACATTGTGGGTGGAATATGTTTTTTTTTTTTATGAAGAGCAATGAACAGAAAGCATAGGCAATCCGCATTTGTTATAAGTTGCTATCAATGAATACCTGTGAAAGGAGTACTGAAGCTGCTTCCAATTTTCGCGTCGCGGCAAAGCAGATGCAGGAAAGGGTCGAAAGTCACCCCATAGAGGCAGCAAGCAAAGAGGGGATCCTCATTAATTGCAGGGGGGGCAGCAGCCCTCCTGTTTGATCTGAGGAAGCCTTCCAAACCAGCGGACTTGAAAAGTTTACAATATAAGTTTTGAATTTAAAAACTGAAAAATGGAATTGATGACATCTAGTGGTGAATTAGGCACTACAACTTATTTATGCCTAAAAGAAACCTGGCTCGAAGCACAGAGCTAGATAAGACTTTGGCTGGCCTTGAAGCTTTTACTTTTGAGAATTGCAGCTGAGAAAAAGGAACCGACTTGGAGGCTGCTTATCTGTGTGGCAGAGACGATAATATTATTCTAAAATTGGCTTGTCTGAACTATGAACACAAATACTGACTTTCAGAACTGTATTGTGGAACTATTTTCCTGTAGAAGAAACATACACTATTGCCTCATATGATGGAATACTTTGGATTATAAATCTTGATTGTTAAACAGACTTTAATGGTTCTTTTTTTCTCCCTGGACAGAAAGGATATTTTTCTCATTGGACAGAAAAATTTGAATTTTACTTATATCTGTTTAGGGGAGGTTTAAGAATGGCTAGTTGGTTGGATAAATTTACAAACAATAAAATGGATGTTCCATACTTAGCTCTAAATAGTAAAAAATCAACCTTAACATCTGTCTCCAGAAACCTCAGTTTGCCATATCACCAAGAAAATACTGATGAACCACAGAAAGAAATTCTCTCCATGTTGAAATTAATACAAGAAACTATCGCTTTAGCTCATGATGAGATTAAAAATAACACAAAGGAGATAAAAGAACAATTTTCTAATTTAAATCTACAAACTCAGAAAATAATTACAGAGAAGGATCCAGCAACCCAGAAAATAGAAGGAAAACTAGAGAATGCTGACACAAACACTGAGGATCTAAAGGAAGAAGCTAATGACCAGACTCAGATAAATGAAGACTTAGAAGACACAGTGATAATACTGGAAATGGAAAAGATATTTTACAAACCAAGGTTTCAGAACATAAGGAAGGAGAACTGATGGAATGGAAGATAAAGCCGTTAACAGAACTGTGGGGAACTGGAGAAGGAGGGAGGCTGTTTAATGAATATCAACAGGCTAGTTCTTCCAAAAATACTTTAACTAAATTGTTTTTCTTGTTTCAAATAATATATACAAAAATAGAGGAAGAATTATTTGATGATCCAAATGCACTGACTTGGAAAGTTAGTTGGCAAAGGAAGAAAGCTAGAGTAAGACTGAAGGAAACAGAAGCTTTGATCTATTAGAAGGGATGTTATATTACCAATTAGATGTTTGAATATGGTTAAGAATAGACTGCTAGAAATAGAATTATTATTATAACTAGATAGATAGGATTTGTAATCAGAATATCATATCTTGGTATGAAAAGGGAAATAAGAATATGCTAAGAACTTTGAATAAGGGAAGCTTTTGGTTACCCAAATATAACTTGTTCTGAAATTATAAATGATTGGGATATTTTGAACATGGATGGGGAATTAAAATTGAAAACAGCAAAAATAGGATATAGACTGAGTAAATAGATATTGAATGCAAATGCAATTAAGATATGCTTTGGTTAGAAAAGATATTCTAAACTGATATTATTGACACTATTACAAAAATGTAACAAATGTTGATAGGCAATTGTATATTTACTCACAACAATAAGAATTGTATTTGCTTAGTGTGGAAAAATGTCTATTACCAGAAGAAGAGAGGATATACTGGAGGGTGTAATATTGGATTTACTTTGAAGAAGTTTACACGTACCATGGAATCACTAATGGACTCAGTGATCACATTGTCTATTAGGGATTTGATTGTAAAAATAGAAAATTAATTAAAAAGCACAGCACTGAAAGGAGTGTTGAACCTCAGTGCTCTATCTCGGTAGCTTCTGGGGCCTAAGCGTTATTATTATTTTATAGCACTTCTGAAAAGCAGAAGGCTGGCTAGGAATATCAGCACTGATATAAAAATTCTTTTTATAGGTTTTTCATAGAACAGAGAACAAATTTTATAGAATAGAAACAGACTTCACAAAACAAATCTGCATGATTTATCTCATGTACAGTAAATCACTCATCTTGTCTATTAAAACTATGCTGTCGTGAGTTTAATAGGGCTTGTGCTGTGTGTGTGTGTGTGTGTGTGTGTGTGTGTGTGTGTGTGTGTGTATATATATATATATATATATATATATATATATATATATATATATATATACATACAAATTTCTTTTTCTGACAAAGAATTAAAGAATTAAATTGGGAGACTAAGATGGCCATTTCGAGCTCATTCTGCTCTCGTCAGTTAGCCACACCCTTTATGGGATTCGAACCTGGGCAGTTTACATACTAGGCAGTGATTTAACCACCAAGCCACAGGCTCTCCTCCCTCTTTGCCAGCTGAGTCAAGGGAGTATATGCAGGAAGTTTTTCAGACAGATGTCTAATTGATTACACCTTGACATTTTTTAACTGCTATACTGCAGTTTTTTACTTTTTACAATCTCTTTTGCCTTGCAGCCCCCAACTAGGGGCGTTAAGCAGGCTCAAGTCGCAACTGCGAAACATTACAAATCCAAATTTCTTTTTCTCACAAAGAATTAAAGAATTAAATTGGGAGACTAAGATGGCCATTTCGAGCTCATTCTGCTCTCGTCAGTTAGCCACACCCTTTATGGGATTCGAACCTGGACAGTTTACATACAAGGCAGTGATTTAACCACCAAGCCACAGGCTCTCCTCCCTCTTTGCTATATATATAAACATTATATATATATATATATATATATATATATATATATATATATATATATATATATATATACACACATACACACACACACACACACACAGACACATATACATAAATACATACATGCATACATATACATATGCATACATACATACATACATATATGATATTTAAAGCTCAAATGGATAAACACATGCATGTTAACTATGCTTCCATATCTCCCAGTAACAATAATATAAGTATTTATTAAGTAAAAGATGCAAGTTCTAGCATTTTACTGAAAGTATGTTTTTGGCAACAAGCACATATTTAGCCTCTGGGGAGCTTTCTGACTGTTAAATGTCAAAATAACTATTCATTTAAAGTACTAATAATGAGTCCAAGACAAATTGAAAAATGCTGCATACGTAGTTTTAAATGCTGAAAATGTTAAATTATGAAATGTATTTGATTTTGGGTTTTTGCCAGAATAGTCATGACAGATTGCCAGCATATCATACTTAGAATTTTAATTGAAGTTATTGTTATCTGATGTATCAGGGTTATGTATCAGCATAGTTGGTGTGACTGTAATTAGCTTTCTACAGGAAGATTTATGGATGATAACTCCTCCTCTCTATGTTGAAGTTCTTCAAATGCTTCATTTAAGTGTGATGTATTGATTTGAGCCAACCAGGGATATATCAGAAAATTGTTGCTTATTAGCTAATTGTGACACACTGGCTTTTTGTGTCATTTGATCAATATGTAACTATCAATTCATAGACTTTCATGTAATGTTGAACCTTTTATGTAACTTCCTCATTCTCCTGGTTTATAATTAATATTTTGTACAATAATAATAATAGCAGCAACAATGTCATTCTGATTAAATAATCTTTGAAATTATTCTTTTAAAAAAGGAAGATTGGAAAAAAATGTTCCTATGATAATCCAAAAAAAAAAAAACACCTACAAAGTGAATTTAGAAGCAGCAGTTTTAAATTTTTAAATATATGCTTTTGGACTTAGGTAAATACCTACATTGGTTATTTTGGAGAGCTAGGCAATGTGAAAATCCTCTAATTTATGTTGGCAGGATAATTACTGTTAAATGATCAAACCCTTGGCCTGAAATGAAACAGTAACAGTGGTAAGCTTAGTATTGAAAACGTAATCTTAGTGAAATATGCAGAATGGTCACCACAGGTCATTCACAACATTTAAATTACAACAATCATAGATTTCTTATAAACACAGAATGCCCTTTCTAAGCTTACGTTAGGTGGAGAAGGAAAAAGGGAAGGTCTGGCCCTACAGATTCTACAGGATAGTGGGAGACCTTCTCTGTCTCCATTATGTCCAAGGTTTCGTGATTTTATCACAATTCTATTCACATTCAATCTGGATAATAAATCAAGAATTAGTAAAAAAAAAAAAAAAAGCCTGATCCAGTGCTTAAAATATTTAAATGCCAAAGCCTAATGAAATGTGACTTAAGAAACTCCAACGTTGGTGACAAATACAAACAAAAATGAAACAAAATAGAAATGGCAACAATGCTGATTAATGCTTTGGGGGGGGCGGAAAGGACACATAATTACAGTATTTGTTTTAAAGTAAGGAAATAAGAATATTTTCACACCGTTCTAAGTCCTTCCCTTCAAGTATTTTTGTAATTCCTCAGCCATTATCCTGAAACTTTAGAACAGGCAATTAATATTCCAATGCATTATGGTTTTATTGCTTGAATCAGGTATTTTAAAATTACTTAATATTTTTATTACAAAATAATCATACATTGATTATTGGAGAAAACGTGTTTATTATTTGAATGAATGGCCATCTAGAGAGACCATCAACCTCTTTTAAAGGTTTTAGCAGCTTCTGAGAAGGCTGTGGTAGCTCACTTCAAGATGAAGGAGCTATAGTCGGTGTTAACATTGAAAGTACCAGAGGGTATGAAAACAAGGTCAGAACAACCAAGCTGGAAGATTTGGAAAAACTAGTGAATATATCTATAATGACTTACCTATTTAAAGTTGTTAAAATAATTTCCCTAGAATGTCATTCTAGCTTAACCTACTTACTGTATTTATATAGCCACCCATCTCACATGAAATTAACACTCATTCCGTTATCTTCAACTTGTAAAAACCAGCAATGAATCGGACGGATTAAATAGAAATTCCTTTCTGTTGGAAATGATTCTGTAGGAATCTTGTGAAAAATATCATCATTTCGTAATGATTTCTTACACTAAATAAATTACAACAAATCTACCAATGTTTGCCTATAACAATTATTCTTACTTTTAGTGAACTTTATCAGCCTGTACTAAAAGTGAGACCACTTAAACACAAGCAGGCCCCATAGACATTTATTATATAAATTACATTAAATGTTCATATTGATTGACATTTTCTTCTTCCTCTTCTTCTTCCTGTTCTTGTGTATATACATAGATGTATAGGATATATATATCCAATATACTGTACATATGCATATATTGGATGCATATATCCTATAGATACCTTTCCAGAAATAAAGGTTTCTGTAAGGTACTACTGGCAAAGCATTTCAATCTGAATGGTTAGGTTTCCTTGATAAATTATGATATACATAAGTGGTGGGGATGTTGAATTGAAGTAAAATGCAATGTGTGTTTCCAACATTCATGTAAATCTAGTGATACCCCTTCTACCATAGATGTATCTATCTGTGTTACAGAATAAAGCTTTGTCTAAATAAGGGACTACATGTATCTTCATATAATCATAGATACCGGTACATGTTTTAAGTAGCTTATTGTCTTATAGGAAGAGAGTGATTTTACTTCATGGTAGCTAATCATAAAACCAGAAATCTGGTGACAACTTTTCCGACTAACTTATGAATTTAATAAAATCTGTTTTTCAGAAAAGGTGGTACCAGATTTCTCATTTTTACCTTCATCTTGGAATCTTACAGTCGTTATGTATGTGTCAACATCTGAATTTGAAAAATCCTTAAGTGAATGATTTCCGTGGTCTTTAAAGTTGAATAATTTGAAATTATGTGCTGAAAATAGTGCTTAGACATGACAATATTCCTCAAAATCAAGATTTCTGTTGCATAAAAATACAAATACAAACTATTCTAGTTTATCATAGAATTCTGCTGCATTTGTTTAAGAAGTCTTAGCTAGGATTACTGACAAGTACATGTGAAAGAAATAAGTCCTTAAGGTCCACCAAGGGCAGAAATCCATCTGATTTTTTGATAGTAATGCAGCATAGTGCAGCATGTTCCTAGTTTACATTTAATTCCTGGCTGACAAGTGTGTGTTTTTTATGCCTATTCATTAGTCACCCTTGTATTACTACTGCCTTGAAGGCACTTCACCTAACTCTTATCACATTTTGCAGAACATGATAAAAGATATCCTTTAGCTTTACCCATAAACAATTTCTATCATAGTAAAGTCCAGCAAAGGTACCAGAAGGATATAAAGTGACCATTTTTTCAGGGGAAAAATTCGCTATGGATTATGAATTTAAATTGGAAGTGATAAGGCAAAATAAAATGTGATCTTAACTGGCAAAGAAATGTCGTGCTTATTCAAATGTAAAAGAAATACACGAAAGGAGATAACCTGAAGGAACAGGAGAGGCTACTTGTTAGAAACACACTACATTATTTTATTTGATATTTTAATTCCCGCGGTTCTCAGAGATATAACTGTGTGTTTTTGTAAGATTGAGATTTCCTATATATTATTAAATGGAATAGATTAACTCAGAAATATGATTGCTTCTTGTATTTCTTAAGCTTACTAGGGAATGTTCCTAAGTTGAGGGCTTGAAGATGTGTCTTTCCTCAGGTGTTGTGACAGATGGCATGCTGGTTAGGGAGGATATGTTTAACACACCTTGAAAGATCCAAACTACGGAACTATTAAAATGCACTGGATCAATATTTTAATAGTAAGATTTCTATATGTGAAATGACTTAGTATTCAGTCAACCACTTTAATTTTAGTGAATTTAATGCCAGGATATTTTTAAATTATTAAAATTATTTTAATGAAAATTAATGGAAGAACTGTTGATGAGTTCTCTGATAAAGTAAATATAAGTAAGGTGAGATTGAACTGCATATTTTTAAAAAGAGAACTTTGGTTTGTTTTTAATTTATGCCATGAACAATGAGTTGAATCTCACTGTTGTTTGGAGGTTTTCAGGCACAGGTTTGTATTTACAAAAACTTATTCTGAACTTGGCTATCTGCAGGCTGATGCACCTTCCAAGAGTTTTGCACTGAAGTTCCTAGAATTCTCCATAGCATCTCTGATTTCCCAACACAACTGTAGGGTACCAGTTTGGGGGGAAAGTACTTTAGATATGCAAATACATTCAGTGCAATAATCATAACAGATCACATGAACCCTGGAAGGAAATATTGGATCTGGATTTTAAAAGTTTCAACAGAAAATGGGGGAAAAAAATCAACTTCCAATGTTGATTTCTACACTGTAAGCAATTCTTTCATTATATAAATTGTGGTAAAAAATCATACCTTCCTTTTAGACCTGGGATCCACAACCCCTGGTCTGTGGACCAGTATTGGGCCGCGGCATGCCAGCAACTGGGCTGCACAAACAAGCAAAGCCCCATCCATGAGATGCAGGCAACACACAAAAACCTGCACCCCCCGGTTTGTGGAAAAACCTCTCTCCACGGAACCAGTCCCTGGCGCCCAAAAGGTTGGGGACCTTTCTTTTAGACAAAAAGAGATTTTGTTTAGCACATAGTAGGCAAAAGACTGGAATCATAGTGAGAACATGACTTCTGCATAGTACACAGACTTGTAGTTGTACATCCACAATAAATTTACTAACCTTCTTACCTCTTTTTTGTACTTGTTTTATATATAATGGAATTGCCTCCAATAAGCATATTTCACAGCTAATCAGTGTCTGTTAATGTAGTGCAGTGTTTCTCAACCTTTGCAACTTTAAAATGAATGTACTTCAACTCCCAGAATTCTCCAGCCAGCATACCGGCTGGAAAATTCTGGGACTTGAAGTCTACAAATCTCAAAGTTATCAAGGTTGAGAAACATTGATGTAGTGGATTAGTGGGCTACCATTCTAAGTTTGCAAAAGGAAGCAACCAACAAACTCTGCTGCCTTGTAAATACACAATTACACCCTTTCTTTAAAAGGGGTATTATTCACTTGATGTTCTCCAATGGGTACTTTAAGGACATTGCAGCTTATTGTGCCAGTTGATATTAGACGTCTATTTAGTTTATAGATCACTGACCTGGTGGACAGTCCTGGTGTCATTTCAAGTGTTAAAACCACATCATTCCATGCTGATAGCAATAAAGAAAACGAAAAGAAACTCCTTCCAAAGTGTGTGTGTGGGAAAATGTTATCTGTGGTTACCTGTGTCAGTTTTTTCAGCAGACAGAAGAGAGTTTAGGGTGTTAGGAAGCAGTAACAACAAATTATCACTGCTACAAGTTAATGAAGCTGTTTCTAGAATGATTCCTTCGTAAACATAGTATGTTAGGAACAGAGAAGATTAAAAACATGTACATTAAATTCAAGTTTAAATTAATGCTTTAGAGAGCTAAAACCAGACTCCAAGAACTAGCTTAGATTTTTATCTATTCCAAGTATACTCCTTTTTCTTTCACTGCAGTAAATATAAATGTTCCTAGTTTATTTTCTTGATGTTCTTTATTGCTACTGCAATTATTACTGTATTTTTCTCTTTGTCATCTTAAGTTTAAAATAGCATAGTGCCGTAATAATCTCTCTATATATAGAAATGCAAGCTGTGTGAAGCAGTGAAGGGATTTTAGCATATTTTATGCCTGAATAAAAAGGACATTTTATTTATTGCATTTATTTTCTACCTTTCCCCCTGAAATTCAAATTCATATAAGAGGAGGGGGTTATCTCCCATTATCTTATTCCTCCAACAATTGTGTGTCATAAACTGAGCTAAAAAAGGAACTGATCCGAGTCATTGACTGTGGGTTTAAACTCAGGAGTTTTCAGTCCAGAATAAACTACTCACCAGTCTCAAAATTACAGAATACAGAATAACAGAGTTGGAAGGGACCTTGGAGGTCTTCTAGTCCAACTCCCTGCTCAGGCAGAAAACCTTCCATCATTTCAGACAAATGTTTGTCCAATCTCTTCTTGAAGACCTCCAGTGATGGAGCACCAACTTCTGAAGGCAAACCATTCCACTGATTAAATTTTCTAACTGTCAGGAAATTTCTCCATAGTCCTAGGTTAGTTCTCTCCTTGATTTGTTTCCATCCAGCCCTTTAACCCAAGTTGGCTGGTAGCAGAACATAAATTCAACAGCAGATTAAGCTAATACAGAACAGTTCCAACTACACATTTGCAGGCAGCAGGCTAATTGCTTTGCCCTCTAATTTCTTGCTAGTTGTTCATTTCTCCATTGACACTGCTGACTGGTTGTAGCAATGAATGCTGCAGTGCAGCAATTTGTATCCTGGGAACTGAACAACACATACTGTAGGTATTTGTCCCGCTGGACCATTTGTCCTTGTGCCTTTCTGCTCACACATATACAGAAATACTGTCAATGACATCATAAAGGAAAGTACCTGGGCAAAATAAAATTTCTTCTAGCTAAGCACTGACTGAAAAAGAAAAATATTAAAAGTGGAGGTGAGTCTCAGGGCATAGGGCAGGGGTAGGCAACCTTGGCTCTTTTATGACTCGTGGACTTCAACTCCCAGAATTCCTGAGCCAGCATAGCTGGCTCAGGAATTCTGGGAGTTGAAGTCCACGAGTCATAAAAGAGCCAAGGTTGCCTACCCCTGGCATAGGGTAAGGGTGCCACTCTATCTATATTGTCATTTGCAATCCAAGGCAATTGCTTTATTCTTTATGATGGTTGGGCCAGTTCTAAACAATGAGCCCCTTGAACTTAACTTTGTCTACTGTCCACATACCATTGAACCCTATAGAAAAACTGATCACAAAGTGCTGCACTTTTTCTAATCTAAACTTACAAATCTAGACAATGACTAGTAAGGAGGAACTAGTAAGAAAGGACGTAGTAACCCAGAAAACAGAAGGAAAATTAGAAGAAACGGATCCAAAGATGGAGGACCTAAAGGAAGGAATTAACAGACAGACACAGAAAAATGAAAAATTAGAAGATGCAGTGATAACATTGGAAATGGAAAAGATATCTTACTTGTCAAGATCTCAGAACACATTTGAGGATAAGGAAGAAGAGCTGATTAAACGGATGATAAAGCTGTTAGGAGAAATACTGAATATTGACAAACAAGAAATGAAAAGAAAAACTGAAGGAGAAGGATGGAGGCTGTTTAATAAATATAAATGGGTTGAGCATTCTTCCAAAAATACTTCAGTCAAATTGTCTTCCTCATTCCAAACAATATATACAAAAACAGAGGAAGAATTACTTGATTCAAATGCACTGACTTGGAAAGTTATTTGGCAAAGGAAGAAAGCTAAAGAAAATAGAGGTTTTGACCTATTAGATGGGATATTATACTATTAAACAAATGTTTGAATATGGTTAAGAGAATAGATAACTGTTAGAAATAAAAATATTATAATTAGAAGGATAGGATTTATAACTAGAATATTATACTTTGTTATAAGATGGGAAATTTGAAAACTCTAAAAGGGTTTGAATAAGAGAAACCTTTGGTTACCCAAATATAATTTATTATGAGAAAATTATAAGCAGTAAGAGATATTTTGAACATTGATGGGAAATTAATTTTTTTAAAAAGTGGGAAAAACAAGATATTTATTGAACAAATGGATTTTAAGTGCAAAGGCAATTGAGATATGTTTTGGCTAGAAAAGATATTATAAACTGACACTATCAATATTATATATAATACCAGAAAAATGTGATGAAGATGTCTATATTTAATTGTACATGAATTAACAGTAATAAGAATTGTATTTGCCCAGTGTGGAAAAATGCATACCACCAGAAGAAGAGAGGATCAAGGAAGCACTGGATGGTGTAGTATTGGAACTAGACTGAGAAAGTTAATATGTACCACTGAATTACCAATGGACCCAGACAACACATTGTTTATTAAGTACTCATGATTGTAAAATTGGAAAATTAATAAAATATTTATATAAAAAAGCCAAAGAGCAATTTATCCTCAAACTGCCTTAGTCCTTAAATCTTTCCTTCCCCTTCTCTTACTTTGTCTGGTACAAGTAATAACTGGAATTCATTCCTATAAAGCTAAGTGCAGGGCAGTAGGAGCAAAACATATTGCCTAAGATACCACTCTCCATTAATAAGGTAGTCATAGCAGGGTATAATGGAGATCTTTCATTAAAAATGCTACTTTTCTTGATACATGGCCATCCCATCACCTTAATGGTTGGTGCTTTACTGGTATTCTAATTAGGAAAGGCTGGATCAATCATATTCTGGTCTACACCAGTTCAGTCTACTGAACCACAATTCCATTCCATTTTGCAACAAATCTTCCTTCCTCGCTGCCTCCCTTATTTCTTTTTTTCTTTCTTTCTTCCTTAGAAACAGTCTCACAAAACTTAAAAACTGCAATCCATGTATTAGTCCAATTGCAGAAGTTTTGTTTCAAAATCTCTGTCTTTAACCATAACAAATAATATAAGTAAATATGTTTTTCCTCCCATCCTAGATTTACGGAAAACTTTTGAACAGGAACCATTAGGAAAGGAAGTATCTTTGGAACAAGAAGTCCTACTCCAGTGTCGCCCACCTGAAGGAATCCCAGTGGCTGAGGTGAGTGACAGGAGTCTTTGAAGGGTGGGGAACTCATGCTGTTATGCTGAGACCTAATCTCTGGCTAATGGTGCAGTGAATTAGGTGATGGCATGATAAATGGAAGGTAATGGACATGTAACTGCCTGCTGTTGGTAGAATAGATTGATTGGGAGCTGATTAATGACTTCAGAGTCAATTAAAATGCCCCACTAGGTAGAGTTACAATGGGATGCTTCCTTCCACTCTTATGCTTCCTGTGATGAAACAAGAACACGGCTAACATTAGTCTCTCAAGACAAGCACCCGTAGAATGTACGAATATAACTCTTTCTTCCTCCACCAGGTCATACCAACATTCTAATACTGAGATAACCAGCTTTCATATATATTATTAAAATAATTTTAATGCTGCATTTAGTTTTACAGCTATGATTATACATATGGTGACTCATTTAAACTGCATCACGATAAGTATGCACCTGCTGTGGTCTGATAAGGATCTGGAACAAAGGAAAACTATAATCCATCTTTTAATGTTCCATGTCTGTTTTACTTAACAGCAATTAAAAACACATGAAATAAGTATCTTGATATCTATCTTGAGGAAGTGACCCTACTGAGTAAAAGAAAAAGCTATAAATATTCTGACTAGGGAGCCCATCTGGTAAGAAAAGACTTGCCTTCCAAACTTGGAGGTTGTACTGCTTTTAAAAATGCTTGTGGACGTTCTTTTAAATTGACTTATAAACTTAGATTTCTTCTACTTTTTGAATAGAAGTATATAATACTTGTTTTATATTGAATAAATAAAGGCTTTATAATACAGTTCATAGTAAAAACTTTCTACTGGTTGGAACTATTTGGTGGGACTTTTGAACATTTGCTTCAAGGCAAGATTTAGAAAACCTAAAATATATTAAAAAAAGCATTACATATTAAACTATCAGCTATTCTAATTCCAGATAAAGATAAAGGTTCTTCTGGATATCCAGATCACTATAACTATAATATATATTTCTCTTTTTGGCTTTTCCTCTTATTGGCTATGATAATCTTTTGATAGGGGAGTCCTGTGATATATCTTGCTTTTCCTAAAAGTTTTTAATGCTTTCTGATTTCATGGATTTCTAGTTATTGGTTAGGTAGCTACAGAAAAGTATATAGGAAAAGTTATGCATTTGTAAACTAGTATTAGCAATATACCATTAGAGTTACAAGAAGAGTAGTAGGGAGGGAGGTATAACTCTACTAACAGGGCTGGCTTTATGGAGACTTCCATTGGATTTTCTGAAATTCTTCCCAAAGTGAACAATTCACTTGGAATATGACACCTGATATGCTGTGGAACTGTTGACCAATTATTTGATTTATTACATATCAAGTTCTCTCTAGGAGAGAGAGATGAAGAGAAGGATTCCCCATCATTTTATCCCATAATTACCTCTATTACTAAAACTAAAGATGGATTTGAACCTAGCTTGCCTCTGTGTTTGAAACAGATGTTGCTCAATTGTATAAAAATATATGCATATTCTCCTACTTTACCTGGTCTGTTTTTGGGTGTAGCAGTGACTTGGAAAATAGGAAGATTATACTGAGTTGAGATCAACTGAAAGGAGTGACTGCTGGTGGATTGCATTTGCGTATATTCGAACATGCTGTTATTACAATAGCAGCACAAAGGAAGGTGTATAGTTAGAAACTACACACCGGTCTCAAAATTAAGAATACTGAATATCAGAGTTGGAAGGAACTTTTGAGGGCTTCTAGTCCAACCCCCTGCTCAAGCAAGAATCCCTATATCACTGCAGACAAATGACTGTCCAATCTCATCTTAAAAACTTCCAGTGAGAGTACTCCCCAACTTCTGAAGGCAAAATTGTTCCGTGATTAATTGTTCTCAGTGACAGTAAATTCCTCTTTAGTTCTAGCTGGATCTCTCCTTAAAAAGTTTCCATCCATGACTTCTTGACCCTTCTCTTATCTGTGACAGCCCTTCATATATTGGAAAACTGCTATCATGTCACCTCTATATCAGAACAGTAAATATAAAATAAAATCTGGTCTGTCTGTCCGTCTCCCTCCCTCCCCCCCCCTCTCTCTGTCTGTCTCTCTCTCTCTGTCTCCTGATTTCTTAAAACAGCAGCAGATAAATATAATTACATGGTTAATGTATTTTACTCCTTTTCCATTTTTATTTTATAGACTGGTGCAATGAGATTAATAATTTAATGCGGAGATAGGTTGGAAGCCAGCGTTGTGATAACGGTGGAATTAATCAACTAGTATTCTCAAGAAGAACTTATCAGTTTCTTTGCTTCTGAATTGCCTAACAACCAGCTGTTGCATAGTGACAAGAATATTTATAATGGGGCACGTCATATCGCAATTGCACGATGGTATTTAGGGATTTCATTACCTTTGCTAGAAGCTGAGATTATTCATGACTGGCAGATTGACTAGATTCTAAATTATGTACAAGACACGAATCGTCCCTCCCAGAGTTTTAATAGTTTTGTCCCCAAAGCAGAAATGATTGTGCGCCAGACAAGGAAGAAGAAACACAATTAATAGAAAGAGAAGTTCTCAGGGTTTTTTTTTTTTTTTTTTTTTTTTTTTTTTTTTTTTGTATATCATACTCAACCAGTTACAAAACATTAGCTTTTTGACAGGAGAAAAAAGTAATTAAAAGCAGATGGTTTAAAATATTCTATAAGACCACAAAAGAAAAATGACTATAAAGTCAGAAAAGTTTTTTAAAATCTTCTTTGTAAATGCTGTTTTCTTAAATCAAACAGTCTAAGAGTTGCATAACAAAAAAGGATAGTTTTATTTAACCATATATTTCATTGTTGATATTTCTGGCTGTGCTTTTTTCAATAGACCTAAACACATTTCATTGTAATATGTATTTTCAATTAGAAAGAGTCTTGTTTGTTTTTACCATGCAGGGCAACATGTATGTGGACAAACTAACGCAAGTATACATAAAATATTTGGAAATACATGTAACTTTATTTCATGCTTTATTAAATCTAACCTTATAACAATTGTCTAACATTTATACAGTAACTGGGATCCCCTTGAATTGAACCATGGTTTACTTTATGATGGTTTACAAAAAGTCAGACAACTCACTCAGCCATAAGTATGGCAAGCTACAGATGAGCTAAACAAGATAATTATTTAGATCAAGTATATCCAGCCCATGCGACATGCAGCTCTGAACAGCTAGTAACATGACCTCACAAGATCATAAACTTTTAATATTATGTGATTTTTAGAACTACTTACTATATTATATATTTTATATTCCATGACAATTCCTCTTAACTCAATGGAGGCTCAGGCAAGCCAAAAGTTTTGAAACACCTGATTTACAGTAATATGATTACTTACTCCAAGTAATATTTTGTTTCTATATAGAGAAACTACATATGTGTACACATATGTATCATATGTACATGAGAATTTATTAAATGCCAATTGCTTTGCCTCATCTCTTTACACAATTAATCTTTCAACATATATACCTAGCAACAAAATTTATTTATATTTTAGGTAATAGTTTTTACAGCAAAAGGGAGGTATTTGCGGACATGAAGATTTTCAGTACTGTTAATACATGTCATTTCCATTATTGCTTTCTAACCATGAGTAAAAAAAAAATAATGAGGGAAATACTTGTGTGTTTTTATCTTTCATTTCACTATATTATAATTTTAAAAATGTCATATTTCATTAAGTTGACAATGGTGTATATTAGGACATGCAAAGCCCTTAAATTGTGCTCTTTCCTCCTCTTTTTGGATCAGCATCAAATTTTGTCTAAATATTCTAGGATAAACATGGCAAGTCAGGATTTGGGTTTTCTTTATTGTGAAAAATAATTAAAGAAGTATTAATTTAAAAGCCCTTAATAATTCCAGCAACTATCCATTCTAGAAATCTTTAAAACACTGTTAAAGAGAGCAGGACCCCTGAGAATTGCACACTGTTTCTATAATTGCTTAATTGCTAAATTTCACATCTAAGGTTAAATGGTGAAGTTTGGGGATACATTCCTGGTGAGGAAACTTGACTTTCCTCTTTTTGTCCCTAAGTCAATTCTTACAATATCTTCTATAGCAACAGTCCCAACCTTTTGGGCACCAGGGACCAGTTCTGTGGAGAGAGGCTTTTCCACAGATTGGAGGAGACATGGTTTTGTGTGCTGCCTACATCTCATGGATGGGGCGTCGCTTGTTTGCATGGCCCAGTTTCTGGCATGCTGCGGCCCGTTGCTGGTCCACAGACTGGGGGCTGGGGAACCCTGTTCTACAGTATCTTCTAAATTGTATTTATATATTTGAATTTATTAGCTGCCCAACTCCAGTGGACTCTGGCAGCAAATCTCTCAACTAACAGTAAATAGGACAGGCTTTATGTTAGAGATAGATGATGTTGTGAAGGTTTACATCACTAAGTAAGGAAATAACACACACACTATCTCAACTTCTGGAATGTCATCCTCCTTGCCATATTAAGATTTTGCTTATCCCTTGATAGCATCAAAGGCATTCAGAAAATGCTAACATTTTGATGCCATTCAAAAAGGATTTTTTTTCAGTTCAGCTTTGATATGCTGTCATCCGCAAGTTGGTCTGTTAGTAACTGTTGTACTTTGAAGACTGAAACATATTAATTCACTTTGTCAAGCAGAAAAGATTGATGACTACAAGCTAATTGGCTGTGAAGCCTATTTGTACTGCAGTCGGGGCAGACACCAATTAACACTTGGCAGGTCCAAGAGTCCTATCCATAAAGCCGTTTAATATCTTCCACTCCACACAACTCTCAATTGCCTTTTATACTTTTTTATTTATCTTAAAATCAGGAGGGAGGTTAAACATCCAAGAGAGGAGATTAGCCTAAGAGAACTTCTGTATAGATTCCTTCCAACATTGTTAGAAGAACAAAATACAGAAAATTAATGAGTATGAATAACTTACTTTAGTATTTTATTGTTGTCACTACCCACAACTAACAAGATATAAAATATGGGGGGGAGAGACAAACTAATATAAGGTAACTAAGTTGTAGCATTAGATTATTATTTTAGTTTGAAGATGTATATGTTCTTTGTTTAGATTCCATGTGCTTGAAAGGTATTATAATTGCCAGACTGGAAGTTAGAAAGTTGGCTGCAACTTTCCAACTCAAGTTGTTTAATACAAATAAAACAAGCGAGCTTAAAAGTGCTTATAATTATTCTGTTTAAAAGAAAGACAAGCCACATCCAGCCTTTTTAAATGTTTTTTTTCTGAAATACATAAGTATGTATTTACATTTAAAACCTCTATGAGAAAATAATATCATCCACATCTTACAGCAGGGGTGTCAAACTACTGGCCCACGTGCCAGATACGTCATGGCAAAACCGCATCCATCCCATTACCGGCAACAGAAAAAAAGTTGTGATACATCACGTGTCTGAGGTTCAGAGCATGTGAAATCACATGGTCTGCACATTAGTTTGAAGATGTGGGTATGGTCATTTTTTACAAATGAATTTGCAACTCCTTCTAGATTTTAGGATCTTATGACTGATAAATGGCATGTAATCACTACAGATAACGAGTAGGATAATTTTGTTTATTCAGAATATTTTACAGCATAGAAAGGATATTTGCTATGTTTTTTGTCCTCAGCAGGAGGGGCAACCTACCACACTGAAAGCTGTCCACTATCTACAATTTTAGCTGCTTATTTAAGACAGTATATAGCTGGTTAGCTTAATGATATGCAAGTTAGTAATCTTGCTCCACAGATTAGAAATTGAGTAAAACAAGATATTTAAAAGCACTGATTTTAAATGTTTCAGCTTTAGAGGAGATACATTTGTGGTGTCAGATTCTATTAGAGGCCTTAGGAGGAAAAGCTGAAACAAATAAGTGTAGGTCACACTAGGCCGTTTGTAAAGCCCAAAGCCAAAACTAGAAACATTTTTCTTAGAGATTTGAATCCTGGCAGTGTAGCCCCTTATATTTTTAATTGGTTTCAAAATCAAGTCATTATCATGTCAAACAGCATTAAAAAGATGTGGTCCAGCACTTGATGGATGGAAATGTAGAAATACAGCAAGAAACTGAATACAGGTAGTCCTCGACTTACAACCACAATTGAATCCCAAATTTCTGTTGTTAAGTGAGACATTTGTTAAGGGAGTTTTGCCCCATTTTACAATTTTCTTGCCACAGAATCATTGCAGTTGATACGTTAGTAACCCGGTTGTTAAGTGAATCTGGCTTCCCCATTGATTTTGTTTGTCAGAAGGTCACAAACATTGATCACATGATCCCAAGTCACAGCAAAGGTCATAAATATGAACCAGTTACCAAGCGTCTGAACTTTGATCACATGATCGTGGGGATGCTGCAAACGTCATAATTGTGAAAAATGGTCATAAGTCACATTTTTCAGTGCCATTGTAACTTTGAATAGTCACTAAACAAACTGTTGTAAGTCAAGGACCACCTGAAACAAAAGAAGTATGAGCTTCCAATAGTATTTGCTTTTCTAATGCAACTGGTATATGGAATCATTAACAATATTAAATGAATCATAAATCCATACATACTTCAGCCTTCCAAAGCATAGACATCAACTCCAAGGCTTGATAGTGATAACCATTACACTCACCTTGATACTGCCTGCTAACTCCCATTTGGAGTTATTCTGCCATCTTTTATTATAAATATAACCGCACTTACTGTTCCAAAATTTAATGTCCAATCCAAAGTTCCATTTATTCCTAAATCTGAAAGCTCCCAAGTGTTGTTGTAACTTGAAAAAGAAGGTAGGTATAAATATATTAAAAACTAAACTGCCTGTGTTCTCATATTATGCTTCTAGTCTGGCACAACATCATAGGTGAGAATTTATTATTTTCTTAGCACTTTCCTCCCAAATTCCCATCTTAATAAAGTCTCAGGCATTTGACCCCAAAAGCTATATGTGATAATTAAGGTGGTGGAATCACTAGTCTGACAACAGTTTAACAAAGAATTTCTGCACTAAACAATAGAGTTCTTGTGAGCCTTTAAAGAAACACCTAGCACTAGAAATTTTATTTTTTATTCCTAATTTCTAGAACTTTTTAAGTTTACATGACAAACTGGTGGGGAATGGCAACGGCGGCAGCATGATCTGTGTGGTGGGTGGGGGAAAAGGTGGCGGCAGCACGCTCCACACGGCGGGTTGGAGGGAAAGGCGGTGGCGGCAGGGTGATCCATGCGGTGGGTGGGGGAATTTCGTGCCCTCCATGGCTGATCCGGGCAGCAGAGGCTTTTTCTAGGCCTCCAAACCTGGATCGGCCCGCTGGAACACCACAAAAATCACTCCGGAGCCTTACCTGGACTCGTGCTGGCAGCTGCCTCCACCATCCAGCCTGGATCCGCCCAGCTCTTGCAGCTGCTCCCTGACTCTTAGTGCAGAGAGAAAGAGAGTGAGAGCGCAGATGCATGTGGAGATGCGGAGGGGAGCAGCCTGGCCCCGCCTCCCTCTGGGGTGATGGCGCGCGTGCCCACAGGGATGGCTCTGCGTGCCGCCTGTGGCACACGTGCCCTAGGTTCACCACCACGGACATACACTGTCCAGAGTCACTTGAAAAGGGTGGCTAAAAAATCAAATATAAAAATAATTCAGAGTACAGTTGTTTTAGATGCTTTAGAACCTTTGGATGCTTGCCGCAAACACATTGCTGTGTTCTCAAGAGGTTGCCTTCATTTGATCCCAGCCCATGACTCAGTCAAGGTTAAGTTCTAACACTCTTCAAGAGCAGCCTCAGTGCACAAAATCTGTTAAGCATTGTTATCCATTATTTTAGAGGGAAGTAAGATGTCTGCAGAGACATAAAAGAAAGGCAATAGAGGCAGGATAGGAATTGACAATGGAGACAGCAATTTCATGCTACTATAGTTTCCTGCTGAGTCAAGGATGGATGAACAGTTCTTCAACTTACACAGCTCTCAGTGGATATGGATTTTTTGAAAGTCACATTTTGCAGTTCTAGATAAGCTCATGTTCGAGATATGGAGAAGAGACTTTATGTTCTGACAATACAACACAATTGGCTGTAATACCTTTTTTCCTTTTTTTCTTGAGTGAAAAATAAAATATTTTGAGATATCTGTAAAAACATTTTTAAAAAATCATCTCTATGGCAGTTACTGGGATTCCATTGTAGTAAAGAAAGCACAATTATTGGCAGTTAATGACTTTTTTCATTGCTTCTGTTTTTTTCAAAAAAGCCCCACTGTCCTTAGGAAAAATGATGTCAGACAGAGGCGGCCTCATCGAATTAACTTCTCACTGTAAGGTTATAGATCAACCCATCAATGATATCTGAGATTAGTTAATAAGATATACGCAGTTGAACAATTAGCCTTGCTAAGTACAGAAGGAGGTTTTTAAGAATTCAATTCAACAGCATCAGTTATAATATTTGATGACCCAGTTGAGCTTAAAAACTGTTGTACTTAACTTCAATCAAGTTAGGTAACAACTGGGGCTGGGCGAAGCTAAGTGAGAGGTTGTTATACTGTGTGACCAAGTGATTACATTTGCTTGCCAAGTCAAAATGAATATGACACAAATTCTACTCAGCTGGGCAAAATGTACAGAGCACATGGGACCTATACAAACATGTAGCATCAGGTGGCTGCTGCATCTAATTGATTGTTAATATAACTGCTGTTTGCTTTGTTTAGCGAGAGTAGTTCCTGATTTTGCAGCCGTTGCCTTTAATTGGAACTCCTATGTGTACCTATTTCTTTACAGGTACTTTATCGACCTGACAGCATTTTGCATTCTGTTCAAAAAAGGGAACCTTTTATATAG
Organism: Crotalus tigris; assembly: GCF_016545835.1. NCBI lineage: Eukaryota > Metazoa > Chordata > Lepidosauria > Squamata > Viperidae > Crotalus > Crotalus tigris. The sequence continues at coordinate 532,063 of NW_024100413.1, read as the reverse complement.
CAAGAATAGGGAGCTGAGGAAGGAGAATGGCTTTGAATACCAAAGAAGAGACATAGTCACTCTCAGTGCTTTGTGTTGTATCCTATTTATCTTCTGGGAGGTATCTGAAAGGTTGGAAACAAAAGGGATCATAAGAAAAATTTAGTGCATTTAAATAGTAAGATTGGGAAAATCTGCTGTAGAGATGGATTGCAGTGGAATATCTAGGCAGAATGCCAGCTTCCATTTTTCTTTCTTGAAAACAGCCTGTCTTTTTTCTTTCTTTCTTTGTATTTATTCAATCTTAGGCTGGGTTTTGTACATAGCTGGTTCCTTGCCTACATTGCTTGGGTGATTGGATTTAGGACTAGCTTAAATAATAATAATAAAGTTGGAAGGGGTCTTGGAGGTCATCTAGTCCAACTCCCTGCTCAGGCAGGTAACCCTATACTGTTTTGGACAAATGGCTGTCCAGTTTCTTCTTAAAAACTTCCAGTGTTGGAGCATTCACCACTTCTGTAGGCAAGTTGTTCCATTGGTTAATTGTTCTAACTGTCAGGAAGTTTCTCCTTAGTTCTAGGTTGCTTCTCTCCTTGATTAGTTTCTATCCGTTACTTCTTGTCCTGCCTTCAGGCACCTTGAAAAATAGCTTGACTCCCTCTTCTTTGTGGCAGCCCCTGAGATATTGGAACACTGCTATCATGTCCCCCCTCATCCTTCTCTTCATTAAACTAGACATACCCAATTCCAGCAGTCGGTCCTTATATGTTTTAGCCTCCAGTCCCCTAATCATCTTTGTTGCTCTTCTCTGTACTCTTTCTAGAGTCTCAACATCTTTTTTACATCACGGTGACCAAAACTGGATGCAGTATTCCAAGTGTGGCCTTATCAAGGCATAGTAAAGTGTTAACACTTCACGTGATCTTGATTCTATCCCTCTGTTAATGCAGCTTAGAACTGTGTTGGCCTTTTTGGCAGCTGCAGCACACTTCTGGCTCATATTTAGGTGATTGTCCAGTAGGACTCACCTAACAGTTACTACTATTGAGCAAGGTACCCCCTATACTATACCTGTGCATTTGGTTTTTCTTGCCTAAATGTAGAACCTTGCTTTTTTCACCATTGAATTTCATTTTGTTAGATAGCGCCCGGTGTTCAAGTCTGTCCAGATCCTTCTGTATCTTAAGAGTGATCTTGACTATCCCTCTGTTAATGCAGCCTAGTACTCTGTTGGCTTTTTTGGCAGCTGCAGCTTTAATTCTTTTCCCTGTTCTGTTTTCTCTGGTTTCCTTATCCCCGGCTTTTCCTGCATTTACTTTCTCTCTAGGATCAGCTATGATAAATTCTGGTTCTCTAAACCCTTTGAAAATAGTCCAGAAAAATTTTGGACCTATCTGTAATACAGCAGCTCTTTGCTATTACTTTTTATTATGTTCCTGAAAAAAATATACAAAGACGTTAAGCAATCCATTCCTTAAATATTTTAAGGAATCTACTGCTTAAAATTATGGTGACTCTTTAAGCAAGTGCATCATTTTTTCAGGCTGACATGGAAGCTTGCAAAAAAATCAGGCTGCTTTAAGAGCAGAGAGAGGTCCTATGCTTGACCAAGCACTTCTTCCAAATTAGTTTTGAAGCATGTACGGTGGTAATGCATTAATTTTAAAATAACATTAATGCATTCATAAATTAAGTTTGTGAATTTAATAAATATTAATTGCTCTGAGCCATTTTTTTTATTACTCTCCTACTCTTCCATTCTGCCTTGTGAACTTAAATTATATTAATGTTGCTTAAACATTAATAATTTCAGGTATTTAAGCTGATCAATTAATCAATTAATATTTGAAGCCAAAACTTATATATAAGGGGGGGAAATGTTATCTGTTTGTCTGCTACTATTTGTACATAGAACACATTTTAGCATTTAATTTTTGAGGATAATGTTCTGAAAAATAAAGATCAGTTTAGGACTGTAACAAAGAGTCATTGTGACAGTTGTGTGTTTTTCTCTCTTGTTGAGGCAGTTGGCCTCACATTTCATGTTGGGTGACATGTGGCAGGTTCTCTTTTCTAATTAGAACAAATGCCCCAATTATGTTAATATATCTCCTGATGCCAATCAGTGAATAATTAGAGACAACACATCTGTCTCCCGCTAAGGGAATGGGATGAAAAAAAAGAACAAAGTGCAAAGCCTCTAAACTGCTGCCACATTGGATTGTGCATTTTTTAAATAAGAATGCACAATACCCATGAACAAGTTTCAAATGTGTTCACTAAATATTATATTTTTGTTTGACTTAATTCTATCATTAACTCCAAAGACCCTAAGCATTTTATAGTAAAAAAATTAAGACATTAAAAGCATGTGCTTTAAGGATTTTTTAAAAGTGGATATTAGTCGCAGGATCCAGTCTGGGTCAGGCACTGGGACCAGAGGTTTAGTCCTCCAAGCTTTCGTATTCATGCTGGAGCCCATCTTCAGCAAACTTCCCTGAACTTCCAATACAAGTCTAAAAGCTCAGAAGACTAAACCTCTGGTCCCAGTGACTGACCCAGATTGGATCCTGCAACATTATTCTGGGATCCATATATTCACCTTCATTCGTGAATATTAGTCCCTCAATCCAGCCTGTTACTGATAGCAAAGGGGTGTTCAAGGGAGCCCCACCCTTTGCTGACTCACCATTGCTGAAGTAGCCTGAACACAATGCAGCAGCAAACGGCCCCACCTTAATCAGGCAAAAAGCTGGACAGAGAGGCGGGGCTCAGCAGGAAGAGAGCTGGGGCCAGATGAGTGGACTTTTAAAGGCAGCCGGGTAGATGGTGGTTTCTGGGTGGAGGGTGGGGTTGTGGGTGTGGCACTGTTATAACAAGCACTGGGAGCAAACCACTCCCAGTGCTGACTTTGTTTGTTAGGCATTAAACTACCTAACTTGCACTACGTTCCTGCGTTCCTGTCTTTCTTCATTCGGGATGACGACGGACCTAGTTTGACACAGAGAAATAGATCTGAGTGCTCTCAGATTATATATATCAAATTTATATGCCGCCCACTACACACACACACACACACACACACACACACATTCAAGTCACTGTTGGCTCTTGATGACTACCTGGACTACCTGCAGTTTTCTTAGCTGCATTTTCAGTAATGAATTGCCATTGCCTTCTTCCTAAAGCTGAGACTGACTTAGGCTGACTTCATGTCTAAGGCGAGACTAGAACTTAGAGCTTCTGGTTTCTAGCCCAGTACTTTAACCACTACACCAAACTGGCTCCTTTTCTGATTACTAGTACAGAAAAAGAGGTACAGAATTGCACGCAAGAAAGATTTGCAAAGACCTACTGGAGAAATAATAATATTAAAGTCCAGGTTTTCTGTTTCATCTGGATGTATGGTATCTTTTAAATAAGTACAGATGGTCCTCAATTTAGGACCACAATTGAGCCCAAAATTTATGTTGCCATTGAGACATTTGTTAAGTGAGTTTTGCCCCATTTCATGACATTTCTCGCCACAACTGTTAAATGAATCATTGAAGTTGTTCAGTTAGTAACATGGTTGTTAAGTGAATCTGGCTTCCCCATTGACTTTGTCAGAAGATTGCAAAAGCTGATCCTGTGAGCCCGGGACACTGCAATCATCATAAATATGAACCAGTTGTCAAGCATTTGAATTTTGATCACATGACCAAGGGGATGCTGTAACAGTTGCAAGTGTGAAAAACGGTCACTTTGTTTAGTACCATTATAACTAAATGAACTGTTGAAAAGTTGTAGACTCCCTGTAAAGTCTTCTCCGAGTTAACTTCATGGTCAGGTAATGTAATTTTCTCAGCAACAATACTGAAGCAGTTTGCTACAGTCTTTGCCTTAATTAGTTTTTTGAAGTTCCTGATCAAGTAGAGTTTCCTCCAATTGTTTACCAGGATAACAAACTCAAAAGGTTTACCAAGTATTGACTCTTTGCATGATAATATCGATATTATAGTGCTTCTTACAGAATGAGCTTGTGGGATTCTCATCTACTTCTGTTCTCCATACTGTCACCTCTTAAATAGTAAAATAATTAAAAATATGTAGATTATAGTCCTGCACATGTAACAATAGATAGTATCTTCATCTATCATAATTATAGCCATAATTTTATAGCAAAATTTCATAAAATTAAAACGAGCACTTCAGTTAACCAAGTCTAATCTCATGCACAGTGCAGAAATCCAAATTAAAGCATTTTGAACAGATGCCTGTTCATTTCCATCACCTTTCTTTATAGCTGGTTCTATATGTGCTAATTATTTATAAATATACACACCTATCACACTATTTTCTAAAGGTATGTTATGCAAAGCATCTAAATGGACTAAAATAGTAAAAGTAAAGAGATTAAAGGAAGGGGATATAAAAATCTCATTTACACTAGCATTGTTCACGACATCGCTCCATTTCTTTCTATTTTTTATTTTATTGAAATTTTTCAAAAGTTTTACAAATAAAAATCCACCCCCCCCCTCCCCAACCACCCCACCCCCCCCCGACTTCCCAGAACTGGATATAGGATTATTTAACAAATTTTTTAAAAATAACATTTACAATTTATAAAATAGTTAATAATAATGATTAAAAATCACAATAATAATATATATAATAATAATATGCATAACATAAACTTTAAAATAAGTAATATATACTAAGAAGAAAAAAAAAAAAAAAAAAAAAATAAAAAAATGAAAAAAAGAAAAGAGAGAGAGAAAGAAAAAGGAAGAAAATAGACGAAAAATATATATGAATAATAATACATAAAAATTATATATATATAAAAAGGAAAAAGAAGAAAGAAAGAAAGAAATAGCATTCATTACAAATTATGAGAAAGCTAAATAATATTTTTCCATATCCAAATTATATTGTATGAAATTTATCCATTTTTCCCATACCGCAAAAAATTTTTCTTGAGATTGCTCCTTTAAGAAAGCCGAAATCTTTGCCATTTCTGCCAAATACGAAACTTTGTAAAACCATTCTTGTAAAGTAGGCAAAGATTCCTTCTTCCAATATTGTCCTATTAATAGCCTAGCGGCTGTAATCGAATTTAACATCAATGTAACCTCTTTAGCATCACAGTCAATAACAATACCTAATAAAAATAATTGCGGCGTAAATTTTACCCTCCTTTTAAAAATTCTTTGAATATTCCACCATATCTTAATCCAAAAAGCTTTTATATGTTTACAGGTCCACCAAATATGATAATAGGTAGCATCCAAGTATCCACATCTCCAACATTTCGGCTGTAGATTAGGGTACATAATGGACATTTTCTTTGGGTCAAGGTGCCATCTATAAAACATCTTATAAAAATTCTCTCTTAAATTTTGCGCTTGTGTGAATTTAACATTTCTTATCCAAATAAGTTCCCAAATATCCATTGAAATCGTTTCACCAATATTCTGTGCCCATTTAATCATACAATCTTTAACTAATTCAGGTTCTGAATCTAATTCCACTAAAACCCCATAAACTCTCTTAATATGGGTTGGCCTTTGGTCTCTTACTTCTTTTAAAAAAATTCCATCTTCTCTAAGCCAGCCCATTTTACCATCCATCTTCCATCTATCCACTATTTGTCTATATTGGAACCACATTTCTTTCTATTTTTATAAATCATCCTTCTTCTACCAAGTTTATACATTGCTTTATGTGTTTATTCAGTTTATTTTTATATGACCTGGGTGGCTAACAGGGAATAAAAACAAGATAAAAACATACCAAATAAATGAATAAATCACCAAGATAGCAGCCAAGATAAAACCAAACGGAATAATCAACATAACTATTTTATTTATTTAGTGTATGGCATATCATGCAAGGACTTGCAATACATTATATAGGACTTTCCTGACTCTCAAAATGCAATGAAAAGACAGTTATGATATGGGTTCATCCACACACCATGGGTCCTTACCTCAGAACCTGTCTTTAAAGCCTTACAGAAAGTCAGTAAGATGAGGGCAACTGTTGAGGGAATGATGTTCCAGAGGAACCATGACAGTTTCTTCCAGGGACTCACCAGATGACCCTCGGTAATGGATGTGAACCAGAGCCTGTCTCTCCTGCCAAATCTCACAGGAAGGGAAGGGAAGATACAACCAAGGGACAGTCCCACAAGAATTTGGTTTCATGTCATATTGCCTTTTGTTTACTTTTCTCCTGATAAATTCTATCCTATACATTTCAGTCCATTTATCAATCTGGTATAGATGTTTTTCTTAGTTTTACTGAATCTTTTATTTTTTCATATATATATAAAAAAAAAAAAACCCCACCCCTCCCAAAAAACCCCCCCCTCCCTTCCCCCCCCCCTGAGCTTCCCAGAGCAGAATATAGGCTTAAGAAGTAAAAATAAAAATTAAATTAAGAACTTTATATTTATATATATAAAAAGATTATCTATAATATATATAAAAATAAAACTTATGAAAAAACTATATAATATTTTTGTATACCCAATCTAAATTGTATAAATTTTATCCATTTATCCCAAACAGCAAGAAACTTCTCTTGCGTTTGTTGCTTTAAGAAAGCCGAAATCTTTGCCATTTCCGCCAGATAAGCTACTTTAAGAAACCATTCCTGCAATGTAGGCAAAGATTCCTTCTTCCAATATTGTCCTACTAACAGCCTAGCGGCTGTAATCAAATTTAACATCAAAACAACCTCCTTTGTATCACAATCTGTAACAATACCTAACAAAAATAATTGCGGAGTAAATTTTACCCTCCTTCTAAAAATTCTCTGGATATTCCACCATATTTTGATCCAAAATGCTTTTATCTCTCTGCATGACCACCAAATATGATAATAGGAAGCCTCCTTATAACCACATCTCCAACATTTGGGTTGCACGTCAGGGTACATATAAGACATTTTTTGTGGATCAAGGTGCCATCTATAAAACATTTTATAAAAATTCTCCCTTAAGTTCTGTGCTTGTGTAAATTTGACATTTCTCACCCAAATATTTTCCCAGGTGTCCAATGAGACTGGCTCACCAAAATTCTGCGCCCATCTTATCATACAATCTTTAATTAGTTCCGTTTCTGAATCCAATTCAACTAAAACCGCATAAATTCTCTTAATGTGGGTTTGTCTTGAATCCTTCACTTGCTTGATAAGATTTTCATCTTCTCTAAGAAAACCCACCTTACAATCCATCTTCCATCTGTCTAATAATTGCCTATATTGGAACCAAGAATAAATAAAGTTTTCTTGTGCTAACTCTTCCCGTGATTTTAATTGCCAGTTTTGTCCATCCCATTTAAGTAACTGTCTGTAAGACACCATATCCATTTTAACCCCTCTTTTTATTGCTTCTATCGCATGCCAAGGTATAGCCCATAATGGTACTTTGAAATCACTTTTATAATATTTTCTCCAAATCCTAAGTAAAGAAATTCTTAAGATATGAGATTTAAAAGCCCAATCCATTTTTTTATTGAATATTAAATAGGCATGCCACCCATAAAGTAAATCCCATCCCTCTAGATAAAGTATCTCAGAATTTGTCAAATTTACCCAATCACTGATTAGTGTTAAAACCACCACATCATAATATAATTTCAAATTTGGTACCTTAAGTCCACCCCTCTCACGGAAGTCTTGCATAATTTTAAACTTAACCCTTGGCTTTTTCCCTGCCCAGATAAATTTATTAAGACCCTTCTGCCACTCATTTAAATTAATCTCATTTTTCAAAATTGGTAACATTTGAAACAGAAAAAGAAACTTGGGTAAAATATTCATTTTTATCACTGCAATTCTTCCCATGAGGGATAATTGCAACTTTTCCCAGTTCTTCAAGTCCTTCTGTACCCTGACCCACAACCTTTCATAATTATTTTTAAATAATTTTACATTAGAAACAGACAACATCACCCCCAAATATTTTACCTTATTAACAATCTCAAAACCCGTCAGGTTAGTCAAAATCTGCTTCTCCTGACTAGACATATTTTTAGGTAAAATTTTGGTCTTATTTACATTAATCTTAAAACCCGAGACCAAGCCATAATGATGAATCAACTGTAATAAGTTTACTACAGAATAATCAGGTTGCGACAAAGTAACAACCAAGTCATCCGCAAAAGCTCTTAACTTATATTCTTTTTTATTAACATATATTCCTTTAATTTCCTGAGACTCTCGAATTTTGATCAATAATATTTCCAATGTTAAAACAAACAACAATGGCGATAAAGGACACCCCTGTCTAGTACCTTTCTCTATTGTGAAAACCTCCGAAAGACCTCCATTAACAATAAGTTGTGCTGTTTGTTTTTGATATATTACCTTAAGGGCTTGTAATATGTTTTCACCAAAATTCATTTCTTCCATTACTCTTAGCATAAAATGCCAATTCAATTGGTCAAATGCTTTTTCAGCATCTAAAAATATGAGCCCTGCAGGAACTTGGTTGTTCTTATCTAAGTATTCTAATAGATTAATAATTTGTCTAACATTGTTTTTCATATACCTTCCTGTTATAAACCCTGATTGATCTTTATGCACAAGATGATGCACCACCCTCATAAGCCTATTTACCAAAATTTTTACAAATATCTTATAATCCACGTTTAAAAGAGATATAGGCCTATAATTTTTTGGTAAAGTAAGATCTTGATCCTCCTTTGGAATCAATGATATAAAGGCACTACGCCATGAAGGAGGAATCTCTAAACCCTGTAAGATACCATTAAAAAGATCATTTAATGGTTGTATCATCTCCTCCATTAAAGCTTTATAATGAACAGCTGTTAACCCATCCGTACCCGGAGCTTTCCCTAATTTCAATTGTTGAATTGCTGAGGCAATTTCCTCCTTAGTAATTAAGCCATTAATTTCATATTTCTGATCCTCAGTCAGTTTAGGAAAACTTGCCTCAGCTAAATATTTATTTATATCTAACAATTGTACATTAGTAGATTTATATAAGTTTTGATAATAATCCAAAAAAGATTTTTTAATTAATTCCTTCTGAGAAACTAGTTTACCCTTGTAATTTATTTTCTCTATTATTCTCTGTCTCTGTTTCTTTCTTAATTGATAAGCCAACCATCTCCCCGGCTTATTAGCATTACAAAATGTATTTTGTTTCATAAATAATAAGTTGGTTGCAGCTTGATCTGCTATCAACATATTAAATTGTGACCTTAATAACTTTACAGATTCTTTAGTACTTTCATCAGAAGGATTTAGAATCAAAGCCCTTTCTTTTAATTTAATTTCATCTTCAAGTTCTCTACGTTTCTGAATCTGATTTCGCTTATAAAAATTATTCATTTTTATCAAAACACCGCGCATAAATGCTTTACCTGCATCCCATACCATTGACATTGAAGTCCCCTTGTACATATTCAAAGCAAAATAGTCCTTTAAACACTCCTTTAATTTTTGAACATTCTTCTCTTGTCTAAACAAATTTTCATTAACTCTCCAGGATCTTCTTTCCTCTTTCTCTTGAATCAGCTCCATCCAAACTGGACTATGATCCGTCAGTGATCTAGGAAAAATCTTAACATTCTTTACTTTATTATACAAGTCCGTGGTAATCAAGAAAAAGTCAATTCTTGAAAAAGATTGGTGTCTATCAGAAAAAAAAGTAAAGTCTCTCTCCTCTTGGTTACGTTCCCGCCAATAATCCCTTAATTCCCAGTCTTCTTTCATATCAAAAAAGGCTTTAGGTAGCCTTGCTTGTTTAAGAAAAGGAGAGGAACCTTTCTTGTCCTTTTGTATATCTAAGACACCATTCCAATCACCCATTAATACCACTGATCTATAATCAAGCAATGTTATTTTTTGATGTAACTGCTTATAAAATTGTTCCTGTTGTTGATTTGGAGCGTAAAGTCCAACTATAAGTATTTTCTTACCATAAATACCAAGTTCAATCATCACATATCTCCCCTGGGGATCTGATTCTACCAGACAAGCTGGTAGGTTTTGTTTAACATATATAACAACTCCCCCTTTCTTCCCAGGAGCAGAAGATATAAAATGAGATCCCAAACGAGCATTAACTAAATATTTCTGATCTTTAAGTAAAATATGAGTTTCCTGTAAGCAAATAACATCATTAGTATGTTGCTTCAAATAATAAAAGATTTTTTTGCGTTTCTGAGGAGAATTCAATCCATTAACATTCCAGGTCAAAAACTTTGCCATCTCCCTTGGCACGCAGCCTGGAGAAGACACCATCAAACTCTGAAAGAGCTGCGTGTGTTGCATAACTCTTGGGTCTTGCTCCTCCCACCGGCGGTGATGCACTTCCAGGAGAACTCTCTTTAGGCTCTTTTTTACGTTGCTCCTTCTCTTTACGCTTATAGGCTGCACGGGTCATCCTCTGCTCTTTAACCTCCGTCTGGCGTTGCTTTACAGCTTCTATCATCCCAGCGGAAACCAAATCTAATGCCTCAGATTGCTGCTCAACTTCCTTGCCACTCAGAGATTTCCGACCAGATGAGGTTGAGCCTGCACCCAGGACCGAAGTATAAAAATCTCTAGCTTTGTCAACTGTGTTCAATCTGTAGCGTGTCCCAGCATGGCTCAAAACAATACCCATCGGAATTTCCCATCTAAATGGCATCGATCTAGCTTTAAGCTCATTGGTTAAAAAAGCAAAGTCTTTCCTGCTTCTTAAAATTTTGGATGGGATTTCCTTTAGAATGATGACATCTTGGGCAGCAATCTGAAATCTTTTATTGTAAAAAGCTTGTATAATCTCATTCCGCAGGGACTTCTTTGTAAAATAAATCACCACATCTCTAGGCAAGTTCTTCTGCTTAGCAATCCAGGAGTTGAGCCTATAAATTTTTTCCACTTCTCTCTGTAATTCTCCTTTATCCATATCCAAGGCCAGCGCCAGATCAGTAAGGACCACCTCCACCAGATCTTGATTCACATCTTCCTTGAGGCCTCTGATCCTCAGGGCATACTCCATTTGTCTGTACTGAAACATCAAAATATCTTCTTGTGAGGAGTCCACCTTCCTTTCCACATCTTGAATTTTGTCATCCAAAGAGTCAACTTTGTCTTCCACTTCCTCAAGCCTTGCATCGAGCTTAACCACCACAGTAGCCAAACCTGAAACAGCTGCCAGTATATCTTGTCGTAATTCATTATTGTTTTCTTGCAATTTAGTCTTTATCCCCGTTATCTCTTCTTTGAGATCAGATTTAATTTCTGATTTAATCTGTGAGACAAATTGATTCATTTCCTCTCTCATTTGAACTACAATCTCTCCCATTATGCCTCTAACCTCTTGTGCTGAAAGTCCAGATAGAGGAGGGGAGGGTGGTGGCTGAGCCGGTGGTACATGTTTAGATTGTTGTTGTAGCTGTGCAGTGGAAGTTATAGGAGAAGAAATAACCTTGGGTATTGAGGAAGGCTGCTGCCTCTTTGAAGCCATTTTAAAAAGCACAATTGTCACTTCCCTTTCCCCTCCAGCCAGGAAGGGAGGAGGGAAAAAAAAGAAAAAAAATTTTTAAAAAGAGAGAAACTATAGTCCTTGAAAGTCCAGAGTAAATCCAAAGAATAAAAAATAAAAGAGCAAACAATTCAAAAGAAAAAATTCTAAGCCAAAAGCAAAAGTAAAAGCAAAAACCAGTCCTTAAAAAGGGAAAGTAAAACAAAAGAGAAAGGAAAAAAAAACTCCGACACTTTCAAAGCGCCATCTTAAATCCTTTCACTAATATAACAAAAAAAGGAGGAATAATAGTAGAAATCAAAAAATAAAAAAAATAAACACCTAAATTATAACAAAAAATCCTTTAAACTGCTCCGTCCGTTTAAAAATTACTCACCAGAATGCTATAAACACGGAGATAGAAGCGGCGGTTTCTTTTGCTTCCTAGGAAGCAAAAACAGCTGGGAGGCGGAGATCAGCAGGAGCTCCGAGGGAACACTCCTTTCACCCCCTCTAGAAACAAATCCAGAGGGGGTTCAGGGGTTCTACCTCTATCCCTGCACTCTCTGTCCCTTCCCTTTGCCCGGGAAGGGATTTTCGAGCCGCGGGCCAGCTGATGCACGCTGCGCTCCGCGGCTCTGACACTTCCCCAGCTGGACGGCTAAAAGCTAGCCGCCATCGCCGTCGCCTCACACCGGAAGCTCAAGTCGATGTTTTTCTTAATATTCTCTCTTTCATCTGAGCTATTAGGCAACTGTCCCAGTTTTTTGCCCCTGCAAACTTTATAAGTGTACCCTCAACCAAGTAATTGATAAAAACATGGAATAACAGAGGCCAGTGCCACTCCAATTTATTCTTCATTCAGAGATGAAGCGAGTGAATTAATTAGCACTCTTTGGTAGACATTTGTCCACTTATACATCCATCTAACAGTATTATCTAGTCCACATTTTACCATTTTATGAAAGGGAAATTCATAGAGAGATGTAGAATTTTGTCTATGTGCAACACCATGTTCTTTCTCTTGGGTCTATTCCTTTGGAATAAGAGAGAAATGAGAAATAGTAACAGAAATTAAGTACATGAGATAAGAAAAGGAATCTAGTTTGCATCACTATTTGCTAGCTACCTCTATACTTTTCCATTTTTGCAAAATCTCTTCATACATATACATACATACATACATACATACATACATACATACATACCTATCCTTAATGACTGTAAAAATCTGAATCCCGGGCATATCTGTTCAATAATATACAATCCTCGAACTCCGGGAGGAATATAAATCAGCTGTTTATTGTTAAAAAATTAAAAAACAATAAAAGCAACTATTTACAATACTAAAACAAACTTAGCTTTCGCTGATCCACTGTCAGCGTCTTCAGAGTGAAGTGTTGGGGTGGAGAGATCTCTTATAAGCCTTGATAACCTAGTTTCTTACTCATTGACCATGTGATAGGGCCATTCGTCCTGACTGACCGTAATTGCCTTAACTGTCCCGCCTCCCTTTGTTTGCACTCCAGTTCCACAATTCCTCTCCCCTCCCCTCCTTGTCCATCTTCTCCTTCCTGGTGTTGTTGCCATTGGTTTACCTTCTAGCCACTCCCCCGCACTCACTTTGGGCCACGGGTCAGGATCCAGTATCCCAGGTGCCCTTTCGCTGCTGTTCCCCTCTCTTCCATTCCATTTATCTACCTGTTGCTCCTATCTTTCACTGTTTGTCATCATGAGTCGTATTTTCCCCAGTTTCCCCTCACGTCTGAGTGTGTGTGCATGCAGCCCTGCCCCGCCCTTCCATCCCATCTGTCTGTAATCAGCTGGGCTGACTGTCGGCTCGCTCCTGGATACACTCCCTCTCATCCTTGCCAATCCTATCCTTGCATCTGCCGGCTGTCTCCCTGTGGTCATTCTGGGCTGGGTGCTCAGAATTGGCACTGTTAGTGCTTCTCCACTGTTGCCCCCCTCTCTTTTTTACCCTGCTGATCCATCCACTGTTCTTGCCTTCCACTATCTGTCCTTCTGGGCCTACTTTTCTCTGATCTTTCTCCGTGCTTAGGTGTGCGCACACACAACCGCACCCTATCCTCCTGCCTTATCTGCCTGTGTTCAACTAGGCTGCCTGCAGTAATGCCTTGGGGAAGGGTAAGAATGAAGGATAAATTGTATATTCTGGGAGTAATTCCACAAAAGAGGCTGAAAAATGGCTTACTGTATATGCTTGTATAAGGAAGCTTAATACTTAATATGAATTACATGGTTATCCATGTTTAACTGTGGTTTCCTCAATTAACTTTGTTTTATGGCTTGGCTAAACATACTGAATATGTGTGGGTGGGTTCATAGTGGACTGGGTTCACACAGCATGCTGTGCTAAAATATGATCTGACATTTTGCTTCAGTGCATTCTTTGAACATAGGCATAAAACCTCAATATTTTTGGAGTTCCAAATTGTATTGGCATTTTATATAAAAGCTTTAAATGAAAAAACGCCTTACTGAAGACATGTATTTATTCCGAAGCAGTTGTTATGTTTGTAGCTGAAGCAATTTTAATTTGACATTTAGTACTATTACCAAGGACATTACAACTGACTCATTTCTAAAAGGCCCTGCAAATAAGACCTGTGGTTTTGATCAACGCAGTAAGGAGCTTTAATTGCAACAGCTTGTCTTCTTTGATAAATTAGGCACATCAAACATTGGAAAACGACTTGAATGCTCATTCTCTGAAAGTATATGATGAGTTTTAGAAGAAAATATTAACAGCTCTCTGAAAAAGGATTTAGCTTTGAAAAATGTTATAAAGGGGAAAAAAACAAGTGTTCTTTGAAAGGTTGCCTTAAAACACAGAAAACAAAAAAGGTGCATTACTATCTAGTTTTCCTTCTTAACTTGTGCCAATATATTAGAGAAGTTCTCAACTTTATCCATTCTTTAGATTCTTCATAATTCAATGCACATTTTTATCAATATTCACTTTGCCATCTATGATTTCTAGGCTACTTGGTTAAATGGTTATATGATTTAGGAGAAAAAAGCTGTTATTTGTATATCTATACTGTGAAAGATAGGACCTTTATACATACCCATTGCTTACTTCATCTCTGAAATGCAAGAGACCACATTTTCCCGTGCAGATTCGCTTTTCTTTGTCATAAGATTGTATGGGAGCTAATATAATAAAAAGAAGTAAGATTTTTCTTTATAACCTAAGAAAGTAAAGTAAGATAAATTCTGCTTCACAGACTGCCATCGAGAAAGCATTTGTACATGGAAGTAAAAAAAATGACACGTATATTTTCCTTCATTCGCGAAATAAACAATTGTAGAGTGAATTTTCACTCTACAAAAAAGACATTCAGAACATGTGAAAATACAAACATGGCACCTATCTGCAACACTTTCAAGCACTTATGCCTTTCTTGGGCATCGTAGACCAACAGTGTAATCCCACCCAAGTGCTGGCCAGGTCTTGCCTCTAGTCTAGTCAAGGTTGCCTAGTGTTGTCACAGGCTGTACCTATCATACGGCTTGTATTACCATTATTTCTTGAGGAGGTAATTATCTACCTTTATCCATATTGTCCATGTTCTCTGTATGTTGCTATAGCACTGTATGAAAGTAGGACAGGGAACAATTGACTGTGATTATGTCAAGGGTGAACGTTATCTTCTGCAAATTGTGTATCCTTTTTGGGTAATTATGTAAAAAAAAATAGTTTATAGAGTTGCAGGCTGGCACTATGATATATGTGCACATGCTCCAAAACACATCAGAAAAGTGAATCTAAGTGCTGTACTGCTGTAGAATCTACTTTCAGTAAGGACAATTCTGATAGTGCCCAAAATATATATATTAAATTATATGAGAGCTGGCTAAATATAATAATGTTATTTTGAGAGTTACATCCTGGAAGATATTAGGGAAAATACATGAGTGCAGGAGTGCAATAAGGAATACTACCATTGCCTTTGGTTCTATTGTGCAAATTGTGTAGATGCAGAAGCATAGAAAGGACTATCTTAAAGTATAGGATGAATGTGTTTGATATACAATCACTCTATCAAGTTTTGATGATTGTTTCCATGAAGAAATATTCTTTGCCTAATATTTTGTTATTAATTATAATTTCAGAGTAATAAAAATCTAAGGTTGTAGATTCATTAATTCATGGTTGCATGTAGTACTTTATCACTGAAAATTAATGTAATTTCACACTATTTCAAATGCAATAGTTTCCATTAGAAACAATTCATTTATGCAGTGCATAGAATCATTAGTAATTCTATATTGCAAAATATTAAGTTGATGCACACTAATTTATGGATATGAGAACAGATAGTTGCATACTTGCAACCAAGTTTTGTTTTAGGTGATAAAATGAAATAGAATATTCATGTTCCTATCTTAAATGGGATGTATTTTACTAAGCACACTTTCAGAAAAGAATCAAGCTTTAACAAAAACAGAAGAAGGCCCAATTGCCTACATGAATGATTGATCACAGTCATTTTTGTGATTTAAAAAAACAGAGGAGCAAATCTTCTTGGCTTTCCATCTCTTTGGGCAGATGTTCAAACTGTTTAGAGTAAAGGGCATGTTTCTCTGAATGAACCAGGTCTTTCTTTGTTGTGAAAATTTTCTGTATTCCATTGGGTTGGCCAGGGGCAGGATTTTTTTTATTTAATTAAAGTGCTGGGCATAAATTCCAGTGATCCAGTGACATGAAGGCAACTTCTTTGATCTATCCCAGGTTGTAAAACATGCTCAGTTCAAAAGCAAATAAGCTACTGAATGTTCAGCCAATTTATGTGGACTAACTTACCTCAGGCAGCTCCAAGAGACTGGAGTGGTTCTTTATGATAGAAATGAATGGAATATTATATAGCTTGGGAAACATGTTTTTAGATCTTTAACAATTTCAGCCTTTCAGAATGCCTTTTTTTTTAAAAAAAATGTATGAATACAGGGTGTGATTGTATATACACAAGTCATAACAGAGTCACGTTGATCCATATAGATATGGTAAACAGTATCTTATTTTAAGTACACACAAGATGCATTATTGGTGAAATGTTTAACCTATGTTCCTACTAAGTTATTAATGAAAAAATCATTTGTTTCAAAAGATCATGACCCACATAGGTTTCACAGGGGTCTCTAATAGCTGTTAACATTCTTAAAATTTGGAAGGACCAAAGAATCACTTACATAAAAAGGTCACTCAATGCTATTTTTCTTTAAGTTTAAAAACTCACTATTCAGTTTCCAAAGAGCATTACTGAAAGGTAAAGTAAAAAGTAAAGTTTTCCCCTGTCCAGTCGTGTCCAGCTCTGTGGGGAAGTACTCATCTCTGTTTCTTAGCTGAGAGAGCCAGCATTGTCCAATGGTCATGTGGCCAGAATGACTGTATGCAGAGATGCACGGAATGCAGTATCTTCCCATTGAAGTTTACCTACTCACATTTGCCTGCTTTCGAATTGCTAAACGGTCAGGAACTGGGTCAAGTAAAAGGTGCTCAAACCCAGATTTCCAACTGACAAACTCAGCATCTTTAACCACCACACCCCTATTGAAAAGTAGGATAAAAATAATTATGATTCAAAATATACTTAAGGGATCTTGATAGGAAATCTAGATTTGTCCTTGTAATGTGGGATCTCCTCATGTCTCTAGGGCAATTGATCACTGATAGTTGTCACAATGAATTCTGGAAAGGATCCCTGAAATTAAAAAAAAAAAAAAAAACACCTTACAGGTCTTTTCAGCTGGACATTTTTTCCTGTATTATCATTATAGGTAGTCCTCAACCTGCAACTATTTGTTTAGTGACTATTCAGTATTCCAGCCACAATGAAAAAGTGACTTATAACCAGTTTTTACACTTATACTTTGTAGCATCCCCATGGTCATGTGATCAATATTTGGGCACTTGGCAACTGGCATGTATTTATGTCAGTTGTACTGTCCCGGGATCATGTGATCACCTTTTAATCTTCCCAGCTGGCTTCCAATAAACAAAGTCAATGTGCAAAGCTGGATTCGTTTAACAACCACATGTTTCATTTAATGACTGCAGTGATTCACTTAACAACTGTGGCAAAAAAGTTGTGAAATGGGGCACAATTCACTCAACAACTGTGTTGCTTAACAGTAGAAATGTTGGGCTCAGCCATGATCTAAATCAAGACTTCTCAGCTGTCTTTGTTGTATTTGTATTTAAATGGTATTTGTGTTTATTTACTTGTTTTGTA
Source organism: Crotalus tigris (assembly GCF_016545835.1). NCBI lineage: Eukaryota > Metazoa > Chordata > Lepidosauria > Squamata > Viperidae > Crotalus > Crotalus tigris. Next base: position 514,354 of record NW_024100413.1, on the reverse strand, counting down.
TATGTAACATATAAACTTTGAGAGAATTATTAATCTGTCAAAGAACATAAAAACGTGTAATAAAAATATAGTTTAGTGGAGTGCTTCATATAAAAATGCTGTATCTGATCATATCTGTGAATCTCTCAACAGGTTGAGTGGCTGAAAAATGAAGAGGTGATAGATCCTGTTGAAGACCGAAATTTTTATATCACTATTGACCACAACCTGATCATAAAGCAAGCACGTCTCTCTGATACAGCCAATTATACTTGTGTTGCCAAAAATATTGTGGCAAAAAGGAAGAGCACCACTGCTGCTGTCATTGTCTATGGTAAGAGAGTTATCAGGTTACATATTTTGGCTATTTATAGATTTTTGTTTTACATATAAACAAAATTAAATCTGTGCAGGCATGAGAAATGTTGATTTCTAAAGTGGGTTGAATTCTACTTTATTCTGCTCTGTATGTTTAGTTGAAGCCTAGAAACAATGTAGGCAATTTATAATGAAAGTAGAGTATCCTTTGTTTTGTAGTTAATTAAAACATGTTGGGCTGGGGAAAAAAACTCCACAGACTTCTGAGTTTTGTTCCCCTCATTTTACTGGAATGTTAGCCCAAGTTCCATGTCCATGCTTTCAGATTTCATTGTGTTTATGAAAAGATTAAAACTGAGACAGCTTGAATAAGGCAGCCTTACTGTTTTCAATCTGCCTGCAATTAGAACAAGGACACATATTATACTTAGCCTTTGAGATCAGCTTGGCGTCTTTCCTGTTGAATTGGAGGTAGAGTAGGAAAAAAGAGAGAGAGAGAGGTAGCAAAAAGGAGATAAATAACTGCTGCTTGATTGCACTTATTCTCATTTTCTCTGTCCACAAAGAAGATCCAAAGTTCTCAATTTGTTGCAGTACCATTATTCCTACATTTTCCATCACTTTTCATTCAGTTTCATGATAAAGAACAGGCTTTCAAAATTTCTTTCAAAGAACAGAATTTCATCACTAGGTTCTTGCACTTTGTTACAAGAAGAAGTATGTCTTCCGTCTTTCAGTGATCAATTATCTTTCCAGCAGTCCGTAACTGCTGTTTTTTTTTATTATCCATTTTTGAAGTCCAAGCAAGCATAAAAGAAATACATAAGCTTTCCTTTTTTAACAAACAAATGCTTAATTCATAGAAAGGCTTGGAAACTTTAGGCTTAATAAATTGTCAGTTCTTCATCTAAGTCATTTTCCTAACTTCCTCACTTCTCAGTCAATGGTGGATGGTCAACTTGGACAGAGTGGTCAGTATGTAACAGCCGTTGTGGAAAAGGCTCTCAGAAGCGTACAAGAACATGTACCAATCCAGCACCACTGAATGGGGGAACCTTCTGTGAAGGCCAGAATTTACAGAAAATACCTTGTACTACATTATGTCCAGGTATGTTGTATCACTGTGGTGCAATATTATCTAGAATAAGTCTTGTTTTTTTTTTCTTTTCATGGTGGTAGTGTGGGGGATGAAAATGATGACTTCTTACTTTTAATTTTAAAGTAAACTCTATTATGCCATTGAAATACAAATAAGCTGAATAATTAGCACTATTATTATGCAATGTTTGCCTCACATTGCAGTTGTATTTCTGAACACTTACATAATGAGTCAAGATTTAGACCCTTGGGAACCTAGGCCTTGGATCTGTTAAAAATTCTGCATTTAAATAATAACATGTTTTTATGTATTAGTAAGCTTACACATAGGTAAAGATATGATTTTTTTACTAAAAGTAAAAATATTATCTGAAGGAGTTGGATTATTGTATTTATTGTAAACCAGAGGTCCCCAACCGGTGGGCCACAACCCACTACTGGGCCCTGGCCAGCGGGCCATGGAACAGACTGGCCAGGGGGTACACATGTGTGTGCACGCTCACCCCCATTTGCACCATGCAGCAAAAATGGGGTGCTAGTGAGTGTCACGCGGGTGCTAGCACCGCCCCATTTGCATCGTGCGTACTTGTGGCCCCATTTATGTTTGTGCATGCGGGTGTGCATAAAATGCTTTCCCCTCCCTTTCCCTCCAGTTCGCCAACCGAGAAAAGTTGGAGACCTCTTTGATGAACTGCCCAGAGTCACTATGAAGACAGGTGGCATATAAATGCAATAAATACATAAATGAATAAATACATAAAATTATCATGTTATAACTGTTGTAAAATAACAGAATTTTAACATTAAAAACAAAAAATGTGCAAAGTCTCTTAATAATATGTTTCAGAATGTCTTTGGCTGCGATCTTATTCACTAAGATGGCAAAATACACCCTATTCATTTTAGATGGATTAGAAAGTTATTTGAATTCATTCAAAGGACAGAAAGTTCAAATAATGCTCGTGCCTCTCTAGTTCAAAACCTGATTCACTCTTTACACCAACAAAACATTTTCTCTATCACCAGCTATGTTCCTTTATCTATTTGGCAATAGTGATCTAAATAGTATTAATGTAATGGTTGGAGGAAAATCTATTTTGTTGCCCCTTCTTAAATTTCTATTGCTCTTGATATCAATTAAACTTTCCCTTGAAACATTACAAATTCAAGGTTCCATGTTACTGCATGCTTCTCAACATTACAACATTACATTAAAGTAAGGAATAAAATATAGATTTTAAAGGACAAAAGCACATAACAGTGCAAGCAACTTCAGAAATTGTATCTATTATCTGTAAGAATTTGCTGCGGATCTGTTGAATTCTGTCTGAACCTATTATTTTAATAGGGAATATTTTGGGAAATCAATTCAGTAAGCATATATTTATTTTAGGTGTCTGTATCAGATCAGAGGAGAAATATGTGACTGGATGGCATCTCCCTAGCCCAGTGTCAAACCAAACACCATGTTGGGATGTAAGGAGATTGTCTGTTAAGTTTTTATAATATACCAAATGAACAAAGAATTTAAAGTCTTTATTGCATAGAATTCTAGTGACTACCTATCTAACTTCTTCTGAGGGATGCACTTGAAGAAGGACTTTTCAGAATGCTCTTAGAGCAATTTTAAGTAACTTTTTACATATGAAGCAGGTGGAATCAGCAAGACTATGACTCTTGGCTTTTGGAATTCTAAAGAGAAGAATCTTCTTCCTCTCTTATTTTCTCTTGATGTAGGGTTTTGGGAATACAGTAGTGATCTGGGGGGAGGAAAAGCAGAAGCTATCTAACAGCTCTTCTACCCAATTATTCTATTAATCCCTGTGTCATATTTCTTTTTGCTTATAGCTATACTATTCTTCCCTCTTGTTTATCCATGAATTTCCCATGAAAGCTTCTTTCATTGTGTACTACCATGCAGAATCCTAATAGGACAAGAAGGTGGGAATGTCTATGGAGATTCTCAATTATCCAACTCATGGTTGTCCCAAAAGTGCTTTTCCAAAAGACAAGTAGACTTTCTTGTTTTTTTTTCTTTGAAAAAGTTTTCCTTGTTATCCAAGAAGGTTCTTCAGAAGGTGGAGACATTAACATACATTATAGCAGTGGTTCTCAACCTGTGGGTCGGGACCCCATTTAGGGTCGAACGACCATTTCATGGGGGTCGCCAAACAACGCAGTCCGCCATTTTTCCCCCTTTTCCTTAGCTGTGCTACTCCCTTTTATTCTATTGGCTTTTGAAAGCCAATAGAGTAGACTCTCTTGAATAGAGTCTAATTCTATTGGCTTTCAAAAGCCAATAGGAATTGTCCAGGCTGTCTCTGCCCTGCTGAGCCCGCCAAAAGTCCCATTCTGCAAACGGTGCTGCACCAGTTGAGTAGTCCTCGACTTACGACCGGTTGAGTAATCCTCGACCTATGAGCGGTTGGGGGTCGCGGCATTAAAAAGGTTGAGAACCACTGCATTATAGGAAAAGGGTACTGGTGAGATAGTCAGAATTTTTCTTTTCGCCCAGATTAGACAATGGACAATAAATGAATAACTTTAAAATCAACAAACTGATAGCATTTTTTTTTATTTTGTGAAACTTGATAATATTTTTGTTAAAACCTCCATCTCCATATTCTTAAGGTCTGAAATGATCTCCTTTTTCAGTATGAGTTCTACATTGGACATACTGCAGTATGTTGGACTCATAACTTTCTATTTATCACTAGTATCATTTCTTTTTGACCATCATACATGCAGGTTTATACTTGATTTTGCTAAGGGAAACCTCTAGATTTGAACCTGGGAAGGAATATTGCTTCTAGAGTAAAGTATGACTATTGCTGAACAAGAATGGAAGGTATAATTCTTTATTTTAAGAAATGTTATTCCACCATCAATGTTTAATACTGATCATTAGGATTGTTTAATGCAGTATTTTGATTAGAACACAATAATAAACTGCAGGCTTTATATCATGATTTATTTATTTATTTATGAGACTTATATACCGCTTTAAGTGCAAGCACTCTCTAAGTGGTGTACACCAGTAAGCAATGTATATATATATTTACATTGCCCCCAACAATCTGGGTCCTCATTTTACCTACCCCGGAAGGATGGAAGGCTGAGTCAACCTTGAGCCGGTGAGATTTGAACCGCTGACCTGCTGAACACAGTCAGCTAAAGTGGCCTGCAGTACTGCACTCTAACTGCTGTGCCACCTCGGCTCATGTGGAGTAGGTAGAATTACACAAATCTTTGAATCTTTACTGACACAATGGGACATATCTAATTTGCTTACTTAAGAGTATTTCCTGATGTCACAGAAGAAAACAGGTGAATCAAAATTTTCATCCCTACTCACATTTAATGAACTAAAACATCTGCACGGCAATTTATTGGTTGTTATTATCTATGGCAACGTCTCTCAACCTCAACAATTTTAAAATGTGTGAACTTCAACTCCCAGAATTCCTCAGACAGCCAGTTGAAGTACACGCGTTTTAACATTCCTGTTGACATTCCAGAATTTGGATTAGTAAACCTCATATGATCTACTAGTGGCACCATTTCTAATGACAGCATCAGTTCTTCGATTTACTGCATCTCTACTGCTGCTGCATGCTGGAGAAATGCATTAAAGAGAAAACATCAAAGACAGAACATCTTTCAGAACCAAAAAGAAAAATTTGGATCAGTATAGTTCTCCATTTCTGAAGAGTTTTAAACATAAGCTCTACAGCTACCTCTGGTGGATGATTTATTGGTTTTACTGCATATTGCAAAGAGTTGGGCTAGGTGATTCTTATGGTGCTCTGCAGTTCTGTGATTGGCAATAGGATAAAAAGGATTTCATCTTACATAGATTCTATAGTCAGATTTTATCCTAGGAGTTCAACTTTGCATTCAAATAAAGGAAGCTGCTACTTATATACAAATGATCTGACCAGAGTTAAGTTGAAATTTATCACTTTGTCTAGGAAGAGGGAGAGATGAAAGGGAAAGGAAAGGACTTCTATTATCTATATTTTCAATAAGCAAGCTCCTTATAGAATTTCATGTAAAATCATTTTTTTAATCTGAATATTTTCTATTTTTCCCACTCCCACCTCATTTTGTCTTTATATTTTGCCTTTACATTTTTCCATTTTCTTATGACAGTGGATGGGAGGTGGACAGCATGGAGTAAATGGTCCACATGTGGAACAGAATGTACCCACTGGCGCAGGAGGGACTGCACCGCACCAGCACCCAAGAACGGCGGCAGAGACTGTGAGGGCCTTGTCTTGCAGTCCAAGAACTGCACAGATGGGCTGTGTATGCAGAGTAAGTGAAAGTACCCTAATGCTGCTTTGTTGACATTGCCACTTGGGATGGACAGACAGAGAGAAACAGCTTAGTGGTCCAGCCTTCTTTTGATATTCGAAGAAAGAAAGGATTCATGTAAGTCTATATTGGAATGAATTCAAAAGAAATTCCCCACTTTGTAGCCATAGCAGAGGAACAAACTCACCTTTAAAAGGTTTGGCATAGCTTGGCAGAAACAAATCATTGCCTGTGTTCTTCTAATCCCTTTTTGGGTGTGTTTGGATTACAGCTTCCTGCTAAGTTTGAATATGGAAGGAATTGACCTTCAGATGTCCCTCAAAACTCCAACATATTAATATAGTCAATCGTTCATGTTGGGTCATGACATCTAAAGCCCTCCATCTATTGATTTACTCAGCCTGGCATTTAAGCTAGGAGAGATGTTTTTATGAGTAGCAAAATATCCTCTTTATCTTCTAGTTCTTGAGTGTAGCTGGCACCTGACAAAAAAGTCCTGAGGTATTGTGAATAGAGGTCTCTGTTGGCTTTGCATGTGTTCATTCATAAGTCCATGTTATCATTTTTCTCATTGCTCTGCTCCATATTTTAATAACAAAGGAAAACATAAACCTTTCTGATACTGCAGTCCTGTTGCAAATCTGTTCAGTAGTAAATGCAGTTTCATTGTGAGGATGAATTGTACATATTTAGCACTTTTATCCTTCACTACATATTTTATATACACTTTAAATAGTTGGGGCAGGGTGATAGCAAGTGCAATATCCCAGAATGTCCAAGAATTATGAAATGTATAGTATCTAATGCACCCATTAGTTTGTGATGGAAATCAGGATAACAACTCCTTTAGATGGAAAAGATACCAAATTTCACTGAAAAAGAGCTAGTTTCTGCTTAAACATATAGGTGCATATGGATTTTTTAAGATCACAATTATGTTACTAAAGTCGTTAAGTTTTTTTTAATTAGTTGCATCTTTACATACAATACTAGAGAATCAACAATGGTAAACATAGAATTTGAAAACATGTATATAGTTGTATTTGGTGATTCTATGCACTTCCCTGAAAAGTACTTGAATAAAATTGTATTTATTTTACTCGTTAATGATATTTGCAGAGAGATTAAAAACATAAAACTCAATAACAATCAAAATTAAAGACAAAAGAAAATAGAGAAAAAAACAAATTTTCTGTAACTTGAAAAACATCATGCAAAGAGCTCACAGCATTCCTTAGACCAGGGGTAGGCAACCTTGGCTCTTTTATGACTCGTGGACTTCAACTCCCAGAATTCCTGAGCCAGCCATGCTGAGGGGAAATGGAGAGGTTTCCAAGCTGAGCCATGCGGGCTCAGGAATTCTGGGAGTTGAAGTCCATGAGTCATAAAAGAGCCAAGGTTGCCTACCCCTGCCTTAGACAAATGCCTGGGACAAGAGTCACTTCTGAAAGAAATCAGAATTAGGACTGTTCAGCTATCTGAGAGTATTCTGTTTCAAAAGGAAATACTGAAGCATGCCATCTCTGAGACCCAAATTGGGATTTGAAGCATGCCATCTCTATCAGATCTTACAGGACAGGCAGAATCATGGGAGAAAGGTGATAACTTTAAATAACAAGGCTGCATACCATGGAGAACTTAATACAGTACATGACAACCAGTATCTTGAATTACATCTAGTTCATGTGCCAAAAGTTTTAGATGGACACACTTTGGCCAGGCTATAAATGTTCATGCCATCACATTTTGCGTCAGCTGAAACTTCTGAGTGGTCTTCAAAAACCATCCCAAGTACAGAATATTTCAGTAACTCAGATGAGAAGTGACTCATGAGAAGGGCCTCCTGATCCAAGAATGGATACAATTGGCATACAAGATGGATTTGTACAAAGGACATAGCTGCCACTTGTTCTTCAAGCAGGAGCTGTGAATCCAAGAAAATCCCCAAACTGCATACAAGTTCTCTCTGGAGAAGGATGAACATTGCCTATAAATAAGTTTTTGGATTCTATTTTAGATTGTGTATATTAATAGTTTGCACAGATGTGAAGGAACAATTATTACTTATTAAGAAACATATCATTGTTTATGTTCTCTTATAGTCTTTAGTCATACAGATCATGAAAGCTTTTGAAATATTACAACAGTGAACACATTTCAGATCCTTCCTTTATACCTTTGCTCCTTTTTTTGTTCAAGGTATTGTAAAGGAAAACCAGTAAAGCTCATAATATTCATTTCAAAGTGTTTTTCTGATGTTGATAGCAATTGTATGTTGCATTTCACCAATATAAAGGAAGGAAAGGAATCTCTAGAAAGATTAGACGATTTTCAAAACTGTCAGACTTTGATAATACTAGATGGAGAAAAAAAAGTCTATTCTGAAATTAACTACCTGATTGTACGCCTTGGAGATAATACAGCAAATTATGCATCACTTCAAAACAGCTAGTCCTCGACTTACAAAAGTTCATTTAGTCCATTCAAAAGTTACAACTTGAATGGACAACAATCAATTCAAAGTTACAGTGGCACTGAAAAAAGTGACTTATGACTGTTCTACACATTTATGACCATTGCAGCATCTTCATGATCACGTGATCAAAATTCAGATGTTTGGCATCTGACTCATATTTATGACAGTTGCCGTGTCCTGGGGTCATGTGATCCCCTTTTGTGACCTTCTGACAAACAAAGTCAATGGGGAAGCCAGATTCACTTAACAACTGCATTACTAACTTAACAACTGCAGTGATTCATTTAACAACTGTGGCAGGAAAGGTCATAAAATGGGGCAAAACTCACTTAACAAATGTCTCACTTAGCAACAAAAATTTTGGGCTCAATTGTGGTTGTAAGTCGAGAACTACCTGGAGGGTGAATAACCTGTTATGATAAATTATGAAGAAAAAATATTCTTTATTTCCAGCAGTTTGTATTTTATACTACCACTTTATATTTAGATAGGATTATGCTGTTCGTGCATGTATGATGAAACAATCTTTTGCACAGAAATTTAGAGTGGAAATATTATAAAGTTCCTCCAGGTACTAATATTATATATTGTACTTTTCTTTAGCAAGGTTATTTATTTATGAGACTTATATACCGCTTTAAGGCAAGCACTCTCTAAGTGGTGTACACCGGTAAGCAATGTATATATATATATATATATATATATATTTACATTGCCCCTAACAATCTGGGTCCTCATTTTACCTACCCCGGAAGAATGGAAGGCTGAGTCAACCTTGAGCCGGTGAGATTTGAACCGCTGACCTGCTGAACACAGTCAGCTAAAGTGGCCTGCAGTACTGCACTCTAACTGCTGCGCCACCTCAGCTCTTGCTAAGTTTAAAGACTTCACTACTTTTAGGAAAGTTTATGATCTATTAAGAAACCTGCGTATGTATACTTAGATTACATTTATCTATTGCATTTCTATACCACCCATATCACTTAAGTGACTCTTGGTGGTTTACAACATAACAAAACATTATAAACCCATGAATAAAAGCATAAATTAAAACAAAATTAAGAAAAAAGTTAAAATAAAAAAATCAGAGTTAAAAAAGAATCACAGGACTAAAAAGTTAACAAGGCAGAGGGAGTGCCCTCAAGCCACCAGCCATCCCCAGGGTGGTATCACTCTCTTAGACCCCCGTGCTAATTAAGCTTTCTTTGCTTGAGTTAATTATGCTCAACTATTTTACAGTTGAGAGGTTTACAGTTGTTCGTTTATAATCCTGAAAAATGAGCCAGCCCAGGGGTGTATACAGACTATAATAAAAATAAGTTAAGATATCATCTCTGCATCCCACATAAAAAAACAAGTGGATCTTCTATTGCAACATTGTAGCTATCATCTTGACTTTTTAATCACTCCTTAATGAGACCTCTAAAAGTTTTGATTTGCCACCCATGTTTCCTCCAGACCATCCACAAACTTTCCCCCTACACTTTTCATATCCACCAATATATTACAGTTTTTTGGCTCCACTAATATTTTTCAAGGCAAGTGGTTAACTAAAGAGGGGCTATTCTTTTCAGCCACAGGGTGCAATTCTGCATAGAGACAAAATAAACACTGCCTTTAATGCCTAGCGTGCTGGGACTTTTTTCCTGAATAAGAAACCAAAAAACCCCATTGAAGCAAATGAAGGCGGTCTTTTCTGCTTGCAGAATAAAGCACCAGCCTACTTAATCTCCTATGGGCTTCCCAAACAAATTTCGCTAAATATTGTACATTAAAAGTAATATGTAATTTGCCACACTGCATGCAATATTATTAGATTAATCAAAGTCAAACTTAAGCTAGGTTATAATCTTGTGCTAAGCAATGGTTTGTGTTATGCCTTAATTCTCACATGTAACAAAAAGCCATACATATCACTGTGACTAGCTGATTGTGAATTTATCTATTTATTATTCCACCTAGTAATTATACTACGGGATACTAAATATGCTACAATTTCTTACAAACAACAATTTTTCACTGGTGGCAATAGCCTTTTAATATCAGTGGTCCATTGATATGATGAAGAACGAAGAATATAAGTGAAACAGGCCTCTCGTACCTTTCTCCCCCTTTCCCTTCAAGAATCTTTCTTACAAGCCCTGTAGTTGGCCATAATGTGATTGTGGTTATTTTTTCCAGTTTTTATGTTGGGCAAAGCAGCAATGGCATGCAGTTGTTAAACTCTCTGCAAGAATGAAAGTTATAACCTTTCATATAATTTATATGAGCAGAACTAGGAATTCAGATTTGTTCGGCAGATCATAAATAGCCAAATGAAACAGATGACATCCAACTCCTATCAAACTTTTAGTCAAATCAAGAGAAAGAATTAGTGCTGCTTTGTTCCTCTAGCTTCATCAGATATCTTTCCTATACCTGCATTTACTGTTCTATTCTTGACTCTGTTGACTAATTCAAACAGACTCCTAAACTGTTCATTTAAGTATGAACTATCTTGTTGCAAAGTTTTAAGTCTTCATCCTCGATTGCCCATCTGAATTAGAGAATAATGCAGTCATTTAGGTTAGCTCTTCTGCTCAATTTAGAAACCCATATTAATGCATCTCAGGTGGTTTTTCAATGTCACTTTAAATACATCCAATACAAGAGAGCTCATTGCTTTCCTAGATAGTTCCACCTGTTACACAGTTCCATCTCTACTGTTCCATCATGCTGAAAAGTTCTTCCAATTGTGCAAACAGTTAACAAAATCTTGGTTTAGGATAATCTTGTAAATCAAATGTCTACTTTAACATACACTTTTCCTCAGTTTCTAGTTAAATTCAAATTAATGTATGTTTGTTGCTAGTTAGCTTACTATAGATAATTTATTATTATTTATATTAATCAGAATTCAATACTTTTTTGTTGTAATAATTTTTTGTTTTTTATTTTTCCAAACTCTTTCCATACATATACCGTGATATTTATCAGATGTTAACATACATTCTTTTTACATTCATATATAAGATACTTTTAATAAAATGAAATAAATACATACACATGACTTTTGGTGTTGCTCGCCCATTTCCCCTTTCACTGTATCCACACTCCTTCTTTCTCCCTTTATTCTCTTTCCTACTTCCCTCTTCTTCCTCTCCTCTTCTCTTTCCTTCACCACTCTCCTTCCCTTTCTCCCCACTTCCCTTCTTCTCCTCCAATCTTCCTACTTCCTTCTCCCCTAGAATTCAATACTTGCATTGAAGGAAACAGGGCAGGAAGTAGTCAGAATGATTGGGCACTAAAAATCTAAGAACATAAAGCATGTATGGATCCTGCCAAATCCTATTATCTCTTCTCCAGTCCTTTGCCATTTCTCTCTACCCTGCTACCTTCCACACCATCTGAATTGCAGTGATTGCTGCTTACCTCTATTCTGACAACAGCACTTTATATGGGTGCAACTATTATTGAGGAAGTAATGAAGTACCATATGATCATCCAAAGCCAATTTAAATGAACTGGCAAAAGAATCATCTTTTCTGTACAATCAATCGCACCTTTCTTGCACAATCAACAAGAAGGACTGCTATATAAACAAGATATCTTAGTAAATTTTGGTCACATTTAGAAGTATTTTCTTTGCAGTTTATTATTCACTACAGTTATATCACTCAGGCAATCAATAAGCTCTTTCATACATCTATCCCTATTCCTGTGTAAAATAGCAGTCTGAACTGGTATTGATTTCTCTTGGAATAAAAACTATGGAGCTTTCCTTTTCCCTCTCCATTGCTTGTAATTACTGTATTTTTCACCCAAAACCGTAGTTTCTGCTTACTGCTAAACTGTGATATTTCTGGTGCAACTTGGCTGTCACATTTATTCAAACTAATGATCTTGCCCATACACAGGCGCTCTCTCTCTCATTATGTAGTTAGTATTTTCCCCCTAATGTGAAAGGATGAATAGTCAATAAGCCAATTCCTTCACAGAGACTGAATTAGAAAACTAGCTATAGTGCCATTATTAGAAGAGGCTGCCTAAGTAGACAACAGCATTTAGGTGCAACCTTTACAATTATTTAATTGTTATAAGGGATTTAATTAGACTTCACCCATATTGTATGTTAATCAACAAATTAAAAACTATTCAGTTGCCATCCAGAAGAATTTATTTTTCTATGAACTTTTTTTTTTCTTTTTGCAAATAATACCAGATACCAATGCTGTATAGCTAGTTGTAAAAGGGCTAGAGGGAAGGGTTGTTTTTTTTTTTGGTAAAACTTAGTAAATATATTATTATATTAAATTACATTTGTACATTTGTCAGAGATAACAAAATGGTAGCTAAAATAGTTAGGCTGACTAGAAACAAAATAGCAACAAGCTTCGTTCAGAGAAATAGATTAACTCGTCTTTCTCTAACCTTTTTTAATCCAATGAGTCAATTGTAGTTTTTTGCCATTTCTGTCCCTGCCAGATTTTTTTATTGTTTTCCATCAGCTCACACTCTCCATGGTCCACTCTTCCTCCTCTTCCTGATACAGATCTTAACAAATGTCATGACAAACCAGATTCCAGCCACCACCCATATTTTTTTCAGCTCTGTTCCTGTCAAGAGTCCAAAGGAATGGCCTCTGTTGGATTAGCCCTTTCATGCTGACCTTGCCAGCATCAACATCAGTATCCCAAACAATTATTCTTTTAAGCCTTATCCCAGGAAGCTGAAACAGGCCAAGGATTGATTATATACAGAAGCAGTTTCCCACAGGTAGCAAGCAGATAAGAAGAAACCTAGAGGATGCAGTACACTTTCCTTCTCCTTGTCCTCAACCTGGGCCAAGAGGGAGTTTTATTTGCAGCTTCTACTTAAAGAGTAGGATACAGTGGTAAAATAATTCCAAGGTACATCCCAGGCCAGAAAAATCCTGTTATAATAAGATAATGGAACAACACACCTAGCCAACAGTAAGATGAGGAAGACTACTTTGTTCTTTTCTCATAGAAGAACTGCAATTGTTCTACTTGAGAAGTGCCATTCATGTAGCTACTTCTTGATTTTGTCCATTTCCAAGTTGGCCAAGTCAATGTACATAGTTCTTTTTTTCTCTTTTATCTTCATAGCTCTCTCTTGTGTTTATTGACTATTCTTAAAACTCTCTCTGAGTCTTGTGACTGGATGGAGATTGGAACAAAGATATAACCCTATTTGATGAGATGTTAATATCCTACTGGCATTTCAAAAAGGGCATTTCATTCTCTTCCCAAATGACTTTTAATTAAAGGCTGCTCAACAAACTTGTCTTTCATTTTCCTTTATAGTCTTAACCTATTCATCTTGCTTTTGGCATCCTTGAACTTTTTTTTTTTTTTTGAACATACAAATTGCCTTAATACCCGGCCTGTGGTCAATCACGAAGCATCAAAGCTGATCACTTTTGAAAAGCAACCATGAGATTTTTTACCATATTATACATATTCATGCCTTGCATTTCTCCAAAGAGAAATGTATCATTCTTTAATTAAAAGAAAGATTTAAAAATAATAGTCATATTTAGGTTGAAATTGGGGTGGGGGGAGATTTAATAGCTATTATGTGATAACAATGTGCATTTTTTTTTATTTGTCTCTAAAGTGTGGGATGACATTTCCACTGCTTGAAAGGCAGGATTCACTTAAGCTTACCCCTCAGAAAAAAGTCAGTATCAAATAGATGAGTAAATAGCTGGAGAATCTCCTGGGCTTCATATTCCAAGGTGATCTCTAGTTGGCAATAATTAGCTATTCAGAAAGAAGATAAATGTATGCGATTTATTGCTAATATATCTAGTGTCAGCACTGACCTATGGCATCATTAGTGCAAACCAAAGTCTTTTTGATTGATGATGATTATGTGCCTTCAAGTCAGTGTTGACTCTTAGTGATCACGTAATTGGATAGATTTTTCTCTAACTTGCTCCTTCAGGTCTTTCAATGGTTCACCCATTCCTTGTATAATTGAATCTAACCCACTTGTTGCTACTCACACTCTATTTTTCATTTCTTCCATCTTCCCTAGCATTAGTGCAAACCCCTCCCCCCAAAAAAACCCAAAGCCTTTCTAAGCCAAAAAAAAAGGAAAGAAAATGAATTTGAATTTTTCTCAAAAGGAATTTGAGAAAAGAAGGAAAGGAAGATTTCTGATATTGCCTGCCAGCTCCCAAAAGAACACTCAGTGAGAAAGCCAGCAGAAAGTTGAAAGTCCCTACAGTTTTCATTGTTGTTGTCATTCTGTTTCTCTCTTTAGGTAAGGAAATATATTTGAAACAATGACCCAGTGGAGCATGTGCAGGCATGTATGTATCATTAGTGCCATTGTATTATCCATAAAATCGGAAGCATTGTACATCCCTGAAAAAATGTGACTGCCTTTCATCTTCCAAAATACCTCTTTGCACAGTCTTAAAAATCAATTATTTTGTGCAAATGTACAACAACATTCAGAAATCATAGTCCTTTGAAATATATGTTCATTTATGTCCTAATTTACAGAATTCTAATGGCAGTTTCCCTGATTTTGAAAGAACAATCCAGATGCAGATGAAGAATTTCAACATGATAAAATAATCCTATTTAGTTCCTTCTGAATTAGTTTTATATATATATATATTAAAAAATTCCTAAAAGCCTGCAGCAAAATTTACTGTTTGCTTTTGAAAGCTGACTGCTTGTTTCTCTTAAATCAGCATGTTTCATTTGGTTCTTCTTTGGTTATGTCTTCCAGATCAGTGTTTAAGCACAAGGCTATTATATGTACTTAATTTCACTGAAAGATCCCTTAGTGCAGAGGTCCCCAACCTTTTGGGCACCAGGGACCAGTTACATGGAGAGAGGTTTTTCTGCAGACTGGAGGGTGCATGGTTTTGTGTGCTGCCTGTATCCCGCCGATGGGGCTTTGCTTGTTAGTGTGGACTGGTTGCTGACATGCTGCGGCCCAGTACCAGTCTACAAATCGGGGTTGGGGACTCCTGTCTTAGTGTTTTCCAGAAATTACTCTTCCATAACTAAAATGATCCTGATAATTATTATGCAAACCTGATAATGCTTTGCACTGTTGCTTTAAAGTTCATTTACCTTAAATCAGGAATCCCCAAGCCCCGGTCCATGGACCAGCACCAGGCCACAGTATGCCAGCAACTGGGCTGCACAAACAAGCAAAGTCCCATCTGCAGCATGCAGGCAGCACACAGTCCCGCCCCCCGGTCCGCTGAAAAATCTTTCTCCACAGAAAGAGGTTTGGGGCCTCTGCCTTAAATTCAAAGATATATATCAGGGTTTTTTAAAAAATATATATACATTTAGCTAAGCCCATGATGATAGTTTCTACTATGCTTTATCTATCTATCTCTCTGTCTATCTATCTATCTATCTATCTATCTATCTATCTATCTATCTACAGTATCTATCTATCTACAGTATCTATCTATCTATCGTATTTCTTAACTGTCCATCTCCCCTCCCAGTTCTGCAGAAAGCCTAACTCAATGCCATGTAGGACTTTATAGGTAATAACCAATACCTTGCATTAGACTCAGAAGCAAACTGGCCCCTAAATTGCCATGCAGTTCGCGGAGCAAAGGTATTAAATATGCCCTTCTTTAGACACATAGTATGGCTAATGCAACTACATTCTGTGCCAGTTAAAGTTTCTGGGTACTTTTCAAAGGTAGCCCAAGTAGAGCACTTTGCCTTTTATTTACAGAATAATAGTCCAACTTCCTGCCAAAGGGAGAATATCTTATATGGCAAACCTTTTAGAGACTGAGTGCCCAAAAATTGGTCCTGCCCCCGCTCGACCTCTGCCCTGCCCCCACTCCGCCCCCCATCCCCCACCCCACCTGCCCGCAAGGCCACTCATCACCTCCAGGACCCACCGCAGATCGCCCAGGCAGCCTAGCAGCACAATAGCGGTCACGCCCTCTGCCCACGCCCTGCAGCATCAACTGTGCATGATGGGGTGTGAGGGCAGAGTCTTGTCTATGGTGCTGGCTGCCATGTCCTTGGCTGCGCTGCTCTGCGTGGGCCCCACTCAGGGGCGACTCTCCTTCAGGGGGGCTGCTGGAGGGAGGGGGTTGCAGGGGGAGGGGAGGCTGGGGCAACGGCACGTGTGCCCACAGAGAGGGCTCTGAGTGCCACCTCTGGCACCCATGCCATAGGTTTGCCACCACTGCCTTATACCACCTTGGACAAAGGGATATCCAAACTTCCAGCAATGGAGCACCCACAATTCCAGGAGCTGAGCTGTTCCATTGAATAATAGTTCTTACTGTCAGGAAATTTTTGCTTAGTTATAGGTTGTATCTCTCTTTGATGAGCTTCCACAAATTGCTTCTTGTCCTACCCTCAGATGCTTTGAAGAATAAGCCAATTCCCTCTTCTCTGTGTGAGCCCTTTAAGTACCAGAAAACAGCCATCATGTCATCCCTAACCTTCCTTAGGCTAGCCATCCCTAGTTTCCTTAACTATTCATTGTACAATTTAGCCTACAGACACCTTATCTCTGTTGCTCTTCTTTGCACTCTTTCTTGGGTCTCAGCATCTTTTTTGTATCTTGGTAAACCAGAATTAGATGCAGTAGTCTAACTAGTGCAGTATAAAGTGGTACTATCATATCTTGATGCTATCCCTCTGTTGATGCAGTTTAGGACTACATTAGCCTTTTTGGCAGGTGCAGCACACTGCTGGCTCATATTGATGGTCCACTCTCATTGTTACTACTGCTAAGTCAGGTACCATCTATTCTTATGTTGCTAAGTGAGAAATTTATTAAGTGAGTTTCCCCCTCCCCACTACTTTTCTTGCCACATTTGTTAACTAAGTCACTGTAGTTGTTAAATTAATAACATAGTTGTTAAATGAATATGGTTTCCCCATTGACTTTGCTTGTTAGAAGATTGCAAAAGGAGATCACGTGACCCTGGGTCACTGAACAGTCATAAGTGTAAAAAATGGTCATTAGTCACTTTTTTTAGTACTATTGTAATTTTGAACAGTCACTAACGGAAGTGTTGTAAGTTAAGGATTACCTGTATTAGTCTATTTGGTTTTTCTGCCTAAGTGCAGGAAATACTTTTTTCTCTACTGAACTGCATCTCGTTGGATAGGGTCAAATGCTCAAGCTTGTCAAAAACCTTCTGAATCTTGAGTATATCTTCGAAAGTTTAGCAATTTCCCCCAGCTTGGCATCATCTGAAGATTTGATGAGCTGCCTTCTATTCCCTATCTAGTTCATTTAGAAAGAATTTGAAGAGAAGAAAATTGGCTGCAGTATTCCAGTAAGACCACACCTGGAATACTCCAGCCAATTTTGGTCACCATAACACAAAAAAGACGTTGAGAGTTTGGAAAAAATTCAGAGAAGAGCAACTAAGATAATCAAAGGCCAGTAGTCTAAAACATACAAAGAACAGCTGCGGTACTTGGGTTTGGCTAGTCTAAAGAAAAGAAGAAATAGGGAGACATGATAGTAGTATTCCAGTATCTGAGGGATTGCCACAAGGAAGAGGAGGTCATGTTGTTCACCAGAGCACATCAAAGGGAGAAGCAACAGGGAATTAAGGAGAAACTTCCTGACAGTGAGGACAATCAACCAGTGAAACAGCTTGCCTCCAGAAATCGTGGGAACTCCATCACTGGAGATTTTTAAGAAGAGACTAGACAATCACCAGTCTGGTATAGGTTCTCCTGCTTGAGCAGCTAGACTAGAAGACCTCCAAGGTCCCTTCCAGCTTTATTATATTCTAATGAGCACCAGGCCCAAGTCAGAGATATTCCACTGTATGCTTCCCTCTACATAGATGTAGTTCCACTGAAGACTACCTGCTGAGTGAGGTTGGTCAACCTGATAGTGGTACTATCTATCCCACTTTGTTCTATATAAAAAAGGCTATAGTCTACTTTATCAAATACCTTATTGAAGTCTAAGTATAATATATCCACAGCATTTCCCTGATCCACTTATTTAGTCACTTTATCAAAGAAGGTTTGTCTGGCATGATCTATTCTTAACACACTCATGCTGGCTTCTAGTAATGGCCCTGTTCATTTTTAGATGCTCACAAATCCACTGCTTGATTACCTTTCCAGGATTTTCCTAGTTCTTGATATCAAGCTGATTGGTCTGTGGTTTCCTTGATCCATCTGGATTTATTCATGAGACCTTATTGCAAAAATTGGAGAATGGCAGATTTTGGCAGTTGAGACTTCTGAGGATTGACTTTTGATAAGGAATGAGAAAATAAAAACTGAAATACATTTTAAACCTAGCTATAATTTAAGAAAACATATAAATGATAACTGAAGTTTCAACAAAACTTTTTTAAGTTTAACTCTGTCCCATTTTTTCATTCTTGAAATTGTAAAAATTAATTTCCCAGATTTTAAATAATGTGATGCATTAATTTAAATGCAGGGACATATGTAAACACTGTACTAATAGCACTGTAACTACTCTAGTAGTAAAGACAACAAGAAGTTAGGGAAAAAAATTACAGAATCCTTGGAAAATGTGTTGCTTCTTTTTTTTAAAAAAAAAAACCACTTGAGACTTTTTAAATTACTTTTTTCCCCGAGACAAGTTACTGACTGCAACTCAGCAGCTCAAGTCTCAGAGCAGCAATGCCCAGAAATTATTATGGAGTCAAATTAAGCAGCAGCTTTTTATACATTTACTTGTGAGGTGTTTTTTTATGTGATGGTGTTATCAGAAGAACCCCAGGTACTTACCATGCAGTAGTGCTGAGACCATGAGCAAAATAGATCAAGGAAAAAGAACAAATCCCAGCTTTACACTGCTCTCGCTTTCAAACTCAGAGAAAAGTCATTTTTCTGTTATTACAGATACTAATCTCACTAGATTTGCCTCATTATCTGAGGAAAATGCCCTTTCTTATTATGTAAAGATCAGATAGAGAAGCAGAAGAGGGGAAAATGCCTCTTTTGAAATTCTCATATTTGTGCAGAAGCAATTGTCAACTGTCAATCATGTGTATTCTCACAATATTTTTCTTTGCTGGTCTTTAAATGCTCTAGGAAAAATTATTTTTGATGTATGACAAATTCTTAAAATGAGTCCCTGTTCTCCAGGCTGTAGGTGTGCAAAAACGGCAATGAAGAGAATCAAGTTTGTTAGCTGCTTTTTCCCCACATAGTTAATAGCTACAGAGCTACAAAAATTAGGTTTGCACTTAGCAGCAGCAATTTGAATTTCAGTGTGATCTTCAATCTGTCAACTAAAATGATTTTAGATATTCATATTACTTAACCTTTTATGTCTTCCCAATTCAATCTGTTGCATCTACATGTTGCAACTTCTGGGCATAGGTGATCTATCAATAGCGATATTGAAAGTTGGATTCCTTGGTGTAATAAATATTCATGATATCACCTCCTTGATACTCGCCAGCCTTTTTTACCCACTTCATTATTTTTGGAAGAAAAAAATGAAAATGAATATTATTATTCAAGAAAAGAAAGTTCCCACATCAGAAACCACAAAGGTATCCTTAGAAAACAAAAGTGGTTGTTTGCTTCAGACCAGTGCTTTGATTTAAAATGGGCACCTATGTGCAAAAAAAAATTGCTTATGTGATAGAGACCATCTTAAAGATGACAAATTGGTCATCAACAGACACATAGACATAAATACCATCTACATACCATTCAAAAGAGATATTCAAAAAGCTAAGAACAAAAAAAATCAAAACATCTCATCAGCAATCAGCACCCAGATAAGCAGAGTTTAACACCAAGATTAACAAACCAACAATTGAAAAGCAAACAATCAAGGAACTGCCAAACAAGCTAACGGTAAACAACAGCCTGATTGAGGAACCACCAAGACCACTCCCACCAAGCCCTGACAGGGCAAGTCACTAGAATATAAAATGAGCGCAAACCCCGTCTCCTGCTAGCACTGATGATGCTACCAAATTAGATAATGAAACATCAGAAATAAAACAATCAAGCTCAGAGAGCACCAGGAATCCCAGAGCATCTTAAAGATTAAGCCCATAAATTCCTTTTGTCCAATCTCTGATTGGCTACTTCTTCCATTTTATACAAATTCAATAACTTGATCTCAAAATTCCAAATTTACTTAACAGTTCAGAAAAATTGAGATGTTTCCTATGTAAACTTGAGTATGTTTCAATCAATGGTGAAATATTTTGGCAGTTGCCAAAACTGTGATCCTCCCAGCCTGCTGTTGGCTGTTTGGCAGATAAGGAAGCTGCAGGCAATAAAAGTATGATATAAAGTAAGATTCTTCACATGTGCTGTTTGTTCTAACCTAATTGTGTTCTCCAGTTCATCCAAAAATTTTTTAGAGGATGTTGTTCAGTCGCTAAGTCATGTCCAACTCTTCATGACCCTATGGACCATGGCACTCCAGGCGCCCCTGTCCTCCCCTGTCTTCTAGAGTTTGCCCAAATTCATGTTCATTGCATCAATGCTTTAGAGCCGTGGCCCCCAACCTTTTGGGCACCAGGGATTGGTTCCATGGAGAGAGGGTTTTCCACAGACCAGAAAGGGCTTGGTTTCACAGGCTGCTTGCATCCTGCAGATGGGCCTCGTTTGTTTGCACGGCCCAGTTTCTGGCATGCTGCATACCGGTGCTGGTCCACACATTGGGGGTTGGGGATACCTGCTTTAGAGGACAAGAGCAGTACAATTAAAAGCATTGCTAGAATCATTCCCTACATAGTTTTCTCCATTTATTTGGCATGGTTTTCTTTTGAATGCACTACTCAGTTATTCCAGTTGTTAGAAAACAATCTTATGAATGAAAGGGTTCTGCATACGAGAAATAGAAGCCAATGTGAAAGAGTGGGAAAAAGCTATGTGTATGTTGCTCTTCATGTGAAACAAAGTTGAAGCAGCTTCTTTACAACTGTTGGCAATTTAAAACAGGAATGGAAAACCCAAATAAGCTTGCATATTTCACTTATCACAAATAGCCATTTCAAGTTATGAAGTCAATTATCTTAATAATAAATTTCCCAAAGTCATAATCCCAGATTTAAAAAATAATATTTTGAGGCAACTTTAAGACATGTGAATTTCAACTCCCAGAATTCCTCTGCTA
Source organism: Crotalus tigris (assembly GCF_016545835.1). NCBI lineage: Eukaryota > Metazoa > Chordata > Lepidosauria > Squamata > Viperidae > Crotalus > Crotalus tigris. Next base: position 493,059 of record NW_024100413.1, on the reverse strand, counting down.
GTATGGCTGGCAGAGAGATTCTGGGAGTTGAAGTCCATTCATCTTAAAGTTGCCAAGATTGGAAATTCCTGTATAATAACACCAATAGGCAATTAGATCTGCTGATATAAATTTAAAGCCAAAGGTCAGAGTTAAGCGGGTTCCTCATAAGTTACATCTACCAACTTTTCATGGCCACATGGGGAGGAAACCATGTAAATATAGCAGCTTTTAAGATACTAAATAATAATATCTAGACCAAGGTTTCATTTTGTTCATTCTTGCCAAAGTAATAGGAAAAAATATCCCTTGCTGAACACATCTGCAATAACACTGGGGAAAGAAATATAAATCCAACACTGAACTACATTTTGATAACAACAATCTAAGAAGAATAGGGCTGTCAGATTTCAACTGCAAAATCTAAAATATCACTAGATGGCAACAAAGAAGTGCAAAAATTTTCTAACATTTTGCAGTTTAGAACTGGGAACCCTGAAGAAGTGAGCCCGTATAGAGAGTTGCCTGGCCCTTGTAGTGAAGACTTTTAGTTGTTGGTTGAGACAAAACAGTGTGATGAAGACAACGTGAACTACAGCATCCATACAGCGATTTAGAACTAGGGTTGATTTCTGTATAAAATGCTTGCTTTCTGCCTCTGTGCACAGGAGCCATTTTGAAATCTCAGAAGATCATACAAAAAATGGTTGAAAGAAAAACTTTACACATCCCATTTAATAACTACATTTAGTCCTTAACTTATGATCCATGGCTTAATTATGATGTACCGCCCCCTAAAAAAGTATGACCCAGATTCAAAGGTCCAATGGCCATCCTGTGATCATATTTTGGGCACTTCACAACCAGTCTGCATTTATGACTGTTTGCAGTGATTTGTGTGATTGTGATTAATGACATTTTTTAGCCAGAAACCAACATTTACTTTCAGCAAAAATTGTGCATTATGGATAATGGTTTCACTTAACAAGCCTTTTGTTTGCTTAATGACCACCGCAAAAAAAATGTAAAATGAGGTTGGTTACCTGATGATCTCTTTATGACCATAATTCTGGGCTCAATTACAGTGATAAATCCAGGACTACCTGTAGCTATAACTTGAATTAGTGCATGGCTTGGGACTTCCCAATGTGGATTTATTTGTTGTCTTTATTCAGGCAGTTGACTTTTGGAATATGGGAAGAATGACTTATCTGGAAGTACTATCAAAGCAAACCATAGCACCTCAGAATTGAAGCAGAAGTTTTGTAAAGCCAACATAACTATGTAATATTAGTTTAGCAATTCTTGGAATGAGAGATGGGCTGACTCTGTTTGTCCCTAGCAACTCTTGAGCAAAATAGCACTTCTCAGCTGAGCTGCAAAAAAGAGAGAAAAAAGAATGACTGTTTGAGAAACTTCGTGGCAACGCATGCCAATGTCAATATCAGTGGCATAAGAAACAAAATTGGGAAAATATATACTTAGGAGCATTTCATAATGGGAGTATATTAGAATAGGCAGTGGATATTTCCAAATGCTGTCAGCTAAATCAATTTTTTATTATGGATCATGACCTTGCAAATTCTCAGAATTATATACAGTATTTCAAAACTAGGCTGATTCAATTTCAGCAATTCATAGGTTTTCCCACTTTCTTTTCTTTTTCTTTTTTTAAAGGGGGGGTTTAAAAAGAAGCTTATACCTCTCTTGAAGCTTATTGTTATTAATGTAAGGTACCGTAATATGTGTCATTGTTTTATGTTGAAATCTATGGGCAAGCAGCCACAAATATAAAAATATCTGTGTAGGTTGGTAGATTGGAGAAGCATATCCTGTGTTTCCAAATGCTACTTGTACAACAATTTTTGAGCATCAGCAGTTACATATGCAGCGGAATTCCTTTGCTTAATGTGTATCATGTTCCTAATTTGTGAAGGATAACTGCAAAAATGGTCTTGCACTACTTGGTCAAAAGAAAATGAAAACTTGAAAGTAAAAACATTATAAATTGTGCTTTCCTTACTGAAAATCATGCTAAAGCATGGAAACTGTGAAAGTTGTTGAATTTCATACTTTGATCCATGTGGGCCTTGAAAATAATAGATCCATGCTGTAAGGATTCTGTAACAAGGTGGATAAACTGATTGCCATTTCTCTATAGCAGTGTAGCCTACATTGATGGAAAGACCTTTTTTAATCAAATACTAAGTAATATTATATTGAAATTTGTGTTATGGCTTATCAAAGTGGCTTCTGTTTTTCAAACTCATTCTCGTGGTATTTTAAAATGTCTTCAAAATTTACTTGCTGAGAGATGGGCCTGGAATCCAATATTTTAGATGAAAAAAAATTCCATCATTTCAGGTTTCTTTGGATTTTGGTTCCTTTTTTTTTAAGTAAGTAAGCCAACTTCCTCCCAGCTGTTTCCTTGGTTCTGAACATGCTTATTTAGAAGTACAATTTCCACTCATCACAGTGGGAATTTGGTTCCAGCTAAATGTTTCTCCATTGGCATAGACCAAAAAAAACAACAGCTTTTTTCCCCCTTTACTACACAGCTTCAGAGCAAATTGCTCAAAGGAAAAAAAAATAGATTGCTTGAGAACTGCATTATCACTAAAAATCAGAAGAAAGTCACTTTTCTTTCTATTTGTTTCTTGTAGAAAAAAAAATTGTGTTATAGTTTTGTCAATATTACACAAAGCTTCAAAAATCTAAAATAAATTACTTTATGATGTCAAGGTTCCTATTGATTTTCTAATGATCTCAAATGGAACACATGCCTTTTCCAACTCTCTGGCAAATTGCTTGCTCCCCAGAGAACAGAATTGGATTTCTATTAGAGGGAAGGTTAAAAACCATTCCCCTGAAATCTAGGGGAAAAGGAAGAGTGGAAGGAATGACGCTTTTCCATGGGTTGAACACTTGGCAAATGGATATTTAACCTTTGACCATTGAAGGCAAGCCTCTTTCAGTTCTATTAGACCAGCAGCTAGCTTCTATAATTAAATAAAAAACTATTTAGAGCCCTGCTGAATATATCCTGGGAATTAAAGCATATGGCAGGAATTGGGAGGAAGACTTTCCATATGCTAATGATCCTTGATGTCTGAAATAAATTAGATCCATTAGAGTTTATGCTCAATAAAAGAAAGACTTTAAGCACTCCAAAGTTAGTGACTCGAGACCAATTTTTGGCTCTGAAATTCAATCTGTCTACTTATTAATTCTTAGTAAGAGTATTGAGCAGACAGGAGATGCAAAGTTATAATAGTGTGCTGAATCTGAATTTTGAAATGCCATGAGTTTCCTTTTCCTTTCCTTCCCTTTTCCTTTTCCATTCCTTTTGTTTTATTTTTAAATTAAAACATTTGTGTGTGATTGTGGGTATGTGTGATTGTATGTGTTTAAAAGCTCCCTGTGTTAATTTGATTTTATTCCCATCTTTTTTTTTCTTTTAAAGGTTTCATTTACCCTATTTCAACTGAACAGAGAACCCAGAATGAATATGGATTTTCTTGTAAGTGTTGCTTGATAAAATGTGCTTGGATTCTGATTAGCTGATCCAAGAGTTACTTTCCATGAGGTTGTACATACATTGGGGAAGAGAGGCTCAACTTCTTCAGAGTTACGTTTTGCTTGTTTAAGAGTGAGTCTTAAACTTGGGAACAAATTTGAGAAAGGAAGGTTAAAAAAAAAAAAATCAAAGAAACCAAGATTCCAGCGAAGCATTGGACAATTGCAACATTTTAATTTGATTAAAGAGGGGAAATGGTTCCCTTGATGACTTTCCTTTCACTTTTTTTTCCATGAAAGCCATTTCTGAAAAATAGAATAAAATAGTAGCATTTTTAAATACATTTTTTGAGTTCCATTAAGCAGAATACATTGAACCTTATGTCTCTTGATAATCTATTGGCGTTCACCTATGCTTTTAGGAGTTAAAGAAAACCAAAACCAAGCATTTTTAGAACATGATCTTTTCTTTTAAGAAGGTATTGCCTACGCGAATAAGGAATCCAAAGGCTTACTATTTAAGCATATCAGTATATTTAAATATTGTCATATTGGTCTATTTAAAAATAAGTAAAATATTTTCTGTTCATGAAAAAGTGCATCATATTTATGTCCCATAGGCATGTTTTTTGGAAAGATTTCTTGAGGGAAGCAATGGGTTGGCAGGTGATATTACAGTGGGATTAGTGAGAAAGATATGTTAGAAAAGATCACCAAAATTGGTCCGATTCCCACAACAGAACCATAGAAAATTCTACCTTGCTATTATTGTTTTTACAGTTTGCTCATCTGCATTGTGAAAAATCAATAAACTGTAAAATTTAAAGGATAAATATTGAGATATTTAGAATAAATATTGAGATATTTAGAATAAACTATGAACACAATAGGTGGATGTTGATTACGTTCAGCTTCACTTCACCAGTGTTGTGGACATCATCATACTGGCCTATCTTATAGCACTGTATATAAGTGCTATATAAACAATAAAGTCAATATCGTGTAGTAGTTAAGATGCTGGACTATAAGATGAGACAGACCTGGGATTTAATCCAGCCTTATTCATGAAAAATTGGGGACTTTGAGACAGTCACTTGCTTTCAGCCCAAACCTAGATATAGGAGTTTGTTGGATAAAATGAAGGGGTATTCCATAGACATTGTCTTGAGCTCTGGGAGAAAAGACACAATATCTACCTAATGAATTAATGAATAATTATATGCTTGTTGAAGTTCTACCAGGTCTTTCAATACAAGCCAAATTAAATCAAACCAAACATAAAATTTGAACGGGAGCTCACAATCAAACTAAAATAACTCCAACTGACAGCAACTTCATAAAATCACAATTGTAAAATGAAAACAACAGAACAGTAAGAGTTCATCAAAGAGTACAGATACACACACACACACACACACACACACACACGCTTACAAACAAATTAGAAGTCAATTGTATTTTAAAAGACTGGTAGAAAGAAGAATTGTGCCTGATACTTTAAATTTAAACTTAACTTTAAAGACATTTAGATGGTGACAGTGCTTCAAGGCAATCAAAGAACACATCACCGGTCACTGATTATGCATGAAAAATATTCTTACGGCAAAAATACAGGGCCTTAAATATTATTGAGTTAGATGGCTTTGGCTCTGATTTCATCCTTCATCTCAATACATTCCAGCAAGCTATCCAAGGCATGTTGAGGTATCAGCTTGTTCTGTTGCTGTTAATTGTTGTTTTGTTCTTGAAAGTTGTCTAAAGCAGGGGCTGTTTGGATTTTCATGTCAGACCATGTTTGAAACAGGAGGAACAAATCTGATTTGGACAGCTGCCTTAGGCTCTGACAGATTGCAGACTTCTTGCATTCTGTCAGCGTGCATAAAACAGTGATGTTCTCAAATCTGAAGCTTACTATAAATCACGAAAAAATAGAAAATATTTTTTTAGAAAAGAAATCAGTACTGTATTAGAAGCATGTTTTGAATTTTCTGACAGTATGATATTTTCCTCCACATTTCTAATGTTTCAATAGTCATCTATAGTCTTAGAGTAAAGTTGCATATTTGGGACTTAAAAAATAGATTCCCCACAGCTTGTCAACAATATATAGATATTTAAAATTTCTTTAGGCAAAGTATATGCAACCACCCCAATTGATACATAGATACAGATGCATACACTGATCCACAGAGACTCCAATTAATAAAATACACATGCACATTTGAAAAGTACCAACATACAATTACTTCTATGTCTCCATATTATGGAGCTCTGTCCTCAAAGCATTTTCCTTTAAGAAGTAGGCAGATTGTCTGTCAGACATGTCACCATTTCCCATTTATTTTTTTTAAGATTTGGTTAGTTTTAAAAGTAAAGCTTCAGTATGCTAAAAGGAAAAATAGCTTCTTTTATTAACAGGTGCCCTGCTGAATAAATTAGCACTGAAAAGAGTGCTAAATGGCTCTCTTGATTAAATTTGCCTTGACAGTCTAGTTACAAACAGTTATGACTAAAGCTTTGAATATTTTTTCCTCCTTACAAAATCATATGGCAGAGCATTTGATTTCAAATTAACTTGCAGAACTATAATAAATACCTATAGGAGCTGATAGAAATATGTGGGACAATTAATATGTTCTACCTTTATGTCCCAATTTTTTTTTTTCCTCCTAGCTGCTCCTGATTCGGATGATGTCGCTCTCTACGTTGGCATTGTGATAGCTGTGATTGTGTGCTTGGCTATTTCGGTAACTGTTGCATTATTCATCTACCGGAAGAACCATCGAGACTTTGAGTCAGATATTATAGATTCATCAGCACTAAATGGCGGATTCCAGCCTGTAAATATAAAAGCTGCAAGACAAGGTTTGTTTCCAGTCACTATTAACAAAATTTAAACAAAAGCTGCAAGACAAGGTTTGTCTGTTCGTTTCCAGTCACTATTAACAAAATTTAGAGTTATGCCATAAAGCCGATTTCTCCAACTAAATGCCCTGTAGATAAATTCATCTAGAAAACTTAATCTATAAGGGCTAATGTCACTTGGCCTTCTTCTTCTTCATCCTCCTTTTTTTAAAAAAAAAAAAAACTTATTACCTTTCCTTGCATCTTACCCAATCTAAATTGTAAGTTCTTTGATCAGGGACTCTTCATCAATTATATATCCTATATAGGATTCAAAGAATAATAATTTGGGAGGCGAAATGCAGGCCCTTCCAGCTTCCTTTTCCTTTTCTATTTAACCTTGCCATGCCAAGATAATTTCCATTAGTTTGGCCTATAGATTTATTTCTAATCAGTTCATTTACTAGAGAACTATATCAGACACCTGTGGTTGCCCATTTTTCAAGATTTGTTTTCAAGAAGATTTTCCATGAAAATCAACGGGACTCATAGGAGTTTAGCCATGCAAGGATTACATTTTTCTATGCTGTAGAAGAAGAAAAAAATAAATACTGTACGTGAACAATAAGAAATGCCAAATGGATAAGAAAATTACAAAACATCCAAAACATTGTGATTTTTTTGAATTTTGATTCAAATTCTTCAGAATTTCGCACAGAATACAATACGAAGAAAGATTTTTTAAAATTTTCTCACTTATTCCAATTTTTCTAATTTATTCTATTTTCACTGCTGCCACTTCTCATTTCCTTCTTCTGTGTGGAGAAAGTCCATCCCATGTCCATCCAATGAAACTTTTAGAAGATGCAAGATGCAAAAACAAATCTGCTCATTGTGCATTTCAATAGGAGGAAACAATATGATTAAAATCTTCAAAACAATGGAGACGACATGATAGTCATATGCTTTTCAATAATTTATAGCCTACAAAAACACATTTTGGGGAGGAAGATAACCTAGAATCTTTTTCCTGACATCCTTCTGCTTTCCTTCAAAAAATTACTGTTTTTGTCTTGGAAAATCTTATCTGTAAACGAGGTACTTGAGCCTCAAAATGAGACATTCCACAAGGTCTGGAGCTTTTTTCAATCTTGAAACATTATTTTCAAGGTCAGAATACTTTGAATGGTCAACCTGGGGTTTGGACCATTCCATGATTAAATGTTTACTGACCTATAGCCTGTAAGATGCCCTTTTATATTTTCTTCCCTTCTGGGTTCCTTCACTCCAGAATTGGTGTCTATGGTTTTGAGGCAGCAGCTTTTCTTTATTTTGCCATACTCAGTTGTTGTTGTTAATTGTGAAGTCATGTCCGACCTGTCGCGACCCCATGGACAATGTTCCTCCAGGTCTTCCTGTCCTCTACCATCTTCTGGAGTCCATTTAAATTCACACCTACTGCTTCAGTGACTCCATCCAGCCATCTCATTCTCTGTCGTCCCCTTCTTCTATTGCCCTCAATCTCTCCCAACATTAGGCTCTTCTCCAGTGAATCCTTCCTTCTCATTAGGTGGCCAAAGTACTTGAGTTTCAACTTCAGGATCTGGCCTTCTAAAGAGCAGTCGGGGTTGATCTCTTCTAGGACTGACCTTTACTTAGCAGGGAAATCAGTGCAGTCTAGCTTACAAGAACACTTCAGATAGCATCTAAACCACATAAACAAAATAGACTGACTGGAAGGATACATTGTGGGCCCCATCAGATTTCAGCTTTATGAACTTCTGAAGAAAGGAACCTTTATATCATAGAACGTCAGTTCTACCTACTTCTACACACCTAACATTTGTCCTTTATATAAAGAAACAAGAGAGCACTTGATCCTGAACTTCACTGCACTTAGGTTGCATTAGTTGGAAAACCTTTCTAATCACAGTTTGCTTCCCAAGTTCTTGAAATCTTCTAGAATCCATTCTCAGGAAAACCCCACTTCTAAAATACAAGTGAATGTAGCAGTAGTAGTATTTTTTAGCCAGCAGATATAAGCATGCTCAAACTGAAAGCCACCAAGTATTCTACCATGTAGGTCAGGTGTGTCAAACTGCTGGCCCACGGGCCGGATGCGTCACGTGGAAGCTGTGCCCGACCCATTGCCAGCAAAGGCAGAACACTCCCAATATGTTGCGTGACATCACGTGACATTGCAAGTTTGACATGTCTGATGTAGGTGATAATTTGTGTTTGTCAAATTAGTAAGATTTGTGCACTAGAAGAGGATGCTTCCTATATTGTAAGGTATAAGGTTGACAAGGTTGTCCTCCAGTTTGATTAATCTTCTACAAAGTATTTTCTGTTTTTCAAAGACTCCTTTCCCAACTCTATTAGTCTCCTGGGGATTTTTTTTCATTAGCTAGATCTTAGGCCTTTGCAATGTCCTAGATCTGTTTTCTGCCATGCTGACACTGGCATAGCTTTCTTAACTCTTTCCAACATTTCTGTCAATTTTGTTGATCACTTTGTTGGTATAAACTCCTATGCAAATCAGAAGTCAGTCTGCCAAAGCTTTTGGAATCTACTGCTCTTTCAGGAAAAGTTATATGTTGGGACATCTCTAGAACTGCAGGTTGATGTACTGCATCTATGAGAAATTATTGATTAGAGGTAGTTCAAATATTTAAGGTGCTTCTGTTACAGCTGTGCTTCTTCCATCCTATCTTAGGAATACTTAACCATGTTCTTTACCCATAAGCATGATGCACAGAAATCATCTGGAAAAACATCAGATTCTGTAAAAGTGAATCTTCATATGTGAAATTCCTTAGTATGACTGCACACATTTCTACATATAATTTTAGCTGCATGCAGCAGGTTAATATTTTCAGATTTTAAGTTCTACAGCCCAACCCTATACTCAGTCAATGAATTTCATGACTAATATAAATTACTTTTTATCTGTGGTTTATGATCATATTTTTTTTTAACAAAATATGTTCAAAGTTGCCCTAGAGGCCAAGTTGAATATGGAACCTTCTGAGGGTTATATTCATATCAAATCCAGAGAAAGCCTATTGGGAATGCTGTTTTTAAGGCCATGGCTTCTTGATTTTAATATTACATTTTTTTCTTCTTTAAAACAGATCTCCTAGCTGTACCTCCTGACCTTACTTCTGCAGCAGCTATGTATAGGGGCCCGGTTTATGCCTTGCATGACGTCTCTGATAAAATTCCAATGACCAACTCTCCAATTCTGGATCCACTGCCCAACTTGAAGATCAAAGTTTACAATAATTCTGGTGCAGTCACACCCCAGGATGAGCTGTCCGATTTCTCATCCAAACTCTCTCCACAGATTACTCAATCCCTACTGGATAATGAAGCATTAAACATTAAAAACCAGAGCCTTGCACGGCAAACAGATCCATCGTGCACTGCTTTTGGGACCTTCAATTCTCTTGGAGGTCATCTGATTGTACCGAATTCAGGTAAATTATTATTTACAGTCATTTGCTTTTAAATAACATTTCTCAGATATTTCCAGAGTTATTGGAGGTTTCCCCCCCCCCTCTAGCAAAGGTTTGGATCATTATACAAAGTTATATTCTACATTTAAATCAGAGAAATATTTTTCTCCCATTTGATTTTACTTGGCTATTATACATATTCTTCTCAGGAACTTTGGTCTTCTGAAGGAGAAAAATGCAAAACTCTGAGTCATTGCCATCAGACAGAGACCTTTTACTGTCAACCTATTTGATGTAGGATGCTCAGCCCTTTGCTTTTTTTCTTTCATGTATCACAATTAAAGAAGTGAAGAGGGAGAAAACTTTGAAGTTCAAGGCAAAAAGGATTCTGTTGTCACTTGACATAAAAAAAAAGAAATTATAAAAAAGAAATCAGTTCCAAATATATTTGTTTCCTCCAGCTCAGTAAGAAGGCAGATGTTTACAATACAATAGTCCTTTCTCTCTGCATTTGAAACCTCAGAATTTATTTATTTATATTTTAAAGAAAAATGAGCTCTTTGGTGGTCAAATAGAAAAAAAAACAATAACAAAGAAGAAAATCCATTATTTCTTCCATAATTATAATGACCATTTGCAGGTATTCCAATCAACTTATTTATGTGTAAGTTCTGTCTCATAAGAAGAGATGATATGACACAGAACAATGTAGCAATTGCACTTAGACTTATATACCATTTCACAGTGCTTTATAGCACTCTCTAAGCGGTTTACAGAGTCAGCATATTGACCCCAACAATCTGGGTCCTCATTTTACTGACCTCAGGAGGATGGAATGCTGAGTCAACTTTGAGCGGGTCAGGATCGAAGGAATCGAACTCCTGGCAATGTGAGTAGAGTTAGCCTGCAATACTCCATTCTGACCACTGTATCACCATGGCTTTTAGTTGGATTGAAGTTGGACTGAAGTTCTTGCCAGACTTTGGGAAGCACTGGGGAACTTACCATACAGGAAAGGTTTTAGAATGAGAAGGTGGGGAATATTCAATGTGTTGTAATCACTGTTAATTAATTTGCTTATTTAGCTGCTGAGACTATATAATAGTCTGTATATACAAAACATAGCAGGGCAAGACCAGCAGGCCAGGGGTGATGTTGAGGAAGTCAGAATCGGGATGGTCATGAGGACAGCATCTAATTAGCACTAGCAAACTCTCTGCCTGTTTATCTCTCTGTCTTGAAGCTTGCAAACATTCTCATAAGGGACAAGGGGATAATGCAACATTCTCTTCTCATAGTACAGACACTCGTCTTACCTTTTATAATATCTGAAATGGAAGATTATCAATTGCTTCCTGAACCATTAAGAATGTTCACCAGTGGAAACTTTAGTATCCCTAAATGTCTATTCTCGGTCATCCAGGTCATGGTTGTCCCAAAGCTGCTTTTTCAAAAGGCAACTGCACTTTGTTTTTCCTTGAAGATGTTTCACTTCTCATCCAAGAAGCTTCTTCTGTTCCAAAAACTGAAAGAACTGAAATTGGATGAGAAGCAAAACATCTTCAAGGAAAAACAAAATCCAGTGGCCTTTTGAAAAGCACTTTTGGAATTTTTAACATCCCTACCACCCCTGCCTAAAGGCTTCCTCTGAGAGGAGAGGATCTGGGTAGGGATTGTAGACCTAGAGAGATTTTAACAATACATTTAATTTTGCAGCTGCTGAATCTTAAATGATTACAATTTAATTGCATTTTGACAGCATACTTTTATGGGCTGTATTATACATTGTAATCCAATAAATATCCCAAGCAGCTGGCAATACAAAAATGGAGCGAATATTCCCCATTCTGTAGCCAGATTTACATTAGTTCATCTAAATAGTGTATAATGACCAGATAAAGCTGATATCCTCAGGAACATGAAAGAGACTCCTGTTGTTTCATGAGCAATGTTTTGTTGCCCTTTTTTTCCGAGTTTCATTAAATAAGAATTGCCAAGAACAATGATCCCATTACTACTGTTTGGAATAGTAAATGCAACTCTTGGCTTTTTTCCCCTCATTTTTACCATCTAAACAGCAGTGCAACCATCTGCTCATTTCTTAAATAAAACAAAAACAGTTTCAGACTCCTAGAATGCAGAAGGCAAACACCGTGGCACCAACAAGTCAGAAAACCACATCTATTAAGAGGGCTGTAAAAATCCTATTTCATTTTCAAGAGTCTGGGTAAAATTCTGTCAATCTCCAAAAAGCATATTATTCAAAAGGTCAGACTGTCTCCCCCTTCTCTTTTATTTTCTTCAACTTTTTTTGTCATCTTGTTTTATAGGAGTAAGTTTGCTGATTCCTGCGGGGGCGATTCCTCAGGGGAGAGTTTATGAAATGTATGTGACGGTTCACCGAAAGGAGAACATGAGGTAAAAGAGATTCTGCTGCTCGCATTTGCTTGAGTGTCTAGTTGAAGGGAGGAGACAGCTTGTGCTAATGTAACCTTCTGATCAGCATATCTGCTTAGACTAATCCAGGGGTAGTCAACCTTGGCTCTTTTATGACTCGTGGACTTCAACTCCCAGAATTCCTGAGCCAGGAGTCATAAAAGAGCCAAGGTTGACTACCCCTGGACTAACCTAAAAAAGATGCTGAGGCCATAAAATGGTTTGCAAACAAACTGAGAAGGCTTGCTGAGGAAATAAGGTCTCTTCTCTATGGTATGAGCCAGGAGCAAGTGATGAAATCTTGCACTCTGTTTTTTTATTATTATTATTTGTCAAATTTAGGCAACACTGCTCTCGCTCACAGTGTGATTCTAGACAGTTAATTGCACAGCTTGAGTGGTTAAGAGGTATTTGGGAAACTAAGTGCAGAATAATTCAGGAATAACAGAACAGGTTCTTTGTCTTAATTTTTTTTTACAGTTTATTCAGAAAATAAAAATAAAAAGTGGTGTTATAACACATAGGTTTTTGTTTTGTTCTTTTTTTGTCTTGTTCTTGTTCTTGTATTGTTCATTTTTCTTTTTTATTTTGAGTTACTGTATTGTACTGATGTTTTAAATGGGTCACTTATGCAAGATGGGAGGTCATATAAATGTAGTAATATAAATATAAACAACAAAAATATAGTTAATTATGGAATTTACTGCCATATGGTGTGATGATAATGAATTTAGGTTTTAAAAGGAACTACACAGATTCATAGGAAATTAGGCTATTACTCTTAATGACAAATTCTATTTCCTTAGTAGAAGGCAATGACATATAAACTTAGGGGCATTAGCTAGGTTGGGGAATTTTTTAAAAAAGAAACTTAGGGAAAGACAAGGGATAACACTCTCAAAAAACATTGATGGTTCAGAGTTTGACAATGCACAATCTGATAAAGAACATGTTTCAATGTGGAAACAACATGTAATGGCTCATTATGCTAAATCTTCAGGACTGGATTGCAAAATGTATTTACATTTTTTTGTGTAATGTACATGTTTTTCCCTGACACTACATAATCCTGTTTTGCCGTTTTCAAAAAATAGTTTTGAGACGAGGATAATTTTGCAAGTTCAGTATGACGTTTCTGCTATCTCACCCTATCTCATATAAGTATAATAATTTTTCTGAAAGAATATTAGAAATAAATTTAGGTTTATGTGTTTTCTGAATGCATTTTTGGCAATAGATGGATCCAAAAAGCTTTTATTGTGTTATGGACAATAATAATAATATATATGCATTTTCTTGGCCAAAATTTTGTTGAGTGTCAATTTATGGAAGTGTCAAGTAGATGACTAATATCAGATAAACAAAGTTTTTCTCTAATTATCAAGACACATAAAAACAGTTTCTATTATAATATCTTCACATTTCTTTTTTTTTAGTTCTTATGTGATATTGATTTTGCTATGATTGAATAGTGATGCATTTTTTTGCCACCTACATAATCTGGCATTGTTCTTTCAGCAGAATATTTGTTATAAGAAAAAAAATAATAAAAATTAAAAAGTACTGATTCTAGCATATGGCATTTCTGAGCAAAAGAAAGAAGTGCAAATATAGGATTGGCAAAGGCTGCCCAAAACACTTTTTGATAATGCCAATTTGGAGAAGACAATACATTTATATAAATATATACATGAAGTAAAACTTCAGTGAAATACCCAAAAGTTTTAAATTTGTAAAATATCCAACATGTCTAGAAGGATAACCATCTGCTCCTGTGGTTATTCATCTCAATTCTTTCACTATATTATTTTTTTTCCTTTAAATTCTGTGTTAATCAAAGTATAGTATTTTATTCCAGCAAACTAAATAATTGGCCCAATAACAAAGAGGACACAGTTGAAATAATGAAATCTGTATGTCACTCACAATTATATATACTATAAACTTATGCAAGCTTACTAATTGCCAGCATGGCTTTCCCTGAGGAGAACCCAATATTGTAATTTAGATTAGACAGAATCATTAATGACATTCTCAGAAATCATAACTACAGACACCAGGTTCCTTGGGTGAAGTCCTAATAACTGTTTATCAAGTTTGATTTTCTAGATGAATGCTTAATATAGTAATGATGCCCTCTAGGATAAATACATAGGAAAAAAAAAGATTTGTACCAAGTTTTAAGAGATGTAACATGGGTAATTGTAGTACATAAGTGAATGTCATCTTAAGTTGTACATGACATTCACCACATATTTCTGAGGAACCATCAGCAGAACAGCAAACTGTTCCCTGCCCATTAAAAACTTATTTTGGTTTATGCTCAAAAGAAAAAATGTCATTGCTTGAGTTCACAGCTGTTATTTCTTAAAGTATTTTCATTGCATTGCATTCTAATGAAACACCACCAGAAACTTGGTGGTATGAATAACCTAAGTCATTAGTCTCTGGAAATAGGGGTCATTAAAAATATTGGAGAGATACAGTAATAAAGGTTTATGAATATTTTAATACACTTTTCAATTATAATGAAGATCCACTTGTGACATTTCCTGATACTAACTGCATTTGTAACATAATCCTAGATTTTAGCCTGCAAACAAGAACTAGCCTAGAATAACAGAAAATATTTTACATTTTTCTTCTCAGACAATCTACTGTTTTGATTCTTCTTAAATTTCTGTTGCAAAATATGACTAATGTATCAACAGCATTGCAATATTTAAATGGCTTACTTAGTTATACTGTGTTCTGTGTCTGGTAATAGATAATTCTCTATACAGAAACAACAATATATAATGGCTCATTATAACTAAATATGTTTATGAATTAAGTTCATTTCCCTTTTCTCTCTTCTCTCTCTTTATCTTTCTCTCTTTATCTCTCTTTTTATTTATTTATTTATATATTTATGAGACTTATATACCGCTTTAAGTGCAAGCACTCTCTAAGCAGTGTACACCAGTAAGCAATGTATATATATATATATTTACATTGCCCCCAACAATCTGGGTCCTCATTTTACCTACCTCGGAAGGATGGAAGGCTGAGTCAACCTTGAGCCGGTGAGATTTGAACCGCTGACCTGCTGAACACAGTCAGCTAAAGTGGCCTGCAGTACTGCACTCTAACTGCTGCGCCACCTCGGCTCTTTTATCTTTCTCTCTCTCTCTCTCTCTCTCTCTCTCTCTCTCTCTCTCTCTCTCTCTCTCTCACACACACACACACACACACACACACACACACACACACACAACTAGAACTACAGTGCCACTGAGAGAGAGAGAGACAGACAGACAGAGACAGAGAGACAGATCTCAGTCAGATTTGTGAACTCCATTCAGTATTTGGAATATTTACCATATGAAATTCCCAAGAATCCTCAGGCAATGTTGTTTGAATGATACGGGCATTTGTAGAGCAGAACTGTCTGCAAGAGTAAAATTGTTGGGGGTATCTCAGTACATACATTGGCTACCACATGAGCCAGAACACCGCATGGTCAGAGTTTTTCCTAATGAAAATGTCTATGTAGTTTTTCTCTTGTGTGTATTTGTATCAAATACACAAGTCTTTTCAGCAGTTAACATCATTTGAGTTAGTGTTAGCTGGGGGAAAGGAGGGAAGAGTTATAAATATATCTGAATAAGACTATAAAATATATCTGAGCAGCACTGTAGCTCCAGTTGTCATTCCTATGCCACAGTGACTTTTTATGGGTTCTGCAGCATACAGATCAATCAGTCAGTCCGTCAATCAAAATATGCCTTTATAGAGTGCTATACAGAAGACTGTCACAAAGACCTGCATTAGCAGAAATCTCCCAGCTCGATATTAACTAATTGTTTCTACTTGAATCCTCCTACCAAGACCTACGTTCAAATTAGTGATTTTGGATTATTCTCTAAGAAGCTGAATTCTACTTTGATTCTGCCCTCCTCCCATCATCCCTGACTTCTTATTTCTGGCTTGTGTAGAGTGGCAAACAAGGCGTCACAGGTTACATATAATGCTAAACAAACTGCAGGCAGATTTCCTATTTTGGTTAGCTACCCCTACTGGCAGCATGAGCGATTAACTGAGTAATCAAGCAGTATGCCTCTGCATAATTTTAGCATGAGGATGAGCATTAGATTGAGTTTTATAATTAGTGATAGCTTCATAATACTGTTTCTGGCTCAAACTGAGGGTTTCAATTAGGAAAATATTTGTATTATTGCTAGGGTGAATTTTTGTATGAAGAATTTATAGGAATCTGCATAAAGTGTTTTAGGAAGCAAAAATATAAATCTGTATTATTAGGCAGATTAATCTAGAAGAATGAATAGAAAGTTGATGAAAGAAGATATTATATGTATGATAAAATGATAAGGCCCAGAGTATGGAATTTTTTGCATGAATATGAGTTTAAAATTTTGGCTGCTAAATGCAAAGTCTAGCTAAGAATGAAAATGCTTAAGAAATGGTTCAGCACAAAGAAGGAGTTAGACAAGGATGTGTCATGTCTCCTTACTTTATGATATATTTATGGTTCAATGTATAAGCAATTGTACTGGTGACATTAGAGGAGTGTTGGTTGCAGATGTAAATGTACATGTACTTTTGCACTCAGCTTTTATTGTTTTGTTGGTTGACAATCTGAATGATTTCCAATGAATGTAAGATAGATACTAAGTTATAGCAAAGAGTGTGAATCTGAAAATTTATGTGTCAAAGAACAAGCATAGTTGTGTCTGATAGAAAATGAAATGATTTTATAGTTACATGTGTGTGAGTGTGTACACATTATAGAAATGGGGAGAAATTAGAGCAAGTGGATGTATTGATATTGCTTGTAAAATGTTTACTAAGTATGGGAAAATAAAAGAAGACCTTCTAAGATGGACAAATACTATTGGAAAGATAATAGGTGGTTTGTAAATTAATAATAATAATTCTAGATTGATACAGAGTTGGTGACCAGTAATAATTTGAGAAGTTTGGCCATCTATAGAGACAAAAAAATAATGGTCAAATTGAAAATTAATGTATAAGGAAGAGTGAATGTGTTGAAATAAAGGAAAAAAAATAACTAAAAAAGTTATGATGACTTGATGAAATCCTCAGTGAACAAGATGTTACACGAATCCTAGTATCTATGTGGTGGAAGCAATGTCATTTTCAAGAATAAATAAATAAAATACAGTGGAAGTTCTATTGCAAATCTACTATAGAACATATTCAGACTGACAGTAGCTTACTTTTCATTTGATGTTTTCCCAATATTTATCATACTGTAGATACTGCCTGCCATTGTTTGAGAGTTATATTCCCTCTGCTTTCCTTCCTTGTTCTTTTGCAGTAATTTTAGGCATAAATAGTTTATATTATAATTTAAATAATAAATAATGCCAAGCTTCACTGTGATATCAATTCATGGATAAATAATAACAGGTTTTAAAATGAATCAGTTTCAATGATACCAAATGGTTTCCCCCCCCCTTCTTCCTTTATAATCCATTCAGGCCACCAATAGAAGATTGTCAAACCCTTTTGACCCCTGTAGTAAATTGTGGGCCTCCAGGAGCATTACTAACTCGGCCTATCATTTTAACGATGCACCACTGTGCAGAACCAAACACCGAAGACTGGAAAATTCAGTTGAAGAACCAAGCAGCCCAGGGACAATGGGAGGTGAGATGATTGCCCTTCACCTGCATGGCTCACATTGTCTGATTGAATAGCCATTAAATATATATTTTTCATGAGCTGTATGTATCATTGCCATTTTTTTAATCATTTCATTCACATTTCCCAACTTGGTGTTGGGACTGCAATTTCCATGGAGCGTTCTGAGTTGTAAATTAAGGGAAGAGCTATAAATTCTGAGTAATAGTAGATAGTATATTGTGTTATTCCTGATACTGAAATTGTTTGGTATGTTAGGGAAATTTTTTTTAAAAAAAAAGAATATTTCTTTTCTTTTTTCTGGAACACCTGGGATCAATTTAAGCTTTTTTTTTGTAATTCATACATTCTTAAAAGCATGAAGGAGAAATGGGATGTAGCTAGTTATACTACATATATGTTTGATTCTCCCATCTTGATGTGGAAAGACTGAAAAGGAATGTAATTATATTCATATGAATCCTACGGCCTTTTATGAACTTGAAAATTTTGTATAGTCCAAGATATAAAACCTGATCAAACAAAACACAATAATCATATTCAATCAAGTATTAAAACAGTTCTTCTTTAGACTTTATCTATCAATATACAGATGTAAAAGAGGCATATCTAATTCATACATTTCCATCTTAATTTAACTGCTATAATTTATGGTTACTTGAAATGTTTTTATCTTTTTTATAATCTAAGATTAACTTTACAGTTGAAAGTCACTGGAAAAAAAAGATAAGATATGATGGGATTTTGTTTAAGAAAAACTTCTCCATTCCAGTGGTATAGTATTAATAACTCTGGTAGAAAGTGACCTACTTTATCTACTCAGTGGTGCTAAATGGTTGGAAATATGTCCAAACACGTTTTTATAGGAAAGGGTAATACGTTGCTTTGCAGCAGGCACCTGCTAATAAATCTGTACCTTCACTAAAGTAGTCAGCATTGTTTCGCTGTCATCTTTGAGAAAACATAGGTGTTGCAGTTCTGTTGAAATTCTCATCTTTTTTTGTAAAATTACTTTTTGTAAAATGTACTTGACATCATAATTTGAATTGTTTGCTAGTTGTATAGCAATAGCAACTGAATAAAACAGATACTTCAGTTCTAAAATCACCTCTAGGCTTTGATATGCTGATTTTATATTGAAATATTTGCTATGTGGAATTTTCCATTAATGTTCAGAATATAAAGCAATGGACTTGTAAAATAAACAACTTGTTTTATTCACTCTCAAAAACCTAAATTTACAAAATTGAGAACCTTAATTATCACTAGAACAGCTATTCTTTGCTTCACATAAGAACTTTCTAGATACCCCTTTGAATATGAATGATATTACTATATGTGGATTTGCTGTTTTATCTTGTATTTCCATGTTATTTTTTAATATTAGCTATCTTGAGCACTGTACATATAGAAAACAGGAAATAAACTAAAGTATGAGTGCATATACACTCAACATACATAAACTGCACATTTGTTGACTGAGTGATATCTTGACAAGTGATCTAATCTTGTCAGGTATATTTTTATGATAGGTTCTTTATTTCTTGCTTCTTGTATATATATTTATAGGGATTTGACAGTAGGGAATACCTAAAAGCTTTTTCAAACACTGTAGTTCTGTGATAAGATATGCATTATACTTATCTTGGAAGACCTTGTATTTAAGAATATCTAATGCTTCCTGCTTGCATTGATTATCAGTTTCTGGCCCCAATTAAGAAATGGTGGTCATTTTTCCATTTGTATTGAGCAATGATCTTGTGCAATACTTTTACTAGCTAAAGTAAGATGTATGGAAGTTACATTTAGAGATTTCATAGTACTGTCATCCTGTCCAGGGAACTCTGTTTAGTAGACTCTTTTCTGTTTATTTTTTCTTTGATCAAATTAAGATTCATATCACGTTTTCCCTTTGATGTTTTCCTATGCTATTAACTTTTATCCTGAATATGATGTTTCATTATTTTCTACACCTTTGATTTCATTATTGAATATTCTTGTAAACCATTCAGAACACTTTGCTATGAAAGAATATCACAAATATCACAAATTAAATATATAAAAATAAGGATCCACATTTTATTTTCAGGTTAACCAACATCAAACCCCAGAAAACTTTTGCTGCTGTAGTCGGAATTGGGTTATCTGTACTCATTATTTTGGTACAATCTCTTGTTGTACATGTGAGCATGCAATCTTGAACAAGCTTCTGACACCATATCTTATTCCTTTCTTTCTTTTGTATATTTTCTCCTTAGTTTAACTAGATATTTGTTCCTTCTGTTTGTCCTCTTTTATACTCCTCTTCTATAGAAGACAATCAGGAATATGAAGATATTTTCAAATGGACTGTTTTTAATGCTTTCTGGCTACCTCAGTCTCCTAGCTAACTGTAGAGTTTGGGCAATGAAAGCACATTTTCATAAGTGCATTTTGCTGTTGCCAGTGTTGTCTTCTTTTGACATAGGGATATTTTGTTTTCAGTTATGGAAAAGAGAGTGCCTCTTTTGTGATTGATCTGGCTGGGTCTAGACATTCCTAAAGCATTAGTGATCATGATAAAGTTTTCATCTCCTTGATCTGTTATGTCATCATCAGAGAAGTCAGCAATATGTTAGAAATCAACAATAAATTGGCATTAAATAAAGGTCAATAGAATTTGGGGGGGGGTGTACTTGGATCTCTTGTGGCAACACAAAGATTCTAAACTGATGATGCATTTAACTCTTCCCTCCATTTCTCTTCTCATACACGATCCCAGCAAAGTTAGATCCCACTTCAATCTTCTCCACTTGCCCGTTTTTAACCATGTCTGTCTCCAATATATACCAAGTGCTTGTCTAAATAACCTGAGTCATTGTGAGGATGAGAGGATTTAACATTAGACCTCTGTATCCATTGTTACAAGTTGTCAATTTCCCCCTTTTCAGTCCCTCAGATTAACTGGTGGCTTCCAAAACCACTGACACAAGTGCTTTTGCATCTCTTGAGTCTGATGGATTAATCTAATTGGAATACGGCTTAAAAATTGTGGGAAAGTGATCCAAGCTCCTATTTTTTTCTCCACATAATATTGCATCTTTGGATCATGTGCATTTTGTGGTAATAAAATGCAATGATCCAATGACTATAATTACTTGAATAAATAGATTTATTATTATTATTATTATTATTTCACAGTGCTTTCAGTGGCACTCTTGACATTCCTAACTTAAGTATGAAAGCTAGTTGAGTAAATTTGGGCCAGTCACTCTCTCTCAACTTGACTCACTTCACAAGATGGCTGTTGTGAGGAAAAGAGGAGGAAAGACTATTAAATATGTTCACCATCTTGCATTATTTATAAAAAATAATACAGATGGGATAATTAATTAAAAATTCCAGGAGGCATTTTCTTTCATTAATAAAACAAGAGCCTTCTTCTTTCGTTCTCTTTAATTTTTTTTTAATCAGGATTATCCAGGATTCCCATGTTATATGGACTGTCTTGTAGCCAAGGTGTGGTTCACGTCTCTCTTCTTATAGTCTCATTAAACGCAAAAAAAAAAAAAAAACCCAGCAGCTTTGGATTTGAATCCTTTGCATGGAAAAATGTTAACTGCTTGAAACATACAGTAATTTAATTTGCTTCTGAAAATCAAAATAAGTTGGGGCCACCCATACTTGAAATATTAGGAAAACATTTTATATAAATAATAGTCAAATATACAGTAAATAAGTGAGCAAGTATTTTGAAAGCTACTGTATATCCCTGATTTATTTGAATTCTAGTTCCTGAAATACTTTGCTTGGTATCAGTTTTTCTCAGATTTCTCCAAATATTTTACATGTCTCCATGGTATTATAACTGGAAAAACAATTTTACTCCATAAATGGTATGCACAGAAGCAGTGTTGTCAACATTTTCCAAGCCATTAAATTGTTCTTATTATATTGTCTTTTATCTTTTCAGGATGTAGTAGCAGTTGGAGAAGAAAACTTCACTACTCCATGTTATATCCAGTTGGATCCAGAGGCGTGCCATATCCTCACAGAAACTCTTAGCACCTATGCCTTAGTAGGGCAGTCAGTCACCAAAGCAGCCACAAAACGTCTGAAGCTGGCCATATTTGGGCCACTGATCTGCTCATCCTTGGAATACAACATTCGTGTCTACTGTCTGGATGACACCCAAGATGCCCTTAAAGTAATTTTCATTTTTGATATTATCATGGTTTCTCCTTCCTTCTCCTTTTCTTGCCATTGCTGCTGTTATTACTTAAGATTTAATCTTTGGTTTGATTCACAGTCTGGGACTGGTAAAAACTTAACAGTTCAAGTCCCAACAAAGGACCTAAGAGCTGTTAAGGTAGTGTCTGAGTATATGGGCAGTTCCATGTTTGTTGGATGTTTGATGGTGCTGCTGCTGTTGTTGTTGTTGTTATCCTTACCATTATTGCTTTAATATTTACTTGTGGACTTTACTTTTGATTACTTACAAATGTCCATTAATATCTTTTATAACAAAAGATGGAGATGAGTAAGACAAAAAAAATACAGATTAAAATGTAACAATGCCCTTTTCATCATCCTTTCACTCACACTATAAGTGAATTCTTTTCCCAGAATGCCTTATTCTTTTGTCTACCTGCAGTGTAATCTGGATTCCACAATATTTGCATTATTAAAAGGCCATAAGGTGCTCAAAAATTTAATTGCTGGTTCATGTATTTTTGATGCAAAGTGCCAGTTCCCCAGAGGAACAAAACATATAAATGCCTCTTTGTAAATACTTTATAATGATAAAAGAACCTCCGGGGTTGTTAATGCAATGCTTGCTGTTGTATTGCTTAGTTAGATAACTTTGTCTGCAGTGTTTGCACTGAGAATTTGCAACACAAATGATCCAGCATTGCTGCTTTCTCTATTCATACACACAATCTTATTCATTCATGTGAGTTCAACTAATTCACAGCAGGGTTTCTGCACTGACAGGTACAGCTCCAACTCTTTTGTAGTTGGAATCTATGGTGCAGTTATAATCTCCATCATTAAGCATACCATTATTGATATCTCAGTCTTTACTTGTAGGTTGTCTATTGAGTGGATTTTTCTCAGTGGGTTTACATAATGGTTTAGTAAATATATCCATAAAGTCTTCCTAAAACTGAATTGTTGCGCATTGCTTGCAAATCCATGTGACTCCAAATGACATTGGCAATGCCTTTTATAGAACAAAAATTATTGTTGTTCTATTGCTATTACTATTGCACCACTGGTAATAATGGTAATACGCTGTTATAATACACTGTTTACATTGTGTCTCTCAGTTAACACAGTGGTCAGGGTGTGTTACTTAATGGATAATGGTATGACTTCTGCGTCTGTTTTAAATACAGTAAGGAAACATTTGATAAAACTGTAAAGTAGAAGAGAATATCTGTAATTCAGTGTTAACTATGTAGTCCTTGGTGCTTTCATAATGATGTTCTCTACTGGGGTAATGAAATGTGTGCAAGCAAACAATCAAGTTTGGAGAACAACAAGGACTCTACAGAACAATAAAAACAAGTCATATACATCTTTAAAGGCAAAAGAAAATAGCTTTTTAAAAAATCCTCTTTAGTCTGGCACCTTACCACAGCAATTTTAGGGCTTTAAAGTGCTTCAAAAACATACAGCCCCTGTTTGAATAGAAACAATAGACCAAACCTGATAGTGCCATATGATCTTAAAACTTTTACAAACAATTATCTGCCTGTAGCAATAGAATACAAGCTGGCAAAGCTTTTCTGAACCACATGTGGGGTTTTTTTGGGCAGTATCTGACGGCTTGTTAGAAAATTACTGCATTTTATTCATTAGAATATTATTGCTTGCATTTCAAACTCATTAAAAGGGGATTAAGTTCTGAGCAGTGTCAAGGTTTTAGTCTCTTAGAGATAAATTATTTTTTCTTATCTGCCCATTTTGGCCCACAGAATCAGTAGGCGTTTTCTCATATTCTCTAGACTTTTTATGTGCAAACAAATGTTTTCTGAGAATTAGTAATAGAGGGAGCTAGCCTCTGGCTTATGCAAGGAAGTCTGTGAAACTGTTCCAACGTTTTTGGGTTTTCCGTGGAGCCAAATGGTTTTTAGGAATTCAGATACTTAACATAGAACCACATCCTATTTTTAATGTTATATTGATTAATGTAAAAATGAGCATAATGTATAATAATATACAAGTTAATATATTCCAGTCCAATTAAATAAATCCAAAGTTTACTTATATAGCCTTATTCTGGAACTGAACAGCATAAAGGCCCCGTATCATACTTTACCATACATTTGACCAGGCAAGACAACAGAAGCATTATGAAGCATTTGGCAAGTCATAGTACATTCCGGGAGTGTTGTGCATAGCACCAAGGAGACCTTCAAGCAAACTTCCATAAACCTGTATCCAAACAGCAGGTCCCTTCATAGCTGTTTTTAGTACTGTAACATTAGATGAAAGTAAAGATAGGTGTCTTAAAAGAAGTTAGCAGTACAAGTGCCTACTTATTTAAGTTTATGTCAAACATGTGTCCTGACAAAAAATAGCAAGGCACCATATAACCACTGTAAGGTTTTCAGATTAAATCAGCCCTCTGAATCTTATAATGCTACATGTTTCTTCTGAGTAAGCTAAAACATGCTAAAATTGTTTTGAAGTTTAGCAAAAAAAAAAAAGCACTATTATTGCTGTTATGTTGGTCACATAGTCAGCCAGATGTTCAGAGTGGATTTGGCGTTTTATTCAAGCCTGACACTACCAAATTTGTCCCAAGGACCCTGGGATAGGCAGATGTTGATGATGTAAAGGTATTGTCTCAGGATGCAAGCTGTTCCAAGTAAAGTTACTTATTAGTATTACACAATTATTAGTAGTGTTACGTAATCAGCCTTGATGGTTCAAACTGGACTTGAATCTAATTCTTCCTGCATGTAATCCAATACATTAACCAAGAAAAAACTTTATTCTTTCTGTTATCCATTCCCTTATTCACTCAGAAAAATCCCTAATGTCAATTTTTCCAAGTTTAGGGGGGGGGAAGCAAAGAAAACCTTAAAATGTTCGTTCCATGTTTGTAACATGGAACTAGAAATACTGTATACCCATACCCATCTTCCTTTCAAGTTTGTATTGAATTGCTTTGAAAAGGTGAGTAGAATT
Source organism: Crotalus tigris (assembly GCF_016545835.1). Lineage (NCBI taxonomy): Eukaryota > Metazoa > Chordata > Lepidosauria > Squamata > Viperidae > Crotalus > Crotalus tigris. The sequence continues at coordinate 467,980 of NW_024100413.1, read as the reverse complement.
ACTAGATAATAACGATCATAGTGTTATTAATTTTTCCTGTTTAAGTGAATCTTAATTATGCATAACTGTAGACTATATGAGGAATATATCAGTGAACTACCATAAGGAGATACAGAAAATCTTCCTTCTCACAACTCAGGACTATAATTTGGGTGTAATTAACATTGATAGCAATCAAATTATTATCGCTTTGGTTTTTAGGCATCTTCACACGATAATTAAGGTGTTCTTACAATAAGCTAAAACTGACTGGCAAAATGTAATTCTAAAAGCTTTCTAATTAGGCTCCCCTCAGCCCCCATTTAAATGCAAACAATATTTTGACTTTACGAATTCTCAGGTTAGTTGGAGACAACAGCCTTCTCAGTTATGCTAAATAGTTTGTGAGCATGATCATCATAATGATTTTGCATGTTTTTTGAAAAGGCATATTTTCCTTTCTTTTATGTATGGAGTGTGCGTGCATACATGGGGAAAAACTGTGAGTGTGATTTGTAAAGTCCAATCAACTAATTAACAGGACTTTTGCACCTATCTGAAAGTCCTTGAAATGGTTACATCTTTTCCCAGGACCAAGCAGCTGCACAGCAATGCCAGAAGATGAGTTTAGTTCCAGGAGTTGTGACAGGTGTTACACATGTACCCTGAAGTCCCTTTTTACCTTCATATATGAAGTGCAGCCTTTACCTGTACAGAAAAAGACCCCTCTTGGCCAAATGAACATTCAAATAGAAATTACATTAATTTTGATTTGGGGGATCAATTTGCAAAATCATTGTAATATATAGTACAATTCATCCTATCAAGTAATTTCCTGTTTGAATCAGAATAGGACCATATATAGTCCTTATCTTACCATGTTGACCAAATTCTGGCCATGTCCTATAACTGGTTTGAATAACACAAGGGTCTTCAAACTTGGCCCTTTTATGACTTGTGGACTACAACTCCCAGAATTCTTCAGCCAGCTGAGGTATAAGAGGTGTCATCCTTGTAAAGCCTATCTAAAGCAATCAGTCTTTCCTGGTGCAAAATGTTTTTCTTGGGCTACTCAGTTCATAGCCTATTTACGAGTCAATTATGAGTATATAATGCTTCAGTATACAGCTCAGATAACCAAGCTTAGAACAATGAGATTTGGGTTCAAATTTCCTTTCACCTATAAAACATAGTAGCTGATAACATTGTTTCAGAGATACAGTTGGTGAGTCTTTTTGGCAGATATTTCAGAGATACAGCTGGTGGACTTTTTCTGCTGTATCTCCCTTCAGAGATTAGAATGACTCCAACCCTGTTGGCTTTTCGCAAAGCTTTAAAAAGTTGTCTATGTACCTGGGCCTGGAATGCCAAATGTGTTTAAGGGCCCTGTTACTTGGTTTTACTGTTAGTTGATTAATCATCCTAGCTGCTATTTGAACTAATTTATTTTGTGAGTATGTTTATTGTTTTATATGTTATTGTTTATATGTTTTAAGTTGTTTTAGAATTGTAAGCCATCCAGAGTCACTTGGTTAAGTGGGGTGCTATAAAAATTGAATGAATGAATGAATTTATAATGATCTTGACTTCACAGAATAGAGCAGAACTTTGTTTTAATTCACATGTTATCAATGACTCTTTTAGTCCCATGCTAAATGCACTTTGTATTTCTTCCAACACTCAGGAAGTGCTGCAGTTGGAGAGGCAAATGGGTGGACAATTATTGGAGGACCCAAAGGCTTTACATTTTAAGGGTAGCACTCATAATCTTCGTTTATCTATTCATGATATTACTCATTCCCTATGGAAGAGTAAACTACTAGCAAAATACCAGGTAAGAATTGCCAAATTCTAGAAGAATTCATCAGCCGTCTTGCAATATTAAGCATCATTCAGTATTTCAAAGTCAAATGGGAATATAGAATTTCTGAAATTGCTGAATACTTGATAAGAATAAAAGAATGTTTAACACCTGCTGCTACGTTGTTTGGTTAAATGATTCTACTTTGCATTTTCGATATGTGTATTGGGGCTTGTATTTTTAAATGCTCATAAAGGATCTTGATAAGGAATGCACAGTGAATAGGCCAAGTTTGCCAAAGATATCAAACTGATAGCAATGTGATCCCTTTAAACTGGATGAAGGGTCAACCTAATAGCATATCTGTTTCATTTAAGTAAGTGTAAACTGATGCATATTGAGACAAAAGTATCGCTAACCTCGTATGTGAAAAAGAACCAGTGGACTAATAGACTATATGACTGAACCATGTATAATTAACCTGTGGAATTATCACAAGATGTGATGATAGCCACTAACTTAGCTAGTTTTATTTAAAAAAAAATAAGTAACACCAATAGAAGACAGATCTGCCAAGTATTATTATTCTTAATGGCTTACTGTTATCTGTTGTTTGAGAGTATTTCAGACTCAGATTCCTACTTGTAAGTATCTCAAAGTCCAGTTGGCTAATGAGAAACAAAATGTCTCTTGGCCTAGTTCAATTCTTACATTTTGTCCTGATAATAATTATTTAAAGGTGTACCATCACATTTCCACAGATCTTGAATGTTACCTTTAAGTGAGAGAGTCAGTATGGTGAGTGGTTAGAATGCTGGCCTATAAACCAGGAGACTGTGAGTTCTAGTCCCACCTTAAGCATGGAAGCCAGATTGGTGACTTTGGGCCAATCACTCTCTTAGCCCAAACTACCTCACAGGTTTCTTATTGTGGAGAAAATAGAGAAGGTAGAAGTATAATGTATGCTCGCTGCCTTGCATTACTTATAAAATAATAAGGCGGAATAAAAATAAATAAAATCTGTAGTTGACAATTCATATAATGATTACACAAACAATAAAGAAATATTTGATAGTGTAGAGTAAGGAAAACTATTGTATATGAAATAATACATATTTTTAACAACAAATGAAACAGCTATATCTTAGCTAGAATCCATCTGCCTGCCTACCTGGTTACATTGCTGTTAATTCCAAGAATTAATCTCTTTTTTATAATGCAAATATTATATAACAATAAAAATCTATTTGGAAATTTACATAAAAATGCAGTGGTGGGAATTTAATAAATATCAGTTATATAAAAATCAGTAAATTGACATTAAATTAAATCTAAGTTAGAAACTTTTTCTTGTTTTAGGATCTCAGATACCATTGGAAAGAATGGAGATTTTTGTTCCCAGAATTCCCAGGTTATGGTTAAAATTCTGGAGTATGTTTGTCTGGAGAACACCATGTTAAATATACACTTACCTTATTTATGTATTTTGTTATGGAATTATTACTCTTTTATTTCCTTCCATTCTACTCTTAATTATATTTGATCAATTATTACACTAACCTAGTCACTTTAGATTTATGTCCAACATAGATTTGACTAAGTGAAAAATCAGAAATTCATTTTTATTATCAGTATTATTTCTTCTCCAGGAAATTCCCTTTTACCACATCTGGAGTGGATGTCAAAGAAATTTGCATTGTACCTTCACCCTAGAAAGATTCAGCCTGAACACGCTGGAGTTGGTATGCAAACTCTGCATACGGCAAGTTGAAGGAGAGGGACAAATATTCCAACTCAACTGTGTGGTATCTGAGGTGAGGCATCAATACACTCTCACTTTCTTTCCTGACACGATTGGGTGAATATGAGAGGAAGATATTTGTTATCTACCGATCAAAGAAATAGCGTAGCAAGTGAGAGTATGCAAAAGTTCTTGAACTGACCAACTAGGATTGCAATTTGTTACAGATAATGAAATAAAACCAGAAGGGTGACTTTGTCTGGAAATGCTTTTATGTAATGAACACGTAAGAAAAGGAAAGATAATATTGACAATACAGAAAAGAGGGTTTGTCTAAACTGAAAGATAGTAGTGTATCAGTTGTTCTCACTTTTCCCATGAAGGACCTAGTTTTCAGCACAACTGAGATGTTAAATTTAGACGTTCAATTGGCATTTCTGATATGAAATAATTTCTGCTAGTTGCAGCCTCTCCTACACAGAGATGGCCTGGTCTCTGTTATCCATACTGTGGTGATATTCAGATTTGTCCTATGCAGATCTGACTGTACTCCAGCATAGTGAATAAAAATGCCATATTCTTAAGGTAACCAGTAGGAATGACCATGGACAATCAAATTTGTTTTGGGAATTTTCATTAGGACTCACCTGAGCAGTGGAATGGGTCTTTTGGACGCCTAGGAACATAAATGGGATAAAAGCATTAAAATGTAATTTTATTTTGAAAGTGTTTTAAGACCTGCCGTTATTGCTATGCAATCGGGACAAAAAGTGATTAGGATGAAACCTTTCCTCTTCATTTCCATCTCCAAGAGCAAAGGGCAAGCCTTAAAAATCCCTTGGCCTTCCTTCTGCTTTGCGCAGTGGCAGAATTACCACTCTCTTTCTGGCTTTCGCTAGCCTTTTCAGTTAAAAACAACTCCAACGAAAGACCTCATTGACATTAATAAGGAATGATTCTGGTGTCTCAGCACCATAGCAACCAGCCATTAATTTCATTCTGCTGGCCATATCTCTGAGCCACACAGCTCCACCCCTGCTGGCTTTGGATGGTGTTTTTATTTCTGAGCCCAGCAGGTCTGTGTCATTCAATAACTGCACAACTCCAGCAACAACTGGAGGAATAGCAATTCAGTATAGGGAAAGACCCAGCAGTCCTTCGGATAAATTCTGCCCCTGTCCACAAATGCTGGTGGATAAAGGAAAAAAGTGGATCAGACAGAAAAACAAATGAAAAGATTAAGAAAATCCCCCTTTTGTGGGCATTTGTTTCCTCAAAGGGGACAGTGGCATCAGTATAAAGACTTTATGTGAGATTTAGTAAGGTTATTTCATGATTCTGTATGGTGTAAGGTTCCATATGCAACAGCGGCTGGGAAGAATGCTGATAAGGGTTTTATAGCAGCATATCTAAAAATTATGATAGTGCAAAGTATTGGCTGGAAAGGAAATGAGCAATAGGAAAGTACCTTTTTTCTTCCTTGTCAAATCAAGGATGAGTAGAAACAGCCAAGAGCCATGTCACAAGTTTCTCATAAGTGTGTGAAGCCACCCAGAATGACATACACAGTGGTGCGTCTGATCCAGTAAGTATGTATTTCATTGTATGAATAAATCAAATGTGCCTGCCAATCCTTACACTTAAAACTGTAGCAATGATAGTGGATTTTAGTTTAGGAGGAGCCTCCTATTCTACCAGCTCTTACAATATTAGAGAACACAGTATCAGTAGTAGAGACATTCAAGTTTCTGGGTTCTATAATCTCCAAGGATTTGAAGTAGGCACCTAACATTAGAACCATCATTTAAAAAACACAATAAAGAATGTTCTTCCTACATCAACATATAAAATTCAGACTGCTTCAGAAAATGATGATACAGTTTACAGAAGAGTTATTGAGTCTGTCATTTGTACTTCTCTAAATGTCTGGTTTGGTACAACAACCAAACAGGACATGTACAGACTTCAACTGATAGTTATGACTGCAGAAAAAATAATTGCAACCAGACTGCCTTCCACTGAGAACCTGTATACTGCACAGGTCAGAAAGAGAGTGAGAAAATATCTACAGACCCCTCATATCCTGGACATAAACTGTTTCAATTCGTCCCCTCAGGATGCCGCTATTGGGAATTGCATGTCAAAACAACTAGACACAAAGACAGTTTTTTCCTTCAAGCCATCACTCTGCTGAACATCTAATTACCACTGTCTTATGTCTAAGGACATTTACCCACATGGTGTGGCTGTATTACTATTATCCTTCTCATCTTTTCAACTATTTTCTCATATTGGTTTGTTGTTCATATATACACTGGGAGCTTTTGCTCTGGAGACAAATTTTTTTGGTGCCCAATCACACTTGGTTAATAAAGTATTCTATTCTATTCTATTCTATTCCATTCCATTCCATTCATCATAAGTGACATAACTTTTGGTCTGCAATTATCTCTCTGTCAAGTGAACTTTTGGTGACAAACAGAAATAATGAGCCACCATCCTCCAACTCATTTCATTATTATCCCATGAATTTTATGGATTTATACTTTTAGTTATATTTTTAATCCATTTTCTGTGACCAATGACCTTGGTGTATATATTTAACTGTATTAAAATTCTAATCAGTGAATATAATCCTTGAAGCTTATAACATTGAAATCAGTATAACTGAAACAAATCCTCAAACTAAAAAAGTCCCTAAGAAGTTAAAAGTTGTTAAGAAATATTTTAAAACAATAACTAATCAAATCTGATCATAGATGTGTTTCCAGAGTATTGGTGTAAATATTAGAAAACCTATGAAAAAAGTAGTTCTAATTATTAATTATGATGACAATTAATTCTTCAGAAGGCCCTGTTAGATGGTAGTAAGCGTAAGATTTGACATGGTCAGATTACAAAATCAAGTTAATTTTCATGTAAATCATTCTCTGTGATTTACAGATTCAGCATATTGCCCCCAACAATCCGTATCCTCATTTTACTGACCTCAGAAAGATGGAAGGCTGAGTCAAGTCAGGATTAAACTGCTGGCAGTCGGCACAGATAGCCTGCAATACTATATTCCACTGTGCCACCATGGCTCTATTTTTTTTTAATATATTTTTATTCATAATACAATTAAAACAACAATGGACAAACATGACATTCCAGAGTGAATTTTCCTATCAGTTCCTATCATAGTACAAAAGTTTAATACATTGTTCTTAACCTCTATATGAGCCTCATCTTCTATACAATGCAATTATATATACAATTATATGTACAGTTATGTATATCTTTTAATTCTACCATTAACTTGAAGTCCGAGCAGTTCTTCATACCAACGGTAAAATTTGCCCCAGATTTCGAAGTATTCGTGTTCTGTTTTGTCTTTCATAATCATTGTAAGCCTGTCCATCTCAGCACATGATAGAATTTTATGCAGGATCTCTTCTTCTGTTGGAGTTCCCTTGTTCCTCCAATTTTGAGCAAAAACCAGCCTGGAAGCCGTTAAAATGTGTAGCATTAAATAAAGTACACCTTTGTCGTGCTTTTGCGTAGTTAAACCTAATAGAAAGAGTTCTGGTTTTAGTTCTACCGCTTGCTCTAATATTTCTTCCAGCCATATTTTAATCCTATTCCAAAAATCACAAGCTCGCGTGCATTCCCACCACATATGATAGTAAGTTCCGCTTTTCAAATTACATTTCCAACATTTAGGGGAAACATTGGTATACATTTTAGACAATCTTGTGGGTGGGAGATGCCATCTATAAAACATTTTGTAAAGGTTCTCTTTGTAAGAGGTGGCCAAAGTAAGTTTCTTGTTTCTTGCCCATAGTTCTTGCCATATGTGCAGATCAAAATTAAGACCAAAGTCCTTGCCCCAATTCAACATTGTCACTTTTACTTGTTCCTCGTATTGCCTGATCTAGCAAATAGTAGTATAATTTTTTAATCATTTTATCCTCCGACCCCAAAATTATTTTATCCAATTCTATTGGTTCTAATTTAATGCCTAACTCTTTTTTGTCTTTCTGATATCTCGCCTGCAGTTGCAGGTATGCCCACCATTCTAATTCTATCCCTTCATCGTGGATGGTTTTCCTGGATTTCAATTCCCCTCTTTCATCTAAAATGTTTTTATATGTTATGGTCTTGTCTAATTGAGTAAATTTTGAGTGTACATATATTTCTAACGGTGAGATCCAAGTGGGTACTTGGGTATAATTTGGTTGCCAAATTTTTATCCATACATCAATAAGAGCTTGCCTAATATAGTGACTTCGAAAATATTTATGTACTTTATATTTATGATCCCATAATATGGCATGCCATCCTATTTGTAGGTCATGGACCTCCAGACATAATAGTCTCCTGTTTTTTAGTAATATCCAATCTCTTACCCATACTAATGCTGCGGCCTGGTAATATTTCTCCAAGTCTGGAAGACCAAATCCCCCCCTTTCCTTTGAGTTCTGCAGTAATTTTAATTTAATCCTTGCTCTTTTTCCTTGCCAAATGAATTTACACATCATTTTATTCAAATTTTGAAAAAATTTCTTGTCTAATTTTATAGGTATACATTGGAACAAAAATAAGATTTTTGGCAACACATTCATTTTGATCACCGCAATTCTACCCATAAAAGAGAGCTGTAGGTTAGTCCAAATATCAAAATCTTTTTGAATCTGTTCTATTAACTTATTGTAGTTATCCCTTTTAAGCGTAGCGCATTTGGCAGTCAGTTGTATCCCTAAATATCTAATTTTATTTGTGATTTGAACACCAATTCTGTCAAACAATTCATTTTTCTGTATTTTAGTCATATTTTTGACGAGCATTTTAGTTTTTTCTTTATTTATCTTTAAACCTGCTATTTCCCCGTATCTATTCAATGTTTCCATCAGTCTAGTCCCTGATTGTAGTGGTTCTTCAATTATAAAAACTAAATCATCTGCAAAGGCTTGTATTTTAAATGTCTCTTTCTTGATTTCTAAACCTTGGATCTGTTCATCTTGCCGGATTGCTCTAGTTAATACCTCAAGAGATAATATAAATAACAATGGTGATAGTGGGCAACCTTGCCTCGTGCCTTTTTGAATTTGGAAACTCTCGGTCAATTCTCCATTGATTATTACTTTGGCCACCTGCTTAGAATAAACTGATTTAAACATATTTAAAAAATTTTCCCCAAAGTCCATATACAGTAATTGGTTAAACATAAAATCCCATTTTACATTGTCGAATGCTTTTTGTGCATCAAGAAAAATTAAACACATTTGCTTTTCATTATGTACTTCATAATATTCCAATATGTCCAAAACAGTCCTAATATTGTTTCTTATATATCTTTTAGATAGAAAGCCGTTTTGATCAGTATGTATAAAATCCACTAAAAACCTTTCAAATCTTTGTGCCATTATTGCCATGAAAATCTTGTAATCCGAATTCAAAAGAGAAATGGATCTATAGTTCTTAATTTGCGTCAGGTCTGTGGTTTCTTTAGGAATCAAAGTGAGGAAGGCTTCTTCCCATGTAGCTGGTATTTTAGCTTGGGTTAAAACCTCATTGAATAAGTCCAACAGCATTGGGCTTAAAGATTCTTGTGCAATTTTATACATTTCTGCAGGTATAACATCTGGCCCAGGTGCTTTATTATTCTTCTGTTTCTTAATTGCAACCGAGAGTCTAAATGTGTTATCTCTTTATTTAGAAGAGTTTTAAATTCTTCTGGCACCTTGGGTAAATCGACTAATTGTAAATACTGTACTATGTCATAGTTATTTCTCTTTTCGTCGTCCTTGTATAAATTCTTATAAAACTCATATGCCACTAGCTTTTTTCCTTCGTTCTGGCATACCATATCACCTTTGACGTTATAAAATTTAGTAATCCTCTGCTTATTGTTATGTTTTTTGATTTTGTAAGCCAACCATCTCCCTGGTTTATTGGCGTTTTCAAAGAAATTTTGTTTAGTACGTTTTATCTGCTGTCCTAGATCTTCCTTCATAATAATATCCATCTTATGTTTAATTAAATCAATCTGTTGTTTCAAATCACATCTTTGTGGTTCATTTTGCAGGTTATCCTCAACTTTACGTAGTTCTTCTTCTAGTTGTCTTTGGCGTTGTGTTTTGATTTTATGTTGCCTAGCCATATAAGAAATTACAACGCCTCTCATGTAGGCTTTGGTTGTATCCCATAGATTTTGGCAATTTGTATCCTCCTTCTTGTTTGACTTAAAAAACAGATCCAATTGTTCTTCTAATTTTGATTTGAATTCTTTATGATTTAAGATTGCCCTTTTTAGAGTCCATCTCCTCGTGTTTTATTGCCCCTTCCATCTAATTCTAATCGGATTGTGATCAGCCCAGGGGATCTAATTCTCACTAACAGAGATGAAATGATAGACGGTGTTGGAGCCATAGGAACCCTGGGAGGAAGTGATCATGCAATATTAGAATTCAACATTATAGAAGCACAACCAATAGAACACAGTCAAACTAGAGTCTTGGACTTCAAGAGAGCTAATTTCAATAAACTTAGAGAGGGCTTGGGAAGGATTCCATGGATGAGAATCCTCAAGGGGAAAACAACTCAAGAAGCTTGGGAAATTTTGAAAAATGAGATAATAAAAGCACAGTCTAGCACAATACCAACAAAGAGGAAAAATAACAGCTCTCAAAAGAAACCAGCATGGCTGCATAAAGAACTCTCTGACAAATTGAAAGATAAAAAGGACAAGTATAGAAAGTGGAAAGAGGGGAACATAACTAAGTCAGAATATCAGCAAATAGCCCGAGCCTGCAAAGATGAAGTGAAGAAAGCCAAGGCTCAAAATGAACTAAGGCTTGCGACCAAAGTCAAAAATAACAAAAAAAGCTTCTTTCAACATGTAAAAAACAAGAAAAAAGTGAAGGAAATGATTGGTCCATTAGTGGGTGGAAGTGGCAAGAAGGTGACAAGCAACAGGGAGAAAGCAGAACTATTTAACTCATTTTTTGCATCTGTCTTTACACAAAGGGAAAAAACAGACCAACCTATCAAAAATAGTGCCACAAAAAACAAAACAGAAACACAAGTTAAGATAGGCAAGAAAATCGTTAGTGAGCACCTGTCCAGCCTAGATGAGTTCAAATCGCCAGGACCAGACGGATTACACCCCAGAGTTCTCAAGGAACTGGCAGATGTGATATCGGAGCCACTGAACTATATTTTTCAAAGATCCTGGAACACAGGGGAACTACCAGAGGACTGGAAAAGAGCTGATGTAGTTCCCATCCTCAAAAAAGGAAAAAAAATGGATCCAGGAAATTACAGACCTATCAGCCTGACCTCAATACCTGGGAAGATCCTGGAAAAGATAATCAAACAACGAATCAACGAACACCTAGAGGCAAACAAAGTCATTACTAAAAGCCAACATGGGTTTGTCAAAAATAGATCATGCCAGACAAATCTTATTGCATTCTTTGACCAAGTGACAAAATTAGTGGATCAGAGGAATGCTGTGGACATAATTTACTTGGACTTCAGTAAGGCATTTGATAAAGTAGATCACAACCTACTACTTGACAAGATAGAAAAATGTGGGGTAGACAGAACCACCACCAGATGGATCCGTAGCTGGCTGACCGGCCGTACTCAGCGAGTGGTCCTCAATGGAACTGCATCTATATGGAGGGAAGTGTGTAGTGGGGTGCCCCAGGGCTCTGTTCTGGGCCCAGTACTCTTCAACATCTTCATCAACGATTTGGATGAAGGGATAGATGGGGAACTCATCAAATTTGCAGACGACACCAAGCTGGCAGGAATAGCCAACACTCCAGAAGACAGGCTTCAGATACAGAAGGATCTGGACAGACTTGAACACTGGGCACTAACTAACAAAATGAAATTCAATGGTGAAAAAAGCAAGGTTCTACATTTAGGCAAGAAAAACCAAATGCACAAGTACAGCATAGGTGGCACCATGCTCAATAGTAGTAACTGTGAGAGGGACCTCGGAGTCCTAGTAGACAATCACTTAAATATGAGCCAGCAGTGTGCTGCAGCTGCCAAAAAGGCCAACACAGTGCTAGGCTGCATTAACAGAGGGATAGAATCAAGATCACGTGAAGTATTAATACCACTCTTCAATGCCTTGGTAAGGCCACACTTGGAATACTGCATCCAGTTTTGGTCACCACGATGTAAAAAAGATGTTGAGACTCTAGAAAGAGTACAGAGAAGAGCAACAAAGATGATTAGGGGACTGGAGGCTAAAACATATAAGGAACGGTTGCGAGAATTGGGTATGTCTAGTTTAACGAAGAGAAGGACAAGGGGGGACATGATAGCAGTATTCCAATATCTCAGGGGCTGCCATAAAGAAGAGGGAATTAAGCTATTTTCCAAAGCACCTGAAGGCAGGACAAGAAGCAACGGGTGGAAACTAATCAAGGAGAGAAGCAACCTAGAACTAAGGAGAAACTTCCTGACAGTGAGAACAATTAATCAGTGGAACAGCTTGCCTCCAGAAGCAGTAAATGCTCCAACACTGGAAGTTTTTAAGAAGAGACTGGACAGCCATTTGTCCGAAATGGTGTAGGGTTTCCTGCCCGAGCAGGGGGTTGGACTAGATGACCTCCAAGGTCCCTTCCAACTTTACTACTATTACTATTACTATTACTGTTTGTATCAATTACAATCTCCTCTACTTCTAAATTTAAGTCAGCTGACATCCACACCATATCAATTCTGGACCAAGATTGATGACGTCCAGAATAGAAGGTAAACTGTTTTTTCCCAGGATTCCTTTCTCTCCAAGTATCCTGTATATTAAACTCATCTGCCATTTTTAAGAAAATATCAGATATTGTTCCTCTAATTCTTTTTCTACTCTTTCCACATTTACAATCTAGATTATTATCCACAATTGCATTATAGTCACCCATTATGCAAATGCTATCATGTTCCAACTGGCTAATAATGTTGTAGAGTTTCTTATAGAAGCATTTTTGCCCCTCATTCGGGGCATAAATTCCAACCAGAAGAATTTTGGTTTTATTCAAAGTTACTTCCACAATTAGAATTCTGCCATCTTCGTCCTTATAAATTTGCTTAGCCACAATTTCTTGTTTAATATATACTACCACACCTCCTTTCTTATATTGCGAAAGTGCTGCAAACATATTCCCCAGTTTAGGACAATTTAATAAATATTGATGTTGTTTTTTAATGTGGACTTCTTGTAACATTATTATATCTAAATTCATCTTATTAAGCCTATTGAAAAAACTTCTTCCTTTTTGTTGGAGAGTTGAGGCCATTGACGTTGATAGATATAGATTCAACACATTTTTCCCCTCCTTATCTATGTTTAGATCTAGTTACTATTGCTGGTCTAGACTCTTGGGTTTGTAAATCCTTCCCTCTTTCCACTGTTGATCTTATTGGTCTAGCCTCTTTAATTTCCTTAAACCTACTCTCCTCCTGCTTTCCTTCATTTTTCCCTTCGTCAATGTCCTCTCGAGGCTCAACTCTTTTACCTCTAGCTTCAATGGCTTGCACCAGTGTCTCTCCTTCCTCTCTTGCTCCTCTTTCAACTAAATCTTCCTTGCTACCAAAGTTTTCCCTGTAGAATTCCTCTGCTTTTTCTGTTGAGTCTAGGCGAAACTTTTTCTCCTGCCATGTTACCAGAATCTCTTCTGGAGTTAGCCATCTAAAATTGATATTTTTCCTTATCAGTTTGGAAGTTATGTATTGGTAAGGCCTTCTCAGGTCTCTCACTCTTTTGGGTACTTGTTTAAGTACAATCAGCTGTTTACCTCGATATTCCAATGTATCATCTCTGAACCTGAAAAGAACTTCATCCCTAACTGATTTCTTAATAAATCTAATGTGCACTTCTCTGGGAAGATTGTGTCGTCTTGCATAATTTGTATGTATTCTATAGGTCTCATCTATCTCGTTGGCCATCTCCTCTCTGGTAGACCCCAACGCTCCTGCTAGAATATCTGACATTATTACTGGGAAGTCTTCACCTTTCATCTCTCCTACATTTTGAAACCGTAGATAATGAGCAGCCTTCTCAAGTTCCAAAGAAATAACTGTGGTTTCTAATTCTTTGTTAGCTTGAATTAGCCTTTCATTCATTTCATCCACTCTCTGCTCTTCTTTATCCATCCTTTCCTCCATTTCTACTAGTTTTTGTTCATTTTTCATAAGTTGGTGGTGGAAGGATTCAAATTTCCCATCCATAGATTTAATTTTATCTTTAAGTTCACCTGTATCATTCCTTATTTCACCTATTTCTTTTTTCAGATCTTCATGGTTTTTACACATTAACTCTTGCATTGATTGCAGCATTTGTTGCAAATCTTTAAGTGGGTTTGCCCTATCTTTTTGAGCCATTTCTTCTAATGATCTTTGCCTAGCAGAACCTGGTTCCAGCAATGTAGTTTGAAGTGTCTGCTTTCTCCCTATTCCAGCCCTTGTAAGATTTGGAGTACTAGACAGCTCTATTTTTATTATATTTATATATATATAATATTTCTTTCTCAGACAGTTAAAAGAAATCTATGGAATGACTCAACTTTTTTTTGCCTTTCAGAACAATTTCTGTTCATTTGTTCATTTTTTTCTTAATCACCCTGAAAAAGTTATTACATATAAGTACATTACACTAACAAACTAGTCACATATTAGTGGGGCATACAAGATTGCATCATTTTTTCCTTTATCATAATTGTTTTGCAAGGATTGAAAAGGAGTAAAAGCAACTATTTGCTTCACTCTACCAGAACATGCACTGGGGGCACAAAGGGAGTGTCAGGATTTGAAGATTAAGTTTCCAGTTGGGAAAGCACAAACTTTACAATTCCTTTCAATTGCTGCTTCCAACCACCATGCAGACTCATTTTCACCTCAGAAAATCCATATTACATTATATAGTTGTCTTGTTGATAAAGTTCACCTTTCAAAAAGCAGTAACTGATTTTTGCATCAATGCAATCATTGTATTATATTATTGAGACAGCTCTTTCCTATTGCTATAGTGTCACTTCCAAGTGAAGCCCAGACAGCCAAAAAATAATGCTGAAGTCAAAATAGCATCAATATTTTATTAATTTTTGTCGAATGGACCATTCAAAAAATACTGAATGTAACTTCATGTCTGAATTTTTTTAAAAAGCCATCTCAAATGATATTTTGAAATGTTTTACGAGTCCTCGTGTTCTTTTATGTTTTTGATTACAATCAGACCATAAAAAAATTCCACATAATCTCCTCTTAGGTTTCTAAATGAAACAAGGATTATGTCTAAATGATGACATGCCCACAGTGATGACATGCAGCAAGCTTCACTGTTACCTACTTGCTGTCCCCCACCAGACACAAGTACGCAAGTCATGGTTGTGTCACAAAGTTATGATATATTCCTCCATTTCATTGTGACATTTCCTCTTGACTGCCTGTCTCTCTCTTTGTCACCATAAAACGGGTGTCCAAGCTTGTCTACTTTGAGACTTGTCATCTTCAAGTCCCACAATTCCCCAGCCATCCATGCTGGTTGAGGAATTCTGAGAACTTAAGTCCACAAGTTGGACACCCCTGCTCTAAAACGAACCCCTCCCTCTTGTCCATATATGCACCTGCCCAGTAATGTAGGATGACTAAGGAAGAGAATAAGGGTATCATTTGCCATTAATTTTGCTTTACTGCCTTGGGAGAAAAGGCATTTTACAGTTTTTTTTAATCACTCCAACGCCATAATCCCCCTTTAGTAGTAGAGAAAATTTTATTCTGTTCCTATCAAATGAATTTATTGTTCATCTGGAAACACTGGAGCTTTATGGAACTTGGGTTTGGCCCATTTCCCAATTTCCAAACCCATCTTCCTGGTTCTTGAGTTTTAGTACTCTCTCTTGTAAGAGAAATGCTGACTTGATAGTTTCACATCTTCTCAGTAATTCTAGCAACTGAGCAGGGATGAAATTTACACAATTCTGGTCAGTTTCTACCTTCTCATTGCCAGGGACCAGCCACATACAAAGAACCAATCCACCTGGGCTTATGTGTGTCTGTCTGTCCTTTGTTTTCTTTTGTGTAACATTGAGATGAGTGGGTTTTAGCACCAGCTCAGCAGCAAAGCAGCATTTCCACACCTTGTTCTGAATATTGGAAAATCATCATTAATTAAATGGCTTTTGAGAGATTGGAGAAAGGATATATTGACTCAGAATATCAAAGTTATAATTATTTTTTATCTGATTTTTGGATATACTGATAGTGATAACATTTTGGGAAATAAAGGAAAATTGACAGTTGCTGATCAGTACTTTGATGTACTATAAAATATGTTTCATGGTCCAGTGTGAATCGTATCACTAGTGCTCAAGTTCTGGATTTCCTACTGCAATTCATAAAACTGGTTGTGTTGCACAAAGGGAGAAAGGGTTGGGGTAGACAAGAGTTTTGCCACTTGTGGCATCAACAGCGAGAATGCTTGGGTCCTGAATGATAAATTCCCTTTAAATTATGGTGCATAGGACATTTGTATATGAAATGCACTAGCATATTTATCATATATCAGACAAATTTTAGAATACAGGAAAGGAATAAATTTGTTGCAAACATGGAAAGAAAAGGATAAGAGGGGCATGGAAAAAGAGCTCAGAAGTATTAAATAACTGAAAAAATGAGAAAATTAGAGCAGGGCTTTTCAACCTTTTCACCCATTGTACCACTTTTAGGATATGGCAACATCCGAGTACCACCAGTCGCCTAGCAAGGTGTCAAAAACTTGATGACCAAAAAAAAAAGGGAAAAAGTGATAAAGTACAGGTAGTCCTCGATTTTCACTTAGTGACTATTCGAAGTTACAATGGCACTGAAAAAAGTGCCCCCCAAGACACAGCCGAGCAAGACACCTGCCTGCCCACCCGGCGGCGCTCTTCCTCCTGTCCAAAGTTTTCATTGTTGTGAGCATTTCTGTTGAGAATTGGCAGTGGGGGTTGGAGGGATGTTTGGTTTTTATTCCCCCCGTCTGCTGGGTGGTTGCAGCAGGTTTTGGTCACTTCACATGACTCTGGGACACTGTGACCATCATATGTATGAATCAGTTGCCAAGCATCTGAATGTAAATCACAAGACCCTGGAGATGCTGCAACATTCAAACTGATCAGTGCTTCTCCCGGACTCAGCAGAAGCACCAGGATCAGCGCTGAGCTCCAGCTGGAGCCTGGCACTGATCCTGGTGCTTCCACTGAGCCTTGACAGCCCTGCAGCTCCAGCTATCTCTCGTTCAGACTTGTGCAGTGCTGCTACCGGTTCAGCTCATTCCCCTCCCCTACTACCACTTTTCTAGGATGGTCGCGTACCACCTGCCAGGTGCCAATGTACCACAGATGGTACCCATACCACTGGTTGAAAAGCCCTGAATTAGAGGACTGGAAGTGACATCTGGCCCCAACTTTTACAATAATCCAATGGTACAATAATCCAATGGACCCTTTGCAGAAGAGAAGAACATCCTAGAAAACCAGAGAATGAATTTGGCTTTTCAAGGTTGGCCTTTTTCTTATTTTTTGATTTGGCCCTTTACAGTCTAGATATTATAACCCAGCAGCCTGATACCATTAGGTTCATAATTCTACTTTGCAAAGTCAGTAGCACCCTCATGACAAATTTGGCTGAAGCTGTGCAAAATGTCTGTCAATAAAACTGATCTTTCTTTTCTACCATGGATTTTAGTCCAGGTAGGAATGTGAAATCAGTCTTTATTGTTATAGCAACTATAAAACCTCATCTCTTTTCTATGCCCCTGTAATTCTTGCTGTAGTCTGTTTGGAAAATCTACCCTAGCAACCTTAACAACCACATCCACATTTGTCAGGCTTCATTCACTACACAGGTGCAATTTATTTATATTCTCAGATGTTGACTATACTTTGACGCTGACAAGGTCTAACATTGATTTTATTTGTTGAAATGTGTTCTGGAACACTGCTGTACTCAAACCTGTAGATGAAATATAAAGAACTGACATTTAAAGCAGATTCCTTTTTATTATTTAGTAGTTTACCAACTATATAACCTTTGCTTTGCTATAGATAGAAGATCCTGAAACAATAAGTTTTTATTGGTTTCATATGCTGTAAATATCATCTAAGGTTTTCTTGTAAATGTGTGTGTGTGTGTGTGTGTGTATACAAATTGTATAAGTATTACCACAATACAGATTTTTGATAACATGCTTCTGCTTCTACCAGGCCTATACATAATCTTGTTTTCCAAGCAGTATAGTACTTTTCTCAAGAAAAGAAGCAAAAAGCAAGGGCATAGGGCTGTGTTATAAAGGAAGAGGATTTGGTGGTGATAGTGTTTTACTTCTAAATGAGTTATCTCTAAACAAAGATAATTACACTTTGTAAATTGATTTGAAATATAACATATTATGTGTCCATGGGTTACGTGAGTATTTTCAGGCTTACCAGGATTCCCAATGTTGTGTTTACATTTATTATTTGTATTTCATTTCGGAGTTGTTGTTGTTATTTTTGGGGGGGGGGGGTTCTCTATATACTTTAACCAATAGATTTCAAATTTCATTTTATTGTGACATTTTTTGTTGCATAAATGTCTTTTTTAAAAAAAAACTTGTGAATTTTATATTTTATGGGCAAGAACTATCTGTAAAAATATAGTGATGATAGTAGCATTTCAGGGTAAAATATTTAGGCTGTTATACATAAAAATATTTTGCACTACACACACTGCACTTTTTAAATATCATAAAAAACTATCCATATGTTCACATATACTCTCTGAAGTATGATTTGACATGGCCTTTTCCCATCTTTCTTGATGTTTACCAATGCTTTTGTTTTGGAGAAAAATGAGTGTTTCCTAGGATTGAAGGAATTGTTCTACAACAGTTCAGAGGACTCATTTATCACAAGGGTGCCCAACCCCCGGTCCATGGACCAGTAGCGGGCTGCGGCATGCCAGCAACTGGTCCACACAAACAAGCAAAGCCCCAAACCCATGCACTCTCCGGTCCGCAGAAAAACTTTTATCCATGGAACCGGTCCCTGGTACCCAAAAGGTTGGGGACCTCTGATCTATCAGGTTCAGGACTATGGCAATTAGTCCTGAACCTTTATAGATTTAAAGAAAGGAGTTTTGCCAACTCTGAAAAACCTACCTGAAAAACCAGAAATAGAACCTTAAGCTTTTTACATGCATCATTGATAACATCAGCATCTTTTGACCGAGGATTGTTCTCTAGCAGCAGCGCAGTGGAATTCTCTCAAGGGCAACACATGGAATGATTTGCTTGTGGCAGTTAAGGATATGAGCAGTGTGGTGGCTCAGCAGTTAAGAGACTGGGCTTGTCAGCTGTAAAGCCAACAGCTTGGGTTTGAGACCCTAGTACCATACAACTGGGTGAACTCCCTTCCTTTCTCCAGCTCCTGCCAAACTAGCAATTTGAAAGCATGCAAATGCAAGCAGATAAATAAGTACCACTTCAGTGGGAAGGTAACAGTGTTTTGTGATGTCATGCTGGCCACATGACCATGGAAATGTCTCTGGACATTACCACTCAATGGCCTTGAAATGGAGATGAGCACCACCTCCTATTATCAGCAATGACTAGCGAAGTAAAATCTGCAGGGACTCCTTTACCTTTACTCAAAGATATTCCACTAAGGAATTTGGAAAATAGAGCAAGTCATTCCCTGGCATATTGTCAATAGCAACTTAAAAAATCAAAGTCCTACTATATATGAGGACTATATACTGTAAGCAAAGGAGAGAATGTAGTACCCAATTTGTTCCAGATAATCTTTTAAATAAAAAAGTAAGCAAATAAATAGGAAGCTGATATTATGAAAGCCAAACACCAACTTTGTTTCATTTATTCATTGTTACATGAATGTCCTATTATGATTCCACTGGGATGGTAATAAACATTCATTGTTACAACCACCAGATTGTAGAGAACTGTTTGACTGTGTCTCAGTCCATTTCCTAAAATTAAGACTATGCTTAATTTATTAAGTTATTATGACACTGTATAGGGGAAGCTACAATAGACAGTGGTAGAATTCCCTGGATAGTATGCTTCAAATGAGGAATAGAATAGAATAGAAACAGAAACAGAAACAAAACCTTGGAGATATTCTAGTCCAGCCCCCTGCTTGAGCAGGAGAACCTATACCATCTCAGACAAGTGATTGTCCAGTCTCTTCTTAAAAACCTCCAGTAATGGAACGCCCATGATTTCTGAAGGCAAGCTGTTCCTCTGATTAATTGTCCTCACTGTTAGGAAGTTTCTCCTTAATTCCAGGTTGCTTCTCTCTTTGGTCAGTTTCCAATCATTGTTTCTTCCTGCCCTCTGCTGCTTTGGAGAATAGTTTGACCCCCTTTTCTTTGTGGCAGCCCTTCAAATACTGGAATACTGCTATCCTGTCGCCCCTGTTTCTTTTTTTCTTTAGACTAGCCAAACCCAAGTCCTCTGGCCGTTCTTCATATGTTTTAATCTCTAGGCCTTAGATCATTTTAGTTGCTCTTCTCTGAACTTTTTCCAATGTCTCAACATCTTTTTTGTAATATGGTAACCAAAATTGGTTGCAATATTCCAGGTGTGGTATTATTAGGGTTTTATAAAGCGGCACTAATACTTCGCATGATCTTGATTCTATGCCTCTGTTTATACAACCCAGGATTGTATTAGCTTTTTTGGCGGCAGCCGCACACTACTGGCTCATAGTCAAGTGGTCATCCACTAGGACTTCAAGGACCTTCTCATAGTTGCTGTTTTTGAGCCCGGTCTCACCTAGTCTGTGCTTAAACCTTTGATTTTTCCTGCCTAAATGTAAAACTTTGCTTTTCTCTACATTAAAACTCATTTTGTTGGATAGGGCCCATTGTTCAACTTTGTCAAGATCTTTTTGGATCCTGAGCTTGTCTTCTGGGGTGTTGGCTACTCCTGCCAGTTTAGTGTAATCTGCAAATTTGATGAGCTTCCCTTCTATTTCCTCATCTAAGTCATTAATGAAAATGTTGAAGAGTACTGCGCCTAAGACGGAGCCTTGTGGTATCCCACTGCTTACTTCTCTCCATGTGGATATAGTAGTATTGAGTACTACTTGCTGAGTATGGTTTGTCAGCCAGCTACAGGTTCATCTGATGGTGTTGCTATCTATCCCACCTTTTTCTAACTTACTAAGCAGTAGGTTGTGGTTTACTTTGTCAAATACCTTATTGAAGTCTAAGTATACTATGTCCACAGTGTTCCACTGTGACTACTAATCTAGTCACTTTATCAAAGAATGAAATGAGATGGTTTGGCATGATCTGTTTTTGAGGGTATGAGGGTATTAGTAATTTTAAAAGTTTATTTTAAAATCTTTCATGTTGCCTTTCTAGTCAAAGGTAGTAGAAAAGCAATATATAAGTAGAACTTTCAAAGATTCATAACCATTATGTTACATCTAACACAACCCAAAGGGTTTATATTTCATAGATTGCTTTTTTGTTAATCTAATTCTGTCCCCTCACTTATTATGTGGCCATATTTTCTACTTTTAATATATGCAGGAACCTACTGGCATTGAATATCCACTTACAGATCCAGCAAGTACCATTACATCCATAGTAGGACCCTGCGCATTCAGCATCCCTCTTCCTATCCGTCAGAAACTTTGCAGTAGCCTAGATGCTCCTCAAACAAGAGGCCATGATTGGCGGATGTTGGCCCACAAATTAAAATTGGACAGGTAAGCAAACATATTGTCAACGTAAATTTAACATTAGTTGAGTTACTTTTTTAATTATGCTAGCAGTGCATTGCTGATCCTTCTGAAACTAGTAGCAGAGAGTTACCATTGAAATATGCTCTTCAAAAAGTTTCTTACAGAGAAGTTTGTACCAATATCCATATGCAAGGAGTAAGTCGCATAATGGAATATGGTTTATGGCAACAATTGTCTCAATCGACACTGGGAATACCATCCAAATTATAACTGGTATACCAAATGGTCTAATCTTTTAATCCCAAATAGTAAAATTAATACGTTAAAATATAACTGCTGGGCATTATTTTGGTATTTTTCTCTACACACCAGAACAGAAAGCACTCTGTGAAAGTTGTAATTATGTTCTGTGTCCTTTAATATGTGTAGCCTATGACAATTGAAGGCTCATTGAAGGCTCTAGTCCTTTTTAATTATATTCTGCTGATCAGAAAAAAAATCATATTAAAAAAAGATAGTTCATTTTCTTCTTTAATGCATATCACTCTTTGAGTGAACACTATTATCTTATAACAAAACTTCAGATCAAACAGTAGGGAAGAAAATAATATTCTGGACTGCTAATAAATGACAGTAGAAGGGAAGAAGGACACAATGCCCTTATTAACATGGTATACCTGGAGACAGCAGAAGGACATGCAGAAATAATGCCTATGTTCCAGGCTGCTTATTTTATACACTTATTAATTACAAATGCTTCTGTATCCTTCACTTATATGATTATCACCTATATATAACATACTGTATATATTTTAATGCATTACAATCATTTTAAAATTATCAGACATATCAGAAGCAATAATAATAAATAATATTGGCATACATTCAAAGTAATATAATAAATACATAACGTCGATCATTTATCTTAATCAAGTACATAATTCTTTATCTTATCAGTCTCCAAATATACGTCTTAAAAGCCAAGTTTGTAGAGCCTTCCTAAATATTAAGAATTGGGGTATGGTTCTTCCATATGTTGAGAGGAACGGACTGGAGACCACACTCCTCTCTGAATTCCTATTTGTTGTTCCTCCCAAGTGTAGAGACTCCCAAACATGATTTTGGATAGGTAGATTCAATTTGGAGTTCTCAAAGATAGATGAGCCACAAACCAGATAGATCTTTAAAGGTGATCATCAAAATTTACCTTGAATTGCATTCAGAATACAACATCCAACAAAAGTCCTGAATAGTGGTGTTGTATTACATTACCAAGTTTCCCAGTTAATATGTAGACCACTTTATTTTGTACCAGTTTTAGTTTGTGGTTGGTTTTCAAAACCAATCTACTGATGAGGTGACAAGGGCATAAGTAACTGAACTAGCTCATTTTGCTCCAGGAACAGTTGCAACTGGCCCCCTTGCCAAAAAATAGCAAAGGTCCTCCTATCCACTGCTTCCATCTGCTTGCCAGCAGAAGATGACCGTCAAGGACCAGCCTCAGATTGCACACAACTCTTTCTGGACAAGCACAATCTTGTCTCAAGCTAAAGTAGATATTGTCCCAGCTTTCAATCCATTTAGCAATGTTGAGTTTCAATTTGTTTCTCTCCATCCAGTCTCTAGGTAATAGAACAAGATTTAAGCTGCATCAACCACACGACTGGGATAGAGATATATAGCCTACATATTACATGAATTTCCCCTGCAGCTTCATGTAACATCAAGGACCCATTAGACACGCCGTACTAGAATACCTGAGGGCTCCATCTGTCCTTTGCCCCAGTGTCCATACTCACTGGGAAACTCCACAAGTACCATTATGAAACCCTAGTAGATCCATCAAATGTCTGGAGGGATCTAATTGACCAATCTCCCCTCAAAGTTTGTACCCCCCCCCCCCCGTCAACTCTACAGTCATGAGAAAGTCCATAATAAGAGCATAGTTCTTATATCCTCCACTAACAAATCATCTCAGGTGTCCTGGAATATAAATAATGTCTAATATGTGTCTCCTAGTGTTGTCAGGCTGGCGATGACTTAAGATGAGTCCTTGGTTATAACGGTGGTCATGAAATGTTGAGCCCCTGAGAACCCTCAGAGGTTAGAGATGATAAACTTGAATATCAACCTAGTCATCTCAATCACCAAACCATATCAAAACAAGGGCAAAGTGATGCTATGGTAGAGGTGAAAGGAAACAAAAGCAACAACATGTCCATCCGGTCCTACCTATCAGACAATCTTGTCTTTGCAGCATTTTGTTGCTGCCCCCACATATAAATCACTGCACAGTAGCTCCTGGCAATAATACTGATAAAGTACTCCATCTATTATAGTCTCCAATATCTAATGGGATTAGAAACCATGCCTAATAATCTGAGGACTGCTCTTCTCTGATCTTTTACATGGAGCAAAATATAAGATATTTTATATTTTGCTCCATGTAAATTATATTTATATCTTATATATAAGATATAAGCAAAAATATAGCAAAGAGTACAGTTTTAATAGCAGCTGATTTCTCACTGCAGGTACCTCAATTATTTTGCTACAAAATCAAGTCCCACCGGTGTGATCTTAGACCTTTGGGAAGCTCAAAATTTTCCCGATGGAAATTTGAGCATGCTGGCCACCGTCCTTGAAGAGATGGGAAGACACGAGACAGTGGTTTCATTGGCAGCAGAAGAAAAGTACTGAACTGACCTTGGAATGAGAATGAAGGAATGTTCACCATCATGTCAGCTGTGACAAACACAAACCAAGCACCCCCAAACCAATGTATTTCATAGCCAGAGGCATTCCAGAGGGACAAGACATAGAATCCTGCCTTTTCACATGCATCCTTTTTGTATATTATCACAGGATTTGAAAGAAATCATGCAAAGTTGTTACCTTTATAATATAATTCAACCTAACATTCCTCTCAGCTTGGCTGTACACTGCTTAGTGCAGGATTTTACAGTTTCCTAGGAAACGCTTTTTATTGCTATCCAGATATATGGATAAACTTTCTTAACAATCCCAGTTTCTATGAACGTTGTTTACATCAAATCCTGGGCAGCAGGATGGAAATGACTGTCCATGGCTATCTTTTTATATATTATTTTTCTTCTTTTGTTGAAAGCCATTCTACACCAAGCTGTGGACAAAGCAGGGTTGTGGCTATTTTCTGATAAATCAGTCTCCAACACACATTTAAGACAATTTCATAATTGCAAATCTGCCCATTAGATGTCTTAAAATAACCTACCTATTCTAAGATTGAGTTAAGAGAGAATTCTAAACGTGCAACTGGCAAGAAAAATAATCTGAAAGCTGATCAGGTATGCATGTATCTCTCTACCTTCACCAAGGTAGCTTGTGTCCCTTGGTGACTTCAACTGCAGGGATTCCCCCTCCTCCTCACCCCCCCAGCTTACAACATGCCCTGCCTTCATCTTTAAAGTGTATGTAAGACAGAGAGAGAAAGAGAAAGAGAGAGAGTTTGGTGTGCTTTGAGACAAAGAATCCTCCCTAAAAAGAAAAAGAAAAAAAGTTGCTTGTACGATGTCTGTAACTGAATAGTATCTAGTATAAATAATATTATATTTCTTTTAGTGGTATTATTTTTGTTTACCAAAATTATCTACAGCATTAACCATTTGAGCAATGGCAGCACCCTCCCTGGAAACTGATGATGGCTGCCATGGGCCTTCTAATCCTTTTAAGAGGTAGATTCTTCCCCCTTTTCTCCTGGCCCTGGAGCTCCCCCTCCTGCCCCCCTCCCAATCAATTTCAGTGAACTGGTGCATGAATTACTATCATGCAATACACTTTCTCCTGACAAGTTTTCTTTTACAGATGGGTAACAGTGCATTCATCTTGATAAGAGAATTCGGCCTAGATGGATTATTTTACACAAACAAGATGTTTCACAATAAACACTGCATGTTGCCCTTGTTTATTTAGTAGGTTTGACATTAAATATGCCTTTTTTCTTTGCTGTAAGCCATCAAAACTTCATGCATGTCCATGGGACCTTGATTAATTTTCTGGTGTCTTAACATTAACAAACAATCTGTTCTATGTATATCGCTCCATATTGCTATTCTTTTAGAGAGAAATGTTCCTTCAGATACTGGTTTTTATTCAAACATGAAAAAGTATTTTGTGCAAGTAATTGCAAAGTTTGAAGCTAAAGGATATGATAATTTAATTTGTGTGTTTCAGATTTATTGTTGAGAATAGAAACATCTATGCATTGTTGAGTTTAAAGTACTTGAGTTGGGTCCTGTTTTACATCTTTGGTGTCTTGGAGAAGATTTGATGGCCTATTAGCAAATGAAACTGGTAATTGTTCAAGCTCATATGAAACTTGGGTACATTTTTCTGTTACAAAAAAAATACTATGGCATTTTGTTTCTAGCCTTCCCTTTCATTTTTCTCCCTTCCCATTTTAAAAAATGTTATTTTGCCATCTTCACTTGCTTAAGATTCTGTATACTGTGTGTATGTGCTTGTAATATTTCCTGTGAAGGTTCTCAGATCTGCATTTCTAAAAGTAACCATGGAAATACTGTTGGTTAGCAAGAAAGGTGAATTTTGCCTGACCTTTTCTTCATTTTGACATTTCCACAAAGTTTTATTATACATCCAGTGACTATGCTTTTATTAAACACAGAGCACCATTCATAAAACATTCCATTAGGAAACTCAGACATTCGTCTTTCAGTAATCAGAAACAGTAACAGGTTTTGATCAAAGTTAATGTGGGTTTTGTTTTTAAAATGTAGTTAACATTTGGTCATGGAACGTCCTAGTTGGGCTTTAAAATTAACTTTTGATCTGGTACAGTTGCCTTCTTGTGTTCAGTCAGGTTCTTCAAAAGTTAAATGCAACAACCATTGAATTTAGATGACTTCTAATCTCTCTTTCACACATCTGTCTGTCTGTAGCTATTTAGCTATCATATATCTATCCATCTATCATCTATGTCTATCATCTGCCTATCTATATCTGTCTATCCATATGTCATCTATATCCTCTATCTCTTATCTACCCGTCTATATCTATCTAGCATTTATCTCTATCCAGCATCCATCTCTATTAGACATCTTCTGTCTGTCTATCTATCTCTGTCATCTGTCTAGTTTCAGTTTTGCTATCATTGTCTAACAATCCTGTCAAACATATTCATTAATAAATGATCTATGTGATTTTTTTTAAAGTACCCATACAAAAAAATAGCTATCATGTGAAATGAGGTAGGTCTGATACCATACAGGTGCAGAGAAAAAAGTGGATATCTAAAAGAGGCTGATGCAGCCACAGTTTTCTCTCTCTGCCTAGACATTTCATCTAACAAACCAGAGGGTTATTAAAAGGAAAGCTATCATTTTAAATCATACACATATTTTCATTAGCTGGTCTAATTTTTTTAATTGGACCATTATCAAGAATTGGCAAGATGGTGCCTATTAGCTGAAACCTCAAATAAAAAATAAAACTTGCCAGTTTTTAACAAATTTTTAACCAATTCTCTCAAGATCTACAATGCTTTTGCATTTTTATTTTTAAAATATTTATTTATACTTTTTTAAAAATAGTAATACCACACAAATTTTTACCATGATAAAAAGTGTCTGAAAAGTCATTTTCTGCAGTCAGCTTTAGCTACAGTACATGCAATGAATAGTAAATATACACATGTATAGACACCCTGTCTGTAAATTTGAAAAGACAAACAACATGAATTCCTACTTTAAAGTAGCCCTTTTCAAACCATCTTGAAAAACGTGTCTGGCTGAAATGCGTATAGAATGTGCATGATTATAGGGATGTGTGTGCATTTGTGTATATATATATACTTACAATCCATCAATGCACAGCAAACTAGGAAATACACCTATCGTCACAGTTGTTCTGATATAGATCAAAGGTTTTTAAGTTACTGTAAAGCAGTTATGGGGGGAAAAAGCATAGACTGTTCTGAATTAAGGCATGTGCAGTAGATGAGTATGGCCAAATAACCTTCAAGTTGCCCTGTAGTTTAAAGTACTTAGAGTTAATCCCCAAGACAGAGCTTGAAACACACTTCATATTTAAATAGGAAACATTCCTGAAAAATTAAGTTTGTAGAAGCAGAAAGAATGGAGGAGTTTATAAGAGAAAACAGATTCTAAGTTTGAATATGCTTGAGCCTACTGCCATCTAGTGGCTTACTATGCCATCTAAATGCATTTTAGAAAAATTGAAAACCAGTTTTTGTCTTAGCATTGAATGTAATTTTGTTATCCTTTCCTTGATATTATTTTAACTATATTGAGATCTAGTAGTAAGTTCTTTACGAGGTACATATGTTTATTTGTGACCTATAGAAAAAATCAGGACTATCTGGTACAACATCCCACTTAAGGTTCTAGAGACTTTGGGTACCTATTAAAGGAATTTGTAAGTTTTCCCGCCTTTGTAGAATTCTGCAGATGTGTCTATTGTGCATACAGGTATACACAATATATAGGTATTGTGTATTCAGGTCCTCACAGTGATATATCAAGTGCTAGCGATAGAAGTAAAATATATAAATACTATACCTATACAGTTATATAAAGGTAACTAAATATATTTAAAACATTTTAGTTTTTTCTCTTTTTTAAAGTCCTATAATGAAAAAGCATTTAAGGGTGTTTGATGGTTTGTTTTTTGGTTTATGTTTCTATATTTTCTTGTCATTCTTTTCTTGAGAAATCTCAAAATATTCATATGAAGTGAATTATATATTCATGCGGCTAGAATATATGAATGTAACTCATTCTCAAATATTACTGGAATGCTTAGCAGTAACTTCCTTTTTTGGTGGATGCACAAATAATATGTATTTCTGCACAATTCATTGAATTTTATGTTACCATTAGATTATGATCAAGAGATAATTAATTGTGCAGCTTTGCATCCACTGCTTGAATGGAGGAAAACTTAACATAATATAACATTCAGTCATGAGGAAGAGGGAATCTGACATATAAATGTATGGGCTTGATTTGCGTAGTACACTTATCTAGATCAGTTAAAACAGAGGTCCCCAACCTTTTGAGCATCAGGGACTGGTTATGTGGAAAGAAGTTTTTGCACAGACCGGAGGGGATGTGGTTTTGTGTGCTGCCTGCATCCCACGGATGGAGCTTTCCTTTTTTGTGTGGACCGGTTGCTGGCATGCCGCAGCCCGGTACTGGTCCACATACCAGGGGTGGGGACCCCTGAGTTAAAAGATATAGCTGCTGCATTTATGTAACATGCTAAGTTTGGATATGTTAGACTATAGTCCAGTATGTTCCTTGAACTCAGCCTATATTGTAGGAAATGTGTAAGATGTGATTCAATTCAATTTAATTCACCATCCACATTGAGCATATTGTGTGAAGTGTGGCTGTGCAAATACTGACATAATGTTTAGAATTTCTGCCGTGAACTAGTTTCATAGATATCAGCACCATGGTCCCCATGAACATCTCTTAGTTGGACCTACATCTTTCCCCTATTCATCAATAGCTTTCCGTATGAGCTATTGTTTTTGTAGTAATATCAAAGACTCATACAGAAGCATTTTTCAGTGGTTATTTATACGTTGTGGAGTGCAGCGGCTAAAAAACTGAGTTGTGTTACCATTTGAAGGCTCTAAGCCAGCCACCAGATACAGCCTCAATTATTCATCTGGCATGAACAGCACTGTCCAACTTATCAGTCGAATAACAGAGATAAGTAATCCTTTGACTCTTCAACAGCTGTATAAAATTTTAAGTATACTATTCCTTTTAATCATGAGAGTGATTTTTACCAATCAGCAGCAATAAATGTACAGTAAAACATTCAAGAATTTTGTAGAAAATACTATACATTCTTTTTCTGTCTAGATTTAGGATAAGCAGACTTTCGATTTGACTTTCACAAATTTTTTGAAGATTTCTTTCTCTGATCCTCAATATGATGACCAGCATCTTTGGATGGCAAATGTAATTTAAATGTATCTTTCTTGAAGCTAATTACTAGCTATGTTTCACAATGGCTTTAAGAAATCTACAGACTGAGCCCAGTAGAAACATAGCTTATTTGCTGGCAGACTGCATTACCTACTTATCTTTCTTCGGTATATTACATGCTGTGAATCAAGGTAGCAGTCTGAGCAGGCAAATATATTCCCAGTCTGAGTAATGTATTTAAGAAGACAAGCAGTGCTGCAACTGATCACATTATACACATCAGCATTACAGCATTTATTTGAGTAGATAGATCCAGGACAGAACTATAAATCAATGGTAGAAGTGTGGATAACAGATATGTACATCACACAACATAACTTGAAACCTTGAGGCAAGCCTGCTGATTTTTAAGCTCTGCCTCTGTACCCTTGTCAGTGTCAATTCCATTTTAAGGCCTGTTGCTTTTCGTTTATGGAATAATGATGAGTAGAAGACCCATTTTATCTTCCCTCTTAGACAGAAGTAGCCTAGTCCTAAAACTCAGGGCAAGGTTGAAAAAAATTGTTTTTATAGAACATGAACTCATCTCTGAAATGGAATAGCAAAATAGGAATAGCAACAATATAGCATGTTGTTTGGTACGTCCATCTTTATACCAAGGATAAAAGGGCAGCATAAAAACTTAAAATCAGGCACAGGTCATTCATACGAGATCATTGTATGTGTCTGATGATTAACCGTATTTTTCTTGATCTTCAGCTAATAGCTGCTTACATAACCCTGTAGTTGTTCCTTGTGGTTCAAGTGGGGATAGTGCAGGCATATTTTGGTTGTGTGGGCATTTCCTTCTATTAAATTGGTTGGATAGCTTTTTAGACAAATGGAGGTTAAATCCACATAAAACAACCAATTTTTCTGGCTGAATGTTGCTCCTCATGGACTTATTCCTCACTCGAAGCCATTGGTTGAAGATCAATGGTTCAGACTATTTAAAGTGAAGAAACTATCAGTATTACATTTTGTATTATTGGTTAAAGACTTTGAACTTTAACTTTAGTCTGATTGGATCACAATATACTAGGCTGTTTCTTTATGAAGATATTTTAAAAATGTGGCAGTTTGTGACTTTGCTGCTATTATAGTTTAATTCTTTAACTGTGTCTTTGAAAAAGAACAAGACAGCCAGATGTATCTTACTGGAAAAATTAATGCAACACTCTGTGACAACAGTGAAAATGTATATTGTGGTTTTAGTATTGACTTTAACTGACAAATATATTAATTCCTCAACTCCCTCTTTCTTATCTTCTTTTTATAAAGTACAGATTGTGTGATTGATGTAGCTTTTTTAGATAAGGTTATGATCTTTATGGTGTCCTTATCTGATAGTTTTGATTTTAATTAAAATTTCACTTCCTTGGCAGTTCCATTTGGGCCTGCTAGGATTCAGATAAATGCCTTTTGCTGGGCTGGAAAAGTTTAGTTGAGCTTGTATAGCTTGTTGGATTCCATATGAGTGTTTCAACAAACTAAAATAAACCCAGAAGAAACAAAAAGAAGAAATAATAACCAAATTAAATAGACAAGGTAGAATGAAGCAAAAATGCCTGATGTTCATTTTTATTCCCCCTCTGTGGCCTTTGCTGATTATCCCTTCTAAAATAATAACCATCACTACCACAATACATCACCTTCTAACCCCTCATTCTTTGAGCGGGCACTGAACATAATCATTGGTAAGAAATATGATTCTCTTGGGGCTGAGAGTAGAGCATCTACATCTTACTGAGATGCTTGTTCCATCTATTACTGAGCAGTAACAGAATGAAAGCAGACACTTGATACTGGTTTAAACTTAGACCAAGACATCCCTGCTAAAGCAGGAAAGAGGAGAAAATGTACTTCAACGTACAATTTGAGAGGAGAATATTGTTTCTTAACTTTTTGCACCTCGCAGTTGAAACCACAAGAATATTGCTTTAGGTTTATGCTAGGAGTAGATTTTGGTCTTGCATTTGTTTTATTGAACCAGGTTAAGGGAACAGGTTTGGTTTGATTTTGATCTCCCTTATTGCTGTATCTTCTATGCAATTCTTTTTCTAAAGAATTACTAACAGAGCAAAGTGCTAGCCATTGCATTCTTTGTATTGCTGTACAGTGGAGGTGTAGTTTACTAGTTCAGAGTGTGCCTCTGTCCCCTTCTCCCTTTTTCCTTCAGCCCTCTGTTTGTAAATGCCTGCATTTATGCTGTCAGCCTGACATGTACAAAGTGTAAGAAAGAATTTTTAAACAGGTTATAAATTATATTTATAAGCAAGTGAAAACAAAATTATGTGTGTGTTTTCATTTAGTAAAAGCATCTTCAGTCTTCCTTGTTTGTGGGAAAGCGGTTTGTGTTTTCCTGTATTATAACACAATGTGTTCACATTCACATTTATGCCTCCACCTCAAGAGAGTAACTGCAGAGAATGAGGCATACAAATGCATTGAAAATATACACGCTTCAAGACATTAACTGCTTTGCAAGCCACAATTCACAAATGAATCCATTTGCTTCATGAACTCAAAACTGTTTTTTCTGACATACCATACCATGGCCAAAGGCTGTATGCCTCACAAAAAGGTAGAAATATTGGGTGTTCAAGAGAGTACACTTTAAAATTTCATCATATACAGGATTTAAGCAAATTAAAGGTAAGTCTTTATGTCCGGCAATTAATGGTGGGGTATGTTCTGATATGTACCTTGGGGTCTTTCACATTGGACAGAAAAGTTGAGATCTTGGTGCTCAAATCATTGCAAAACACCAATCCATATGGTGACCAAGAAGGAATTGCACTAAAATGGACATTTCAATCACAGGATAACAAGTACTGAGGGAAAATACCTTAATAAAGCACACTAAAAACATAATAAAGGTTGCTAAAAAGTCAGACAAGAATTGGAATGGGAGTTAAATCAATCAATGACAACACTCTTAAGTTACTGTCTTACTCCCATGTAATACCATGTAGAATGTAGCTACACCAATTTATTCCAAAAAGGGAAAAAATTGGAGATGGAAATGCATTATTTGTTACCTGTCTCACAATTCTGTCCTTATTGAAAGCTCTTGTTTTAGACTTTGTTGTTTTCTAAACCATTCTTAATAGATCTTCCTCTTTTAAATGAATTTCCAGTTCCAGTTTCAAAACTGAAAGGCAGCTGGTGCAAAGTATCTTCTCTCCTACATCTACACAAGCACACTGCACATAGCAAGTACTAATTGTTAAAAGAGAAGCCAGCAACCACAGTGGAGACCAGCAAATCTGGTGCTAAGTGCTACGGTCATTAAGTGGAAAAATCAGACATATGATTTCACTTCCGCTTTGGTCATTAAACACAACATTCCAAGACCTTACAATTTTACATCCACGTTCCCTAGTAATTCTTGTCACAAGCTGTTTGCGAAGCACGTGAATAATGATCTGATGGCCACAGATTGCGATTGTAAAAGTGAGGATTGGTCACGAAGCTTTTTTTTTTTTACACTATTGTAACTTGAAAGTTACTAAAAAAGGTAATCATTAAATAAGGATTACCTTTAATCTCTATTCTAGGCTCCTTTACAGACTTTAAACATTTATTTTATTACAAGGTCTTTTTGTTGTTAGTTGCGTAGTCGTGTTCGACCCACCACGAACCCATGGACAACGCTCCTCCAGGCCTTCCGGTCCTCTACCATAAGGCTAACCAGAATTCTCCACCCTATTTCCCATCTGCCTCTACCCCCCCCCCCCAAATCAGCTAGCAACAAGATCTGATGGGTGAGCAGCAACTGTGTGCTTTGAAACTGAGGTCGACTGTCGAGGCCTCTTCCTCCATGGATTGAAGGCATCTTGGAGACACACTGGGATAGGAAGCAGGGTTGTAGTTCTCCTTCTGGTCCATGACTCCCCTTGTTTCCTCTGATCCCAGCAAAGTGGCAGACAGTTCTGCAAGTGAGGGGAAGAAGAGGTGGTGGTTTCAGTGGAGCCCTCTGAGAAAAGGGGAAATGATGCCAGCCTATATTACATCTGGAAACAAGAGTGACCCAATGGATCATGGGATGTCTACTGGAATCTTAAAAATTGCCTCATGCAGGGGGGCAAATAACCTAACTAGACTGAGAGAAAATGAATAACAGTAGCAGTGAGAAATATAAAGCAGTGACAAGTTGTTCGCAATATTTTAAGGACTCCATACTGTTACATTTTGTTTCACAACTTCAGCTTTTCTTCTCAACTATCAAAAAAAATGTTTACTCAATGTGAACATATTAATTTAGTTTGTGATACAAAGCAAATTCACAAATAAATATATCTGCCTATAATCATAACAAATCCCATGCCAACTAATTTTGTGAAAGCATTTCAAATAATTCCATTCCAGCAGGGCTAATGATGAAGCACAATTCTCTCTCTACAGTTGCAATAGTGGAGGATGAAAATCAGAAGAGGTTGTAGAAAGCATAAATCAACTAACATGCACACAGGAAAAGTATTTGTAAAAAGTGAACGTTTTGCCTACCCAATGCTAGCTTAACACTGTCACTTTGTTTTAAATAATTACAGTGGGGCAAAAATGTATTTAGTCAGCCACCAATTGTGCAAGTTCTCCCATTTAAAAAGATGAGAGAGGCCTGTAATTGTCATCATAGGTAGACCACAACTATGAGAGACAAAATGAGAAAACAAATCCAGACAATCACATTGTCTGATTTGGAAAGAATTTATTTGCAAATTATGGTGGAAAATAAGTATTTGTTCACCTACAAACAAGCAAGATTTCTGGCTCTCACAGACCTGTAACTTCTTCTTTAAGAGGCTCCTCTGTCCTCCACTCATTACCTGTATTAATGGCACCTGTTTGAACTTGTTATCAGTATAAAAGACACCTGTCCACAACCTCAAACAATCACACTCCAAGCTCCACTATGGTGAAGACCAAAGAGCTGTCGAAGGACACCAGAAACAAAATTGTAGACCTGCATCAGGCTGGGAAGACTGAATCTGCAATAGGCAAGCAGCTTGGTGTGAAGAAATCAACTGTGGGAGCAATAATTAGAAAATGAAGACATACAAGACCACTGATAATCTTTCTCTATCGGGGCTCCACGCAAGATCTCACCCCGTGGGGGTCAACATGTTCACAAGAACGGTGAGCAAAAATCCCAGAAGCACACGGGAGGACCTAGTGAATGACCTGCAGAGAGCTGGGACCAACGTAACAAAGGCAACTATCAGTAACACACTACGCCGCCAGGGATTCAGATCCTGCAGTGCCAGACGTGTCCCCCTGCTTAAGCCAGTACATGTCCGGGCCCGTCTGAAGTTTGCTAGAGAGCATTTGGATGATCCAGAAGAGGATTGGGAGAATGTCATATGGTCAGATGAAACCGAAGTAGAACTGTTTGGTAGAAACACAACTCGTCGTGTTTGGAGGAAAGAGAATGCTGAGTTGCATCCAAAGAACACCATACCTATTGTGAAGCATGGGGGTGGCAACATCATGCTTTGGGGCTGTTTCTCTGCAAAGGGACCAGGACGACTGATCCATGTACAGGAAAGAATGAATGGGGCCATGTATCGTGAGATTTTGAGTGCAAACCTCCTTCCATCAGCAAGAGCATTGAAGATGAAACATGGCTGGGTCTTTCAGCATGACAATGATCCCAAACACACTGCCCGGGCAACGAAGGAGTGGCTTCGTAAGAAGCATTTCAAGATCCTGGAGTGGCCTAGCCAGTCTCCAGATCTCAACCCCATAGAAAACCTTTGGAGGGAGTTGAAAGTGTGTTGCCCAGCGACAGCCCCAAAACATCACTGCTCTAGAGGAGATCTGCATGGAGGAATGGGCCAACATACCAGCAACAGTGTGTGCCAACCTTGTGAAGACTTACAGAAAACGTTTGACCTCTGTCATTGCCAACAAAGGATATATAACAAAGTATTGAGATGAACTTTTGATAGACCAAATACTTATTTTCCACCATAATTTGCAAATAAATTCTTTCCAAATCAGACAATATGATTGTTTGGATTTGTTTTCTCATTTTGTCTCTCATAGTTGTGGTCTACCTATGATGACAATTACAGGCCTCTCTCATCTTTTTAAGTGGGAGAACTTGCATAATTGGTGGCTGACTAAATACTTTTTTGCCCCACTGTATACAAGTTCAGATTTTTTTCTACAGGGACCTAAGCACGAAATCCACCTTTATTTGCAGGTAGAAGAAAGAATATAATAGATGTCCATTTTTAATACATTGTTTCATGTCTTTGAACTTAAAACACAGACAAGAAGTAAGATAATAACCATGCTTACAAGAGTTCAGTGCAGGTAATTTTTTCATTGCTATCCACTGTTAAGTCTGAATGAATATCATTGTCATTAGCAAATAATCGGCAGGGTTTAAAAAAAAAGCATACTGAAAGAGTTAAAACAGACAGTAAAAAGACACTAAAACCATTATAAACTCAATAAAAGCTAGCTATCAGAACCAATATAAAGGTAACCAGTGCTTTTTTTCCAAAAAAAAAAAAAAAAAGTGCTGGAACTCACACGTCATACAACCCGCCTTGCCTACCCTATAAGGTTCAATCCCAAAAAGGTGCCGGAACTCCGTTTTGGGTGTTCTATGAGAAAAAAAGCCCTGAAGGTAACACGAAATAGCTTTTCAAGACTTTTTAAATCCTCTTAAAATTCTATCATCTGGAACCCAATTGTTGGCCTACCACTGAAAAAGTATCTTCCTCAAATTCACCAATCACAGGTATGTTGGAAAAGTGGATTTTAGCATGTTTAAACATTTTTAAAAGTTACTTGAAAGTCACTTAAGTTTTTATATTTTAAAATCAGCACCAAACCCTTAGACTTGGAATTAAATTAGAAACCTATGCAACTATGTAATAAAGGTATCATTGACAAGTTGGAATTTTCCAGCAGATTCCCTACATTGACTGGTTTAAATTGCAGTTTTGTTCATTGTTCCTTCTATACTGTAAGTGCCAAGATACTGGTTCAAAATCTTATATTGGAGTCATTATAAAAGTCAGGTCTAAATAAGCATCAAGTTTAGGTAGAAATGGAGAGTTTCAGATAGATGTCTAAAAGCAGAGAAACAGCATTTCAATGGGGTGAAGAAAAGCTCATTCATCACTACTTTCTAAAACTTTCAGCAGAGTGGGAAACTTTATACTTTTTCCTCTCGTCCTGTAGCAGCAATTCTATTGTACTATAATTATGAAAAGTATAAATTATAGAACAGAGTGAACAATTTTCATGGTAACTACAACTGAAACAGCTAGTAATCTCTAGCAATCTAGCCAGGAACAAGGAATACACTCCTACTGTAGAATTAATCTTACATGCTTATAAATATTTCTCCATCATTCAATAATTTTTCAACTTGCTGTCAACATCCAGCTCAAAAATCCAAATAAAACTCCAGATTAATTTCGTTTCCAAAATCTTAAGGTTTATTGAATACCCCGCATGGTTATGTTGAATCAAAACTAACTCTGAGGCTCCCATGCCAGTTCATAGACTTAAACAATAGTTTTCCAAGCCAAGCCCCCAAGGTCTTATGCAATCCATATCAACAAGTCCACTTTGTTATGGGAACCATCAGCTTCAAATCTATACTTGTTCTAGTGTCCTTGACAAGGCTTCAGACTCCCATGGTCTGCAGATGAATCAAAGAAGTTTCATTTCTCCATCTACCCACTTGAAAATAACACCTCTCATCCCCTTATCTAAGGCAAGTTTAAATACAGAGGCAAGTAACTGCCAAAGTTTCACACTTGACATTGGCTTTCTTATATTGAAGGCAAAATCCTTGATGCATTGTAGACTATTGTGATACTTTCCCCAAAGTATTGCTTTTATAGTTTAGTAATTTACATTTGATGCTGACAAAAGGAAAACTAAAGCAACTTAGGCAGCTGTCTGCCTGCTTATAGATGGGGAAATGACAAATATTCGTTAAAGTTGCAAAGAAGCTAGCTATTTGAAAAGACATTGTCTTTTTAATGAGTATTGAAAAAATTTATTTGGGGAATGTTAAAAGGAAATACAATATTATGAACAATCACAATCCAGGCCTGGTCCCTATGTTTCTGTTTGTTTTATAATTACAGTATTTACAGATTGAATAAGGCACTGGTTCTCACATGGACACAAATCAGTATCGTTAAAAAAAATCACATCAATCTTCCTTGAACTGCATTAACAAACATTAAATCATTATTCATCTCAAACTTCCTATCCTCTCAATGTAACTTATAGTCAGACAACTTTTTTTTGGTATTCTTTGAAGAAATTGAAACAATCATGTCCAGGCATTCTCCCCTTTGGCCTGATATAAATTTGTAGTCATGAAATATAATAGGTCCATAGATAAAATATCCACTGAGGACAGCAGTTTGAATCATTCATACCTGACTCTATGTGCAATTCACTTTTGGAACAAAACGAAGAAAATTATATGGTATGTTTTCATGGCTTTTTGTTTTCAGATCACAGTATCAGTGTGAAGATTCACTATTGTGTTTTCATAAGTTAAAGTTTTATTTCCACTGTTATTGGCTATTTTATAACACCTTACATTTAATATCCCAAATCCCAACAATTTGAGATACAAACAGATATATATATATATATTTAAATCCAGGCACCTGGACAGATGTACTGTAAATCACACAAATATTCAACTTGAGGATATTGTCACTTGAAGACCATTTCTTTCAAAAACAGATTTTGATTAAAAAATAGCTTTAAGGTTAGCAGTGAAATGATTTACAGATTTTGAGACTTTTAGAAACATTTTGAGAGAAAGACATAAAGGACTTTCTTTGAGCCCTGAGAGGATTTGACTTGATAAGTCAATTATTGTGGACATTTATTCCAAAATTTCCGAAGTAACATCTGCAAATTCTGGTAGTTTGCTAATTAAGACTAAGTGGTAAAGAATAACTACATATGGAAACAATGAAGATAATGCAACCTGACTAGAAATATTGTGTAGGGGCCAATAGGTTTCCTTAGCACTTTATTCTACTTTGAAATGGAATATTTTTCTACAAGTTATTAACATGTACTTTAAGTTAAGGAATATACCCAAATTAAATTGAGGGATCTGTACCTCCGGGGAATGAAAGATATCTTGGAGATATGCAGTTTAATTGCAGTAGTTTAACCCAGGTATGATGCAATCAGAGTTTAAATTGGTTATATATCTCTTGGTTCAAACCATGTAGACGATTCTTTAGAGATTTGAATTCTTAGCTTCCATTAAGCTAATCACAATCATGGCTTGGGTAATTTATGGAAGCCAGCTGTCAAGACACAAGGCACCCAGGAGAAAGAAGAGTACAACTTATGAAGAGACTTGGTTTGTGCATGATCAACTCTGCTTTGGAACAGAAGTGTTCATGTAAAAGCAGCTAATAGCTTCAGAAGTCAAATTGCTTTTAGAATAGCCTATAAATTACTCCAAATCAATGAGAATAAGTCATGCTTAACTGAATGCAGCAGTAAGTCCATACAGGTTTTAAAAGCATGGAGGCTCTGTGCTGTATTTAATTAATGAATCTTTCTAGTTGGCTTTGTTTACTTCGAGAAATTCCTTCATATTACTAAAAGTGTCATTGTAAAAGGATGCACTAGTGAACACGGTCCATCCAAATATAGCATATTCATCTCTGAAATTCAGTGTTAGAAATAATTTTTAACTATCGTTTATATTTGCTTTCATTCCAATAATTTATACCAAGGTAACTTCGCTTACATCCATGCATCTTACAAAGAGAAAGGAAATTCAGTAGTTATCTGACCTGTAGAATTCTAACAATTTCATAGATGATTGGTTTTAAAAATGTCCTATTAATACATTGCTTTTAGAATGACAAAATGCATGGTGCCTCCTAGTTTTCAATTTCTCTCAGTGAAAGGCAAGGCAGAAAATCTCAGGTCCTCAAATCTATATTTTCCCACTCTATTTTGAAAACCCAACCAATCTGTGGTTCTATCATTTAAAATTACTCCTCAGACAAATTGCTTTAAAAATTACATCAACATTAATATGAATATGAGAAACTTTTATTAAATTTATATGTTCCCATCTCACAGTCTACAGCATCCCTGGGCAGCTAAGAAATATTTGGAGCAGGTGTATCTTTCTTATATGTATTCCATTTACTGTTTTGTGAATTTTTTTAAATGAGCAATTCTTTTTAAGATAGTTCATCAAAAGGTAGAAAATTATACACATTCTGAAACAAGATTAAGACAGGCTGAGATCCATGTTTAAAACTATTTCTGCCATATACTGAAACTAGCAAAATGTGTTTAAAAATGCAAAATTGAGAGAAAGCATCACAGGAATTCTGAAATATGTAGACATTTGCATCTTGGCTCAAAATCTTAAATAACATTATCCTTTTTCACCTAAACTATGGGATTCTTGTAAGGGATTAGCATTGTCCAATTTATATATATTTTTAAAAAATAAATAAATAAAAAGAAACATGGAGAAAAGTTTTTTCTCTAGGAACATTTCTATCAACACAGTTTATTTTAGCACAATTACCTTAAGGCAAAAAGTTTTTAATGCAATTTTGGGAACAGTTTCATTTATTATTGAAATGCTAGTGAGAATACACAAGTTCAACCTTTAACAAAAGTTCTGTAAGACATTCCTTTCAAAACACGGAGTGTAAAATGCCAAAAAAATAGTCAAAATGACCCCAAGGGCACAGGCCTCTGTCAGAATAACTTGCATAAGTCCCATTAAGTGAATAACTATATCCTGATATCACTCTCATATTTCCAGGAGTAGAGGATACACCCTATGGGTATGACCAAAACCCATGTTTCTACAAGTATCACAACTAGGAACTGGCTAAGAAAAATGTGTTGTGATGACATGCTCCTGCAAGTTTCGTGAATGTAAAATATTAAAAAGTTATGCACAGGAACTGCATGACAATATCTTGTGTATTCAAGGCACTGCTTGGCTGCAATTTCATGAGCGAGCCTATTTTCCAGGTGTAGCATGCATCCTACATAACAAGTTAAAATTGGATTTGGGTCATTTTAAGAGTGCAACACATTTTTCCATCAGTAGAAAGTAATAGGACTTTGGATGCAATTTTGTTTTTTGTGGGGCTTTTTTTTTAGCGTTAGAAAATAATTATTTCCTTGGACTTTGTAACTGCAATGATTCATTTCCATGAAAATTAAAAACTTCAAATATTAATAACAATATTAATAATAAAGGCTTTCACAGAAAGCAGCATATATAGTCTAGAAACAATTATCGATACATTGGCTTGCTTCAATCTCCAAGGAGGCTGAACGTCTTCTTTGTCCGGTCATACAGGAAACAAAAAATTCTCAACTGGGCCATGTTTCTTTCCTCTGGAAAGGTTTCTGCCCCAGTGGGCAAATACTTTGCCAAAATCTGCATTCAAGGTTCAT
Source organism: Crotalus tigris (assembly GCF_016545835.1). Lineage (NCBI taxonomy): Eukaryota > Metazoa > Chordata > Lepidosauria > Squamata > Viperidae > Crotalus > Crotalus tigris. Next base: position 427,273 of record NW_024100413.1, on the reverse strand, counting down.
ATTACCGAAGGTATGTCATTCTTCTTCCTGTCTCTTTGAGACACAGAAGGAAAGTCCATTTTTTCTGAGCTTTAGCTTTTGTTAGCTGACTCAAAGCTTAATGTCCTGTGACTCTGACATTTTGGCAAGTGTTTTCTTTACTCGCAAGGCTGTCAGCCGAGAAGCCGGGTTGTGAGCCCAGCATTCAGTCATTAATTTTCTCATTTGTCGTAGGCACTGTGAAAAAAAAATAGGTATATATATTAATCTCTCTCTCTCATATCAAGAATATTTCAATGGCCAATATTACATATTTGGAGTTATAGACGGAACACTTCAATATGACTGAAAAATCTATTCTAAATAAAAGAACTCCTGTGAGCAAGGACATTTACATGAAAACAGTCACATTATTTGCTCTTTGCTCTGATTATGTAGATGTTACTAGATCTTTGTATATAATTCTGTTTAGACTTGGCCTCCGAGAGATTCCCATTCTCCTTCAAAATGAGACGACATTTGTTCTCAAAGCATTTGATGGTTTTACATCAAACCACAATCTGTGAAGATTACACCAAAACTTTCTAAGACAACTGTAGTTAGGACAAATACCCTGGTTCTCTTCCAACATGTATTCAATAGCATCATATCTCTTAAAATGTTGGGGACAGGAAGATATTTCAGGGGCTGGTTTGAACTTATAATAAGAAATATGCAACTTATAGAACATAACTACTCAGTTTCATGCAATTTAAAACCCCGAATTTCTAAGTTAAATTGCTGAAGATTACAAAGAAGTCAGAAAATGTAGTAAATAAACATCTCTGTGGAATTTTTGCAATTTATTACATTTTTTCACTTTTTTAAAAAGCCCACTTTGCCTATGCTCCCACCATCACTCACTCAAGATTGTTTACAACTCTTGCCATTTTTAAGTCTTTTTAAATCTAATTGCAGAATACTTAAGCAAAGACTGCTATTCCCAAATCACAGCTGTCTCCTACAATAATAGCATTACACTGTACCACTTAACAAGATTAATGACCTCTGCATAGCATCACCATAACTGTCGGCAGATTTGTCTGCAATACATCAATTACTGGTCTGCTGATTCCAAAACACAATTTTGCTTCATTATAAATTCTCAGTGGAAAGTGTACAGACTTTCTCCCTCCTCCCCTTAAGGAAAATATCAGTATATTAGCTTCAGAAAAGCAATTTCCCATATTAATTTACAAAAGTAGAAATAAGGAGCAGAAAACTCAATCCATTCCATTTGAAGAGCTACTCTGCTATTTAGTCAGCTTGTACAATAATGTATATGTATCCATGTTCTACAAAGAATTTAGCTAGGACTGTGTCTGGGAGAATATAAAGGGCACATAAAAAACCACAATTCCCTAGATTCCTTCTTTGAAAAGTAGGAGATCCTTATATCATATGAGCCAGTAGTTATCCAGCCTAGGCTCTCGTCTTCCTACTTATCAATCCATCTCAATTCCTTATCACGCAAAGTTTGGCCATTCTAGTTAGGAATTCATAGGGTTAAACCCAAGTTGAAGAATTTGACCCATTTGGTTAACAGTGTACTAAAAGCTAGTACACTGAAATGGGTTGGATGCCTAGAAATGGGTTGGATGGTTGTTTTGTTCATGAGAACAAACTATTACAATATTTCAAGCAAATATGTCAAACCACTGGAGCACACTAGAGTATAAAAATTACAAATACTTTTATTGATTAAGGTAACAGTGCTCTTAAGTTCAACCTGACTCCTACTCAACAACAATCCATCAATGCTTTAGAAGGGATGTTTTTTTTTTAAATTTCTCACTCTAAGCCACACCTCTGGTTTTCCATTATGATTAGGGTTAGAATCTATTTTTTGTGCCTACATTTTATTAACAATTTTCAAAAACATTCAGTACAGGTAGTCCTTGACTTACAACTGTTCATTTAATGACCGTTCAAAGTTACAACAGCATTGAAAAAAGTGACTTGTGACCTTTTTTCACACTTATGACCCTTGCAGCATCCCCATGGTCACGTGACCCAGATCCAGACGCTTGGCAACTGACTCATATTTATGACGGTTCCAATGTCTCAGGGTCATGTGATTCCCTTTTGCAACCTTCGCTCAATGGGGAAGCCAGATTCATTTAACAACTGTGTTATTAACACTGATTCACTTAACAACTGTGGCAAAAAAATGTTGTAAAATGGGGCAAAATTCACTTAACAATTATGGTCGTAAGTCATAAGTCAAGCACTACCTGTAATGGATTGACTGAAGAGAAAATGCTTACCTAACGTATGGGTAGTGTCCTAACATTTAGGTATTCCTTTTCTTCATTTTAAGCATGTGATTCAAATTTTTTAAAAAATACACAAAAATTTTCAATTTTTTTTTTAAATGGTCTCCTTACCTCATCACTACTCCATCTGTTGGGAAATGAAGGCCGTAATCTCTTGATACATACTATTTCTCTCATGTCTTCATATGAAGGGTCACTGGAAACAAGGTCATGATAAGGAAGCTGATATTCCTCAAAAATACCTAGCAGAGAAAACCATTTGGCAAATATATAAATTATGTCCAATTGAACATTCCTGTGGGGTTAAGAACTTACAAATTTAACTAAATTCAACATAGATATGGATAGCAGCAGAAAAAAAAATCAATCTATAGTTTATTCTCATCAATATGGTGAAAGAGAATTTTTTGTAGAAAGTTGCTCTGGAAATCAAGAAAGACACATAGTGATTCTTTGAAGCAGATTTATCAATTCACACCTATAGATAAAATCTTGCCTAACTGAAGCAGACTATACCTACATGAAACAAATACTCTGGGAATATTGGGCAGAGGCTGCCTTCACCCCTCTCTAATTATTCGTCATCAAAGATGATGAGCCTTTGGGGCGCATTGGTTAGAATGCAGTATTGCAGGCAAACTCCACCCACAGCCTGGAGTTTAAGCCTTCCATCCTTCCAAGGTCAATAATATGAGGAATCAGATCGTTAGGGACAATATTCTGACATTTGTAAACCGCCCAGAGACTGCTGTAAAGCACTGTGAGGCAGTATATAAAACTAAGTGCTATTGCTAAAGCTGAAGGCAAATCCCATTACCAAACCTTTAGAAATAAAATTAGGACCTGGTCTTTTCCAAGATTAATCTGTCCTAACTTTTAGTAATTGAAAGTGCTACCAAAATGCCCAACTTCCTTTTTTAGGTGACTTCAGATTATTAGAATAGATCTACATGCTATGCCCCTTTAAAAAGGATACTACCATATGCCGATTTCAGTTTACAAACATTTAAACATTAAACAGTCATAAGAAAAAGAACAGAATAAAATAAAATAAAAATTAGGATTAGCATTCCAAATCTTCCTGAATCTAGAATTAATTTTCTATCAGGATACGTGTTCCCTCCGACACACTTGCAGGCCTTCTAAAGCCAAAATAACACCTGTAGTGCCTATATTTCTGCTCTTAAATTTAATTTCCTTGTTAATCATGGTACCTAAGTAAAATCAACCTCATTGTATTTTTGCTCAAACAACAGCTGTGCTCTTGCTTTAGCAGTAATTTTTATAACCACAAGAGTTGCCATAAATGAACTCCAAATTCCCACTACAATTATGAAATATGGCATCTTTAAAAGAGTCTATTAAAATAGAGAATAAATCTTTATGGGCTAAGTAAGACCTTCCAGAAAAGGATTAATAAGTCTCAAGAGTAGAAAGGGACTTAGTTTAGTGTCACCAATTATTTTTAAAAAGCTATTATAATTCTTTTTCTTTCTTGTTAAAAAAAACCCCAAATGTTTTCTGGAGAATAGTTTGTGTTAACCGGCTGCAGCAAAAATAAATTTTATGGCACCTTAAAAATCTAATTACAGGTAGTCCTTGGCTTACAAACCCATTTGTTTGGCAACCGTTCAAGGTTACAAGGGAAGTGAAAAAAATGACTTACAACTGGTCCTTGTATTTATAGTCCAGTGATGGCGAACCTTTTAGAGACCAAGTGCACAAAAACTGCCCCACCCGCAGGGCCACTTACTGCCTCCACAGCCCGCTGCAGATTGCCCAGGTGCCCCTGCAGAGCCATGGTGGCCCACACCCCACAGCATTATCCACACATGATGGGACGCAAGGGCAGAGTCTTGTCCCTACTGCCCGATTGCCATATCCTTGGCTGTGCTGCTCCATGAGGGGATGCACCCTCTGGCAACTCTCCTCTGGAGGGGCTGCTGGTGAGGAGGGGGCTGGGGCAACGGCACGCGTGCCCAAAGAGGGGGCTTTCGGTGCCGCCTCTGGCACACATGCCATAGGTTCGCCACCACTGTTATAGTCCCTGCAATCATATGATCAAAATTTGGGCTTTTGGCAGCTGGCATATATTCATGATGGCTGCAGCATCCTGGGATCATGTGAATGTCATCTGTGATCTTCCCAGCTAGCATTCCAACAAGTAAGCCGACAGAAGAAGTCAGACTTGGTTAACTTAAAAAACTGCAGTAATTCACTTAACAACTATGGTAAATAAGGTCGTAAAAGTCAAGGGTGACTTGTTTAACAACTGCCTTGCCTTGACCTAGTGGTGGTCATTAAGTCGAGGACTACATGTAATACATTCCAACATGAACTTTGTGCTGTAGATACTGAAAGCTGATAATGTACTGTTAAAGGCATGCAGCCATGCCTAAAATATTTACCTCCGGAAACACATCTCCTTGCTATTTCCCAAAGGATGAGTCCAAAGCTGTACATATCAGCCATAATATATGACTGAAAGTGATTTCGATTCAAGCTTTCATCCAGCACTTCTGGAGGCATGTAACGTTTGGTTCCCACTCTGGTGTTTGGTGGGATATCCACTTCATTTGTATCACTGTAAAATGGGGGGGGGGGAATGTTTAAAGACACAAAAATTAAGTATGCAGTTTCTCTTCAAAAACCAAAACTGCTATTAAAAGAGAAACACCCACTCCTTTTCAAATTAAAACTGTATCTATGCAAGCCAGAATTAACAGATAATCTCAATGGAAATTATTCCTACAGAGAAAGCTTGTGAAGTGTTAACCAAATGCTCATTTTTAAACACTATCCTTACCTAACATTACATTAAGCGTTCAATTGCAAAATTGAGAATTCATCAGAGGATGCTGGAGATTTTTCTGAGAGTTTGTGGGCAAGAAATTGGAATTCTGATGCTGGGGTTTATAATTTTATTTCTCTTACAAGTACCTTAAGATGCCTCAGATGCTAAGGCTTTCATGGAAGGTAGCAAAAAACTAAAGAATTACTCTTCATAATCTTAAAGAAGATATGGATATAAGATACATAGCTAATAAAAATGTTTAGTAACAGAACCATCTATATTAATGTGTTTGCATCACCATCAGAATCAGAACTGAAATGGAAGGGACCTTGGAGAACCACTTCAGACAAATGGTTCTCCTTAAAAACTTCCAATGATGAAGCACCTACAACTTCTGAAGGCAAGCCGTTCCACTGGTTATTATTCCCACTGTTAGGAAGTTTCACCTTAATTCCAGGTTGCTTCTCTCGATTAGTTTCTTTCCATCGTTTCTCATCCTGCCTTCTGATGCTTTGGAAAATAAGTTGACTCCCCTTGTCTTTGTGGCAGCCCCTCAAATACTGCAATACTGCTATCATGTCACCCCTACTCCTTCTTTTCACTAGATTAGACATACTCAATTCCTGTAACTGTTCTTCATATGTTTTAGTCTCCAGGCCTTTAATCATCTTAGTTGCTCTTTCCACTTTTTCCAAAGTCTTGACATCGTTTTTGTAACATGGTGACCAAAACTGGATGCAGTATTCCAAGTGTGGCCTTATCTCACATGCACCTGTGCTGTGGCAGTATAATTCAAACTACTGAAGAGACAGTCTTCATTTGAAAATATATTAGTTGAAACTGATTTATTCTTGTGACACCACAAAATTCACACACCCTGCCACTCCTTCTAGTGGGTAGTATCATCATAGGAGAGCTTCAAGTGCCCTTCTGAAATGGTACTTCTCAAAATTGTTCACTCCTACCACAAAAGACTGGTTGCTAGAGAGGATGGACAGAATTTCAAGGATCTACAGTATATAACATTCTCCCTTTTTTCTCTTTAAAAAAATGTTTAACAGACGTAGCTTCATTAAGGCATGCAGTATTTTACCCACCTAATGAATTTAACCGCCAGACCAAGATCTGCTACACAGCAAGTTCCATTTTTCTTCACCAGAATGTTTTTACTTTTGAGGTCCCGATGAGCAATTGCTGGTTTGCCTTGGGTGCTGAAGATCTCAGTATGCAAGTGGCACAGTCCACTGATAGAGGAATATGCCAATTTCAGCATTGCTTTTGTATCCAAGGTAGTAGATTTTAGATAATCATACAGAGATCCGTTTTCATGATAATCGGTGATAAGATAAAGCTGTGTCCAAGATCCGGTTCCTTTAATATCTGCAGCAATGAATCCTGTAAGAGAAAATTAAAACAAGACTTTTCTAAAAGATAAAGGTAAAAGGTTGCCCCTATCTAACTCTAGGGAGCAGTGCTCATCTCCGTTTCTTAGCTAAGGGAGCCATCATTGTCTGAAGACACTTCTGTGATCGTGTGGCCAGCATGACAATATGCCAAAGGAGCATGGAACACCGTTACCTCCCCATTGAAGTACCTATTTATCTACTCACTTTTGTATGTTTTCAAATTGTTAGGTGGGTGGGAGCTGGGGCAAGTAATGGAAGCTCACCCCATCACATAGCGCTCAGATCTCAAACCCAGCTTTCAAGCTGACAAACTCAACATCTTTAATTGCTGAATCATTGTGCCCCTTAAGACTTTTCTAATATCATTAGTAATTTTAAGAAACAGAAAACCCAGATCCCCTAGCACAGTGATTCTCAACCTTTCTAATGCCGTGACCCCATAATACAGTTCCCCATGTTGTGGTGACCCCCAAGTGGGTATGGCCACCAATAAGAGGGAGTAGGACAGCTAGGGAAAAGGGAAAAAAATGGCGGACAACATGGTTTGGTGACCCCCGTGAAATGGTCATTCGACCCCAAATGGGGTCCCGACCCACAGGTTGAGAACCACTGCCCTAGCACATAAACATTTAAATGGCATAAAATTTAATTACAATAAATCCTTAGCATTGCAATGTAGCACCCTATTCTCAGTACAGTTCATTAGAATGTGATAGATTCTGAATTCTTTGTATTTAATCCAAAAGTACATTAATATATTAAACTGTATAATAACACCATTATTATCAATACTTAAGGTTATTAAGAAATTGTAGGACAGGTTTGTATTAGAGTAAGATTTGCAGCCAACACATTGTAAACATAATTTGGTGTCCAATATATCTGAAAAAAATATCAGTCTCATCTTAATATCACAATATCACATACTCCATAGGTCTTTTAGCCATTAGATAGTCTATTTTAAAAATAGTTTTTATTCCAAGATTCTTATTCATATAATTTACAATAATTTTAACTCAGCTCAGTCACATCAGGAAAATTAATGCTTTTATTTAATTGCCATGTGATCTTTACTAAAAAGCATTTGCTTCTGAACTAATGAAAGCTTTTTCTGTAGAGGAAGATCTGGAACTATCAGTATCTTCTTCGTTTTCTATTCAAGGATTCCAACTTTTTATGACAAACGCAGAACATAGTCCCGTACTATAACTCTTTGAAATCTCACAAGAACGCTAGATTATATGAAAAAAAAAATGGAAATAGAAGCCCAGCTATAAACAGTTTCAGTTGCAAGCTTATATTCTGGCTGCAATGATAAAAAAAAAACTTAAATACTCATTTTTCCTTGAAAGGAAAACGGTAAAATCTGAAAGAAAGGTAATAGCCATAGAAATAGTGCTTTACAGCCCTTTCTAAGCAGTTCAGAGTGTCAATATATTGGCTCCAACAATCTGGGTCCTCATTTTACTGACTTTGGAAAGATGGAAGGCTGAGTCAACCTTGAGCTGGTGAGATTCAAACTGCCAAACTGCTGGTAGCCAGCAGTCAGCAGAAGTAGCCTGCAGTACTGCATTCTAACCATTGCGTCACCAAATATATTATTTTTCTTTCTGTTTTATCTTTCTGCTTAAAAGCAATGCTCAACCTCATGGAAAGGGTAACTTACCTCGAGCTACAATCAGGCTGGAAACAAAAGTGAATAATTATTTTTCCATCCCCCTTTTTGCTTTCTTTTTTCTGTTTTCTCTCCTTTACCCCTTACTCCCAATTTGGACTGTCAGGGAGAAAGAGACAGTTCTTCCCAAGTTGAAAACTAATTATTTGTGAGTGCTGTCGTTCTTCCCATTGCTCCATTCATGGCATTATTTCTATCCTTTCCAAGGTTTTAACAAAGTGCATTATATCTCCTTCTGTCATTCTGTCCATTGCAGTCCCCATACACTCCATAGACTGCCTGTCTCTTACTCTTTATATTATGTAGTGTTTTTCTTTTGTCTCCCTTGAAATGAAATGACTGTGTCAGAAGATGTGGGTGATGGAAACAAGCTCTCATTTTTCTTCTCTGTGTATTTTAATTCAAAACTAGAGTCTTATGTTTTGGTCCCAGGTCTTTAACTTTAAGGCAGGGGTCTTCAAACATAGCCCTTTTATGACTTGTGGACTTCAATTCCCAGAATTCCTCAGCCAGGCATGCTGGCTGACGAATTCTGGGAGTTGAAGTCCACAAGTCATAAAAGGGCCAAGTTTGAAGACCCCTGCTAAGGGAAAATAACATTTGTCAACATGTTTACTAGTGGTATTGATGCTTCTGGTATGGGTTTTTTTTCTTCAACTTCTTCAAAGTTCAATTTAAATAAAAAATTTCCTGAGCTGGGATTAAAGTAGGAGTTAGAGGAATGTATCTGCATTTTCCATAGTTCCCAAGGTACTAAGACCTGGAATCCATTTCTGGTCTCTATGCTAAAGGAAGTCAGAAAAGTAAGATTGGTTTACTGTCACAGATGAGAATGGTTTGAGCTGTTATCTTGCTGAATTAGAGCATTTTAAGGCTAAGATGTGGAATATAACATTTTCACCAAAGTCATCCTGCTTTCTCCAGATTGTTCTATAATTTACTTTCTTTCTAAGTACAAAATCTTACATGTACAAAATGTACACCCTGGGGTTTTTAGATTTATTATACAAATCTAGAATTTAGCCCCAAACAGATAAATATAGATTAAAAGAAGAAAATCTAATTTTAAAAAATGATTTGAAATTTATTATTTCCCTTTGTTGTCTCTCAGCTGAGTACAGTATATAATGTTGTGGCTAAAACTGACAACATAAGAGATGATTTTGAATTCACTGGTACCTTTCCAGTTATTTCACTTGTGACTTGAAAATGGATTGAAAAAATTAACCTGCAATATGAAAATTACTTACATGGAATAAATGCCAATTATTTCATGCATATGGTTCCCAGCAGTGACCAGGCTATCTGTTTTTATAAAACAAATTAAAGTACCTGGTCTAGCGCCTAATCTTCAAAACCCACATAAGAACACCTAGTGTGTACTTTCTGCTGTAGTACTGTAGCAGTTTGTCATGTGGCTTTTTCTAAAATAATAAGCTGACATGGTTATGGGGCTATGTTAAAGCGAAGAAAATAAATAACACAGTTCTAATTCTCTCTCAGTTGCAAAGCATATGTTCAATTTTTACCTCTTTTTCAAGAGATAACAGCCAACATGTTCACCTCAGGAGAATAGTAACAAATAATTGAAACATATTTAAAATATTCCATAAAAAACGTTCAGTGTAGATGTAGTGATCCAGTTTCCCACTGGAAGTGATGCTCTAGGCCAGTGATAACAAACCTTTTAAACACCAAGTGCCCCAAAACCACCCTGCGCCGCCACCTGGTCCGCCCCTGCCCGATCCACCCTGCCCACCCACAGGGCCAACTACCGCCTCCATGGCCCACCACAGCAGATCACCCAGGCAGCCCTGCAGCACCATGGCAGCCACGCCTTCCGCCCGCGCCCCACAGCATCATCTGGGTGTGATGGGGTGTGAGGGCAGAGTCTTGTCCCTGCTGCTCAGCTGCCATGTCCTTGGCTGCACTGCTCTATGACAGCCATGCCTTGGGCGACTCTCCTCCGGGGGGGCTACTGGTCAGGAGGGGGCCGTGGGGGGAGGCAGGGCTGGGACAACCGCACTAGTGCCCATAGGTTCGCCACTACTGCTCTAGGCCATAAACTTAGGACAGTTAATGGACTTTTCAGCAAACCACCATAGAAAGAGCTGAGAAATGGCCGATTCAGTCAAATTAGTGGAAGACCAGCTTCAAAGCAGTAGCAGCTACTTCATCATAATAAAGTAGCAACAGGATGGATAACACCAACAATGTACTTGTTTTAAGAATCTAGCTCTATTATTAAATTACTAAAAATATTTATAATTATTAACAATTAAAATATCAAAACTATAAAAAAAACTTTGCTAAAGTAAAAAGCGGATGAAGACATGTTAACAATAGAGACCTCCGAAAGATCAGAAGGGATGAGGCCAACTTCACCTCAGGGGAAACAAGATCACAATGCAGAGATTACGTTTAGTTGTGCCACTCACCCAAAATATTTTCATGCCTCATCAGAACAGTCTGATAGATTTCTGTCTCTCGAAACCAGCTGGCTTCTTCGGTGGTAAAGAAAACTTTGACAGCCACTTTTTCTCCTCGCCACTTTCCCATCCAAACCTCCCCATAGCGACCTTTGCCAATCTGCTTCACCATCTGGATCTGTTTTGCTATAGTCCTCTGTACCTGTTAGAAAAATACGATGTTGGAATTATACCTACTTCCTACTAGACACAATTTTTGTAATTTCTCAAAGTTTGGAACTGTTTGCAAGAACTGATATTTTCTCTTGAGCTAATAGCATTTGGTCTTTGATCAATCTTGCAGGTCTGCCTTATCTAGTCCAGCATTCTTTTCTCATTGTGGCTGAAAGATACAGGTCAAAATATACTTTCAGTTGTGTTCACTTACAAATGATGCTCAGATATCTAGTGAGCTTCTATGATTAAGTAGAGATATGTGATTGAGTTTCCCTGGTCTTAGTCAATTCCTTAACCAAATGTTTCTCAACTTTAGCAACTTTAAGATGTCTGGACTTCAACTCCCAGATCAATTAGTCTAAAGTTATCTGCATAAAGATGCCTATCTAGTATTTTTACATCAAGTTCACCCTGAATATTCATTCAGTTGTGAATATTCAGCTGGAAAATGAGGACAAAGCTCACTTATAAGATTCAAATTCTTTCAACTTGTTTTGAAATGAAAATGAAGTTTAAAAATACAAAAATAAAATGAAATAAAGTTTCTGTAGTTTTAAAAATGGGCAAAATACAATCAAAATAATAAAACAAATGCAAGAACTGAAAACCTATATAACTGGGATCTTCTTAGCTCTCTGCCTGTAGCCTACAGATTATGTCCTATATTTTTCATGAAAGACTAATTCTGTTATTTTCTTTAGTTGAGATACAGTGCAAACAAATTGTGCAAATGATGAAGGTTCTTATACAGATTGACCATTGTAATTATGAGCTCAGTACTCTTTTCTTACCAATAGAGGGAGCCCTGAACCACTTCCTGAGCTCTGTGACTGCTCAATGAGGTCTTTCAAGGATTCGCCTGGTGGAATATAAGTCTCATCTTGTTCAAGTCCAATGCTATAATGAGAAGGTTGCCGTCTGCTTTCTAGCCTTTTATACCTGTGGGTATATATAAGAATAACTACACGTGATGCTACTAATAGTGGCTGGTCATGAAAGCAAGCAAAAGACTATGTTTCTACCTTTGTTCACTACCATTTTTCCATTGTTAAATGCTATGAATAATTCAGCATTTTAAGGCCTTCACGACCTGTTTCCCTATAAATTTCTACTCTTCTCATTATTATCATTATGTACTTACATTATATCTAATTACATTTAACAATGAGCAAAAATGTATTACCTTTGTAATAAACAGGGACAAGCACATGGCTGTCATGACAAACATTAAGTCCTGAGCTGCCTCCTTTATGAGGAAAAGGAGGCTAAAATCACTCCATACTAGCAGCCTGGGTGCAATCACAACTATCCTTGCAATGAAATTGAAAAACCCTATGCTGCCATGCAGCTGGGAGAATGGTAAAATACAAGATGTCAGGTCCACCCTTTGTATTCTGCTGTCCTGCTGTTGTGCTGGGGGGGGGGGGAGGATGGCATGCTTGGGACTTTTCTTGTTTTTGCTATTCGCTTGGGAATTAGGCAGGGGGACTGTCTTCAAAGATGGGACGGACTCCTTCCCAGCCTGTTTTTGCCAGATTCCAAGGCCGTCGTGCCCCGAGCATGAACTATTATCTGCCTAGCACCTCAGCATTCTCAAAACATCTTCTTGGCATCACATTGGCTGCCAGTGAACTGGTCAGGTCGGGCTGGGAATGGGAAACCAAAAGAATTGCTTTATGCTTTGCGCGGGGCCTTCGAATTCCACCTGACTTTACTGTACCCAATTTCTCTCAGTAAAAGTTCTTTTGATTCAAGTCAATGGATTAAGAATCTTACTTTTCTGAGGGCCCGGCTGGGTAAGGTCTGACACAAGCTCTCTGAGTTTGTTCTGAGCATAATAAGCAAGCCCTCATGTCTAGTCAGCTGTCCCAGTATACAATTCCCACACTATTTCCTATATTCTGGGATCAAGACTGATGAACAGAGATTGACTGAACAGGCCTCCATGAGAGGGAACTCTTCAACATGGTATATTTCAGTAATATGTACCAGTCTGTCCTCTCATTCACAATTAAATTATGTAAAGGGCTAGTGGCTAACACTATTTTCTAGTACATTTTTCACAACAACTGATCACTTCATGAGCGATCATGACCTGTAAATGTAAGTAATGTACAAAAGTACATAAAGGGATTAAAGTAAAAGCAAGTTTATATGTTACATAAAATATCTGAGACTTGGTAGAAAAAGAAAAAAGTGACAGGGATAAAAAAAGAAAAATCTATTCAAAGTGCCAAAGTATACAATGCAATCTAATCAAATTACACAATGGAGCTGCAAGAAATACTGTTATGAATAGAAGAGCCAAATAGGAATCGATCCTAATTAAATTGATGGAAAAAAACAGTGTATTCCAAAGAAAGTTTGGTCAGTTATTTTCCCCATGAATGAAAGTGCTTTATTTTATGCTATGTTGGTGGTAGAGTTGTCTGGAGGAACGTAACACTGCTAGTAAAACAAGTAAAAAAATATCTGCATTTCATTTTGCAGGCCAGCAGCTTTGCCTAATTTGTGTACTTTCAGATGTGAAGAATTTAGCTCACCAAATATCAGCAGTGGTTGCGTTAGCTCGGGAATTGAAGTCCATATGTCCTGAAGATCCCCAGATTGAGAAAATCTGGTCAGGTCAACCTTCTTGATAATATCCAATGGGGTTTATGCTATTTTATTTGTCGCTACCCTATCCAAGATAGGGTAGGAAAAGGATGATTTGGAAAACCTATGGGAAAATATGGCACACCTGCCAACACCTTCTTAAATCTGTTGGGAATACACAACTTCATAAGGGTTTTCTCTCTCTCTCTCTCTCTCCCTCCCTCCCTCTCTCTTCCTGCAAAAGGAAGGAAGGAAGGAAGGAAGGAAGGAAGGAAGGAAGGAAGGAAGGAAGGAAGGAAGTGTTCTTTTTCTAAGACACTATGTTATTCAGAAAGATAAAAACAGAAATGACAAAGACTTAAGCTTTAGGATTGTGCAGTGATCCAGATTCAATAGGAAAAGGATGATTTGCAATACCTATGGGAAAATATGGCACACCTGCCAACACCTTCTTAAATCTGTTGGGAATACACAACTTCATAAGGGTTTTCTCTCTCTCTCTCTCTCTCTCTCTCTCCCCTCCCTCCCTCCCTCTCTCTTTCTGCAAAAGGAAGGAAGGAAGGAAGGAAGGAAGGAAGGAAGGAAGGAAGGAAGGAAGGAAGGAAGGAAGTGTTCTTTTTCTAAGACACTATGTTATTCAGAAAGATAAAAACAGAAATGACAAAGACTTAAGCTTTAGGATTGTGCAGTGATCCAGATTCAATAGGAAAAGGATGATTTGCAATACCTATGGGAAAATATGGCACACCTGCCAACACCTTCTTAAATCTGTTGGGAATACACAACTTCATAAGGGTTTTCTCTCTCTCTCTCTCTCTCTCTCTCTCTCTCTCTCTCTCTCTCTCTCTCTCTCCCTCCCTCCCTCCCTCCCTCCCTCCCTCCCTCTCTCTTCCTGCAAAAGGAAGGAAGGAAGGAAGGAAGGAAGGAAGGAAGGAAGGAAGGAAGGAAGGAAGGAAGGAAGGAAGGAAGGAAGTGTTCTTTTTCTAAGACACTATGTTATTCAGAAAGATAAAAACAGAAATGACAAAGACTTAAGCTTTAGGATTGTGCAGTGATCCAGATTCAGTAGGAAAAGGATGATTTGCAATACCTATGGGCAAATATGACACAACTGTCAACACCTTCTTAAATCCAAAATAAGCTTCCCAAGGCCATGAGGGACAGTGGCATATACCCAAGAAAAGAAGCAAAGTTCAACCAGGATGTCCCAACATGTGTCATACAAGCACTTGTAAGTCTTAAACCACTATCTACCATATAATGGGATATATGCATCTTAGGCATGTCAGCAAATAAACATAATTATTTTATGGAAGCTGTCATTGAGAATAACATACTGTATACTAGAGTGTTATTTCTATGACTCTAATTCACAAAACAGTTCTGCAATGTTTATTTCAACTCTGGCACAACCTGAAGAAGTAATAAAACTTCTAAATTCATTGTTAACTGAAAAAAAATGTACAATTTGATGTCTAGTCATGTTTAACTGATAAATCTAAACTTTTAAGACATTTCAATCTATTCCTGAATATCAAATACTTGTGGAATTATTAACTCACCTCAAATCCTAAAAATCTCAGTGCTTAATAATTTAAACCAGCACTGATTGCTATTTCTAACATACCAAGCTAACCATCCTTGTTTTACTTTACTAACAACCCCACTTTCCATTTATGTCATACATACAAGCTCATTTTTGTATGTTTTCATTCTGACTGACAAAGCCATGTCAAAAGTATTATTAAAACCACATTGTTCTATCAATCTCCATACAAATCCAAGAAATTAGAACACATTAAAATGATCATTCATGTCAAACTGTGCATGAGCTGTAAAGAAATAGTCAAGGAAGAAACATGATTTTTTTTCCCAGACATACCTGAAGTAACAGAATATGATGATGCACACTAAGAGTATGCTACAGACAATCACTGAAATTAGCAGAGCCTTCTGGTGAACATTTCCCTTTGAAAAAGCTTAAATAAGAAAACAAAAGCCTTTATTCAATCTGAGATAATGTTACTTATCAGTTTACACATATTTTTAAGTAGCAAGCAGGAGGGAATGATAAAATTAAGACAGTGATGATATTAAAAATTGCAGTATCCAGATGCAACTTATACATTCCTCACATTAACCATTGCTATCCAGAACAGAAGCTGGAACAAAATCACATTGGTTCAAAGAATATGCCTCTCCTGAACTTTTTGGATTCAACCACATTTTATAATAGGCTGAATCACCTTTAAATTCAGGTTTCCTTGGTAATTACCCCTATACTTCTTTTTGACAGTTTGGGTATTGTGATGGTAGCAATTGCAGATCCATGGAAATGATAGTAAAATATCCATGGTAAAATACTTTACCATCACTTCCACATATTTGGAGTATTGTTACCATCACAGTATTGTGCAATTGTCAACTATATGTATTGTGATAGGCAATTTACCTCTAGAAAAAAATGAGGGTGGAAGTTAAAATTCACAAATTCGATCATATTCTGTTCAAAATATAACCAACATTAACATTTTTCCATAAGAAACCTTATCGCTACATGCATATAGTGGCAGAGAAATTTAATAGAAAATGTATCCAGCACCAGGAGAAAAATCAAATGTTTCACCAGTGGGATTTCCAGGGCTGAATATTAGCAGGGTCTGCAAACAGACTTCATCACTCAAGAGATAGTTAGCACTCATAAAGGGCTGGTTAAAAATTAGAAGCAGTTTTTTTTTTAATGAAAGTTAAATTTACACCAGAAAAACATATAAGCCAGCCTCAGAATATCCACACAACAAATCCTGACATTTATAAATGTTTCCAGTGTAATTTTTATTAGCAACTATGCAAATTCAAGGAAATTTCATTTTTATTAGGGAATGTTGGGATATGGGAAAGTTAGGGGGAAAGAATAAATTCAACTAAAAAAATACTCCATAAAGAAATGAAATACTGAAATTTTTCATATTGAAATACTCTCCAATTAATATAGTAACAGCAAAAAGATTTACTGTGATTCATATATCTCTAATAGCTACCATCACAAATATGAATAAGACTTTAGTAGGTTATGGTCTCCATTTCAAGTATACATTTCTTTATCTGTGAACTGCAAACTGATCCAGCATGCATCTGGTTGTTTTAGAGTAAGAGGAGATCTTTTGGTGTTCTATATAGCAAGTCAAGATGAAGAGAAATAACACCATAAGCTGCAAGTCCTCTATTCTTATTGATTGGTCCTGGAATATGGCTATTGTATTTCGGATCTACCAGCGTGATGCAACAAGCATGTGCCTATGGGACTCTTAGCTTTCTATTAAGCACGTTTACTTTCAAGCTCTGATTTCATCTTCTATTGTAGCCCCTGAGCAACATTTCCTTTCTGGTTTGCCTCTGATGGGAGAGACAGACACAGAATCTATCTTGGTTTGCATCAGGTTTAATGTTTTAATTTTATAGCATATAATACTAGGGTAGAGCCAAAACAAGGCTGATGATTTTGTAATTTCTTTTATAAAGGATATGAAAAAAAAATACTTCAGTATCCATAACAAAAAAAAATGGGCACAACTCACTTAACAACCGCTTTGCTTAACAATGAAAATTCTGGTCCCAACTGTAAATCATGGTTGTAAGTCAAAAACATCCTGTAATTCCTGTATCTCCTGGCACTCAAACCTATGAAAGTCCACTATCCTGCAGGTTCCCAGAGCAGCAGTCCCCAACCTTTGTAGCTTGGCGGCCTGGCTGGACGGAAGAGGGAACCAGGCCACGTGAGTGGCAGGCTGGCATGCATGCGCAGCTCAGCTTGTGCAAATTGAGCTGTGTGTGAACATGTGCATGAATGCATGCCAGCCTGACAGCCTGCCACTCACACAAATCAAGCTACACAAATGTGCACATTGGCTGCTGCTTGCACTAGTTGAGCTGCACATGAGTGCCCACCGGTCCATCGCTCGCACAGCCCAGTTCCGAATAGGCCAGGGCCTGGTAGTGGGCCACAGCCTAGGTATTGGGGACTCCTGTCTTGGAGAGAAGCAGCCATGTGAAGCATAGGTGGGTCATCTCATGTCTTTTCTTATCTAGAGAGGTTCTGAAGAATCGGTTTATTCACTAGGTTTTTTGTTCTTTGCTAAAGTTGTCAGCTCGGCTTTCAAAGAAATGTCTTCAGTTTGCTATGCCCCTCCTTGAAGTTAGTTTGACTATTTCTTAGATAGGTTCTATGCAATCTCCTGTAAAAATGTACATATCTGAAGAGACTTCTCTACATTCAGAAATAGCTAATATTTTCCAACTAAGTTTCTTCATTCACAAACTGGAAGTGTTCAGATTTACTACAGTTGCAATCTAAGCGCTGAGAAATGTGCAATGAAAGCCAATCAAATTCAATTTCTTGTCCTATCATCAGTGTCCCGCTTATTTCATCGCCAACCTGAGAGCCAGACATAGTGGCACCACCATTTCTGTTTGTAAGAGCATAAAATCAGTAATGAGATTTTTTTTATCTGTTCTGCCTGAAACCTGCTTTTTTTTCACTTCCAATATTTTTATTCTTTCCAATATTATTAACAGTTTTTCCTGCTTGACTAATAAGCATCTTGCCTAACCAGTATATGGTCTTCTTGTTCTTACAAGGACATTTCATTGTACTACATAGCAAAGCTGTTTAAGATGAGAAACATTTGAGTGAGGGTGAATGTTCTGTTTTTATCTTGTTTCCAGTAAATTAAGACTTCTTTGCCTTTGTGTTCAGTTAGCTTTCACTCTTCATTCTATCCATGCATACACATTTCTGGAAAAGCACTTGAGAGTACAGTATCTTTGCTTTTTTACCATCACCTCTATATCTGAGTTAATTTTGTAGTTTAAGGAACTACTACTACTTAATTTGTAGTTTAAAAAATTACTGCTACTAGAGGATTTCTTTACTTTCCCTTGAGATATCACCATGGGTCATAAGCTTTCTGAATCAGAAGCAACTACTTTTCACATGACAAGTGAAAAACAGTTGTGTTTGGAAACCAATTTTGGACAGGCTGTTTCCTGATGAAAGAAAAATATTGAGCTGGAGATTTAAATTCTTGATTTTCAGAAAAATGAATTAGAGGGTTTTGGACAGCTGACATTTGATAAATCAAAACTGTTCAGAAGTTTAGTAAGATTTCCAGCTGTCCTTCTTACTACTCAGCACACTGTAGATTTCTTGAAAAAAAATTATCAAAGAATTCTGTGACATCAATTGTCTGCCCCTGTGATTGTGGCTAGGTAGAAACCACAGAATATGTTTTTCGTTGCTCCTTTTATAAAGACATTTGAACTAGATTTATCCTCCTTCTGATTAGCAGATATACTGATTGCTCTGACTCAGCCTTTGCTCAGATGCTGCTCACAAATTAATTGCCTTTTATTACAGTGCACTTGACTAGGTTTTGCACATTAGCATGCAAGGTCACACTTCTGCTACATACATACACACACACACACACACACACACACACAATGTAATTTCAACTATTAATAACTGTTCTGTATTTTAGATATCTTCACTCCACATAAATTTTAGTTATTATCACTTCTGTAATTTTAGACATTACAGGTGGTCCTTGACTTGCAACCTTTTTAGTGACCATTCAAAGTTATGACACTAAAAAAAGTGACTAGTGACCGTTTTTCACACTTATGATCAGTGCAGCATCCCCATGGTCACGTGATCAAAATTTGGACAGTTGGCAACTAGCTCATATTTATGACGGCTGCAGTGTCCCAGGGTCATGTGATGGAAAATCATGTGTGGAAAATAGCTTGACACCTTCTTCTTTGTGGCAGTCCGAGATATTGGAACACTACTATCATGTCCCCCCTCATCCTTTTCTTCATTAAACTAGACATACCCAATTCCAGTAGCCATTCCTTATATGCTTTAGCCTCCAGTCCCCTAATCATCTTTGTTGCTCTTCTCTGTACTCTTTCTAGAGTCTCAACATCTTTTTTACATCACAGTGACTAAAACTGGATGCAGTATTCCAAGTGTGGCCTTACCAAGGCATTGTAAAGTGGTATTAACACTTCACATGATCTTGATTCTATCCCTCTGTTAATGAAGCCTAGCACTGTGTTGGCCTTTTTGGCAGCTGCAGCACACTGCTGGCTCATATTTAGGTGATTGTCTACTAGGACTCCAAGGCCCCTCTCACAGTTACTACTTTTGAGCATGGTACCTCCTATACTATATCTGTGCATTTGGTTTTTCTTGCCTAAATGTAGAACCTTGCTTTTTTCATTTTGTTAGATAGTGCCCAGTGTTCAAGTCTGTTCAGATCCTTCTGTATCTTAAGCCTGTCTTCTGGAGTGTTGGCTATTCCTGCCAGCTTGGTGTCGTCTGCAAATTTGATGAGTTTCCCATCTATCCCCTCGTCCAAATCATTGATAAAGATGTTGAAGAGCACTGGGCCCAGAACAGAGCCCTGGGACACCCCACTACACACTTCCCTCCATGTAGATGCGATTCCATTGAGGACCACACGCTGAGTACAGCCGGTCAGCCAGCTACGGATCCATCTGGTGATGGTACTGTCTACCCCACATTTTTCTATCTTGTCAAGTAGTAGGTTATGATCTACTTTATCAAATGCCTTACTGAAGTCCAAATAAATTATGTCCACAGCATTCCTCTGATCCATTAATTTGTCACTTGGTCAAAGAATGCAATGTATTTTAGCTTTATCTCAAATGTTATTTACTGATTTCTTAAAACAGATTTATAAATTCTCATAGTTACTCTTGGACACATTTCTTGTACTGGTCTAAGACTATAATAAATTGACTGAACTGAACACCAACTTAATTACTACATGATCTTTAATTGAGATTAAGTGATTAAAGAAAGAGAATCTAGAGACGAACGTGTTCACAAAGGAGATATACTACACAAAATGATATTTCGTATACTCTTCAAGGAAAACATCTTCTTAAAATGAAGTCAGTTGTACTGAAAAAAGTATGAATTATAGATATTGGGACATAAAAACCAGTTATATAGTTAAATAGAAACAAGCATCAAAGTAATTCACTCCTGCATTTTATGGCTATATTATTAGATATGTTTTCCTGATTTCAGAGGAGCAAACTATTTAGGAAATCATCTTAAGGTGAGTGAAAAAGAGCAACATACATTGTAGTATCACTGTCATTGACAAACTTACACAGTCTTTTTCAAAAATAAATATGTATTAGAAATTAGGATTGCTCTTCTTTTTACCTGGATGTTCTAATGGTGGCAGAGTAGGGTGAAGATCTTTATTACAGAAATCCTGATCTGTGCAGCATGCAATTAATCTTCTTGGTTGAGATAATGGAGTGTCCTATAATAATTATAAGTTTTCAGTAAAACAGTTCATTAAATTTTAAACTATAAGGAAACACTTAAAAAAACTGCATGCAAACAGTTCAAGCTGCTTGTCTTAAAAAAATTAAGAGTGCAACTATTTCAACATAGATGTAATCTATAATTCAGGTTGCTTATCATTATCAAATTCTTTTGGACCTTTTTTAAATGTGCAGTTTAATTCAAAAACCTAAGATAAAATGTAAAAAACAAATTAGGATTTGAGTTTGCATTAAACACCAAGGGCCCTAATTTAGTGGCATTTATGACTAGATGCAATGTACTGCAGTTACCTGCTTGTGATTTGCTACCTTTTTTTTTTTTTTTTGCTAATTTCCCGCAAAAACCATCCATTGGAGAAGTTGGATTTGTTTAACAATTGTCAAAAATTGTTGTAAAATTGGGTCAGACTCGAATTACAACAGCAACAACATAGGATAGAAATTTCAGTTCCAATTGTGCACATGGGTTAATGACCATTTGCTTAGTGATTGAAGTTAAAATGGCACTGAAAAAAGTGACTTATGACCATTTTTCACATTTGCAAATCCTATGGTCACATGATCAAAATTCAGATGCTTGACAACTGGCATGTATGCATGACAGTTGCAGTGTCTTCATCACCTTTTGCAACGTTCTGACAAGCAAAGTCAATGGGGAAGCCGGATTTACTTAACAACCATATTACTAACTTAAAAACTGCAGTGATTTACTTAATAGCTATGGCAGGAAAATTTGTAAAATGGGGCAAAATTCACTTAATAACTGTCTTGCTTAGCAATGGAAATTTTGGTGTAAGTCGAGGACTTATTGTACTTTGCTTTCTTAACAGTTATTACTTTTACAATTCTGAGCTGGATTTTTCTTAGCATTGTTGGCCAACACAACATAATATTTCTGTTGTTCATATTAATGGCAATAATAGTCTCAATTTGTTTCTTTGACCTCCCAAAAGTAAAGTAGAACATTAAATATTTTAATTCCTGACAATATTCAGGCTGATTCTGAAATTTCAAGTTGAGTTTACAACATCTTCTTACTCGGCACTGGAAGTCAGAACCTTCTAAACCTATGCAGCCTGTAGTAAAAGTCTGTCCTCCAGTATCTTCATCTTTCACCATCGCAAAACAATAGCCATCCGTGCTGAATACAAGAAAAAGAGAAAGATATTTCATTTAGCCATATGCGTTATTCATAATTCATGAAGCAATTGAACCTAGAAATCATTAAATTAAGTGCAGTAAACATTTATTAAATCAAATGGTATGATGCCCTTTGGCTAGCCTTCTCTGCAGAAAATCCCCTTTTCTCCAGAAATCTTGTACTTCTGGCATATGGGAGTTATTTTCCATCGGTGTTTGACTAGAAAAGAGTAAGTAAGGCCTATTGACTTCTAAAGGGTATTATTACATTCAATTATTTGACAAACTGTTACTATGAACTTTCTGATAGTGATTTTTCCTCATTTCTACTGCTCTGGGGACTGCCAGGAAAACTGATGAGAAAGAGGGTGGGAGAATGAATGGGCTGTGTCTTGCTGTGCTTTGTTCACATCATCCTAAACTATGGCTGAGCAAAATTGCAAAAGCACAGCCAACTTATCTCAGCAAGGAAATCAGCTTTCCAATCTAGATTGTGGATTCAATTTGCTAAGGAACAAATTGGCACATGATGAACGACACAGCACGTCTCCAGCCGGAACTGCCTATCACAAAGAAAAACCGCTTTACTTGTTTTAGCAAGAATGATGGGTGGAGAGCCAATACGTTTGGATTACAATAGGCTGTACAATTATGCAAACTATATGGGACTCTGATGTTCATTTTTTAAATGTATTTTTGGAGGAGGACATATTCAGTTTATGTTCAGCTTACAATATGTTTTATATTATAGTGCTACAGTATCATTTCCTGCTTCCAAGTGTGAGGAAGTAGCATCATTATTTTTTTGGCAAACAGTTTGATTTCTAGTATGTTGTTATGTCTGTCCTGGAATTCAGAATGAAAGATGAAATATTTAATTACATTAGCAAGAAGCTCTAACTGAGCCAGTTCAGGTGTTAATCAGGGATCAATGAGCTAAAAACAAATAAATGCCCACCCAAGGCACTTCCTTTCCTCAGGAGCCTAACTTTTGTGTTCACATTCTAAACTTATTAAAACTATGATGCTCTACAAAGTCAAAATAAGGAAACTTGAGATATAAAAGTTTCCAACAATTCACAATATAAAAACAGGGTAAGAAAAGACCAATAACCAAAAGAAGAAAAACCTCATAATGACTTACAACTGAACTCAAATGTTCCTGATTTTTTAAAATATTAATGTATTTTAGCATTGATGTATATACATGCTCATGCAAACATACACACATACAATCAAGTCTGAATGCAAACTGGTTTATTATTACTTTACAGCCTTGCATTGAACAATTAAGAAAGCAGAAATGCAGTGTGTCCTGTTTTATGGTCAACAGTGATTTTTTTAACAGCCAAAGTAAACTTCTGAAAAAAAAAAAAAAATAAACATGTAATAGAATTACTGACAGACCCTGAAAATAGGAGGCAAAGTTTTAACTAAAGATTACCTAGCCCACGGAGTGATTTTAACTAAGGTGTTAGTTAAGGGGGGGGGGCATAACCCAGAAGCTTTGCAGCTGTTTAAGCAATATAATTATCCAGTCTCCATCTTACAAGTTGTAGCATCTTAAATATTGATCATAATGAAAGAATTTGAAAGACAATTTTTAAAAAACTTCAAAGGATTTTCAATTCCGATCCCCAGAGGACAACATATATGATTCCACACTGAAATAGCAAGAACTTTTTCAAGGGAATCAGTTTGAGCAACATGAGAACCTTGAAACAATAACTTTGCCGCCATTTCTCTCTATTTAATCCATCTTTTTTCTTTTGTTCTTGCCTTCCTCTCTCTCTCTCTCTCTCTCTGCCATCTGTTTTTGCTCTTTCTTCTTCTTCGCTTCTCTCTCCCTTTTCTTTTTTTTAACCAACTGGTTTCCACTCCAAGCAAAGATTTTCAAAGCTCGCCATTCTTATTTGCGCTGACCTCATCAAGCAAACTGAAACTTCATCCTCCTGGAGACACATTTTGAAAACTGTGCAGTCTCTTTTTCATAGGAATCTTTGAGACGAACAGAGGCAGAACCCAAAGTGGACAGCTGTTGCAAGCTACTGAAATTTTAGCCACATGCGACAGATACACTACTACTTACTTATACAGGCTTTAAATATATACATATTCTTCAATATGTAGATCTTTGGTTGTTCGGGTTTTCTCCCGCGTAAAATTGGAAGTGTCTTGGCGACGTTTCGACGAAGTCCCATTCGTCATCTTCAGGCTGGTGTTTTCAGCTTCTTGCTTTGAGCAGCAATTCTTCAATATATACATATTCTTCAAACACACCCTATAGCTCCTGGATATTATATGATAATTTATAACTATAAGATGCTAAACACCCTTGCTTTAATTTTCAGAAATACATATATTCCCTCAGGTAAAATAAGTTTAATTTGTTAGTGATTATATTTAAGTGGAACTATGGCCCGAAGAAATGTTTATACCATTTATCTCAAGTGCATAAGACCTAAATTCATTTTAAAACTTGTTTTGGATCAGACACAATCCTTCTAAACTGAACAGCCCTTACAACACTATCTACATATTTATTTGGCAAGAGGAATTACTCTCTTAAAGTGCAATAAATCTACTAAATCAATAAAACCAAGTTAGAATAATGAAATCTAGGGTAAATAGATTTCACTACTGAAAGGCTTAGTAGCCAATTTAAAGGCTACAAAATCCATACAAAAAAAGCACATTGTGTCAAAAAATTCCTTGTGTATGAAATATATGGTTTACTACTACTGGATTACATGTCTTCTACATAATATAGACAAAGAAACCAATAGGACCGACAAGATACCTTCTTTATTCTGGGCATATCAAAAAGTGGGTTCAAGATAGAGAAAAAGGTTAAATATTTTGGGGTTACATTGATGAGTTGTGTCTAAATTGTTTCAAAACAATTTTGTAGCTGCATGAAATGATATTAAATATGGGATAACTTGCAATTATCCTCACTGGGCAGAATCTATGTAAATAAGATGGATATTTTACCAAAGATATTATTTTTATTTTAAAGTTTACCAATATTAATAACTGACAGTCCATTTCAACAATGGCAAAAGGATATTTCTACATTTATATGTCAAGGAAACCCCCCCTCCAAGAATTAGATATAAACCTGCAACATGCTAAAGAAAGAAAAGATTGGTTTTACTAGACTTGAAACAACATTTTGATGTCTGCTGTTTGGTCTAGATGAAAGAGTGAGTGATACTCTAAAACAGCTGTTCTCAACCTGTGGGTCGCGACCCCTTTGGGAGTCGAACGACCCTTTCATAGGGGGTCACCTAAGACCATTGGCAAACACATAAGGAACTGAGACACCGCTCCTCCATCCGCCTCCAGGCGGATGTACTTATGTGGACTAGTCATACATGTGTAGAGCAGCTATGTGTAGAAAGCAGTGTAGATCCATTTTAGCCTCCCACTAATTGTCCTCTCTTAGCCACCTGACTTGGTGCTCTTGGACACCATCCTCTTCTTTCCACACCTTCAGTTTCATCTCCGTTTAGCGCTGAAGTGGCGCCCTCTTTAAATTAGGCGTCCAGGCAGCCATAGTTCCTGTCCTGAAGCCAAGATGGACGCAACCATTGGCAAGTAGGGAAAGAAAGTCGCTGAGAGCAGCTCCTCTCATGTGACATGTGCAGAAGCAAAATGGACAAGTGATTGGAGCTGCTGTCTCTTCAATCCTCGATCATGAGCAAAAAGAATCAGGTTTCATATATGAAGCTGGCCGAACCCGCTTTGAGTCGATTCAAAGAGCAAATTGGCTATCGGGAGGAGCCCACTGTGGATACCAAGGTAACAGCATCAAACTCCCCCTCCTCTTTTTCCGTTCCTTTGACCCGTCCTTTCCTTAAAATCCATGAATACCACCTTCTCTTTTTTATTTTAAATACCTGAAGATCCAATTAGGTTTTTGACTGGGCAATTCAATAAACCAAGTAGTAAATTTGAATCTCACAGTATTTGACTCAATTATCCAAAATGAGATTTAAAAAAAATCTAATACACCATTACTCTCATTGACAAATTAAAAGGAATCAATCAACTCTCAGCCTACCTCAGAGGATTGTTGTGGGAAAAATTAGAGGAGCAGTGGGACATATCGTTTGTAAAAACAATAAAGGTGGGATGCAGATAAACAAATAAAACTTCTGTATGACATTTTTGTTAAATTATAAAGAAATACAGATAGTCCTTGCTTAGTGACTGCCCTCATTAGTGAACATTTGAAGTTATAATAGTGCCGAGAAAGTAACTTTACCACAAACACTGGAGCATCCCATGATCATGGATCACCATTTGTGTACATCACAGCTGGATTCACATGGGCCAAGTAAATGAAATCAATGGCAATAAAATCACTAGTGGATGTCCTATGATATCTTGCTTAAAGATTGACTTTATGAGAGCAGAGAAAATGATATCACAACTACACGATGTTTCACTTAACAATCGCTTAGTGATAAAGTTGCTGGTCCCAATTATAGCCCTTAAGTGAGGACCATCTGTAGAAGCAACATAATGATGATGATGATGATAGTAGTAGTAGTAGTAGTAGTAGTAGTAGTAGTAGTAGTAGTAGTAAAGTTGGCAGGGACCTTGGAGGTCATCTAGTCCAACCCCCTGCTCAGGCAGGAAACCCTATACCATTTCGGACAAATGGCTGTCCAGATATTTAAAGCCAGGCTTTTTTAATATTTAATTGTTTTTAAACAATTTAACTAAAACATTTTTGATAGAAATAAACAACACAAGTGCTCTTTATTATTAGCAGGATTAAACTTGCCAGATTTTAAAATTGACAAGCATATTTTTGGGGCCTGCTCTAAAATGCCTTTACAATTATGGAGAATGTGTGTCAACATTTCCTAAATTCCCTTTCCTGTCATTTTTTTTTTTTAATGAACATAATGTAGAGCTGCTTCAAGATGAAAAGCACACTTAACTCTGTGAGAACAGTTGTTGGCTATTTTTTATAAGCATCACTGACTTCCAGCTTTAAGAAGATGTTTCAAATTCAGCATCTCAGATAAGCATCATGGTTATTTTTAAATATGGTCAGCTCCCTAAAATGAGCATTTGCTTAGCTGGAATTGTTCACGATCCAATGCTTTTAAAGAGATGTGTGAGTGCTTTGATAACATCCAAGTTTTTGTTACAGAAAGTTGTTCCTAAAGGGCTAGGAAAATAAATGTGTGTTTGGAACTTCCCAGGTACAGGACATTTACATGATGATGGTTAGTGTTTCCAAAGGCTGAAGGTTAACATAACCTTTACAAGCCCAGGTTTAGGAAACGCTTTCAATAGCTTTCACCTCTCCCAGGAAAAGGTCCTTGTTAATCCATCTAGCAGACACCTGCGCACTCAGCCATCTCTTCCTGCAGGTAGGTTGACAGTATTTACATATTCTTTGTGGTGATGTAAGGTAACAATGAAACCCAACTCCGTGGCCTTAAAAATATACCAGGGTCTGGGGGTTTCATTCGTAGCTGAAACTAAACGCTTTAAACAAATCTTGTTCCCCTCCTTCTGAAATTTTCCAAGTAGGATACAAATTACCAGCTCTTACTATGTGGCACTTGGACAGACAGAGAGATGTATTATGTACTCAAGTAAATATTTGCAGTTAGATGTTTCATGTTTGCATTCTTCATCATACAGTCCTTATCTCTATGAAGTGGCACAAAGGGAATAACTAAAGTTACACTTTCTATTACACAAAGCCTGGCAACTTCTTAAGAAAGTTAGAAACGGCAGGGAACACTTTTTAAAAAGTTTCTGAAAATGTTGAGTTTATAAAAGCCATTGTCACATTCAACAATACAGACATCCTAATGTCTTCTGAAAGAATTGAATGTTTACATGTACAAACATATATTCTATAAAAGAGTCAAATATTACAAGTGTTTTAAATTCTGCCTTGTACAGAATATTGAATAAATTATATTTGCGAACCATGAAGTTTATTCCTTGATTTAATTCTAACAACAGATTTTTTTAACTCAAAGAATTAGCACAAGACAGCAATTGTACTGTTAAGAAAAAAGGAAGGGCAACTTGAAAACCATTCAAACCAACATCTTAACTGAGTGAAAAACATTTATAACTATATGCTTCTAAGATGTACCTGTACATTTTTCTGGATTTTCAGAAATGTAAAAAAAATATAGAAAAATCACACCAGATTGGACATTTTGCATTCTTATTTTATCAAGAACCATTCTCCTACAACCACACTATATGTATGACTTGTGTCTCTATAAGCCTAAGACTTGTAGGAAAATTTGTTGGTACGGAACAAATATTCTTAATATTTTGTGCTATATCAATCAGTGTTATCTCCAAACACCAAATATAAAGTTAGGGAGGTTAGTAGGATCAACACCATATGGAAAAACATTTGTCTTCTTTTTCTGCCATGATTATAATATTATCCCATGCCTGTTGTTGTTCTTTGGCCCAGAGAAATTATTACCAGACTAATAGCAGGGTAACATTTTTCATTAATACTAGAATAAAATATAAGCCTCCTTCCTCCTAACTAACTCTAAGGAGATACTATTTAGTACTAGAGGTAATTCACAATCCATATTATAAATGTCTCTGGAGATTCTCAGTCATCCCAAAGATGCTTTTTCACAAGGCAACTGGACTTCCGTGTTTTTCTTTGAAGACATTTCACCTCTCATCCAGTTCAGCTCTGGCTGGATGGTGGGGAATGAAAGGATTTAGGAAGGATTTATTTATTAAATCCTTCCATTCCCCCACCACATCCAGTCAGAGCTGAAGAAGTTTCTTGGATGAGAAGCGAAACATCTTCAAAGAAAAACAAGGAAGTCCAGTTGCCTCATGAAAAAGTATCTTTGGGATAATCCAAATTACAGGTTACAACTAATTCTGAACTTACAACCATCCATTTAGTGGCTATTTGAAGTTGTATTGGTACTGAAAAAGATAACTTTTATAATCGGCCCTTGCATTTATGACTTGACAACCAGCATGTATTTACGACCGTTGCAGCATCCCAAGGTCATGTGATCACCTTTTGCAACTTTCTCAGCCGGCTTCCAACAAGCAAAGTCAATGGGCAAAGCCAAATTTGCTTAACGACCCATGTGATTCATTTAACTGCAGTGACCCACAACCATGGCAAAAAAAAAGAGGTTGTAAAATCCAGCACAACTCACTTAACAATCACTTTGCTTAGCAACAGAAATCTTGGATCCAATTGTGGTTGTAAGTCAAGGATTATTTGTATATGTGTAGACCAGCCCTCAAGCAGGGATGTGAAGAAACAAGGTATTTCTGATCATTGCTGCACCTGTCTGAAATCAATGGATGTACCAATTTAACAAAAATCAGTCTTACCATGAACAGGAATGGAATGGTATCAGAAATGCTGTCCAAATTAACATCAATGTACAATTAAGAAAAGTTATGGAATACCAGAATAGGAATATGAGTTTAGAAGGAGAAAAAAAGAATCTGTATAAAGGCTACCATCAGATGGGGCATTGTCTTACCTTCTCAGTACAGAGATGAAGAATCCACCAATGGGTTTAGACTGTGTTCCTGCCCAATCAGATCAAGTCAGCCAAAGTTGCCACGCCTCTCCTGGGCTAGAAGGTCCCAGTCTTGACGAAGGCGAAGCCATGACTGACAGCAAGACGTTTTGGCTCATAAATGTAAAGCTAGGCCTAATAACCTACTAGGGTGGGAGTGGATTCTCCGTCTCCGTGCTGAGAAAAGGCGTTCAGGTAAGACAATCCCCTTCCCCAGCACTGGAGATGGAGAATCCACCAATGGGACATACCAAAGCTAAATTGTCCCTAAGGAAGGGAATCAAATCTGCCCAGCGACGCACTTTGGGATAGTACCTGTTGCAGAACCCTCCTGCCAAAGGACGCCTCTGCCGAGGCGAACCTGTCAATTTTGTAATGCCTAATGAAGAATGACGGAGAGGACCATGTGGCCGCTTTGCAAACGTCTTCAATGGATGCTTGAATAGCCCAGGCTGCAGAAGTAGCCGCATTACGGGTGGAATGGGCCGTGATGCGCCTTGGAACCGGCACTGAATCCACCCTATACGCCTCCGCAATACAAACCCTGATCCACCTGCCAATCGTGGAGGATGACACTTTCCTACCCCTGGAAGGAGGATGATATGAAACGAAAAGGGCTTCGGTAGAGCGGAAGACAGCTGTCCGCGAGATATAATAACGAAGTGCTCTGCAGACATCCAGCAGATGCCACTGCCATTCCAGATCATGTGAGGGATTAGGACAGAAATCTGGTAATACAATTTCTTGAGTCCTATGAAATAAGGAATTTACCTTTGGAACAAAGGTTGGATCAAGACGAAGTACCATTCGGTCACGGTGAAAGATACACAAATCATCTCTAGTGGAGAGAACAGCTAGTTCGGAAATCCGCCGCGCGGAGGTGATAGCCACCAAAAAGGCTACTTTGAGTGATAAGAATCTCAACTCCCAGGTTTTGAGGGGTTCAAAGGGCGGATTGGTAAGAGAATTGACTGGAGCATTTGTATCTTGAATTTTCTGTAAAAAAGATGCCGGTTCAGTCTTTTTAGATCTAGGATAGCTCTCCATCCTCCCGAGGCCTTGGGAACGACGAAGAGGATAGAGTAGAATCCCCGATCTCTCTGATCCAACGGTACCGGTTCTATGGCCCTTATGTTTACGAGATGCTGAATAGCCTGTTGCATCGACCTTTTCTTTGTGAGATTCCTTGATAGGGGACAAGAGAGGAAGCGATTTGGAGGGTAGGTGAGGAATTCTAGGGAGAGCCCGTGATGAACTGTGTTCAACACCCATGCGTCTGTGGTGGTGACCTCCCACTGGCTGGCAAAGAGAGAAAGTCTGCCGCCTATGGGAGGGACCATCGGAGAGTCATCTGGAATAACAGAAGGGCCGACCGCTCCCACGAAAGGGCCGGTTGCCCTGAAATTGTTGTCTGGGCTTAGAGCCCATTCTGTCCGATTGTCTGTCCTGTCTGTCCTGTCTAACAGGAAAGGAGCGGGGCAGATAGGAATAAGTGGACCTAGTCCCTGAACAAAAGGACTGCCTCCGTGAGTATGTGTTGGATCTTTTGTCCGGACGTTTAATAAGGTGATTGAGGACCTTACACTTATCCTTATTCTCTGTAAGGTAAGGATCTAAAGATTCCACAAACAGCTTCTCCCCCCCCCCCCCGATAAGGGGCTGCTGACAGGCGCCATTTGGACCTGGCGTCTGCATGCCAGTGTTTCAGCCAAAGCATACGACGACCAGTAACCTTGGAAGCCATAGCCCTGGCTAAAAATCTGGCCGCCTGCAGTGTTGCATCGGAAGCATATTCCGTTGCTGCCACCATCTTGCTCAAATCCTGGTGGGTTCGGATATCTTCCACCGGCATTCTGGCCTGGAGCTGTCTCAGCCAGCAGAGAGCAGACTTATTGAAGAAAGAGGCCGATGTATCTGCCCTAATAGCCCAAGCTGTAGCTTGGTGTGTCTTACGAAAGGTGAACTCCTTTTTACGATCTTCTGCCTTTAGGGCATCAGACACATCCCCAGGAGTGGCAGTGGGAGATACCAGGGGTCCCAAGGGTTCATCCACCTTGGGGACCTCTAGGGCATCTGCCAAGTCCTGGTCATGTTATAGAGTCTTTTATCACAGCCACTTGGGATGAGAAGGGAACCTGGGGATTCCCACTGTTTCCTGATCGCATTCAGAAACATAGAAAGACATGGTATGCAGTGTTGTGTGGTTACCGGTTCAATAAAGTTCAGATCCACCTCCGAGTCCGGAGCCGCAGTCGAAGTTGATGTACAAGACTTGGGACCAAGATGGGCTGTGGAAGTGGCCTTTCGGAGCAAGGGAACAAAATGAGACGGATTAAAGAGACCCGTAAAGGATGGCATTTCAGGAGGGTCTTCCTCCTGGTCCGACATCGGAATCCCCACGTCTGCATCATACTCACGAAAGGATGAACCCTCAGAGTAAGAAGATTGTGAAGGTGAAGTAGGTGCACCATATCCCTCCGTCGTTGGCTGGTGAATCGGTAGGGGAGAAACCGAGGTAGCCCTAGGTACCTGAGATCTAGCCTGAACGGCGCGCTCTACCGCCTGAGCAATCAACTCATTTAGATGGTCCTCCGTGGGCAAAGGAACCGGCTCTGGTAGTCTGAGTCCAGCTGCTGTGGGGGTAAAAGTGGCTTCTGGGGCGGAATGCAGAGCCCGCTGAGCCACAGGCTGCAAGATGTGTTCTCGATGAGATGAATCACCCGGTAGAGTGTTAAAGACTCTGTCTCCTGTGGACCAGATTCCCAGAGGGGAAGTGGAGGGTCCAAGTGGTAAATCAAATGAAGGAACTTCAGCCTGAGTGGCTTCAGTCCTGGTCTGTTCTTGGGCTTTAGAGAATATCCTCTCTAATGCCCGGTGTCTCCTACTGGCCTATTTTTCCTCCTTTTTAGATGTTTTTCCTGCAGATCTAGCCTTGGCTTTAGCCTTGGCCGAAATCTTACCTGCCGCCTCTTGGTTGGAAGATTTCTGTCGTTTTGAGGCTGATGAGAGAGGTGAAAGTCCCTTCTTGGAAGAGCCAGATTCTTCCATCCTCGTGGATTATCACAGAAGCACAATTGGGTACTCCTGGTATCCAGAGGCAGCTGTCTGTCTACTCTGGATAAGCACAGGAGCATGATAGGGTACCCCCGGAATCCAGAGACAGCTATTATTGTCAACTTGGATAATCACAGATGTACAATAGGGTACACCTGGTATCCAAGGACAATTAATTTGTGGATAGCGCAAGTGCACGATAGGGTACACCTGGTATCCAAAGATTGCCAATTAGTGGATAACACAGGTGCATGATGGGATACACCTGGTATCCAGGGACTACTAATTTATGGATAACACAGGTGCACGATAGGGTACACCTGGTATCCAAGGACTGCTGATTTATGGTTAACACAGGTGCACGATAGGGTACACCTGGTAACCAATGACTATTAATTTGTAGATAACTCAGGTGCACAATGAGGTACACCTGGTATCCAGAAACTACCACTTAATGGATAACATAGGTGCACGATAGGGTACACCTGGAATCCAGAAACTGCTATTTTGTGGGTAAACCCAGATGCATGAAAAGGTACACCTGGAATTCAATGCTGCTATACAGGGAGAATCAAGGACCTACTGTGTGTGTAAATAATACTTAGTGTATATGAGGAGACACCAGTTCAAATTCTGCTAGAAGGAGAGTGTTACTAAGAATAACTGTTTTGAAAAAGGATTCAGTACAGGCTCCAAACAAAAAAAACAGATAATCATGAAAAAGAACTGTTAGTTCTCAAAATGGTGGATTCAAGATGGCGGCCGATGCGAAAATGAAACTCACTGAGACTGTTCAACAACAGAGAATGGTGTTAGATCCACAAAATGGCGGATACAATTCTTAACAATTATTTGGCCATCACTATGCGTCTCTGAGCCTCCCTATAGGATCCAGAGAACTCCTCCAACGAGAAAATCACTAAAGAGCTTCAACGGAGCAGTCGAAGCCTCTAAAAAGCAAAAGGAGCTCGCCTGCCTCTGTTGCCCTGCTTAGCCGCCTAATTGAACCGCCAGCCAGCTGAAAAAAACCCG
Organism: Crotalus tigris; assembly: GCF_016545835.1. Classification (NCBI taxonomy): domain Eukaryota; kingdom Metazoa; phylum Chordata; class Lepidosauria; order Squamata; family Viperidae; genus Crotalus; species Crotalus tigris. The sequence continues at coordinate 393,678 of NW_024100413.1, read as the reverse complement.
TTCGGAGCAGCATGTGCTCAGCCGGCAACAGGGGCTGCAATAGGGAAGCAATGATCCCTCAGCCGCCCAGAACAGCCCTTAAATAACAAGAAAGGGCAAAAAAATAGCGTTTTAAACTGCTGATAAGCCTGCCTGCTGATTAGCACTTCCACCACCCCCTCTTGAATCATAACTCTTGGAGCTGCGTTCCAGACCCCAATCAGGGAAGGAAACTAAAGCAAAATAGAAAGGACAACTATAGTTGTTCCTGGAGAATTATTAAATGGAACTGAACTTAATAGGAATCCAACAGAGAAGGTTAGGGAGGATAGAAGAAAACGAAACCGAAAGACAACAAAATGCAGAAAGAGAAGCTGATCCCAGCCTCACTTTAAGGTTAAGAGGGGAAGGAAGGGAAATAAACAGCAATCTGACTCAAGTGCTGAGCCCAGCACTGATCAGAAAACTATTAAAGTCAAGGAAAGATGGAAAATCCACCAATGGAGACTATACCTGCCTAAGAGCCAAACTTTCACGTCTATTCATGGGCAAGATCAAGTCAAGACTGGGACCTTCTAGCCCAGGAGAGGCGTGGCAACTTTGGCTGACTTGATCTGATTGGGCAGGAACACAGTCTAAACCCATTGATGGATTCTCCATCTCCAGTGCTGGAGAAACATTATGTTAACTAGGAGCATAAGTTAGACAACACTACAAGGACTTTTCCTTACCAGCTGATCCCTTTCCCTAGCAACTGATATTTACTGTTTCTAAAACCTCAATATCTTTTTGGGTAGTAGAATTAACAATTATTTACAGATGCATTTCTAATTATTTGGTTTAATCTTTTAAAAGCATTTAAGTCAAATGGGCATGACACCAGTTTAAATCATGGATGGGCATAATACCAATGTAGGAAATTATGTAAATTGCACACTATGTGAAGATTCCCCCACCAACCTGCAGGTGTTGTTTTTTGAATTTTCGGGACAATAGTGATGACAGTGACACCACAGCTTCTTCTGGGCAGGAGCAGCTGCTGTGCTCCCCCCGTCTTCTTTCCTAGCATCGATGTTTCCTTTCCCAGAATTCCTCAAGGACCTGCTGTCTAGGAAGTTTGCTATACAGGAAAAGAAAACAACCATGAAAATAAGGCTAATAAATGTTTATGTTGCTATGAATTAGAAAAGGTTACAATATTTTATTAGTGAGTACATCTGTCATTTGTGTGTGTATCTGAGAAACATTCCTATTAAAGATCCTTTCCCAGGTTTGACTCTGGCATCCTTGATACTTACGATATTAAGGGTATTGTTTCCACTGCCCAATTTTTTGAAGCTGAGGGCAGTGGAAACAAGCTGATATTTTCAGAATATAGAACAAAAATTCTGTATGTTGCAAGAAAGTGAATTAAATTTAAATAGTTCTTCATTTCAAAAGACTATCTGATGGGTTGCTATAAAGGGGAAGCTTTAAACTTTTCCAAGTTTGCATTTCAAAGTCTGTGGCTAGCTCTGAGGGATCGTCTTCTGATACTTTTGCAACCAGGAACTGCACTGTGACTTACCAAATTATAGTAGAAACTATACAGCAGCATTAAACATAAAGCAGGTGAACATGATAACAACCTTTCTAGATTTAAGGCAATAGTTGATTGCATATATGAATACAATATGATCTTCTAGGTGAAATACAGATAGATCATATTTAACAACTGTCTTGTTTAGTGACCATTTGTAGTCACCACAGAGATGAAAATGTAACTTTCCAACCAATCCTTGCATTTATGATTGTTCAATATCTACTCTGAGTCAATCTTCAACGAGGCACTGGAAAACATCGATGCTGGCACCAAAGTAAACAGTGTTTGGATCAACAATTTAAGATATGCTGATGATACAGTTCTGCTTGCCAGTAAGCATGAAGACCTTCAGCTCCTCATCAACAGAGTCACAGAAATTTCTGAAAAATACAGCTTGAAGCTTAATACCTCAAAAACCAAGATCATGGTCGTCAGCAAACAACCCGTTAATTTACCACCAATAAATTCAGAAGGAATACCACTAGAAAAAGTTGAAAGGATCATGCACCTCATTTCTAATTTACATGAAAGCTGGGACATGACTGTTGAAGTAGACAAGGATAGAAAAAGCTCGAACAGCATTCTTCAAAATGAAAAAGGTCTTCTGCAGTCACGACATAAGCCTAAGACTGAAAATCAGGCTTGTCAGATGCTATATTTTTTCTATCCTGCTCTATGGAGTAGAGAGTTGGTCTCTGACAGAAGGCCACCTGAAGAGACTAGAAGCATTTGAAATGTGGATTTACAGGCGGCTGTTACGTATAAATTGGGTTGACAAGATCAGAAATGAGAAGGTGATAAGCTGCCTGGGAAAGCCAAGGGAAATCATCAAAACAATTAAAAAATGAAAATTAGAATATTTCGGACATGTGATGTGACACTCAGAAAAATACGGCATACTCCATTTAATCCTCCAGGGAAAGATTGAAGGCAAACGAGGTCCAGGCAGAAGAAGAACACTGTGGCTTCAAAATCTAAGGGACTGGTCTGGAAAAAACTCAGCAGCACTTTTTTGTGCAGCTGCTGATAAAAACAGGATCGCCAACATGATCGCCAACGTCCAATAACGGATATGGCACAAGAAGAAGAAGAAGAAAGCAAAGGAAAACTGAAGATTATAAGCCCAACTTTGGTTTCACGTAATGATCACTTTGCTTAATGACTGAGTTGTGGATCCCAATTGAGGACTACCTGCATTAGCATATTCATTTTAGCTTTCTTCAATCAACTAGTTGTAAAACTAAGTCCTGATTGAGGATGCTTTCAATGCAGGCTTTAGACAGAAACTTTTTTAAATATCTCAGCATAAGAATTTTTGAAGTCTCACATCAATACAAGTAACAGATGAATTTTTTTTCTAACTCTTTAGCACAGTGGAGAGCAGAAAATATTAACAGTTACAAATTTGAAGTCTGATCTTGTTTTATATATTGAAAATGTATTTACTTAACAAACGTATATGTTGTCTAAACCATAAAGGTAGGTGGCTTATACATTAGCACAAGCAGATTTCTTATTAGAATAATAAGATAATAAATCCTCTCTAAGGATTTTTTTATATAGTACTTCTTTTATAAAACTTCTCTCACACACAATAACCTGCAATGAATTAAGTTTTGCATTAGGGCATTTTAAATTCCAACCTACAAAAGAGGACTTTTATATCAACAGATGTTAGCTTTTTAGGTCAATGGAACAGAGCCTTTTAAAACTAAAGCTCAATTTTCAGCAAATAAGCACAAAACTGGGATTGTGACTAACATTGTTATTCATGGACAGAAGTCTGACTTTTCACAAATGTTCTAGGCAGAGGTTTCAGACATCTGGCAAAGCGAAATAAAAAATATTAAAAATTATTAATAATGAAGAATAAAAAAACCAATGATATACATGCCTTATTTAAAGATGTAACTATTTTCCACTTTTCTGAAAATAATAGAGCAAGCAAGTTCAATCTATCTTGTATATAACTTTCTCACGCTCACAATCATCACTAACATTTAGGAACTCAAACTAGTCAAGATTAGGCACTTTTTAAATCTTATAAAATTTAAAGCACTCTTTAGAAAGTGATTTACCAGAGCAACGATAACTAATCTGTAATTTAGTACAGGCAGGTCACTGACTGTAGCAAATAATCTCTGACTGTAGCAAATAATCTATAATTCAGACTTGGCTACTAAACTAAAATAGTTCTTGTAAAAAACAAAGAAACAAAAACACCATATGTTAGGCACCATCTAAAGTCTAGAGAAGAGTAGCTACTGGAAAAACATATTCTGAGGGTTTTTTTTTTTTGTTGTTAAGGCAATTTCTCAAGAGAGTTCCCCTGATGTTCATCCATCCTTACATTCAGGAGACAGTTATAAGTTTGCATGAATAATTTTCCAGCTGATTAATTTAATAACAGAGCCCTTATTGTGTTAACATTTTTCTGTGTGGTGTGCTGTACCGATTATGATGGTTCGTTTTAATATGGTCTCCAGTTTTCTGGTTTTATTTATTTGTGAGAATTCTTTTCATGATAGCACAACAGACTATTAATTTTAACATAAGAAAACAGGACATGTAATTTTCTTGACAAGGTAGAGAAGCAGTATCAGTAGGAGAGAGCCTAAATCCACCAGCTTAATGTGGATCCTGTTATAATGGAAGAGAATGTTTTCTACTGCAAATCTTAATGACTACAAGAAACAACAATGAGTTTTCACTTAACATAATCTGCCAAATTCACTCCCAAACAGTACAAATATTTCTGCTTTCCAGAAATTCAGAGCAGCTGTTAAGTTTGGTTATAGTGGAAGCACCCTGGCTTCCAAATATTCTAACAGGAATTTAGTGGTATCTCTTTGTTCTTTTGGCAGACCGCCAACAAACTCAGAACAGAGGTGGTTGTAAGAAGAATTGTTTAAGGCCATACAAAAAAGTGCTGTGTCAACTAACTAGTTCATACTTAGCTGTAGACAGAAGAAAAAGAATCATATATCAGATCTTTTAATTTGCTTTGCAATCTATAAAGCCCTATCTGTTTGCATGGATGTATGTAAATGTTTATATGCAGAATTTGGAAATCTCAGAAATGGAATTAAAATATAAAACAAATGCTTATCTATAAAACATGGCAATTTAACTGAAGCTAGGTTACAGGGACTGTTCAGACATAAAGAAACTAAGCACAAAGAATTAGAAGTGGCTTTTGTTATTACTTCTGCACTTTTCCACACTACAAGGAGAAAGAAAGAACTGGAATCAGATATCCTACATTTATCTAAACACAGGATCTCATCAATCCTATAAAGAAATTACTGAAGCGACATCAGGTTTCCTGTGCTCTAAGTACTTGGTTTATTTTATCAGTAGAAAACCAGCAGCATTGCTTTTGCCTGATGGAAATACCAGATTAGTGTAAATTTAACAATATTTTAGCTTCTATTGGAGAACACTGTGTACAAGAAGCATATCTTGAAGGCCGGTGGAGAGTGTGAATGGGGGCTAGTACATACAGATCTGAACATCAGATTTAGAAGGGATATTGATAAAGTAGAACATGTTCAAAGGAGAGCTACCAAACTAATCAATGACCAGAAAAGAAAAAAATTATATATGATTGGAGATATGTTTAATCTGGAGAAAACTGTGGAAGATGGGATAGTTGTTTCCAAGTATCTAAAGCAGCGTTTCTTACAATGGCAACTTGAGGATGTGTGGATTACAACTCCCAGAATTCCCCAGTCACGCATTTTGAAGCTGCCAAAGTTGACAAACACTAATCTAAAGAGCTGGTACATTCAAAAAATAGGCAGAATAATCCGACTTGTTCAAGCATTGTAAGAAACACTGTATTTAAATTAAAAGGCAGTACATGTTGATTGGATATCAGGAAAAAATTTCCTAATGAAAAAACATGTTCAACAATGGAAAGGGTCACTTTTGCTGGGGGTGTTGCAACTGAGGGTTAATGGTTATAGAAAATTGAATTAGGAAAAAATTAGGAAAAAAAAAACTTATCTAAAAGCGTCCCCCAAGTGAAATTCAACTCTTGATGACTACATCCATACAGTTTTCCTAGCAATGTTATAGATATATTTTCAAACTTCCCAGCTTTAACTTTACAGTCCTAGAATTCCAAGGCAGTCCCCATTCAGTTACTATCCTTGGTTGATTCTGCTTAGCATCTAAAAAACAGCCAAGGTCATCTGGGTGCTGCAAAAGCTTGCTTCAAGTCATAAAGTCATAATGCCACCATGCATATTTTTTTAAATAAATGCTTCTGACCTTCTTTCCCCTTCCTCCAGGATATTCTCTGATATATACTAATATATCAAGAATATATAATTCTTCCTTTAAAAAAACTCTTCCTGTGTAAAAAAAAAAAACCCTATAGTACTGGCCTTGCCTATTTACATTCATTTTCCATTGACTTCTTACAACCTTGCCAAATCTCCATCCCCAATGAAAATCACATGACCAGACCGTAAAACTACTGTGCTGCTGCTAAGGGGGTTTCCATTAACAAAACAGAGCACCGTATGTTGGGTTAAGCCTGCACCTGTGATCAGTTATTCACCCGTTAAGAAATGAAGCCCAGGCTAGGGTGCTTAATCCATCTCAGCTGTTCTCTCCCCAGCCTCTATTCTCTCTGATTGCACAGTTGGCAAGCAGCAATCTGTCTGACTAGGCAAAGCGCCACATGTGTGATGCTTATGTTAATTTATTTATTTATTAAATTTTTAGGCCTCCCATCTTCCCTATAAGGTAAATCTGGAGAGCTTACAACTTATAAAACACATAGAAAAATAGTTAAAATATTAAAACTACACAGATTAAGATTTTAAAATTATACTGAAACCAGAACTAAGAGACAGGGATGAGGATCAGCCACCTCCTCCTTCATGTGATACTGACTACATGACAAAAGAAAGATGAAAGAGAGAGAATATAGAAGGTTTGAAAATTGCCTATAAAGCCCATGTGAAATTTTATAGACAACTGTAATAATATCCAGAATAAGACTGATAGATAGGTAAATAACCTATTTTAATAGGACTACGAATGTGATGCACATAAGAAAAATCAATAAGCTTTGATCATACCATTGTGGCCACCATCTTGACTTCTATATGCACCTACAAGAAATGTTAATTAAAACACAAAATACCTACCTACCTATCAGTATGTGTATGTATGTGTGTGTGTGTGTGTGTGTGTGTGTGTGTGTGTTTGTGTGTATATATATTTTCAGTCTAGAACCAAATAGTAATAGAAGAGAAAAACTGAAGAAAATCACAAAATGCAAAGATCTACAAACAGAAGTAGAACAATTGTAGCAAAAGAAAGCAAACAGAGTACCAATAGTAATAAACCCTTGGGTATAACCCCAAAACATACCATCAGCATTGACAAAATCCCCATCAATCAATCAATTGCAAAAGGCAGCTTACATCCTGCAATGATACCTTTAACACCATCAAACATTTGTCTACCCCAGGCCCTTAGAAAGGACTCAGTAGACAGATAAAATTGTCAAATCCAGTCCACACATCTGGTTGGCCGTGCAGACAAACATAACATTTATATTCTGCCTGGCCACTCTGTAAAAGAAGGAAAGGAGGTTCAATTATGCTTACCAAAGGCCTGGGGAAAGGGCCACAACTTCAGGGTCCTTCAAAACACAGTAAGTATGGGCCATTTGAATCTTGGAGAGGGTGTGCTTCTGAGTTGTCTATAAATGGCACTGTTTAAAGGAACTTGGAACATGCCAACTCCGCTAGCTCACCTGGGCAGATATTATGGGAGACAGATGTTCCTTCAAGTAGATCTTATGCTGTATAGGTTGTTATAGGTAGTAACCAGCACCTTGAACAGAAGTGTTACATGGGCATACAACAGCATGTCTATCACTACCTAGGCCACTGCAACCTCAAATAGTTGAAACTTCCAGGTGCTCTTCAAAGAGAGCCCCACATAGTTTCTTTCTCTACCTCCTCTCTTTTCCTTTTTTTCTTGTTGAGGCAAAAACTTGTTATAGTAATCCAGAAGCCATATTTGCAGTTTTTCTGGCTAAAGAATTTGAAGTATTTGCTCTTAGAAAATACTAAGAGCAATTATATGAATTACAAGGAATAAAGAATCTTTCACCAAGGCATCATAAATAACACCTTCCATAATGGTGTGCCATCTCTAGCATGCTTGCCTTACATTTTAAATCGTTTCATACCAAGCACAATATTTTTCAACTATTAGGCAAACCTTGTTTTCATTCTGAGGTTTTCTGTAATTTAAGCTATTAAACTTAACTATATGGTGCATTTTATTTGTTTTACAGCTGCCTGCAATTAGGTTGCCAATGTACTTTATTTTATAAACATGTCAGCAATAAGTGATCATTAGAATGTATAACTGCTTTACAAATGATGCATAGATGTTCTACACAGATTCCATAATAAACGTAGGTTCTCCATTTTTTTTTTTTTTGAGTTACAGTTTTTCTTCAGTTACAGAAAGGTAAATGTTTTCCCTGTCCAGTCATGTCCAACTTTGGGATGGCGTTCATCTCTGTTTCCTAGCCAAAGGAGCGAGCATTGTCCAAGGAAGTTTCCACGGTCATGTGGTTGGCATGACTATACGCTGAGGCACACTGAACACTATTACCATACTTCCCACTGAAGTGATACCTATTTATCTATTTACATTTGCATGCTTTCAAACTGCTAGGTTGCCAGGAGCTGGGACAAGAATGGGAGCTCATTGATCACCCAATATGTATAACTTTATATGCCAGTAAGCATATTATTATGCTTACAGCATAATAAAAAGATAACAAGATAATTCAAAACAATTAAAATATCAGAAAAATAAAGTCCAAGAAACCAAGAGGACAAGAAACGTGGGGGAGGAGATCTTTTTAGAATCTTAATTACAAATCATATACATAATTATGATGAATTGTGCCTCACTTTATTTTTTTAATAATAAATGGCAGAATAGAAACTGTATAGAGACAACAAAGGGAAAAGGCTTTGGTGTATATTGTCTAACAAATCGATAAAATTATGCTGCTTTTTTAAAGCAACTTTCCTTGAGCAATATTTCCTTTATAGCTAATTGCTCAGATACAGTAAGTTTCTGTAGAAGTGAAAGAGTATTTATCACATTCTGTTCTAATAAAGGGAAACAGTAAAACTCCTAGACAGGGACCACTATTTCAAACTACCCACATACTGTATGAAGGGTTGTTTTCTGATTTCTTCTGAGTTGCAAGCCAACAGATCAGTAATTATGATCAACAGTCTCAAAGATAATATGTTGATTTTTAATTTTTTTTTGCCTTAGGAGCAATTTTACTGCAGTAAAATTTGAAAGCTGCTTATCTACATTTTTAGCATAAACAGAAGTCATTCTATTCAAAGGTGCAAAAAATAGACTTATTGTTGTCATTCCATACTAGGTTTAAAAGACAATAATGAATAATGTGCTTTTAGCTGATGCAGTCTAACCTGAGATAAATAAATGGTAGGTAAGTAAATAACTTAAGCTGCTGTACCCACAAAAGGTCCATTTGTCATGACAATTCATTTAGAAAATCCACAATGGAAATTACAATTCAAAAGACTAAATCACAAAGATTTGTAACTAGATATGCCAAGTACATTTAAAATATGCCAGAATCAGATCTGTCTATCTGAGTCTAGAAATGTTTAAAGGTAAATCTGCTGGGTGCTATGGCTTTGCTTGAAACCGTGGTTTAAAAAGCAAAGCTTTTATTTTCCAAAATCCTACTCTTTTTAATTGAACATACTATATTCTAGAAAAGGTTATCATAGATTTTTCAATGCACCTAAATATTTTAAAACTCAATTTTTTTCACATTATGATACAGACGTTAAGTGGAGTCATTAGACAAAGGAGCATATTAAACCTGTCCTCCGCCTTGTCAGCCATCTCTCTTGGCTTCTCTATGCATCCCAAGCACTTTTAACTTTCCATGCAATGTTATTTCAATCATGCTTCTAAGATGTTATTATATTCACATTTATGTATAAGAGCTGTGGTGGTGCAGTGGTTAGAATGTAGTACTGCAGGTTGACTCTACCACTGCCTGGAGTTTGATCTATAGTAACTGGCTCAAGGTTGACTCAGCCTTCCATCTTTCTGAGGTTGGTAAAATGAGGACCCAGATTGTTGGGGACAATATGCTGATCTGTAAATCACTTAGAGGGGTATGTATACCACTAGGAAGCGGTATATAAGTGCTATTGCTACTCTGCAGCTACTGTATTTAGAGTAACTGCATATTCATGTAGCATAATGATATTTTCCATATAGACCCACCACAATATTTTAGGTTAATGGGCAAACTTTAAATTTTGAAGTCTTATGAAGACCCATCCAAAATAAGGAAATTTAGAGAATATAGACCCCATAGTCAAGGTCCTGTAAAAATTGGATAATAGAACTTCTACTTCTTTGAAATTACAAGCTCTGTGCCAGAGATCCCTTCCTGCTTTTCTAGCCCAACTGGATACTCAATGGAGTATTTTCTTTTCTGCGAGGAGGGTTTGGAGATTCCACACATGGATAGTGTGTAAAAAATCTCTTAACCTAGGAGGACAAGTAAATTAATAATATCTCCTTTCCCAACTAAGCTTGTGATGCCAACTGTGATGACTACAATTCAAGCACCTTTTTTCTTTGACTGCCAGATCCCTTCATTCTCAAGGTTCAGTGTAGTTCTTTCTTATCAAAAATAAGATAGACCAGCTCTTCCTTATAAAATAGCATTCTATATTAAATATTTTACATTCAAAATATAAAAACAATTTATATGTTGTATTTGTTGTTTGCTGTATCTATAACTTGTTCTCTATGAGGTAAAAATGAGGGTTTCATCTAAATTTATTCCCATAATAACAACTCCGACAGGTAAGCTGGACTGAGGTACAATGAGAACTCTAAAGCATGCAGGGATCTGCTTGTCTGAGTGAGGACTTTGATTTCACTCAATTATCTTCATATTTATCATTTTTAATAGCAATTCATTTTCTTGTAGGGAAGTAGTCCTGATAATTTGGGTTGGCTTTTTTCCAATCTTTCATAGGAGTTATCTTTTAGAAACTGAATATATACCTTCAAGTCAACATTGATTCTTAGCACTGCACTAATACAGCTTCCCCAGGTGGATCTATTCTCAACTTCATCCTTTAGGTCTTCCATGCTGTAGTCACTGTTGCTGTAATTGAATTTATCTTTTTTTTCTTGTCTTCATCTTCCATCTTGCCATCACAGATGGGATAGGGGTTCTCATGCAATGTGTCCAAATTAAGATAATTTGAATCTGGACAGTTTGGAGATGGGTTATTGTAAACTCAAGGGCTCTGTGTAAAATAAATCAAATATGGTCTAATCATATTTTAAATTATCTTCCCCTTCAGCTCCAATGGATTAAATTAATGTTTTTGCTGAGGATCACTTTCATCATCAGTTCAGACGTTATCAATTATGTATACTTTAAATGTTGTGATATCTGCATGCATCACTTTGTATTTCCTTTCAATGAATTTAGGATAGACACAGTCTGTCTGGATTCTAATTCTGAACACATTGCTTTCTATTGCTTCTAAAGCTGTTCAATCTATATGCACACAAATCAGCACTTTAAATTTCAACATGAATCATGCTCACTGGAGCTATTTGTGTCCAGCATTCGGAGAACTATGAGTTGTATAACCCTGCAAAATTGTGGCAAAATGTTGGACTACCTCCAAATTTATCATCTCATTAAATTATTTTTTTATTCCAACTGGCTGTCTCAAGGTGATCATTATTCTGCTTCATGATAAACCCAAACAAGGAATACATGACTGCTGAAATTATATTTCTCCTGTTGCTTATGTTCTCAATATCTCTTTTTATAGAAACTCTGAGAGAGCTGAAATTGCAATTAATCTGGAAGACACCCCCTCCCTGTCCAGCTTGGAAAAAGACTGCAGTGTTATCAGTTGAAATAAACTAAATTATAATTCCTATTTCTCCATCAACAAACAAAGAATCAAAGCTCGCACAAGACATTGCTCTCCCATTGCAAGTGTCAGGTGCTACAATGGCAGGCCAGAAGTGAGAATGCCCAGGTGTGCATTATGTCACTAACTGAAAACAACTCAGGTTGTCTGGAATCTGATCCCACAACCCACACATTCCTCTGGGCATTAAAAAAAACCCTCCCTAAAGGAATATTACACTAATGCTGCCGACTTCTTACAAACATCTTTACAAACCATACCTCCTCCTTTCCCTAGATTGTGCAAAGTCGGTTTGCCCATATACGTGAGGATTGTTCAACTAAAGGATTTTTATGCTCTTTTCGGTCACTTCTTCTGGACATGCAATGCACGATCTGTTTTAAAAATATTTCCCTATTGGCTCATTTATTATTTCAATTTATATTATGATATCTTCCTAGTGTCTTGAAATACACTCGTAGATAAATCACAAATATATCTGAAGTCCTATTGTCTTCTTATAATGATGTAGTACAATGGATTCTTTTCCTAAACAAATGGTGCAAACACACATATTTGCTAAAATGACACAAGTGCAATTCTGGCTTGTGAAAGTAAAGTCCCTGGCAGTAAATCACAATTTATTGTCCTCTAGGCACACATTAGCTTATGATGATAAAAATTATATGCTAATGCACCTGGAGGGAATTAGGTTGAAGAAATCTCATCTACAGTATTTTGAATGCAAAACATTTGTAAAAGCAAGTCCAAAGTATTGAAAGAAATGTGCAAGTCACATATCACAAGACCATATGGAAGAGAAAATCCAAACATCCTAACCAAGTCACTCTACCTATTTTTGTCTTTTACACAATTTCATTACGTCATTTCATGTAATCCACAGACCTAACCAATATCTCCTTTTGTCTGTCTTCAATTATTTTCCCCACTTATGAATGCCTGAGCTATCACCATACACACAAAGGGCTAGAGGTAATTCTTTCCCTTGAGAACACAAGGATTTCCTTTCTGTAGGGTGGAAAGTACTAGTATTGCCTTTCTATTTATGACTTACTCATTGTTTTTCCAAAAAAATGAACTGAGCAGAAATAAGGATTAGTATTAAGTAGCTATAAGAAAAGAATGTTAGAGGAATGCAGTGAGCCACATCTGATGTTCACAAATAAGATGGTAGGTGGAAAGAAGACAGCCAGATTCTTAGTGATTGGGATAATATAGTTAACAAAACCAAATGTGTATCCTAATAAAATAGTACGCTTAATACTTCCAATTCATTCTCAGGAGTCCTATTTACATTAACTGTTATTCCTTCAAGCATAGGATAAATAATTGTACTTTAGTGATAATTACAGTTTAGTATTTTCACTTTCTTTTACATTTTCTCCTACAGGGAATAGAAACAAACTGTTTTCTTCACCCAGTATACTCATTTGGTATTATGGCCTACCGGTAATATTTTATCTCCTTTTTTACAACTTACCCCTTGCCATTCTAATATTGTAGAAAAATTTGGTAGCTTCAGTTTATACTCCCTGATGCTCCCTGAGCTTGGTTGTTTGCTTGCAAATGTGTCATTACCTCACTAGGTAACATCATCAGTGCTTGTGAGTGTGGGATTTGCTCCCCATTTAGATACAAAAGCTTGCCTTGCCAGGATTGTTGATGGTATGACTTTCTCCTTAATCCTTGATCAGGGTATTCTGCTTGATTGTTTGACTGGTGTTAATCTCTGCAGATCTAGTTGTAGGCTGTTGAAGAGCATCTGTTTTGGTGTTTTTGTTTCTTTCTTAGTTTTTTTATTGTTTCTTTTGAGGCAATATCTGAATGCCAAACTTCCAGGCATTTACTAGCATTTTTGGATTTAGCTTGATCTAGGATGCACACAGCTTCCCAATTGAAATTATGGTAGAGTCTGCCCATGTGTTATGATATTAAGAACTTTTCATCATGTCTTCTGAACGCTAGTTGGTGTTCATGAATATATTTTACTAGTCTTGCCGGCTGTCCTACATAGAGGCTTGGCCAGAATAAGACATGGTCTACAGTGGTCTAAGATTGTACACATAAAACCAGACCATATGGCAGACTTTCCTTCTTACTTTACCTGTCCAAGCAGAGCAGAGCAGGGGTAACAGGGATCCCACTTTGCATATGTAACACCCCTCCCAATTAAGAACTAATTTGTTATCAACACCCAAATGGATTCAAAACAGTTTGAGGGCATCTGCTACAGGAATACAGCCTCATTATCTGCATCCTACTCTTCATAAACATATCCCAAGGTATACTTTAATAACGTAAGAAAATAATTGGGGGAAGTGAATATTCTGGGGAAAAATTATCAATGATTCCATAAGGAAATTTTTTTGTAAAGACTTTACAGAATGTTGGAAGTTAAGAGCAATAAAGAGGAGTGCAGATTGGGAAATTTCAAAGAAAAAATATGAAGGAACACTATATTCTCAGGGCTCTTTTATGAACTGGCAAAAGGTACAAGGGACTTTATACCACTGTGTACCTTTCTCTTTGACATCTATTTATGATAATCTAAAAATACAAATGAAAACACATATACAGTCACATGAATAAAAGGTGGCTTTGAAGAATTGCAGGGTTTAGTTTTTTTTAAGAAACTGGCACATCAGAAGTGAAGAACATGAAAGGCTTTGTTAGATTTTAGTATTAAAGAAGACGCAGGAAAAAAAGATGAGTAGAGCACACAACCTTTCAGGAAAGCTTAAGAACACATTGGCACAAGAATGTAGCAACTGTCTGTGACTCCTTAAAGCCCCAGCTTTGTTTCCAGAGCTGATGGATATTTTAAATGTAGTGTTCATGTTCTACATATTCCTAAACATTTTTTTTCTGAATTTTATCTGGAGCATTTCACAGTTCCTGCAGCACCATAAATATTTTCTAAAAATGAACTTATGCACTTTGAAGCTAATATACTCTCCACAATAATTATGCAAAAGGACTCTGAAAGTGAAGTTTAATTGCCTATTAGCTGTGTAGAATAAGTTCAGAAGAAGAAAATAAAAGACTGTTAAGTAATATATCCCTAAATTTTTTAGTCAAATGTATTTCAACTCCTTTAATGAACTCAATAGAAATGCTATCTGAATGCTAATATTTATTTGCTACATTAAAAGCAGTAGCATATTCAAAAAAGTAACTATGCTAAATATTAGTATCTCTTACGTTAATATTACATTATGTTTTACCTAAATGAAAATACTTTTTATTGCAGCCGATACTTTCATTTCTGTTTGTCTCCTGGCAGTAGAATGAATGCTAACACTTACACTATATGTCTTTAAATTACTTGTTAGCAAATGGTCAAATCAGTTATAATTAGCAAGATTCCATCTAATTAAGTCTGTGAAATCGAAAACATAAAGTTCTTTTTATAAAATATGTTTGTTTGAGTTATGGCATTTATGGTTGATATTTGCATCTAAATATTTTCAAATATTATACAAACATGCCTGAAATAACAGGCATGACAATTCAAAAAATGTGTGGAAAGCACAACTGATCCTTACTAAAATGTGTGGGATTCTGGAATCTTTTCAAAAGAGACTGTGACAAACATCAAAGAGATTCATTCAACTGATCTACAGTGAGAAAAACTGTAATTTCCATTCTCTACTATAACTGATAGCAGATTTAGAATCACCATAATCTTGAAACTATGTTTCACAATCATATTTAACCAATAAATTATTGTTAAAAGGCAAACTTATTTCAGTTAATGTGCCCATGATAGAATATGCTAAAGAAAATTAACAGAGAAAACACAAGTGCAAAGTTATTTGATATTAATATCTTACTACACATATTAACGTGTTGTAAGATTTTAACTTAATTCTTAACTCTTCCTGTCCTACACAGTACCTTCCATGGGAAAACAATTTCCAACCTTCATACCAAGCAATATAAGTAGCCCTTATTTAGCAACCACAATTATGGCTGGAAATTCCATCGCTAAGCAGTGTGATTGCTGAGCAAAATATCATGTGATTGTAATGGATTTACCATCTCATTTCCTCTTTGGTCACTAAGAGAAACATCACATGACTGGAACAGATTTACATTAAGCGAACTATATGACTGTGATTTATGATTTTATTTCCACCTTCTCTACTAACTCTGCTTGTGAACATTCAAATGGCAATTACATGACCACAGCATGTGGCAATGGTTGTAAATGCATGCATTAGCCATAAAGCTTTTTTTTTACACTGTCATAACATTGAACAGTTGTCAAACAAAGGATTCTATAAACAAGGAAATACCTGAGTATAGAAAAAAAAATCTGAAGCACCAACTTTTTCTGACTTCATCTCTTATTCTATGAGTAACAATGAGATGTTACTTAAAGATGAAGGAAAACTTGGCTTGGTGCAGAAGGACTATCTTTCTCTTTCTTTTCTTTTTCTTTCTTTTGCATGCATGCATGAAGAAGGTCCTGGATTCAATCCTAACATCTCCAGGGAAAGCCCTCCAAATCCTGCTTGGAACCTTTAAAAGACACAACCAGTGACAATAATATTTAGCTTGAGAATAAGTGATCTGCATCAATAGAAGGCAGCTTCCTGTTTCTCTGTAACTTGTGAAGGATCCCTCTCCAGCAAAATTATATGTCATGATAATATTTGGGCATGCCACTCTAAAGCCTTAAAATTAAAAACTGGTCATGCCCAATGGGAATTCTGAGAGCTGAAAATTGAAATTCAACATGGAAGAAACAATTTGTTCACTTTCCCAAGGTTAAAGAAAGTGAAGTGAGCAGAAAAGTGCTCTTACATGTTTCATTGTGAAATTTATTTGTATTAAACCGCACCCCAAAAAGATTTTGCTTAAAAAAATCCTACTGGTCTCCTGTTTTTTAAATACAAAATGTTCTTTGTGACCCATAAACACAACAAATATGGAGTCATTTGATTAGTTTTTAATGCTGTTGTAATATCATGCTCTCAGTACGGTGACATTTTGGATATTCATACATAAAAGCAAGGTAGTAACAGAAAACAAAATAATAATTTGGTCGCACTCAGAACCAACTGAACAGAAACCAGAATAATTGCAGATGCCTTTGCTTCCAGCCAAACAAACAAATAAAAATCCTTTATAAAAACAAATGTGTTGTCCTATAAACAAACTAAGAGGTTGTAATTCTTATCCTTATTCTTGTTGTTATTGTAGCATGGTTCATTCTTCCCAGCTTCTGGTGCCACAGTTCAATCCAACATTCTGAAGAGAAGTAAACTACAGAAGCTGTTGCTATAAATTTATTTTTCTGACTAGATTCCAAAAACCTTCCTGCACTTTGTTTTGCTTATATTTCAAATATTCTAACACTCCCACAGAAGAAACGCTCAAGAAAGGAAGCTGAATGTTTTAAACTAAAGACTATCTCTGTTGATTTATACTGTCAGAGGGAGAGAAAAAACTTGTGAGATAAATACCGTTGGGATTAGGTGTTTGGGCAGTTTCCCCACCTCTCAAGAACATGTACAGTTAGTATACCAAAGGCAGAAAGATCAAGATTGAAATGTGCCCTCCATTTAAAACAATGCAATCTTAACTAAGAATAACTCTTGCAGAAATTGTACCCATTTAAAATAAATGCCACCAAAGAAGATTGCTAATTAAGAGACTTAATTCCTCCCTTTTGCCATATCCAAATACTTCTCCCATAAGTGGCATTTATTTACTTACTTACCTAGTTACTTATTTACAACAACAACAAGTAGTAGTAGTAGTAGTAGTAGTAGTAAGGGATCTTGGAGATCATCTAGTCCAACCTCCTGCTCAGGCAGGAAACCCTATATCATTTCAGGTACAAATGGCTGTCCAGTCTCTTCTTAAAAACTTCCAGTGTTGGAGCATTCACTGCTTCTGGAGGCAGGTTGTTCCACTGGTTAATTGTTCTTTCATGAAATTTCTCCTTAGTTCTAGGTTGCTTCTCTCTTTGGTTAGTTTCCATCCGTTGCTTCTTGTCCTGCTTTCAGGTGCTTTGAAAAATAGCTTGATTCCCTCTTCCTTGTGGTAACCCCTGAGATATTGGAACCCTGCTATCCTGTCACTCCTCATTCTTCTCTTCATTAAATAAGAGATACCCAATTCTAGCAACCATTCCTTATATATTTTAGCGTCCAGTCCCCTGATCTTCTTTGTTGCTCTTCTCTGCACTCTAGTTTCTAGAGTCTCAACATCTTTTTTACATCGTAGTGACCAAAACTGGATGCAGTATTCCAAGTGTGGCCTTACCAAGGCGTTGTAAACTGGTATTAACATTTCACGTGATCTTGATTCTATCCCTCTGTTAATGCAGCCTAGCACTGTGTTGGTTTATTTAAAATTTAAAAAAAAATAAAATAAAATATTTAAAAAAATATTTAAAATAAAACAAAAATAAAACCTATTTCTTTAGCCATTCATGTCAAGCAAGTGGCATGCTAGACAAAAGGCAGAAAATACTGTAGTGGATGCAGCGTGATTTCTTTACAAGGATAAATAAGTAATTCAGCATTGCATTTGGATTGCGGGACTAAGAGATAAGAGATCTTTTTCTGATCTAAAACTTAAAACATATACAGGTGGTCCTTGACTTACAACAATTTGGTTAGTGACCATTCATGTGAAAAAAATGTGACTTATGACCATTTTTCTTAGTTACCACCTTTGCAACATCCCCATGGTCATGTGATCAAAATTCAGATGCTTGGCAACTGGTACATATTTATGATTTTTACTGTGTTGCAGGATGATGTGATCACCTTTTGCATCCTTCTGTCAAGAAAAGTCATTGGGAAAACTAGATTCACTTAACAATGGTTGTAAGTATAAACATGGTCATAAGTCACTTTTTTCAGTGTTCTTGGAACTTTGAATGTTGACTAAATGAACTATAATAAGTCAAGGACTACCTGTATTCTAGACATGTCTTTAGACATCTTTAGATATCTTTTTTTGGAAAAAGAAAATAACCAAAGAATGGAAGATATGTACTCTAATGTGGTTAAAAGGACAGCAGCTCTAAGATCAATAATAGCTCTAGATACTTTTTTTCCCCTACTTACATCACTGATGTTGTTAAAAAATTGGTTTTTATAAGGGCATCTTTTCAAATTTTATGCTATATATTTTTAAGCTCACAAAATAACTCTGGACAGCTCCTGAGCACAACCATTTATCTACTCTCATACAATTATTAGTTTGCTGTTTTAATTAAACAAACATCATTATTCTTATTATCTGTACAGAGCAACTGGATTTGCATGGAATTGCATTTATTGGCCTCCACTGCAATCTTCTGTGATTAATGATGTTCACCATGAAAATAGTTTCCTTTTTAATAAATATATATATATATATATATGAATGATTTTACTTGTTAAATATTACTATTGTCCTGTGCACATGGGTAATGACTAAGAATTAAACGGGAAAGAAAAATGGGCTGGAATTAAAGGATCTGGTGTTATGGTAAAAAGATTAGTTGAGTGGAGGGAAGACAGTTCCAAATACTATTAGTGGCAAGTGTGAATTAAATGACACATACTATTTATTCTTTTTTCTTCACACTGCTTTTAAACTCCTAGGAAATTTGTATGCATAACTAATTTATATTATATAATAACTTATTTATATAATAAGTTTATATTTATAAACTGATAAGCTACCTAATAAAAATTGCAAATCTACTCACCAATAGTCCTCTTTACCATTTTAATGTATCTAGATTTAGTGCACATATTTATAGCGCAATTATTAGCATGACCAAATATCTTGACATTATTTCTGCTGCAAGTAGTACTTCAGAAGATGGATATTGTTAATTTGGCTAGCAAGGCCAGTAGATCTACTGCTACCCATATCCTGATCCCAGTGAGTCACACCAAGATAAGGACTTGTGCAATTTAATTTCATTAAGAACCACTCAAATACATACTTAGCACTATCAGAGCAAACAGTAGAACATTTTGTGTTTCTATATTCTCACAAGAGCTACGATTTAGATTATAAACTCCCTACTCTCTCAAGGAGTAAAAGCTAAAAGGTATTATTTCAGAATGTTTTTGGACAAAATAATGCTAAACCTAAATGCTAAATCTCTTCTTTGATTCAAAAAAGCTTCCAACGAAATCATCTACCATACAAGTATAATAAGTCCCGAAAACTATACCACTATTCTCAGGACAGCAATCAAACTGCACAAAAGCATTTTCTGTGTAGCAGAAAATTGCCATCTTAGTAAATTAGAAACTACCAGCATTTAACAATTAAAATTTTCTCAGTGATAGATTTTTTAAAAAATGTTTTTATTTCTTATTTACTGCATTTTTTCTCTAAGAATTCAAACAATTGTCACAAACTACAATATCTTAGCTAAATATAGAATGATTTATTGTAACAAAGTGAACTGATTCAGACAAAAAAAACACTATTTGTATCTGTATTCAATTCTAATTTTCTCCTGCACTCAGAGTCTAAGTTCAGAATACTCATTCACAACTGTAAAAAGAAAAATTTGTACAAGCATATTGTCCTTTTTTAAAAATAATTTTAATGAAAGTTTTTATAACAATAGTATAAGAAAATACAAACTAAACTTATAAATAAGGGAAACTAAAAAAAACAGAATGAAATATATAGAAAAAAGAAAAAAAGAAAAACATATAGCTTTCAATCTCCATCACAAGTACAAACAACATTAATAATTAATCACCCTTACAACATTACATGGAAATATCTCTTCTTCCCATAACCCATCCCTTATCATAATATATAAACCATTAACATTTTAGTTTGAATATTAGCAGAAAGTCCATAAAGGGATCCCAGATTTTTATAAACATGTCTTATTTTAACCTTGATCAAATTTGTACTCCTTCCTTTTGCTTCTATCAATCTTAATCTTTAGTTTATTCTGATGCTGTCATATGATTTAATCTTTTTTCCCATTTTCTTTTTCTCATCTTGAAGATTCCTTCAAGGCTTAAACCAACTTCTTTTTTAAGTCCTGGAGAAAGTCCTTACCTAGGTCAATGTTTAGTTTTCTGCTATTTTATTTCTAATTCTTTGTGTTATAAAGCTTACATTTAATTTTTTATTCAAGAACAAAGGAAAAATTGCCAGTTAGTTTTTCAAACTTGTCATTCTGAAGATCTCTAGTAACCTTAAGGTAATTGGATAATTTCTGAAAGTGAATAGAAAATGAGTTATCGAACTCAATGTTCTTTAAAAGGCTCCACCCTGGTTGAAAACATGATGGTACCCTTTGTCTCTCAGCACTCAAACCAGCTGTCTTATAGCCTCATTGCATGGAGCAGGCATCTGGAACAGATGTGGCCAATCTCCCATCTTCTTTTCTACTCTGTGGGATCAGAGTTTCTGTGGAATTGGTCTACTCACCAGTCTTCAGTGTTAGCCATGGTTGTCTCATTCAAAAATGTCTTAGCTTGCCATTCCTTACTTAGAAGCTCCTACAAGCACATGGCCCTTATGTAATAGCAAACAATATTTAGCACATTTGTTTAAGAGATGCAAAAATTTTGGAAGATTGTCATGTTACATGCAAAATTCAATGAAATACAGCAAACATTACAAGGTCTCAGATGAGACTGCCAAAATCTTGCAGGATTTTGTGATCCTGTGAAATTTTTGTAAAATAAAAAATATTTTATCTTCCCTGGAGAAGAAACATACCTGTTGGTAGAAGTTCTTGCCCATTTTATACATTGATAGATATTAAATACATTTTTAATTATCAGTAAGGGAGAAATATTTTGAGACAAAAGTAAGCAAGAATGTGATTATCACTTTTCAACACCATATTTTCTTGTACCTATTTCTTGCCAAAGAAAGATAAAATCTGACTACTCAAAATGCCCCAATTTTATATTTTATCATAATTACACAATGTAAACTTGAAGGAAAAAAATAAATGCATTAAATAGAAGTTATTCCAATCAACATTCTTTAACAGAAGCTTTATTTAAACTTTCTTTTAAAGATTCAGTACTAAACAGGTGAAAGTAAGAGAAAACATCATATCCAAAAACTGCAATATACAGCCTGCACTCATAGAAATACAACTGAATGGCTTGGACCTTTTCCAAAGGTAATTTATTGCAGGTCTAAATATAAAGTAGGTTCCCTTGACACAGAACTGTGTAATGTCTACAAGACAAAAACCAGCACACAGCGTTAGACAGACAAGGGGATGGATAGAAACAACTATTCAGAGCTTTGTTGGCTGCCTGCCATTCTGCAAATGGTACAATTATGAAATATTTGAGATCATGACTTTTTATAAGATTAAATGCTGAGCTGTGTGTGATCAACACACAAGCTTAACAATAACTCGCCTTGGATACCAAAACCATGGCCTCAGAATGATAAATTGCACGTCCCTTGCGTGCATAAAACAATCCTACTCTAGGGATAGATAATGCACAGTAATAAGCTGCATCCTCTCAGAAAGCTGTCATGTCAGAATGAAGCTAGGAGCTCTTGATTTAAGATAAACTATTTTACCCACCGGAAAAAATGTATCTACAGCAGGTGACTTGCTATATCTCCCTACACTGATGAAGAGAAACATGACACCTCAATATCATGATTATAAACAACTACGGGGATAAGATTTGCTTTAGGCAACAAACAATGCCTGTCAGAAGGACAACCGGCTTAAGGAAACTAAAATGTACTTAAGTAGTTTCTGATTACATCAGAATCTAGATGCAAATTCATTATCATAATGGCTGCAAATAAGTACTCAAAGAGAATGTTCCTGAACAGTGAGCCTAAAACCCTCAGAATTCAAGGGGTGGATCTAATTGCAGCAAGCTACATCCTAAAAAATGATGGGGAAGGAGGATACCAGGTATGGCAAATTACACACAACTCTAAATTTCATGACCATTCCAATGGAAGAATGAAAAAGGCAAAGTAGGTATATAGGAAAAACCGCACAGCAAATAAAAGATACCTCAAAAATTGCTATTACTCTTATCTTTCTCATCTTTCCTATTACCTTCTACTATTGATATCTTGTTGTTGTTGTTAATTGCGAAGTTGTGTCTGACCCATCGCGACCCCATGGACAACATTCCTCCAGGTCTTCCTGTCCTCTAACATCTTCTGGAGTCCATTTAAGTTCACACCTACTGCTTCAGTGACTCCATCCAGCCATCTCATTCTCTGTCGTCCCATTCTTCTATTGCCCTCAATCTTTCCCAGCATTAGGCCCTTCTCCAGTGAGTCCTTCCTTCTCATTAGGTGGCCAGAGTATTTGAGTTTCAACTTCAGGATCTGGCCTTCTAAAGAGCAGTCAGGGTTGATCTCTTCTTGGACTGACCGGTTTGAACGCCTTGCAATCCAAGGGACTCGCAGGAGTCTTCTCCAGCACCATAGTTCAAAGGATTGATATCTTATGATTATATTATTTTATTGTTTGTATGTATGTACACTGTGCTTATGCGCCAGAGATAAATTCCTTCCTCATACATAGCCAAGAAAGAATATTCTATTCTATATTCATCTCTCTTATTATAACAATAGACTTTTCCACTTCAAGATACTCATTTTTTTTCTTAATGTGGGATGGGAAAAGAAACAAATGCTTGCATTTTAAGCATTTCTAAAATGCTTTGAATATTACTATGGTCTGTGTCAAAAAGAATGTCAGCAACAATAATCCTAACAAACATAGCTTAACATTAATTCTGCATATTTTCAATGAGGACACTGCATTCAGCATTATTCTTGGGGAACAACATAGATGATCTTTGAAACAAACAACTCATCTCAACTTGGCACTAAGATGCTGCTGCTGGTTTTGGAAATGTTTTCAAGAAGCTTCAACTCTGTTTACACATTTTGATCTTGCTTTCTCCTCTCTACCCCCCAGGACTGAAAAAGTCCATGTTACAGATAATTTTAAATTACTATAAAGGCATAACAAATTAGGAGACAGTGAAATGAAGAGGAGGAGAAGAAAAGAGAAAGGACAGGTTAAGACTTTACAAACTCTGCTTATGCAGATAAGCAGGATAGTTTTAATTCCTATTTCCTTAACTTTCATTTTCTTCTGCTGATGTAATAAAAAAAATCCCACTTCTGCTGCATATATCAGAGAAAGCAATTCTAATATAGTCATGGAATATGCATCCACCTAAGAACTTTCTGCTCTACTAATCTTCTTCATAAGAATGAAAACAGAAATAGGAAGAAGTAATTCTGAACTCTATTATTAATTGATGAATTAGAGTAAGTACAATTCTTTATAGTATCCAATGCAAGAATTTGTACCGAAATAATTACAGTGATAAGCCAGAAGAAGTCTGATCAGCAAATGTATCAACAACTTTTATAAGTAGAACTGGCAAAAGGTATAATATTCACAACACTGCCAGTCTTATAAGCAGTCGTAGTTCAGTACTTTCCAGGTAGGTCCCCTTCAACACCTGTCTACAAGAAGATGATTCCTATCAAAAGCACCAGTGAAAACCAAAAAACTCAAACCTAAGATGTCATGTCTCTAGTCTCCACTATACCTAAAGAGGTCCCAAAGTTCACATGGAATCTCTTAATAAATTGTCTTTTATTCTTCAAAAATAGTCATCAAACTGTAAAGCACTAAAATCCTTAAAAAAATCATGGAATCACAATAATTAGTAATTCACAAGATGTCAGATTTTAAGTTAACTACCAATTTTGTTCAAATGTTTGTACAGCCACGTTTTGGAGCAGGTAGCATAGCAATTGGAAGGTCCATTGTATCATCAAAAGGCTTTTAATCTGGCTATCAGAAGCCCCCTAGAAATTTGAGGGACTATCCCCTAATTGCTGATGTAGAAAATTATTTGCATGGGGTTAATTATAATTACATTTGTGTTAAAAAAATTAATTGTAATGATATTAATATGATGCATATTAAAAACTGAAAACAGTCCTATATAGGAATCCGCTGTTGACCCAAAAAATAAGAGGATATGTTATGAATAAATACTGGAGAACAATTTTTTTCAAAAATTTTGTTTCCTGAAAGACATTTAGTGATTATAATAAGATTCCTTCAAATTGATCCCAAAAATAATTTCAGAATGACTGTATTGTATAGAAATCTTGAGAAATATGAAATAGCAGCCAAAAATCTGTAAGATACATTCAGAAGTATTCAGAAAGCAAAATCTTTGTGGACCAATTAAGGCAACTGCAGTGAGTATTTTGCCTCTTTATTTTTTTTCCTTCTCTATTGCACTGCTTAGCAAAACCACAGAGTCTGTTTTCAAGCACACTCACCCTTCTATCCAAGATGCTAGGAGTGAAAGGTAAATCTTGTCATTTTTACTAATAGCCTTGTAAAGACAAAATGTTATATACCAACTGTACCACATCTTTAATTAGCTCTTTAAAGCCCTTCACTTATCGAACATGGGATTTAAAAGCTCAACCACAAAGCCAAAGTGCATATTCACTGAAAAGCTGCAGCTAAGATATATACAGCCACAAGAAGTTAAAGCACAGAATTGGAAAGGAGATATGCGAGCTCTAGGAGAAGAGATTTAATTTTTAAAACAATGTGGCAACTGTGTATTTCTCATAGAAAAAATGGAACTAATGCTTATGTTATTAAATGAGATAGAATTAATATTGAAATATTAGCATTCAATTTAAATACTATCTGATAGGCAAAAATAGACTTTAATAATAGGGGTGTTGTCTTACCTAAACGCCTTTTCTCAGCAGGATGATGTAGAGTCCAATGGATGGGTTCTATGACAGCCTTCCTGCCCGGCAGACTGGGTAAAAACTTTGGCCACACCCCTCCTTTGGGCGTGACCCCAGTTTTGACTGAGGCGAGAACCTTTGTTGGAATTGATATGGTAGCTCCTTGTTCAATACCTGACTAGACCTAATATCTGGGGGGGGGGGCTTGGACTCTACATCATCCTGCTGAGAAAAGGCGTTCAGGTAAGACAACGCCCCTTCTCCAGCAGGATGGCTGTAGAGTCCAATGGATGGGACATACCAAAGCCCTCATGTCCCCCTGGGAGGGAGTGTCTAGGCCACTGAATCCTGAGCAGCATCCGCTGCGGCAAAGGAGTCTAAATGGTAATGCCTAATGAATACAGAAGGAGAAGACCAGGTTGCGGCCTTGCAAATCTCCTCCACCGACGCTTGTGTTGACCACGCAGCAGATGTGGCTGCGCTGCGTGTTGAGTGGGCAGTCACGTGTGTGGGCACTGGAAGTGCCTGCGAGACGTAGGCTTGGGCTATACAGGCTCTAATCCACCTACCTATGGTAGAAGATGACATCTTCTTTCCCATAGTTGATGGTTGGAAGGAAACAAATAATGCTTCCGTCTTACGGAAGGACGAAGTGCGCTTCACGTAGAAACACAGCGCTCTACGCACGTCCAGCTTGTGCCATCTATGCTCTAGCCTATGTCTGGGTTTTGGGCAGAAATCAGGAAGGATCAGTTCCTGAGATCTGTGGAAGATGCTGTTTACCTTCGGAATGAAAGCAGGGTCTGGTCTAAGAACGACCTTATTCTTAAAGAAGGTACAAAGGTCCTTCCTCACTGACAGTGCTGCTAGTTCCGAAATTCTCCTTGCTGAAGTAATAGCCACTAGAAAGGCTACCTTCAGCGATAGGTGATGAAGAGAACATGAGTCAAGAGGCTCAAATGGTGATGATGTCAAGGCTTGAAGAACTTTGGGCAAGTTCCAAGATGGGTACCTGTGTATAACAGGAGGTTTAGTGTTAGCCGCCCCTTTTAAAAAAGCGCTAATCGCTGGATGTTGCACCAGGGAGGTTAAGTTATCACAGGAAAGTATAGTTGAGAGGGCCGATACCTGTCTACGAATAGTGTTGACTGACAGGCCCTTATTAAGTCCCTCCAATAGGTAATCTAGGATATTGGGAATAGATACTGCGGTTG
This sequence comes from Crotalus tigris, assembly GCF_016545835.1. NCBI lineage: Eukaryota > Metazoa > Chordata > Lepidosauria > Squamata > Viperidae > Crotalus > Crotalus tigris. The sequence goes on along the minus strand of NW_024100413.1, from coordinate 367,138 downwards.
GATCTAGCTGAAGAGGGATGCACCACCTGCAAAAACCTTTCCATGTAGCATCGTAGATCCTGTTTGTGGAAGGTCTTCTTGATGCTTGTATGATTGATATCACCCCTGAGGAGTAGGATTGCTTGGCTAAACTTTGCCGCTCAAATGCCAAACGGCTAGTTGTAGCCATTGCGGATCTGGATGCAACAGCTTGCCCTGACTGAGAATTACTTGGTCCGGGGGAATCCTGCATGGGGGTGATATCGAAAGATCCACGAGGTCGGCAAACCACGGGCGCCGTGGCCAATGTGGAGCAATCAAGATTACCTCTGCACCTTCCAGGATCAACTTGCGTATGGTTGCCGGTATTAATGGCAGCGGTGGAAAGGCGTACAGGAGCTGCGCCGGCCACCGACATCTGAGAGCGTCCGTTCCCTCCGATCCCGGCGTCGGGAATCTGGAGAAGAACCTGGGGAGTTGTGTGTTCTTCGGAGTGGCAAATAGGTCCAAATGCGTCTGTCCGAACCTCCAGGAGATCTCCTCGAACAGACCCGTATCCAGTCGCCATTCCGACTGATCCACCTTGGCTCTGCTCAGGAAGTCTGCCTGGAGATTCGTCTCCCCTGAGATGTGTTCCGCTCTGATGGAGCTCACATTGGTTTCTGCCCACCGAGCCAGAGCTAATGCCTCCTTCATTAGTTCCGCGGATCGCGTTCCTCCCTCCTTGTTGACATGGGCCTTGGCTGCTACGTTGTCTGTTAGAACGAGAACGTGTCTTCTCGTTACTAGGTGGGAGAATTGACATAGAGCCAGGTGAATGGCCTGAAGCTCCAGCCAATTGATGCTGTGAGAAAGGTCCTTCTGAACCCACTGGCCCTGCGCTATCTGGGTTCCCAGATGGGCTTCCCATCCGAATAGGCTCGCATCTGTTGTGAGCATAATCCTGTTCGGCTCCCTGAATATACTCCCCTTGAGTATCATGGGAGATATCCACCAATTCAGTGATCTCAGTACTTGTTCTGGCAGGTACTGAGGTTCCTCCTCTGGTAGGGGAGGAGGAACCACTGCAACTCCCTTGAGTGGAGTCTTGCCCATGGGACAATGCCCATGCAAGATATCATCTTTCCCAGGAGCTTCGAGAGCTGTATCAGAGGTACTCTGTTTCTCTGAACTTGGTGAACTAGCTTGGAGATGCTGGTCTGACGCTCCTGGGAAAGGTATACCCTGCACTGGGACGAGTCTATCACCGCGCCTAGGTGCTGCAGTTTCCTTGAGGGGGTGAGATGGTTGTGCTGTTGGTTTGTCCGATGTATGTGGTGGGACAAGTGGTGCATGGGATTTCGTATACTCCTTGATTTTCTAATTCAATTTTATCTTTGGGGTTTCTAAGGATGGTGGATATTTTTCTGTTTGTGCAGAATGCTGTTTTGATGTTGTGAAACAGCATTCTGCACAAACAGAAAAATATCCACCATCCTTAGAAACCCCAAAGATAAAATTGAATTAGAAAATCAAGGAGTATACGAAATCCCATGCATCACTTGTCCCACCACATACATCGGACAAACCAACAGAAGAATAAGTGCACACATTGAAGAACATAAGAACTCAGTCAAAAAAGAGGAACCAACATCTTCCCTGGTCCAACACCTTAAAGCCACAGAACATGAAATTGACTTTAAAAATACCAGAACCATTGCCAAAAGTGAACATTTTAATAACAGAATAATCAGAGAAGCCATCGAGATAGAAAAACGCCCACACAGCATGAACAAGTGAGATGATACCTCCCGCCTACCAGCCATTTGGAAACTCGCCCTTATTGACAAACGACTCCCTAACACAAAAAATGATACCAGACCCACACTCACAAAAACCACACAGGAGGTCACCACCACACATCCACGCAAAAAGCAAACCCAAAGCCACACCAATGATGAGGCACAACCACAAACCAGAAGCCAGACCACAGCTGCATCATTAGCCACTTTAAACCCCTCCAATCCATACATGAAGCAAACTGACACCCTCCATGAAGAGGAATCACGACCACGAACGCGAAGCCAAAAAATAGCAAGGCAGCCCAAAATCTCAAACCCCTCTGCAACTCAGACTAACCTGAGCACAACCAAACAGAACACTCCCCCAGCCAATCAGAGCACAGCCAAGCCCCTAACCATTCAGAACACACCTCCACCCAATCAAAACACAGCCAAGCTCCCACCCAATCAGTTCATACCCCCACTGGCAGTTAAATGGAAGAAACAGCTAAGACCACACATTGCTGCTCAAAGCACGAAGCTGAAAACACCAGCCTGAAGATGACGAATGGGACTTCGTCGAAACGTCGCCAAGACACTTCCAATTTTACACGGGAGAAAACCCGAACAACCAAAGACATACAAATACCCGCGAAAACCTCAGAAAACATATATATATATATATATATATATATATATTACATTGCCCCCAACAATCTGGGTCCTCATTTTACCTACCTCGGAAGGATGGAAGGCTGAGTCAACCTTGAGCCGGTGAGATTTGAACCGCTGACCTGCTGAACACAGTCAGCTAAAGTGGCCTGCAGTACTGCACTCTAACTGCTGCGCCACCTCGGCTCATGCCAAAACCCCAGCTCCGGCAATGGGGAAAACGTTGCGATACATCACGACACATCACCTGATGTGGCAAGTTTGACACCCCTGAGATAGGCTGAATAACACTTACACAACTATCCTGAATATTGTCCCTTTTATCTTCTATGTATTAATTGGAATGAGCACATACCTTTACATGTGGGTTACATATCAGGAATTTGAGGAGCAAATTACCCAGATAACAAAGAAGAGAGGGAATACTTCCTGGTGAATCAACTTTTCAATTTGTTCCTATTTGTAATTTGTATAGAGAATGTAATTTCTTTTCATTCAGCATTGACTGCTAATCAGTAGAAAAATATATGTAGTTCAGGCTGGGGACTGTGGAGTCCTTGATCCTCTTTGAGCTTGGTTGTTTGTTTCCAGATGTTTTACTATCAGACTAGGTAACATCATCAGTGCCAGTGAGTGTGGGATTTGGTTCAGGAGCTTGCCCTGCCAGTGTTGTTGTTGATGTGATTTTCTCCTTGATAATTCCTTGATGACGGTATTGTTTTCTTGTTTGTCTAGTTCAGGGGTAGGCAACCCAAAACACTTAAAGAGCCACTTGGACCCGTTTCCCACCAAAAACAAAACACTGGGAGCCGCAAAACCCTTTTGATATCTAAAATGAAGATAACACTGCATATATCCTTTTTTACCTTTATTATAGGTGTGTGTGTGTGTGTGTGTGTGTGTGTGTGTGTGTGTGTGTGTGTATGTATGTATGTGTATACACACACACACACACACACACACAAAGGTAAAAAAAGGATATATGCAGTGTTATCTTCATTTTAGATGTCAAAAGGGTCTCTCTCTCTCTCTCTGTCTGTCTCTCTCTCCCTCCCTCTCTATCTGCCCTTGGTCTGCCACTCCTCTTCCCTCCCCCCCTCTCTTTCTTTCTCTCTCTCTCTCTCTCTTTCTCCCCCCCCTCCTATCTGCTGCTCACCTGGCAAGCTTCAAGCTGTTGTCCAACAAGCAACCTCTCTTTTATGACTCATGGACTTCAACTCCCAGAATTCCTGAGTCAGCCTAGCTGGGCTAGCTAGCTCTCTCCTGCCCTTCCTGTTTCCTGCTTCCTGCAGAGACGCAGCAAAGGGAGGAGCTCCGCCCAGTAAGCTTTTCAGCTCCTCTGAGAATACTGTGAGTGCACTCTCTTTTACACAGACACACACACACACACAAAAACACAAACACACACACAGAGAGAGAGAGAGAGAGAGAGAGAGAGAGAAGCAGGGAAGCGCAATTGCCTCTCTCTGTCTCTGTCTCTCTCTGCAAAGGCAGAGGAGGCTGGGAGTCACAGGGGAAGGCTCAAAGAGCCGCATGCGGCTCCGGAGCCGCAGGTTGCCGACCTGTGGTCTAGTTTAATCCCTGCTTATCTGGGTGTTGGTCTTTTTGTCCCTTTCTTAACATTTTTTTATTTCTATTTATTTCTGTTTTGAACAGTCTGTAAATTTGGCTTATCTCTATTTCTCTTTTGATGGCTTATTTGTTTGAATGCCAAGTATTTTTGGATTGAACTTGCTCTAGAATGTTCAGTGTTTCTGATTGAAACTATGGTCGAGTCTGTCAATGTATTGTGCTATTAAGGGATTTTCATAGGGTCTCCTGACTCCTAGCACTCTGCTAGTCTTCTTCCTGTCTATCCTTACACTCTACATTCTTTTTAAAAAGGAGTCATTTACAACCTGCGCAAGCAGACAACCAAGCTCAAAAACATCAAGGACTGCACACTGATTTCATGTCAGAAATGTCTGGACACAAGCTGAAATTGTAAAAAACTGAGAATTACAAAGATGCACTTTGTAAAAGTTTTTTTTCTCTAAGCACATTATTGTATGAAATGAGTATATTAGTATTAATATACTAACTATAAGTATATTAGGAGGTTCATCATGAAATTAATCAGTGTAACAGAGGTTACACATCGGGGTCATTTTTTTCTGGCTTTTATATTGGTTTTACTTCTGTTCTTATAAGTCAAAGTCTTACAAGTCAAAGAAATGCACAGACTTGTACTGACTTGTACTGACTTTCATCATACAAGCAAGGTATGGTGCATTCCTTGAAATATAAATTTTAAGTATATTTCAATTACTTGGATGCTCCCAGGGCTCTGCTTCCAAAGTTTTATTCTTCTGATCACATAAATTCCTTCTTTAATTAAGTTTATTTATTGTCCCATTTATTCTACTCTCCAAACACACTATTTTGCTCTGTATCTTTAGATTGTAGAAGTTGAGGTTGATGCACACTGTTGTGTCCTGAGCCTGCAAAGGCAGGCTCGGGACGTTGCAATGGTCCCGGGCTGTTGCAAGCTGCCCGGGACCAGACTGAGTGGCGCCGGCCTAGCGCGCACGCGCAAGGCACGGAAGCGCACCAGATTGTTACCTTTTTGCCCGGGGATTCTATTAAAGGAGACAGAGAGGCCTGCAAGCCTCAGAGTTGTGTTGGAGAGAGAACTACTGAAAATAAAAGGCTGTTGGAATTAACAGAATGTGCGATCTTCTTTCGCCGTTGACTCGAGGACTCAACACATACCACAAACGGTACTCTGTAGAATACCATTTTCAAAGCTCATGCTAATCATCAGATAAATAACCAACAAATTATTGGTCATACAACATGGATTGTGCCAAATTATAGGAATTTCCAGCTACATCTCAGTTTGATTCTATGTTTTTACTTTGCTTTACAGAAATATTGTAAAGTCACTCCAACAACGTGCAGCAGTTTTACCTAAATAAACAAATCCTAGCTGGCTTGGCTAAAATATTAGAGGTTTGTGCAATACATGGTTTGGGTAGGTTAATGAGGCAGAAGAAGGAAATACACAGAAAAAATAATTATGAGTGATTTTAAGAGTTATTTTAAGCTTGCACAGAAAAGAGGAACTGCTTTTTCTGCATTCAAATGCAGTGAATTATAATAAATTATCTTTTAATTTCAAAATCTGGCCTAATTTCAAAGTTTATGCATTATATAATTTTACCAATTTAAAAACCTATCTGCCAAGGCAGCTTTACTCCTACTTCCAAGAAAACAAACTCATCTCTTTGAAGGACAGAGAAGCTACCACTGATTGAAAATGTAGCAGTATGGGCAATTTTGGGTGGTCCATAATGCATTATGTATCATCTGTGCCTCACAAGCCGGTTAGCTTCCAATGGGCCTTCAGGTATAATTCAAGATGTTGGCAGTTACCTATAAAACCCCACATGGAACAGGGTTATTTCTGGAACCATCCATCTCTGATTGTCTCTGCTCATCACACCAGAAATGTTACAGCACCCATCTATTAAAAAGTGTCATCTTATGAGGTCTAGGAGTTGTGTTTTCTCTGTCACTAGACCTGCCCTGTGGAACCTCATTCCCCCCCCAGCTCCAAATTCAGATGACCCCCCCCCTGTTGGCTTTTGCAAAGGATTAAAAATCTGGATGTTTCCACATATTTTTGGGCTAGCAAGTTAAACAAGCTGATTGCTGTTGGCTGATTGCTTTGTTTTAGTGTAAAGAAGAGAGTATAATGACTAGAAGAACTTCAAGGTCCCTTCCAACTCTGATTTTCTCTCATTCTAATCAGAAAAACAACAAAACTTTCTGATAATCAGGATGAATGTCACATATCATGAGTGGTACACTGGGCAGTGCAGCAGATGTGTGTCATTGGTTCTGTCAGAAACACACACAGTTGTTGTGTGGGAGGCTAGCATATTTGCCTACAGTCTCCATGATAAGATAAAATGTCTCCTAAATAATATTTTTAAAGCATTATAATATAATTGTATCTGCATTAAAATGTGTCGTGATTTGAAAAAAACAACATTCTCCTTCAAATTATTAATTCTCCTCATGTATGAGGAAAATGTATCCACTGGATGAAGTGAACCAGTGAGTCAACTCAAACAGTTTATTTCAACCAAAACCTGAAATGGCAAACATTCAGGTCAACTCTAAGAGAAATGCAGCCAAGCTCTAGTAGAGCAAGGACATTTGAAGTTCAGTTCACAGTCAAATGGTCAGTCATGAAGCAGAGGCTCCAGATGATTTTCTTTCTAAAACCCAATTCATTCCTTTCCATACACATATCCCACTTACACAAAAGTAAGTTCCAATAGGATTTACTCCCAGATAAGTGTTTAAGACAATCTGAAAATCTAAACACAGGATAGGTGCCTTCAAACTACTGTACATTGTTATATTTCAGTTTTGCTCTGGCTCCCCCAACTTCAGAAGTGCAAAGGATGGGAATTTAGGTTTTTTTTTAAAAAAGCAGTATTTGATTGGATTAGCAATGTTCTTGTTCTCTGCAATGTGCCAGGGTTTTTTTTTAATTTAAAAGAAGTAATCCTTTTGTTAAGATTAGGCTTTAGGTGTTCGCAAGTGGCTCACATTTATGATGATTGCAGAATACCGAACTGTCCCAGCCACATCCAACAAGAGAAAGCAATGGGAAAATGTGTTTGCTTAATGTCCATGTGAATTGTTTTAACAATTATAGTAAAAATTATTGTAAAATTGAGCCTAGTCATATGATAACTTGCTTAATGATCACCTCTCTTAGCGACTGAAATTCTGTTATGACCATATTGTGGTCATAAGTCCAGAACTACCTACATCTCCTACTTCAGAACTGAGCTGCATTACACTGGCCACAAGAAACGCATACAAGTGCATGAATGTAATAACCCACTTTAACCTATGTAGAAGAGTTATTTGAGGATGAAAGCAGGCTGACATATTCAGGTGTATAAAAAAGGACAGAAAACAAGATCCTGATTTCCTTCCTTCTCAATGATGTGTTCTCTTCCTTAAGAAAGAAATTACATATCACCTAAAAGTTCAGCTTGGAGAAATAAAGTTCAGGGAAAAATAATGTGTTGAGAGATATCTCACTGTAGTTATGCTACCTTGAAACTTGCCCTTCAAATGCTACTGATTTTCTTCTGTTCTGCTGACCCTAAAGCTCCTCGGATTATTGTCTCCAGGAGCTGAGATAAGCAAAACATATCACAGCTTTAACCTTCTAAATATTTTCTCTACAGGATATGCAGTAACTGCCAAATTCTGGAAGGACTGACTAAAGTGTTAGCTTCCTCCACCCCAAGAAAGTTAAATGTTTGAGGTTTTAAGATAATTTACATTCTTTTCAAACAATACACCAACATGACAGCAGTCTTATAGAAACATATTTATTAGAATTTTGTGGAACATGACAACCGAGAAAGAAAGACAAGCTTTTTAGATAATATGAGAGACCAACTTCTATTTAACTCTAAACATATCAGTTTAAAGTATCCACTTAATATAATATTTTAGAAGTGATTATAAAAATTTAGTAATAAACTTGTCAAATGTTGCTAGACAATTAAAATGAGGGAGCCTGGAATATTAGATTATAGATTTGCAGTTAGGGACCTGTTATCTTCATTTTTGTACACTACCAGTTATGGGCAGTATTCTGTAAGTAATAAACATAATTATTATAAAACATGAATAGCTCTGTCCTATGGAAAAGTGTGAAAAAGCATACTCTAATTAAGAAGTTGTCTTGGAATACTACATCCTTTTCACAGCAAAAAGGGAAAAACAATGAAAAACAATACCAATTTTCTCCAAGGGATAATAGATACATTTGCCAAGATCTATCATGCTGAGCATTAGGAGGAGGTAAGAGTCCCTGCGGATTTTACTCCGCTAGTCATTGCCAACTCTAGGGAGTAGTGCTTATCTCCATTTCAAGGCCATTGAGCCAGGTTGTCCAAAGACATTTCCATGATCATGTGGCCAGCATGATGTCACGGAGCATTGTTACCTTCCCACCAAAGTGGTACCTATTTATCTACTTGCATTTGCATGATTTCAAAGTGCTAAGTTGGCAGGAACTGGGGCGAGGACAGGTCATGTGGCCCTCGGGTCTCAAACCTGGGCTACCAGCTTGCTAGCCGACAAGCCCAGCATCTTAACCGCTGAGCCACTGAACCACTTATGCTGAGCATTAAAACTGCTATATTTATTGAATGTATAGTTGAGAATAAAACCAGACGTGCATGGAATAAATTTCATATATTTTGGGGAAATAGTTTTAAAATCAATAGAGTGAACCCATTATCTTTCCAAGATAATTTACCAGTTCTAAATATTCAGAAATTCCTTTTGGGGATAACCTAGCTGTCCCAGCTAATGAGATTTCCACTACATTTGTAATTTGACATCTAGGATAATTTTACTCTGAAATGAAGTATTATTTTAAAATGTGCCACAAAGCAACAAATTATTAGCCTGATTTTGGCCACTGTTTGAAACTTACAGTATCATGAGTAACTGAGCCACAATGACTAGTAAAACTCTTTAGTCTCTCCCATTTTTTGCTAAGTGAATTTTGCCAAGGATTTTTATTTCCAATTTGTATTAAGGAAGGATTCCTTATGGATAAATAAGGAAACTTTGGGTTCATACCAAAGCCAGATTAATTAGTAAACCCAAGTGACCTATTTTTACTATCCCAATTTGTTAGCTATTATTAAACAAGAGATTCCTGATCTGGATTCATGGAACTCTGACTGTTATTACAACCTGACTTTTTCTCATGATATACATCTATTTAGCCAGAGTTTCAGATCATCATCCCAAATTTAGTAGCCTTAGTAACATTTGAGTTACAACTCCCAACATTTTGCAATAGCAGTTCCAATGAATTTGGACAATTACAATATTGAGAAGTAAGTTATTAAATAAAAAGTATGTGTTTAGCTTGCGGAGTTATTTTTTACATTTCCGTATAGAATTACTCAGGAATAGTAAATTTAAGGAATGAGCAGCTGTAAGACGGTGGATCTTTTTAACTGATCACCAGCCCCAAAACACAACCCAGAATAGGATTTTCATAATGCAAATCAAGGCAATGTTTATTTTCCTCTATGTTCACTGAGTTTATCTGGACAAAGTAAGAGCCATATTTTGCTCTTTAAGTAGCTGAACTAGTTTATGTAGTTGTATGCAACAGATGAGAGTTCAACAGAGGGAATTTTAGAATCATTTTAAAAGTCAAATCAACTCTTGTCATGGAGACACTCAGAATAATTTATGGTTGCTCCTGAATAGAGATGAGCAGCTTCCCTTAACTTAAAGGCAAAATCAGGTTTATATCACATGATAACAGATGCCTTCTAAAATTGAGTGGGACAAGAACCCAATATTTTACATATGAAAAAACATCTCAGTCACTTGCAAAATCCATTTTGATTCTTACCATCCCCAAACACCAACAACCTTACTCAAGTTAAGTTTTTTTCTACCTTACAATATGTATTAATTGAATTTTACTGGGTCTACAGGTTTTCTTTATAAATAATTACCATCTGTACTTTTAGTTATGTGACCTATTTTGGAGAGATTTTTAAAGATGGCTGAAATAGATGTGTCACCTGTGACTCCTTTACTAGCATCAAACCCAACTGTCTTTGCTTTGTAGAAAAGCATCTGGATAAACAAGAGTGAGAAACTGGTTAAGATATATGACTATATCTTCAACAGCTCAACTGAATTAAATAGCTTATCCACAAGCTGATCATTATACTCTCTGAGTCTTTTCCAAGTAGACCTCATAATCTGAAACTCAGCTTTCTTCTTACCTAGGGACACTAACTTGTATTTACTTAGAACTTCCTCTTCATATATTATTTTTGTGAATTAATGAATGCATAAAAAAAGTAGTGTGCCTAGTTGAGAGTCAGTTTTGTCTAGTGGTTAAGGCACTTGGCTAGAAAGCAGAAGAATCATTAATTCTAGTCCTGCCTTAGCCATTAAAACTAGCTGGATGACTTTGGGCCAGTCATTCTCTTTCAGCCCAACCCCACCTCACAGGGCTGTTATTGTGAGGAAAATAGGAGATAGGTATGTTGGATATGTTCACCACCTTATGTTATTTGTAAAAATAATAAAAGCGGGATACAAATAAATAAATAAATTCTAACTACAAATTATGTCCACATCTGCTATTCCAGGCACAATACCATTCTTCTGTATTCATGAAGTCCCTTTCCCAATTTAGAACTGTTATTATTTAGCTCTCTAAGTGATTCAAGAATTTTCAAGGCTTTTTCTTCAGAAGTTGTACTGAAAACAGTAGGGGAATAAAAAAAAATAAGGCAATTTTTGAGTAAGGCAAGTGGTGGCGAACCTATGGCATGCGTGCCACAGGCGGCACTCAGAGCCCTCTCTGTGGGCACGCACACCGTGGCCACTAGCAGCTCGCGCAGGTCCATTAGGCTGCTGCCGCCCGGCACAAAGCAGGCAAAATGGCCGGCTAGCAAGCTCGAGTAGAGATGTTAGAGTATTGAGGTGGCCACACCTACTTGGCCACACCCACCCAGTCTGCTGTGACCACCCTGGCCACACCCACCCAGTGGGCCACATACCCCACCCTCCCTGAGGGAATCACAGTGCTGATGCAGCCCTGGCACTTTGCAATAAATAAGTGGGTTTTGGGTTGTGGTTTGGGTTCGCCATCACTGATATAAACTCAAATCAAATATCTTTTATTTTAGTTACCTGCAATATACATGAATGGTTTCCTCATTCTTCGCTTATAAATAAATAAAAGAAACAGAACAGAATAAATAAAAGAAAGCAAATTCTTTATCCAACAATGGAAGTCTTTTGCTAAACTACTAAGCTGCTGGAGATATATGAATAGATTTCCAAACATTTTAGGTTCAAGAAGAAGCCTGAATCATAACTGGATTACAATCTATTAAGCTCTTCCCTCTTCCTTTTTTTTCCCAATATAAATAAAACTCAACCAAATTATTACTTGATTTGTTACGGAAAAGTTACAACTATATATATTTTCTCTAATGAAGCCAACAGAAGCTCAGAGATCTCCATTTCAGCTGGGAAAATCCTGTGAAGGACAAGCATCAACAGATAGTCCATTCCATTTCCACTCTATCTGATTTCAAGGAAAATCCATATACATTTAGTTTCTTGTTTAGCTTGGCCTTGGGCAATGTGTACATCAAGTGTTTTTTAATCTTGTTTGAAATAAACAAGATAACCCATTTTGAGATGCAAAACAATCTCCTGCTCTAGGATAAGATGTACGAATAAGTATATTTTTCTGAGTAAGATTTTTCTGAAGATAATAATTTGGGCTTTGTAAGTGCCAAATGGCATACTTCTACATAGCATAAAATATCATTTGATTAAACATGGAAAGAGAACAATCTTCCTGCTTTTATTTTTTAAAACCTGGAAATAGAAACATAGAGATATTCTGCTCTCTGGACAATCTGAATAATGGATATGAATTTCATAGCCTTACTTCCCTGTAAAATACCTGGTAATATTAATAATTTAAGTATAAATGAAAGTAAGGTCTGTATATATGCTTTATGCACAGATTCAGGAAAAGGAAAAGAAAGATACTATTTTAGTTCAGACTCTGTATTCATATTTGTTTTAGTTTTGCTCATGTTTCCCATTTTTAATATTCTAATCAAAAAACAATATTCAGTTCCTTTGGATGGAAACATTGTCAGTATTAGTCTTTCAGCTGTTCACTGCAGGTTTCCTGCATAAATCTCTCCACACCCTTACAGATGTTCGTATCTCAGTACAGATCTATTTCCCTTGAGAATCAGCCAAACCATTAAGAATCTGCATTTTAAGGTGGGAAGAGCTGTATGTATCTGGGAATGGAATATAAACTATCCAAAATCTGTTTAAGTCTTTAATTCTTCAAGTCACCCTTGAACTTCCTCAATAACATGGGAAAACAAGGATATTTCAAGGGGTATACGTGAAAAGCATGTAATGGGAGGGCATGGCAAGTGCCATGGGGACCACCAAACATAAAATGCATTATACTGCAAATACCATTTTGTTTAAGCTAGAATACACAGCCGTTACTGTCCCAAGACTCACATTACTCAACTAATACATTACATTAAATGTGTAAGTACTGATCTTTTTCACCAGAATGGGACCTGCACAGGAGGGGGAATCAGGGGAGGGACACAGGTCAGAAGGAGGCCACAGGTAAAAAAAAAAAAATTGGAGAAATACTGAGGGCCAAGAATGGACCAAAAAAAATGACTGATCTATGAAAGCTGAATTTATCTTCCATAAGCAATTCCTTGGATTGTTTTATCTATGTGAGTATAGAAAATTCTTCCTCCTTGTGTGGTATTCTACCTTGGATACGAGCCAGATAATTCTACAAGTAAAATATGAGTTGTTCCATTCATTAAGGTACTTCTGGAGCTCTTGGTTTCAGAATCTGCTACTATGCAGATGGGATAGGAAGACAAAGGTGATTTAACTAAAACTTAAGTGGATGTTCCCGAATTTGGCCACACATAGTGAAGGATATGCATATGCCTGAAACTCATGTCACCATGTTTCAGGGTTTTGTGTAAATACAGGCAATGTAGCCTCAAAGAGCATGTAAGGTAAACCTTCATAATCCAAAGTGGTATATTTAAGACACTAGTTTGCTACCAGACAACTGTGAGAGCTGGATATGTTCAAATTAATGGATTTCAATATGTCAAAAGACTGTATTCCACTGTAAGTTACATAAAGCTTTGAAAATTAATTTCTTAACTACCAGTTAAGTTTAGCTAAACAATATTGTTCAACTTAATAGAAAGGTTCCATTTTTGACCAGAGTAACTCCACAGCTGACTTCATGGAGATGTACTAATTACTAATATTATTTAAATCAGTCTGTTTTCTTTCTTCTGCTATATATCTCTCTAGATTTTTGAAGCACATTAAACATTTGATCCCAGAAGAGATCATTAAATTCTCTTTCTTCCTTTTCAGTCGTTTTTCAGTTCTTCTATGGAAAAAAAGTGTCTCAAGTGTCATTTGCATTAATTACCTACAATACCTTAAAAATGCAAAGAGCCCAAATCTCTTAATACTGCCTTTTTTCTTCTTTCCAATAGCTCTTTTAAAATGGCAACATTAAGCATCACTTGCTACTGATTTTGAAAGTGCTCTCTAGAACACTGCATAATTCTATTTGAAATATTATTCAAAGAACCACATAGCAGTATTTTTAAAAGATAGAAAAACAAAGGAGCGGCCTGCAAGTATAACATCCATCTATTTCTAAATTAAGCCTTTCCATGTGCCACACTATAAACCATTTACCTTGTGAAACCTTGAACACAAATCTTTAAAAAACACACACAAGAAGCTCGGATATTCTGCCTCAGTTGCACTTTTCATAGCAAGATGTTCTACACCCTATCAGAAATACATTGCAGAGCATTTTATCTTCTTACCCTTCGTGTGAATGGAGAGAAGCACAAGGAAAGAAATGTGAAGTTGCCAGTTTGGTTCATCTAGCCAGTTCATTGCAGCAGCAGCAGCAGTAATAGCGGCAGCAGCTCGTAGTCCCCTTCTTTTCCCTTGCTCAGTTCGCAGAGAGCTCTCCTGCTCCCGCCTCTCAGCAATTCAGATGAGTTGTGCCAGCAGAACCTAAAGAAGAGAAGTTGAAAGACAAGCCTGTTACAAACTGGTTCTGTCACCACAAAGTCCTCAACTGATCACCCTTGCAGGAAGGACAACAAAAGGGCAGTGGGACTCTAAGCAGGACTGGATTCCTGAGACAGGAGCATGGACTGATTGCTGCCCACACAGGGAATTCATGTAAACTTAGAAGTTGTAGAAAAACAGGAGAGAGAGAAAGAGAGAGAGAGAGAAACTCAGACAGAATAAGAGAGAATCTCAGCTCCCTTATCAATTTCACACTTATGTTCACAAAACAAAGCCATGCTGCTTCAAAAATCTAACACATAGTTTCTAACAGAATACATACTTCTGCCAGGGATTATCCAGAAACAAATATACATCTATTTTATTTCCCTCCACAAATTAACTGTAATTTTTTTAAAATATTGTTTCATTGAATGTATTACGCTGGCAATTGCCCTTTTCTAACACTTCCTCAAAAGGAACAATAATAAATAAATCAAATCTTACTTATAAGTCTCTATAGCAGCTTGAAGCCCGCTGAGGGCAACAGACTGCTCTGTCCTATGCATGTAACTCAGTCTCACCACAAAACCTTGTACATATTTACTTAGAAGCAAATTCCATTCTATCAAGTGGGAGTTTATCCTTTGGTAAAGGGATCCATAGTATTGGGCTAGGGTGGAAAGACCCAGATTCAAATCTACCCTTATCCATTGATACTCAGTGGGAGTCTGAGCCAACAAAGCTTATATGCATAAATATCTACAGGATCAAATTATTTTCTCTCAATAACAGACGCTCCATCCCAATACAAGCCCATCCCAGATGGCATTGTACCATTGCTCCTTTTGTCACTTGCTCTCCCTCAAACTCCCTTGACCCTACCTGCAGACATGTCCATATACAGGGTTGCTGCCATGGAGATAACAAGAAGGAAGTCCCCATATTAGTCATCTTGAGTTCTTATAGAAAAGAGTTAAAAAACTAATAAATAAATTAAATCATATTTTTCATCTAGGTCCATTAGTTTAGTGATTGTAATTAGTTTAATGTTCTTATACTGCACTATGTTAAAACACAAACTTTCTCATCTATTTCTCAGGAGAACATTGCTAGAGTGGCATAACATTGCTACTTCAGTCAAGGATTACAAGAAAAAAAAAGGCTTACTATTTTACTCCTTGTAAAAAAAATGAAACACCAAGAAAATAACTTGGAATTTAGTCTCTAGCAGTTTGAAAGCATGCAACTGCAAATAGATAAATAGGTATCATTTTGGTGGGAAAGTAACAGGGTTATGTGCACCTCTGGCTTAAAGTCATGCAGGCCACATGACCATGGAAATGTCTTCAGACCACCCTTGTTCCATTGGCTAAGAAATTGAGATGAACACCAGCCCTTAGAGCCAGACACAACTGGACAGGGAAGACCTTTACCTTTATGTTTACATTTCATCTTAAACTAGACTCTTGCCAATATCACTTCGGTGTTTTCAGGAAAATTCCATCTTGCAGAAAGAACCCAATGAATCACATATGTCATATCTGTTCATTTAGTTATAGAACACTATCTTAACACTTAAATTATATGCTGCTGCACATACTAAGAACTTAAGGCATAAATATCAAATCATCAATTTGCTTTTTTAAAAAAAAAAACCTCTATTGTGGTATAGGATTGAATCTGAAAGAGAAAGTAAATCCTTCTGGTTCAAACCTTGAGTATGTATTTGGTTCATATGCCAATCATCAACCAATGAATACTATATGATTTTTTAAAAAGCCAGCAACAGAATTCTGTAAACATTAATTACATTTGTTCATTCATTCAAGGTTCCTTTCATATGATCAGGACTTATGTAGTCTAAACATGCTAAGGAAAATTCACACAACAGTAGCTTTCTGGAAAGAGTGTATATACTTAATTCTATAAAGGGCAGGCAATTTTTAAATTGAAAATTTGGAACAAACTAGACAAACTAGACTGCATACATACAACCATTCCTCATGTTGATTCTTTTTTATTTTTGAGCAGGTGTGATTTCATCTGGAGATACTTGAAAACTGTTTTCTCAATCATCTTCCACAAATCTGTGCCCTATCTTACAACATTTTTCATGTCACGAAAGTGATTCTATGACAGTTCTTAATGTATCTTGAATGTGTGTCTGCTTTGTTTCAAAACCACTTTGAATTTTTTTCCAAAAATAGTCATCACTGTAGAAAGTTTGCAAAAAGGTGGTTTTTATCAACCACTGACATATCTTTTTGAAAAAAAAAGGAAAGGGGCAAGACATCCATATGGATAAAAGCATATGGTGCATTTGTTCCTACATTTCTACTTACTTAGTAACTTACTCTGCTAAACTTCAGTGACCTAAAGTTTAAGGCACAACAGATTGGAAGGAAAACTGATTTAAGGAGGCAACATCATAACAACTTATGGATATAAGTTTCATATTTAAGGGATTTTAACAATTTGCAAAATGATAGTAATGCTATTAAAGAAGATAACTCTAGTAAAATTACTCTATTATTACATATGACTCCACCCTTTATCCAAAATAATATATACAGATAGTTCTGACATAATACTACCTTTTTTTTCCTTGGCAGAATAAACAAGTTGGCTGAACTGTAAGAAGCTTAAGGAATTCTATTGGGAGGATCCAATTTTATTTCATTTTATTTTTGTTTTCATAACCCTGGATCAATTAGGAAGTCAGACTTCATCTAAATGAATAATTAGGGCCCTATATAATCACAGCAGCACAATTCAAAATAAATATGTGGAACTATTCTAATTATGCCAGATTTATAAGAAGACTTTTTAGTTTTTAGATTTTTTTTAATTTGATATTATCTATATTACATCATTCAATTACATATTGATAGGACAAATATTAAATTCTGTAGGGGGATTTGATCAATAAAAGTCTTTAAAATTATATATAAATGAAGAATTGTCATTGTTTCTATGCTTTTTAATCCTATCAGCGGTGAACTCTACCTTCCTATTTCTAATTACCTAGAGTGTATTTTCTTGTATTAGAAAGGTCTGAGAGCATTAAAAATGGCATAAACCAAGAACTGAATATTACTGTTCTTTCACTGATATGGAAACCAATAAATCATAAGAAATTCTGTACAGGTTAATGATTGGTTCTGGGGTTGTTGTTTTTTTAATGTTAGCTTGTTTCACAAAAAAACCCAAAAACAATTTTGTTGATTACATATAGAGACAGTGATGCAGAGTTAAGATGTTGAACCTATAGTGGGAAAACCCATTTTCAAATCCACTTTGAATTACAGGATTTTATTGGCTGACACCCGGCTAATTACTCTCAGCCTAGCCCACCACATAGGCTTATTGTAATTGGAAATATAAGGCAAGGCAATAGTAAATATGCTGTTCTTTGTTCCTGAATGAAAAATAAGATAGGAAAGAAAATGATTAGAGATTTCAGATTAGCACGTATAAAATGTTCCAGTATATATCTAGTCTAGTTAAATATTGGTTGTTAAATGGCTAGCCATTAATTTAAAAAAATCAAAACATCCATGGAGTTACTTTTCCTGACTTTGAATATGCATACTGAAAAAAGAAAAAACCATGACAAATGAGATTCTGTATATATAAAAAATTGTATTTCCTTGACATTTTATCTATTATGGTCTTAATATGGTTTCTTTGATTTGACTTAAGATGTTGTGCCAACCCAAACAATTGTGACATTTTCTATAAAGAATATTTCAAGAAACCATGGCTTAATATAATATCAACCTTGAACCACAAGACGGGAGGGAAATAAATTTGATAATAACAAAATGCCAAATCCGATATAAACATCTGACTGACTATAGAATGAAGCATATTACTCATAATAAATGCAAATAAGTCTGGATGGTGGATGTGACAGTACCTGGAGACAGCAAAACAGAAGAGAAAGAATTGGAGAAGATAACAAAATATAAAGACGTGCAAATAGAGTGAATCTTGCAAAAGAAAGCAAAGGTGGTACCAGTAGTATTAGGAACACTGGGTACAATCCTGAAACCTCTGGAGCACTTGAACACCATCAGCATCAACAAAATCACCATTGGTTAATTACAAAAGGCAGCTTTACTCAACAGCTTACACATCCTGCAACAATACCTTTAACACAGCTGCCTATCCCAAGTCCTTGGGAAAGATTTGATAGGTGGACAAAAATGCCAAATCCAATCTGAAGGTTGGCTGACTGTGTGATTAATAATAATAATAATAATAATAATACAAAGCACTACATGGCAAGTACATTAAAAAACAGCAGGGAAAGCAGATAATAACAGGACCTGACTATGGCTAAGAGCAGGAAAATTGAAGAAAGAGACCGAGGAACTAATTCTGGCTGCACAAGACCAAACCTTAAGGATAAATGCATACAAAGTCAAAATTGAGAAGATGCCACTATGCAAAGAAGCTGAAGAAACAGTGGACCACCTGGTAAGCTGCTGCAAAAAGATCACATAGACTGACTACAAGCAGCGGCATGACAAAATAGAAACAATGGTGCATTGGAAGGTCTGCAAAATGTGTCATTTGCTTGCAAACAAAAGCTGGTGGGATCATAAAATAGAGAACATCATAGAAAATGATAAAATTAAACTGCTCTGGGACTTCAGAATTCAAACAGACAAGCACCTGCAACATAACACCCCAGACTTAACAATTGTCAATAAAAAAGACAAAAAAGTCTGGATAGTGGACCTGGCAGTGTCTGGAGATAGCAGAATAGACGAGAAAGAACTGGAGAAGATAACAAAATACAAAGACCTACAAATAGAAATAGAAAGACTGTGGCAAAGGCAAGCAAGGGTAGTACCTATAGTAATAGGTGCCTTGGGTGCAATGCCAAAACAGCTGGAGCACCACTTAAACACCACTGGCATTCATAAATTCTCCATTAGTCAATTGCAAAAGGCGGCCTTACTAGGAACTGTTTCCATCCTGCGATAATATCTGTAATACCATCAAACATCCACATCTGCTTATCCCAGGTCCTTGGTAAGAACTCGATAGGTAGACAAAAATGCTAAATCCAGTCTGAACATCTGGCTGACTATGTGATGATGATGATGATGATGATGATGATGATGATGATGAATCCAGCTACAAATTGCATTCAAACTTTGCCTTCTCCAAATAGAAATATTTACCCAATTCAAATTTAAATCACTTTATCTCAATCAATGACCAAATTACCATGTCCTAAAAGAGGATATAAAAACAGTTGACTATTTTTATATATCGACTTGACTGCAAGGGTATCAGGGTAGTTTTCCTGCCCTTATCCATGCCTGGTGTTGCTTTAAAATCAAGCCAGATCCCATAGAAATTATTTCCCCCCCCCCCAAGATGCATTATAGAGGATTAAAAAACATAAATATTCCATTGATTGGTTAACCAAAACAACAATAAAAATCCACCCAAGTTTTTTTTCCCCCAATCATTCTGAAATAAAATTTTCTTTCCCCAGCTTCAAATAAAACAGTTCTTTCCCCCACTCCATTCCCAATTTGCAATATTCCATGTCACTAGCCAGGAACAACCCAAAACCAAAAAGTTCCTTGAACCTTCCAGTGAAAAGACTAATACTTTGTTACAAAAAAAAAAAAAAAGATCCCCTCCTCCCATTCCCCCAGATCTGCCTTGAATGAGCAGTATTACATTCCAAGCATGTTATTCTCTTTCTTTTCAGAAAGAAGTTGGGTCACTCCCCTCCCACCCGTCTCCAAGATGGAAGGAGAAGGGGGGGGGAAAAAACACAACCTCACAACTTTTCAAAAGCCTGCAATGGATGATTTGTGTTCTCACTTATGGGGTATGACTGTCACTCTTGATCTGCTTTCAGGCCTAGATTACATGGGATAAGGGCTGACCTTATATGAGTATTCACACATTATGCACTCATGAAGAGCAAGCAAGGAAACAAAAGTCCCTCAGATGTTGTCTGCATCAATCAAGCTCACAGCAGGGCGACTGCCAAAGCTTTCTTCCATTTAACTTCGGAGAGGAAAGAAGAGTCCAAGACAGACTTAATAAAGTTTAAAGCTGTGTCACGGTAGACTTAGGTCCAATTGTCTACCCCCCCCCCAAAAGTGTTTTTTTCAACAAATTCTCAGCAGTTGCTGCCGACAACAAATGTCTTAAGACAGTTAGCTAAGAAAAAGTCAAAGAACAGAATGGCAAAAGACACTTTAGGAGTGCTTTCATGGACTTTCAATAGTAAGCATCAGCTGGATTTTTCTTAAAGAGAAAAAAAAGAACAACCAAATTACCTCTTTTGATTAGGAAACTTGGGGTGTGTGTGAGAATTAACACCACTAAGCTTCCACCACTAGAATGCTTTATATTTTAGAGAACACAGAGAGTTCTATCCATTCCATTGAGTAATAGCAGTAGCTTTTTAAAACAGTAAGGCAGGCTTTTGCAATCTGATATCCTCCAGATGTGGTGGGGCAACAATTGCCAGCACTGAGAGTTTAGAAAAATGGCAATCCCACACAATAGCTGGGGGGGGGGAAGCCAATTCAGCACCCATTCTAGGAATCAACCAAAGATGATTTGCATGACTGCTGAAGTCTTTTTTTTTTTTCAAATTCCATAATCCAGATCAAAGGCCACTGCTAACCCTGCACTTTCCCAGATGTCTCTGTGAGGATTAGCACACACAACAAGCCATCTAGAGAATCCAAAACTGAACCCAATTATCCACTGCATTAATATTTTGAGACAGGGATTTAGAGAAAGAGGAGAGATGAAGAGATCCATTGCAAGAAGGAGGGAAGTTTAGGGATCTTAAGCTACATAACCAGGAAGATGAATATCTTTCTGTCCAAGATCTAACTCTTTGAAACATCTGCATACATAGCAAATAGGCACAGCCAAAGTAAAAAGTGGGTTGGGTATCTGCACTTTTTCACACGTACACCCCAAATACAAACATACATGCATATATACTCTCAGATCCACACCAGTCTGAGCCAAGTGGGTGTTTTTAAAACTAATTGTCTGCTCTAGGTGCAATCCCATTGAACTTTGCCTTATACAGTGATTCTATTTTTAAAAACTGTTATTGTTTCCAATTCAAAATAAACCTCTTTCCTCTGCACTTTGCTTCTGTTTTCCCATTCTTCCTCAAAGACTGCAGCCTGTTGGTTCACAGTTTAGAAAATGTGTGGTGCTTTTTTGTGAGCAACAGTCTTACAATAATCTCCTTAAATCCTTCCTAACACTTCCTAATTTATATGGGATCTTCTTCAGCTTCAGAGAATGTGGTCTAAATTTTGTCTTTAAAAACATACTTTTGTTTTTAAGTAGGTTTTTTAAAAAAGCATAGCAGATATAATGTGGAAAACAAATATCAGGGGAGAAAGATATTCACCATTTGTTCAGAGACCATACTGAAAACCTATGACCCTTGTTAGGGCAACTGCAGCACCCCAAGGTCACATTATCACATTTTGGGTGCTTGACAGCCTGTCTACACTTACAACTGAAAGGGCACTTCAACTTTTATCCCTCCTACCCTTAGCCTACCTTCCCCACCCCATATATGCCCTTTTAGCCAACCTGTAGCCTTCCTTGATGGCGCTAAGAGATCCAAAAAAGACCTGAGGGAATAGAATAGAGCTGAAAGGGACTTTGGAGGTCTTCTAGTCCAGTCCCCTGCTCAAATTTGAGAACCTATAGTATTTCATATAAGTGAATATCTAGCCTCTTCTTAAAAACCTCCAGTGATGGAGTGCCCACGATTTCTGAAGGCAAGCTGTTCCATTGGTTAATCATCCTCACTGTTTAGGAAGTGTCTCTTTAATTCCAGGTTGCTTCTCTCTTTGATTAGTTTCCATTAGTTTCCTGTCCTACCCTCTGCTGCTTTGGAGAATAATTTGACCCCTCTTCTTTGTGGCAGCTCCTCAAATACTGGAATACTACTGTCATGTCACCCCTATTTCTTCTTGTCTTTGGACTAGCCAAACCCAAGTTCTGCAGCCAGACAGCCTGACACAGCTTTGGGCTCCTTGTGACGCTCCAGGAAACCTCAGTCACCAGCTCACCCCAGTCAACCTACATTGACTCAACTGTCTTCTTTCCCCACTCCAACATGCTTTCCAGTCTAGTCCAGCCAACATTTACTCGCTCACCAGCCCACACAGCAAACTCAGAAGATTTAATTTTGATCAGATTGTTTCTTAAAATTAAATAGGACTGATGGAAATTAATATTTCACAATTTTCACTTATTTAGGTATAACATCTTCATATATCTTTATTTTAGATAATATTTCCGATGTTACAAATATATAATCCTATTCTTGTAAAATGTTTATGTCTACTAGAAAAATATGTATAACTCTTTTGATTGCCATGTAATTCTCTCCAAACATCTTTTATCTATTTCTGTTAATAAATTTTCTTAAATCTGTATTATTATTCTTTATTTCCACTTTTGATAACCTAATTCACTTCCTACCCAGTTGTTTTATGACGGGAAAATTCATTTTTGTTGATATGCAGAAAGTCCTACAGAATCAACACATGGTTAATCTGGAAAAAAAAACCCTACACTTATGAGAAAACATTAAGAAAGAAACAAAGTGGACACTTCTACAGGATTTTTTCTTCATCAATCATACAAAACTGGAAAATCTACATGACTCGAATATACAAAATATCTAAAAAGTGGTGTCGAATCAAAGGATTCTTTATCAGAGCTACTGAAATGCAAAGTCTTTTGAAAAGTTGATAAATAAGAACTGAAATACATGTAGAAGGACAGATTTGCAGCTGTAGCAAATCTGATGGCATATTAAAACATTCTATTTATAGTTTTCTGTTGCTTTAATCATGGAATTAAAAATTCTGAACAAAGAACACTTAGAACTCAATCGAAAATCATGATTATCAACTTATTATAAGCATTTTGAACATGTTTCGCAAAAAAAATGAATTCCATTTTATAAAATGGAAAGATATTGGACAAACCCACATATGGCACAAATTCTTAAAGGATTTATTAAGGTGGGGGAAGGGGCGTTGTCTTACCTGAACGCCTTTTCTCAGCATGAGGAATGTAGAATCCATGAATGGGTTAAATTAGTCTTCTAGCCCAATCAGACCAAACAATCAAAGTTGCCACGCCCCTGCAGGGTCTGACCAGGCCCCAATTTCGAAAAGGGCGAAGCTAATGATTGTGTGACGTGATGGCTCCCGAACTGCTGACACTAACCTAACTGCTAATAATGATC
Source organism: Crotalus tigris (assembly GCF_016545835.1). NCBI lineage: Eukaryota > Metazoa > Chordata > Lepidosauria > Squamata > Viperidae > Crotalus > Crotalus tigris. The sequence continues at coordinate 343,738 of NW_024100413.1, read as the reverse complement.
AGGGAGGGGATGGATTCTACATTTCTCATGCTGAAAAAAGGCGTTCAGATAAGACAACGCCCTTTCTCCAGCATGTAGGGAATGTAGAATCCATGAATGGGACAGACCAAAGCCCCTATGATCCCATGGGTGGGAAGCAGGTTGGTTCAGTGTCGGCGTTGAAATGGATCACTTGTTGTAAAACCCGATGGCCAAAAGTGGCCTCTGCAGAAGCAAACTTGTCGAACTTGTAGTGGCGAATGAATGGTGAAGGGGACGACCACGTAGCCGCCTTACAGATGTCCTCAATGGACGCCTGAGTGTGCCACGCCGCTGACGTGGAAGCACTATGAGTAGAATGTGCTGTCAGGCGACTAGGGACAGGTAAAGAGTAAGCCTGGTAAGATTGAGCGATACAGGCCTTGATCCACCTGGCTATAGTAGAGGAGGAAACCTTCTGTCCCTTGGAAACTGTGTGGAAGGAGACAAATAATGCCTCCGATTTGCGAAAAGGGGCTGTCCTCTTAAAGTAATGACGCAGAGCCCTGCATACATCTAGGGAATGCCACTGCTTCTCTAGTGTGTGAGAAGAATTGGGACAAAAGCTTGGCAGTACAATATCCTGAGTCCGTTGAAATAGTGTATTCACCTTGGGAATGAATGAGGGATCTAACCTCAGCACCACTCTGTCCTGGTAGAAGGTACACAGGTCTTCCCTAACTGAAAGAGCAGCCAGCTCTGATACGTGTCTCGCTGACGTGATGGCTACTAGGAAGGCTACCTTGTGGGACAAAATGCGAAGCGGACAAGACCTTATAGGTTCAAAGGGAGACCTTATGAATGCCTGTAGAACCCGAGGCAGTTCCCAAGAGGGATACCTATGTACTACCGGAGGTTTGGTGTTGGGAGACTCCTTTCATAAAGGACCCAACCCTGGGATGATGGGACAATGGAGTGGAGTTGGCACAGGTGAACACCGTGGAAAGAGCAGCCACCTGCCTACGCAAGGTGTTGGGCGCTAAACCCTTATCCACTCCATCCATGAGGTATTCAAGAATCACTGGAATAGTGACGGAAGATATAGACAAACCCTTACGGGTACACCAGTCACAGAAGTTCTTCCAAGTGGCATCATAGATCCGGTTCGTCGCCGGCCGTCTGGAAGCTTGGATCATAGATATCACTCTTGAAGAGTAAGATCCGCACATCAGGAACTGGCACTCAGATGCCAGACAGCTAGTTGTAGCCACTGCGGATCCGGGTGCCATATGGTCCCTTGCGTTAGAATTATCCTCTCTGGAGGGATATGCCAAGGGGGAGCTACGGTGAGGTTCACGAGATCCACGAACCATGGACGCCTCGGCCGATACGGGGCCACAAAGATTAGCTCCGAGCATTCCTGTAACAGCTTCCTGATGACGGCCAGGATCAAGGGAAGAGGTGGAAATGCATATAGAAGGTCCGCCAGCCAAGGACTGCGGAGGCCGTCTGCTCCCTCCGAACCCTGAGATTGGTACCGAGAGAGAAAACGAGGAAGCTGGGCATCGCCAGGGATGCAAACAGGTCGATGTCAGGTCGACCGAAACGGTGAGTAATCTACCGAAAGAGACGGGGATGTAGATGCCACTCCGAATGATCTATCGTAGATCGACTCAGAAAATCTGCCTGGCGGTTTTCCACCCCTGAAATTTATTCTGCCCTTAGGGACAACAGATTCCGTTCCGCCCATGACCCCAGACACTGGGCCTCAGACATTAGAGTCCGAAATCGAGTGCCACCCTGTCTGTTGACATGGGCCTTTGCCGCCACATTGTCTGTCAGAACCAGCACATGGCGGCCCGTCACCTTCTTGTGGAAATGGCGAAGTGCCAGGTGTATGGCTCTGAGTTCTAACCAATTGATATTTTTCTTGAGATCCCGTTGAGACTACCGCCCCTGGGCGACTTGGAATTGTAGATGTGCCCCCCATCCAAACAGGCTGGAGTCTGTGGTCAAGGTTACCCGAGTCGGTTCTCTGAACAGGGATCCCTCGGACAATGCTGGGGACAACCATCAGATAAGGGACGTGAGTGTCTGTGGTGGGACTCTCACCCTCTGTGGAAAACATGCTACACCTCATTTCTGGTAGGGGAGTAGAAACCACTGCAGTTGTCTCGTACAATGCCTGGCCCAAGGCACTATGGCAATACATGAGATCAGTTTCCCTAACAGCTGTGACAGTAGAAGCAGGGTTACTCGTTTCTCCTTGCGCACCCTGGTGACCATCTTGCGTATACTGTCCTGACGCTCTTGAGACAGGAAAACGTGGCACTGGTTGGTATCTATTACTGCGCCTAAGTGGAGCAAACGGTTTGTTGGGATCAGATGGCTCTTGAGAAAGTTGATCATAAATCCATGATTCTGGAGTGTCCTGATTGTCAGTGCCACGTCTGATCGGGCATTCAGTGCCGAGGACAACTGGTTTAGGATATCATCCAAGTAGCACTGAACGCGGACTGGTACCAACCTGAGCTGTGCGGCGAGAACCGCCAGGATTTTGGTGAAAACCCTTGGAGCTGATGATAGGCCGAATGGCAGGGCCCTGTACTGATAGTGATGGTTGGAATACCTGAATCTGAGAAAACGCCTGTGATTTGGATGTATGAGAACATGCAGGTAAGCTTCTGTCAGATCTATGGATGTGAGAAAATCCCTCAGCTGAATGCTGCCCAGAATAGAATGAAGAGTTTGCATCTTGAATTTGTGGTAAACTAGGAAGGAATTTAGGGCCTTGAGATCTAGGATCGCCCTCCATCCTCACGAGGCTTTTGGTACCACGAAAAGGATAGAGTAGAAACCTAGTCCTCATTGATCTGGGGGTACCCGCTCTATTACTTCTATGCTTAACAGATGACGAATGGCCTCCTGCATGAGACCTTGTTTCACGGGATTTCACGATAGGGGACAGGAGATGAAGCGCCGAGGGGGGAGGGTGAGAAACTCCAGAGACAGTCCGTCTCTGATGGTGGTGAGAACCCAATTGTCCGTGGTGGTGCTTTCCCATTTGTGGAAGTAAAGTGCCAGTCTTCCGCCAATGGGGGGAATCTGCCTCAAGTCACTTTGACTTTTGGAAAGGATGACCTCCTCTGCCACGAAAAGGTCGCTTAGCCTGGAATTGTGGCTTTGGATTGTTTCTGTAGCTGGACCGGTCCGAGGAGCAGTCCGGCCCCACTTGAAAGGGCCAATGCTCACTCCAGGAAGTTCAGTCTGAACCAGACTTAAATTACGGACGCCGGTTATATGGAGAAAAGCGTCTGCCCGTTTTTTTGACAATGTGAGATAGTACCTTCATCTTTTTTTTTGTTTTCAGTCAGGTAAGTAGTAAGAGCCTCCCCAAAAAGGTGATCCTTTTAATATGGTGCCACAGCCACTCTCCATTTGTGCCTAGTGTCGGCCTTCCAATTTTTAAGCCAGAACAACCGGCGTGCAGCCACGTTAGAAGCTATGGCCCGAGCCGAATATTTGGCCGACTGCAGAGACACATCCGCCATGTATTCCAGTGCAGCCCTCAACTTAGTGACATCCTGGTGAACCCTTACCTCGTCTGGGGATATTCTAGCCTGTAATTCCCGGAGCCAGATTAATGCAATTCTGGCGAAGAAGGAGTTAGATGTTGAGGCTCTTATAGCCCAAGCCGATGCCTGATGGGTCCTGCGGAGGGAAATCTCAGATTTCTTGTCCTCAGCCTTAAGGGCCTCCGACATATCTCCTGGGATTTTGGTGTCTGACAATATGGGGGCGAGAGCCTCGTCTGCTCCCGGAACTTCAAGGACATCATTGAGGGAAGCGACCGTATCCAAGAGTTTACGATCTATTCCCCCAAGAGCAGAGAAACTTCCAGGAGATCCCCACTGATCCTGAATGGATTTGAGAAACATGGGGTGACAAGGTATCTGTAGGTTCTTTGTGACTGGTTCCAAAAACAGTGGGTCAGAACTCTGTCCAGAGTCCTGATTGGCAGTTTGTGGTTTCACCGGTTCAATTTTTCCAGTGACATAAGCCTTTTGCAAAAGAGAATAGAAGGAATTTGGGTTAAACACTCCTACCATAGGAGTGGGCTCCACCTGAATGTCTTCCTCATTTAATCACATGCCTTCTTCCAGAATCTGTGCGGAATAATCCGATACCTCGCTCCCCCCAGAGTGAGGTGGAGAACCGTGATCTGAGATCACATACTCCCTGAGATGCGTAGTTTCCGTGGGTGTAGGGGAGTTTGACGGTCCTGGGGCCGGAATGGCCCTCCCTGAAGACTCCATTGCCTGAGCCACTGCCTGTGAGATCTGGCCTGGAGCTGTACAGTAAATAAAGGATGTTCGGGGCCGTTGGCGTGAAAGATGCTGATGGGATTGGGGGAGGGGCGACTATAGTAAACCCCCCCCCGAGACCCACATGACACTGAGGAAGGGTCTGGCTTGGCAACCGGAATTGAATCTTGGAGCTGTATTCTCAACTCTCGGTCAAAGAGGGACAGATGGTCCCGGTCGTATCCCAGCAAAGAACCCTGGTCTAGGGTCTGCTCGGGAGACCAAGCCCATGGAAAAGGGGAAGGTCAATGGTCCCCTGATGTGGATGCAAGAGGGGAAGTGGGGATAGGCTGTGTCTCCGCTGCCTGTCGCTGAGCTTTGGAGAATTGTCGTTCCAGCGCCCTATGTCTGCTATCTGCTTGCTTGTCATCGGCCTTAGAGGTCCGTTTGACTTTGGCCTTGACTTTTGCAGGTGTATCCTGACTGGGTGGCTTGCGTTTTGCATTTCCACTGGAGGTGGAAGCCTGTGGAACGGTGTTATCCGGCATATTGAAAAACAAGTAATATAGAACAGGTTATCACCAGCAGATGCCTGGATTGGCCCTGATCTGCAGGAGAAGAAAAGTAGGTTTTCACCAGGAGATCCCTGGATCAGTCCTGGTCTGCAGGAGAAGAAAAGCAGGTTTTCACCAGGAGATCCCTGGATCTGTCCTGGTCTGCAGGAAAGAAAGGCTACAGCCCACCTGAATGGTACAGGCCTACAGAAGGGTCTGTGAGGTCCGGCCCGCCATCAAGCACGGAGTCACACCGTGCGATATAAGCCGTGCTGTACTCTGGGGGCTATCCTCCCCCTATAATTTTCCAGGCCCACTGTGAAACTGAGACAATTGGGCCGATAGTATATCAAATGCCAATTAATGATGTATATGTAAAAATTTCTATATATAATTTTTTAATTTTTTTTTAAAAGCTCTCGTGTCTCTGCAGACAGCAGAAAACAGGCAAAGCAAGCAGCAGTTCAATCTGTGGCACTGGATACCTTAAAGGAACAGTGAGTACTAAAATGGCGTCTTGCCAGGAAGAAAAGGGAATGAAGCTACAGAGTAGAAGGATCTGACTAGAAGGGGGGACAACAGGCACCCCTGTTCCCCCCACACAAAGTTATTCCTCTAAGTAGTACTTAAGGAAGGCTCACAGAGACTAAAATTGTGTGATTGAGCTTGGTGGGGGTTTTTTGGTAACTATTGCAATCGTACAGAGGCTCAAAATGGCGCAATGATCCGCACTTAGCTTGAGAGCTCTAAGAGTGAAATTTTTCTCAAACAGTAAAAACTTGCAAGGAGGATCTAGGGAAGGCACCCCCTAACTGTGAGTAATTTAGCAGAATAAACGCTGAAAAGACAAGGCAAACAGCAGTCTTTAGGGAAAAGGAGGGAATCACGTGTAGGATTAAAAATGGCGACTGCGAGGTTGCCGAGGAGAAAGGATTCGCCTAAAGGAAGAACTTGGCCAAAAAACAAGATTGAAAAGGAAAGGAACGACTATATAAGCGTTTGAAGGTGATGGGGGTGGGGGGATCTTCATGCTTCACGCAGGTAGCAATCACAACGATCAGCTGATTCTCGGTAAGGTTTTGCCTACGAGGGAATCAAACTGTAAGGCAAAAAAAGGGAAAACAAGTGCAGCTCTGAGCCCAGAGCTGAACTATTCCCCCCAAAAGGGAAAACTGAAGAATCCACGAATGGAAATAAAATACGTGACTAATTCTAAACTTTGGAGTCAAAAATCCATGTCTCTTCAGGGCTGAGACCAAACGAAACTGGGGCATGGTCAGACCCTGCAGGGGCATGGCAAGTTTGATTGTTTGGTCTGATTGGGCTAGAAGACTAAATCAACCCATTCGTGGATTCTACATTCCCTACATGCTGGAGAAATTACAGTTCTCATTGTTGAGAAAAATTTATGCAGTATAAATGAATGACTTGTTTACAATAATCTTATTTCAGATAATACTTGCTTTGACAACTTATGCACCACTTAAATAGAGGCAACATAGCAGATTTATACGGCAGCAGAAATATAAGCTAAATATAACATTCTCCCAAATGCAAAGAAAAAGAGAAAAGACTGGGACTGCCTGATTTTTAAATTATATTTTGCTGTCTGCTGTTAGGTTTGGATGAAGGAATGGATGTTGTTAAAGAAATAAGAGAATTTTAAATTTAGAAGATCGTGGTTTGAGATTTCATTAATGATTAATGCTGTGATTAATGATAAAATTAATGTTGATATCCTTGCTTGCAAAATTTATATGGGTTTGCCACTCCACACTGCTAACATATCTACAGAAAATGTGTCTCAAAGACTCTCAGTATTCAAAACATCTGATCTGAGGAAAAGACAGAAAGCTTTAAGATTCCTCATCCCATACCGTCTCCTAAAACCCTCATGAAATATTTGAATCACTTCACTTTGTAGAGAAAACCTCTGTTTTTCCCATCTCAGCTCAGAAAACTTAAATAAACAGGAATCACCAGTAACAATGGTGGAATTTGTAACCAACTACAGAGTGTGGAAATTTTAAATTCAAGTATTCAGGATTTGCCCACTTTTCTCTTGCTTTCCACCAAACTCAGCATAAGATGACTATTCAAAGAAGTGGGCTTCAACTTCTTCACATTGTTTTTTTAAATATCTATTGACAATTTGACAAACATTGAATCTCCCTCAAGTCTTCTGCTTCATTGTCAGTGCATCATGTCGGCTACAATGCCATCAGCTGCACTCACCAATTTAACTTGTTAATAAAGTTAATGAATACAAATGAATGAATACAAATCTACTAAATGGACTGAAAAGCTACCTAAAATTAATCATAAAATGTGCTTAAATTTCTACTTGTATCCAATTCTGTAAGCTATTTGGTTTAATTAACATTTTAACATATGCTTATTCTAGAAAAAAAATTCTCTGAACAAAGGATGGATTTTTTTCCCCAACAGAAAAGATGTGCAATCCATAGGACCACTTACACCACATGAAAAAGGGTGAATCTTGTCACTTTTTCATTTAGTTTAACTAACTATTCCTATCCTAATTATGGAAAGCAGCCATACCTAACTTGCTGCCATCAAGCCAAGTTGGAGTACAGTTCCATGTTTCTCAGTGAACTCTGCAAAGAAGTTTGTAAGTTTTGCAAATACAGTTTCCTTGTCTACATAAACAAGTGTACTGGATTTGAAAAGTACTTCACATGCTTTGCTTTCATTCTTACAGAAAAAGATTTAGAACAATTTTGACATGAATACCCTGTCAAGCAGCAACCACAGTCACATTACATAGCACAAAAGTATTATTGTTCCTATTTTTCTAATAAGTGGATTAAGAGAAAGTGACTTATGAATTCATGTCTGATATGAAACCTGAATTGCAAGCTCCGAGCTCAGACAATTAAGGTAAAATCTTATGCATGTTTATTCAGAGACAATGCCATTTAATAGTTAATGGGGTTCAGCAATGTTTTCTTGTGATCTGAGCATCCTCTCATGATGGCACATACATACATAAATACATTATCCATCATTATCATCCTGAATCTGTATAATAAAGGCTTCTTTGTTGATTGGTGGTTATGGGCCCTGATCTATCAGACTAATCCAGTACAATTTGGTAGACAGTTGTTGCTGTTGTTGTTTTACTTCCCTGTCTAGACTTGATAGAGAGTGACTAGACAAAAGTCACCCAGTTCTCCATGCCCAAGGGAGGAATAGTCCACCATTTCAGTTTGCTTACCTGAAATTTTTGCAGAGATCTTATTCAAACAGCTGAAAATTTTCAAGTTTTGGCAATCCCAAGAAATATAGAACATTTAAAATAGTAATAATAAACTGGAGGCCTTAAAGTTGTATTCCCAGCAAATACATTAGCATTCCCAATTGATCCTGTAACATTTTCAGCATAGTCTCAAAATATCTTCTTTAAATATTTTGCTCATATTCATAGTAAGATATGGATTGTTACTCAGTTTCCAAGTGAGAAGAATTTGGCCATAAGGGTTTGGAATTTGAAATACAGGTGCTAATAAATTTCATTCTGTGAAAGAACCAACTTGAATAAACACTGCTGTCTAAAGAGAAGTTGTAAGGCAAAACTCACTATTAAAAACCACAACAGAAGCTAAACAAATAATCAAGGATTTGCCAAGGATAAATGCCATCACTGGTACAGATAGTACACAGCCATATTGATAACGAGCCATTAATAACCAGAAACATGTTTCACAACAATCTCATGATTTATGCAGCAACTACAGTACATATCGCAATTAACAATAAGAGATCATAAAAATTATAAAGCAAGGCCTATTTTAAAAGTAGTTCCCCAATACAACTCAAATAATCTATCTGACTTTTCAGATATGCAATTAGAAAAACTGTAGTCCATTTTTGGAAATACCGCAAAAAGTACAGCTGTTCTGTTTAATAAAGATAACAATCTTTAGTTCATTCAAAAGCCAATATAAAATACAAAGCTACAAGAATCACAGGTATTACAGCAATAAATAAGTTTAATTTTAATGACCTAATATAAATGATTACTGTTCTATATTCTATAGTGAAATTCCAATGCTACTAACCAACATGTGATAGAATAAAATTTATAAAAGATAATAATGTGAATTAATAAAAATTAAAAATATATTTTAATATTAGATACCCAGTATCAATTTAGCTATAATGTATAACATACAAACTATCTAATGATTTACTCTCTTTTTTTAGTCATTTTCTGATCTGTTTTTTATGTTGCAACACAAAAAGAAGGAACTTGTTAAAAGGGATTGTAATTTCCACAGCATTTTCAAATCTGCACAGTCAGCATGTTCTGGCAGTCTTGACAGCATCAAGAAAATAAAATATTTATGTATGTCTCTATAGAACTGGCAATGAAGAAAGATCTTCTCAATAGTCCTACCTTGATCAACATTTCACGTATGACATCTTCTTACACGTTCCACCACAACAATGGAGAGGGACACGCATTGATATAAAAACCATCTCTACTTCCAGATTTCTAATTTTAGCTTTTCAAGAATTAATAGTCATCTTCTGTGTTAATATTAATTGTGTAAGGGCCCTCACGATTCTTCCACTAGAACAGTGGTTCTCAACTTGTGGGTCGGGACCCCATTTGGGGTCGAACGACCATTTCACAGGGGTCGCCAAACAACGCAGTCCGCCATTTTTTCCCCCTTTTCCTTAGCTGTGCTACTCCCTTTTATTCTAATGGCTTTTGAAAGCCAATAGAATAGACTCTCTTGAATAAAGTCTAATTCTATTTCAAAAGCCAATAGGAATTGTCCAGGCTCTCTCTGCCCTGCTGAGTCCGCCAAAAGTCCCATTCTGCAAACGGTGCTGCACCAGTTGAGTAGTCCTCGACTTACGACGGGTTGAGTAGTTCTCGACTTACGACCGGTTGGGGGTCGCGCATTAAAAAGGTTGAGAACCACTGCACTAGAACTTTTTGAAAAAATAGCTGCATCATTTATACAAGAAGTCTTTTCTTCATCTTAGAAGGGTATAAATACAGATAATTTATACTATTAATATAAAAAAATATATTATTTATAATTAAATTGTTGATTTAATTATTTATACAACAGTTGAATAGTAGAAAAAAAGAACAGAATTACAGCCTTACTTAGCTTCCTTTCAAGAGGTAACAGAACAGTTGTTAAATGTTTTTCCAGATTACATCTAACTTTTAGTAATGTATAATTAAAAATATCAGGCAATGGTCAAGTGCAGAATCTTCCAAGTTTTATTAGATTACTAGACTGAAATTTTGATGAACAGATTGAAATTTTGATTTAAAATCAACACATGCTACATTCAGTGAGCTGAGGCATCATAGAAAATGCTTCTTTTACTTGCTATAAACCAAATCTTGATCTACACTAGTGTCCCTCCTTAAAATCTTCCTTTTCTTCTGCCCAAAGAACATGTACTTCACTTTCTTCGCTTTCCAATGTATGTTCCTAGCACAGTGTTTAATAATGGCATAATGTAGGGTAATGGTTCTTTAATTAACAGCTTTATTCAAGCCATGGTACTTTACAAATACAGATAGTCCTTGACTTACAACCGTTTATTTAGTGACCGTTCAAAGTTACAATGGCACTTAAAAAAGTGATTTATGATCATTTTTCACACAACCATTGCAGCATTCCCATGATCAACATTCGGACATTTAGCAACTGCCATGTATTTATAATGGCTGCGGTGTCCTGGGGTCATATGATCATCTTTGGTGACTTTTTGACGAGCACAATCGTGTTACCAACTTAGCAACTACAGTAATTCCCTTAACAACTATGGCAAGAAAAGTCATAAAATAAAGAAAACTCACTTAACTACAAAATTTTGGGCTCAATTGTGGTCATAAGTCGAGGAGTATTTTGTATTCACTACCTGTAAGCACAGAATATGTTCATATTCATCCTTCGCGGGAAAATGGGGAGACATTTTTCTAGTACACCAATAAAAGGGATTAGCAAGAGGATCAAAAAAATGAATTTCTAAATAAATTGGGTTCTAAATTAAATGTACCCAGCTATCTCGATTTACGTAACCTAACTCCCTTTTCTTTTTTTCTTTTTTCTTTTAAAAAAAACTGGCCTCACAATTTGTACATTTAGCAGACTATTTCCAAATTATGAACTCATGACTAATAAACAAAACACACTCTTCCATTTAAAAATCTCCAGGGATTACACTCTCGGCTGTGTATAAGTTTCCAGCTTTTTCTACCCACCACACCTGGAATTGGCTCCTCAAATTACATCCTTTCACACCATTTTTATTTATTTTAATCTCATACCAGGAGGTCACACTGAACTATTTTCTTGATAAGTCTCAGGAATTCAGGCAATTTCCCAAGACATCTCTGAGTGAACATCTTGCTCCTCTTTAAATCTTGTCATCTTTGATTTCCAATGAAATAAAAATAGACAATGAACAGTTAACTATCTCAACCTTGAGAATGAGATCATAAATAAATGCAGATACAATACTCCAGGATTAGAAGACAACTTAATTGTCATATTTTTTATGCATGGGAGGATAAGAATATTTGTGATTGTCAAATTAGAACACTAATCCACCTAAAAAAGGCTCACAACCACTCTCTAGTATTTCTGCCTAAAGTCCTTCCTAGCCCTATTTTGATAACCGGACCTTTTGAATGCAAAACATGTATTTATCCCCCCCTATTTAATACAGTTAATGAAATAAGTCATGAGATATCTTTGCTTAGGCACTCTGATGCCAGAAATTCATTATTCATTTAAAACAACATTCACCTTCAATGTAGGATTCTCACATACTTCTATGTAATGTTTAAAATATTAAGCTTCCTTTTACTCAGTTGGCATTTTTTTAAAAAAAAAATACCAGTTACAACACCACTTTCAAGCTTTTCCACATTTGTATTATCTGCACTCAGTGCAAATCAAATACTGGATTTGTGTTTTCAGAGAAGAAATCTACAACAGAAAAGGAGAGAGCTCAGATGAGGAAATTTAAATTCAGTCCAACTCCCGTGAGACCTGTATGTTTTGCCAGTATCAATTTGAAGGGCATCTTCACATAAGGCATTTGAAACAGGAAGGTAACTAAAAGGTTGCCTGTCCTTTGATTCTCCAGATGAGTTTGCCAGCTGAATAGCTTTCAAGGACTTATAGAATAAGTTCTTGTGGCTAGAAACACTGCTAAGATACTGTATCACCTGAAATATTTGTGTTTTGGCTGTTTGCTGTTTTTCTTCTTGTTATCAGTTCTGATTTGCAATCCAAAGAGGAAGCAAACCCCCCCCCCATTATTTAAAAGATTGCATAGCGAATTCTGGCACATGGAGAATAAAATGTTCCATTATCATGGAGAACTCTACATATAATCCCCCCACACAAATTATCTATAGGAGAGTAGATATTCCAGTTACACAGTATGGGAAGAGGAAACCAGTGAATCTCCAGCATCCAAACAAAAATTACTAATATACTAAAATAAGTTGTCTTTGGTTTTATGTTTTGGCAAGATGGGAATGCCAGCGTTTTATATTTTTCTCTAATTGCCGGAAATGACAGGAATAAACACACATCTGTTTGCCTATCAAGACTCAGAGACCTTTTCTTGCTGCAAGTAATGCTCGACTTAACAACTATTCATTTAGTGACCGTTCGCAATTACTGCACTGAAACAAGAGACATGACCGTTTATGACTGTTGCAACAACTCCATTGTCACATAATCAAACTTTGGGCACTTGGCAACTGGCATGTATTTATGACAATTGTACTGTCCTGGGGTCATGTGATCACAATTTGTAACTTTCCCAGACGGTTTCTAACCAGCAAAGTCAATGGGGGAAGCCAGATTCACTTAATGACCACATAATTCACTTAACTTCAGTGATTTGCTTAGCAACTCCAGCAAAAAATGTTTTAAATGGAGCAAAAGTCACGTAATCAACTGCCTTGCTTAGGACTGCTTGAGGACTAACTGTATCAAACTTACCTGCTACCAAAGCTTTCTTTTAGATGCTAAGGTCTTTTCAGGAACATGAGCTGCACTTGTGGGTGCTATATGAAATGGCTACAGAGACAATTAAATTTTAAATGCTCTATCCCTTTCCCTGAAGTGGAAAATTATGGGATGGAAGCTGGCAACACTGACTGTGCTGTTCCCTGTAAGGGAGAAGGCAAGCAACCATTATGTCATATAGAGCAGTGGTTCTCAACCTTCCTAATGCCGTGACCCTTTAAGAAAGTTGCTCATGTTGTGGTGACCCCCAACCATAAAATTATTTTTGTTGCTACTTCGTAACTGTAATTTTGCTACTGTCATGAATCGTAATGTAAATATCTGATATGCAGGATGTATTTTCATTGTTACAAATTGAACATAATTAAATTCTATTCTATTCTACTCTACTCTATTTCATATTGTCTATTCTATTCTCTCTTCCATATTGTCTATTCTATTCTATTCTGCTCTGCTCTATATTCTATTCTATTCTATTCTATTCTATTCTATTCTATTCTATTCTATTCTATTCTATTCTATGACAATTTAGGATTGTCTTCTTCCTGGTTATTCGAAAAAGATTCAGTTATAGAAATGACAACTTTCCGATAATTCTCTACATCTCCCAGCTTTGCATTTGGAGTGAAATGAATCCCAAATTGCCCTTAGTATATTTTATTATTTTATTTCAAAATGGTCAGAGAGGAGAGTAATTTTCCTAAGAAGCGCCCGCCGTGGCGCTCGAGCTCCTATCTCTCAGCCCCGCCCCTTTCGAGGAGAGTTCGGATGGGGGGGAGCAGAGGGAAAGCCTTCTCTTCTCACAGAGGAAATTGGCCTTGGTGGCTCGCTGTATGCGAAGCCTTAAGCAGCGTGAGAGTTGGAAGAGCGAGGGGTTCCCCTTTCCATCCCTGCTGCAGCACTTGCAGCTTTGTGGGTTGGTGCTTTCACACTCGCGGATTCGAAACGTCACAATGGCTCAGAATGTTCAGAGTGTTACATTGTCTCCTTCCTTCCTTCCCTCTTTGTCCCTTCCTTCCCTCCCTTCCATTGTTCCTTCCTTCCTTCCCTCTCTCATTGTCCCTTACTTCCCTCCCTCTTCGTCCCTTCCTTCCTCCTCCCCAGGAAGGGACAAGGGGAGGGGGACAGGCTGCCAGAGGCAGCTCCACCCACCTCACTTGCTTAGCTTCGCCAGAAAACATGCCGCTTGCTAAGTTAGCAGAAGCCCCAGGATCAGCGCCAGGCTACAGCTGATTCACGCTACTGCTAAATTAGCAAGCAGCATGTTTTCTAGCAAAGCTCGAGCAAGTTTGCTGGGCAGGAGCCAAGGAGAGCTGCTACAGCTGACCTGCTTCTTGGCTGCTCTGCAGAAGGGTTCACCCCGATCCTGGACAAGAGGAAAGGAAGGAAAGACGAAAGGGACAAGGGGAAAGAGGGAGGGAAGGAGGGACAAAGAGGAAGGCGAAGGAAGGAAGGAAGGAAGGAAGGAAGGAAGGAAGGAAGGAAGGAAGGAAGGGACAAGGGGAGAGAGGGAGGGAAGGAGGGACAAAGAGGGAGGCAAAGGGAGGGAGGGAGGGAGGGAGGGAGGGAAGGAAGGAAGGAAGGAAGGGACAATGGGAGAGGGAGGGAAGGAGGAAGAGACCAAGAGGAAGGGAAGGAAAAGAAGTTCCAGCCAGCAGAGGCTTGGCAGCCCAGCTGCCGAGGAGCAGAAGAGCGCAAAGCCAAGGAGAAGAAATGTGGCGGTTTCCTCCCAAAGGGGGCTCCTTTTCTCCACCCCTTCCCTGGGTTTGTGGGGAATTTCTCATCACCAACGCTGACAGGTGCTCCTTCGAGCCCGCCGTGAGCTTTCTCGCCCCCTTTGTTTCTCCCCCGCGCTTTTGTGAGGATTGTGGCGCCCTTGGGAAACTGATCGTGCTTTGAAGCTTAGGAGAGGAGGAGGAGTCCCTTCCTCCTTCCCTCCCTCTCTCCCTGTCAAGCCCTGGCGGGCTTGACATGAATGGGCAGAGGAGTCGAGGACGGGCGGGGTGGCAAAGGAGATCGGCGGCCGTCGCCAGACCTCCCGGCTGACAAGCGCAAGTTTGGGGGTCGCCAGCTGACGGGCGCAGGAGTTGGGTGCTGCGGTGGCCTCCCCTTCGCTGACCTGGGTGCACAAGAAGAAGTCAATCCGGTTGCTGCACAATGAGTCTCTGGGGAGGGCGGGGTCTTGCTCTGCACCTGCGCTCTTCATGTGCCCCCTGCAGGGCACATTTGGTAGAGTTCATGCAGACTGCCGCCAAGCAGCGTATTTTCCACAAACAAGTGAGGTGGGGGAGAGAAGGCGGTTGACAAGTCCTGCCTAAGACCATCGGAAATATGTGTTTTCCGATGGTCTTAGGCGACCCCTGTGAAAGGCTCATGCGACCCCTAAAAGGATTGCGACCCACAGGTTGAGAACCACTGATATAGAGGAAAGTTCTACAGGGACTGTCTGGTTTACGTAAACATTCAGACCACTATCCTGATTCAGGTAGTCCTTGACTTACAACAATTCATTTAACTGTTGACTACCTGTACAAATGCTCTCCTTTAGATGCTACTAGAACAAGAAGGGTAACTGAAAAACTCAAGACAGAAAGTCTATGGAGATTCTCAGCCATCCAGGTCATAGTTATCCCAAAGATGCTTTTTCACGAGGCAACTGGACTTTCTTGTTTGTCTTTGAAGACATTTTGCTTCTTATCCAAGAAGCTTCTTCAGCTCTGACTGGATGGCTGGGAATGGAAGGATTTATACTCTAAAAGAGGGTGTCAAAATGGCAGCCCATCACGCACAAGCCACACTCACCCCTGCTCCGCAAAGACAAAAAACATCACAATACATCACGTGATGTGATCAAGTTTGAAGCCGTGCTTTAAAAGAATGCAAATGACCAACTGTCTGCAAGGAGTATAAATCCTTTCATTCCCACCATCCAGTCAGAACTGAAGAACTTCTTGGATGAAAAGCGAAACGTCTTCAAAGAAAAACAAGGAAATCCAAATTGCCTTGTGAAAAAGCACCATTGGGATCAAGGCAGAAAGGCATATTAGTATAGTTTCCATGGAGGTTAAGACTGCCCAATGCTTTTCCATTATTTGTTTACCTTCCACAGTTTAATTTTTTTTAATTATCTCAAGAGTATTCATAAAGATTCCCTTGAAGAATTTTAAGACCAAAGTGAAAGCCTCATTCCTAATTTAAATTATGTATATTAGGGAGTGAATATTTTCATACAGATTTTGACAAACAAAGAATGCTAGTATGTGTGTGTGTGTGTGTGTGTGTCCCCACTCGCTGTGACAATTCCACAATGGGGCTTTAACCTGGGAACTAAACCAACAGCAATAACCTATCGAAGTTTATGAGCCCACATTTGTTTTAATTAAACAAAGAGATTATACAGATGCTGCTGACAAGGATTATCAAAACAGAATGGCAGCACCTGCCCTCTGCAACCTCACTAATTGGTACTGAATCTGAGGTACCAATTAACAGCAAAAGCTGGGAGGGGTCAGCAAACATAGTTCAAGGCCATTTCATGCTGAGCACAAAAGCATTTGCTCCCATTATTTCAGGAGAGGGGCTCTAAATAAAGGTTTCAGGGTTTCAGAGTTTTGAAAGTATCTTTTGTGGCGTGACATATTTTTATTGTCAGTTTTGCCTCTCTTGCTTGCATTCCAAGCAGGACAAAAGACAAACTTCTGTGTGGTTTGGGTAAAAAAAAAGAAAAGGCATCTTCTTATAGGCTTCTCAGCTAAAGAAAGGCAGAGGAAACAATCTGCCTTGTGCATTTGAACAGGAAGACAACATTTTTCTAGCCTTTGAGTGGCATGATTGAAATTAGGACTCAAGAATATTGGGCAAGTGGAGAACAGAAACTAATTTGTAATGAAAGGTAATTTAAATGTAATTAACAGCATTCATCCAAAGCAATTAACTTCCTCTTAATTTAATAATTTCACCTTCTCCTTTTCCCTTTCTTTTAAACTACAGATAGTCCTGGACTTAGAAACATTTAGTTAGTGACTGTTCAAAGTTAAAATAGCACTGAAATATGCATGACAGTTTTCTGGGCAAGATCTGTTTAATTTGTGCATATTTTAATCCGGTATTTTATATTTTAAATTTTATGTTATGTAGTATGCCTTATTTTAATTGTGATGCTTATGACAGGACCACTGCTTCGCAACTGGCTCATAAATTCCAAGGCCCAGTTGATCTAAAATTGTGAAAATTCTCACGCTAACCCTAATTTAAGATATACATGAATGTAGTATACAGGACTACCTGTATAGAGTAGGACAGGGATCTTCAATTGCTGAGTCCAGTTGTGAACTATAAATTTGCCCATGATAGCTCATAATCTGTCACATAATGGCTGCCAGGCTTTACAGACAAAAAGGTTGTCGGCCTCTGTTCTAGAACTTAGGAGCTGATTTCCCATAGTGTGACTTTCTCACCTTAAAATGATGGCAACCAAAGCTTCAAAGAGTCATTGTAGAAGCTGAATCATGACTAACGAAAAAATGAAAAAGGAAACAATAAGAGCATTATGAAACAAACCAAACTGGAATTTGGTGAGTTGATCAGATAGTGCAGGCCCACAGGCCAGATGCGTCATGGCAAAACTGCACCCACCCCATTACTGGCAATGGAAAAAAAGTCACAATACATCATGACATATCATGTGACGTTGTGAGTTTGACACCCCTGAGTGTATGGTCTCTACTCTCCTATAGGTACCGTGTTTCCCTGAAAATAAGACCCAACCGAAAAATAAGTCCTAGCATGATTTTTCAGGATGCTTGTAATATAAGCCCTACCCCAAATAAGCCCCAGTTAAGATCGTCAGCCAAACGGACACATTTAGTACCATATTTACTTGAAACTAAGATCTAACTGGAAAATAAGACCTAATGCGTCTTTTGGAGCAAAAATTAATATAAGATCCAGTATTATTTTCAGGGAAACATGGTAGATGCCAGGGTCTGAGAACTTTTAGTATACTGGAGCAGTGATACACTGTTCTGATTCTTTCTTTCCAATCTACAGTTTTAAACTTTTGTTAATAATTCAGAAAAAAACTATACAAAAGTATTATTGTATTGTATTGTATTGTAATGTTATGTTATGTTATTTTATTATATATATACATATTTTCCTAAATATTTTTAGGACTCCATTGTGTTATGCCCTATTTGAAGTATACAGCATTCAGGATTCAACCAACCATATAAAGAAGTCTTCTTATATTTTCCCCTACCCAAGAAAGATACTTCATTACTCAATATGGTGTAAAAATCATGAGGCTAAAATAACTGTTCACCTGGATGCAACATGTTCTTAAATTCCTACCGACTGCTTTATTGTAAGGAGTAGATTTGCTGATGCAGCCATGAAACACAAAACTTCTTTCAGAGATAATTATTAGCATGATTTGAACAACCTTCCAGACAAGCTTCAAACTCACCTCATCACTTCCTGAAGGTCATGCAGCAGATGTTAAGGAAAGCCAAATGTTGCTTATATTTGCCTAGTTAAGCATAGGGTTAATTTCTGCCTTTTTCTCCTGAAAACATAATAACCGCTGCCCCGAAGGTGACTCGTTTTACAAAATATCAGTTAAAGAACTGTTCACTGAGAACATAGAATGTGAATAGAACCAATATTCCCATTCTTTCTGAACAATAAAAAGGAGGTTAATAACATTATCATTTTTGTCTCTGTAAGCATTACAGATTGGCTATATTTAAAGACATTTTCAAGACAGTTCAATTGTTCTCAAAGCTCATTTGTATCATGTAGAAAGCTTAATATATAAAATTTTTAAAAATTCAGGCCAATTGATTTCTGTAAATTGTAATTCTCTTTATAAATGAGTGTGAACAGAACTGAGCTGCAGCTATCCATTGTGGCAATTAAGTGTAGGTATGTATCTACAGGTAGTCCTCAACTTACGATCACAACTGAGCCCAAAATTTATTTTGCTAAGCAAGATAGTTGTCAAGTGAGTTTTGCCCATTTTACGATCTTTCTGGCCACAATTGTTAAGTGAATCACTGCAGCTGTTAAGTTAGTAATATGATTATTAACTGAATCTGGCTTTCCCATTGACTTTGCTTGTCAGAAGGCTGCAAACGTGATCACATGACTCCAGGACTAATTTCACTAATTTCATTGTAAATAAAATAAAACTCTTAGATATGTGCTATGATATTCCTCTCAAATGACTGTTTTCCTTTAAAGATGGATAGAAATATTTTTAAAGTTCATTTGTGTGTAGCCTAAACTTTTCTGTGGCTTAACATAATTTCAAACGCAGCTTCAATCTCTAAAATGCATAAAAGTCATTGACTATCTGGACTGTATTCCATAAATATTCTGGGGTTTTGCAACAGATTAAGGGCAAAAAAGAAAAAGCAGCCAAATGTTCTATGACTTCTATCACTATAGGTATGTTTCTTGAATGTAGCTCTCAGAAATAATGACAACAACACATTCCACTCTGCTTTTAGACCATGAGATCCCAATATTTTCATTATGTGGATCAATAAATGATCATCAAAAATACCGGATGATCCCTACAAAAGCCCAAACATAGATTAAGTATAAGTTTAAGTACAGATTAAAATTAACACTTAAGTAAATACTTCAATCCTCTAACATAGGGATCCCCGATACATGGGCCACGAAACGTCGCCGATCTGCACATGCTGGATGCAGGCAACAAGCGAAACCCTGCCCATTCCCAGTCTACAGAAAAACCACTCTCCACGGAACTAGTCCATGTGCCCAAAAGGTTGAGGGCTGCTGATCTATCAGGTAAAAAGGACTGATAAAAAAAGTCTTTATACTTTTCTTAAATACTACCTGTGAATCAATATAGAAGGCACAGAACATAACCTTGATAGAAATAAGCAAGAACCACTGCCTACGTAAAAGTTGAAACTTTTTTTAAAACCCAGAAAAATGAGATAGCATTTAGAAGTGACTCAGGCACATTCCTGATTCACTGGAATATAAGAAGGGGGAGGAGCTATAGGACAATCAGACTGGTGAGATTTTGTTATTATAGTCTTCCTGTGGAGCTGATCATCTGGTCTAGTCTATCTACTGGTGCTGACCCCCAGTGACAACTGAGGATAAAAGAAAATATTCTCACACTGCAAATCTATTCTTTCGTGGGAAAAGCAGCCCCACCCAAACTGTATTGTCCTTGGAATGCTACAGATTTCTGTCTAGATCATTTATGTTACACCAGATCAAATGGTTAAGTATCATGGGTGTAGTAGAATACAACTCAAAATTTAGGCCCTTAGTTTAACTGTGGTGACTTGTACTACAATATATGCACTGAAACAGAAATAAAAAGTCTGACAGCCTGAAGAACTATCAGAGCAAATAGTGTTAGTTCAGACCAACTAATGATATAATACTAATACTAATAATACTGATTCTACTGATACTAATGATACTAATAATACTAATACTACTAACAATACTACTAATAATGAGGAGGAGGAGGAGGAGGAGGAGGAGGAGGAGGAGGAGGAGGAGGAGGAGGAGGAGGAGGAGGAGGATAATGCTAAATCTAGTCTAAATGCTTGGCTAACTGTGCGATGAACCCTAATAAGGTTAAAATATTGTGGGATTTCTGAATATAAACTGATAAAGTCTTGGCTCATAGCAAGATTTAACTGGTCGAAAAGAAGAAAATGTGAATAACTGATGTGGTAATACCAAGATATAATAGATAGAACTCAAAGAATTGGAGAAGAACATGAAGTTTTCAAGATCTGAAAACTGAAACTGAAAGATTATGGCATAAACCAGCCATGATGGTATCAGTGGTTAACAACAAACTAAGTGCCATTCCAAAAACTCTTGAGCAGTGCTTAAGAAATCTGCACATTGACAAAATTTCCATCAGTCAATTGGCAAAGTCCATACTGCTTGCCTCTGCATATATACTGTGCTGTTTATATGTATAATACACATAAACATTATGACATCCTAGATTCTTGGGAAGAACTTGATACATATGAAGGCCAATACCAGCTAAAGAACTGTCAGATTCCAAGCTTTATAGCCAAATAGTTCATCTATTCAAGAGTAATCTAAATCAGCCCAACTGAATATGTTCAAAGCATTGAGGAATTGAACGATTTAGTGATTCTGGGGAAAATAAATAAATAAATAAAAAGAGCAGAGTCCCCCACCAAGGATACCGTCCTACTTTTCTAAAAATGTATTTTCCTTACAGTAAAGTCAACATTCATTTCTGTAATAGTAATCCATGAGGCCCAAATGAGCTCAATTATAGCTTTGTTAGATGCTCAGTTCAAGTAAACCTAAATCTGAGTATTGCCATATGAACTGGTTAAAAAAAAAAAAAATACAGAAATCTTGGTCCCATCATTCTACAATTATATTATTATAATGAAACTCTCTATCTCACATACAAAACACAGACACATTTTCTTTTTCATTCTAAGAAAGCTGAATCTTCAATTCTACATTTTGCATAAATTGCATATTCAATTCATTCAGTGGCAACGTGGGACAGTCTTTTGACTGTCAGCCTCTAAGACAGTGGTTCTCAACCTTTTTAATCCCGCGACCCCAACCGGTCGTAAGTCAATGACTACTCAACCGGTCGTAAGTTGAGGACTACTCAACTGGTGCAGCACCGTTTGCAGAATGGGACTTTTGGCGGGCTCAGCAGGACAGAGACAGCCTGGACAATTCCTATTGGCTTTTGAAAGCCAATAGAATTAGACTCTATTCAAGAGAGTTTATTCTATTGGCTTTCAAAAGCCAATAGAGTAAGAGGGAGTAGCACAGCTAAGGAAAAGGAGAAAAAAATGATGGACTGCGTTATTTGGCGACCCCCATGAAATGGTCGTTCGACCCTAAATGGAGTCCCAACCCACAGGTTGAGAACCACTGCTCTAAGACATGAAAAATGTTCCCTATCAATATCACAACATATCTTATTCACAGGCTTCCAGATAATCTATTGTACAGTGAAGCAAAATCTTGGACTCTAATTTTATTTTTTTTATCATATAATGTAAAACAGAAAAACTAAGTTTCCGGCACTTACTAAAAACTGTTTTTCAGTCAAGATACAGTAATAGAACAGCTATTTAAGTGTTTTACTAGTACCATTTTATATAATCACTATTAACCAAAATGCCTATTATAAATGTCACTACTCCCCTGAATTATAATAATTGAGGTAGATGAAGCACTAAACTTTAATGCAAAAATCAAACAGCACAATAGAATAATTCCATTTGTCTCACTGGGATTCCTCTACAGGAATTTTTCTAGAAGTCAAGACACATGTAACATAATGAATGTTTTCATCTTCATAAAAGGTTCACTTGGACCACCTTCCCAACCAAACGCTTTCAACCTTTGTTGGTTTCTACAGTGAAACAGAAAATAGTTTG
This sequence comes from Crotalus tigris, assembly GCF_016545835.1. Classification (NCBI taxonomy): domain Eukaryota; kingdom Metazoa; phylum Chordata; class Lepidosauria; order Squamata; family Viperidae; genus Crotalus; species Crotalus tigris. Next base: position 321,422 of record NW_024100413.1, on the reverse strand, counting down.
TGTGGGGGGGATCATAAATTGTGGTGTTGTTTTATCATTCTTCTGAATAGCATATTACCAAGTATGTGAACTACCAAGAGACTGATTTAGTCTTTAAGTATTAGGTTCATTTATTACTGTCTGATTTATGATAGTCTTGATTTTAAAACAAGAATACTATATTGCACTTCCAGTATAAATAGCCACTGGCAGACAAGCAGAAAAAATATATCTTGTACTTTTGAAAGTTCAAAGTATCTAAGTTCCAGTTCCAACTGCAGCTTAAGCCTTTCCTGCCCCCGTGTATTAACAACTGTGTATGATTATGTGCTAAACACATCAGCATTTGTAAGTGGCATAGAATTTTAGAATATTTTCAAATGTATTTATTGGCATAGACCTTATATCCCTGAAAACTAAAAGCACTATATATACTGAGAATGGTTTAATAGCTTTATTCAAGAAAGTAGAAAAGAATTCAGTACTACCTATATTGAGAAATCACTTATTCTCAACACAATACTTCTTCCTAAGAAAGGAAAACCTTAGCGAACAGCTATGAACAGACTTAATGTTTCTTACGGATTTGGATATAGGTTTTCTAAACTAAGTAATATGTTTTATAAAAGGACATTTATTCTTGGTTCCCTTTTCTCTGCCTGCTGCTTTAAACCACCCAGTTTTGAAAGTCATTCTACGCAGGCATCTTTATTATTTCTGGGAATATTCACATATTTAAATACAGGCAGTCCTCCATTTGCAACAGTACATTTAGTGACCATTTGAAGTTACAACTGCACTGAAAAAAATGCCTTATGACTGTTTTTTCACACTTATGATTTTTGCAGCATCCCCATGGTCATTGATTTACATTTGGATGCTTGACAATTGACTCATATTTATGATGGTTGCAGTGTCCCAGAGTTATGTGATCCCCTTTGGTGTCAAAGGGGAAACCAGATTCACTTAAACTACCGTTGAGAAAAGTCGTAAAATGGAGCAAAACTCACTTAACAAATTTCTCACTTAGCAACATAAATTTTGGGCTCAGTGATGGTTGTAAGTTGAGAACTACCTGTACTTAAACCCTTTATCATACTCCATCTTTTAATAAAGATTTATACTTAATACCTTACAATTCTCAGCAATAGCCCTGCTGGGCCTGAGAATTCTGTGGGTAAAGTCCATGTATTTAGATGGCAACCAGGTTGGGAAGTCCTATCTGTTAAACACTACAGATGTTCAAAGTCTAGATCGGTAACAACATGAAAATGTACGCAAAATACATGGTTATGATGAGACTAACATTCCAGCACCATGTCAAACAATTGAGGATCAAAGTTGCAAAACTCACAGCAAGGCAAAAGGATCATCTTAAGGTAACCATAAAAAATTGAAGGACAAGATGCAAGTTTGAAGTCCAAGGGAGCAATCAAGAAAAAGGAACAGAACCTGACCACCTGTCAAAATAATTTTGAATGATGATTAAGTTTGGTTGTAAAAGCATTATAAGGATTTAGAGAATTAGCTGATAAACGGATTGATTCTCTTTCGATTAGAATTGCACTAAGACCTTTTCTCTGGACTCCTGAGGACCCAGAAGATAACAAGGGATTGATCATTATCAGAAAACATGGTTCCTTATATGACTATGAGGTGAGCATTCACCTTCTTTCGGACCAATTTTCATATACTTCGATATACTTAACAATATAGTAGCTATGGCTTCTAGAAGCCATTTGATGCCTTATTTATATTACCAATTGTTTCAGGACTGTCTCAGAACTTTTCAATATGTGTTTTATTTGCTGTATTTGATATATCATTCATGATCGGTCTTGGACTGTAAATAAACTCCTCCTCTTCCTCTTCCTCCTCCTCCTCCTCTTCCTCCTCCTTCTTCTTCTTTTGCCATATCCATTATCAGACGTTGGCAATCATGTTGGCGATCCTGTTTTTATCAGCAGCCGCACAAAAAAGTGCTGCTGAGTTTTGTCCAAACCAGTCCCTTAGATTTTGAAACCACGATGTTCTTCTTCTGCCTGGATCTCGTTTGCCTTCAATCTTTCCCTGGAGGATTAAATGGAGTATGCCATATTTTTCTGGGTGATGTATCACATGTCCGAAATATTCTAATTTTTGTTTTTTAATGGTTTTGACTTTTACCATTCTTAATTAGGCAGGACACTGTAATGATAACAGTATCATTTATGTGAGGCAAACTTTTAGCAGTTGGGAAATGGGAAAATTTACAAATGTGATGTAGCTGAAATACACAGTGAGAAACAAACTTAAGAAAAGACTAGAAGACTGCTATTCTGGTCACTGCTTGCATAGTTGAAAAGGTTGCCTGAACAGGTTATACTAGCCAGGAGAAAGAAAAAATACTATAGTCAGGAGATTCCAATAGAAAGTAAAGGAATCCTCTACTGCTGCCCAAATTTTGCCAGGTATCCACAAGGCTAATTATCCTTCCTATTTTTTTTTCCCCTGCATGAGTAGTTAGTTGAAGAATCACATTTTTATTTTTTAAAGAATGTGATCAAACAAATAAATATTACACCTCAAAATCTCAATACAGCAATTGAAAGAGACAAGCTGGAAGCCAGTAAATTGGCAATGTTTACTCAGTAAAATTTAATTGGCCATTTTTTCAAATATGAAATACTTAGTTACAAATAAGAAAGGTATCAATGGGAATGTGTCTGAACTTCTTACATATATCAAAAAAGCTAGCATAAAGGTGCTGTTCTTTAATAGTCTGATATGCAACTATTAAATCATGGCTCAATATTTGACACTGAAGAATTTGTTTTTACATTAAACTGAAAGGGCAGCATATCATATGGAAGTTGCAGAGAAATTTACAGTTCTTGATGTAGCCTTTTCCCCAGTGCTAAATAAATCAAAGCTCATAATATATTTGATTATGTAAATAGTAAGTCTGGCATAAGCAATTGCAATATCACTTAAGACTCATATACCGCCCCATGGTGCTTTACAGCACTCTCTAAATGGCTTACAAAGTCAGCACATTGCCCCCAACAATCTGGGTCTGCATTTTACCCACTTCAGAATGATGGAAATATGAGTCAACATTGAGTCTGTCAGAATCGAACTCCAGAGTGTGGGCAGAGTTAGCCCACAGTATTGCATTCTAAGCACTAAGCCACCAGGGCTCTTTTTAAGAAGTACTCAATATATGAGAATCATTCACACATGATGAATCCTCCACCCTATTCCCCACTGACATTACTCTCATGACACTGACTGCCCTTCATGCAGTCACATATTTAGTTCAGGGATCAGCTTCCAAGACATTAAATATGTTGATCTTGTCAATGCTATGTGGAAGCCAAAATATAAGCAGGATTGAAATTAATGTTTCTAACAGAATTTTGACAATGGAACATATATACATAAATACATACATGCAAAGGATGGTTAAAAAAATCACCGAATGGAAGTCAGAATTCCATAGAAACTAGGGCAGGGGTAGAGACACAGAACAACTTAATACACTTTTCCCAAGGATTATCTTCAGGAATTTTTGATATTGGAAATGTAGCAGAACTTACTTTATTATTCAAATATAATTTACAAGTAAAATGGCATTTTTAAAAGACCCAATATTTAACTGTTACTAATATCAAAATAAACTTTCATGATTAAAAATTGCCTGTCCTGCAGTTCTGCTTATGATTTGAAACAAAATCAGTCTTGTGTACATTTTCTGGATTACACAACTTGAATTACATCTGTATACTACTAAAACTCTCATATCTATTTGTTAGTAACCTTCGGGTGGGCAAAATTGGCAGTTATAGGGCAACAATGATTGAATCAAGGTAATGGGCTAACTTACAGAATGCCAGGACCTGTGACTCCCATGGGAATTAAATTTGAGGGAGTTGGGCCTGCTTCAATATCACCATTCCTTCTGACTACACTCCCCCAAAGTCCATAGGATGCATAACGCAAGGGGAGATGGAAGGGGTGTATCTTTTGTAGCCTTTTCCATCTCCCTCTGGTCCCCACATCTAAATGGATAAGTGAACATTAGCTGCTTTAGATCTGAGGATGAAATTTCTAATCTCTTACCAGCAGTGGTCAATGAGGGAAGAACAAGGGAGTGGCTGGCTGGGAACCACCGGCAACAGATGAGTCTTCTATCTCTCTAGAAGAGGGAACCCTTGGGGACACACCAGAATAGGATGGAGGGGTACAGTTTTACTCATGGTCTACCACTCCTTTTGTTCCCCCTTACCTTGGTAGATACTTCCATCGGTCAGTCAAGGTGGAGGGAGATAGAGGTTTCCCTGGGACTCTCCTGAGGATGAAAAGGTAACATTTATGGAAAGAATAACCCAGTGGGTTACAGAATGTCTAGTTAATTTTAAAAGTGGAGCGAGCCTGGACAATGGATAAAATGGGGCTTGTTTTCCTATAGCACTACATAAAAAATAGCCACAAGGCATTTTCTTGTATGGAGAACTAGTGCAGGAAAAGCGCCCCAGAGGGAGACCTGAGCTGCAATATAAGGATATCTGCAAGAGACAACATGGCCTTCTCCAATTTGAAGAGACACTTGTGCAGCAGGCTGAGGCAAAGAGGCAGTCCCAGAACCAGCAAAATTTGGGGACTGGACAGAGGACAGATTGTATCTGCCCTCAGTGTGGAAGGGACTGCCATTCTCAAATTGGCCTTTTTAGCCACACCAGATGCTGCCTTAGGACCTCTTTCCAGAGCACGATACCATAGTCTCTCGAGACTGAAGGATGCCAATGAAACATAAAAAAATAAATTAGCCATTAATATTTACTTAAAGGAAAACAATCAACTTTGATTTTTTTTTATAAAGACACAGACAATGAGATAAAGAATACTGTCACTGTATTGGCATCATCTCCTTTTAGAAATGTATCTTTGAAAAAACTGCATCCAGAAACCTCATTATTTCCAAGGCATAACAACAAAATATCTAAATGTATCATTAATTCAATTTGTGGAAGACATTATAATGAATACCCAACCCCAAATCGCCATAAAAAAGAGCCAGCGTACAAAGAATATAAAGGTTTAATTATACTTTGCTATTGGAAAATTCTGAACCATATTGATTCAGAAGCTTATTTTTGCAATGATAAGCATCTTAATTTCACATAAGCTTGTGATGAAGATATCACAATTCAGAAAAATAAACATAAAATGTGGAGTTAAAAAGCAAAATCTCCACCATCTTAAAATAATTGGTATGTTGATTATATGCATTAAGAACTAAAATAATGTTATTTCAAACACATTTGTCATCCACTCCAATATATGCAATATTCAAATATATGCAATATTCATTTCAAACTTCTAAGTACAGAATGTTATATAGAGAGTAAAAAGCCAAGACCGCATGGACAAGACTTCTATTATCAAATCTGTACCTTTTAATTATTTTACTTATCTAATTCCAGCCACTAGGTGGTGTATTTACAATTTATTTAAGTCACAAATAGGCTGCCTAAACATACGTAATGTGGGTGATTATAAAAAAGAAGTTCAAATATCACTGATTTGGTCTTAAATTTTGCTTTCAACCATAAACGTATGTCACTGTTTCCCAATCTTGGGAATTTTGGGAGTTGAAGTCCACATACCTTAAAGTTCCCATGGTTGAGAAACACTGACCTATATGATGTCTTTGTAATTGTGTTTAACTCACAATTCCCAGGGAGCAAAACACTTCTCAGATATGTAATACAACATATCTAGAGGACACCCAAAACTTTCTCTTTAAAATTATAGCACCTTGCAAGGAAGATTTAGAAACTGACTTAGAATAAAAAGAAGTTTAAAGTCCATAAAGCTTATTCGGGGGTCTCTATCAAAGTTTGTAGGATCAAGATGTAAAGGATCTGAATTATCAGCACTTGGATCAGACTTCTGCTGACAACTTGGATTTCTGAGTCACTATTAGTACCCTCTTAGAAGCAATTGGGGTAGACTAGGAAGCAGGCTAAATTCGAGAACAGAGAAAATATGCCAAAAATAAACAGCTTCCTTATTTATTTATTTATTTATTTATTTATGAGACTTATATACCGCTTTTAAGTGCAAGCACTCTCTAAGCGGTGTACACCAGTAAGCAATGTATATATATATTTACATTGCCCCCAACAATCTGGGTCCTCATTTTACCTACCCCAGAAGGATGGAAGGCTGAGTCAACCTTGAGCCGGTGAGATTTGAACCGCTGACCTGCTAAACACAGTCAGCTAAAGTGGCCTGCAGTACTGCACTCTAACTGCTGCGCCACCTCGGCTCATTCCTTGCTTCCGAAACTATGATAAGGGTGGGTAGTATGTTACAACTTATATCCTTGTTTAGCTATAAGAGACAGCAGACATCACTTTCTTAGTGATGTTGTATAAGATTCTATTACAGGAGATTAACTGAACTTGGTTCTGTTTTTAAAACAATGACTTTGAAATTTATGGTTAAAAATTAAGGGATTACAGACTTTTACTGTTATCATTCTTGAAGCAGTGTGGGACTCGCTGGCTGACCAGTAGAAAGATTCTATCAGCTTGATCAGGCAGATTAGACAGGAAACAGCACCAGATAAGTTAATTCTACTTTATTGTAAGGCCACGTTAACAGATTCTTGCAAGTCTGAAATTCCAATTTTCCCTGTCTCCTTTACACCCTGAGAAATTAGGGAAGTGTCTCCTGAGCTTTTGCCCCTCCCACTATCTACCTGTGGCCTATGCCAGAGGTCACCAAACTTTGTTGGTTGGCAGACCGTAGGAAAAGGGAGGGGGAAGCATTTTACATGTGTGCGTGCGTGCACATGGCGCAGCAAACACATGCGTGCTGCAAGTGGGATGGGGCTAGCGCCCGCGTGATACTCACTAGCCTTGTTTCTATGCTCCACAGCGTGGCGGTGACCATTTTTATGCCTTGCAGTGCAGCAGTGGCCTATTTTCACGCCTTCTGGTGTGGCGGCGCCCATTTTCACTCCCCAAGGCACAGCAGCGACCAATTTTTGTGCCCCAATCCATGGCATCCTGTTTTTGTGCCCCGCAGCCACGGCGCTAGCACAAGTGAGAGTGTGTGTGCGCACATGCATGCACACTGACTAGCCTGTCCCACAGCCTGGTGGCCAGCAGGCCACAGCCTGCTACCATTGGGCACACAGGTTGGCGACCCCTGGCCTATGCTATCTCCCTAGACAGCACCTCTTAGAATAGGGTTGTCAAACTTGCAACATCACATGACGTGTCGCGACATATCACAACTTTTTTTTCCGTTGCTTGCAATGGGGTGGGCGCAGTTTCGCCATGACGCATCCGGCCGGTGGCCCAGCAGTTTAACACCTGTCTTAGAAGGAAGCACCTTTCAAGGTCATTCCCACATATTATTACAGATTCTCCAACCTTCCTATTGATGAATTCTACCTAATCTACACCTGGAAACTTTCTGATGTGTTTGGACTTTATTTCTCAGAAATATTTAAAAAAGAAAAAGATCAGCCAGTTTCACTTAATGGTTAAAGGTAGTGTACTAAAAGTGGGGGGATTGTGAGATCTAGTCCTGCCTTAAGAATGAAAACCAACTCAATGATTTTGGGCGAAGCACTTTCTCTTAGCCCTAGGAAGAAGGCAAAGACAAACCATTCCCCAAATAAATGCCAAGTTTTGTCCATTTAGCTGCCAAGGGAACATGTCCTTACCTCCAAAAATATATATAGGAATCTTAGGTCATCTATAAGGCAGTAAGTTTGCTCTAGTATAATCTACAACCAATAGTTCTAAGTATCCTCTAGACCTTCAGTGTATTATATTTGATTAATTTTCTCATATTTAATTAACACAAACTTAAGAATGATGTCAACTCCACCTAAATACTTTCTTTTAATTCTCCACGTGCTTGTACTTCCATTTTTCTTCCTTGCCCTTCCCTATCTTAGGGATTTAGTAGCTAAATATTAGTAGCTACTACATTTCTTAAGTTGGCACTGAGAAAGAGTTATAAACCACAATTCCTCAAAGTCTTCCTATTAATAATTAGCCAGATTTTTCCATTATAACGAAATCTCATTTCAAAGTGAAGCAGCCTTCAAAAGCTTGCAACAGAATTCAGGTCGCTTTGCTTCTCCAACTTATTTGACTTTGCCAATGTATTTGACTTGCCAAATTTGATTTACCAGCAGAATATAAACATGGAAATCACATTTCAAAAGATTAGCAAACATCAATGGGCTGGCAAATGATTGCAGCTCAATAGCATGTGATGGAATATGGTTACTTCTTGCACACAATCAACTCTGGTCATTTGTTACAGTTTGCTAATTAACAAAGTAGTGTGAAAAGCCAAAAAACAGATGATGGAAAACGAAGAGAGTGATTATGCATTGTCACCGGGAATGATGGCATAGTCAGCTAACCAGTACAGAAACTGATATGTAATTTTCCACGTCAAAGCACAGAGACAATGTGCTTGTTAATTAAAAGTCATACTTTATACTTTACACTTCTGGAAGCAGGGGGATATGTAATAAATAACCAGAACTCACTGGTTTATTTCAGTCTTCAACAAAAGCAGGTCCTGCTTCAATGCTTTGGCACTAAGCAAAAGATATGCTGACCTTCAGGGTGGGGAAGAAGTTTTTAAACATAAGGGTTTATGGTAATCTGATCTGGACCATAAAGGATATAGAAACATAACTGGATCTCTGCTCAATGAGATGGTTATTCTCAAGGGGCAATTCATCTTCACAAATCAAAGTGCCTGTCTCCAAAGGGTATTCGCGGCATCAATTTTTATCTTCCAGATTTTGGTATGGGTTGGATGCTTCATGAACAGAATATTTCTTGTACCTTCTCATACACATTTGGAAATACTTTAAAATTAAACTTCAGATTAAAGGTTTCACGTTTACACATTTTTTCACTTTTAAATATGGTTCTAAAAGTTCACCTTTAGGTTTTTTTTAAATGAGATCCCCAAATGCTTATCAGTTGCTAGTGATTATTTAGAAAAGTTAGGAGATTTGATTCTTTCACTATTTTAATTCACTTGGATCTGACAAGTATTGTGGGAAGAGACTCTCCCAAAAAACGGCTATTGCTACAAGTGAGCCCAACTAAAGATTCAAGCAGTATATGCACTGATTTAACCATGCAGGGATGATAAAAGAGTCTTTTCGTGACAAGTACAATGTGAATAGTCATACTTTTCTATGAAATTCATTCACTTTTAAATCTGTTTCATCAAGAATTATGCCAACCTTTACATAGTTCAATTTGCTCATATGTTTAACCATTGTACAATATAACTTTTCACCTGATAAAAATACATCATATGATGCAGAGTATAATAAGATCATTAGCTTCATTTCTGTGCATTTTCTCTATATGCAGCTAGGCCTTGGGACAGTACATATAAATAAAATCAGTCTATTAATTTAACATCTGAGAAAAAAGAGAAAAAAGTCCCATAAGAGTCTCACTCCTACTTAATAATAAAAATACAATATACAGGTAGTCTTCGACTTAACAACAGTTTATTTAGTGAGCATTCAAAGTTGCTCACTGAAAAAAGTAACCAATGACCATTTTTCAGTTATGATCTTTGCAGCATGCCCATGATCATATGATCAAAATTCAGATGCTTGGTAACTGATTCATATTTATGACAGTTGCTATGTGATCACCTTTTGTGACCTTCTGACAAGCAAAGTCAATGGGAAAGCCAGATTCACTTAACAACCCGGTTACTAACTTATCAACTGCAGTGATTCACTTAACAACTTGGCAAGAAAGGCTGTAAAATGATGCAAACTCACTTAACAATTTTTTTCACTTAACAACAGAAATTTGGGGCTCAACTGCTTTCGTAAGTCGAGGATTACTTTCATAATGACATGCTATCCAAATAGATAGTCTAAAACACTTGCACAATGAAGAGATTTTAAATGGTTTTTCTCCCATTGTGTTATGGATACATTATCCTTTGATATAAGCCTTCCTATACAATGTATATTCCTTGAAACATCCTATAAAATGAAGCCAGGTTTTTTTTCTTCCCAGATTACTACAATTGGACTATTCTTCCAATCCTTTAGGGTCAATTTATATTAGCATTATACTGTATATATGGATCCAGAAATGATCCAAGCATGCAGACACATTTGTTTAAATTCAATTTAGTCTTAAGCAAGTATGAAACACACTGGCAAGTGGTTGAGTCAATCAAAGGAAAAATACATGCAAGGGAATGATAGAATGTTTCACTCATCACTTATTGTCTTTTGAAATTTTTTTTCAAAAGAGAATAACTTGCCTATCAAGTTCACTGGAATTTAGATGAAAGGAATACATCTGGAGAGGAAATAAAGTAATGGCATTTTGGACATTATTCTCAGGTACATAACATCTGATTTGTTTAAAAAAACTGATATCTGAAAACTGATTTGGGTAAATTTGGAAAAATGTATAGCTATAAACTCTAATGACTTCATACATATGTTGGGTTCACTAATTGTGTTCGGCCATGGCTTACTGATTAAACCACCAATGGTTAGATAACCATAGTTTACACAGTACAATGGCTGGCTGAATACTGCAGACCTAGGCAAAACCAAAGAAACCATACCAAATGGTTTAAAATACAAATCCAGCCATAGTTTAGGTAAAACTCCACAAGGCATGTCACCTTCCCAAAAAAACATAAATAGGCTAATATTTATTTTAGTTCAATCCTTACAATCTTAAAAAATAAAATAAGAAAACTAAGCTACAAAGTCCTCGACTTAAAACAGTTAGTGGCCATTCAAAGTTACCACAGCCCTGAAAAACTTATGACTATTTCTCATCCTTATGACCTCTGTAGCATCCCCATGGTCATGTGAACAAAATGTGGACGCTTGACAACTGGCTCACATTTATGACGGCTGCTGTATCCCAGGGTTGCGTGATTCCCCTTATGTGACCTTCTGACAAAGTTAATGGGGAAGCCAAGTTCATTAAACAACCATGTTACTACCTTAAGAACTACAGTGATTCACTTAACAATGATGGAAAGAAAAGTCGTAAAACAGGGCAAAACTCACTTAACACAGGTCTCACTTAACAGAAATTTTGGGCTCAATTTTGGTCGTACATCAAGGATTACCTTGACTTTTTAAATATACCTCTTTGTTTCTAACTAGCTCAGTGTTGGCAAACTTTTTAGGTTCAATGAGTCAAAAAGTTGGATCACTTAACCTGATTCTGCTGGCATGTCACCTTACCTCTGAACAAAAGAGAAACATATTCATTTATTTAAAATATAATTAGAGTCAAACTGTGTGTGGTGCTATGTATTATGTTTATTTATGTATTTAAGAAAACTTATATGGCTGCTCAACTCACTCTCAGTGACTCTGGGTAACTTACAACAATGAAAAACCCAATTATATTGGATATGATATAAAAAAATATCTAAAGAAATGTCAAATAATTAAAGTAAAATAAATAAACAAATTCATTTTCAGACAATCTGCACATGTGTGTACCTCATTCTCACGTGGTGTCTGCAGCCTCCCAAAAGTGCATGAAAAAGGCAGCATGCTTTTGAAAATAGTTATTGTCATGGATGGGGCTTTGCTTGTTTGTGCAGACCGGTTGTTGGCATGCATGGCCCAATACCGGGGTTGGGGAGCCCTGTTTTAAATAATTTAAATTGTTGAATTGTGCCATAGTGAGGTTGTCTCACTGTGGTAAGTTGGCCGTGGCAAGTTGTCCCGCAGCAAGTTGGCCATGCTGACTTGACCGTGGTGAATTCGCTGAGGTGAGCTGGCACTGGCAATTGTCCCATTCCATCTGTATGCACCCAGTATATATGCAAAATAATGACAATTGGTACTTGAAAGCAGAAGCTACGAAACTGTAGGCATAAGAAAATAATTTCCAGCCAACAGTGTTCATACAGTAATCCCATGAATGGAAACAACTGTAGTACACAACAAACCTACAGAAGGCAGCTTTGCTCACCCAAACAGTGGGCATGCAATCACTCAGAGCTCCTCACTGTAGATGAAGAAGGGAAAACCAACAACAAAATAAAAAGTGGTTACATACCTTCACAATCTTTCCTTTAGCCAATTTCCACTGTGTTGCTAGAAGACTGTTCTCCTTAACAGTAAGAAGCCCTCTGAACCTAACAGATGAAAAGAACAGAGGTAACATAAAACAATGCTCCAAAACCAACTTAAAATTAAGTCCACAGTTGCTGTTGATTCCATTTCTTCATATACGGGGGTCTCTCCTCCTTTCTAGTACTGCTACCTCTTGGTCTATAAAGATTATTTCCAGGCACTAGCTCATTCCATCATTTGCACAAGACTGGTCTGTGTTATTGTATACCTTGGAATTGCTTGGTGGCCAAGTCTCTCAGCTGCTCAGACAAAGGCATGAATTGGCTCCTTACCGGCCATTTTCCGCCAGGCTGGAAAATACCATTTGGCTGCCAGTTTTACAGAGGCTGTAGGCCTTTTCCTGAAGACTCAAGCACAGAAGACTAATTATAAGACTCCTCTGAAGAAAGAAAACTATGTGGGGAAACAGGGAAGAGGGGGAAACAAGAAAGCAGAAGAGGCGGAGGAAACTAGTTCTTCTCCAATTCTCTTCACAACGTCACATATATTAATTAGGCTCATAGAACCTAATTGATGTATAATGCCACTGTCAACATGGCTATAGCCAAAGGCTATATATAAAATTCCATCTTTCCTTCCCCTATGTTTTTTTTAGATAACTCACCAACTGAGAACTCAAAAGCTTACATGAACTGAAAAGCTTACATCATCTTTTCTGTCTCAAGGATTGATCCTTGTGAAAGTATTGATCAGCTAGGGACTTCGCATGCTTTCTTCAAGAACTATGATAGTTTTATTTTCCCCCAAAAAATGTTTGGAAAAGACCTTCTATTCACAGTTTTAAATAGCAAACAGAACATTTCTTTTGTATTATATGCAAGATATGGATCCCTATTGGCCATTAAACCATTAAAAAGATGTGGTCAGCATGACGTTGCAGATGGTTAAGATGCTTGGGTTCCCAGCTGGAAAGCCGACAACCCAGATTTGAGACTCAAGTGTCATGTGACAAGGTGAGCACCCGTCTTCACCTAGCCCTTGACCACCTAGTAGTTCAAAAGCATGCAAATGTGAGTAGATAAATAAGTACCACGTCACAAAGTAAAGTTATACATAAATTTTATTAAGAATGTAATTGTAATACTTAAAATTAATACGGGGAGTTTTTGACTTACATCAAGGGAACTGCTGATTGGAGATACAAATTGCATGTACTTTTATGGAGATAATGCATTGTTGTTGGCAGAAAACCCAGGTGTAGTGGACTTTGGTTGTATTATGTAACAAAATATGGACTTCAAAATACAGTAAATTTCAGTAAATTTATCAATTGTACCATTTGACAGAAACATGGTAGAATCAGTTGAAAGTTAGATATAAGTTCCAGAAAATTAGCAAATAGATACAGGTTGTCCTCAACTTACAATAGTTCATTTAGTGACTGCTCAAAGTTACAACAGCATTCAAAAAAGTGACTTAGGACTGTTTTTCACACTTACAACTGTTGCAGAATCCCCATGGTCATGGATCAACATTCAGATGCTTGGCAACTGGCATGTATTTATGACTGTTGCAGTGTCCTGGGGTCATGTGATCACCATTTGCAACCTTCTGACAAGCAAACGGGGAAGCCAGATTCATTAACAACCATGTTATTAACTTAACCACTGCAGTGATTCACTTAACAACTGTGGCAAAATAGGTCACAAAATGGGGCAAAACTCACTTAACAACTTTCTCACTTAGCAACAGAAATTTTTGGCTCAATGTAGTAGTAAGTCGAGGACTACCTACATATTGGAAAAATATTACTAAAAATTTTTATGTATTGTGCCTGCTGGAAGAAAAGTATTTGTTATTATGTGACTTGTTGCACACAGTAATTGTTCAAAGAACTGAAATTTTATAATGTGGAAGTGAGGATCATGTACCCGAAAGGAAATAGTTTTTTTTTTTTAATAATTTTTTTTCCAAGCTCTGCCCCATACATATACCGTGATATTTATCAGATGTTAACATACATTCTTTTTACATTCATATATAAGATACTTTTAATAAAATGAAATAAATACATACACATGACTTTTGGTGTTGCTCACCCATTTCCCCTTTCACTGTATCCACACTCCTTCTTCTCTACCTTCTTTCTCCCTTTCTTCTCTTCCCTACTTCCCTCTTCTTCCTCTCCTCTTCTCTTTCCTTCCTTCTCCTCTTCTCCTCCAACCTTCCTACTTCCCCGAAAGGAAATAGTTGAATGCAGCAGGAACTGTGCATGTAGTAGAATGAAAAAGGAGAGAGCTACTGCTTAGGAGTGAATGAATGCTGAATCAATGTTGATAGAATGCCAAAATGGTCATTACAAAAGCAGCATGCTAAATGGTTTAGTCATTTAGAGTGAACTCAAGAAAACTGAATTGCAAAACGAGAATATTCAGCTGATGGTTTGAAAAGAAGGGGCAAAACTGGAAAAAGTTGTAGTTGAATGGCGGTGACACCTCTAAAAGAGACAGTTGAGAACAAAAGAACAAAAAGCAGTGTATAAGCTATTGTACAGGCATGGTGGATGACAAGGATGTTTTACAAGGAGAGAAAGGTGTTATAAGAGCTGAAGCAGGAACCATGGCAACTCACCTCAAGCAGAAACATAAGAGTGAATAAAGTTTCATAAAGTAAAGAAGAATCAAAAATTCACTGACCCAAAAGAGAGCAGGAGAAAAACAATTTTAAGATTTAAATCGTCTATATAAAATCTACGTCTATTCACCAATGGTCTCCACCCTTTCCGGCTTGGTGGACTAGCAGAGGTGGCGGGGCACAGAGAGGGGATGGTTTCCCGTGCTCTGCTTTAACAAATGCACCATTGCACATGCTCACCCACTTCTGCAGCCCAATTCCAAACGGGCTGCAGCCCGGCACTAGGTCATAGATTGGGGATATAGACAATACATTCATAGGTGGCAAATGCAATCAGGTCCTAAACCCATTGAGTGAAAAGGGTCATACATTTAATCTTTCCAATGTGCAAAATTTGGGGAGAAAGTATTGATTATACAAATATAATTGTGTGACAAAAGCTAAATTCCTCAGCCAATAATATTCTACTACATATCTAGTACTTGGAATTTACAGTTAGACAACATAAATGAATTTCAGGCATAATAAGGGAATGTAGAATTCATTTGCGTTGTCTAATTGTAAATTCCAAGTACTAGATATATAGCAGAATATTATTGGCTGAGGAATTTAGCTTTTGTCACATAATTATATTTGTATAATCAATACTTTCTCCTCAAATTTAATAAGTGTAAAACATTGTAAAAACATGTGTTTTAAAGAAACATTACTCTTATTGCATCGCCAACAAAATGCTGTTTTTGACAATCCTTTTCTATAAAAATTCTATAAATATGTAACAGAGTCCAATAAATTCTAAATACTATCTTTTGTTGTATGTCATAATATATACAGTATATACTACATTGTGGGTATAAAAATTAAAACACTCTCCCATTGTCTGGGTACTATAACAACCCCTAATTCTTTATTACACTCATTTCTTAGCATCTGCATATGAAATTTATTTATTGGTAACAACTATCAATGGAAATTTATAGTATTTTTTTAGTTTTAATGGATTTAGCAAATTGCTCTAGTATCTCAAATGTTTCTGAAGCTGAAAATTCCACTGATCTAAAAATGTTCTTAACATATGTAAGTATAAATATTGCCACTGAGTTAATCTGGTATATAATATGTATTACTTAACAGAGAGTATTTTAATAATGTATCCTCACTGTTGTCCCTAAGTCAATACCCCTGCTTCTATCAATTTTTCCCATTTAATCATCTTTTCCAAAAATTTTAAAAATTGGATTTTAGTGACATTTAGTATATGATATCTGCCATCATTCTATGATTTTTCTTAATCTGGTAAGGTTTGTATGAAATAAAGGAGCATTGCAGTGGCTAAGAAATTACTATGATTAACCTAGTTGTTAGAGGTTGTGATTTAAGGTAGCTGTTCTGAAATATGAAAGTAAGGGAACCACAAAGGAAAAGTATAGAAGTATATAGGACTTGTTAATACAAGTTCTCCTCTTCCAGGAAAAGATCTCAGAAAAATAGTGAGTTCACCAATGCGAAAGCTGTAGAAACATGGATATTGCTATTGTTACCTATTGCAACTGGGTCTAGGACAATTCGCCATGGCCATTTCACTATGGCCAACTCACCATAGCACAACTTGCCATGGCCAACTTGCAGCAGTACGACTTGCCATAGAAATTCCACATGGCATTAACTCAATGCGATAAATGTTATCTGCTACTGTTTCTTTTACAGTATCTCCATTGACAAAAATGGAAATTATGTCAAAGAAGCAGTAGCAGATAACATTTATTGTGTTGAGATGGAATTTTCTGTGGCAAGTTGGCCACGACGACTTGTCCCACAATGAGTTGGCTGCATTGAGATAGCCGTTGCCTTGAGTTGGCTGTTGTGAGATGGCCACAATGAATTGGCCACAGTGAACTGTCCCACTCCAATTGCAACTTGCCATGGCATTATAGATATAGAGACATAAATGTAGAGTCTGAGTATTCTTTACACACATATAACTCTTAATTATGTAGGGAAAGAAGATTAAGAGATAAGAAAAAAAAAGAGATAAGAAGTAAACTGCAATGTCTCTTCTAGTCAAACGTCAAGCCTATTTTTAGGAGGTAGAAATATAAAGGAATGAATAACAGAATTGGAAGGGACATTGGCAGTCTTTAAGTCCAACCCCCTGTTCAAGCAGGAGAGCCTACACCAGTGGTTCTCAACCTTTTTAATGCCACGACCCCCAACCGGTCGTAAGTCGAGGACTACTCAACAGGTCGTAGTCTTTGACTACTCAACTGGTGCAGCACCGTTTGCAGAATGGGACTTTTGGCGGACTCAGCAGGGCAGAGACAGCCTGGACAATTCCTATTGGCTTTTGAAAGCCAATAGAATTAGACTCTATTCAAGAGAGTCTATTCTATTGGCTTTCAAAAGCCAATAGAATAAAAGGGAGTAGCACAGCTAAGGAAAAGGGGGAAAAAATGGCGGACTGCGTTGTTTGGCGACCCCCGTGAAATGGTCGTTCGACCCCAAATGGGGTCCCGACCCATAGGTTGAGAACCACTGCCCTACACCATTTCAGACAAATGCCATCCAATCTCTTCTTAAAAACCTCCAATGATGGAAAATCAGGTTAAACTAATATAAGAATTATAAAGTTTTTAAACAGAGCCAATAGTTAAAGACACTGGATTAGAAGGTGAGAGGCTGTAAATTCTAGTCCTGATTTAGGCACAAAATCAGCTGGGTGATCAGTCACTTTCTTAGTCCCAGGAAGGAGGTAGTGTTCCTATAGTTATCAGGATTCATGTTGGAGTTGATGGGCCACTACACAAAACAAAACACATGATTTAAATTAGATATAAGGTTCTGGAATATCTCTGATACAATATTGCTTGCTATACTAAATACAACCTTCCAAGTTGCATTTAATTTCAAAAACAGTTGAGAGATCCATGCAGAGTAAGTTTTAATATGTCAGTTGAACTTGCAATTTATTAACCTGTAATGCATTTAGAGATGTTCCTTATATTAATATCCTTTTTAAAAATTACAGAATCTGTTCAAAGTATTCTGACTCATCATTTTGCCTAGTTAAAAGCTAGGCTTCTATGATCTCACTGTCAGAAAAGCTGCCACATTCTGTAACATAAAACATCTAACAAGTACACAGCAGCTGTTCATACTTGCTAGGAAAGTATGTTATAGCAATGATGTCATGGAAAAAAATCTGGAATTGATTAAAATGTATCAGACAGCCAAGCTATTCAATCTTTTGAACAATACGTGTTCACATATTCCACCATCTGCATTACAGCTCAGGGCAGTGAAGAATAGTTCCCCTTAAAAGATTATCATTGGAGAGAGGGCAATTGTCATGCTTTAGTAGTTTTATTTAATAAAACTCTGCTTGTAACCAGATAAATATGCAAAGCTAGAAGACTCATAACTGTTAAACGGGTGGCTTCACATTCATCATCCAATCAGGAAAAAAAGGCCAACCTTTCAACTTTTAACAACACATGCATGTATTACATATTTATAGCAATGCATGAAGCTTCTAATAAAAAGCTTCCAATAAAAGCTGATTAAATACTGGGAATAAAAATGTTTAGAATACAGAGAGAATTAACTGATTTGCCCAGTTTGAAAATTCTAATCTTTGAATTTCTGATCCCGCTTATTTATTACATGAGTTGTTTACTGTTTCAATTTATGAAACGAACAACTTTAGCACTTAGCTTTGCTTACATCAAGAGAGAGCCCAAGGTTGGTTTGAAAAGCAATCATATTTATTGCTTTTCAAGTAAGTTTTATTATTTTTAAATTTTATGGATATCTTTATGTATTTATAAATGTATTGAAGGCTCTTCTCCTTTCCAGTCTCTTTTCAGTCTACAGGTGTTCAACAAATAAAGAAAACAATGACAAACAAACACATCTGGTATTTTATGAGCGTGAAGGGGGAGGATTCACTTGAAGCTATTCTTGCTTAGTTCTTTAAGCATAGGAACTCTGCAAGACTGAAGACTAGATCTGGCTATAAATAAATTAACCAATTAATAAATTCTCCTGAGCACATTGCAAGAAATCAAGCTATAACCAAATTGCAACTGTACTGAACCAATAAAAGTAATTCTACAGAATCTGTTTTAAGGTGTAATACAATTCTTCTCTCAAAGTCAGCAAAACTGACATCATTATCCATGAGGAAAATCTGTATCAATTATCACATTGCATCTAGTACAGCTGAGGTTAATATCCAGCTGAGAAGCTATATTTCTTGAAGTTTCTCTCAACCAATATTCATCAGCCTTCAAGAGACAGGAAATGATAAGTAGATGTAAACAGGATTCCTAGCTAGAGAATACTCAACTGGGAGTCAATTAACATTAGCAAGATCGTTGAAATGACATACTAAAGAGTAGGAAATCTCTCGAGACCCTTAGACTAAGAATATTTCTAGTTTCTTTACCATATGTGAGCAAAAGCAATCTATCAGGAAAATGGTTGGAGGAAAGAAAGACTGGCAGATCTAGTAAGTTCAAGAGAGCTACTAATCACTCATTGACTTCTGCCAAGATGGTATTTTTTAAGTGTGTTAGGAATATAATTCCTAGGATTCCAAATAAATTGCAATTCTAACACATCTAGTGAGTGTCATGAAGGGAAAAGATGTTCTGTACAAAGTTCATGTGACAGAGTTATCTCAACGTTCTTGTCTACTCTGCATAAATATGTAATTGTAATATGGTACAAATACAGCCTTGAAAAATTCTTTTAAATAATATCTTTACTGTACAGAACAGTGCATGCAGGCCACCAAGTATATTACTGATATTCACAGTGTACAAGGAGGGAAGAATTTTTCTCTGGATGACGAAAAATGCTGAAATATCATGCAATTACACCATTCTTCAAAACTTTCTGTAATCCTACAAGATTACTTCAATTAATCAGAATAGAGCTGAAAGGGGCCTTGGAGGTCTTCTAGTCCAACCCCCTGTTCAAGCAGGAGAGCCTATACCATTTCAGATAGGTGGCTGTCCAGTCTTTTCTTAAAAGCTTTGGTAATGAAGCACCCACAACTTCTGAGGGCAAGCTGTTCCACTGGTTAATTGTCCTCACTTTTAGGAAGTTTCTCCTTAGTTCTCTCCTTGATTAGTTTCAAGAAATAGTAATTTTTTAAATTACTATTTCTGGGCTCCAAGATCACCTCAGATGGGGACTGCAGCCAAGAAATTAAAAGACGCTTGCTCCTGGGGAGGAAAGCTATGGCAAATCTAGACAGCATACTAAAAAGCAGAGACATCACCCTGCCAACAAAAGTGCGTATAGTCCAGGCCATGGTTTTCCCAGTTGCAATGTATGGCTGTGAAAGTTGGACCATAAGAAAGGCTGAGCACAAAAGAATTGAGGCCTTTGAACTATGGTGCTGGAGAAGACTCCTGCGAGTCCCTTGGACTGCAAGGCGTTCAAACCGGTCAGTCCTAGAAGAGATCAACCCCGACTGCTCTTTAGAAGGCCAGATCCTGAAGTTGAAACTCAAGTACTTTGGCCACCTAATGAGAAGGAAGGACTCACTGGAAAAGGGCCTAATGCTGAGAAAGATTGAGGGCAATAGAAGAAGGGGACGACAGAGAATGAGATGGCTGGATGGAGTCACTGAAGCAGTAGGTGTGAATTTAAATGAACTCCAGAAGATGGTAGAGGACAGGAAGACCTGGAAGAATGTTGTCCATGGGGTTGCGATGGGTCGGACACGACTTCGCAATTAACAACAACAACAACAATTTTTTAAAATATTTAATTTTGGGTAATCAATTCCTGGAATGTGATGTAACAATTGCCATAAGTGAAATATTGAAAAACATTCTGCTTTCAGCTAAACCCATACTTCAGTCCACTTAATACACGGCAATATAAATGTGAGAAATAAATAAATAAATACTACTGCCAGAATGGGAGAGGATAATATTTGTTTCAGCATTTGTAATAAATCTCAGGATTTGGAGAAAAGGTTATTTTCATTTGGAAAGTTTATATATGCTTATGCTGTAAAACAGAACAACAGAGTTGGAAGGGACCAACCCCTGCTCAAGCAGAAGAACCTATACCATTCCAGATCAGTCTCTTCTTAAAAGCCTCCAGTGATGGAGCAGCCCAACTTCTGAAGATATTGTTCCACTGGTTAATTGTTTTCACTGTTAGGAAATTTGTCCATAGTTCTAAGTTGCTTCTCTCCTTGATTAGTTTCCACCCACTGTCTCTTGTCCTGCCTTCAGGTGCTTTGGAGAATAGGTTGACCTCCTCTTCTTTGTGCAAGCCTCACAAATATTGAAGCAATGCTATCATGTCAGCCCTAGTTCTTTTCACTAGACACACCGCATTCCTGCAACCGTTCTTCATATGTTTTAGCCTCTAGCCCCTAATCATCTTTGTTTCTCTTTTCTGCACTTTTTTCAGAGTCTCAATATCTTTTTTATACGGTGACCAAAACTGGTTTAATTTATTCAAAACAGAAGTTGGAGTAAATTATTTTATATATTTATGCACTGGATTTATGGTGCTATCCAATTTCTGGCATTATGCGATAGTGAAAACATAAAAATAATGTTTAACAGAAAATGATAGTGACACAGAAGTATATGTCCATTTTAGCCAATGAAGTAACATTTTTTTAGACTTTCAAGAAGTGCTATGCCCATTCAAACAAAAGCATTTTTCCGAATGATGAATTACGAAGAACAAGGGGTGACATGACAGCAGTGTTCCAATATCTCAGGGGCTGCAACAAAGAAGAGGAAGTCAAGCTATTCTCCAAAGCAACTGAAGGCAGGACAAGAAGCAACGGATAGAAACTAACCAAAGAGAGAAGCAATCTAGAAATAAGGACAAATTTTCTGACAGTTAGAACAATTAATCAGTGGAACAACCTGCCTCCAGAAGCTGTGAAGGTTCCAACACTGGAAGTTTTTAAGAAGAGACTGGACAGCCATTTATCTGAAATGGCATAGGGTTTCCTGCCTGAGCAGGGGGTTGGACTTGATGATCTCCAAGGTCCCTTCCAACTTTATTATTATTGTTGTTGTTGTTGTTGTTATTTGCAAAGCATGCAGATCTTTAGAAATAATTTTCTACAGTAACATGCTCCTCTGCATTGATAAGTATTTGAGTAATGCAATCAACTAAGCAGGCCCAATTTAATAGATCTATTTCTCATAATCCCAAGAATTTACAGGCACTGACCTCTATTTCACAAACTCATTTTTGAAATTAAAACTTAAGGGAAGCTTTCTGATGGGATGTCTTCTTACAGAGATTTTTTTTTTCAAAATGGGAAATTTCAACATTAAAAGCTTAAAATCAATTACCAAAGGATTCCAAAGAAATTCTCCATTGCTCTGAGAAATAAGATAGGAAGACACCTGTCTCTTTTGCTGGAAAAGTGTTCAGGAAATTGGAAGACAAGTTTAAGCACACCATGAATCAAAACAGTCTACAAGGTCTTGATTAAGACAGGTGCTGTGAAAGGAGACTTACAAATGTTTTTGTATCATTTTCCTACTTAGACAAAGATCTGAATGCTTCTATTCTTCATACAGAGAAAAGCACAGACAACTGTGTTACCAAGAATATAGTGAATTGGTGAAACAGCCCATAACATACATAAAATCCAACTGCTAGAATTTTGATATGGATTTACAGTAAGTTTTACGATGCAAACCATTCAGAACATCAAACCTGCCTTCATTGAGCAGATGAAATATTTTTTCTTCTACTAGGTAAAATCCATGCAAATCAGTTTTCTTCAACCTGGCACCTTCCGACACTGACCACATTGCTCATGATTCCCAGCCAATATTATCACCAGAGCTGTTGACTGAAAAATTATGGTATATATTGTACAGCTATCTGCACATAGTAGGTTGTGAAAGAGATCAGCAGGGGAGATTTTTACAAGTTTATGCAGAACTTTAAAAAATGCTGGGTGAACCAACTCATTTTGTTCCTATTCCCGAAGTAAAATGATGCAGTATTTTCTAATCATAAGGTATGGAAGAATGATTTATATTTTTGACGTGTGGAGCACATCTTCAAAACATTTTCAGCAATAAATAGTAAAGCTTGGTTAAACTATTTCTATAAATTCTTTGAATGAGATATCAGTGTGGCAATGTAGCATTCTTTTGCATTAAAGCTATCATAAAACACTGAACAGCTGCTAAAACCCTTCAGAGTACGGTTTAGCCCAAATAAAATGAAGTTTATAAGCAAAATAATACTGAAGAATGCATGTAGATATTGAGTCTTACCTACCACAGAATGATTCTCACATGTACACACAAAGTTTCTCTTATTTGCAAATCAGACATACCTAAAACCCATTGAATATATTTAGCATCCATAAAGAATCATGTTAACACTTACTGCATAACATTTTTTATTTCTACTTAATAACTAAGTCACATGATGGTGAGATGGGTGGCTATATTAAAAGGACAAATAAATACACTACACAATACAAATTACATTTTCAGAAACACTGAAATTTATGTCACGTTTCTGGTATTGCTGCACTATTCAAAATAGTAAACAAAATTAAATTTGAAATACTAATTTTTAAAAAGCTATTACAAAAAAAGATGTATTAAAAAAGTGATCAGTTTCAGTACTTAAAACATAAGACAAATTTCCTATGGAAATCACTAAGATATTGCTCAAGAATCAGTTTGCAAGAGGACACTAATTTTTTTCCTGGTAAAATTTAAACTTTTTCAGTTTAAGTACAATCACTTGTAAAGCCCAATGACCCCATAAATCCATCACAGATGGGACATTCAAAAGGTCCACTTAATCCAATTGTAATACATAGGTATGTTCGTATAAGTTATCACAGAATATACTGATTCAATCTGATGATTCAAACCAATTCAGAAAATTGATCCAATGTTGATGTCTGAACTGAACTGCTAAATTAGGTTGGTCTGATTTCAAATTGGTTAAAACAAAATCAAGAAAATTAATTTTGCATATTTGCAGGAGGGGTGTCACAGAGAAGATGGTCAAGAACTATTTTCCACAGCTAGAACAAGGACCAGGAATATCAGATATAAGATGCAGCAACCTATATGTCATTTTAAGAATCAGGAAAATCTTCCTAACAATTATATCTGTACAACAGTGACAAACACTCTACCAATAGAGATTGTTCTTTCTTCTTTGGAGGCTTTTAAGAGGCTAAACAGCAACATCATGAGTATAGTGTCACACCCATTGCAGAAGGTTGAACAAATCAGAGGTCCCCAACCACCAGGCCATGGACTGACACCTGTCTATGATCCACCTGGAACCAGGCCGCTTCAGTGCACAAGCAGGATCCAGGCAACATGCAAAGCCACACTTCCTCAATACACTGAAAAAAATGCCTCCATGGAACTGGTCCCTGGTGCCCAAAAGGTTGGGGGCCATTGGACTAGATTATCCTGTTGTCCCTTCCAATTCTACAATTGTTAGATTCTATTAGTAACAGTAGAAAAGCAGTGAAAATTCATCCTGCCTTCAATAGCAGTTCCAGTTAAATGTCAAAAATGTGATATAAAAGAAAGGTTTTCTTTTCTTGGCACTAGTAGCATCACAATTATTAATTTTAAAAAATAAAACACTTGATTTTGGCACTGAAGATCAGTTCTACATCAGAAATGATGGCTTAAACTTTTGCTCAATTACCCATTTATCCAAAGCATATAAACCTATAAAATCACACTTTCTCTTCTGCCAGCTGATTAATGAGGTATAGAACACTATTAAATACGAAAGCAAGCTCATACTTTAACATGTTCGAAGTATGTTCTTTATATACCAAATTGTGCATAAATCACATGTGCTTTTACATTTCAAATTTCCATGCCTTAAAAAGTGGCAGAGCTAATTCTATGTGATTTCCATAACTTCTATTACTTTTGAGGTACAGTATTTCAGAAATCAACATAATGTCATGTTCAGATCACAATCAATGTAGTTTGACATTTTTTGTACTAGGGTTCCAGTGTTAACACAATCTATTAATTTTACACTATACTAACTCTCA
This sequence comes from Crotalus tigris, assembly GCF_016545835.1. Classification (NCBI taxonomy): domain Eukaryota; kingdom Metazoa; phylum Chordata; class Lepidosauria; order Squamata; family Viperidae; genus Crotalus; species Crotalus tigris. The sequence goes on along the minus strand of NW_024100413.1, from coordinate 296,619 downwards.
AAATTTGGATTGATTATATCTTTAGTGCAGCTTTACTGGCCTATTTATTTGCTTGTTCGCTCTTACCAGTGTGGTGATCTGCACTGAACTGAAAAAAATTAACTTTTATAACAAGGAAAGAGGCTTGAGGTATTATTTTAGAAACCTCTCTATGATTAAGACTCTTCAGAAAGGTTACCAGCCGAAGGAAAGGAATAATGGTTAATATGGTCAATATGTACACTGGATTGAATTTCAGCTCATGGTAATCACTCTTAATTAATCTTTGTAAATTGGTAACTTGTAGTCAGACTCAATATTTTAAAATATTATCACAGCTCATAGAAAGTATTTCATTTGCTATAATTTAAAAAATAAATATTTTTCACCAATATAAAAATTATAAAAAATATATAAAAAGGGGAGTCTCAGTTCACCTGGAAGTTGGGGAAGATCGTTTTAATGGCACATACATTACCATACTCTGACAATTTGTTCATCATAAATACACAAAGATAGGGAGTTCCTTGACTGCAATATATTTATAGTGTGTTTGCAAGGTAAGCCTGGGCTGTTCTCAATATTGTTTTAATGAAGACACTTATTTGAATCAACAGAAAGCAGTATGTAAAAGAAGACTTTAAAAACCTTCAATTGAACATTTCTAGAAATTTTCATCCCAAAACTTTTGTCAAAAAATGTATTTTATGTAATTTAATGCTAGCAGAATGCATCCATGATCACCATCTAGTAGTCAGAAGGCATGACAAAAACTCCCCAATTTCACAAAATGTGATCAGATTAACCATAGTTTCAACTAGACCAAGACCTAGACCAGGGGTCTTCAAACTTGGCCCATTTATGACTTGTGGAGTTCAACTTCCAGAATTCTTCAGCCAGCGTGCCACAAGTCATAAAAGGGCCAAGTTTGAAGGCCCCTGACCTAAACCAAGCCAAATCCAAAAACGCTAGAGAAATCCTGGAAGCCTGACACTCAAGACAAATCAGTCATTAAAAGGCACAAAGAGATAAATGTCTACATATTATTCAAGAGACAATCAAAAAGCCAAAAAAACCAACAACCCACCTCCTCACCAATCAGCACACATATGAAAGAGATTAACATAAAGATTAACATTAGACAAACAATCAAGAAGCAAACAATATCCCAATAAAGGAACTGCCAAACAAGCTAACCCTGTACAGCAGCCCAAATAAGGAACCACCAAGACCACTCCCACAGGGCAAGCCAAAAGTATACAAAATGAGAGCAAACCCCACTCTCTACTAGCACTGATGATGTTGATATGGTAGTGAAACATCTGCAAGAAAACAACCAAGCACCAAGGACCTCACACTTCTCTCCTGAGCTACAAATATTCTCTTCTATCAGTACTCTATATTAAAAAAAATCATCCTGAATTGCTTCATTTTTAAGGTAGAAAGATAGATTATAAGTACCTAGTAAACCAAGAAAATTAACCCAGCTGCATGATTTTATCTTATTGCTCTTTGCATAAAGAATATATTGAACTATTCAAACTAAAGGACTCAAAGTAAAAGAACAAATGTCAGTCCCTGTCACAACATTTCCTGCAGCAGGAACCCTCTTCATATGCTAACAAAAAAATCCTTTGAAAGCCAGAATCCCTGAAGCCCAAAGTTGATGCCTTCCATCTTGAATGTCAAATGCTTCAATGAACAACATTAAATAATTACCAAAGAAAAGATTTAGGGATATTATAGACCTTTGTATAACCAGTGACACAGTAGTACAAGGAAGACAGTCACTTAGAGATCAAAGTAATAATGATTTTTTATGTTAGAATATGGTAACTAAAATGTACAGAAAATATATTATTTTAAATAAAACAATACTACTTTTACCCACATAAAAAATCAAAGTCCCATCATAAGTTTTCAAGTTAGAAAGTTAGCATGTGGTTTCTCACCTTAAATAAATAAAATGTGGCAAAATATTAAATAGAATATGGGGTCAGCTTGGATGGCACTAACACGCTTTTTTTGCCATCTTTGTTTGTTTATTTGTCTTGTACTGTTCTTTGTTTTTAAATGTTAACAACTGCAAACTGCCTAAAGTTGCTAGGAATCAGGTGACATATAAATACAGTTAATTTTATTTTGTAAATTTCAATATATTTAATTATCTAATATAAACCATTATTATCTTCCAAAATTAGATGATGCTGAATTATCGTAATATTCGCTTAGAAATGCAAAACAGATTTGATTTTGCATTTTGCTAAATTCTTCCTTCACAAGTCTCCAGGGATCCTTTCATACCATGGTCCCTTCCTGCCAAAGGGCTTCTTTGATGTGGCCTAGATTGGATCAAGATTGGTCAAACTGTTATTGACTCCAGTTAATAAGCAGAGCTAATGAGCAAACATTAATCACAAGTCCAGGAAGTCTGCTTTAAATGCCTACATATCTTTCTCAATTGTCTGAGAACTAACCCAGATGATCAGCCACACACATGGTGCAATTATTTTCAGACTATACTATTCCAGCTTTACACCTCTAAAGGTTAAAAGCTAGCGCGTGATAGATGGTATAAAGGAGATCAGAAAAAAGAGTGCAAAGAACAGGCATTCTTCATGTTGTTCTATTTTTAAAAGATGGTGGTTTCCAACATCTTATTTTCCATGTGAATTCTAGAAGACACAAAGACTAGATTTGTCTACACTACAACTATGTGTATAACAAAATAACAACACTTAATACATTTTGCATAGAGATATCTTGACTATACTGTATATACTGTATGTCTATAACAAAATAACTACAATAGTTAATACATTTTGCATAGATATATCTTGACTTCTGAATCAGTGTTTCCTTTTCAGTCTACAAGTCTCAATCCACACTGATTATATTTGCACCAATTATTCACTACAAAAATCACTATTTAGGACATGTATATTTTTAAAAAAAATTAAAGTCTCTGATCATAATACTTTCTCAAACAATCTTCCCACAAGGAGGTTATATTTAGTTTGTTTAAAAGAAAGAAAGCAACCTAAATAATATCTTATGCCTTTATATAGATTATTCCATCTTTTTGCTTCTTTTTTATGAATTTGATTCCATATACACACAGTTCTTTTGAAGCTAAGAAAAATGCATAATAGAAAAATACATTCATGCTCATTTTCCTTGACACTAAATCCATTCAGTACACTACCAAGTATTAATCTGTGAAGGAAAAATGTATTTCTACGGAGATACAAAGTTATTCAGCTACTAACATCAACCTTACCTTTTTCTCAAATACTTCCACATTTACAGGCTCTATGACATTATATAGTTTTGCTGATATAATTTAGATTTTAATTCTATCTATATTTGTCTTGAAGTAAAATGTCTATAAGCACATTTGCACACCTGATATTTATGCTGAAATAGAAGCAATGTTACATTATGTTTAATGGAACTGCTAATTTTGTTTACCTTCAAATTAAAACTTTGAATATTTTTATCATGGTTTCTGAATCATTAACATCAATCTTACTTTGATTATGAAATATAAGAAAGAAACTGAATTTCAAATGCATCTATGTATTTCTGTAATTGCATCTATTGATATCCACCCAGCTTGGGACCAGTTCCAAAATTAGGGCAACACTAGAAAACTCTTCCTAATTTCCCCAACAGGAAAATTGGAAGCCTAATTAAATCAATTTACAAGGGATCTTAAGATAAAATTTAAAAGCATCCAGAAGCAAAAGTGATGGTTGCAATGTCAGATTTCAATTTGTTCTGATCATGTCCCTTTGCCCTCACACCTTGCATTTTATACTTGTATTCACCCTTACGGAGATCTAGAAAACATGAAGTCTTGCAACTGAGTTTACAGCAGTTTGATTTGCATCAAGAAATATTTTGTTCACTTTTAGCTTCCTTGTCATCCAACATTCCTATGTTTGTTTTATATGCAGAATATTATACACAAAAGCAGATTTACATAAATGACGGTTGCCTGATAATAATTTTGGAGATGGGTAAAAACTATCCATTCACAGTAGCCTTGGGAAGAGGAAGGTTTATAATATATACATTTGTGGGGGGTGAGGAGTGTCCTCCACTCTCTATATTTTCATTTATTGACTCAGACAAAAACTTTGTTTCAATCAGCAGTAAATACAGGCGTTCCCGAGTTCATTCCGAGGCCAGATTTTCTGCAGGAACACTTTTCCTAAGGATATGTACCCATCCTACCAGGTTCGATATGACAGGAATGATCCTAGTCCCTTCCCCTAAATATTGCCATCTGATGGGAGCTCAAAAGTGTGACTTTTCCATGGCAGCCCCTGCCCTGTGAAATACTCTGCCTCCTGAAGTTTGGCAGACCTCCACCTTCCTAGCCTTCTGTATAATTTGAAGACCTGGTTCCCTTCTCCCACCTCCCCACAAGCACTGGGATCCGATTGGATAGATAAGTTTGACTTGGCACCATGGTTTTATTTCTTTATTTCCTAAATCCTCACTTTCCAGAAGATATTTCCTTGTTACATATACAGGTAGTCCTCAACGTACGACCACAATTGAGCCCAAAATTTGTTAAGTGAATTTTGCTCCATTTTATGACCTTTCTTGCCATAGTTGTTAACTGAATCACTGCGGCTGTTATGTTGGTGACATGGTTGTTAAGCGAATCGGGCTTCCGCCGTTGACTTTGCTTTGTCAGAAGATCACAAAATTGATCACAGGATTAGGACACTGCGATATGAACCAGCTGCCAAGCATATGAATTTTGATTATGTGACCATGTGGATGCTGCAATGGCGATAAGTGTAAAAAACAGTCATGTCACTTTTTTCAATGGTTTTGTAACTTTGAACAGTCACTAAATGAACTATTGTTAAGTCAAATACTACCTGTAGTTTTAGACATTGTTTTATTATTGATTGGTAACGCACAGAATTTGTTAGAAATGGGTGACTATATCAATGTATATATAAAACAAACGAATTCTATAAGCTTACCTTCTTGGTTCCAATCCTGTCTGTTGGTGAAATTTGGCAAGATTGATGTTCAGGACATTGAAGTAACTGCTCATATACAGCTCACTCAATTGTCTTTTGATCCTCACACATGAAATTCAGCATGACAGTGATCAAATGAATATGCTGTCAAACATTCTGAGGTAGATTTGCCTTTGAAACATAGCCCTAATTATTCTCTCTTCATATGGTATTTTATTTCTACTCTTCCCTCTTCAGCTTTCCCTTTTCAGCCAGCTCAGGGTCATCTAATATCAACCCACATTTAAAAATGCCAATCATTTATCTTTTACAGTTGCTCATTAAATATTTTGGTAATATATCATTATAATGAATATGAGAAAGTATATGTGCATCAAACACTGTGGTGGAAAAAGAAAGCTAACAGTACAAAACTTCCACTACAACTCAATCTTGACAAATGCAGTTAATGTGTCAACATTAATTTTTAGAATGAAAAAGGCCTATTCCAGTTTAAGTATAAGAAATAAACTGATTTGGAATTGTTTGCCTGGATCCAATATAGATAATTGAACTTAACCCCAAAGTTATCTTTCAAAATATTGTGAAATATTTAATAAGCAAACCATTATTTTTTTCTGCTATCCAATTCAAGGAATTGTTTTTGGCATTTGAATGTATCACAACATGTACATGGGAATAAACAGCAAGTGAAGCATTTCTCTAGAAAAGGAGAGACAGAAAACGGAAGATATTATAGCTATTTTTTATTTTGCTTTGGGAATCCTGAAAAGCTTTCACAGCTATTTTCTACTCCAATTCAAGGTAGCTTTTATTTTATTTTATTTTTTACTGCTTTCCTAAGGCCTAAATATATTTTCTGCAATGACCTCACAGTCTCTTCTCTCTTCTCTGAGACAACCTTCCATCACATCAGTTACTGATTTCTCTAGAAAGAACCATTGTAAAGAAAGTTCTTTTTTGATATTCCAAAATTCACCATGTCAGGAACTACATCCTGAACATCTGACGCCAGACATCTAAGATCTCAGGTCTAAACATGCTGCTAAAGAAAAATTGTGTTTTGCAGAAATATGCAGGCGGTCTTTTTTTCAATTAAGACTCCAGTGGATGAGCTCAGTTCAGTTCAAAAGGAAATATATATTTGCTACTACTAATCAGTCATGAATAGATGACTTTTAGCGTTCACTGAAAAATTTCTAAATCTGTGCAAAATGTGTCTGGCACTCTCATCAGCAAGCAGTAAAGTTTAACTCATTCTTTGTTTCCAGCTTTCCATTATATAGTTAATATGCAGGATTTCTTTTAGGTTCTTATCATCTTAAATATCAGCCCAATGTATTTTACCTACATTATATAGGAAACTTCTGCACTGAGTTCAGTGGTGGCACTAAACTGTACATTGGAACGATACATAATATAATAAGAAATGGATTTCCATTCCCCCAAAAGGCCTCTGTATTTTTGAAACAGCCAGTTTAAAAAAAATGTAGATCATGCAGGTATTTATAAAGTACAAGTAGTCTTTGACTTACGACTACAATTGAGCCCAAAATCTGTTGCTAAACGAGACATTGGTTAAGTAAATTATGTCCCATTTTACAACCTTTTTTGCAACTAATTTTTAGTTGAATCACTGCAAGTTGTTCAGTTATTAACACAGTTCTTAAGTGAATCTGACTTCCCCATTGACTTTGCTTGTCAGAAGATCACAAAAGGTGATCACAGGACTCCAGGTCACTGCAAACATCATAAATATGAACCAGTTGCCAAGCATATGAATTTTGATCATATGATCCTGAGGATGCTGTAGGTGTGAAAAACAGTCATAAGTCATTTTTTTTCAGTGCTGTTGTATAAACATGTTGCCATCAATTATGCTACATGGTAGATTTCAAAAGATTCCCATCGCTCAAAGATTTTGCCCTACAATGGTACTGACCCTGAAACTATATATCACATTTTATTGTATTGCATCACAATAACGAATATTTCACTGGTTGACCAAATACATTTTAGTTATAAATTATACATTGTTGAATTTCCAACCCACTTTTTGTAATACTCCACACATTTCCCTTCCAAGAATGTCCAGGGAAGTTTTCTAACAAAATGGTGTTTTTTGGCATTGTTTTTTCCTTTCTTTCTCAAAATGAAATAACACTCGGAAAAGATATGGTAAGGTTCTTTAATAATGGTCAAAGATTTTGTTTGTACATACACACAGCAACTTCTCTGTAAAAAATATCATTTGGAACAAAACAGAACCAAATTAAAGTTCCAGGGAGGGAAAAATATTTTTCTCTATTTTATATGTTTTAAAGTACATTATAAATTTGCATTCCATGTTATTATTCTGGGTTTAGAGATTCAATGATATATTTCAAAGATTCATACAGAAATACATAGTGAAATTACTTAATAGTGTATTTTTCTGTGCTTAAGCTAAGATTCCAATGTGATACTCAAGAAAAAAACCTAGAGTTATGCAAATTTTATCTCCTCCAGGTTAGTGGCAAGCAGGCAACCAAATCATTTCATTCTGGAGAACAATAAAATGTCTTTCTTGTTTTTAACTTTGTCCCATTTTGGCCTTAACAAAGTTAGCAAGGTGTGAAAACTAAAGGTACAGGGACAAAGAATACATCCTAAAATCTAGTGTGAAAACTTGAACGAATATGTAAACAAAACACATGCTGAAGCATCAAAGCATAAATGCTACTTCCATATGGTGTTAATTTGGAGCACCAAATGGGAAGTAATTACTGTTTGTTGTTCCAGCATGTTATATTCCTCAGTCAGTTTTTGAAAAAAAAAATCCCTAAGAGAGCCTATTTCCTCTATTTGTCATCTTGAGGTGATAATAATAATATTATTATTCACCATCAATCAACTGCATCCTGCAACAATAACTTAACACCATCAAACAACAACATCTACCTATCCTAAGTCCTTGGGAAGGATTTGATAATTGGATAAAAATGCCAAATGCAGTCTAAACACCTGGGACACTGATCATATAATAAGTGTTGCTATCTACTTGAATGCAGCGAGTTCCCATTCTAGCAGCAACTGGTTTACTGTATATAACTGTTTATGCAGGTAACCATAACTCAATTTTAAGTAAAGTGTTCACTAAGTGAAACTCTGATTGTCTTTATGATCTTACATCAACTTTCCTTTGCTTTCGCAAAGGTTGTAAATGCAAGGGTTGGTTGTAGTGTTACTTTTTCATCACTACTTTAATGGTAAACAGTTGCTGTATGAGACAATCACTGTGAGGATTACCTGTAAAGAGTTACAGTTCCTTTCATTGCAAAATTCTATTCCATTTCATTTACACATGTATATATTTATATTTAGTGTTTCACTTATCTCTTTATTATTACAGGGGTTTTTAGGGAGCAACTGAAAACTGTTTTTATCTTAGGGTTAACAGGATGAAAGTAATGTTGGATGTTCCCCAGTCTTTTAAGAAGTTTCCTTTCATAAACTAGGATACCGTCATTACCAAGTTTCTGACATTTCAATAATGCTGGCTGGGATCACACATTGCATTGAGCCTGTTAGAATTAAGTCTTCATCCTTCATTCCCAAGCCAGGAATAAATAAGCAACATGGCAACTGCTTTGGGAAGATGGTTAGTTTATTGAAGAAGCAGAAAGATGGTTCTTGCAGGAAAGAGCAGAGGAGAAAAGGGCTGAGCACATGGGCAGTAGGTTTTTATACCCTCTCTAACTTTTTGTTTGGAATAGTTTCCTATTCCTGTGGCATGAACTTTGAGGCAATTTCCTGTGTCACGTATTCTGACCTGAGCCTAGGTGTACCTCTCTGGTATACTTGATGGTAATGGGTTAGTCCTGGGGCTGGGCTAATGACTCTTAAAAGTTTGGGTGGGGTATGCAGATTTTAAGTCCCTTTGTCTTCTTGAGTTCCCTGGCTCCAACTTTCTGATGCATTTGCATTGGTATAGGGCTGGCTACTGCTTGGGGGCAGAGAGATTTGGGGCCAGGTTTGGTTTCTGCTTTTAAAAATCCTTTTGAGGAAAAATATTTGTCTGCCTTTTTAATATTTCTTCTCTGGGGCTCTGACTTCCCTCAAGCCAAAGGATGTTTTTCAGAGTTTTAGTTTAAAGCATCTGCTTTTAAACTCAGCCAATAGGACTTGCTCAATAATTCAAAGTTAAACAGGTTTTTGAATAATGCCTGAATCAAGCCAATATTTATTTATTTATTTATTTATTTATGAGACTTATATACCGCTTTAAGTGCAAGCACTCTCTAAGCGGTGTACACCAGTAAGCAATGTATATATATTTTACATTGCCCCCAACAATCTGGGTCCTCATTTTACCTACCTCGGAAGGATGGAAGGCTGAGTCAGCCTTGAGCCGGTGAGATTTGAACCGCTGACCTGCTGAACAGTCAGCTAAAGTGGCCTGCAGTACTGCACTCTAATTGCTGCACCACCTCGGCATATGTTTTTGTTTTTGTTTTTTGCTCTGAAATAAATCTTCAGGTTATAATCTCTAATTTTCAATCTGCAGCAATCCATCCGTTGCATTCAGAAAGTCACATGCTATATCTCTGTCGTTACTTCCTTGTCACGGCAAATGAGAAGAAAATTGTCAAAATCACAAAAAAGAATATTTGTCAAGCAGACATGTAGGATTCCAAGAGTTCTGAATCATAAGAAAACTTATCCCGCTGAAAAGAAATTTTAAAAATCTTTTTGCAAAAGAGAAGATTCTCAGCACCAGGCACTATTTAATGTTCAGACTGGAAATGCAGGTGCTTGCCAAGCTCCAGTTCTCCCAATTTTTAAATAAAAAGAAAAAGTATTTTAAGCTGGTGACCTATATTGAAGTCAACTCAACCATCAACCTAACATCACTTTAGATAGGGAGTTTCCCACTATCTGGTGAACTAGAAGATCTGGGGAAGAGATTCTGTGGTTTTATACATAGGAATCTGACTGTGCTAGATAGGTGCATTTTTCCTTTGCTGTGGAAGAGTATTCTTTGTTTTCTTTAGTGAGACTGGACAATAACAATGAGTTTTGGGGATGTAGAATTTGTTTGCTTAGATTTTTTAAGTGGTTTAGCCTTTATTTGTTGGTGTAAAAGCAGGATCGGACTGCAGCCATCTGGATGACCACCAGGGAAGAGTAAGCGGTTTCTGTAAGTTTCTCCTGCCATCAAGTGGCAGTTGGCATTTTTGCCAATCAGATTTCTAGAAAAAACACCACTTTCAATAGAATCCAAAAGAGTTTTAAGTAGACAATAGATATTTTTGTCAAAATGGTAGAATATATTCTGTAATCTGACAAAATTCTGAAACAGCTATTTGTATTCTCCATCTATTAGCTTGAAAAAACCAGTAATTTTTGTTTACTAAAGCACTGGCAATTCCATATTTCAATCTGATTTAAAGTGCCTCATAAACAACAAATATATTTAACAGGTCTGCTCCCTTTTACATTGTTTGATGACTACTGCTGGATAAGGCTAATATTTAAAATTAAACAGAGTGTAGAAATGCCCAGAAGTGATTATATTTTCAAATAACATTCATTTAATATTACTAAATACAGCCACTTACTTATCTGAAAAGATAGCTTTGAAAAAAATCACACCCTCTATTGATTGTACAAATAAGGTTATTGTATATCTAAATGTACAACTAAGGTAATTTTAAAAGACTGCTGATAAATCTACAATAAACTCTTATATGCACAAAAAGAGCCGTGCCTTTTTAAACAAATATGAAAATGGTTTTCTTTTTTATGCTTATTATAGGAAAGAAATTAATATTGTCCTAGGCTAAAAAACAAAACAGGAATACTACATAGTCAATCACATGCCAGGCTCTAATGTTGCCATATAACATTTAAGTCAAAATGGTCTGTAAAGTATAGTTTGTAGCATACAAAAATATTATATATGAAGCAGACTGTTTGTTTAACAAGGTATAGTTAAAACAAACAATGAATTAATATAAATGAATGCAAATAATAAGGAAGACTAGAGTAAGGAGAATACAGCAACTGTAAATAGACAAATACAAAATTCCAAAACTGCTCAGCATCACGCAGAAACAATTGATTTATCTGAGTTATGCATTTAATTAATCACAGATCTACAACAGCCACCATTTCAATATTGAACATTGACAGATTCAGCATTTATCGAAGGGGGATAGGAACATATGCTGGAACAAAAAGATTGCCAACCTCATATTTTATTCTCTCTAAAGTGTCATCTTTTCCAAAAACTAAGAATCAAGCAAGACAATCGACTCAGCTGAACTTTATCACTTTCATCTGCATATGAAAAAGTGTGGATTTAACACCTGTAGTATAGGCCTTCTCTATACTAATCAAAAAGTCTAGTTCTAATCTTTCTGTTTGAACATTAAAGGTGGAATTGATAACTCACCATTCCTATACTGCAGTACAAAGACAAGTAAAAACTGAATCATATTTTCCCCATTGAAAAAAACTGGGTTTCAGGGGTTCCAAAAGAGAGGGGCAGAGGAAGAGAGATAATGGATGATAGATAAGATAGATGGAGGACATAGATTGGATAGATGGACATGACAGACAGACAGACAGACAGACGAAATGGATGACAGCTAGGTAATAGATCAATGATTGACGCTAGATGGATGATAGATAGATAGATAGATAGATAGGTAGGTAGGTAGGTAGGTAGGTAGGCAGGCAGGCAGGCAGGCAGGCAGGCAGGCAGGCAGGCAGGCAGGCAGGCAGGCAGGCAGATATAGATAGTAGGTAGGTAGGTAGGTAAATAGATGAGATAGGTAAATAGATCTGAAGAAAGCTAAAATGAAGGCAAACATTTAAGAAATGTCAGAATGGCATCATAACTCTTAAAACAAGAAATGGAGTTCATAAAATTATGAGTAAGCTCTAAAGTAATCTGTAAAGAACACCAATATATACATAATGAACACTGAACCCATTGTGTACTCAGCAGTACCACTGCCAGCTAAGCCATAGATCTGTAAATAAACATTAGAGCAGCTTTTTTTCCTTCTTAAAAAAAAAAAACAACATATGAGAAATTAGATAGGTAAATCCTGACAAAAGGTGCTAGGGATTTTAAACAGACCACTAAGCATAATAGGTGCTTTATGAAGGACTAATTGAAATTCAATTTAAGAAAAGATAAGGGGTATGAACAAACGCTTCTTCACTTAGCCTTCTCTAACAGAGCTATAATATTCAGATTTCCGAAGTACCTTGTTAATGGTTATCGCATTAGGACAGAGTGCTCCAAATAAGACATGTTTAAGAGATTTCTGATGTGTTAAAGTAAGAACCCACAAAAAAGACCCCAGAAAGAAAAATAATTCTGAACCAGTAGTTTGCAGAGCCAGTATGATGTTGTGGTTAAGAAGGTGGATTAGAATTGGACAGACCCAAGTTTGAATCCATGCTCTAAATAGAAACCAGCTGGGTAATTCTGGACACAGCCTATCTTGTTGTAAAAAAATTATGGAGGAAGGAGTGCTAATGCATGGTGCTTTCAATTCCTAGATAAAAAGTGAAATAAAAATTTAATAAATACACAAATAAATGCCATCCATCTTTTGTAATGATTGACTGATTTCACTACGGTTTAGTATTGTCCATTTATCTCTCTTTTGTCTAATACAACACAGGCATTAATCCATATTCTGCCACAAGAAAAATTAAGTGCAATATCAAGATGACCAAAAAACAGACAGTAAGTCCTTTTCTTTGCCTTGAACATTACTGTACTTTTTTAAATATTTACTTTCCCTCAAATCACCCTTATTCTTTCAAAAAATCTTTTCCAAATGGTTTGGGGAACAGTCTCCTGAATATTGGGAACTAGAGCAGCTATTCAGAGTAAGACTGGGGAAAAAATCATGTCAAATTCTTGGACAATACCCCTCACGTTCTCTAGGAAATGTGATAAAAAGGGAAGCAGACAGACGGAAAATTCAATCCATGAGCCTCCTTAAACACAGGATTTTTAGGATACCTTACTTTTGGTTTTGTATTATATTTAATTTTGAGAATAAGAAAGAAAAGAGATAAAAATGAAAACTAACTATGTCCATAGTAATTATAGAAGCTACAGTAATGATAGAAGGTACAGCTGAAAGCAAATAGGATTTCAAAATTCAAAATTCTCCAGAGAAATTGGTTAATTGAATATTTTTAATGTCCTCTCCAGAAATTCTCCACCCATTTCTCCAGAGCAAGGTTCCTTCTTAACAGTGTTCATAACACCATTACAGGTCGTCCTCAACTTACAACAGTTCATTTGGTGACCTTTTGAAGTTAGAAAGGCACTGGAAAAAAAGTGATGTATGACCATTTTTCACACCACTGCAGCATCCCCATAGTCATGTGATCAAAATTCTTACGCTTGGGAACTGGCTCCTAGTTAAAAATGTTGCAGTATCCTGGGATCATGTGATCACCTTTTGCAGCCTTCTGACAGGCAAACTTAATGGGGAAGCTAGATTCATTTAACAACCATATTACTTAATAGCCACAGTGATTCACTTAACAACTGTGGCAAGAAAGGTGGTAAAATGGGTCAAAGCTCACTCAACAAATGTCTCACTTAGCAACAGAAATTTTAGGCTCAATTGTGGTCATAAGTCAAGGAGCACCTGTACTGAAGAAGCTACAAGTGCAGATCACTCACTCTTGACTACTCCATAATAAATACAGGAAACTTTCATGCACTGCACTCTTAAGACCTTCTTTGAAATTATTTTCTCTGTTGAAGGAATTTCTAATTCTGTAATAGAGCAAAGAGGCAGGAGTATTAGTAGTAGCATCGCTAACAGGAAAAGTGCAACAGTTTGAGCTTTCAAGTTCTAACACCAGGAACAAATTACTTCATTAACCGCCTAGGTAGGTTGAATTCCTCCACATTTCCCTGCAGTAAAATATTAGAGAAGCTCAGGTAAAATCAAAGATTTGTAACACCAAAACAATAATTATTAAAGCCTCTTTATTAATCCTGTTCTATTTAAAATCACAAAAGGCAGATAGATACATTTTGCAGGGAATTCTCAGTGAACCTCAGTGTTATTAATGAGTTTGCTTTAAGACTCTCACCAAACAACATTGGAAAAGAAAATGCCAGCCTTTAAAACTTAATCCATTGTGAATAATCCCGCAATCAAGGCAACCTAATAAAGTAAATTGGCCCTTATCCTGCTATGCCAATTACATGCCCCACCAGACAAATTCGGATAAAGAGGAACACATTGGAATAATTACGGAGGTAGCATTAAAGTAATTAAGGAAATTACTTAAAATCGATAGACTTCAAAAAAACATTTCAAATGATAAGAATCTATCATTAGACTTTTGAGAGTGCAGCAAATTACAAGAAAAATGTTACAAGATGGAAGGCAGTTCTCCAGGTAGTTTATGAAATGTTTCCCATTACACATCAAAATGAGTAAGAATGATTGTATCAAAAAGGAGTGTGTGTTACAATACACAAGACACTTGGGGGGGGGGAGCATAGGAGAAAGAAAAAGCACAGTCCATTTTGGAAAAATATCAGATTTTGTTTTTCTTTTCTTTTGTCTAAAAATCAATTGAAAAAAATAAATAAAAGGAGTAACAACCTGTAGCTCTTGACAGCAAGAATTGTTTCCTATAATAACTAACTATAATTTTAATGACTATTCTAACTGAGCACAAGGTGGGAAAGAATCATTTACACCCTCTCAATTCTATTGTAAGGAGACAAATATTTAATATTTTTACTAAAATTCCCACATCTATTTTCTACATCACAATTTTCAATAACCAAATGGGAAAAAGCCCAATTCACAGAATCTAAAGAGTCATTATTATTATCGTAGTTGGTCACACAGTCAAGATGTTTAGACTGAATATGGCATTTTTATCCACCTATGTAGTCCTTCCCAAGGATTTAGGATAGGCAGATTTGTACGATAGTGTTAAAGGTATAATCTCAAGATGTTCCAAGTAAAACTGTCTTTTGCAATTGATTAATGGTGATTTTGTCAATGCTAATGATATTCAAATGGTGCTCTAGTTGTTTTGGGATTACTCCCAAGGCACCTACTACTTCCTTTTTTATTTCCTTTGCTTGTCCACAATTGTTCTACCGTGTTTACCCGAAAGTAAGACCTACCCCCAAAATAAGCCCTAGCTTGATTTTGGTGGTGGGTTAACATAAGCCCTACCCCAAAATAAGCCCTAGTTTTGGGATGAGGCGCACACCTTAAAATTGTGCCTCCCGGAACCAAATAAAGATAAGTTCTTTAACCTCTTCATTAATTAAAGTGGTTCTGATCTTTAACTATATTGTCACATTCAGGAAATGTTGCCAGCAGCCAAGCTAACTAGGGATTCTAAGATCTACAGCAATGCTTCTCAACCTTGACAACAGTAAGAGGCTTGGACTTCAACTCCCAGAATTCCCCAGCCAGCAATTCTGGCAGTTGAAGTCCAGAGATCTTAAAGTTGCCAAGGTTGAGAAACCCTGATCTATAAGTACAACATTATAGAACTGTTTGATTTGGATCTTGCTCCTACAGGTGGTTTTTTTTGTAAATATTTTTACTTCAATTTTCAATACAATTAATACTTTCAATACATTTTATATATATATATATATATATATATATATATATATATATATATATATATATATATATATATATATATAAAAAAGAAAAATACCTTTAAAATAAGACCTTAGGTGTCGCTCGTCTATCTCCCCCCCCCGACTGCATCCACCCTCTCAACCTTCCTTCCTACTTCCCTACTCCCTCTCTCCTCTCATCTCCTCTCTCCCCTCATCCCTTCCTCCCATCCAACTTCCTTCCATCCCTTCCTCCTCCCCTCTCATCCTTCTTCGGATACAGTTCAGGGGAAATACCCGAGCGGCACCTCCCTCTAAATTACTCTATCTGTTTTATACATTAATATTTCTATATATCTGACCTACTTAATCCCACCCATCCCCTCCTGCCCTACCCCCCCCCCGCGCTTCCCAGAGCAAAATACAGGGTTATTGTAAACAAAACAAACACAAGCTATAACTTTTAAAACAAAAAAATATATACAATAAACAAATTCATACTTCATACAAAACTCCTACAGGTTTTGAAGCATTAGGGCAGGGGTTCTCAACCTTGGCAACTTTAAGATTTGTGGACTTCAACTCGCCTCAGCCAAGCTGGCTGAGGAATTCTGGGAGTTGAAGTCCACAAGTCTTAAAGTTGCCAAGGTTGAGAACCCCTGCATTAGGGGAAAAAAGGAAAGAGTGAACAAAATGCAATCTCTAAATGAAGTTTCCATCTTGTGATTTTTTTAAAAAAAAAAATTCAATGTAGCAGAATTACCTTATCTCCATTGCCCAAGCATTTAAATGGTAAAGATAAAAGCACAAGTGACCTGATAATTGCTTATAATATCCACAACTTAAGATGGGGATGCACTTCACTACTTCATTATGTTCTTTTTTAAAGAAATAAAATTACTGTACTGTTTTTAAACAAATCTAAACCCGAATTGGTCCTTATGCAAATATTGGCCAAGCCTAATCAATTAGACACAATTGTAGCAACACTAGATAATAAGTCTGCTTCTAGGTAGAAAAAAAGCAAACATAGATAAGACAATGATTGTTAAAACAGCCATATTTCAAAATCTTGTGGCACACATAACAGTAAACTAACTAAAACTTTGAGTCACTGATTTTGGAAGGGTGTGCTGAGATTAAACAAAGCAAAATAGTCTCAATTACACTATAGTTTATTCACAATTACAAGAGATTGAGAGGCATGTTAATACTTCCATGCTCATATACCAGCCAATACAGAAGCACTATAAGAAAATAGGGTAGGACTTCCGGTGGATTTTGCGCGCGCGATGGCGGCTACTTTGTAGCCGTCTCTCCTGGGTAAGTGTAAGAACCGCTATGAACAGCAGACACCAGCTGTTCAGCGGTTCAAAATCCCCCTCCCGGGCAAAGGGGGGGGTAGAGAGTGTCTGAATAGTGGTAGAGCCTCTTTTGTACCCCCCAAGTTTTTTTTGGGGGGGTGAAAGGAGTGCTCCCACGGAGTTCAGACTTGTCTCCGCTTCCCAGCTGTTTTTGTCCTCAGGGACAAAACGAGCCGCTGCAAACACCTCCGTGCTTAAAGAGAACTGGTGAGTTTTTTTATAAACGGACAGAGCTGAGTAGAGGATTTAGTTTTTCCTTTCTTTGATTTATTTGGATTTTAAGTTTTAAGACTTGCTTCTATTTTTATTCTCTCTTTTTATTTTTTTTTCTTTGTTGAAAGGGAAAGTAAAATGGCGATCGGCAAATCTCTCGGTGTTTTTTTTTCTGAAGTTAGAATGCTGACCGGCAGGCTTTTTGGTGTTTCTCTTTCTTTCCTTTCTCTTTCCCTTTTTATTTTCTTATGATTGGAATGGTTGTTTTTGGTATCTCTAAGTATTTTTTTGGGAACGGACTTTTTCTATTTAATTAAATTTTTTTTTTCTTCTCCCTTCTTTTTATGGTAATGACCCTTTTTTGAAGGACTTTTTTCTGTTTAATTTCTTGCAATTTTTAAGAAGGAGTAAAGCTTTTTTTTAATTCTTTTTCTCTTCCTTTTTTTTCCCCCCTTTTTTCTTTTTATTATAATGACCTTCTTTGGAGGGAGTTATGATTTTTGAAGGAATTTTTATAATTTTTTAAGAAGGGCTAAAGGATTTTTCTTTAAGATGGCTCCAAAGCGTCCAGGGATTTCTACAGCTTCTAAATCAACAGTTTCACCCTCTTCTGGGGGTCAGCTAATAACTATGAAGGATTTGCAAAACATGATGGGAGATGTTATAATTCAAATTAGGGCAGAAATGAAAAAGATTTTAGAGGAAAATAATAAGATCTTGAGACAAGATTTTGTTTTGGCTTTAGAAGGAGTTGCTTCTGTTCTTGAAAAGGTGAACTCCCATGTGGAAGAGGTAGCTGAAAAAGTGGACATAATGGAGGGGAAAATTGAAAGTATGGAAAAAGAAATGGAAAATGAGATTCTTATGCTTCAATATGGACAAATGGAATATGCCTTAAGAATCAGAGGCCTGGAAGAGTCTTTGCAAGGAGATTTGAAAGAGATGGTTGCAAAGGACTTTGCATTGATTTTGAATAAAGAAAAAGAGGGAATACTTAGTGAAATTGAAAAATTATTTAGGGTTAACTCTGTGGTGGCAGCACAGAAGAATCTGCCAAGAGATGTGGTAATTTACTTTGGTAAAAGATCTTTACGCAATGAAATTGTGCAAGCCTATTATAAGAAGAGATTTCAAATTGCTTCACAAGATGTCATAATTTTTAAGGAGATCCCATCTAAAATTTTAAGAAGAAGAAAGGAGTTTGCTTTTCTAGCAAATGAACTTAAAAAGAGAAAAATTCTATTCAGATGGGATGTTCCGACTGGAATGGTGGTGAACTACCTGGGGACATGTCATAGACTTAATACTGTTTCTCAAGCAAAAGATTTTTATACTTCGGTCCTGGGGGTATGTGCATCGCCATCTATTAGGTCTCAACAAGTCCAGATTGAGGAGCAGAAGACAACTTGTGTAGCACATAATTCCAAAGAAAAGCAGCAACAGAAGAAGGTTAAGGAAGTTTCATATTCAGTGGTCTCTGAATCTCTGGGAGATGTTGGACCTACAAAGTCTTTGGAGCAATCTTCAAGGGTGGAATTGCTGCCTGAAATGGAAATTGGGAAATCTCAGTTTGAGGGGTATCAACAAGAGAGGAACGGGCAGAGGATAACTTGTATAACTTACAATTGTAAAGATCAACACAAGGAGGAATTTAAGGAATCCTTACCTGTATTGGCTTCGGAAGTTAGACCTACAAAGTCTTTGGAGCAATCTTCAGAAATGGAAATTGGGAAATTTCAGCTTGAGGGGCACCGACAAGAGAGGAACGGGCAGAGGATAACTTGTACAACTTATAATTGTGAAGATCAACACAAGGAGGAATTCACTGAGGAAGTTTTACAGGTATCGGTCCTTGAGACTGGTGCAACATATAAATGTAAAGAAAAAGTAACATATAAATGTAAAGAGAAAGACCAACAGAAGAAGGAGGTTGAGGAAGTTTCACAGGTACTGATTCCTGAGCTTGGGGGTCAACCAGGACTTACAAACTCTTTGGAGCGATCTTCAAGGGCAGAATTCCACGCATTCTTTTCAATGCTTGCGGGCAAGAGAGACTGATATGGATTGTGCTTATAGTAGATGCAACTGGCTATCAGACAGAAGATTATGGATATTGAATGAAAATTTTAGATAAGAAGTTTGTGTTTATAGTGGATGTAACTGGTTATTGGACAGAAAATTATGGACATTGAATGAGAACTTTAGACAAGAAGTTTACTATTGAGATTGTCGGAGAAGTAAAACTTATATCGTTTTTGGAAAATGTCTTATGTAATGTCTAAACATGTGTTTTGGGATAATAATATATTTCAGCTTTAAGTTTTAAACCTTTAATGATAATATTGTTTAAACTTGTGTTTTGAAGGGATTATAATTTGTTTATTTCAGTGAGGGGATTCTAATAAATTTGTGTTTCGAAGGGAGTATAACTTGTTTAAGTTTCAAGTAATGCTTAAATTTGGTTTTTAAATATTATTATTAATATTTCTAAGAGAAAATAATTTGTTTAATTAAATGTCTAGATTTGTTTAGGAAAGAAAGTAATGTTTAAATCTGTGTTTTTGGAGGAAGTCTATATAGAATGATGATTGTATTTAGACTTGTTTAGGATTTAAAAGTGTTTCAAGTTTTTAAATATTATTATTAATATTTTTAAGAGAAAATAATTTGCTTAGATTTGTTTAGGATTTTTAAGTTTTTTTTTTTTGGATAGGTGAGAAGATTATGAAGATTGAAGGAAATATGTATTTATTTTAAGTTTTCTAAGAGTATTTAGTTTTAATGGTATAACAAAGGTTTATATGTTTATTTTTTTGTATTAGGATAAAGAAAGAGGGAGAAATTAGATTTTATATTATAGGCATAGATATTCAAAGAAAGTAATGTTTAAATTTGCGTTTTTGGAGGGAGTTTATATAGATTGATGATTGTATTTAAATTTGTTTAGGTTTTAAAAGTGTTTTAAGTTTTTTTCTTAATTAAGCCTGTACTTAGCTCTGGGAAGTTCAGGGGAGGGCTTGGGAGGTTGGGGAGGAGGGGGGTGAGGTAGGGTTGGGGGGGGTACGGGAAGGGGATTTGTTTTTGTAAAAATTTAAAAATTTTCAATAAAAAAAAAAAAAGAAAAGAAAATAGGGTAGAAGAATGCTTCAGGACAACATTCCTGATTAAACGTATCAGATGACATATTGAATCTTCAAAAATTATTACTCCAAGACAGAAGATTTATATAAATCTCCTGCCTACCAGGATTTATAAGAATGTAGAATATCCAAATTAAACCCACAATCATCCTGATATCTAGTTTTAATCTAGTTGAACTATATATCAAAGCTCTACAACCTGATTGTTTGTCTAAAACTATAAGTGAAGAGGATTAGGGAACCTAAAAGCATCATATTGAGAAATTGGAAATGTAATACTATCCAGAAGTGAAGGAATAGTTGTTAGAAATACATGGACCAATTTGATTTGGAATATTTCCTACTATTCAAAGCCTCCTTCAATATGTGTTTGTATGGTAGAGATTTTTTAATAAGTTCCAGTAATATCTTTTTACTGAACATATTATAGTAGTGTATTCATTAATATACCAGTGACTATTAATAAGCATAAAACATAAGATAGGCTATTTCTCTTTTTTTAACTAATATTTTAAAATGTAAAGATTGTTTTGTTAATTATGTATATTTTTTAGAAAAATAAAAACAAAAAAAATTGTGATTTATGACTGGGTATGTATAACTGTATAAATAGGTCACTGAGAAACAAAATGATTAAAGTTTTTTTAAAAGGCAGAAAAGGAGTGTATAACTAAGTAGAATATCTGGAAGTAATCCAAATCCAAATAAGGCTAAATTCAGGAGAGCTAAGGCTCAGAATGAACTGAAGCTTCCAGTACAATAGAAAGAGTACAGAGAAGAGCAACAAAGATAATCAGGGGACTGGAGGCTAAAACATATAAGTAATGGTTGCTGGAATTGGGTATGTCTAGTTTAATGAAGAGAAGGACGAGGAGGGACATGATAGCAGTGTTCCATGATAGCTGCCACAAAGAAGGAGTCTAGCTATTCTCCAAAGCACCTGAAGGCAGGACAAGAAGCAACGGATGGAAACTAACCAAAGAGAGAAGCAACCTAGGAGAAATTTTCTGACAGTTCGAACAATTAATCAGTGGAACAACCTGCCTCCAGAAGCTGTGAATGCTCCAACCCTGGCAGTTTTTAAGAAGAGACTGGACAGCCATTTGTATGAAATGGTATAGTGTTTCCTGCCTAAGCAGGGGGTTGGACTAGATGACCTCCAAGGTCCCTTCCAATTTTTATTTTTATTATTATTATTTTATTTATATTATTATTATTTTATTTATATGATGATGATGATGATGATGTGTGAAAAATGAAATTCAAGGAAATGACTCGTACATTAACTGAAGAAAATGGCAAAATAGTGACAGCAATTGCTTAATTCCCATTTTTCACCTGTCTTTTTGCAAAAGGAAAAAGATAGTCCAAACTGTCAAAAGCTACGGATAGATTAGCAGATTAAATGCTTTGAATTTATATTTCTGAGCCAGGCTGGATTGTTTTCCAGGATGCTAAAGCAACTGGTAGATGTGATCTCAGAACCATTGAAGTACTCTTTAAAAACTTCTGGAGTACAGGGGAAATGCCACAAAACTACAGAAATAATTGCTGGGTTTTTTTTCTAACTCACCAAAAAAGATTTACCAGAAGATTTGGTTCTACCCATGCTGTTCCTGATTTAGAGGACCTACAGCAGGGGTGTCAAACTGCCGGCCCGCGGGCCGGTTTCATCATACTGGAGCCGTGCCCACCCCATTGCCGGCAACGGCGAAAAAGCTCTGATACGTTGCGCGACGTCACGTGATGTCGTGAGTTTGACATGTCTGACCTACAGCAGCCATTCCAAACACACAAAATGACTCTATGCACTTCAAAGCTAATCATTACCAAGTTAATTTTGCTGCCTTCAAAATTTGTTCTGCCTGCTTCACATAATGTTTTAGAAATGATGCCCAATGGACTTGCAGACCACAGGCTTGCCAATTTATTTTCATTTAAAGATGGAGGGAACAGATAATTTAATATATTATTTACCAATTGAAGTGTTACAGTTCACTGCATCTAATTTCATCCATATTCCTCTTTTTAAAATACTGCGAGATCTAATGTTATACAGCAGTTGATGTTGCCATAGTGTTACTAACCCCTTTTCTACATTCTGTAGGAATCATAACACATGTAAGGCAGAAGGCTCCGTCTTAGGCCCAGTACTCTTCAATATCTTCAGTAATGACTTAGAAGAGGGAATAGAAGGGGAACTCATCAATATGACATTAAACTGGCAGGAATAGCCAACATGCCAGAAGACAAGCTCAGGATCCAAAAAGATCTTAACAAA
Organism: Crotalus tigris; assembly: GCF_016545835.1. Taxonomy (NCBI): domain Eukaryota; kingdom Metazoa; phylum Chordata; class Lepidosauria; order Squamata; family Viperidae; genus Crotalus; species Crotalus tigris. The sequence goes on along the minus strand of NW_024100413.1, from coordinate 274,003 downwards.
CTTGAACAAGGGGCCTTATCTAACAAAATGTATTTTAATGTGAAGAGCAAAAAATTTACTTTCTTTTAGACTAGCATAATTTTATGTTGCTCCTTCAACTGGTCTGCAGGCTATTTAAAAAATTTTTTTCCAATGTAGAGATTCCATGTCTCATTACTCGACAAAAAGACAGGTATATGAAACCAGCGTTTTGATCATTAGGCATATGGTTATGGTTAAACAGCGTTATGTGGACAACCTCCTCTTAACCTTCTTTCTATTGATTCTCATACAGGTTGACCGAACCAATAATTAAATATTATTTAATTTAAAACCTGTTGTACAGATAGCCATGGAAATCTACCGGGAGTAGCTATTATAGCAGCAAATAGGAAAGGCAAGTGTCTACAGTACTCCATCTTGTGTAAAAATTTAAAACTAAGAGAGAGAGTAAAAGTCTACTACAGATTATTAGTTTTGAAAATATTGGTTTTATTTATGCAATTTAAACAATTGTACAATGAAATTTAACTTTACATCTTCATTAGGAGAGAGTATTTATAATATTTACATCCAGGTAGTAAATGAAATCTAACTGGATCTAAATGTCTATGGAGATTCTCAGTCATCTAAGTCATGATTGTCCCAAGGTGCTCATTTGGTTTTTTTCCACGGCACAAGGCAGTAATTCTTTACAACAATTCTATTAATAATCAGCTTTTTCATTGGGATTATTTTTGCATCTCCTAATCATTTAACAGGAAATACCAGGTTTAAGGTTTAACTTGATCTTATTTTTAAACAGCTTGCAATTATAAATTAACCTGGTGCAGCCAACAGGCAACAGAACACAAGCAGAAATTTTGTAACTTTGTAACTTCCTACCTATGACACTGTAGCTCAGGTTTTTTTTTTAAAAAAAAAAATGAGATTGGTTTATGATAAAGAGATCAGCATTAAATAAAAGTATTTAGCAAATTAATGTTTACCAATTAAACATTGTAATTTAAGACCAGTAGATCTGTAACAGCAATGATATGGAAAAGTCATAAATCATACTAGTATTTACCTTCAGTCACCACAAATTATTTTTCCTGGAATAGTAAAGATGACCACATTACTCTATATATTACTGCATTATTAAATCAGAGTACCCCCAATATTTTTTAAAAATTTATGAGCACACTTTGAATTTTGACTGCATGTTTTAGTAGTATCACAAAGACATGTATGGTGAAGGAGCCAATAAATCACAAAATAGATATCAGAATGGGCATGGTCAGTCCTATATATTTATCTACATAATTAAAAAGTGAATTGCTAAGAATCCTACCAACTACCTGCTTTTGTCCTACACGGTATTAGTTCTCAGTCCCTATTGAATCCAAAACAATAATTTACCTATGCTATCTATTTATTAAATTTATATTTCCCATCTTTCTATCCAAAACAACTCTGAGTGATTTACAATATAGTAAAATCATAAATATAAAAACATCAAAATTAACAAGAATTAGATAAAAATAAGATGCAAGAGCACAAGTGGTACAGGAATAGTATCTTTTCAGTTCCCCCTACATAAAGCATCTCAAGCCAACTAGCAGAGCCAACTTTTAAGGTCATTCCAGAGGGCCAAAATGGTGGGGGTAGATCTCACCCCCAGTAGCAAGATGTTCCAAAGGGTGGGGGGCACAGCAGAAAAGGCTTCTTTGACCAGCTGAGTCCTCAAAAGGTCCCTTCTGTCAAAGTAAGTGGGACTAGTCAATCCCAACTTACAATAAGCTGAGATGGTTCTAACAATGATCTTGTCTATTTTCTGAGAATGCCTAAAATCTATGTTACAATCAGAGGATGTTCTGGAAATAAAGATCATGCAGATATTTTTTAGAGGGGACAATATGCTGGCTTCCCATTTTATTTTTTAGAGGGGACAATATGCTGGCTTTCCATTTTATTTTTAAAGTAAAACAGTCTTTAAAAACCCAAATCACATCAGGTGATATGGGAAGCATAATGACCATTAAAGGAGCGGCACCAGTGGTGGGATTCAGCTAGTCCACACCAGTTCAGGAGAACCGGTAGCTAAATTTACCTGAATTCGGAGAACCAGCTGGCTTCCAGAAGTCCAGTCTAGGCCTCGGAAGCCTCCCAGGCCTATAATGGCCCACTGGAAGTGCATGATGCCACTTCCGGAAGTCAGTTCTAGGCATCGGAGGCCCAGGCCTGCATCACATAATAGAACTGGTTGATCAGGTATTTGAATCCCACCACTGCGTGGCACCTTGAGCATTAAAGGGGTGGCACCATTGGTACCGTACTGAATTCTTCTCCTATTGCTTTCTGTTGCTCTGAATAATTCCTCTTCACATTGCTTTTTTTGTAAGAAAAAAGGTGCCGGAACTCACATCTTGTTAATCTTTTATTTACCTTTCGCATATAATCAATCAGTGTAAACACACCCATACGTGTCAGTTGAGTAACGTAACGGTTGCTGCCCACGGTAAGCACTCAGTGTGCGACCACATGAGCAATCACAAGCCGAGCAGTGCCACAAGCCGAGCATGCATCGGACTCGACACACAAGCAGCCCGCATGCACCATTTTAATGATTTTGCTGCCGACCTGCTATGCTCAACAGGGCGATTCAAGTCCACATGGACCAAACATCAAATTTTCAAAAGTTACTTTTAAAACTTGGAAAATCCGTCAAAAAAAGGTGCCGGAACTCCGTTCCAGTGAGTTCTATGACAAGAAAAAACCCACTGCCTCTTCAGTTGTTTTTGTCAGTACAATAGCTTAACCTTTTTTAAAATCCCTGAAAAGGAAATGTAATCATTCTCTAAATGAAATTTATCATGTCAATGCTGGCAATGCCTTTAAAAGTGTTTTCTGGCAGGTTGCTCTATATGACACATGGGATAACAAATACATAAATTAACCAATGAACCTTATTATTTCAATGAGGAGGATTAAAATGAAGTTCAATTATTTCTGACTTTGTCTACAGGAACTTCCATTAAACAAAATACAACTAACAGTTAAGTTACAGACCTGTAAATTAGGCTTGTTTGTTTTTTTCCATTAGTATTTTGACAGTAAAGTCAAAATGGCATTTTATCTCTCTTGTTAACACTAGCCCAGGCACAGTCTACAATTTTTTTTCAACGTATACACTACTTGAGAGTGGAGAAATGACAAAATACAAAATCTGTCAGTAGCCTGGAGAGATGTGCACACATGAATAGTATATCCCACACTCAGCCTTAGGATGTTATACAATTCTCTAGCATCCCATTTGCAATTACATTGCATCCCAAAATGCATTGTTAACATTTAGAATAGACATGTCAAACACAAGGCCTGGGGGCCGGATGCGGCCCGCAAAGTGTTTTCGTGTGGGTGCGAAGCCATCCTGGAAACAGCGAGGGAACAGCCCCCGCTGCTTTGGCCCAGGCCGGCCCGGAGCCAATGTACAATTTTGTGGTGGCCATCTATGCTGAAATGCATTCAGTCTTAGCTCCACAAGGCCATCTGGAAACAGTGAGAAATCAGCCCCTGCCGTGTCAGCCCCACCTCCTGGGTGCATGCTGGGGAGGTGCCACACTTTGTGAGGAATGAAGAAATGCATCATCACCTGGAAGTGGCCAGCAAATAGCCCTCGCCTACTTCACATATCTGGCTTGATGGTCTCTGGGGAGAGGTTTTGGCAGGCAGCGGGGCGCTCTCCTCAGTGTTGAGAGGCTGAGCCAGGTGGCGCAAATCCAAAAAGAAATGCGAGGCTGCCCAGCTCCCAGCCTGCCCGTTTCAGCAGGCAGTGGGGTGCTCTCCTCACAGCACCAAACACAAATCTGATGAGAAGTGCAATGCTGCCTAGCCCCCAGCCTGCCCAGTTTCAGCAGGCAGTAAGGTGCAAAGCTGGTGAGCTTCGCACCGGCCAGCTCAACAGTGCTATGAGGAGAATGCCCCGCTGCCTGCCAAACCCGGGCAGGCTGGGGGCTGGGCGGCATTGTGCAGGTAACATTGACTCTCACGCTGCTCATGGTATCCCCTCTCCCAGAACCCACCAAGCCAGATATGTGAAATAGGTGAGGGCCATGTGCTGGCCACTTCCAGGTGATGGTGCATTTCTTCATTCCTCACGAAGCGTGACATCTCCCCAGCTGCGTTTGTTGCCTGTTTTTCTCCCTCCCTCATCTCAAATATTTTCCCACCACTCTGTACTTAGAAAGGAAGGAAAGGAGGAAAGAAGAAGAGGGAGGGTCTGAGGGAAGTCTTGCCTTAGTCCTGCCCCGCTGCCCTTTCACCATCCCCTTGCCCCCTCCACCTGGCCTATCCTGGGGGTCTCCCATCTTATTGCTAAGGAAGCTTCGGATACAAAGCCGGGTCTCCTCCCATGGAGAGAGAATGGGCCTCCCTCTGATTTTACCCTTGTACCCATCATGAGCAACCTGGGTAAGAAGAGCAAGCACAGCAGCAGCAGCCTTGAGGAGTAAGTGCAGCTGGGTGCCCCCTTGAGGAAGTGGGGCTGGGCTTGGTGCCATGGGTGCTCAATGGCTAGGCTGGGCATTTGACCTCTGTTGTCCAGGGCTCCTGGCAGTCCACACCACCATCCAGCCCCCCCTGCATGGTCTGAGAGGAACAGTGAGGCTCCTCCAGTGGACCATGCCTTGGCACTTGCCCTGGTCCCACCCCCTTCTGCCAGAAATCTTCAGATCTGTCCCAGTCCTGCCCAGGCCCCACAGGCACCCTTGACGCAAATGATGTAGAGCTGGCCATGCCCACCCAGGTCACACCCACCTTGGCCAAACCCACCTGCCCCCCCGAGGGCAACCGCAATGCTGATGCGGCCCTCAATGAAATTGAGTTTGACACCCCTGATTTAGAAGCAACCTTTCCATTTTTAAAGGAATGCTCTTATTCTATGGAATATGCTGTCAACTTTAGATTGAGCATGACTGCAGCCATTTTTCCCTTCTCATTTCTAGTTGACACACAGCACGGAGGGAGGCGGGTTGCCAGGTGTTGCGCTAGACAAAACAGACTTTCTCTCTCGGACTTTCTCTCATGAGAACCAAGGTCATCGGCTGCTCCCAAGACTGTGGGCTGGGCGTTTCATGAGTGGGGAAACGTAGTTGCTTGCATAGCCTTAAGAATGGGATTTCTTAACTTTGTACTGAATTGTTATGCATCTCTTCAGACTTGGTTTCACTTTTGAAGTGCCAATACTTTGTATCAATAAACATGTTCTTTGAGGAATCTTTAAGCCTCAGAGTTCTGCTTTATTTATCTCTGTCTGTAGGAACCATGACATTTGCATCATCCAAAGGTGAGGCGGGCCCCCACTCAGCTGGCCTTCCATAAAAGCATAAAAATCTCTCTCTCTCTCTCTCTCTCTCTCTCTCTCTCTCTCTCTCTCTTTCTCTCCCTCCCTCACACACACACACACACACACACACACACACACAAATACACACACACAAATTGACCAGGTCTGATGATAATTGTTTGAAGAAAGGAAGTCCAGTGGGTGAGAGTCCTCACTTCAATAAAAAATAAGGCCCAACTTTCCACTTCTAAAACATATCTCTACTAACACTTAAATCTTTGCAAAGAAAAAATGCTTAATTTTTACATCATTACCAAAATGATTTATTTACTAAGAAGGAAGCTAGCAAGGTATTTTCTAATTTTACAGTGTCCTCTTCAAAACATTGAGGAACACTACTGGGCATGGCTATTTTAAATACATGTAAATAAGTAACTATAAGTTCAGGGACAAAAACCAATTGTACTTGTATCGACCCATTAACTTCCTTTTCATTCTTTTAATAGTTGTTTTAGTGTACTTTCTTTGCCAAGGCAAGGCTTTAAGACACCTCATCTTTTCCCTGCTTGTTTTTGGAATCCATATAATGTATTAGAGTAAGACACCAGCTTGATAATTGATCAGGGAATAGAAGTTTGATTAGTGTTATTCCAAATCTAATCCTGTATCCCCTAAGCTATAAAACTCTCTTTTCTAAGATGGTGAATTTATCCTTTCCTGACCAGTTAGGATATAATATCTACCCAAGAACTTTGAAAAAGTTTAAATATTTGCTTTTCAGTAACATGCTAAGATTACATTCCAAAATAAGGTCATGGTCAAGACAAAGTGAGTTAATTGTGTAGTGTAAATCCAGTATAAACTCTAATGTATAGCTTAGTATAGTTAAATACTTAGCTTTGGTGTACCGGGAGAAGGCTTTCTTAATGTATTGTATATAATGAATTGTGTAAACCTAGCCAACCATGGTTTATTTGGTAAGCAAAGTTACCATGTGTGAACCTGTTGGTTTAAGTAATTTAATTAATCAAGGTTAGTGAAGGCAAAATTTCTAAATGATGCCAGGAACTGTAATTCAGATGTTCCTTCTACACTAGGGGTCCCCAACCCACGGTCTGTGGACTAATACCAGGCCGCAGCATAACAGCAACTGGTTCGCACAAACAAGCAAAGCCCCATCCATAGGATGCAAGCAGCACACACAAACCTTTCTCCGTGGAACCGGTCCGTGGTGCCCAAAAGGTTGGGGACCTCTGTTCTACATGATATAGAAGACAGCAGGGAATTCTGGGAGTTGTGTTCCGAATCCTATATGGAGTAAGACATTTACAGAAATAGGCACAGATATAAGAGATAGGTATTGCTTCAAGCACTTACATGCCACCTATGATGGAAAAAGTGAAAAGCCATCTTTACATTAGGAGTTTGAGGAAATAAGAGGTTAGAAGATAAAATGTGAGACAGCCCAAACTCCAATTATTATCTTTTCAGCATCTCTCAGATTACAATAAATGACAATTCTTTGTATAAGCCCAACCTGTTCTGAAATAGTACATTTATTAAAAAAAAACAAAACACAAATGCTTGGCATGCAGGTAGTCTTGTTCTACACCTTCAGACACATATACACCTGTACAAACTATTCATTGTGGACTGAATCTACAGACACTTGTGTGGTCACTTGTTTCAGTATAAAGGTATCAGTCACTAATTTCAGGTTTCACCCAGATGAGTTAAATGTTGGTATGCAACTAATAAGATTTGGGACCATACAACATTTGCTTCCCCAAACACACCCATACACACACAGCAGCAGCAGTAGGGTGGCCTAAGTGGTGAAGACATTCACTTCCCACTCGATAGGTTGAGAGTTCAATCCTAGGTAGTGGAAGAGGTTTCTCTCTCCTAGGGTAGAAAGAAAAAATATCTGCTGCCAACTCCATGTGGCGTCAGGAAGGGCATCCAGCCAGTAAACGCTCTAGTCACCCTGATTCGACCAGAATTAAGGGATTAAAAACGAGGGTGTGTACACACACATATACACACAAGCATTGATCATTAAAAAGAAAAAATCATCACTGGGAATAAAATTAATATACAATATCAATATGTCCCAAATGTATTGATATCAGCTCTCATTAACTCCTAGAGGGCATATATATTCTTAGTCAACACTATATTTTTTGTGTCAATTGGACTTCGTGGCCCCCAAGAATTCCATTGCCAATCAACTAATATCCTGATATTTCTAACCTTAATATTTACAGCTGAAATTTTAGTTAATCCAATCAACACATTTTAATTCTCTCCTTCCGTTACCCATACTTTTTCTTAATCCTCAGTTTAAATTTATAGAGATGAAATATTTACTTATGTACAGCATCTCTTAAGGCCATTAGTTCTAAGTCTGTGTGGTATAAAATGGACTGCAGTATATAATATATTATATAGAATCCTCCAACTTTAATTAGAAATAAATTTTCAGATAGTTATAACTGATGAAGTTATACACTAATCTAGAAGTGCGAGATTCTACATATACTGATTTTAATGAATATTATATGTGTTTTACAGATAGAATTTGTAAAGCCAATGATATTATTTCAACTAACCCTAAAATTCCCTTCTTCCTTCTTTTCTTTGCAGTTTGTTTACAAAGACTATATTTTTATACATATATACACATATTCTTATTTTCAATCGTGTCCAATTCTTGAAGACTGCTGGACAATTCAGGTTTTCAGAAGTTGTTTGCTGGTTGCCCTCTTCCTTTGGGTGACAGAAAGTAACTAGGTCAAGGTCACCCAGCTAGCTTAATGCCCAAAGCAGGACTAGAACTCATGATCTTCCTTTCTGTAGCCCAGTGGTTCTCAACCTTTTTAATGCCGCGACCCCCAACCGGTCGTAAGTCGAGGACTACTCAACTGGTGCAGCACCGTTTGCAGAATGGGACTTTTGGCGGGCTCAGCAGGGCAGAGACAGCCTGGACAATTCCTATTGGCTTTTGAAAGCCAATAGAATTAGACTCTATTCAAGAGAGTCTATTCTATTGGCTTTCAATAGAATAGACTCTCGTTTTTTGGCGACCCCTGTGAAATGGTTGTTCGATCCCAAATGGGGTCCCGACCCACAGGTTGAGAACCACTGCTGTAGCCTGATGCCTTAATCACTACACCAAACTGACTCTCATATTGAATATATTATCGCTGCTGAACTTGAAAAGCTATGGTTCTGAGGACTGCCTTTAAATGCAGTATACAAAGTACAGTTTTAATTCTGATTTACAAGAGATATAAAACTAAATCTCTAGATGAGATGGGCTGCACATAAGTTTATTAAATCAATCAATCAATAAATTTACTTATAGCAGTGATGGCGAACCTTTTAAAGACCGAGTGCCCAAACTGCAACCCAAAACCCATTATGCATTGTCGGGTGCCGGGTGGGTGTGGCCCATTGGGTGGGCATGGCTGTGGTGGTAACAGCAGACTGCGTTGGACTAAAAAGTTCAATCAATCAATTCCAACTTTGCAAGATCTTTTTTTTCCACGAGAAGTAGAAATTGATTGATTGAACCTTTTTTTTTTTACCTGGTGGCGGAGGCCTAAAGTGAAAAGGTTTTATAAAACACAGCTGAAGGCCTAGGACTGGGGCGACGGCACGCGTGCCTACAGAGAGGACTCTGAGTGCCACCTCTGGCACCCGTGTCATAGGTTCGCCACCACTGACTTATAGGGACATTATTGTAAGAACTAGAGATTTATATCAAGGCAGAGATCCTTTCCTTGAAGGAAGGACCTCTGAAGAAAAAGAAGAGAAATGCATTACAAAGAACTGCTCTCTATTAACCAGTAGAAGAGGCACAAGTACATGTGGTTCTCACTTAGCAACTGCCTTGTACAACAAGTACAGCAGTTATAACAGTGATGAAAGTAACTTTGCAACCAATCTTTACATGTATGACCTTCACAGATTTGTAAAGCAAAAGAAAGATGAAGTATTATTATAGGGACAATCACACTTTCATTTAACAACTGCTTCATTTAAACGACCAAGTTGCCAATCCTAATTACGGTTGTTAGTCCTGCTTATCTTTGCATGCTACTATAGATTATAAAGCAGAGCAAAGCACGCCTTTCAAATTGGGTCAATGGCCAAGGCACTGATCAGTGACTGTTTCCAGTGATCCAAAAAGGGAACCCATCCAGAAATCAAAAGTACATTTCAAACCTTAACTATGAGCAAACACAATAGAATAATTCTGCAGAACAATGCCGTGTCAAACTGACTTCCACAACTGTTCTTATAAAAGAAAAATTATGAAGAACATCCAAGCCCTTATTCATCCCCCATAGAGCCTTTCTGCAAAAGGACAAACATCTACCAATTCCAACTCCTCATATATTGTCATTTCAATGATTTAATACATCCACTTTTTCTGCCAATGCTAAGGAATCATACATTGTAGATTTTTTTTTCTAATGAAACACAGCTCTTGGTACCTTGCCCTAGCTTGCCTTCAATTTAGCCATTAATTCTGCTTTTGCCTTTGACCTTTAGGCTGTCTGAACAGGTCATTTCATCTCAGATCCTTCGCATATTGACCTTTCCTAACTTTTGTGAAGAACTGACCTTTCCACTTTCTTTGAGAATGCTCTATTTTGAAAGCTTCATCTTCTGCTTGCTTTGACTTGTCCCTTGTTTCCAAATCTCAATTTTTCACCTATGTCCTGACTATGCTTAGGAACATGATAAACACCTTTTTCTAATTGGACAAGTCCAATACAAAATTAAGTGATTTCATTATTAAACGCTAATCTGCAAAGCAAAAATGACTTCCCTTCATGCTTCACAATTGAAAAAGTACCCTCATCGGCTACTTCTTTCAAAAGGTGTCCATAAAAAGAAAAAGCACCAGAAGGGCAAACTTTTATTCTGTAATGTGCAAAAAGCACATAAAAATAGCTAGGAGAGGAATCAGCAACTTATATGTTACTGAATGAAATATTTCTCCAAACTAACAGAGTTTGCCCAACAGTAGAAAAGCAGAAGCATGAGAATAAGAAAATGCCTAGGCGGAACAGGCTTTGTTGGTAGCTTCTCCAAGTTTTTCTCCATGAAATACTAGTAAATTTAGCTGTTAGCGAATTGGCTTAAATGGTATTTATCATTCAGGTTTCAATGGTGACTCTACACCAAATGTAGATAAGCCACAATTCTCCACATTTATCTTCATTCGACCATCCACAGCAACCCATGGGTTTGTCAAAGTGATGAAACTTGCATCATGATGTCACATCACATCTCCTCATTGTATTCACATGGGAAGGCATAAGACGTGTGAAAGCAGAACCAAATATCACAGAACCTGTGACATGTTTCATATTTCATCATTTGTTCCCATTGGCCCTTCCTCAGATGCCTATGTTTACAAGAGCTGTGGTGGCGCAATGGTTAGAATGCAAGCTAACTCTGCCCACTGCCAGGAGTTCAATCCTGACCGATTCAAGGCTGACTCAGCCTTCCATCCTTTTGAAGGTGGTAAAATACGAACCCAGATTATTGGGGCAATATGCTGACACTGTAAACTGCTTAGAGCTGTAGTGGCGAACCTATGGCATGGGTGCCTGCGGCAGCACTCAGAACCCTCTCTGTCACCCCAGTCCGAGGCCTTCAGCTGGGTTTTATAAAACCTTTTCACTTTAGGCTTCCGCCGTGTGCAAAAAAAAAAAAAAAAAGGTTCAATCAGTCGATTTCAACTTCTCGTGGGAAAAAAAAATCTTTCAAAGTTGGATTTGATTGATTGAACTTTTTAGTCCCACCCAGTCTGCCTTTACCACCACAGCCACACCCAGCCAATGGGCACACCCAGCCAATGGGCCACACCTAGCCAATGGGCCACACCCACCCGGCATCCGACGATGCATAAGTGGTTTTGGGTTGCAGTTTGGGCACTCGGTCTCTAAAAGCTTCACCATCACTGGCTTAGAGAGTGCTATAAAGCGCTATGGAGCAGTACATATGTCTAAGTACTATTGCTATTTCCATTGGCCAGGTTATTTTGATTACCTGGGAGATATGTAGTGCAATAATAGCCAGTGATTTCCTAATATAAAGTAGTTACAGGTAGTCCTCGACTTACAACAGTTTATTCAGTGACCATTCAAAGCTACAACAGCATTGAAAAACTGACTTATTTATTTATTTATTTTTTATTTATGAGACTTATATACCGCTTTAAGTGCAAGCACTCTCTAAGCGGTGTACACCAGTAAGCAATGTATATATATATTTACATTGCCCCCAACAATCTGGGTCCTCATTTTACCTACCCCGGAAGGATGGAAGGCTGAGTCAACCTTGAGCCGGTGAGATTTGAACCGCTGACCTGCTGAACACAGTCAGCTAAAGTGGCCTGCAGTACTGCACTCTAACTGCTGCGCCACCTCGGCTCATTATGGCTGTTTTTCACATTTATGACTCTTGCAGCATCCCCATGGTCATGTAATCAAAATTCAGATGCTTGGGAATTGGCTCATATTTATGATGGTTGCAATGTCCCAGGGTCATGTGATCTCCTTTTGCGACCTTCTGACAAGCATAGTCAATGGGAAAGCCACATTCATTTAAAAACCCTGTTACTATCTTATCTGCACCGATTCACTTAACAATTGTGACAAGAGAAGTTGTAAAATGGGGCAAAACTCATTTATCAAATGTCTCATTCAGCAATTGTGGTCGTAAGTCAAGGACTACCTGTATTTCCTTTGGTATAATTTACAGAAATAGCCTTCCACCAGAAGCTTTCAGTGATGAGATATATTCCTTGCCTCAGTATATTCCACACAGTATAATAAAGTAGAAAATGAATAAATGAGTAAAATAATGAGTAGAAAATGAATAAAATGAGTATTTCTTGGTCGCTGGTTTCTTTATTGTCAATGTCAGTCCTAAAAGGCAGAAACTTCATTCTCAATTGTAAGGATTGCTGCAACGGTTGTCATTAATTTGGTCTTTATATTTAATTGTAGTTCCATTTTTTTACTGTGCTCAACTTTTCACTGCAGTTTCTTTATGAATTTTGGGAATCGCAAAAATATTATTCATGAATTTATACAAAAGTGAATTCTTCAACTTAGCCTTTGGAAACACTTGTTTCAACACTATACCATACTTTAAAAACCTTTTTACCATGATTAAATCTGGGCAATTAGGAGTAACACTACAATAGTTTAAGGGACAGTTAAAAGATTTGTCCGTATCAGACCTTTTCTACCACTCCTAAATGAACTGAATGGAGCTCCTGATTACCAAATCATTGGCACAATTCTTTTTTTAAAAAAGCATATTACCTTTCCAAAGGGAACATAGCTGAGCAGGAGCTAACTTTTCCAATAGTGCACTATAATTAAAATCTCTGCAAAAATGAAACAGGCTTGAGGATTCCTGCTAAATATATATATATATATATATATATATATATATATATATATATATATGTGTGTGTGTGTGTGTGTGTGTGTGTGTGTGTGTGTGTGTGTGTGTGTGTGTGTATACATACATATACATACATACATACATACATACCATTCACAGATCTTAGACTAACTTCAGATACCAATAAGGATGGGAAGTGTATAAAGATGGGAAAGGAGAGGCAAATAGGTGATCGTAAGTGTCTGCATTTTATTTTCTAGAATAGCCACTTGGGTGGTCCAATGAACAGCTTATACATAGGATTACCTCTAACTCAGCCACACTTAGGAACAGATGTGCTCCTAAGTTCTGGGAAATTAAAAGGATATAGTCACAACTGCCAGAAAAATCACAATATAATATCTCATTGTAAGGAGAATGATTGCCTGCTTGAGCACACTGAGCAATATTCAAAGCTGAAGCACTGTGGATTACACTTGTGAATGCCTCTAGCAAGAGATCCGTTCTTCACATAAAAGTCTGCCCAAGGATCAAAAATGTTCCTTGCTCAATAAGCAAAGGTCAAAGTAAAAACATCTCTTTTAAGGGATGACAGATTTGATTATATCACACTAAACAGCCGTTGATTATTCTCACACACTGAACAGCCATGCCTGTAATTTGAGGGCAAAGCAAGCAGGTCTTTAAGAATGAATTTCCAGGATTCTTTAGCCAGCAGTTCTGCTTAAGAAATCAATCTTTGAACAATCTGCTTATTTATATACAGAAATCAATCTCTGATATAATCCATTTAAAAAAAATCCATGAATGTGTAGCCTGACACCCCTGACACCTGCCGTGAACAAATGGATCCAGTCTATAACCTTCCCTTTGAAATGACATTAACACTGGAACAAGACGCCCAATTTTTGAACTTGTAACTTCATGAATTTCTTTTTCATACTCTATTTTTTAATGTGCTGTGTGATGAAGGGCTCTGGAGAATCAAACCCTTATACTCTTTTATGCCACTTTGATACTTCCTAATAAAGTAATTACTCAACACCAAATTGGGTAATTACCTAATTATGAATTGAAGCAGCAATATCCTATTGAGCCCAGCAAGGAAAATAAGGATGGAAACTTTAAATTACAATTTCAAGCCCTGTACTTGCCTCAAGCATGTGGAATAGTGCTTACAACAAATACATTTGATCAACTAAATATAATATTTAATGCTTGGCTTCCATATTCTGCCATGTGAAAACTATTATATCCCTTCAAGTCAGTCTCAACTCTTAGCAACCGCATGGATAACCTTCTCCAGGGTCATCTGCCCCAATGTGCCCCTTGAATTCAGTACTGTATCCATAGCTACTGTTAATTGAGGCTATCCACTGCTATTACTGCTAATTATCCTCTTTCTTTCTTTCATTCCACTTTTCTCAGTATTATAGACATCTCAAGAAAGCTGGGTGTTTGTACTAATATGTCCAAACATTTGTTCCAGCCTGGTTATTTGTGCCTTGAATGAGAACACTGGACTGATTTGTTTGATGTACTATTAGTTTGTTGGCTACCCAAGGCATTTTCAACATTCTTCAACCCTGAAGTTCAAAGCCTCTTTCTATCCTGTTTCTTTGAATCCAATGTTCATATCCATACAAATCACTGTATATATAGTTCTGAACTTTATAGATACAGATGGATCATGGCACCTGAATTGTTACTTTACCAAGAGCTTGTCTGTGACGTATTTCTTGGTCGCTGGTTTCTTTATTGTCAATGTCAGTCCTAAAAGGCAGAAACTTCATTCTCAATTGTAAGGATTGCTACAACGGTTGTCATTAATTTGGTCTTTATATTTAATTGAAGTTCCATTTTTTTTACCGTGCTCAACTTTTCACTGCAGTTTCTTTATGAATTTTGGGAACCGCAAAAATATTATTCATGAACCAATTGTGTTTTACACTATTCCTAACATGCAGGAGATAAATGTATAAAGATGCCAGACGAAAACATGATTAGAAACAGCAACAATATTGAATAAGACCTTCTTTCTTCTGTAGAGAATGGCACCAACGTTAACCCATTATTCTTTAGTCAAAATTCCCAAATTTGAAACATATGTTTAAAGTTATATATTATTGCAAGCAGACCTTTTTAATTTTTCATCTTTGACTTCTGGATATAATATTTATATAATGCCAGAAACCGGGCTGCGCAGAAACCGGGCTGCGCAAATAAGCGAAGCCCCATCTGCGGGATGCAGGCAGCACATGAAATCACACCCCTCCAGTTCACAGAAAAACGTCTCTCCATGGAATCAGTCCCTGGTGCCCAAAAGGTTGGGAGCCACTGACTTAAGGGACAAAGGCTACCCAGATTTAGTTTTGGTTAACCTAACTGCATGAAAACAGTGCATGAGGGCCACCTGAATGGAGCAATCCTAATCTCTCCCTCTCTTCTCACAAGCAATTGTTGTTTGTTCATTTTTTAAAAAATGCACTCTTTAAGGAACGAAAGAAATTAAAGGAAGGACAACATGTACAGCATTTAATATTATAACCTAATATGTTTCTCAGTAACATGGAAGCAAAATTCTAGGTCATTATTAATGCAACTAAAAGAGCAGTGATGTCTTGCCAATTCCAGTTCCACAGATACATTCCTAAGGAACTGACAGTCTCCCCACACCTAAAGTATTCCATAAATATTTTCATCTTTGCCATTCTATTCCTTATCTGTACCGCAAAACATTAGTCTGAAGACACTGGGATCAAAGAAGATCTGTTAAGAATGCTCAATAAAACAATTTTGCATACTTTTTAAAAATATGCACTTACAGAAACTAACTTTCAAATAGATTGGTGTGTTGATCTTTTTTAAAAAAAATATTAAAATAAGAGCAAGAAAGGGATACCATTATATTTAAGATTGAAATACAAGGGCAACATGTTACATAAATCAAAATTTTGTTGAACATAGAAATGGCCACCTGAGAAGAAGCGTATTTTACTTCCTATGACACTTGCTTTAAAGTTTCCCATTGAAAATGCAATCTTGTAATACTTAAGTTTTTTAAAATACATCTATCCAATGTCTTTGTTCCCAGAAGTATCAAATCTATAAGACCAAAGAATTCTGTTTCCTCAAATAGGTTATGCCCTTGGGAAAGTACAAAATCGCTATCATAGTAGGCTTAACCCAGAATTCCCTTTAAATATAGAGACTCACCCATAGGTATAGAAATGTTACAGAGAGAGAGAGAGAAAAAGAAACTAAATTGAGATGATGCTTGATGGCTTTCAAGGAACACCCATTCCTTATAGTTAAAAATTTCAACCTGCCAATAGATTTTTTGGTTGAATTTATTGTCAACTGGCCTCTATTTCACATAGCAAATCACTTCTGGAACTCAGCAAAAATTTCAGAAGAAACCTGTCATCATGATATATTTTCACACTATAACATTGACAATCCTGAATGAAGGCAAAGATACATGTCCCAGGATAATGTTGCAGGATCCAATCTGGGTTGGTCACTGAGACCAGAAATTTTGTCTTCAGAGCTTTCATGCTGGATCCCAACCTGGAGACCAAATCTCTGGTCCTGGTGAGCAATCCAGATTGGATCTTGCAATGTTGACGTTCACAAAGTGCAAATCCATGACTGCCCTTAAAGGTGGCCCTTAAGAGAATCTGTATACAGCAGCTGTTCCCACAAACCCTAAGATACAATAATATACAACAACAAATTGAATTCTGCCAGGATTTTCACACACATTGGCAAGAACATGGCTACTCTCAAATTAGAACTAATAGAAAATGTTGAGTATACTCTTCGCTATTGTAATTTGAAAACAAACTCAAAAACCTTGAACCTTTAGAAAAAGTGGTGCAGAAACTTGGGCTAAGATGAAAGGAATAGTGAAAAGGTAGTATTTATTTATTTATTTAAATATTTGTTGAGATAGGGTCTTGCCTCATCCACGAGACACAATATTGGAAACTAAATATAATTTTAAAGCCAACTGCTGAAAGGTGAGCTCATCAAAGGAAGGGAGGTATGAGCCAAGGAAAGGAAAAGCACATTTTTGTCTTCTCTAAGAAACTTTAGCCAAAGACAACAGCTGCTGAAATTTATATATCTGTCTCCTTTCACATATTATTTTAGTAATTTTTAAATTGTTTAAATGGATATTAAGAGCCTTTCATGAGCAAAAGTAGCTGGTAGGTATTAGAGAGATGATTACATACCATATATCAGAGACCCACTGCTGCAAAGAATTATTTTAGAAAGCCCTTGTCCTTTATTTGAATGGAACTACTACAATGAAATTCATTTTTATTGTTCACAATAAGAAATAAGAATATTATATATTGGGATTATAACAACTGATTTCCTTACTAGGGATATCAGACGTTCAGCAAAGATTTCATATGAATATTGCCAATCATATTCTTGAATCAAAAAGACCAAGTTCCAAATACCTTATTTGCTAAAGGAAAATGTTTATAATTTTAGCAATTATTTTCAGACTTTAAAAACACGTATATAAACTGAACTTCACAGCAAAGGAATTCCAATTCAGGGTCAAGGAAAGCGTATTTCTTTTCACAAACTCTACATCAGGTATTTTATTAAATGTGTGGCTTATATTTCATTAAATGTGTGGCTTATATTTCATTAAATGTGTGGCTTATATCCTTTTCAAGTATATAATTTTAAATGTAAGGAAAAGAGAAATTTTCATCAAGATCATAGTGTATCTTTTTGCAAACAGATTTCTGATAAGAATTTCGTACTGTGACAGCTGGAGGGGGCCAGTAGAGACTTCCTAAATGGGATGAATTGAAGATTTTCACTTAACTGTCACAAAGAAGGAGAGGGTCTTTAAATTAATATTTCTGTTTTTGCTCTAAACAACTAGGTACATTTGCTTGCTATTTGCTTCTGAATTAGTAGAATTGCTAAATGTGCCAACAAGTTGGCTGTGAATTTATGCAAGCTGTTTGAGAAGTGAAGGTTCACGCTAGGAAATTTTGTTTGTTCTAACAGTATCAACTTTTCCGTGAAGATTACATGAATATAATTTATAATAATATTCATATACTTTTTTATTTTAATACATAAAACAGTGAGAGACTATGAGAAATGCTAAACTGGGAAAGTCATAAAGAAAAGTTTATTGCAGAATTAAACAGAAATAGTTGCTGAGATGTTTGTATATGCACACTTAGAAATAATGAACATCTGGGGTCTAAGGACACCCTTCAATCATTCCCATGCTCAAACATTACAATTTTTAAAATAACTAAAGTGGGGAAAAGTAGGGAAATAGCAAGACATTGGAAACTACACTGAAAAAATGCATTAATACCATGATTTGCCCCTTTTCAACAAAACCCTCCCCCGTGAGTATTAATATCATTTTCTTTCTTTTTGAGTAGGCACACATGCAGATAAATAGATTAGATAGATCTCCTCATATTAAAACATTTGTTGACTAGCAAGGCCAGGTCTTCAGGCTATGGAATGATTATCTCTAGATCAGAAGCAGTTGAAAAAGCTCTCCTTCTAGGTTCCATCAGATAACACTTTGGAGCAGACAGTAGCTGCAACAAGTCTGTTCTGGAGGGCTTGATGGAACAGGGAGATGTCACTGGGGAAGAGGCTTTCTTAAATTTCACAGCTCTATGTCATATAGAGCTTTACAGGTTATTGCCGGCACCTGGAGTTGAACTCACCCCATTGCTCCAACAGATCTGACCCAGCAGCTTCATTAGAAGCCCTGCAGTACTCCACAAGAGCCGAGGTGGCGCAGCAGTTAGAGTGCAGTACTGCAGGCCACTTTAGCTGATTGTGTTCAGCAGGTCAGCGGTTCAAATCTCACCGGCTCAAGGTTGACTCAGCCTTCCATCCTTCCGGGTAGGTAAAATGAGGACCCAGATTGTTGGGGGCAATGTAATATATATATACATTGCTTACTGGTGTACACCGCTTAGAGAGTGCTTGCACTTAAAGCGATATATAAGTCTCATAAATAAATAAATAAATAAATAAATTTAGAAGCCACAGAGAGGAATTTATTCTATTAATCAACATTGACTGAAACCGTTCAACCAAGGGCCACACATTCACAGTCCAAAAGGAGACCATGGTTGATGGTATCAAAAGCCACTGAAAGGTCAACAAGAAAAAGAATGGATGCCCTAATCCTATCCCACTCTCACTGGAATCATTAAAAATTGCAACCCCATGCTACCTCATTATAATATACACATGCCTGAAATCCAACTGAAACGGGGCTAGATAATCCACTTCGTCCAAGACCCTTTGATGCTCTTGGGAAACCTCAACAGTCTTCCCTAAAAAATGGAAGATTGTCCAGAATGGTTGGTTCCAGCATTGGCTGTTTGAGAAGAGGTCAAAGCAACACTTATTTAAGGGGCATCATTTACCACCTCTGAAACCCAACCACATGTCACTTTTCTGAAAGCTTTCACCACCAACCAGGCAGGGCATGGATATAATAAACAGATGGCGGAGCTCACAGTCATAAAAACCCTTCCTGCTTCCTTGAGCCAAACAGTTTCAAAGTCCTCCCAGATAACATAGCAAGACTCTTTCCAAGACATCTTCAAGGCAATCTGAGAGGTTCTGTTCAACAGATGTTCTGCAAGCTCCTCTGAATGGCTTTGATGGTATATCCCAAAATCCCTCAAACCAAGATATACATTTTCTTTTCAGGGGGGAAATAATAGAAAATGCTTAATAAGATTATCACAGCTAGAGAGTGCTTGCACTCAGCTAGAGAGTGCTTGCACTCAGAAGAGCAAATTATTTTGTTACTTTAAATGACTCTAGCACAACTATATTGAATCAGGCTAGTGGGACCTCCTCAAATGGAATGCCTACCTATATCAAACCATGATTTCTGTGTACTTTTTTATATATTTTCAAGAAGAAATACAGGTTTAATCCTTTTTCCTTAAGCTAGCTTCCTATGTGTAGGGATAAAATTATTATTATTAATATTACTACTGCTGCTGTTGCTACGGAAATAAAAAGGTGGCACTTAAGAAAATATAAAGCTCGTCTTTTCTCCAATTTTAGTAGAAGGCTAAATCTAATACAGTGGTTCTCAACCTGTGGGTCGGGACCCCATTTGGGGTCGAACGACCATTTCATGGGGGTCGCCAAACAAGGCTGTCCGCCATTTTTCCCCCTTTTCTTTGGCCACGCCCCTGGCACCCGGTGATGTATAAGTGGTTGGGGGTCACCACAACATGGGCAACTGTATTATGGGGTCGCGGCATTAGAAAAGTTGAGAACCACTGATCTAACAGAAGCAGCTCTACTGATTTGTCAAGTTACAGAAGACATTCAGGGCTCTAACCAATTTAAATAGGATTCATTTATTTCATACTGATGAGATTTTAAAACATGGAATAAACATCAAGAACGTCAAAAGAAGCAAAATTGCATCTCAGGGAGAAAGTACAACAGTGAATCGTTTTGCTGCAAAATTGGGATTGTACTGTGACTCATCACAGATGAGAGATGACCTTCCTGAAGAAAGGTGTAGCATTCAGTGTCTGTTGCTTCTCCTGGTTTCCAAAGATGTCAGCTCACGTAACACACACAGAGAGGCCAATTAATTTGGATGATGCTGAAAACCACATTAGAAACCTTCTATCCTGGAAAAGGATGCTGGTCTTATTAATAAATCTGCACCCTGGCAGACAGTAACTTTCCTTCTGTCAACACCACAGGCCACCAGCTACCTTGGTCACGTTCCTTGTATACCACCTTTCTCACTGACATGCAAATTTGACCAAAAAAAACCCTGTTCACTGAGCAAGAGTAGCAGCTAAATATGCCAAAAGCAAGTGATGAAATAAAAAGTAAATACAAATGTGCAACAGTGAGGACACCAAGACAGAGAAATGCCAAGATACCCTACACAGCATAGTTTATGTTCCACTGGCTGCTTTAAGGGCTTAGTCAACATTAATAAAAAAAAAAATAACGTAACGCTATTGGAGGAAGTTTTTCATAAATATTAGTCCAAGCCCTTCTTTTCTGGATTCCATTCATTCTGCAGAAAACTCCTTGCTCGATACATTTCATCCACTTCACCATAATTGTTCCCATTTAAATCACTCTTAATAATAATTTTTCCTCTCTCAGATTACATTTTTTGCATGTTTTTCATTATATATCCATTTTATTATATCTTCTGTTATTATTTTTGAAGCTATAATTCTGTTATAAGCATTTTTTTCATCCACAGTCTTTCATTTTATTGCTCCTTTTTCATATTTCTAACTGTTGTATTTTTACAATCTTCTATTGGTACTCTGGATTGTTGACACTCTATTCCAAGCAACTTTTATATTATTTTTCCTAGTGTCCATTAGCATTCATTTTGCTGAGAGATTAGTTTATCTTCTAATACTTTTTATAAAGGATTCATATTTTGTCTTCCTCGATTTATTATAGGTTTTTTTCATTTCTTTTCTTCTTCCATATCTATTTTTCCCAAGATTAACTTCAAAACTTCCTCATCACACTTATATCCTTCACAATTCTCTTATCTTTCATTAAAACAAGCACATCATATGTTATATGTACAAAGAAAACATAAGACCTTCAAGGTCACTTCCAACTTTGTTATTCTATTATTCTATTCTATTAAGAGGTATATTTATTTATTTATTTATTTTATGAGACTTACATACCGCTTTTAATGCAAACACTCTCTAAGCGGTGTACACCAGTAAGCAATGTATATATATATATATATATTTACATTGCCCCCAACAATCTGGGTCCTCATTTTACCTACCTTGGAAGGATGGAAGGCTGAGTCAACCTTGAGCCGGTGAGATTTGAACCGCTGACCTGCTGAACACAGTCAGCTAAAGTGGCCTGCAGTACTGCACTCTAACTGCTGCCCCACCTCGGCTCAGGTATAGACTTATTTATGAATTAAAAGGGAATAACATTTGTTAGGAAATATAAATTGGTGTCATCTAGGTTGCAGTGGATGTTATAAATGTAGGAATCGATAGGTTGATGATAATTGCATGTTAACTTGAGTAAATTGTGACAACAGAAGAACAGAGGTGGAAGGGACCTTGGGAGGTCTTCTAGCCAACCCTCTGCTCAGGCAAGAAACCGTATACCATTTCAGATAAATAGTTGTCCAATCCCTTGTTAACAACTTCCAGTGTTGGAGCATTCACCACTTTTGGAGGCAAGTTGTTCCACTGATTAATTGTTCTAACTGCCAGGAAATTTCTCCTTAGTTCTAGGTTGCTTCTCTCCTTGATTAGTTTCCATCCATTGCTTCTTGTCCTGCCTGCCCTCATATGCTTTGGAGCATAGATTGTCTCCCTCTTCTCCATTTCCCTGCAGGTATTTATCAGCAGTGCTTCACTGGTTGAGAGAACCTTCTTCACTTTTATTATATTATTCCCATGGACATACCACTTATCCTATTTTTTTTCCTTTTATTCCATTTATTTCTTCTTTCATTCAACCTAACTAAATGATCCCAAAGGTACTGACTTCCACAGCTAATCACAGCATTTGACAAATGAGGCATTTATATGGCTTTTTAATACTACAGAAAAGGCTAAACTAGGTTACCACCCTTAGTCATACCCAGGCATCTAATGGAATAAATTAAACACAATTCATTATTGATTCAATGGAAGAAAAAACATATGCTTAATTTATATGTATTAAAACAATGGGATTTTAATACCGCTGGATTTGGTCCAGCAGCACTTTATACAAAGTTATTAAGATTTTTAATGAATGATAAAATACACAATTTAAGAGAAAAATAAATTAAAAATGGTTAGGTTTGGCTTGTTAAGTTAGATATTTGAGAAAAACTAGAACACAAATAAAAAGAAGCCACTATAATAATAAATTACTTATAATCTTCTGTAATGGATCAAACAAGCTTTTTAAATAAACTCTTAAAATAGCAGGATGAATATGACACACCTTCACTTAAGGGAGTTTCAAACATAATACTTTTTTTAAAAAAAATATCCCTAAAGAGATCTGATAGTCAATTGAAAATGTCACAATGTGAAAGAAGAAAGGGAAAAGTATAACTTTGAAGTTGTATTTGAAGCACTATTTGATGCTGATATTGTCATGGAATCCAGTCTACTCTAAAAATAATAGTTTTAAAAAATGTTAACTTTGTTTTGTAGAAAACAAGATTTTTTTTGTTATCAGAATTGTAAGATATATGCATCAATATTTTCCAGGAAAATATGGCTGGTTATTTGATTTAACAAATTTATAGTTTGTGGGTATTTATCATAGACTGTGTTTGCACAAAGCAGTAAACTATGATTTATTCAGTAAAATATAGTTAAATTTACAAATACTCAAAGACAAATCTAAACAATCCATAGTATGGCTTAGGACCATATATGTGAACTCAGCCTCCATTAAGTTTTAGTTGACATCAAATGAAAGAAAAGTACTCAAATATTGTCTTGCTCCATCAAAATTTTCTAGCTTAATATCTAACATAACTCCATAACTTAAGTTTTGGTTCCATATTCTCTTTGTATGTGTGCATTAGATTGTAAATTAGCATTATTTTGTAACAGGAGTTTCTATTTTGGAATCTGTAGGTTTTATGAAATTATTAAGATAATTTTCATCAAGTGACCTATGAATTTGTTGGAATAAGAGAGAAAGAGGACTTGATTGAAGCACTCAAGTTACAGGACAACCTTCCAAAATAGATGTCTTTGAGTCTTCAATATCTATTTCATGTAAGCATCAGATTATTTCCCATCATATATTTTCCCTCTATTGCAGCATGTCAGGGTATTTGGGTTTTCAGATGAACTTTTGTTAGTTATACTTTTCTGCTTTTCAAATTCTGAAGCAAAAAAGAAAAAAGAAAAATTAGAAGAAACAATATATAGTATTGAAGCACACTTAAAATTGATATAATTTTCAGATATTGTATCCATGTACTACATGGGTGCATGCCAACCTCATGTATAAAACATTTTGGACAAGATCTTTAAGCCAGGAGAATATACAAAGCAATTGTTCCCAGTGATCTAAACAGCTAATATCTTACATGAGTCAGCCAGAGGAAAACAAAAAGATGTTAACAGCCTCTCCCAATTGTATAAATGCAATACAAATAAAACGCCTTTTGCCATCGCAAGATCCTTGTCATCCTGCCTCTACATCTATAGTAGGCCCCATCTGTTAATTCAAAATCTAATCCTTCTTTCACAAAAGATTCAACTGAGAATAAACTTCTTTAAACTGTGAAAAGGCACCGAGAAGTCATCCTGTGAAGTCATCCTCATTTCACCTTTGAATATCAAGTCAAAGATCAAGACGTTTCTTATGGGAGTATGTTCTTCCTCTAAGAAGCAGCAAATAAAGCATCTAAGGTAGGGGGTCTCCTTTATGACTTGTGGACTTCAACTCCCAGAATTCCTCAGCCAGGCAACACCAAGTTTGAAGACCCCTGATCTAAGGTAATGAACTACTTGAGACAAACGTTTTCAGGAAAAATTTCCTTGTCTATGAGAGATACTGACAATCATTAGAATCAGTCTCTGCTTGTGCTATAGCAGTGGTGGCGAATCTATGGCACGCGTGCCAGAGGCGGCACTCAGAGCCCTTTCTGTGGGCACACGTGCCATGCCCCGGAGATGGCAACCATCCCTCTTCAACCAGCCTCCAGCTAACTTGCCGAGGTTCATGTGGCTAGATGCATCCCAGCACCCATGCACTCGCTGGCCTTTGTGTGCAGAGGCCGATGGTGTCAGGCAGCAGCCACCCGGGGCCCCTGCCTCGCCTTGCCTCACCCCGCAGGACAAGCCTCCTGCCCACTGCCCCACCTGCCATAGACCCCCTGGATTTCCCCCAACCTTGCCCGCCCCCACAGGTGTCCCCACGAGCAACATCAAGGAGATCACGCCTACCTTAGCCACACCCACCCAGTCTGCCATGAGCACCACAGCCACGCCCCACAGTGAGCCACCACACCCACCCGGCGATAAATGTGGGTTTTGGGTTGCAGTTTCGGCACTCGGTCTCTAAAAGGTTCACCATCCCTGTGCTACAGTCTCCAGTTACATAAAGGCTTCCCATAACACCTCACTTTTTTGGGACACTGTTCCCCCTAAGACCTTGCTCCCATATTGTTCTTCCCTGGTCTTCATTATCTGAGCAGTATTTCTCCATATGTCATTTTAGGCTTTGCATATTAATGATTTTTGTTATTTATCACTAACGCTCACCATGGTTCTTCAAGATGTCTTACACTTAAAAATGGCATTATCATAACTGAAGTTACAAGTTTCCTTCTTATCAACACAGTCTGAAGGATTTATCATTGTTCTCTTTTCTTGACAGCACACCTGGAAAAGCTTTAGCTTAGGTTTGTTTGAAGATCAAGTCTTACCCGACAAAAAAATACACCATCTGACAACTATTATGGCTAGTTGTCATGAGAACAAGGAAGAATGTTTGAACCTACATATTGATAGTTCATATTTTATAGAACTAGATGCCTCTGCCAGATTTATGTTAGTGTTTGTCATATGTGTCCAAACATTTAATACTTGCATATAAGAGTCAATGCCAACCACTGCTTCTAAATCATTCTCACTAAGTCTCCCTAAGTGTTGGGAGGTCCATGTTTTCCTAAAACACACAATGTATGATTCTTATAGCCTATACATTCTGATCTCTTTGAAATTTTTATAAATAAAGGTCATATTCAAGCCTAATTGCACTATCCAAAAAGTTGTAAATATATTTTCACAAATGGATCCAAATATAAGAATCAAAGTACAAAGCTTGCTTTTAAAAGTTTTCTTTCCTTAGCAGTACATACTATGTGTATATTTTGACCTGGATTACTGAGAAGGAGGATGATGTAATTTTGAAAACTAGAGTTCAGGCTATTACCACATTTTCCAACAAATATTCCTCCATGAACTCACCCAGACAGTGACTCAATTATTCAAACGGTCTCCTTAGTCATGGAACAAGACTAAAATTCTGTGCCTTTACCATTTATAATTCATAGTATCAGCAATATAATTAAACATAGAAAAGTTTATTAACCTACATCAAAAACGTCATTTTTATAGTGCTGTCAATATCCTGATATGCTGGTATTCAAAACAACTTGCAGGATTCTTCCTCATTAAAAAAGCTTGTTGAGCAGCTAAACTAAGCAGGAGTACTGGGAAGTAACCTTGGAAAACCCCTTTATTTTGAATTTTTGCATAAAATTACTATTATTCTAGGTTTTAAGGCAGTTTAGTGGATGTTCCGATTATACTTCTTCTTATGAGGGCAATTCGGAAATAAACCTCTGTTTGGTTATCAATGACAGACACTGACAGATACAGAACTTTTATATGCACATTAGAAAACTACAAGATTACATTACTTTTTGACGTAATTGCCATTCAAATTGAAACACTTGTCATAACGTCTTACAAAGTTTGAAATTCCTTAGTAGTAGTCGCTCGGTGCCAAATCTGGGCTATGGAGGGTGCAATCAAAACATCCCAACGGAACTGCTTCAAAAGTTCTTGGGTGCGTCTAGTGTTGTGGGGGGGCGAGCATTATCGTGAACCAACCCCACAATGGATATCAGCATGCCCCGACACTTGTTATGGATGGTTCATCTCAGTTTTCTTAACGTTTCATTATAGACTTCTGAATTGATGGTCAAACCACACTCCTGAACTTCACTTAGCAATACTCCTTTGGCATCTTCACACTTGGCTGGATTTTCTATGGCACCACTTCACAATAATACTCGCCCGCACAGCGCTAGATGCACCCAAGCAATTCCATTGGGATGTTTTTAATTATAGCCCAAATTTGGTGCCAAGCAACTACTACTAAGGAATTTCAAAACTTGTAAGACATTACAACAAGTGCCTCAATTTGAATAGCGATTATGTCAAAAAGTAATGTAATCTTGTAGTTTTCTAATATGTATAATAAAAGTTCTGTATCTGCGAGTGTCTGTCACTGATAACCAAACAGAGGTTTATTTCCAAATTGCCCTCATATTTGATTTCAATAAGATATAATTAAATAGTATCTCCAACCTGATACTAACATATCTATAATAATATTTTAGCTAAAGACATAGATGACTTACAATATTGTCAAACAGCTGAGCAATTACAGAGAAGTCTATAAGAAAATTGAAAGTCAGCAAAAAAAGCACAAATGGTGAGACTACACTCACAAGCATTTGCATAATTCAATTATTTCCACAACAACTTCAAACCCATGGCTGTTTGAAATGTACTGTTTAAATAGTGCATTATTTTTCTTCTTCATTCAAAGAGCTACTATCTCTTTTGTATTATAAATAGATTGCAATTTTATTTAGCAATCAACTTGAAGTTTACCAACTTATTCAAACCACTGTAAATTATGTAGAATTCAATCTTTCCCTAAACTCTGTCCCCATTTATAAGCCGTTTAACTGCTGTTTAACGAAGTGTTTACTTGACAATGATCAGGTTCATACACTGAGCTATGACAGCATTTATTTTACAACTGGCTGGGTTCATACATGCCTAACAATAAAGCATGATTTACAAATAACAAAAGCTCAGTTCATGGAAAATGCTAAGTCAAAATAAAACAAGTCACAATATAGAACAGCACAAAAGATAAGCCAGTGGCACTCCAAATGTGGCTCAACTTGCCAAATTTCTAGGAAGCATAGCCTATAGTGAAAATTATGAGTTGTAGTTCAACATCTGGAATACTACAAATTGGCATAATATGGATTAGTCTTTCATATGAAATATTTCATTATTTCTTACTCAGTGTCTGAAAGAGAGATTCCTTCTTCTAGTTGCCCATGAAATTTGGCATGTTATATAGCCAAGGCCAGATGTTTTATTCTTAGTAAAGGAATCCTGTGGATTTTATTCCGCTAGTCGTTGCTGACGATAGGGGGCAATGCTCGTCTCCATTTCAAGCTCATTCAGCCAGTGCTGTCCAAAGACATTTCTGTGGTCATGTGGTCAGCATGACATCACAGAGCACTGTTATCTTCCCACCAAAGTGGTACCTATTTATCTTATTGCATTTTTTTATGCTTTTGAACTGCTAAGTTGGCAGGAGCTGAACCCATTGTGCGGAGTTTGGGTTTCGAACCTGGGCTGTCAGCTTTCCAGCTGACAAGCCCAGCATCTTAACCACTAAGTCACCGCACCACTTTATTCTTAGTATTTTTATTTAATTACTATAGCATGGTCCTTTCAATAGAGCACATACTCCTAACTTCAAGACTGTCAACAAAAGTTATATCACATTTTTGCTACTGAAGAGATGGGTGGAAATCTTCAGTTTCTTATGCTGATTTTTTTCAAAGACAAATAAGTTCTCATGGTATCTTCTTATTGCCCTATTCTTCCTCATTCTAATTAGGAAGCATGGGACAAATGTAGCCAAAGTAATTCATGGGATGTGCAGCCCACTTTACCTCTAATAACACATACAGATGAACCAATTTATATTTCCTGCTTCTCGATTTTAATCAAAATAACGTATACATGTATACAATTTCATGAAATAGTGCCTTTCACTTAAAGAGAGACAGTGCATTACCAGGAAGAAAGAGCAAAAGTAGACATATTTGATTGGCTTATTCTAATTTATATAGTAAATTAAAATGTAGATATAAATTAGTAGATTAAAGCATCCACCCAACATATGCTGCTACTATAGTAGAGATGATTGCTAAACAACTTACCAGTATGTCTCTGCTCAATCAACTGTCCAGGTGCTTATTTATTTTAATTCCAGTTTCATTAAGATGGATCATAAATAATTATAACAATTGTGCATTCCTAAATTTTTACTCTACTTAAGTAAAGAAACTTAAGGGCATCTTTCTCCTCAAGCCCAAAACATGATGTTGTAAACATTATGTTCTCCTAATTCACAAAGATGTCTATCTATAGCACAAAATTTACCAACATTACCCATTTCAAAAGCTATGCACATGAAGGTTGAAAGATATGTCATATGTGCCTTCGGTCACTCAAAACTTTATTTAATGCTGTCTGAATTTTTAAATATTTGTCTTAGATCTTCTGAAGTATATTTTGCATATGGCATCTTTCATTTCAAAATGGGACCAGGTCGCCATAGCCAACTTGCCATGGGACAACTCGTCATGGGATAATTCAATTAAATTATTTAAAATAATTAAAAATTATTTTAATTTTTGACATTCACATTTCATTCTGTATCTCCTTTTGCATAGTTTGTTTAATGACTCTATTCCAACATTTTTACAATATTAATGTAAAACAACTCACTTGTTCCGCGGTGAGTTGGCTGAGGCAAATTGTCCTAGGGCCTTCCATGTTCTCCATCCATTTCCTAAAACCATGATTCAGAGATCTTGGTTTAAGTAGAGAATCTGTTAGATGATAATTGTTGATGACAAATGTCCTTACTTATGGCTTGAATGCAAAAACCCCTCAGATGGTGGGTGCTTTCAAAATAATGGACTGTCCTCTGGAAGGCCTTCAACTAGAGAACATCATTCGTAAAATAGGACATATAATTTCCCAGTGGCTACAAGATGAATCCAAAAGGAACAATACAGATGATTGACAGAAGATACATTGTGTTGGTTAATCCCTTTTAGAAAAGGATTGGAAATTGGAGCAGTCAGGAAAACAGCTGACCACTTAATACACATAGAAATAGGGCTGCGCTAGTTGACCCCATACAGATTATACTGAAATACATCTGCATTTCCTGTATTAAGAAATACGTGCAAGTTTTCCTTGTTAGGGAGAGATTGTTCCATCTTCTGCTTTTAATTATGCACTGAAAAATGAAAATGAACCAAGCTATAAGCAAGGAAATAATTCAGAAACAACTGAATTAGTCCCAAAGGCCCATGGAGTCAAAACTACTGTAGAGATTTATTTTGCTTATTCAGTTTGTGTCTCGTTTCTTTTCTAAGGAACAAAATAATAATATTACAGATGGTCTGGACATTCTCAATAGTATTTGGATCGGAAAATAGTTGTTTCATGATGTTTTAAAAAATATATATATATATATATATATATATATATATATATATATATATATATATATATATATATATATATATATATACACATACATACACACATGCTGATTAAATATGAAATTTCTTGCTGTTTGAAACTACCAATGCAGAGAGAAGTAGAGGCTAATCTGCTACTATATTAATGGCATCAGGCTATTCCATTTCTCTTCTGCCAGGCATTTCTATACTTGACTGCAGCCCACTGAAGTAGGAATTATATAAGATATAAAATCTATGATATATAGTAATTTATTTCTTTCAAAAATGTTTGTTTTTTTAACAAATTTAGCCACTTTTAGTATTTTGAGTAACTTTATTATCTGCCCACAAAATAAGGTGGCATAAGAACAATTTGAAAATTCCAGAATTTTTATCAGCTATTAGAGTGTTTCCCTTTCTTTCCGAGCAAAGTATATATTTGACATACTACATTTTTAATTAAAATGATATTCACATTTCACAAATGAATAATACATACACTGCTTTCCAGCAAAATATAATATTTATCCTTTGAATCATGGAGTACAACTGTATTCACAACAGGGAGTTCCATGTCCAGTTAATCTTACCAAGTCGGAGATATCAGTGAAATGAATACAAAACCAGGAAGATAAGGAATGTGATTCTGCTTAAAGTCAACTGCAAGGACATAGAATTTGTTTCTTCAAAAAAATGCCCTCTCATTCTGGTTGTTTTTTATGCAACAGTGAAGTCAATAATTTTTGTGGAGTCCTAGCTTACTGCAAGCTTCATGAAATGTTCTCATTTTAACCTTTGACTGGCTGCTTCGACCTTTTGCCCTTGACCAACTGGTAGAGGTTGATGGAATCTGAAACACTTAAGAGAATAAAAGATCAACAAAGATAAGCTAAGCAGAAATCTCATCTCACTATAGGAAACTGAGTGCCATCACTGAGACAATCCAATCTCCTACCACCCCAACAGATTCTATCACAAATAAGTCACAGATAAGCGTCCTTATATCCATTGTTCAGAATTAGAAGTTCCATATGGAAGGAAGTACAGTAGATCTAAACCATAAAGGTAAAGGTTTCCCCTGCCCAGTTGTGTCTGACTCTAAGGGCTGGTGCTCATCTCCATTTCCTAGCCAAGGGAACCAGCATTGTTTGAAGACCCTTTCCATAATCATGTGGCCAGCATGATTATATGCCAACATGAATGGAACACTGTTACCTTCCCACTGAAGTGGTACCTATTTATCTACTCACATTTGCATACTTTCAAACTACTACATGGACAGGTATACGGAAGCTAACACCAACACACACTGCTTGTCTACACCAAAGATGCTTTTTCATGAGGCAACTGGACTGTTTTTCTTTGAAGACGTTTCATTTCTCAAAAAGCATCTTTGGGATAATATGACCTGGATACTGAGAATCTCTATAGACCCAGTGCCTGGGTCTCAAACCCAGGCTCTCAGCTTTCCAGATAACAAGCTTAGTATCTTTAACCGCAGAGCCATCAGGCCTCCGTGATCAAAACCATACAGATAATAATCAACCTATTGAATGTATAACCGTAATTATTCTATAAAATGTATTAGAAATTGGCATTCAAATGCCTTTTCAAAAACCATAGGTTTCAGAATTCATATAGACCAATATATTTCATACGCCCTTGTGAAGCTTTCTTTGAAGTGACAAAGGCCACAAGGTGGCTTTCCCAAAGGCAACCCGACTCTTCATTTTTTCCTTGAAAATGTTTTGCTTCTCATGGAAAAAAAACAGGAAAGTCCAATTGTCTTTTGGAAAATAACCTTTGGGACAACTATGATCTGGATGATTATTTTTTAGAACAAGTGGTCTGTTATAAAATGACTCTAAAGCAGTGATGGCGAACCTTTCAGAGACTGAGTGCCCAAACTGCAACCCAAAACCCACTTATGCATCGTTGAGTGCTGGGTGAGTGTGGCCCATTGGCTGGGTGTAGCCAATTGGGGGGTGTGTGGTCCATTGGGTGGGCGTGGCTGCAGTGGTAATGGCAGACTGGGTGGGACTAAAAGGTTCAATCAATCAATTCCAACTTTGCAAGATCTTTTTTTTTCCCGCGAGAAGTTGAAATCAACTGATTGATTGAACTTTTGTTTTGCACACGGCGGCAGAGGCCTAAAGCGAAAAGGTTTTATAAAACCAGCTGAAGGCCTAGGACTGGGGCGACGGCGCGCATGCCCACAGATAGGGCTCTGAGTGCCACCTCTGGCACCTGTGCCATAGGTTTGCCACCACTGCTCTAAAGTATAGCATGTCAGCACTAATCCTTTCTACTCATAACAATCTTCATTCAAAAAAAGCTTAGTGCTCCCAACTGGTTTTTAACCTCAGAAAGATCAGTCACTGATGTTCTCCAAAAGACAAAGATATTTAGAAGGTATTAACTTAAATTTTGCTCTGCTCCTTGGGGGGGGGGGGGGGAGTGGAGGAATCTAAACAATGAAAGCACAATGCCTTGGATTTTACAGGTTGTTGGAAAAATACTCATTCATTTTACCAGATGCTGAAAATAAAAGGATGAAGCAGAACACCTGTATTAGCAGATGCCACTAACATAAAATCTGGATGAAGAATGGTCAATAAATGGTCAGGAATATAAATCCTTTCATTCCCCACCATCCTGTCAGAGCTGAAGAAGCTTCTTGGATGAGAAGCGGAAATGTCTTCAAAGAAAAACAAGAAACCAGTTGCCTCTTCAAAAAGCACCTTTTGGTCAACAAAGCATTCCTGATTGTCTTATTTTATCTTTTCTAATAAGCTTTGACCAATTTCCTCTCTTCACTTTGCAAAAACTGTGGGTCCCTTGCCATTCCACATACCTGCAAGAGAGCAGCTGCAGTCCCAGTACTCTCTCTAACTGTAACTTTGAAATGTGGCACCAGTGATTTAACTGCTGTCAAGCTTCAAGTACAGTTGGAGTTTGTCCAGCACATGTTATTTATCTTTCTTCTCCTTATACAAAACTACACACATTCTATACACATCACAGCCTATTACTATCACAGGTCCAACCTGCAGGTGTAGCTTGCTTCTTCTGAAACATCCTTAGACCTTATTCATTTAAAAGTATTAGAGCTGCCCACTGCCATAGGCTCTGTGGCTTACAAATGACAATTCCAAAACAAGAAAAGCCACTAAAAAAAACACCTCAT
Source organism: Crotalus tigris (assembly GCF_016545835.1). Taxonomy (NCBI): domain Eukaryota; kingdom Metazoa; phylum Chordata; class Lepidosauria; order Squamata; family Viperidae; genus Crotalus; species Crotalus tigris. The sequence goes on along the minus strand of NW_024100413.1, from coordinate 240,958 downwards.
AGACAGAACATCTCTCAAATTCATGTTAACACACATGCACTCCACGTGAAGGAGGTACTACTGTTGGTCAACTGCACTGCAGGAGACAAGAAAAGCAACTTTCCTTTAAAATATTAACACAAGAAGCTCCAACTTCAACTGCAAAACTGCAGAGTTATTGCCGGTTTCTTGACCAGTGTTAGTTTCCCTCTGCTTCTGATTAGCCACTGGAGTAAAATAAAGCCAAAATTTACTTTTATTAAGTATACTTATCCCAGTTTGGGGGGGAAGGGGGAGGGAGAGATGCTTTCTGCTATCCAAGGGTATGTGTTTCAATACCATTTGCAAAGTCGAATTCCTCGAGATATAGATTATTCCTTTCCACCGGTTAAACCTCCCCCCCCACACACACAGAGAGAGACACTTTCCCCCCAAATTAGGGAGCTCCACTCGCAAAGGATAAAAGAATAGCCCGCCCTTTTCCAACTCGCACTTCAGATTATTTCACATCTGTTTCCACGTGATTCTGGAACTGAAGTCGTTTGCTCTTTTCTCAGCAACGTCCACCAAACTTTCCGCGCCGCCTTCCCCCCCCCCCCTCCGAAGGGCTCTCGGTCGTCTTGCACGTTTTACTCACCGCCTAAACTCCGCGATTCTTGACCCTGCAGAGTTTTGCGGCGGGAGGGGGGGGGAGTCGGTCCGTGCAGAAAGGAAGGAGCTCCTCACCCAAGCTTGGAGGGCTAACTCTGGCCGCAAACCCCTCACCCCCCCCCAAGAGGTTTTCCTTCCAACGTGCGCCTAATCCGACCCCCCCCCAGGGAAGCCGGGCCTCCCCCTCCCCCAGCTGCCCATGCCAAAGCGCCCCCTTAGCTAAGGGGAGACGGGAAGGCTGAGGGGGACCAGCCATTCTCGCGAAAGCGTCGCAAACCCGCGCGAAGGGAACCCGACGCTTCGGCGAGTTTCGTCCCGCTGCCGCACCAAAAAAATCCCGCGGAGCTCCGAAACTCACTTGCAAATCCGGGGCGCTGGAGTTTCCTGGATAGAGCCGCGCCGCCGGGCTTCCCATCGGCCAGCAGAAGGGAGGTCGTGGCAAGAGCGAGCTTTCCCCCAGTCTCCCCCCCACACACACACACACCGGCCCTGGAGCTCGCCTCGACACCTCTTTCTCTGCGCCGCTTCTAGCTTCTCCCCTCTCCCTGCCCGGCTCTTGCAGCTGCTCCCGGACTCCGGCGCAGAGAGAGGGAGCGAGAGCGAGAGCGCTGCTGAATTTCGTTTTCCCTGCCCTCTCCAGCTCCCACTAGTGAATACTCGGAGCCAGACGCTTTCCAAAGAGAGAGTCTCTCTACGGCCGAGCCTGCCTTCTTCTACCACGCACACCCCACTTCCCCGTTGAGAACAGGCGGCTACCTTCGTTTAGGAGCTGGTGGTGCACGTGTTACGGAATCCGCCGCGGCCGTGAGAAGCGGCGCGTCCGCTTGCGAGGGACTCGTTCGGGTGGCGCACTTCTGATGCTCCGCGTTCTGCTCTGTGGCTAATTTAGACTGCGGACGCTTCGAGGAAGGCGGGTGCAAAAAGTAGAGCAGAGCGCACAAGCGGGGTGGGGGGGGGGAGTGTCAGCTGGGTTGTAGACACCCTGACTGGGGTTCCTCTCCTGGCTGAGGTTAAAAGTCAGAATCTGCTCGACTGGGCTTGTGTTTTTTGCAGGTTCAACCCACTCTTCTAATAAAGCACGATTAAATAAATCATGGTTTTGTTGGCATGAGTGTAGTCGATGCTTGCCATAAATGCTGCGCAACCGAAAACAACCAAAACAACCAATTTCAGCTGCTGATCGTTTAATCAGAATAGAGCTGGAAGGAACCTCAGAGGTCTTCTAGTCCAACCCCCTGCTCAAGCAGGAGAGCCTATACCGTTTTGGATAGGTGGCTGTCCAGTTGATGAAAATCAACTCTAATAGGGCTGCTGAAATACTACAGTTAAAAAAAAAAAAGTAATCTTAAATAAGCTACACTACTTGAAAGAATACTTTTCAATTTTAGCTAAAATAGCATAAGAGCAGATCTTCCTTGATTTCACTGTCTTAAGCTTTAGGTTTAGGAAAGCTAGGAAGATGGAGGGTTCAGTTAAATATCTGTCCTATAGCAGAAGCTGATGATAAAGCTGTGTCCAATAGCAAACAGGATCCCTTAATGATCAAGGATCACTTGATAAAGCGGTTTGAGGTCCTTTTTGCCAAAGCCTTAGCTGTGTTTGGAAAGATCTGGATACCAGAAGTCTGAACAATGTTTTACTTTATTAATCACATTTATATGGCCACTCATATTACAAAAATATTATATATCCTCATTTGACTTATATGACAACATTTACTACTCATTGTTTAGTCAAAGAGTATATTCAGTCAAACAGCACTTTTATTACAATCACCCCACAAACATATAAAAGAACCAGGTATGTTTCCAAATTAGACTAGCCTCTTTTTCCAGTTGTCTTTTTTTTAAAAAGTGAAATTGTAGAAAATAGATATTTGTGACTGAAAGACTGAATCACTCTTGTCTGAAATTCCTGTCAATCACTGCAAGATGGTAATATTGTCAATTTTCATCTCTTCCACTTCTCCTTGTTCCCTCTAACACTGTTATGTTCACCCTGCACTACAGCATTGCAAACTTGGAACTATTTTTGTTTGTGAATACATAATGCAATGGATACGTGTTTGGGGCAACTATTTGTACATATTTGCATGGAGAAAAGAATACTAATGGGCCAAGGATAACTAATGGCAGAAGAACTTTCCTGTTTTGCATTCATAAGTCTTTTCAGGTTTTCCTCGTCGCTACCGTTTATGAGCCGAGGTGGTGCAGCAGTTAGGGTGCAGTACTGCAGGCCACTTTAGCTGACTGTGTTCAGCAGGTCAGCAGTTCAAATCTCACCAGCTCAAGATTGACTCAGCCTTCCATCCTTCCGGGGTAGGTAAAAGAGGACCCAGATTGTTGGGGGCAATGTAAATATATATATACATTGCTTACTGGTGTACACCACTTAGAGAGTGCTTGCACTTAAAGTGGTATATAAGTCTCATAAATAAATAAATGCTCACTTTACAAGAAAGCATTGCTATCTAAGTAAGTAGGGTCATGGTCCCATCCAAGTGGTGCATTTGTTTATAATAATAATGTTGGAAGGGACCTTAGAGGTCATCTAGTCCAACCCCTGCTCAGGCAGGAAACCCTACACCATTTTGGACAAATGGCTGTCCAGTCTCTTCTTAAAAACTTGCAGTGTTGGAGCCTTCCAACCTGCTTTTTCTCCAAGGACCCCCATGCTTTTCCTTAGTGTCTCAATTAGTTCTCAGTGTAAAAGCTATCTGGAAAGGAAATTTTCTCAAAAGATTGGGTATTGAAGACTCATTGGAGGTTTCAAATTCTAACCCACCTAGTCTTAAAACATTATTGATATGTGTCTGAGTCACACAAATCGTTTTCTTTCTTTCTTTCCCTGTGATGAAGGAAATTTGAGAAAGGAACAAAGAAGGTGTCTCAAGATTTTAGGATACTGAAACAGACCAAGGAGCATGCAAACCAGTTCAAAAGCAAACACAGAGAAACAAAAAGTGCCTCCACCTGACCTGTCACCCACTTTGAGGACTAAGCCTTTGATTAAGTCCTTGACATGTTCGGTGAAATCTTGTTTGCCTTCTCCTTTCATGCACCTTTGAGCTTCTAGGCTTTACCTGCTGGGATCCAAGCCAGGACTGTTCAAAGTGTGCAAAGAAAGTTTAAAATTGACTGAACCTCGAAGAGGAAATACTGGAAGTATGACAAGAAAGTTTGCTCTTGTTTGATTTGTGAATCTTTTGTTGGTAAAACTGAGTTCTGACATTATCCTCACGCGTCCAGAAGCTCTGGAATATCCAAGCAGGTTTTCTGTGCCTAGCATGGATCAATATTAATTCCTGCTCCTTAGTGCATCTTTTCATCTCTCTTGTGGAAATGTTTCTTCCAGTATAATCGTGTATCTTTCTTACCACAAGATGATCTGCTGAGAAAGAGAGAAAGTCATCCAGGTCATGGTTGTCCCAAAGGTGCTTTTTCAAAAGGCAACTGGACTTTCTTTGTTTTTCCCTAAAGAAGTTTCACTTCTCATCCAAGAAGCCTCTTCAAAACTACTTCTTGGATTGGAAGCAAAACATCTTCAAGGAAAAACAATAAAGTCCAGTTGCCTTTGGGATTACTAATGGGAAGCATTTATTTTCCAAACACTGATTTCCCATCTCTCTTGTAGAATAAAGCATGGAGAGAGTGTGCAGTGAAGCACCACAAAACATGTGTATACTGTGCCTCTACATTTAAAGATCATTAAGTTATACCACACTTCGTACTTATAGTGGCACAAAAGTAAGAGCAGTAGAACGCACATCTGTGACAGTGAAAAATTCCATATCTGCACACATAAAGTCCATGCCTACACTTTTATTATCCCTTGGGAAAACTCTGTCCACACAAGATTCTGAATCAAAGAAATTGGTTGTGCATAGATTAGAGGCTTACAATTGTTTTGTTTTCTGGAAGGACTACTTCATTTACTGCTGCTGGGGTTGTCAGCTGCAAAAGTAGTAAAGAATTGTCTAAATCTAAAATGATTTCCAAAGCAATCAAACAAAAACAGCAAAAACACTCAAGCTCTCAAGAGGGTGTTTTTTTTTTTTTTAGTGATTTCACCTCCATGATCTCAAAGTGTTGAGAAGTATTCTGAGCCTTCTTCAGATATCCTATTAAGCCAAGGCTCCTATCTGGAGCCATCAAAACTAAATAAAAAATATATCAGCACTTGCACAAACACCCACAGCTCCAGAAAGTTGAGATGTTGCCTCTTTCTAAAGATTACAAGATGCATTAACACTTTTAAAAAATACTATTCTATCAACAACTGAGGATTGATAAACCTGTATTGTATCTCTGTATCCACTGGTCCAGAGATTTTTAGGAAAAAAAAATACAAAGAGATCTAAGTTGTATGTTTTATGTTCCACAAAATGATGTTAAACATTAACCTTTGTTTGTTCAGATAGATTTTATTTCTTCAGAGCTAATTTATTCTGATTATCGTTTTAGGGTATTATTCTCATCCAACTTCATTAAGATGCCAGTATTAGATTGTATCAATTTCTGCTATTACTCTACCATGTGTCACTTTTGCTTATGTGTAAGTATTAAAACTAATTGCATAGTACCATTACCACCATTTTTCCAAAATGTGTTGACATTTTATAATAGCCTCATTTCCTAGCAAAGTAAAAATGAGATAATAATCTTCCTACAATTAATTTGTTGTTGTTGTTAGTTGCGAAGTCATGTCTGACCCATCACAACCCCATGAACAACGTTCCTCCAGGTCTTCCTGTCCTCTACCATCTTCTGGAGTCCATTTAGTACATGAGCCGAGGTGGCGCAGCAGTTAGAGTGCAGTACTGCAGGCCACTTTAGCTGACTATGTTCAACAGGTCAGCGGTTCAAATCTCACCGGCTCAAGGTTGACTCAGCCTTCCATCCTTCCAAGGTAGGTAAACTGAGGACCCAGATTGTTGGGGGCAATGTAAATATATATATACATTGCTTACTGGTGTACACCACTTAGAGAGTGCTTGCACTTAAAGCGGTATATAAGTCTCATAAATAAATAAATAAATAAATAAATTTAAGCTCACCCCTACTGCTTCAGTGACTCCATCCAGCCATCTCATTCTCTGTTGTCCCCTTCTTCTATTGCCCTCAATCTTTCCCAGCATCAGGCTCTTCTCCAGTGAGTCAATTACAATTAATATTATTATATAATTGGAAGAATTCAATGTGTTGAAACCAAAGAATTATTCAGTTATATATCAAACCAGAGCAGAAAATAAGAAAAGGCATTTTGTCCCTGTCTCTCCCTTCATAGTACTTTTTATGCTGTTCTTTATTTGCTTCTCTATATACAACTTTCACAGAGCAGCGTGTGTTTAAAAAAGGAACACCAGAAGTCTCAAGAGATTGTAGTTAAATCTGCAACAAAATGCCTGGAGAAAGTAATAGGTCTTAAATGTCCTGCAACAAGCAAGCCTGGAAAGATGTTCACAAATCTAGATGCCATCACATTAGAGCCTAAGAATAGCCCTGTTTTGATCAGGCTAAGCAGCTTAATCCAGCAGTTGGTTTCTCACAGTGACCAACCAGAAGCTTCTAGAATGCTGCTATACAGGAGATGGAGACCCTTCCCAGTGTTTTTTTTTTTTTCTCGGAAACTTGTATTTAAAGTCCTGATGCCAGCAAGCCAGAGGTACCTGTTAGTCTTTGAACCCTTGGTAAATCTGTCCTCTATGAATTTATCCAATCCTGTTTTAAAGCTATCCAAGTTAGTGATCATGAACACATCTTACAATGATCAATTATGCGCGGTAGTATTTTCTAAACAAGCTGGATGACTCTTGAACCGAGTGCCTTAAGAGATGGAAAAAAGCAAAAACAGAAAGGGTCCTGTTTTCCAGGCCCAGCCATAAAACATCTGAGAAAAAGAGAACAGAGTTGAATTTTATACATTTTTCTTGGACAATTTTATATCACCTACGATAGAGATCCCCAACCTTTTGGGCACCAGGGACCAGTTAGGTGGAGACAGGTTTTTCCGTAGACCAGAGGAGGCGTGGTTTTGTGTGGTGCCTGCATCCTGTGGGTGGGGCTTTCATTGCTTGTGTGGATTGGTTGCCGTCAAGCCATGGCCCAGTACTGGTCCACAGACTGGGGGTTGAGGACCCCTGACCTACAGCACTTTTTTTCGAAGCAGCTACTTAGTCATCTATTTATTTTTATCACTAGATAAAAATGTAGAAGCTTAGATTGATTTATATATGTGCCCAAAACAATTATGTGAGATAGCCAAGAACAAGAATAAAGAGACCCTCTATAAAAGAAATGGGCTGTTAAGAAGTTTGATATATAAATAAATAAGCAAACAAACAAATGAACATTATTTTCTGGAAAATACCATGTTTGGAATTTTACAGACACGTTTACAAAATAGCTGTTATTGTTTATATAGTCAATTGTAATATACTATAACCATATGTTAGAATTACAATTATGTGATCCATTTCTCTAGAAGATTGTATGCTCTATGGTTTTTTGTCCACTTCTCATAAGTAACTATGAAGAAACAAATTTTGTATCCCTATTGTACAGTTTTCAATAGGCAAGAAATAGTGCTAGTTTTAGCTTTGCCCAGTGCTAAAGGAAAGGTATACTACCGTTAATCCATTCTTTAATTTCCAATTTTAATTTATCTTAAGAATCCAACACTTACAGCCAAACTAGAGTGTCCACATATCTGAAATATTCAAAAGTTGATAGACGAGCAACAACAACAATAAAAAAGGAAAAAGAGAAAAACCAAAAATATTGAAGACTGAGTATCTTCACTGCTCTGGAGTGACAACTATTGGAGAGGAAAACCATAAAAGCAGAAGAGAAATCTGAACTGAGTGGATAATCTGAAGGATAAGGTCCATACAGCAAAATATTATTACCCATTGCATATAAGGCTATTGCAGATTTTAAATCTCTAACTTACTGAACAGTTTGTAGATTTGCACCAACTGTCCCCAAGTCCTACAACAATCCTACTCTTGTTCCATTGTGTTCCTATCTAATAATATAACTTAGTTCCAGATTTCTTGACTATTCATAAGGCCCACAGTTAGTTGTGATTAATTTTCTTCAAATGAGTTCTGTCCATCAGTTTTAAAGGTGGACAGTGTTTTGGAATCCAGGAACCCCATTGGAGAGAGAGAGAGATGAAGCTAAGAGTGCAAAACTTTATAGCCAGGTTGGGGATTCCTTCTTTTTGAGGAAGATGCTTGAATTATTGTTTTTTAATTGTAATAAATCTCATTAAACATTAGTGCACTCTTTCAAAATAGTGCAAAACCAGTTTCACACAGCAAATTTTTCACAGCACCCACAAAAGAGTTGGAGAGTTTCTGCAAAAACACCCTGGTCTAATGTTTGTATGATTAATTCTAGATCTACTCCATGATTCCCTAAGGTTGCTAAAGATCTAGAGTTCCTGGATCTGTGCACAAGCTAGCCTAGAATACCACCTTCCAGCAGTTTTATACTGGATCTCTGTAATATAGTTAATGCAGTTTTGAACCTTTTAATTATTTATATCTCTATACATTCATCACCATAAATATATGGATGATGACATGGCGTTCTTTTCTACGCCATCTCTAAATCTCCTCAGTCCAACAAGCCAGAATATGATCTATTTTTCTTCATTGAGCTGGTGCCATAGATCTTCAATTTCACAGCCTTTGGATTCTACATTGCAGAAGCTTTCTTTCAGGTTCAAAATAATATAAAATACAAAGGAAGAGTGACTGCATCCATAGCAATAAACTTCCACACAAACAAAATGCCTAAGGATAAAAATAGTGTCCTAATGATCTCAATCTCTCATTAGACAAGCAAGTATCCAACCATTAAGGCCAAAGATGTAGGCTTACACACAGATTTGCTAACAGACCAGCACATTTGTGCCTAGTAACATTCCCATTAATAAGTTGCTAACAAATCATAAAGGATTTGATGCCCTTTTTACCTTGAGGCTATGCTTTATTTCACCTTTCTGCCCCATTTATTAGTTAGATAATTAGATCAATCCCCATTTCTCTTGTTCTATTCTGTGGTTTTAATTAGTCTAAGGATCAGTGTTTCTCAACCTTGACAATTTTAAGGCATGTGGACTTCAACTCCCAGAATTCCACAGCCAGCATTGCTGGCTGTGGAATTCTGGGAGTTTAAGTCCACATGCCTTAAAATTGTCAAGGTTGAGAAACACTGCTAAGCCAATAACAGATATTCAGCAGAGCTGAGTGGTTAGTCGATTTATTTACAATATTAAGATAGTCCTAAATAATTTATTTAAATTTATTTTTAACATCTAAATCTGATCCAATTCAGAATGTGGATTTAAAGGTAGTCCTCCACTTATGACCATATGAGCCCAGAATTATGGACTTAATTTGTGCCAGTCATTAAAAGAGGCCATCACATGACAGACCCAATTTTACAACAGTTTTTCAGCAGTTGTTAAGTGAATGTGGCAGTCATAAAACAAATGCCATGGTTATTATTCAGAATGGGTGTTTTTTGCCAGAAACCAGAAGCAAATGCCATTTTCCAGCAAAAAGTTGTAAATCACCATCATGTGATCATGGGACAGCTGTAAACAGCTGTAAATGGGAACCAGTTGCCAGGTGCCCAAAATACAATCACGTGACGGCGAGGGGCAGACATTGGAACTTTGAGTCTGGGTGGTAAAAATAATTTTTTGGGAGGGTCTGTTGTAAATTTCAACAGTCACTAAATAATTAAGCAACTATCACATGTATATAATTATGCCCCTTTTGGTTTTTTTGTCTATTCACTCCATTTGAAACAGACTTGTCATTAAATTAAAAAAGGAATTTAGCTTTGATGATGTTGCAAAGACGCCAGAGATATCCAGCAAGTAATGCAGAATCTCCATTTTCAGAAGTGAAATGAACTTCTTGTGTTCCAACATCACAACAGGCAAAGAGGAGGCTTCTGTCCATCTGAAAAGTATTTGCAAAATCCTAGCATGGTTGTGCAAGGCCTTAAAACAGCATCAGGACAATCACAATTTTAATATTTCTAATTTATTGTATGTATTTACCAGAGTGTGCTATGAATTTTTTTAAAATGACAATTACAAGAAGCACCTCATCAGAATGAAGTCTGGCTGATTTGCACAAGGTTAATTTAAAAGCCATATTTAATTTAATAGATAGGCCCCTCCTGTTCCAACATTTGGGGGTGTTGAAATATATTATCCTAATTCTTTTCACAACATCCTAATAGAGGTGAATTCAGTGGATTTTCTGAGAGAACATAAGACTTCATCATTGGATCTGATCCTATCTTCAGTGCAAGCATTTACTGGTTTCTCATCTGCTAGTATGATTATTCTAAAATGGGGACAGGGAAAGGCAAAAATTAAGAATTGAAAGCTGGTTAGTATATCAATACTATATCTTAATGCATAAAATGTATGTTAATGTATATTTTATACCCATTTGTGTTCAAGGCAAGAATCTCCTGTTAAGATGACTTTTGAACTGACTCATGAAAGTATTGTATTTTTTTTAATGGAAGAAAATGCCTCTCTAGAACAGAACCAATTTTATGAGAAGACTGAAAAGCAACTAGACTAGTAACTTTACTATTTATTGTATGTGAATTATCTAAGGCATGTCATTTCTTTTTATTTCCTTTATTATGCAAGAGGATGGATTACTAATAAGGCATGATACATTTTTAAGGAGTCCACAGTAGACAATGTTTTTTCTTGTGTATGTAGAGAATGCTGCAGAGATGTATGGGCTAGTTTTGTGTGATGTGCTGACTCTTCATGGCTAGGTCTAAAGTCAGCCCTACTCTTACAGAATGAAACAATGGCCTGAGATGGAAGATGCCGGAAATGTTACATGCACTCCCAGGTTTGACTTATGGTCATTTACTCACACACTCACACATTCACATTTTATGAAGAATGTTGGTCTTGTAAGTCCCGCTTGCTTTCTATCTGGGTTTTCTAGATATGTGCAGCTAGAGAAGACAAAACATATAGTCAACAGCTGAGAAATAATTATGGACACACACACACACACACACACACACACACACACACACCACTTTCAAGTGAACACTAAGGCAAAACAGGTTCTTTGGCATACAAGGAGACCCAGTGAATTTAAAGTAACAGCAAACTGGTTTGCTATTTACTGGTTAGAGTTAGGATACATTTGCTCTTTCTCTGTCTCCTATACACACATATCCACACACCCACACTTATCCACTTTCTTCCCAACAAGGCATCACCTAGAGCATGGGTGTCAAACTCAACATGTCATATGATGTGTCACGACATTTCGTGACTCTTTTTGCATTGCCGGCAATGGGGTGGGCCTGGCTTTGGTATGATGAAACCGGCCCATGGGCCAGCAGTTTGACACCCCTGACTTAGAAAGACAGCTGAAAAAAATCTAGATCCAAAAATGAATCAAGGAATGGATAGGTTTCAGATCCCTTTTTATTCCCCCCTAAGTTCTTACTTTATAGATTAGCTGTGATTGAGGGGTTCCTTTGTCTGGTTCATGCTTGTTTCTTCAACCACTTGTTTCCTTCTTATGTACTTCCCTAAAATGATGTTTTAATCAAGATTCCTGGCTTTTTATCTTCTCTGTGTTTGCTTCATGTCCAGTTTATGGCAGCTTCAGTCGTTTCTCACAGGAGGCAACAATGTGTTGCTGGAGAGGATAATGGCATCCCACCTAGGCTTCTAATTTTCTGATGCAAGGGAAAACTTCATCAACCTTGAAATAAAATCAGTCAATCAATCAGTTCACTTAGGGGAATACCATCTTGTCCTTAATGGTAGCCAATCCCCCTGTGGTCAATGCCCTAGGTCAGTGTTTATCAATCTTGGTGGCTTTAAGATGTGTGGACTTTAACTCCCAGAATTCCCCAGCCACCAATGCAGTTCTGGAAATTGAAGTCCACAGATCTTAAGGTTGATAAACACTGCCATAGATGAAAAGATTTATCTGCCTTCCCTATTCTCTGATAACATGGAATCGGCTTTGCTTTTATTTTAGTAGGATGCTGTAAGCAAAATTGAGCAGACTGCAACAATACAATAATCTGCAGACCATCCTCATTAACACAAGGAAGTCAAAAGGAAAGAGGGCAAAGGTATCTCTACATTTTTTATATATATTTGCATGTGTTTAATCCCTGGAAAATCTCTGAAGTAAAAAAAAAATCTCTTTTTTTAATGAGAAGCAATTCCCCAGATTTTAGGCATCCAGATGAATCAAGAACATGGAATTTTCATGGGCAATTAAGCCCCACACTCAGCAGAATTCTTGATTTTGGCAGCATATGTTTATTTCCCTTTTGATTTGCATTTTCATCCAGAAATTTAGGCAAATTTTTAAGTATCTATGGCTATGGACTTAGAAAAACATGTCAGTTGTATTTCATTTCCACTGGCACATTAATGCAGGAATTTATTATTTCTTTAGAATTTTAGCCTATGTCATCAGTATACTTTATTCTCCTCCCCCCACCCCATCCTGCATGCTCAGACAGATATTTGAAGTCATGTGATCATGCTGGAAAGAAATAAAATGGAAAAAAAACCTTACATTTTTCACCTTAAAAAAAAGAATGATAGCGAAATCCTTCTGTATTTTTACTTAGAAGTAATAACAAAATGCCTTACAACTATAGCCAGGGAATATCTTTGTGTTCTTGAGGTCTAGACATTCACCTCTCGATGCAACCTTTAGATTTCATAAATAGAATAACATTTCAGATGCGCCACAAATCTTCCCTCTTGAACTCCTACTTTCTAAAAAAGAAATAGTCACATAAAAAGAACAACAAAGTATTTGCATAAACAGACATTTCGTAAAATAGCATGAAATATCTAATGATTTGCCTATTATCCTCCATTGCACAATATCTTTGCACTGTTATTATCCATTACTGTATCTGATTAGTTCTAAAAATAACAGCTCAAGACATGGTGTTTATGGAATCCTAATCTATATATTTTAATGTCTGTCCTTAAGAAGTACAGGTAGTCCTTGACCACAGGACAACGCAGCCCCAAATTTCCATTGCTAAGCAAGACAGTTGTTAAGTGAATTTTGCCCCATTTTACAACCTTTCCTGTCACAGTTGTTAAGTGAATCCCTGCAGCTGTTGAGTTAGTAACACAATTGTTAAGTGAATCTGGCTTCCCAGTCAAAAGGTCGTGAACCATCCTAAATATGAATCAGTTGCCAAGTGTTCAAATTTTTATCATGTGACTGCAGGGATGCTGCAATGGTCATCAGTGTGAAAAATGGTCATAAGTCTCTTTTTTCACTGCCATTGTAACTTTGAATGTCACTAAATGAATTGCTGTAAGTTGAGGGCTACCTGTATTGTTATGTTACAGTATATAGTTAATTGGATCCTGGAGAGTCAGAACAGCATTTCATCGTTGAGTATGATGTATTTTAGTCTAATTAAATTCAAAAAGATTCTTCTTATTGAGAAAGCAAGTAACAAATCAGGCTGTCCATTCACATGGTTGTGGCTAGGTCAAGGAAAAGTTTATGGTATACAGCCGATCTTTTCTCCTCTGGTCAAAGGGAAACAAAGTCATTTGGGAATCTGTACTGGGAAGCAAAAGCCATTAGTCATAGAACAGCATACTGAAATAGGGGATTACATAAAAACTCACCTTCACTCTAGTCTGCATATTTCGCATCATTCAAGTAAACACATGAATTCTGTGGTGGATTAACTGTGCTCTTGCATCATGAATTCCAAACAGCTTGGATATGATAGATCGTCTGAATTTTGTCTTGGGATTAGAACCAATAAATATGTGATTATTCTGCGGAAAAACTAAAATTCCTTTAAAACAATGAGAAAACAATAGTCTACCACTTTGTTAACAAATCACATAAAAAAGCTACAAGAAAAGCAGGTCCAATATTACATTTAAATACTTTTTCTACTAGACCTACAATGAAAGAATTTGTAAGAAAAATGGTATATACAGTGTATTTGCATTTCACACAACATGCATATACTATGATTATGTGGATTAAATTTAAATAAAGCCAGAATAGTTATATACTGGTAGTCATCATAATTCCAATTTCACTGAGGATATGAGCTGGAAGACTGAGAATAAAACCTTGAATCGATGATTGATTCCTGTTTTGATCCACTATATCACTACTACTGTGAAAAAGGTAGAATCATCCAGCAAGAAAAAGATGAGTCAGGCTCATTAAGAAAAACAATTAAAAATCCAAATCACCAAATTATGCGGATCTATAGTACATACACATTTAGAAGACTCTGTACATTGGTTAAACATAGGCACTTATTATTCTTCATTGCCCAGTTAGCCAGATGTTTAGACTGGATCTTGCATTTTTATCCATCTATCAAGGTCTTCCCAAGGACCTGGGATATGGTAAGCAGATGTTGATGTTTTGTGGTGTTAGAGGTATTGTTGCAAGATGTAAGGTGATCTAAGTAAAACTGCCTTTTGCAACTGACTGATTTGATGATGTTCGGCTAGTGCTCCAGTTCTCTTGGGAGAAGTCATTATACTCCAGTCATTCTACTTCTATTTGCAGGTCTTTGTATTTTGTTATCTTTTCCAGTTCTTCCTCTTCTATTCTGTTGTCTCCAGGTACTTCCATATCTCCTATCCAGACTATTGTTATAATCATCATTATTAAAGAACAGACGATCCATTTACAGAGAGTTCTGCCAGAAAGTTGAATATACCTCTGTTAAGAAACTAGAGAACATACTCAACGTAAAAAAAATAGAATGTAGACCTGTTAGCTTACTCATATATGGGAGTGGCCCTTCCTTCACCAGTGAGTAATCACAATAAACATAGCTTCTAAGACAGGATGCAGTGATCCCCAACAAGCTTCAGGCACCATTTGTTCAGGTTAGAGATTAAACCATTAGAAAAAGCTCATGATATCATGTATTATGACAACCTTTTAAATCCCTCAAATCTCTACCTGACAGGTGAACAGGGGGAAAAGAATATATCTTTTTTAGATTAAAGAACAGAGTGTTCATTTTCTGCTGACTAAGTCTTAAGGAAAATAAACAATTGCTATTGCTTACATTGAGGCCTACATAGATGTCTCTCTTGAGAAAGACTTGGCATAGAACTTTAATACAATTTTAAACGATGGTTCATGTACATGTTGACAGCTATTTTCAAGGCCAGCCCAACAGTCCTCCCAGTGCAGACACAAATGTTTAAAACATTTGTTTAAAAAGAAACAACTATATAAATAGAAGAATGCATTAGCCATTGGTAGAATGACACCAGGGAAAGGGCAAAACAGTTGGTGAGCTGAACAAAAATCAGTTATTTCTAGCTCAATGTATAATAGTGTTTTTCAAATTGGACAACTTTAAAATTTGGGGATTTCAACTCCACTGGTGGTTGGGGAATTCTGGAAGTTGAAGTTCATACATCTTAAAGTTGACAAATTTAAAAAACACTGATCTGTACTATGGTAGTTGGTATTGCCCCTTTGCTCCTAATTTTAGCTATTGTTATATATACATCATATGGCTACAATTATTGACAGGTTTTGTGTGTGTGTATTCATAATGTATTATATTTTATCTATGTACATTAATAAATTACATTATCCCCAAGTTTCCAATGAGAGCACTTTTGTGTAGTGGTTAAAAACAACAGGCAAAAAGCCGTAAGACCCTGAATTCTAGTCCTGCCTTAGAATAAGGGAATAACAGAGTTGGAAGGGACTTTGGAGGTCTTCTAGTTCAATCCTCTGCTCAAGCACAAGTCTCTATACCATCTCAGACAAATGGTTGTCTAATCTTGTCTTAAAAATCATCCAATGTTGGAGCACCCACAAATTCTGGAGGCACTGATTCACTGTTCTCACTGTCAGGAAATTAGTTCTAGGTTGCTTCTCTCTAGTTTCCATCCGTTGCTTCTTGTCCTGCCTTCAGGTGCTTTGGAGAACAGGTCGACCCCATCTTCTTTGTGGCAGCCCCTGAGATATTGGAACACTGCTATCACATCATCCCTAGTCTTTTCATTAAACTAGACATACCCAATCCCTGCAACTCTTATATTTTAAAGACAAAGCTAGCTGGCCCAATTCTTCTCTCTCTCTCAGCCCAAGGAAATTAGCAGTGATAAATCCTTTCAAAAATGTTTCCAAGAAAACTACAGGATTGACTTGAGGGTGTCATCATCTTTATTTAGCAGAAACTAGTCTACATTTTTCAGCCTGAAACCTTGCACCCTTTGATTTATATGGAAATAAGCATTATACATTTTGGCCACTTTATATTACTGTTTCATAGCAATGCATAAGAAAGAAATGAAGGAATGCAGGCAAGATGGACAAAGCAGATACCTTGACCATGAACATAGCAGGAGGAAGGACCTTAAGTAGCTCTGAATGAGTCCTGCTGGCTAAGTTTCTCTTCTATTACAACAATAAAGCGGTGATTTCTCAGTATTGCTCTGATTCTAACTGAAGCCCTATTTATATGATAAATTTGTAAATTTGTCAGCATCATGCCTTTTTGGCAGTATGGGTGTCTTGGCACCAGGGAGAAAATTTTCTGGGGGAATGTTTGATGTGGAAATGCTAGGAACATGAAGCTAACGAATAAAAATAAACAGAAAATATAAACAAAAGTTATATTCCTACCTTTTAATAAACTACACTAGAGGTTATTTATTCATCCACTTATTTACATTTATTATAACTGCCCAACTCCTTTTTCTACATCTATTCCACTGTTATTTTTTTACAGGTAAGATAAATGTAGAAAATACCATTTTAACCAATTTGGTGTGTATGGAGGAAAAAATGGTACGGAATATATATTGTTTCTTCAGGATGTCCCTATGTAACATGCAAAAAAAAATTAGTAAACTGACAACATAACTTTGAATGCTCTCTGGATAGGAAGATAGAATATAAATGGACTGATTATTTTTATGGCTAATCTCTCATAAAACCATGAACTTCTGATTTTGCTTGCTCAGTAGAGATTTTGTTATACTGCATTCTTGTTTAAAATGTTACAGGAAACAGGAAACTAGTAGATTTGAACCACAAGTCCAGGTATCATTATTGAACAAGAACCTTATCCAGATTAGTTTGAAAAGGTAACCTTAAAGAACTGATCCAGCAGTTTAGGCTATAATGTTCATTCAAAACTTAAACAGATGAGAACCCTTCATAGGTACTGATTTTTTTTAAAAAAATATATTTTGCTTTTTTCACTATACAACAAAAATAAAACTGAAAAATACATTTTTCCCTTAACAAAACTGTGTTATATATCTCATATATACCGTATATGCCGGCGTATTAGGCAACCCGGCGTATAAGACGACCCCCGTCTTTATAGCCGGGCCGCATTCCTAGAACGTCGTCTTATACCCCGGAAACTACCAGTATTTCCGGCGTATAAGACGACTCGGCGTATAAGACGACCCCCGTCTTTGGCGCCGATTTCAGCGCTCGCGGAAGTCGTCTTATACGCCGGCATTTACGGTATTATTTACAATTTATTTACATCAGTAATCATGTCTTTTTCTTTCTTTGTTCTAGCCAATCATAACATTTGTTCCATATTTCATAAAATTTTGTTGCCTCCTTGTCTTTTAATTCTAGCGTAAGTTTATTCATTTCCGCACATTCAAGAATTTTGTGTATAATTTTCACCCTCCCAACACTGAGCGTATACTATGCAGGCTGCTGTCAATATATGTATAATGATGTGTTGGAGTTGCTTTTCCATCTTTAAATTTATTATACCCAGAAGAAATAGTTCAGGTTTGAATTCAATTTGCACATAGGTATTGATTTCATTCATCAGCATTAATGACCAATTTCACAGTAGTTTCTTTTAAAGCAAACTATTTTTCCTGTAGATCAGGGCTTTTCAACCAGTGGTACGGGTACCACCTGTGGTACATTGGCACCTGGCACGTGGTACGCGACCATCCTAGAAAAGTGGTAGTGGGGGAGGGGAATGAGCTGAACCAGTGGCAGCACCGCACAAGCCTGAGTGAGAGATGGCTGGAGCTGCAGGGCTGTCAGGCCTCAGTGGAAGCACCAGGATCAGTGCCAGCCTCCAGCTGGAGCTCGGTGCTGATCCTGGTGCTTCTGCTGAGCCCTGAAGAAGCATCAATCATCTGGAAAGCAGCACTGATCCTGGCGCTTCTGCTGAGCCCAGAAGAAGTGCCAATCAGCTGGAACGTTGCAGCATCGCTAGGGTTTTGTGATTTACATTCAGATGCTTGGCAACTGATTCATATTTATGATGGTCACAATGCCCTGGACCATGTGAAGTGACCAAAATCTGCTGCAACCACCCAGCAGACGGAGGGAATAAAAAACAAACACCCTCCCACTCCACCCCCATTGCCAATCCTCAACAGAAAAGCTCACACCGATTAAAACCTCAGAGAGGAGGAAGAGCGCCGCCAAGTCGGCAGGCAGGTGTCTTGCTCGGCTGTGGCTTGGGGGGCACTTTTTTCAGTGCCATTGTAACTTCGAATAGTCACTAAGCAAACTGTTGTAAGTCGAGGACTACCTGTACTTTATTACTTTATTACTTTTTTCCTTTTTTGGGGGGGTCATCAAGTTTTTGACATATCCTAAAAGTGGTACAATGGCTGAAAAGGTTGAAAAGCCCTGCTGTAGATTGCATTCTTCCTTTCTTTGAGGCAAAGCATTAGATACTCAAAAATGACATTGTGTGGTGAAAAGTCCAAAGATTCAAGAATTTATTTTTTCCTTCTATATGTAAAGTGGTACTAGTAAAGGAAAAGAAACAAATAATTTTTTCATTGCTTTAAAAAAATGAAATACTGGAATTTTATTTTCCTCATCCTCACTGACATAAATCTGTCCGTATTCTAGGAAGGATATAAGTATGTTTAGTTTTTAAGAAAATTCTACTATGTGTAATCTGTCTAGCCAACATTATTGAGTGCTTTTACACCCAGGCAAGGGGAAAAATGTCCAAAAAAGGAATATCTTTCTTTTTAAAAGCTTTATTTTTTAATCATAATTCTGCCAAAATTTATGACTGTAAACCATAGGAACTTTTAAAGGGTTTCCTTCAAAAAGTGATGATGCATCAAAGAGATGTGAGTTTTTGTATCCAAAATACTGTGGTGGAAAGAACTGAAATTCAGATTACGCACACAAAAAACTTTGCTTTGTATTCTGTTTAAAAAAAAATCTGATATGGAATCCAATTTAAGTAATTCTCAGTGGATCTTAAAGGCCAAATTATCAACTTTATAATTACCCTTTGATTACAAACTGCCTCATTCTTTTTCAATATGGTAATATGTGGTTGCTATTTCACTTCACGTTTAAGTCCAACTGTTATTTTCCAAAAGAGGATTTTTCCATGACTATTTAACTCTAGCCACATTTACATAATTCTTTTTGAAGTCTGGGAAATTAATCTTCTTTCCTGATGGAAAATGAATTATTTTGAGGACATTCTTTTTCAAAGAATGACACATCTTCAGGAATTGTCTCCAGAGTCCTGAGCTCTGGCTTATGAAGCCCTTAGCAATTGTAGTTAGACATTTTTAATAAAATCTGGATGTTTAGAATGACTGCAAAAAGCAACATATTGGCATGTCAGAAGGAAACATGTGTTAATTGATTATCAGATTTTAAAACCATAAAACTGCATTACAAATAATATCCTCCAAAATACTTGGGATGAATTGAAACTAGGAAAGCTAAGAAAACTTATAATTGATATAGAGATGGTTGTACAAGAAATAGCAATAACATTTAGACTTATATACTACTTCATAGTGCTTTGCAGCATTCTTTAAGTGATTTACAGAGTCAGCATATTGCTCCCAACAATTTGGATCATCATTTTGCCAACCTCGGAAGAATGGAAGGCTGAGTCAACCATGAATGGGTCAGAATCAAACTCCTGGCACTTGGCAGAGTTAGCCTGCAAGACTGCATTCTATTCACTGTGCCATCACAGTTCTTACAGAAAAGCATTGTGACCACTAAAAATAAATTAATGCAAGAACACATAGTGCACCTGAAAATTATCTTTTATAAAATTGCATACAAGTTAGTAAAAAAAATGCAGAGAATGTTTCTGTTTTGCATGCATTCTATTTGATGAAGGATTCCATCAATAAAAAGAAGGAAGTGATTTTTTTCCTTCCATTTCCCTGATTGTCTCCCAAAATATTGAATTATTATCCAATATGCTGAAATAAATTTGTATATATTTCTCAAAGATGTCATGACCTTCTGGAAACTTCCACAGAATCAATGAATCTGACAGAAATAGAAACACGCTAGGAAAATTTATAGGCACATTGCACTAGGCCATTATTTATATTTAAGGGTGATTTATTGAGTAAGTATAATTGGTTGTACAACATATAAAACAATAAACCATTATTTATAAATCACAGTGCGTGTCGGTTGATCTCTTGATTCAAGAGAAATTTTCTAGGTAATCAAATGCTTATGAAATCTTAAACAAGAGAAAATAGCTATTTAAACAGAATTATGAAAATAATGTTATATTTGTATATTTATCAATACATTTTTTCTATTTTTCTCTCAAAACTGAACTGTCATGGCCGCATCAGATACTGGAGGAGGATGAATTGAAACTCGGACCATATGATGGGAATGGAACATCTCCCCTAGGAAGTTTGGATAGGCCATGGACTGAAAATGATGCTGTCCCAGGCCCCTCAGGCATTGAAGAGGGGGTCAACTGGATGGGGAGCTGTCTGTCTTTGCAAACACAGAGGAGGATCAGCTGCAGATGGGCAATGGTGATGATAGGCAGCAGATTCCCTCTGATGAGGAACAGCTGCCTCCCTCACTTGATCCAAGGGCAGGGAGAGTGGAGTGGAGGCAAGCTCAAAGGAAGTCTGTAAGGTTGCTCATGAGAAGGTCGCCCCTCTCCTCCTCACAAGGAACATCTGACTTGGGTTGACTTAAACAGAGGCTGGGGGAGGGTGTCTTTGTCAGGAACAATATGGATTTTCATCTGCAATTCATTTGCTTGAATGGCAGACCATCTGGGAATTTCAGGGCAGAGAGTATACTGGCAAATAAAAAATGGCAAATCACTTTCATACCAATGTGTTGGTTACCGGTCTGCTTCCAGATATGTGTTGGTGATCACCTTTAAAGCCCTTCATGGCATGGGTCCAGGTTATTTGAGGGACCATCTCACCCTACTGGGATTGGCCCGTCCCACTCGTGCCAGCAGGGGAGACATGCTGCAGGTCCCATCAGCTCGATTATTCCAGCTGGTGGGGTCCAGGAGGAGGGCCTTCTTTGCTGTAGCTCCTGCCCTCTGGAACATCTTGCTCCCCAATGTGATGTCCCAACCCTCCTATCCTTTCATAAGGGCCTAAAGATGTGGCTCTGCCAGCTGGCTTGGGGCCCTAGAGAGGAACTGCACAGTGGAGGTGGTTGATCGAGTAACAACTGATCCCACCTCTCCCCACTCTGCCCCCACCCTTCACCACATGTTGTTAGCTTTTAATGTTTATTTTAATTACTTATGTTTTAACTGCACATGTATAGATATATATTTTTATGATTGTAAGCCACCCAGATTTACCCTATGATAAGATGGACAGCCAACAAACTTTATAAATTGAGAAAGAAAGAAAGAAAGAAAGAAAGAAAGAAAGAAAGAAAGAAAGAAAGAAAGAAAGAAAGAAAGAAAGAGAAAAGGAAAGAGAAAGAAAGATCATTACAAGAAAATTACATGAATGTGTCTTTGTATGTGTTTGAGGCTTGAAGTGGGCCTGATGTCATCCTAATCTTCATAGGTTTAAACATGTTCCATTTTCTAATTGTAAGAGGATGATGGACTATTGTAAGTGAAAGCAATAAAACAGTGAATGAAGTTCTAGAAGGGACTCTGTTCAGCCAATGCTATGCCTCTTAATTTCCTCTCCTTTTGGCTCTCAGCTCTGTTTTGCCATCTGTGCTCTAGGAACCTTAAGTTAATAAATATTAATCCCAACATTTTACAGCTTCTCCCGCCTAGAGCAGAAGGGTTAAATCAGAGTTGTATCAGAGATGCTGCTTTTCAACAGGCAGATTAACAATGAATATCTTAAAGCACAGATGACTCATTTATGACCTTTCCTGATAAATTCCAGAGCATTTTTCATATAGAATCATCCTGGATCAAAAAATGTACTTATTCAAAATAACATAATGTACTAGTATACTGATGGACAGCCCCCAAGTCCAGATTAAGAAAGCTGGAAAAATCTGGAACTATCTTCTGTTTTATCATTGTTTGCTGTTACTGTTACCTTAATAAGTTGCATGAAGTGAGAACTCATTGGAAAGTCCATATTAGCAATGTATAGGACTATCATAGAAGATGGAATATCCCAGAAATAGAAGACTTTTCACTGCTCCTATAATACATTCAATATTCATGCCTTCCGCATATGATAGGAGAAGCCCCTATGTTGTGGAACGGCAAATAAGCTGCATGCAGTACATCCAAGATTTCTTCCTTTTTAAAATAAGGATTAGGAGATTGAAAATTGCGAAAACCTATTGCCAGATTAGTGAACTGTGAGCTAACAGTTGAAGCAAGATTGTGAAGTTCTCTCGGACTAGAATTTTTGCAAGTAAATATTGTCTCCAACTTTTAAAAAATCACCTGCTGCTTCTAAGCTAATTTAAAACAATAGATTGTAAATTATGTCTTATTTAAGTGTGGGGCTTGTCATAGTTGGACACAAAATCTTGGTGTAGTTCAGATTTGTTTTTGTGTTTCCCCCTGCCCCAACTACCAGGTTCTAGGCATATTTATCTTTGTAAACCTGTATTGCACCATAATTCAGATCCTTAGGGTTACAAAACTATTCCTGGGACCTATATTCTTCAATGAATTGCAGGAAATAAGTCATAGTTAGCATAGTGTACACAAACCAGAGACCTCTCTGAGGGAGATGGGCGATTAAGAAATATGAAATATAAATAAATATATAAGTAAAGATGCATAATAAAGTAGTAATAATTTATATAATATAATATGATACGATACAATACAATACAATATAATGTTATTCATATTTTGATTTTGATGTTTCATATTTTATGACTTTAAAAAGGTAAAATATTTTCATAATGCCGCCAAAGTTTTGTAAAAAAATACAAACCATGACTATTGTGCATAATGGATAATAGATATGCCGGGTTCCCATTAAGCCAGAGAAATGTAAGCAAGAAGACCCAAAAAAGGAACACCTAGTGCTAAATTGTTATATTTCTTTTATTGCTTCAGATTCTTAATCCATCTTTCATTTTCCGGTCAGTCTTCCCATGGCCTCCTTAAAGAGTGAATAGAGTTTTTCTTTTCTCCTGTAATGTTTATTCTTTCCTTTCTCTTCTCTTTCTCTAAATTTAGCTTGTATTAGTTTTTACTATTTTAATTAAAATTCTAAATAAAATATATATATTTTTTAAAAAAAGAATGAAAACCTTCCAAAAAAAATTCCTCTCAGCAGATACATACCCCTATTCCCTGATTTGCATGACACAGCAAGCCACAAAGCATAATTAAAATACAGCTTGGAACTTGCTAAGCTTCTCAGCATATCCTATGAAGAGCCAAGTGAGGTTGCTCAGACAGTTGACCAATGACCACAAATCCAAGCCAAGTTAGTACTGGAATGCAAACCATCAGCAGGAAATATCAGCTCTTGGAATGACAATCACGGATTATTTAAGGATTATGTATATAAACTTCTTTTTCCAACTTCCGGCAATAAACAGTAGAGTCTCAAGAACTTTTCCATATTTCCTAGTAATCAATCAATTTAGGGAGTAATCGGTTACTCTTTTATGATAGGTTTCCGAACAAGAGGGAGAAAATGTTTTTTAAAAAATGTACAGTACTTGACATTCATAAGATCACAGCAAAGATTCCTTTCCAGCCTTTCCCCTTTTTTCGTTGTAAAAAGCAGTTTGATAAGAACAGATCTGGAACCTGGATTTTGCACCTGCTTTAATTCACCACTTGAGATCTGTCTTTTATAATAAAAGTGTGCAAAAATATTTATGAGAATCTCTACAGCAGGACTTTTCAACCTTTTCACCCATTGTACCACTTTTAGGATATGGCAATATCCGAGTACCACCAGTCGCCTAGCAAGGTGTCAAAAACTTGATGACCAAAAAAAAAGAAAAGAAAAGAAAAAAAGTGAAGTACAGGTAGTCCTCGACTTACAACAGTTTGCTTAGTGACTGTTCGAAGTTACAATGGCACTGAAAAAAGTGCCCCCCAAGCCACAGCTGAGCAAGACACCTGCTGCCCACCCAGCGGTGCTCTTTCTCCTGTCCAAAGTTGTGAGCATTTCTGTTGAGGATTGGCAGCGGGGGTGGGGGGTGTTTGGTTTTTATTCCCCTGTCTGCTGGGTGGTTGCAGCAGGTTTTGGTCACTTCACATGACCTTGGGACACTGTGACCGTCATAAATATGAATCAGTTGCCAAGCATCTGAATGTAGATCACAAGAGCCTGGAGATGTTGCAACATTCCAGCTGATCTGTGCTTCTTCTGGGCTCAGCAAAAAAACACCAGGATCAGCACCGAGCTCCAGGTGGAGCCTGGCGCTGATCCTGACACTTCCGTTGAGCCCTGACAGTCCTGAAGAAGCGCTGATCCTGGCGCTTCCAGTGTGCCCTGACAGCCCTGCAGCTCCAGCCATCTCTCGCTCAGGATTGTGTGGTGCTGCACCGGTTCAGCTCATTCCCCTCCCCCACTACCACTTTTCTAGGATTGTTGCGTACCATCTGCCAGGTGCCAATGTACCATAAGTGGTACCCATACCACTGGTTGAAAGCCTTGCTCTACAGTACATTCTATTTTTTTTTTTTTTAAAAAAACTAATCTAGGCTAATGGTGTGCTTATTTTCCAATTCTATCATTCTCACCCATCTTATTTCCCAAATATCATCAGTGCTTTCAACCTACTAATCTAACATGGGCTTCCTCAAGCTATGAAAAGGTGATGGTGTGATATATTCTTGTTTCAAATTTTCCAAAAACAAAAGTGTTGTCCTTTCATTATTTATGAACCTCCTACTGCAGTTATTATTTTGTTCTAGAAGTAAAATAAAAACTTTAAAAAATGAGCAAATCACTTATGCTGCTTATGGATTACTTGCATGCTCAAGAATAAGAATTGTTTCACCACAACATCTCCACTGATGTCTTCATGAATTTTTCAACAATCAAATCTACAAACTGCCAGATCTGATGCAAAATATGAATAAAATAAATATCTTTTACATCATGCTCATAAATCTTTTTTCTGCCTCAGTTCAGATCAATATAGGAAAGCTAATATACAATCTGAAGATAGGTGCATCAATTTCAGAATTTTTTATCTTGGTAGGCAATCCTGTTTTCTGAGTTCTTTGAATTAACAGAATTTGAACCAAGGCCCCTTTGCATCCAAGCATCCAAGAGTGCTACAAAGGCTGCCTATTTTCTTAATCTCTTCTCTCAGTGGCCAGATATGTTTAGGAGGTCCACAGGGATGACACCCATCCACAGGACACTGTTCTGATGATCCATGGCAGATAATGTATTACTTCAACGTCTAATGGAAGTAACAATTAAGTACCAGAAGACATGGTTTTGTTGTTGCACCTGGGGATCCACTGGTGCTATGGAACAGCTTGTGAAATGACTATACTTCTAAAAAAATGAATGGCTCCTTTCACAGATTATGTTTCTAATGGTTCATTGGGTTTTTTTAATAAGTTTTTTCTTTTTTGTAGTTGTTTTTTTAGCTTTCATCTGTGCTGATCACCCAGAGTTGCAGCTATGAGATGGGAAGCTATATAGGATTTATAAATAAATAAATGCAGGAAGTGACTGAGCTGAGCCCAAGAGTGGGGTCAAACTCATCATCAGTTTTGAGTCTCTACACTTCCTTAAGAGACCTAAGTCCAGACCCCCATTGACTCTTATCTGACACCAATTTGCCTTGACTGTCAGTACTTCATATTCTTGTCTATAGGTAGCATGAAATAAACTTGTACTTTTGAACTCTATCCTGGTTCCTGACTTCTTGCATGTGGCATAAATCAGTCATTTTGGTTAATAGTTTCAACCATTCATGAATCTGATCAATCCCTTTTAGAAATGCCCAAGTTGATAGTCAGTTTTGGAAGAAAATACCGTAATTTAACGAGACACCAGCTTCATGTATTCATCACTCTTGGGTGTTTATTTCAAAAGATCTTACCTAAATTTCACAATTAAAAGATAGTAACTATACAATAGACATTACGCACAGGGCTAATTGTAACAAGCCACAATGACATCAACATGAGACATACATTATGACATTTTGCAAAGGGTGGAAATTAGTTTATGCAGCACAATCATTCATGCATTATAAATATGCATTACATATCTGTAAATGTAAATCATGTAATTTGTGTCATGGTGTCACAATGGATGTATCACGATTTGCCATCTAGGTTTTCCTACTTATTTCTGTGCTTTTACTATTCGCAAAAAGAAAATATATATCTTTTTGTTTTTATTTTCTCTAACCGCAAACAGAAGAAAGCTGTAACTTTTCCACTTAGAAAAGTTTGCTCTAAGTTTCTTTTTCATCTTGCCCAGTAAACTATGGCCCTTCCTCCAAATACATCTGCATTATGTTGTTTCTGCCCTTTTAAACTCCAGCCAACAATGTTGAAATACCAGAAGTAAATATTTCTATTTCGTACAATTATTCTGAGTTTAGACATTGCACTGAGCAAAAAAGGATCTTATTTGACTTTTGAAGATCTTGCTCAAAGTTTATTACATAGTTCAGATTTTTCCAATCGCTCAGATTCTTTGAGGCAACATCACTAATTCTGAGGACTGGAATGGGGCAGATTTAATATACATTTTTCTCACAGTCTTGAAAAGCCTAGTGCCCACCATTTGACATTTGTTGTAACTGAATTGTTAATATTTATTTATTAAATTTGTATGCCACCCATCTCCCCTATAAAGCAACTCTTATCTGTATTCCTAATATATTTGCATATTTTTTACTCCTTTTGTTTCAGAATTCTTCTTTTATTAAACTTGTACACTGCTCAACTCTCAATAACTCTGGGCTGTCCACAACAAGCAAAGAAACAATAAAATCAATGACGAATGGGACTTTGTCGAAACATCGCCAAGACACTTCCAATTTGACGCGGGAGAAAACCCGAATAACCAAAGACACACAAACACACACACACACACACACACACACACATATACATGAAAACAGACTGCAGTATTTTGTTTTGTTGAGTTTTGTTTCCAGCTAATTTCTTAATATATGTTAATGAATCTAGCTCTGCCATTTTTTTAATCTAAGCTTGCTTGGGTATTTTGCAGAATCATTCTCTATAGTTCTTTAAAAGCCTGGGAAATCCCGATACTTATTTTTCTGTTTCCATGGCTTTGCTGTGGTCCAAATGCAATTAGAATAACATTTCTTTATTCCAGACTTTTAATTCCTAGCCAACAAGAACCTTTTTTTAAACACTCAAGGCACAATGGTATATGTTGTTTGGTTAGAAAATTTACAGCATAGTTTGGAATCTGCAAGGCCGTGTGAGTTTATCCAGTTGCCAGTCTTTTGCAGTTCCAACATTTGCAAATCTAGGTACAATAATTCTCAGTTCCATACAATGGTTTCAGAGAAGACTAGAGTAGACTAGATGAGTATATTCCAAATTGTCCCTTGCTGAAGGCGCCCATATAGTATTGTTGCGTGAGTGCCAATAATCTGGATCTAGATCTGGATTATTTACTTTGACCAAAAGCAGTTACCCTGAATCAGAATGAATCAGAATGTCCTGCTTCAGCATCTATGGTTTGATCTCTCAACTCAAGCACGTCACAGATGTCTGCTTACAAAACAAACTTTCACTTTTCTTCTTTCTTCAAGTGAAATATGACTGGTCCATTCAATCATGTTCAATGTAATAACACAATATATAATTCTACTGGCACTGTCACAATGCTGATCTTGTCACTTATCTTTTTGCTTCTGTTCTTTTGCTTGACTTTGAGCAAATATGTCATGAACTTACCCTGAGATCCAAGAGGACGGATAATTAGGAATATTATTTGGACCTTTCTTTTGGTCAGTGCAAATCCTGAAATGAGGTCCTTCCTAGTGTTTCAACTACCTATGAGTTTAGGGAACAGCAAAATAGGGATAATAACCTTGTAGATGCATCAGTAGAGAGCAAACGAATGGGCACTGAGCAGAAATAAGGGGGGTTGAGTGTATTTAAGGAGACATCATATAGCAAAGGTCTTCAAACTTGGCAACTTTAAGACTTGTGGACTTCAACTCCCAGAATTCCTCAGCCAGCCCTGGCTGGCTGCTGAGGAATTCTGGGAGTTAAAGTCCACAAGTCTTAAAGTTGCTAAGTTTGAAGACCCCTATCATATAGCTTTGCTTCAAAAGTTGCCAAGTCTAAAAACCCCTGTCATACAGCCTTGCTTCAGAAGAACTCCAGGGACTAATTTAAGATAAGTCTTATGACAAGTTTGGGTAATCTACAGAACTCCAAAATCCATTGCACGTTGACTCCCAGCAGCCACAATCAATATGATCAATTATGGGAACCATCCTAGTGGGGGGGGGGGCTCTTGCCTTGTGTTAACTAGTACAGGTATGCAGATCCTGATTGATAGTTGTTTATGGTGGGATTTTATAGTTAATAAACAATTCAGTATTTATTATTTTTATTTAATAGTTATTATATAACCATGTTTGAGCAATGTAAAGGTGAATGTAGAAATGCTGAGGATACTACTTTCACCTGAACATAGCTTCAGACAATAGTGTGATTTAAAGCCTTGTGCCTTGGTATTAAATATTGTGAAAAATTAGCAAAACACAAAATGTTTAAAGGAATATGTTGCACAGAGAACACACACTTACATTATGTTAAATAAAAGCAAGGAGAGAAGAAAGGGACAATTTCATGTTGCAAAAAAAAAGTTTTAGTGAGATAGTGAATCTATGTATGTGGAATTGGTTTAGTTGAAATATGATACTCTAAAAGAAAATAAATTACACTAAAGTTTAATTTATATGTCTTATTTTTATTGTATGTATTTCACAAGGTGAGATTGCAGTCCTGTTATGAAGGAAATCAGTCATGTTCATGTAACATTTTTCAGAAACTGTTGAACTGTATCTTAATTTGGATTATATGAGCACTCCTCAATAGCATCTGAACAATCAACCCGATAAAAATTAACTAGTCGGTGCATCTCCATTAGTTGTCTCCATTTAATTTTAGCCAACAAGTTTGCTCATTATTCAGTAACAAGGGAAACTTCTTCCATTAAGGATTTTGACTATCAAACAGATCAGACCATGGAATAAATAGCCACATAAAATTACACCTAAAAGCAATTACAGTCACTTTTCATTGATTAATTGTCTGTTTAAATTTTTTTTTACAAGATCTTAATGGCAATGAAATTACATTGTTTGTTAGCATCTGCCAGTTTTATGAGTTTGGACCCATGCTATTTAATCAGTGAATACATTTACTGAATCAAGGAAAGTAACAAGAAATTACAACATCAAATTCTCACTTCAGTAAAAAAATATGATTTATTATAACAGTGCAGAAAGGTATTTAAAACAGATGTCACTTTAAAGTAGCTACATTAGTTCCCTATAAATATCATTTTTCCATATAATAATAAAACAACAGCAACAATAGCAGGATATAGATAGGGCCCACTTGCATACGCATAACATAGAAACTAGTAACAGGAATTTATAATTGAAGTTTTGAAACAACCTTAATCCTAGGGTTCTCTTGAGAGTAGCAAACTCATAAAATCCAGCACTATAGAGGTAAAGTTATACTAAAAATAAGTAAAAATAGAAAGCAAAAGCAGAAACATACATTCTGCTCAAGTTTTCAAAGGCTAAAACCTGCTACTATTGTGTGAATATAAAAAGAGTTGCCAAATATTATCAAAAAGTTCACATTTAACAGGCTGACCAAAAGCTTATTCTGAAAGCAATTTAAGGTTGGGTTGGCCACAGGTCAGTTTTTCTTTGCCAATTTCCAGACTTACACACATATCTTGCCAAATGCCAAAGTTAAAGTTTTGGCAAATGGAGATGCCCTATTTTGGGCTTGGGGCCTTTCATGGTATAGAAATTACATTTATATCCCCTTTTCTTCTAAAAAGAATGTAACATTTCTTACAGAAGAACCTGCCTTGCTGAATTACATTGGTAGAACAGCGTAAGTGTCTTTGGATAATAACATAATACTGGGTTAACACATATTGGGGGTAGGTGGACTTAAAAAGCAATCTTTGGGGTAGGGAACCACTGTGAACAAATGTCTTCCATGGAGTCTCTCCTGTTTCAAATGGCTCAACTTTACTACCCACAATTGTGGTTTTGCTCAGCAATGTAGAGCAATCAATGTCATTTCCTATTACATCCCATTCTGAACTGTAGTGGAAAATTGTAACTCTGAGATAGAGGGCATCAGCCCATAAATGGGTATATAAAATCTGCCAGATGTTGATATGTATCTGCTCCTAAATATGGCGCCAAAATTATAAAACATATATTGTGAAATCCTGATGCAGTTTTATACTTGTGTTATAACATCAGATGCAAAGGCAAAGTTTTGTCATAATGTTATGGTACATTATATCACTGTCACCCCCCCCCCCTTGTTACTCCATGGACACCCATAGATATATGGCAATTAATATAACATATTTGCCTTGCAACTTAAATTATGTACTTTCTGAAGCTATCATGGGCTAATTTCACTGATAGTTCTTGTAGCACAATATGTAGCCTTTTGAAATATACAAGGACTTATGCATCATTTTCTCATAGGGGTGGCTATAGAAATCAATCAACCAATCCATAAATATTTCAAATCTACAATCTGGATTCACATAATTATATGAACCAAATTTGTTGAGCAATGAACAGTTGGCTGGATTAATAAAGTCCAATTGTCCCAAAGTGCTTTTCAAGAGGCAACTGGACTTTCTTGTTTTTCTTTGAAAACGTTTCATTTCTCATCCAAGAAGCTTCTGGATAACTGAGAATCTCCATAGACATTTAGCTATGCATTTTGGGATAAACACCCTTTGAATGGTGCTGGAGTATGAACAGATTTTCAACAATTGCAGACTACAGGAACCATTTGTGCTTCAGTTTGAAAGGCAGATAATACAAACTCATGCCCAACAGCCTGTGCCTGTGTACAACAGTGAAGGGACACAGGGCAGAAAACATCCTGCAGAAAGCACAGTTCCGCATCAGAGTCCTTTCAACAGTTGCAAGAAGGCTCCACACCCAACTGCATTACTCAGGTCACCCTGAGGACACAGACAAACTTCCAAGTGGCCTCAAAACTCTCTAAAAGAAGGCAAATGACCAGCTGTCTGCAAGGAATATAAATCCTTCCATTCCCCACCACCCAGTTAGAGCTGAAGAAGCATCTTGGATGAGAAGCAAAATACCTTCAAAGAAAAACAAGAAAGTCCAGTTGCCTCTTGAAAAAGCACCTTTGAGACAACCATGACCTAGATGACTGAGAATCTCCAAAGACTTAAAGTCCAACTCTTCAATGTGGTCCAAGTTAGGAAACTGATTCCATCAGAAGACTAGAATTATACTTTATTGAGCTGGGCTACACTAACAGAATCTTGAAAGTCTGATTGGATTTTCCCTTTTTTCAGTCTTACACCCCAGTAAATCAGTTATGGATTCAGTTTGAGTCACTTCCTAATAATTTTTCCTTTTCTGAGGCTCAAGACATGCTTCTGCACATTTTCTTTTTGTAACAGCTTCTGATTATGTTTCCCATGATCATCTCCATGACTCCCTACACCAACAATGTAAGCTATTAATGATAACTTAAATACCATAATGAATGGTTTTACATAGCATGCTAAGCTAACATATAAGTACCGGTGGGAACCCAGCAAGAACCAGTGAACATCCATAGAGTTATTTAAGAAACTAGATGCCAGGTTCATTAACTTGCCAGACATTCTAATTGATAGAAAGGGAACAATTGTGTGACTAATACGCAAGAGAGACAAAGATTGTTCCATTCAAATATTTCCTCCTTCATGCTATCCTAAGCCAGAAGGAAGAGTAAACAGACCTTAAAAGGAGAATCTCCCATCAC
Source organism: Crotalus tigris (assembly GCF_016545835.1). Classification (NCBI taxonomy): domain Eukaryota; kingdom Metazoa; phylum Chordata; class Lepidosauria; order Squamata; family Viperidae; genus Crotalus; species Crotalus tigris. The sequence goes on along the minus strand of NW_024100413.1, from coordinate 209,039 downwards.
CTTCAGTCAAAGAAAAAATGGAGGTGGGAGGAGGATTATAACAACCTTTGGCTGACCACAACTAGGAGGAGGAAGAGGGAGATGTACCTACAGTTCCAGACCCAAAAGCAGAGGAAAAGGATGAAATGGAGGAGGGGTGATGTAAGGGCTGAAATTGGTAATGCAGGAGCCATGCATTCCCATGCTAGGTAAATCCATTATATTAACCTATTTCCACCATCTTTCAAAGTCACCAGACAATCTACCAAGTAGCTATAAAGTCAAAGGTATAAGAGATATCCTGTATGACTTATGAAGCTAATTTACCCGATTTACTGCTGAGCCAGGTAAAAATGTAGCAGAATATAAGCTTGATTTGATGTGTGAATCCAACTGGCTTGTACGAACCAGCCATTAAGTTTTATACACCATAATTTGTTACTTAGTGTGGTTTTACTCAGTAAAACCATGATTGATTAAACAGTGGTTCAAACCTAATATATAAATAACTCTGATTATTTCTGAAAGGAATGTTACATTGTTATTTTAGATCTTTAGTTTAAAATAGATTAGTAGAACTTCCAATTTATGTGGGCAAAATGTATCTATCTATAACAAGATACTTATAACAAAACACATAGGCCACTCAGTGTCTTGTCTTTGAATATTTTGGGCAGGTCAGAAATAGGCTTGTAGATAAAAGTCTCGTTTGTAACATACCAACGCCCTATTTTCAAATGCTGCTAACAAAGATATCCCAAGGAAAGCAATAAATGTTCACATTTGTGCACAACTGATACCTTTCATATTTTATAGCTTTGATCCTTAAGGTGGTGGATTTAATTAAAAATGTTAAAAAGTTGTTTGCTTAAGTCCTGCTCCTGTAGACTAAACAAATGGACTAGCTTGGAGACTAGTTTATAGATAGGAGCCAATATATACAATAGTGAGTTTTAATATGGCAGGAAGGTTAAGCCAATATTTGGGAAAAACATATTCCCCATTTTATCCTGCTTCCTAAAAAATTCTAAGCACAATTCATTGTGGTTATTTTTGAAACCCTAGATAGTTTAGGATCAAGACACCTTCACAACTGTTGAGTCCCAAGAATTCCTGTCACCAAAATCCTTCTTTGAATCAGTCTTTGTATAGTAAAATCCATTAATTAGGGGTTAAGGAGGATGGCAAATGCCTCTCCCATTACTGGATGGTTAACAATTCTTAGAGATGTGGTCCAATGCATTTAAGAAAACATTCAATGAGGAGTTTGATCACAGCTAAGAATTTAGAGAAATAATGGGCCCTGGATAGATACTGATGTCTTCCCTCACACTTCTAATCCAGTCTTTGTGGTACTCCTTGTGGTACCCAAGCTGTTCTGAAGAAGATGGTATAAAAAGTTACTCAGAGATAACTTGTCTTTTCCATTGAATAGAACATGTGGACCACTGATGCTCAAGATCAATCAACAGAAATTATATATTCTGAGTCAGAGGCAGGTTTTCATTAGGCAGACTTCTGGCTGTTGGAGACAGGTATTGGCTAAGAAAAGGATGTAGCTATAACAACCTATAACTGAGTAACAGAGTTGGAAGGACCTTGGAAATGTTCTAGTCCAGGGGTAGGCAACCCAAAACACTCAAAGAGCCACTTGGACCTGTTTCCCACCAAAAACAAAACACTGGGAGCCGCAAAACCCTTTTGATATCTAAAAGGAAGATAACACTGCATATATCCTTTTTTATATATACATACACACACACACATACACATATACACACATACATACATACATACATATATATATATATATATATATATACATATACATACATACATACATACATATATATATATACATATACATGTGTGTGTGTGTGTGTATCATAAAGGTAAAAAAGGATATATGCAGTGTTATCTTCATTTTAGATATCAAAAGGGTCTCTCTCTCTGTCTCTCTCTCCCTCCCTTTCTCTTTCTGCCCTTGATCTGCCAGTCCTCTTCCCCCCCTCTCTCTCTCCCTCCCTCCCTCTCTTTCTCCCCCCTCCCTCTCTCCAATCTTCTGCTCACCTGGCAAGCTGGCTTCAAGCTGTTCTCTAACAAGCTCAGAGGTAGGCAACCTCGGCTCTTTTATGACTCATAGACTTCAATTCCCAGAATTCCTGAGTCAGCATAGCTGGGCTAGTTAGCTCTCTCCTGCCCTTCCTGCTTCCTGCAGAGACACAGCAAAGGGAGGAGCCATGCCCAAAAAGATTTTCAGCTTGTTGGAGAACACAGTGAGTCCACTCTCTTTTATACACACACACAGAGAGAGAGAGGGGGGGGAGAGAGAGAGAGAGAGAGAGAGAGAAGCAGGGAAGCGCAAGTGCCTCTCTCTGTCTCTGTCTCTCTCTGCAAATGGCAGAGGAGGCTGGAAGCCACAGGGGAAGGCTCAAAGAACCGCATGTGGCTCCAGAGCCGCAGGTTGCCAACCTGTGTTCTAGTCCAACCCTAGTGCACTGGGGAGGAGAGGGGATTGTTTTGTGCACGTATAGCTCACAAGTGCACATGTGTGTGCAGCTCCATTTGAGCAAGCAACATGCATGCATGCAAGCTGCTCATGAAAATGGAGCGTGCATGCACACTCCTTCCTGCTGCTCATGCAAGAGGAGATGCATGCGCACTCACCCACCATTTACACCGCCCAGTTGCAAACAGCTCATGGCCCACTAGTGGGCTGCGGCCCAGAAATTGGGGATCTGTGCCCTATACCATTTCAGACAAATGTCTAATCTCTTCTTAAAAACCTCCAGTGTTGGAGCACCCATAACTTCTGGAGGCAATAATTGTTCTATTTGTCAGGAAATTTTTCCTTAGTTCCAAATTGGTTCTCCTCTTAATTAGTTTCCATCCATTGCTTCTTGTCCAGCCTTCAGGTGCTTTGGAGAATAGTTTGAACCACTCTTCTTTATGACAACCTTTTAGATATTGATGCTATCATATCACCCCCTAGTCCTTCTTTTCATTAAACTGTTGTTGTTGTTAGTTGCAAAGCCGTGTCTGACCCATTGCGACCCAATGGACAACGTTCCTCCAGGCCTTCCTGTCCTCTACCATCTTCTGGAATCCATTTAAGCCCACGCCTACTGCTTCAGTGACTCCATCCAGCCACCTCATTCTCTGTCGTCCCTTTCTTCTATTTCATTAAACTAGATATACCCAATTCCTGCAACCGTTTTTCATATGTTTTAGCCTCCAATCCCCTCATCATCTTTGTTGCTCTTCTTTGCATTCTTTCTAGTATCTCAATATCTTTTTTATATCATGGCTACCAAAACCAGATGCAATATTCCAAGTGTGGTCTTACCAAGGCATATTAAACCTTTTCCTTTTGAGCTTCCTGGCCTTTCCTTCAATAAAATAGTATTAATCACTTTCCTTTTGTCCTTTGTAGCCTCCTATCTTTATGCAGGGAAGAATGTTGTCCCTTTATATGACATTTAATGCTTTGTCTCAGGCAACAGTTGCTTGGATCCACCCTAATATGACTGCCTATGTGTTGCTTTAAACTTCATGTTTTTTTTTTCTGGAAAACTTATTAAGTGCTCAGAATACTAAAGAAAGTGCAATCTAGAGAGGTAAAAGGCAATTAGCAATTGTAGGTTACAATACTGGTTTGGAGGGAACTGTCACTCTTCTCTTAAGAATATTATTAATTAGTCTTTTCCAACTTCATGCTCTCTGTGGGTTGGTACTGTGAATCCTAACATTACTGCTTAGCATTGGAAGCAGTAACTGCCATTCTTTTCTTTCACAATCACTTACTTTGACAGTAAGGCCTGTCACCAAATCTGAAAGCCTAATAAGGCTATGGATAAAAAGGAATGCATATAAAGTGCAATTTTGAAGTTGTCTGCCCAGTTATTCCTGAATGTCTTTACATGTATGGAATGTAATGCACGTGGAGGCAGAGATAGTTAGGAGTAGCTGCTTAAACAGTCCTGGGAACCTGGAAAAAAATGCAGCGGGTTTAATAATTGAAAAAGAGGTGATTTTAAGTGTTCTAGCAGGTTTGAAAACATATATCCAAAAATTTCCATAAGCCTATGGTCACAGAAATGTTCACAGAAATGGGTTTGTAGTGAAGTTAGATCTGGTTATATATCAAATACAAGAAAAAAATGCAAATAAATAAGAAAATGTAAAAAAAACCCCTGAAATACATTTGTATTTTAATGTGTGAACTAGGCCAGTCCAAATGGAAATCATTCTCATTTACCAAATAGCACTTAGCAATAGCATTTAGACTTACATACCACTTCACAGTGCTTTACAGTCCTCTCTAAGTGGTTTACAGAGTCAGCACATTGCCACCAACGATTTGGGTCCTCATTTTACCGACCTCAGAAGGATGGAAGGCTGAGTCAACCTTGAGCCGGTGAGAATCGAACTGCCGAACTGCTGGTAGTTGGCAGTCAGCAGAATTAGCCTGCAATACTGCATTCTAACCACCGTGCTACTATGGCTCTTATTATAGAATAAGAGATGAATATTTATTTATTTATTTATTTATTTATGAGACTTATATACCGCTTTAAGTGCAAGCACTCTCTAAGTGGTGTACACCAGTAAGCAATGTATATATATATATATATATATATATATATATATAATATATATATATATTTACATTGCCCCCAACAATCTGGGTCCTCATTTTACCGACCTCAGAAGGATGGAAGGCTGAGTCAACCTTGAGCCGGTGAGATTTGAACTGCTGGCCTGCTGAACACAGTCAGCTAAAGTGGCCTGCAGTACTATATAGTACTGCATATGAATATAGTAAGTTCCAAGATTATTCAAATGTTTATAACAATAGGAATGCTTAATCATATCTTATGGTTTCTGTAGAGGCCTGTGTATCCTAGTGATGCTAGGAACTACGTTGTTAAGGAGTGTGTGCATTCTCAGGAAAATCCCACACGATGGGCAGGTGATAGACAAGAGATCAGAATAAATAGGGCCTACTGGAAAAGAAAATGACAATTCACTCTAGTATTTTGCCAAGAAAACCAATATGGATTTACAAAAATGGGATAGTATTAGCATTATGCTTGGAAATTAACTTTCCCTTTTCCCAAGCTGGAAAATATCCAATGAACCACTGGGGAGGATCAGTGGCCAAATACATGTGGCACTGGTGATTATGATGTGGATAGTCTAAAATCAAAGGATGTCTAGAGGTGAAAGAAAGCTCAACAGTGCAAAAACATGTTTATATTTGGTATGTAGAATGTTAGAGGTTCAAGCAAGCCTGATGTCAGCACCAAAATGTTAAGATTGAACATTGATATTTTAGGGATTGCAAGTGAAATGGATTGCAAAGGGTCACTTTATAACAGAGGACACCAGATCTTCTACTAAAGACAGGCAAATCATTGAAAAAAATGATTTTTATTTGAAAGCAATTTCAATTAAAGAAAAAAAAGTAGTTGATTATGTGTAGTAATCAGTGCTCAGTCATTGCAGGGTGCAAATATGGCTGACTGCCTTCGCAGTGTTTATTCCTTTATACAGTTTTCCAAGCAGCAAAAATTTAACATGGCAATAGCATTTTATTGGTTAAACTCCTTACCAATCCTTAAGAATATAGAAGCCAGAGGCCCAAAACAGGGAGCAGTTGGCTGTAACATCCTGTTGGTGTAAGCTAGCTGATATCAGGCAGGTGAGGTCATTGTACCAGCCTGGAGTACTTTCCCACATTGCCATGGTGATGTGTAGGGATGAGATAATGTAGAGAGAAGAGGAACGCAGGTGTTGGAAGGGCAGTTTGCTGCACATGACCTTTACCTGGCTCCCACCTCTGCAATTATGTAAAGACCCAGCTCTCTGGGAAAGTTCTAAAGATAGATGATGATGATGATGATGATGATGATGATGATGATGATGATGATGATAATAATAATAATAGTAAAGTTGGAAGGGACCTTGGAGGTCATCTAGTCCAACCCCCTGCTCAGGCAGGAAACCTTATACCATTTCGGACAAACGGCTGTCCAGTCTCTTCTTAAAAACCTCCAATGTTGGCGCATTCACCGCTTCTGGAGGCAGGTTGTTCCACTGGTTAATTGTTTTAATTGTCAGGAAGTTTCTCCTTAGTTCTAGATTGCTTCTCTCCTTGCTTAGTTTCCACCCGTTGCTTCTTGTCCTGCCTCCAGGCGCCTTGGAAAATAGCTTGACACCCTCTTCTTTGTGGCAGCCCCTGAGATATTGGAACACTGCTATCATGTCCCCCCTCGTCCTTCTCTTCATTAAACTAGTCATAACCAATTCCAGCAACTGTTCCTTATATGCTTTAGCTTCCAGTCCCCTAATCATCTTTGTTGCTCTTCTCTATACTCTTTCTAGAGTCTCAACATCTTTTTTACATCGCGGTGACCAAAACTGGATGCAGTATTCCAAGTGTGGCCTTACCAAGGCATTGTAAAGTGGTATTAACACTTCACGTGATCTTGATTCTATCCCTCTGTTAATGCAGCCTAGCACTGTGTTGGCCTTTTTGGCAGCTGCAGCACATTGTTGAGAAATAAAAATCTGGAAAAGAACGATGAGCATCAAGGAAGATACAATGGCAATGAATGTAGCATTGGGAGACTTGAAAGAACAGGTTAGGGAGATCTCATAGGGAAGATCTATATGGTCATTAAAGTCCTGTCTGTGTACAATCCTTCCATGCTCACCCCACTTCACCCTACAACAGGGGTTCTCAACCTTGGCAACTTTAAGACTTGTGGACTTCAACTCCTAACTTTGCTGGCTGAGGAATTCTAGGAGTTGAAGTCCACAAGTCTTAAAATTGCCAAGGTTGAGAACCCCTGCCCTACAAAAAATCATTATAGGTGAGTGGATGGGTTTACCCCTTGCTTAGGAGATATGTGTGTGTGTGTGTGTGTGTGTGTGTGTGTGTGTGTGTGTGTGAGAGAGAGAGAGAGAGAGAGAGAGAGAGAGCATTTAATATATCTTTTGATTTAATTAAATCAGTAATGTAGCTAGTTCATATTTTAAGAAAAATATTTTTCTTCTAAATAACTAGAAGAAAGCAAATATGATTGCACGTATGAAATCTTACCAAACTGTTGCAGGAAAGTACAACGATAAAGAGACTTTTCCATTTTCCATCATGTGTATTTTTAAAACATACCTCATAGAGCAAAACGCCAATGATGAAATTAAGTTGAGGAAAGGTAAGCTACTGATTTTTCCATACACCTTAGTCTACAACTCCCTTCAGTTGTAATTGCATAACCAATGGGATAAGACTATGGGAGTTGCAGAACATAACATCTGGAAAGGGCTAGGTTGCTTTCCCCAGTGATTACATGATTAACTGTATCTTCATTCTTTTAGACATTTTAGTCCCATAGACAGCAGTCTCAAGATATTAAAACTTGATAAAATACTATTTATCTAAATAGAGTTTGGAGGGTTAATATTCCTTTTGTTACTGTGTACAAAAAAAACCTGTGGTAAAACTACAGGAAACTTTAGCAGCATGATTTTTCGCAATTTGTATTTAAAATTAATCATCACATGTCCCACATGAAAGCAGTCAGGCAGCTGCAAGTCCTTTCACTCAGTAAGTTAATGATTTGACATGCCCTGTAACAGGATCTGTCTATTTTGATTGAAAAAGTTCCAGAGATAGCATCTAACAGTTCAACTATATCCCAGAACGATCCCAAGGATTTTCCTATTAACTCCCAACCCTACAAGAAGATAGGTTAACTTTTTCCTGCCAATGGATATTTAGAAGAAATAATAAAGGCAGGATATAAACAAAATTGTTGGTATTCAACTTGCTCCTTTATCAGATGGATGCCATTGTAATCACATCTAACCACAAAACATACATTTCACAGAAGGCAGAATGAGATGTTCCTTGTCTATCTAGAGTGGCATTTGCAGAAAGGAGACACGGAGTCAAAACAGGCAAGCTGTTGGTCAGAACAACCCAATTGAAGGTCTTCCCTTTTTGTATAAACTTTGAGGTCACACACAAATAGAACATCTACCATTTTTCCTGTTTCAATCCTCTTCTCCAAAGGATACTGCCTCTTAAACTCTTGGTTGTTCCTTTAACATCTCAGCTCTTTGTCTTCCTTCTAGTCATATGGGAAACTTGCAATAACGCACTGGTTTGAGTTAACTCTACCAAAATAAAGTTCCTAAAAATATCTAAGTTTCAAGGGATTCCTGTAAATAGATGCTGCAAAAGTTTGGGTTTTTTCCTTATGCAGTAAATCTTCAATAGAAGACACTTCAAAGAAAATATCTGCAAATACTGAAACACGTGTAAGAAATGTGTGCCTGCACCGACTATAGAGACACAGTTTTGAACTTGCATTCAGCACTTCGTTCAATAATAATGGTTTGATGCTGGAAGGGGAATGCCGAGAACTATTGGTACTTGAACTTCTCTTCTTCTTTTACAATCAGAAATAGTTGATTCTTATTTCCAAGAAAGTATAGTTTGATATTCTATTTATTTGTATTTTCCCCGTATCTCACACTTAATACTTTCCATTTTCAATGCGCAGGATTTGAAATTAAATGATTGGAAATAACTCAGGCTGAAGTCCTGAAGAACTGTTGCTGGACACATTACAAGTTTGGTCCAGGTCTAAGCTCTGATGATCTTTAAGTGCTGTTTGCTTATAAACTAGGGTTGAATTTGGTTTGCAAAGAAGCATCTCTGATTGTTTACTTATTATTTATTTACTTACATCTCACCTTTTATTATAAATAACTCAAGATGGCAAAGATATCCAACACATATTCCTCCTTATTTTCTCAACAACAACACTGTGAGGCGAGTTGGACTGAGAGTGTGACTGGCCCAAGACTACCCAGCTGGATAAAGCAGGAAATCATTGATTGTCCTATGGAGAGTTGTAATGCCACACTATAACTTTGAAACTCTGTCTGAATAGTATTATTTCTTCTTCTTGGATTTATCAGTAGATTCTATTTGTATTTATCATTGGCAGCCTTGCCTTGGAGAACTAAGTCACTTATGTTATTTGGCCTTCCCCCTCCACTGTTCTTTCATCTTGCCCACTAAGAGTTTAACAGGAAACTGATGGCAGTTGGTTGCTAGAAGATCACAAATCAACATCCAGTTATTCTTTTAATTTGAAACACAGATATTTGATTTCATTTACTTGGTACCAACTATGTTCTAATTGAAGGTTATGTTTACTTTATTCCGTATATGAAAATGTATTCAAAATACATTTTAGCAGTACTGTAGAATAGTTCCTAGAGTACTGCTAAAAATATATTTTGAATAAAGTAAAAAAAAACATTGATAAGACAGCTTTTCTAAACCTGGTGCCTTTCATGTTATGTTGGAGAATCTAACTCAAATTTCTAAGACCTTGATCTTTCCAAATGCTTTTACATTTCATTCTTCCCATTCAGAAGAGTTCTGCTTTGAAAATATAGACTGCACACATGTATGCCAATCTGAAGCCTTGAATTGTATTAAATAAATGTGTAATATGAAGCATTTGGCTAATAATGTCATATGACTGTTTTGTAAAATCAGTCCTTGAACATATTATACCCTTATAAAGGATTTTTCTAATGAAGCATTTGTGACACCTGTACTTATCTCATTAATATATATCCTGCAAATGCTTATTCCAGAATAAATGTGTTCAGTTTATATATTCTCCATAAGTTGTTTTTTTCTGAATTAAGTTTAACACACAATGGTCTAGAAATATTAACGAATTAACTCCCAAAACAGCCATTCTTCCTAAAACAAAGTATTTGTCTGCTGATTTTGAGATATATTTATTCTGACTCATTGAAAAAAAATTCTCACGGTTTATTCTCGGTGATATAAACTCCTTTTAATGGCTATTATCTTCCTCCCTCTTGGAATTGCACTATGCAGGGCATGAAACAAAAGCCCAGTGAATATCTTCAAGTTAGATGTAAATGTGCTTTTCCTTGAGGTTTAATTCAACTGCTGTCAAAAGCTAAATGCCCACCGGAAGAGGTTAACATCATCATGGGGGACAGAGATAGAGATAATGCAGCCAAATATTTTGGCTGCCTTCCATTTTACAGTTGAGGACTATTCCAGATGGAGAACAGTTCCAAAGGAGTTCCAATCTTCTGTCAAATGACACAGCAGTATATCAAGCCAGATTGATTCCTTGGGTAATGCTGGAAAGTTCACAGCGAAGTATCCCCAGATGAAGCACATAATCTCCATACCATAAACACACAGTGGGGATTGTTTAATACAGTGAACCATGACAACTAATCTTTAGGATTATTTAATCTTCCACAGCAGCTGCACCATTGACATGGAGCTTTGAAAGTTTACTGATATGCTTCTATTCTGCATGCAGCAATGTGATTTTTATATTAGCAGAGATGGTGTGTAAAACAAAATGAAAAATTATAGTAGTTTCATAACTTGACGTGGTAGAAGATAACATAAATTCTACTTAACAAGTTTCCTATTTGCTTTAAAAAATTTTTTTGCAGACCTTGTGCAAACATTTGAACAATCTAAAACAGACATATTGGCTCCCCCCTCCCCCCCCCCCGCCCAGCAGAAACTTAAAAGGAGTTTTGCAGTGCTTCAAGACTTTACAGAATTCTGGACCATTATAGCTCAAATTCTTTCATCACTCTTATGTAAGAAACTTTTATTAAAGCCATTTTCAATTCTCAGTTGCAATTAATACAATTAATTTTTAACAAATAAAAATGATTAAAATTGCTAATATGAACCAATAAATAAGCTGCTATTATATATGTGTGCATATTATAGGTGCATATATTGTACATCTGTGTGCAGATAGTCCTCAACATATGACCACAATTGAGCCTAAATTTTTTGTTGCCAAGTGAGACATTTGTTCAGTGAGTTTTGCCCCATTTTACAATCTTATGGGCCACAGCTGTTAAGTGAATAACTGCAGTTGTGAAGTTAGTTAACAGGGTTCATAAGTGAGCCTGGCTTCTCCATTGACTTTGCTTGTCAAAAGGTCACAAAAGGTGATGATCGCATGACCCGGGGACATGGCAACTGTCATAAATATTGCCAAGTCTGAATTTTGATCAGATGATCATAGGGATGTTGCAGTGGTCATAAGTGTGAAAAATGAAAAGTGTTCTCACTGCTGTTGTAGCTTTGAAAGGTCACTAAACAAATTGTTGTAAGTTGAGTACTACCTGCATATAAATATGTAACCAAGTTAAAAACTGTATATATCTTAAGGGTGTCATGGGTGCATCATTGGAAGATCTAAGGCTAGCAAAGACACCATCAAAACATCTAAAATGTTATGTTTTAGGGGGGAAATCTATAGCAATACATTTCTTATATTCTAAAGTGCTTTTTGTAGAATATTTCAGCTTGCATATGACAGAAAACCTATGCTTAGTTGTTATCAGCTCAGATATAAAACCATCACTGCTGGAAAGCATATGTTATTTTTTCATCCACAATGTATGTTTTATATATATATATGCCAGTTTGACTGTTTATGGTTATTATTCTAATTAGGGAAGCATTTCTTCATGGTTTGCAAGCTCCCAGAGGCTTTAAGCCATCATCCAGAATGATGTGAGCTTTCCATTTATGCAGTAAGATAAATTGGAAATGAATGAAGTTCTATAAAAGCACTCTTGTATTTTTCAGATATGCTCCATCACAAAGCAATGTTTTTATAAGGTGCCCTGAAAAAAAATAGGTTAGCATTTATTTTAAGACCGTATTGATTTTTCTTCATATTTCATTCAAAAAAGAAATAACACCACAGTCCTAGAAAGTGGGAGAGGTTAGTCTGTGAAGCTTTGTATCTTAACCCCAGAAGACATATTCAGGAGTCCCTTACCTTTTGAAGAGCATTGTTTGTTCAAGGAGGGTGGGATGAAACCTAAGCTATCATCCCTGAAGCTTAGTAGTACCAGAATGTTTTTCTGTTATGCTAACTTTCATTTGTATCCTTCATTCAATTGTACATTCTAAGTCTGGTTGTAATTTTTGTTGTGCGATACACCCATTCCTTATTTAGTGATTGAGTTTCATTCCAATGACCAGGATGTTAAGCAAAATTATTACAGTAATTTTTTTTCATAAAAGTTTTACAAAACACACAAAGTCTAACACAGACTAATAAAATGCAAAAGCAGTAAAGAAAGAAAAAAGAAAAAACAAAAGTATAGAAAGAACTCAAAAGTTCTTTCCATTTTCTTTGCGGCAAATACAATTACATTTAAAAAATTCTCTCTAACTCCACAATTACAAAAAAACTCTATTTTTTATTATCCATTTCTTTCCCTAATGATGGAAACCACAAATGATGAGTGTATTTTTTCTATTTCACGCAAAAGGGATTTTCAGTCGACCATAAAGAGGTTACAATCATTCCTCTGTGGTAAGTAGTCTGGAGCTATTCCTTTTTTGAACATATAATAGTCTTGGTGCACTTGCCACATATGAAAACAAAGTTCTGTGACTTTTTTCTAGTTGCCTGACAATTAGTCCCAAAAGAAAAGTCTGTACTTTTGGTCATAGTTGAACTTTTAAAATCTTCTGAATTAACACATGTATTTGTAATAAAAATGTTCTGGCTGTTTTACATGTCCACCATGAATCATGTTAAGCAAAATGATGTGTGTGTGTGTGTGTGTGTGTGTGTGTGTGTGTGTGTGTGAGAGAGAGAGAGAGAGAGAGAGAGAGAGAGAGAGAGAGAGAGAGAGAGAGAGAAATGTTTCTTATACACCTATGTCAGTGTTACTCTCTGATGTATGTTGTAGTCAGGTGTACAAATTATTATTTGGTCATCAATGTGTGCATTGATTAGAAAATGATTTTTTTCTTACTGTCATACTTGTTTAAAGTCACCACCTGAGGAAGTTACTAAATGAGGAGTGGGTGTATTATAAAAAAATATTGTCATAGGGAGTACAAAGATGTTATTTTTTTAGATAATCCACAAGAATCCACTGTTAAGAATGTTCACATTTAAAAAAATATAATACAGTGTTTGGCAGATTACATGGTAAAAAAATGAATCCCATTTTTCATTTTAACAGAGTTCCTCTGAAATTTTGCTGAAGGATTATATAACAAAAATTGAACTGCTTGTTGTACTACATTTATTGTTTTGGCATCTCTTGTTTATTTCCTTCCAATTAGTATTCAGCCCTAATGTTGCTACTTAATTAAACTGAGGACCTGAGCTGCGGAAGCAATTCTGAATGTGTCAGTCAGTGTAAGTGTCCTGATTTTCCAGGTAATTGTAAAAAAACAGCCACAGGTAAATATACTGCAGTAGACTAGCTCCATCACTATCAATATAGTATATATAAAAAAATCCAGATGTCACGTATTGCTGGATTATTGCTAAATATTAAAGCTTTTGGAGTGAAAGCCTTTCTCAAACATGCTAAAGGAGCTACAACGGGCTGGCTTAGCTTCTTTAAAAACTTTCCTTCACTGCGTGTACATGCACAAAGGCACAAACCACTCTCTCCACTGGACTCTCAGTAGACCGTGAACAGGTTTTCCTATGTGTACAGATAACAGGAAGCATCTTCAAAGCAGCTGAGCTGACCTTCCAGAGCGAACAGCTGCTTTAATACTTCAAGGAGGGGAACTTCACTCACGCCAATGGGCTTTATGAAGTTCCAGCTGAATGCTTTGCAGTCCTAGTTATTATTTTCTAAGTGATATTGAGTTCAATAAGTACAGCTCAACATTCACTTTCTATAAACAGGCACTTGGTCAATTCCAATGGCTCGCTTAGCTTTGTTCCATGAGTAGAATATCAGTTGGCATGTAACTAAAACTGTGAATGTTTAATGGACTTTACACTTTCTCCCTAAATAGCTTTCCCATGTGAGACAATGAGTATCATGTGAGCTTCCTTCATCTTTCTGTATTGTAAGTACCCACCATCTCAGTGAGAGAACCTCTGTTTGAGAAGCTAAATTAGCAAAAGAAACTACTGGAAACTATGGATAAAATCCAGCCCAATTGGCATGGCATTATTCAACTAATGCATACACTATATTTTACATCTCTGGGAATTTTCAGGCTTTGTTCCAAACTAACCGGGCATTTTAAATTTCTTATAATGCACGTGAAACAACCAAATGGCCAAACAGAAAGTAATAGGACAGTACTGCATTATTTTAACAGCTACATCTCTGTAAAACATGATCAATTCTAGAATAATCATACAGAGAAGACCAATTATTTTTAAAGTGGCTTATTTTTTGATATAGGCATGAAGAATCAAAAGTTTAGCTGTGGACGAATAGGAACAATAACAGTGATAGGGAATACAATAGTGGTCAAAATTGTGGAAACCTTTTGGGAAAAGTATACAGTTGAAATGCCACCTTGGTTAAGTTTCCACCAATTTTTCTTCTAATTTCTTTATAACTGTAGCCTTGTTCACTTAATAATACTATTTTACATCACTTTCTGGGCAACCAGTCAACTCTCTGCACCATTACTTTAATTTTATTACGTTTTACAAGCTCACTAAATGAAAGAACACAAAAAAACCCAACCAACTTGATAGCAATCACATAACACACTGAGAAATGTCCTCCTCTCAGCTTCAATACATGACATCAATAACTGAATCATACTGTGATCTGATTGCCTCATTGCCAAAACAAGATGACACCTGATTGGCTCTCTAAACACTCGTGCTCATTGGCTACAATCAGATGAAGGAAAGCTACCTGATATCAATCTAAGCAAGTTGTGCTTCCTTTTTCTGATTATTTGGCTATAACTTTTCATAGAATACAGTACAGATAATTGAACAAACTTTGTTGCATTACATTCTTGATTAAATTATCTTTCCATTGATATATAATTTTATGGTACTTCTCCAAAAAAAGTGGTGTTATTAGCCATCAAACCTCAAAAATACTTTTCCCAAAAAGTTTCCACAATTTTTGGCCACTACTGTACACTGCACATCCTGATACTTTATGACCAGCAAAACTAAAAGTTGTTTTGATTACATATTCCTTGGTGCTATTCATGTTTAATGAAAAATTAGCACATCATTTTATCTCTCTTTAAAAAAATCACATAATTCCACAGTTTCAGTTGTTGAAGAACTATGAAAACAGATTTTTAAATGAATAAAATGTATTTAACCCAACTAACCATTTTCTAAAAATATTACATGCATTTTAAAAAGATAATTAAGATTTTAAAATTCAAATAAGGATTAATAAAACTTCACTATGATACATGATCAGTGAAACAAATAGGTATTATAATAATTTCTCTGCATGAACTAAAAAAACTAAATAGTCAGGACACTTTTTACATGCTGATTTTTGACTGTAAAATCAAGACTTCTGGGCCAAGTGTAAGACAAAGATTTCTCAGAATGAAGTCATTTTACAAGCTTTGATAGGAAATGGCTTTTTCTAAAAAAAATTTTTTTTTAAATAGCACAAAGGATACTTTTTATTGAGAGGTCCCATGATAACCAACAGTTTCTTAGAGGAATTGTAATATCCTTTTAAGTGGTTTCAGTGAAAGCTAAGATCTTTCTGTGACTTCTCTTTTGCTGTTAGTAAACCTCATGCTATTTCTGGTAACTCCTTCTAATTAACATTGGTCAATTAATAATAAAATCTCTATGAATTTCTAATATTAGCAACACCTTGTCTGAAACAAGATATTAATATTCCCAGAAAAGTTAAACTTTGCCCTAAACTAAGGTTTTATCGAATAAAGAAATTTATCCCAAGTTCTGTAAAAAAAAGCTATGAAGACCCTTACTATAATACAGTTCAACCAGTCAGCTGATTTTTTTTCTTGTGTTGAACAATGAAAGGCTTATATTTAGCTTTAAGGGCACAGATATTATTCTAGATTACAATTTCCTGATAGATAAATGAATATTTTTGTTTCTTGTTGCTAAAAGGATAGAATAATATACTCTCTGCTGTCAAAGCTTTGAAAAGAGTCTTGATACCTTTAATAATTTTACTTTTGGAGTTTATATGCTGTTTAAATAGACTTGCATTCATCATCATAGTAGCCTAAACACTTGCAACAGAGGGCAGATTCCTGTAATTTACCTCTAGCTTTTTATAGTCATATGCAGTGTTCCTTTTTCGTTGTACAAACAAGGTTGAAAGAAACAGTACATTCTCCTAGAGAGAAAAATACCAGGCTCATTAGAATCCCATGAGCTACTGTTATCATGAAGTAATAGACCATGTTACTATAGATGGTTAAGTATCGTAAACTGAAATCAGAGAATGCTTTGTGCTAAGGCTAAATAGAGAATCAGATAAACCTCGCTGGAGGAGATAGAATTGCGGTCCTATTGACGATCTCTAGTTTGGAAAGAGCATCAGGCAATCTTTGTATACAATTTTGTCAGCTACTGTGTTTTTCTGCCAGCTGATGAAAGAAAAAAGAAATAAAACCAAATAATTTGTTACAGGTAAAGATAAATGGCCACTTTGCTGTGATGGTATTAAACTCAAAGACATTAAAACAAAGCATTAAAAATATAATTCCACAGATATGTTTATTGATGTGTATATCAAGTCAAGTTAATGACTAGGCTTTTTACAACTGAATTTAGACAAATGACAACAGAAGCAGTTATGTGTTTAGGCAAAGATTAAAAAAAACACTTGTTTTAAAACAGAGCAATAAAATAAGATGAGATATCAAGATCATTAGAATATAAACTGACTGAAACAAAAGTAAATTCGCAAAAGATATAGAATAACCAAATCCATCTTCATTCATCTTGCTTTTTGAATATCACCCTTGGTTAGTAGGATATGAAGACCAAAGTGCAACCATCTTTAATTTTTACCTTAGCTCTTGTATCAGAGGGACATTAGTCTATTTACAAAGAATGGTGTACTAATTAATTACAATATGCAAAAGCTTGCTCTTCATCTAAGCTTTCATAAATAAGGTGAATTTCAATTCTGTCTTATAAAACAAGTGGCCTGTAATTTATGAAAAGTGTTCATAACCTACCCACTCACTATCCTTCTCTCTTTCTGTGTCCTATTTACATTTTTAATAACAGCGGTTAGTTCAATCTTATTCAATCTGGCACTCTCCAGAGACTGAAATTACAATTCTTCAAGTTCTAAGTCAAGAGAAGGCTATGTATTTACAGAATGCAGGGCAAAATAACTTCTCAAATGTTGGACATTTGCCACTAAAATCAAAGTCACCTTATTCTGCAAATTGTAATTTGTCCTGTGAAATGCTGATTGGTAATCATATTTCTCCTATAATACATAAATATGATATTTATATATATGAATGAATCATATTTATTAATGAATGAAAAAATATATCTAAGGCTAAGGAATAGAGAATAAACCTCATATCTATGGGCTACATACAGATTTAGAACAGACTGATAAAAAACAATACAATCTAAATTAAATATGATTAATTTAAATTTGTTTGATTATAATAGATTATTTTGGCTAACAATGATCCAGTTTCTTTATTCCATGCTTCTCAAATGAAAATGCTGGAATATTTACAACATCGGAATGAATACTATTGAAGATTTAATATCAACTCTCTTTAACTTGTGATATCATCGCATGACACAACTTACACAAAATTCAATATAATCCTCCTTTCTTTACTAAATACTTGGGAACTCTAAATTGGTTCCAATATGGAAATACTATAGTTTAATATGCAAAATTATCATAGTTCAGCTTTCACTGATCCATAGTACACATAAAAAGCATTCATGTGAATCTCATGGCCATTCTGAAAACATATTATGAGGGCTACTTGACTACAAGAGGGCTTCAAGTTGTAAATGTTAAAGTATTCAAATTATGCCTTTCTTTGTTTCAATGCTTCAGTTTTGTTTACAGGTATCGTAATTTTTAATTTCTTAAGGTAAAGAGTTTCCAAAAGGTAGTAGGAGCCAATGTCCTTCTGGATTCCCAAGGTATAAATGGCAGGTGCAGCAAAGTGATCCAAGCCCCATCCTATCTGTGTAAATTGTCAGTGTCACACAAAAGTGGGAGGCGTGAATCATCACGCTAAGCTCACCATCTTGCAAATTTTGACCTTTCCCCTACTCTCATAAAGATCCTTGACACAGCCTTCTCAGAACACTTACAGTTTATTTAAATTCTTTGCCCATTTGGGAATCTATCAAAGTATTCCTTTAAACCAATGGTTCTCAACCTGTGGGTCAGAACCCCATTTGGGGTCGAACGACCATTTCACAGGGGTCGCCAAACAACGCAGTCCGCCATTTTTTCCCCTTTTCCTTAGCTGTGCTACTCCCTTTTATTCTATTGGCTTTTGAAAGCCAATAGAATAGACTCTCTTGAATAGAGTCTAATTCTATTGGCTTTCAAAAGCCAATAGGAATTGTCCAGGCTGTCTCTGCCCTGCTGAGCCCACCAAAAGTCCCATTCTGCAAACGGTGCTGCACCAGTTGAGTAGTCCTCGACTTATGACCGGTTGAGTAGTCCTTGACTTACGACCGGTTGGGGGGGTCACGGCATTAAAAAGGTTGAGAACCACTGCTTTAAACCTTTGTATTAAAGAATACATTACATTATCAATTGTCTTTCCTTTTTCTCTCTTCTTCCTAATGTTATCAAAAGAGGAGCTGAGATATACAGGACGAAGAGTTAGTTAATACACTTACACACACACACATGCACACACATGTATAGAAGCAAACAAGCATGGAAATTCAACATAATTCAGTATGTATTTTATATACATATGATAAAAGCAGCTGATGGCAAAACCATAAAAGAAAATAAAAATCTCAGTACTTACTATGCCTAAGAAAGCTAGAATTAAAATCCCCTACCCTTTTCTGTATGTTACAGCAATAAAATAAGTGCTATGTGCACACAATGTAAATGATAAGTTATAGACTTATTTTATGTAATCAAGAGCTTGACTCAATCCTATCTATGTGTACTACTTAGACTCCTTTTAATATCTGCTGTTTTTCAAAATAATGCACATATTCTTCTTGAACACTTACAGAACTTTTCATCATTGATGGATGAAGTTTATTTAACTTTTTTATGAAGGCAAAAGACAAATTGTATTCCCCATGGGAATTAAAGGAACTATGTGGACACATAACTGTTTCAAATTCTCTAAAAAACATTAATGCTCCCTTTTGTGCCAATAGTTGTTAGCTTTATTTTGGAAAATCTAAATATCTAACAGTTCTTTCAGCAGAATACAATTATAAGAGTTCTGCCTTCAAAAGGGATTGGAAACCCTACTAGCAGAATTGGACATGCAAAGATGTCTAAAGCCAGAGGAAAGATAATGAAGACTTTTCTTTTCAGTTCACTGACAAATGTTTCTTTGATAAAGAGCTTGATTCTACCTGAACTGATCAATTAAACAAAATGTTTGTCCCTACCTGAAAAGCAGCTACAAACCCAATTCTAGATTTGTTAAGTACCACAGTTCTTGCATCACCCTCTTTACTTTCTTGCAGTATCCAAGAAGCTGCATATCACTTACAGTATTTAAATAATAATGCAAAATTTACCACAAAATATTGGATTAAGGCAAAATATTACTTGATTATAAAAACCAATCAGCAACATCCACTTTTTTTTAGATTTACTCTCATTAATAACAAACATTTAGCTTCAATATTTTATTATATACTTTAATTTAGTTATTTCCAACCTGATGCCTTCCAAATTAATTCTGAATTGAAAATTTCAGTTTCATAACTGAAACACAACCAAAAGCTCTGAGGCCAAAGCTAATTAGTTATGCTCCTTTCTGTTTCATGTGAAGTCATAAACCTTATTCCTTCCCATGTCATTGCTTCTACAAATTTAAAGTTTGTATAAATACATCTTGAAGGCCAATACCCAACCATCTTCTTTTCTTCTTCTCTATTTGAGTAATTTTTAATTTTTCAGATGTTCACTGAGTGAGCATGTTTCTTACATAGAGGCTTGTCCTTCTTGGAGAAGAAAGTCTGGCCCTCCAAACTTTCACAGCATACCTGAAATAGCATAAAATTAAAACCAAGTGTTCTAAAATTTTATATACATACATAAAATACAGATCCATTCAGTACTCAATGTCTTATTGAACTAACTAAATTTCTTTGCTTTTGTCATGGTGAATTATTATATAAAAGTGGGATCTACAAGAAAGTGGTGCAAAATGTCCTGGTTCAGATGATCATATTGACTTCCACATTCTGTAATCCATTTACCCTCTTTTTTGAGTTTCCTTGCTTTTTTTCTGCATGAGAATCAACTAGCATTCCACTCACAATTTTTCATTTTCTATGGGCTATTGAGAATTCCGCTCCAGCTTTAAGAAATTCTTCTTAAATATATTGTTGACTTCTGCATAGTTTTCCCCAACTCTATTTTCCTGATGGTTGTTATTAAACATTTCTAAACTGTGTTTTACAATTACAATCATGTAAAACAAAAATCTATCAAAAAATTTACTATAAAAACCAAATACTAAGAGTACAATTTTAACACTAGGTTTTACACTTATTTTTTTAGTCTTTGAAAATCAACACTAGCACCATGAATAGGCTTGGAAATAAGATAATAATTGTTTCTAATGTGAACCCAATGTGGGAATGACCAAATACTAAATACTAAGCTTTCATAAGCAGCTGAAATTTTAAACCCCCTTGTAATAGCATCCCAACATCTAATGCATGTAGCCTAGACAGGATCAAAGCATGAGTAACTGACTAGCAATAACCATAATGCCTGATGAACTAAATGATGGAATTCTATGTTAAATAACTATTGCTTGCACATTTGAACTTCTTCATACTCTTGTTAATGAGAAGTTACATTCATGGTCTGCTTGTGGGCTTTTCATTATAATCTGTGGAGAATAGAATGCTGGACTTGATGCTGGACGTTTTGCTCTGCCAGTTTGGCTTGTTCTTATCTTTTCACTCCTCTCCACCTTCTGCACATTCCTCCATACATGACTCATAATATGGTTTTTATACTTACTGAGCACACAAAACAGGTATCATGCCAAGTATGGCCCAAGGCTTCCAGAAACCTGTCCCCAGCTTCAATAGGGAATTCACATCCATGGCACATGGAACCAAATAATGCATAATAATCTGTAGAATACAATAACATGGACATCTAAAGAATACCAGCAATTTCAGCAAAATCCACAAGAGAATAAATGCCTACAACAGTGGACAAAATTCTTGAAGACTTTCTCTCTTTGTAGTTTAACAACTGTTGCTTGGAAAATGATTAAATATTTTGCTATCTGGCAATCTGATTAAGGGTACAAAATTAGTTATCACTACCAAATGGCAGCAAAAATCATACAGAGAATTCTTTATTGCTCTCCAACTTCTGTCCTGATTTTTGCAGCTCAGAAATTGGAGGTTCACATTGAAAGTTGATGAATTGGTATGATGCATAAAAAAAAAAAATCAAAACTAAGTAGCAACATGGGAATTATTAGAGCCACTGTAATTTTCCGAATAAACATTTTGTATCAAATAATTTGATTCTGTTAGAAAGACCAAGATAACATTCCATTTATATGGTAATGGATATAATAAAATAATCACATGCAAAGCAGAATTTATCTAGAAATTTTAACAAATTATGTGACTATTTTTATACAATTCTTTTCATATTCTGTACATACCATACACATGTACTTCAATAATCTATTTATTGCAGAGGTGAAATTATGCACAATTTATTTAAGATAGGTGGTGATTTATATAAACAATCAAGTACACCCATTTCTCCAGCTACCAACTCAATGCTTGAAGTTAAATGAGAACTACTTTGTCAACTCAAGAACCTTGCCAAATTTGTGTGCTATCTTTGATATGACACATTATTCAAATATATTTATTTTAAATCTGACAAGTTCTTTCATCTCTATTTCACAATATCTCACTGAAAACAAATGTAGACCTGTTTAACTTGGCTCCTGTTTAGACTTTTAAGAGGTTTACAAGCTTTCTACAGAACAGTAGCCAGAACAGACTGAAGAGCTTCTGTTTTCCTTTTCAACCCCAGACACATACGGTAGTCTAAGATTTTTCTTCTGTTACATTAACCATGGAAACAACAGCCTAAAATAATCTGTGCAAGAAGTTCATAAAGGGGCAGATCAGAGATGTATGATTTGCAAATGTGAACATTGAATTTCTATCTCTGATTCTGTCATATCACCTGTCGTTTCACCTGAAACTCCAACTGAAGAGAAATCTCCCATGAAATTCACTGACTGCAAGATCAATGCTTCAACTATTTTTGTAATTACTTTGTTACCTCTATTCAGGTTGTGAAGCTGGATTAAACCCCACTTTCTACTACCCCTGATCAGGTTACCTAGTTTGGGTAATGAAATGTCTGTAGGTAAACAACCAAGTTCAACATCAAGGACCCCTCAACCCTGAACTACAAATATTCTTCTTTATCTTGGTGGTATATTTTTTTTAATTTACCAACTTTGTGGCATCTATTTTGTTTGTGAAATAATTATTGTCGTAACTGGGGGACATTCTGCTCCACTTTAGATGCTGCTAACAGCATGCAATTGACTTATTTTCAATTTTTATTTAAAAAATAGAAACATTATCAGCTGAACTGATAGATTCCCATCAGCAAGGAAAGAATAGCTCAGTATTTTTTTTAATGTCTTCTCATTTCTTTATTCCCCTCATTTGAGTTGCTATAGGTAATGCTCACCTGTCTCACAATAAGGGTCACCATCTTCCAAATGGAAAATATTGTTGCGAATTGGCTTGTGACAGGCCACACACACAAAGCAGGAGACATGCCAGGTTTGTTTCAAAGCATTTATTACTTCCTAGTGTAGAAACCAAAGCAAAGCAAACCAAAACACAAACAGGATTTATGCGTGAGTACTTTAATATTTGAATCAGATAGCTTTTTCTTTATATTTTTGGAATAGCATTAAAGCATAAAAACTGGAAACTGCAAGTCTTGAGCATTGATGTTATCAACTCTACAGCTTCTGTTTAACAAAATGCTAAGGACTGTAAATCTGGTAGAACAGTGGTTCTCAACCTGTGGGTCGGGACCCCATTTGGGGTCAAACGACCATTTCATGGGGGTCGCCAAACAACGCAGTCCGCCATTTTTTTCCCTTTTCCCCAGCTGTCCTACTCCCTCTTACTGGTGGCCACACCCACTTGGGGGTCACCACAACATGGGGAACTGTTTTATGGGGTCACGGCATTAGAAAGGTTGAGAACCACTGTGGTAGAAGGACCTGGATGAATTCTAGACACCTTGTGTTCTAAATATCACAAAATTCAGTGATGATATTTTAGAATTGGAAACATTTTTAAATGCTGGAAAGTCTTTCCATTTGACATTGGAAGATTCTGTTCAAAAATTATTTTTTCCCAGCTTCGGGGGATAATCATAATTCAGGATTCATTACTGTCAGCAGTTTCATTGGTTACTATTTTGAATAACTAGTTTGGATTTTCAACTGCCATTATCAAGCAAGAAACTGGCTGTTATATAAGCATACACCACTCGCCTCTCTGAACTCTACTTAAAGAGCTGATGCTAAAACTTTGGCTTTCATATCCAGTTTAGCATTTCCCAAACTACATAGCACTAGTAATAGCACTTAGACTTATACACTGTCCCACAGTATTTTACAGCACTCTCTGGGTGGTTTACAATGTAATTGTATTGCCCCCATCAATCTGGCTCCTCATTTTACTGATCGGAAGGATGGAAGGCTGAGTCAACCTTGAGCTGGTCAGGATCAAACTTCTTGCAATGTGCATATTTAGCCTGCAATACTGCATCCTATGCTATCCCGGCTCCTCTACATAATTTCACATGATAAAGTTACTCTCAAACTCAACTCCTTGTGACTCTACAGATACATCTATGCAGTTTTCCTAAGAGTAATATCACAGTAATTTTGTGATTTTCTCTTACTGGGATGTTTTTCTATTTCCCAGGCTTATCCACTGCTCTGGAATTTCTGGTGTTTTCCATTTAAATAAAAACCAGATCCAGGTTGCTTCCAATCCCAGACAACACTGGCCAGGTGCTGAGACTGGGATTAAGGTACAATGGGATAATTCTGGAATGAGAAGAACTAAAGAAAGGCAATGCACAATTTTGCAGATGAATTGTAATTTTGAAATTGAGATTAAGAAATTATTGTATTGTTCCTTAATCAATAAATACTAGTTACAGAAACAGCTGGTTTGAGGTGAGTTATCTAATCTGTAATGTTAATTACAAATTGACCTTTTACTTACTCCAAGTATCTTCCTCTGGCATCGGGCACAATCTGGGGCAAAGAACTTCTCATAGCAAACCTCGCAGTAGAGTTCTCCCTTCTCTTCCACAAAACCAATATAAGCCATGGAAGTTTTGCAATGAGCACAATTGAACTCTTCGGGGTGCCAGGATTTTCCCAATGCTACAAGGAAGGGCCCTCTATTTCAAATAAAAATAAATATTAATTTTAAACTCCATGTTTGATGAAATACAGTCAAACATCTATTTCCTATCTTCTTTCAGGAGACAGAAAACAAAATTTATTGATAATGAGAGAAGACAATTCTACTGGATTTTTTATTTTATTTTGAGGTATCAGTGGTTATATCTAATTCCATTAAAAAGCACTGATCAAAGTAAGCATTTAATGGATATTTTCATCTCCTCAAAGACAAATTCTGAAAAAAACTATGATAGCTAAAAACAATCCCAGTTTTGGAACATAAGGTACTGAAGACCTAAAAGTGATGTAAGAGATATTAGAAGTACACTATATGTTATCCAAAAGTGGAATAAATACAGGTTTCACAATGTGCTTCACTCTGGAACAGATGCTTATGCTTTAATACAATTAAACTGAAACATTTTATTTCTAAAAAATGGTTCTAGATCAAGGTAGAACTTTCTGATTCTACACGAGGTGATAAACACGTGATAGAAATTCCTTATACTCTGATGTGTTCACCGTAATGATTGAATATATTGTTTTTGTTTAGTGCCTCCAAATCAAAAACCAGAATTAAATCAACCAAAGTGAAAAGTTTCATATAAAAGAAAAAAAGAATGTACGCCATTTCGTCACTAGAACTATTTTCTGACTATATATAAGAGAGGGTAAATATTTCTCAAAATATATAAAGCAGTATTTTCCCTATGTTTGCACCTTTAAGAAATCATTTTAAAAATTGAAATAATATAGGGAATTTTTAATATAAATTATGACAGTGTATAACAGTGGTTCTCAACCTGTGGGTCGGGGGTCGCCAAACAACGCAGTCCGCCATTTTTTTCCCCTTTTCCTTAGCTGTGCTACTCCCTTTTATTCTAATGGCTTTTGAAAGCCAATAGAATAGACTCTCTTGAATAGAGTCTAATTCTATTGGCTTTCAAAAGCCAATAGGAATTGTCCAGGCTGTCTCTGCCCTGCCGAGCCCGCCAAAAGTCCCATTTTGCAAACAGTGCTGCACCAGTTGGGTAGTCCTCGACTTACGACCGGTTGAGTAGTCCTTGACTTATGACCGGTTGGGGGTCGCGGCATTAAAAAGGTTGAGAACCACTGGTTTATAAGGATTAATGAATAAACAGAAGCATATACTATTCCCCACAGCAAGGAGAAGCGGAGATAGTCAAACTGACTCTTTTATCCAAAGAAGAGAATTGCTTCTGGATTTTGTGCTTGCAATGAAAAAAAAAGGAGAGATTTTGACTTTGTTTTTGCTGATTAGATAGGTTTGTTGCTATAGAAACGGCTACTATATACTACTTTGTTAGAGTAAAAAGTTGAGGTTGTAATGTTGTTATCTTCTACTGTGCTAAAGAGAGTTGGAAGTCGGTACTTTTTTTTCTTTCCTTTAACCCAGGGGTGTCAAACTCGCAATGTCACATGACATGTCGCAACGTATCACAACTTTTTTTTCCATTGCTGGCAAAGGGGTGGGTGCGGTTTCGGCATGACGCATCTGGCCCGTGGGCTGGCAGTTTGACACCCCTGCTTTAACCTCTTTGCACCATACTTTCTTTTTTTCCTTTCCTCCTCCTAGTTGTCTATTACTTTTTAAAAATTTCCGTTTGTATTTTATATTTTGATAAACTAATAAAAATGTATTAAAAGGGAAAAAAATAAGTCATTTGAAAAATACAAACATTTGAATGTCTACAGGTAACCTTGCTGCCATGTGGCTATCTGAACAATTGGCCTAAGCTGATACCCTTTAACCTCTGTACAAGCACCTTTTAATACTGATGCTCTTTCAGCTATGTAGGGATCCAATTTAAGACCTTATGTTTAACAAACTGCTCTCTTCTCACAGCATGGGCTAATTTATGAGGCTCATTAGAAAAAACCAAGTCTGAGGAAGACTTTTGGCCCTGCTTAGGATCAAGTTTCCAATTGTCTGCACTAAAAGTACAGTCTTGGAAGAAAGCATAATAGGAACTGGGAAGGACGGCTAAGTATTTTGATACTCCCATTTAGCAAAGAATATTTAGACCTGGTCTGCTTTAGTTTTCTTCAGCCATTTGAGAATTTTCATATTTTGAAGCCTAAAGAGCAATAAAGCTCCAGTGAGT
This sequence comes from Crotalus tigris, assembly GCF_016545835.1. Lineage (NCBI taxonomy): Eukaryota > Metazoa > Chordata > Lepidosauria > Squamata > Viperidae > Crotalus > Crotalus tigris. The sequence continues at coordinate 182,405 of NW_024100413.1, read as the reverse complement.
GGAAAAAGAAAATTATTACTTCCAGTATCTTATATTCTGAATGAATCAATTAACTCTGGTGCTACGATTAGCACATCTAATGCCACTGAGGAGGTAACATAGAATCTTATTCAATTTTATTATTTATACTATGCATGACTTAGTAGAAATCACATGCAGGCAAAAAAACATAATATAGTTGACAGAAAGGCATCAGTTGGATTTATATTCCAAACAGAGATGGACAGCATCAGCAGTAATCCTTTTAAATACGAAATTTATGTAAATCAGTCAACGTCCTGTTACACGAATGAAGATAATTTGGATGAAATGTGTAAATGCACAGCTGTTTTATATTCTGAGGTAGCCAACTATGACTATGTCAATGGAAAGTAAAATATTGAGTTAAATTAAGTCATTGATGTAGTCCCATAGCTGTGAAAAAATGCTTCTGTGGAGATCATTTGCTTGAACTGTTAATATTCATGCAAGACAATGAGTGAAAAGATATAGATAGAAAATTCATATTCTTTGGAAGACAGAAAGTTAGACGGGTATTTTCATACTATTAAGTAAGCACCAAGTAGCTGATATATCACCAGAGGTTGTCCTGATTTTTAAAGGTTCATGAAGGCATGATAAAAATGCAAACTTTATCTCAAGTATTTTTTCCCATCCAACATGGTTTTTTCACTTCTTGTGACAGTTAAATTGTACTTTAGTTTCTCATTTATCTTGCAGAAAATTTTTCTTTGTCAGTAATGGTAACACCATGATTACTTAGGGAGAAAAAGAATGTAAAGAAACTCATACTTTTTTTAAAAAAAAAATTCCGTTCCATGTAAGGAATACAGAAATATATTAAATACCAAGATTTTAAATTGACAACAAATTTAATTATTTTATTCAATGATATTCTGAGACTCCTCAGCTGTTGCACATTAGCAATCTATTAGAATTTTACTACAAATATTTCACAGGTATTGTACATGAGAAAAAGCAGGTACTTTAGCATGTTGATATTGCAAGATAGAATGAGGCCCTGTAATAAGACTGCAAAAAATGTGGTAACTTTTAGATGATAAACATCAATAATTAAGGATATCAATTAAAAAGTTATGAGATACCACTCTTAAATTTGGGAGACTTGCACATCATGGTTATTTTATGCATTAGTGTATAGTAACTAGGTGTACAGTGCATTTGGCTACAACACAGATGTGCTGTGGAATGTCACTTGATCCAGTTCTTATCTTTTCACAGGTAATATTGCCTGAAAGGGCATGAACTGTAATTATGCTAAAACCTCAACCCCAAAAGCTGAAGGCTATCATAAGCTTCAGATCCTGAAGTTGAAACTCAAATACTTTGGCCACCTAATAAGAAGGAAGGACTCACTGGAGAAGGGCCTAATGCTGGGAAAGATTGAGGGCAATAGAAGAAGGGGACGACAAAGAATGAGATGGCTGGATGGAGTCACTGAAGCAGTAGGTGTGAACTTAAATGGACTCCAGAAGATGGTAGAGGACAGGAAGGCCTGGAGGAACATTGTCCATGGGGTCGCGATGGGTCGGACACGACTTCGCAATTAACAACAACAACAACAAATCATAAGCTTCCCAAAGTATTGCACTGCAAGAGTAAAGAAATAACATGATATAATCTTTGTAAGAATGCCAGGTGATTCTACTATATTACCTTCTCACTTGTCTTTCCTTTTACTTTCCAAACCTGTGTGACTATCCACTTCTAACAATATGCTCATATAAGCCACAAGCTTGATATTATACCAATCAATGCAAATTCCTGGATTCTATGATTGAGACAATTATGAGAACTAGTAAAATACTCGCAGTATTTCAACTATGTAAGAACTCACATGCTTAAGCAATTTTCAGAGGACAGAAGTGGATACTTTCTCAGCTTTATGTTAAGTTCCAGATGGAAGCATGCATTAATCTTGCTGGCCATCTTGTATGAACCTAATTAATTAGCATTTATTTAGAGTTATGAATCAATGCACTCAAGATTAAACTAAGAACAGCGCTGAATAAGTTTCAATTCAATGGGTTTAAATTATTCAATATAAGTTCCTTGTAGAATAAGAAGTACAGCCCTGCATCTCACATAAAGCAACCATGTATATAGACAATGATACTAACCTGATAACTTGATTGCAATGAGCACACATTGGAGTCCGCTTGCCTGCTGGAATATGCTCTGCTCTCTGAACCAAAGTACCTTCATTAGTTTGCAGAAGTGTGGCTGTTGTTTTCTCACCAGATGTTGCATTATTGTTGGAAATCCATCCACTTCCCGCTGCCATGAATTTAAAAGGGAGAAAACCGAACATTGAGCTTGCAAGGAGAAATGCCAGCAATTCCAATGTTTTAGTACATAAATGCACAATTATTAAGCAGAAATTTCTTGATAGAAATAAATATGTGATGATTAGGTATGTGTCTAGCATTCAAATGATTTGCTTCACTCAGCAAATATAAGTGTCTTTGAATACTGAGCACATCTTTTGAAAACCTCATGCGACCCTTTTTAAAACCGTTTCTGGTTGCCTCTGCATGTGCATGAATGCCCTTTATGAACAGAGATGCTTTCAGAACTGTGCAAACCAAGTGGAAGATTCAGTGATACAAATAAACTGGGAAGTGCTTGATTCACATTGTCTCAGGTTAAAAAGATTACAATATTTAAGGGGTTGCCAAAAAGAAGGGGAGGAGGTCAACCTATTCTGCAAAGCACCTGAAAGCAGGACAAGAAGCAATGGGTGGAAACTCATCAAGGAGAGAATGTCTTGCCTCCAAAAGTGGGTGCTCCAACACTAGAGGTTTTTAAGAAGAGACTGGACAACCATTTGTCTGAAATGGTATAGGATTTCCTGCCTGAGCAGGGGGTATAATAATAATAATAATAATAATAATAATAATAATAATAATAATAATAATAATAATAATAATAATAAAAATGACAATCATGCCCTTCATCCACACAGTGACATTGACAGACTTTATCTACCAAGGCAAATAGGTGGGCGTGCAATGCTGCAAGTATATCAGATGGTTGAAGAAAAAAAAATGGCTTTGGAAGAATATCTGAAGAACAATGATGAAGATGCAGTGAAATTAGTATATCAGGAAGGCTTACTGACTACTGGAGAGACCAAACTGGCCTACAAGAAAGACCAAATGAAGAACAGAATAGAGGCATGGGAAGACAAAGCACTACATGGCCAATACGTTAAAAAAATAGCTGGGAAAGCAGATAATAACAAGACCTGGCAATGGCTAAGAGCTGGAAAATTGAAGAAAGAGACCGAGGGACTAATTCTGGCTGCACAAGACCAAGCCTTAAGGACAAATGCATATAAAGTCAAAATTGAGAAGACAGCCACAGACAGTAAGTGCCGCCTACGCAAAGAAGCTGAAGAAACAGTGGACCACCTGGTAAGCTGCTGCAAGAAGATCGCACAGACTGACTATTAGCAAAGGCATGACAAAGTAGCAACAATGGTGCATTGGAAGATCTGCAAGAAATATAATTTGCCTGTAAGCAAAAACTGGTGGGATCATAAAATAGAGAAAGTCATAGAAAATGATAAAATTAAACTGCTCTGGGACTTCAGAATTCAAACAGACAAGCACCTGCAACATAACACCCCAGACTTAACAATTGTCGATAAGAAAGACAAAAAAGTCTGGATAGTGGACGTGGCAGTGCCTGGAGACAGCAGAATAGACGAGAAAGAACTGGAGAAGATAACAAAATACAAAGACCTACAAATAGAAATAGAAAGACTGTGGCAAAAGCAAGCAAGGGTAGTACCAATAGTCATAGGCTCCTTGGGTGCAATCCCAAAACAACTGGAGCACCACTTGAACACCATTGGCATCGACAAATTTGCTATTAGTCAATTGCAAAAGGCGGCCTTACTAGGAACTGCTTCCATCCTGCGACGACATCTGTAATACCATCAAACATCCACATCTGCCTATCCCAGGCCCTGGGTAAGGACTCCATAGATAGACAAAATGCCAAATCCAGTTTGAACATCTGGCTGACTGTGCGATGATCAATAATAATAATAATAATAATAATAATAATAATAATAATAATAATAATAATAATAATAATAAAGTTGGAAGGGACCTTGGAGGTCATCTACTCCAACCTCCTGCTCAGGCAGGAAACCCTATACCATTTCGGACAAATAGCTGTCCAATCTCTTCTTAGGAGCATTCACCGCTTCTGGAGGCAGGTTGTTCCACTGATTAATTGTTCTAACTGTCAGGAAGTTTCTCCTTAGTTCTAGGTTGCTTCTCTCCTTGATTAGTTTCCATCTGTTGCTTCTTGTCCTGCCTTCAGGTGCCTTAGAAAATAGCTTGACTCCTCTTCTTTGTGGCAGCCCCTGAGATATTGGAACACTGCTATCATGTCCCCCCTCATCCTTCTCTTCGTTAAAGTAGACATACCAAATTCCAGCAACCACTCCTTATATGTTTTAGCCTCCAATCCCCTAATCATCTTTGTTGCTCTTCTCTGTACTCTTTCTAGAGTCTCGGCATCTTTTTTACCTCGTGGTGACCTCCAAGGTCCTTTCCAACTCCATTATTCTGTTGAAGCACCTCAAATCCTTTGCAGAGAGATAATGCTGAGAAACATATTTTCATGATTGTGATACAAATTGTTTCTTGACAGGAATTCCTTATTTCCTCTGAGGGTTCTCACCCATATCTGGACTTGAGACCAGACTTTTATGAATCCAGGTTATCTATATCCTCCAAGGTTGTCTGTATTTTATCATTAACATATTTTACACTTTCATTCTTGACTCTCTAGATAAATCTCTAGAATGTCACGTCCAAAGGGTACAAGTGAAATTAACCATCAGAAGAAAAAATGGAATAAGAAATTTCTAATCTAAGATTTAAACCTAAATGCTTGGAATGTAACTGAACTTTTTAAAAAGATTGTGTTTCTGAATGGAGTTTAGAGTCTAGTTCTATTGCAAAATTGTCCTTGGAACTGGACAGAGGAACTGAATTCATTGTTAATTGCAAATGGTAAGATATTTCTAGTATATTATAGCATTCTAGCAAGTCTGTATTACTTTGACTTTAAAGGCTAGCTCCCATTAAAACAATTTACCTAGAATTATCCAATTCCAATAAAGAAAGGTTTATTAAATAAACTTTACTCTATTTTCAGCTGCACAATTACATGAAGCAAATAATAAAATGTACCATTAGCAGGCAAAGAACTAATCATACTTTGCCCTTTACTAAAAGGAAATCCAAGTGGAATGAAATATCTGAAATATGCATCAAAAATAAATTCCTTCACAAAGGATCTTCACATAAGGATGGTGTGCTTTGAAAATAGTATTTCTACCCTCGGGAACATCACAGTCCATTTTTTTAAAATCCGCAGCTAAAAGGGAAATTAAAGAACAAGCAACAAAGGATTTCAACAAAAAAGCAGGGTGAAAAATCAACCATGTCTGAAATGCTGAATTATTCACAGATAAACATAATATACAAGGGGTTAATAAGTGAACATAATACCAAATATTCGAAAGTAAAGGACATCAGTAGAAGTAGAAATGCTTTGTGTGCAAAAGAAGTCCAGTGTAAACTTTCTCATCTCTACACAGAATCTGGAAAAATATCTTGTTGGAAACACTACGGAGCTACTGCTAGTCTAAAGAAATAAGGCAAAGCGAAGGTGAAGGAGTCCCTGTGAATTTTATTCTGCTAATCATCGCTGACTCTAGGGGATAGGGCTTATTTTAGTTTCAAGGCCATGAGCCGTGGTGGCACAGTGGTTAGAATGCAGCACTACAGGCTACTTTTGCTGACTCTTGGCTGCAGTTCAAATTTCACCGGCTCAAGGTTGACTCAGCCTTCCATCTTTCTGAGGCCAGTAAAATGAGGACCCAAATTGTTGGGGGCAATAATCTGACTCTATAAACCACTTAGAGGGCTGTAAAGCACCGTGAAGCGGTATATAAGTCTAAGTGCTATTGCTACCATGTTTTCCTCAAAATAAGACCTGGTCTTATTTTTTTTATTTTTTATTTTTGCCTCCAAAAGAGGCATCAGGTCTTATTTTTGGGAAGTGTCTTTTCCACAGTCTTACCTCACGGTGGCACCAACAGCCTGCCCAGCCGGCCCACTTCTTCTGCAGCCAAAGGAAATGCCTCTGCAGCTGAGAATGAAGCTCCGGCCTGCATTTCGCTATCAGAGGCCTTCCGGAAAGGCCCTTGCTGCCGAGAACCGAGCTATGGATGTAGCTTGGTTCTTGGCTGCAGAGGCCTTTCCGGAAGATCTCTTATGGTAAAATGCCAGAGCTCCATTCTCAGCTGCAGAGGCATTTCCTTTGTCTGCAGAAGAAGTGGGCCGGAGAGGCAGGTGCTGATTCATGGGAAGCCTGGCTGCAACGGTAAGCAGGTGCCAGGTCCGTGGGGCAGCTCCAATCCCCCTCACCCCTGCCCTAGGCATGCACTTCGCTCCAAAACTAGGCCCACCCCCAAAAATCAAGCTAGGACTTATTTTGGAGGTAAGTCTTTCTTTCGGGGAAACATGGTAGTGCTACTGAGCCAGCACTGTCCAAAGACATTTCCGCAATCATGTGGCCACATTATGCCACCAAGTGTTGTTAACTTGGTGGTTAAGTATTTACATTTGCATGCTTTCGACCTGCTAGGTGGGCAGGAACTGGGGTGAGGTGGGAGCTCATCCCATCATGTGGCACTCAGGTCTTGAACCTGGACTACCAGCTTTCCAGCCAACAAGCCCAGCATCTTAATCCTGAGCCACTGAGTGCCATCCAAGTCCAAAGAAATAGATAACTCTAATTACGTGTCCTAAATTCTTAAGTGTGTATTTGCTTTTCAATTTTTCTGACAGGCCTTTGCAATAAGTAGCATTAACTATATTACCATATCTGAAAAGAGGTTCAACACAAGTAGCACCTATCTTATCTACCAGACCAGTCCTTGTTTTTTGTCCTACGGCTCCTATTTTGCATCTTTAGAAATAATGCAAAAACAGATATTCTGCCATAGTATCTTGCATGCTTTTAACTCTGCCTATAGTCAAATTCATTAAAGTGTATTTATCTGTTCATGCTTTGCCAATTGTACTGAAAAGGCAGTTTAGTCACACACCTTTTCTGCCTGATTAAACTTCAAAGTCTGACAAACTGTTTAAGTTAAGAGATAAGGCTGGCACCTTCTGAAATGTTTTCAGTCCTAAAGTGACAACAATCAATGCTTCCCCCCCACTTTTCACTAAAGTGTGATAAACACCTGTAGTTATTTATGATGCAGTATCAGGATAACCCTCTCCTGATAAATAAACGATAGTAAAGGAAATAGAAAAGGTTTCCAGAGAAATGGGTACAATAAATAAGTAATTGGTCAACTTTTCATGATCAAGAAACACTGTATTCTTTGAAATTGGCACTCTGCTGTCTCTGAAGCATTCCATTATGACCTAGTGATCATAGTATTTTATTTTGAACTATAAATGCTCTTCAAGTCTACAAATAAACACAGATAAGAGGGAAAGAGGAAAAAGAATGTTGAAGGGTTGAAGGTGGTGCTGTTTTTTGTGTCAAATTGCACTTTTGAGCAGTACCTTTGAGAGTTTACGGCTTCATTTTCAACAATCAGCAAACAGGAAAATTGTCAGAGCATATTCTTGAGATTGATGAAGCAACTATGTAATTATGGATTCTTCCTGATTATAATACCCCAGGTAGCAATCTAATGCATTTGCTGAGAATTTTCATTGTGTTTGAAAAGTTCTCTTTTAAAAGGTTGCACTTATCCAAGTTACATTTTTGTAGGAGCACAGTGTTGCTGCCTGGGTAACTTCAAACACGTAGAAGAACCCATGGGACCTCGTTTTCTTTGTATATTTCAGGTAAAACCCTGGAAATGATTACAGATGGTGACATTGAAACTTTGATGAGCTGCACCCCTTCAGCATTTCTCCAATCCCTTTTAAAACTTCTTTGTCTTGTTACTGGCCCAATGCTTGCAATTAAAATGTACAATTTTTGTTAATATAGAAAACTAATTAGCACTGTTCAATTGCTGGATTGTTGCAGCATCTGGAATTATGAACAACTCTGAGGCAATGGACAGAGAAAGATAGACTTTGGATTTGGGATGCATGAGACTCATTAATAGCCCACAAAAGTCACACTTCCTCTGTTGTGATTTTGTTCCCCCAATTAGGTTAGAAATAAAAACATGTTATTGCACATCATTTGCACGAAAGTCAATAATGAATTCTGAACTGCATTTGGGAAGCGGAGCATTAAATAAAAATCTGAATTCATAATGTATTACAGCTGGTGTCAAATATTTTGTCACTTGTTCTAAAAGAAAAAATGTTCTTGTCTTTATCATTAACATAGAAAGAGTGGAAAGTTACTAGTACAGGTAGTCCTTGACTTACAACCACAATTGAGACCAAAATTTCCATTGCAAAGCAAGACGGTTGTTAAGTGAGTTTTGCCCCCATTTTGTAACTTTCTTATCAAGTGAATCACTGCAGTTGTTAAGTTAGTAACACAACTGTTAAGTGAATCTGGTTCCCTCTTTGCTTATCATAAGGTCGCAAAAAGTGATCAATGACCCAGGGACACTGCAACCATCATAAATACAGTCGCCAAGTGTCCAAATTTTGATCACATGACCACAAGGATGCTACAATGGTCATAGGTGTGAAAAATGAATATTGCAACAGTGTTGAAAAAAATTATCACAGTTGTGGTAGATTACCGACAAACCGAAGAGGGCAATATTTGAAATGTGTGCAAGCAAAAATACAGTACATTCAGAAAGTATTCAGACCTCCTTTCCTTTAGTCAATTTTGTTATGCTAAAATTATGGGGTACTGAATGTAGATTAATGAGAAACAAAATTAATTTCAACAACTGTAGATTCAGGCTGCAGCATAACAAAATTGACAAAAGGGAAGGGGGTCTGAATACTTTCTGAATGCATTGTATATGCAATCCCGTATGTACTTCATAGGAAGATGAACCTTAGAACCTATTGTAGCTTTACAATTTTATACCAGGATACTGTAGGACAACTAACCCAAAACTAATCATAGAACCGTTGTCCCTCAGTTATAATTTCTAACCATATATGCTACTCTTCACAACAACTTCATATTTTATTTAATACATAGGGAGACTACCTTACAATTTGTCCAACTGTTGGGCACAGAGTGTTGTCTATGTTAACTAAAACTTTCTTTGCAAAATACACCAAGATATATGTTTCGATTAGATAGTAAATACTTTGATTCTATTTGTTTCAGTTGTGTGCATGTAAAGGGTTTTGTTTGAATAGTACAACTCCATAAATACTCAAGGACAGCTTATGCTGAGACAAACACAAAACACCACCTGTTGTTTGGGATATAAAAGATAAAGATGTCTGTAGAAAATACCAGCTTCACTGTAGAACATAAAATAAACTAACATTTTCAGAAAGAGCTTAAGCATTCTGCTTGGCAGTTTGTTTGTTAGTCTAGGCTGGAAGCTGTTTTTCTCTGGCTGGTAAACCACTTATCTTCAAGTGCTTCCATCTCTGGCAGATGAACTGCACAGGATAGATTTTTTTTTTCCACAGTGGGTCTTTTTCTTTGTCTTCTTTCAAACCAACAAAGACAACAAAGCTACAGCAAGATAAAATTGCCCGTCCATTTTAGGATTATTAGCCACCCAAGTGCTTTTTTAAAACCAACAGCTAATCTTCAACACCTATAGCTGTCTAGATCTATCTATGATGACAGCCATAACACACTATGAATTAGACTAAAAGCAGAAAAAAATACTTAATACTCCTGCCTCCTATTTTCCTCACAACAAACCTGTGAGGTAGATTGGGTTGAGCAGGATTGGCTGAACCATGGTCATCCAGCTGACTCCTCCTAATGTTCTTAGTGCTCATCCTATAATCAATGTTCCAAAAACTGGCTTGTATTTTTCAGCTGGCTTGTTCCAAGTCATGATCAGGGTTGAAAGGAACCAACTGGCCCAAAGTCTCCCAACTGTCTTCTGTTCCTAAAAGAGAACTAGAACCTGAGTCACCTTGCTCATGGGTGCAGCACCTTAACCAATACACCATGCAACTGGCTCTCATAAGAGGTATCTTCCAAGGCACGGGACCCCAACCTATAGGTCGCAGCCCACTAGTGGGTTGTGAGGGGATTGCAACTGGGATGCGGAAAATGTGTGTGCGCATCCTCACTTGCATGCACTCCATTTGCGTGAGTAGCAGGAGCGCGTGCATGCCGCTTGTGCAAATGTAGCTGCATGCGTGCACGCTTGCCAACTGCTTGCACAGAACCATCTCTTCCCCCCCCTTGCCAGTCTGCAAAGCTGGAAATGTTGGGGAGCTCTGTTCTAAGGTTTAGCCAAAATATAAAACTCTGCAGTTTTCATCTCCTGGTTCTTGCTTTCTTGTAATAATATTAGAGAAATGTTCTCCATCATCCACCAATTGGAAGCTGTTTAGATAATGAAGGTCTCCCATTTTTAATTCTCTTCTGTTCTTTGTAAAACTTGGAACAGACCCCTTGTAATTCTAGGGGATTTTTTTCTGGGTACATGTTAATTTGTTAAGGTTTTTAATAATGGCTGTCATCCAGAATGGAATAAAATACTCTATTTCAGAGGACTGAAATGGAGTAATTATTCTTCTGTAAGAACAGTGTTTTTTCTGGAAATGCTTCTGTTTTCTAGAGAAACATGAGACTATTCAGAACAGACTAGGTGTTATTCATAGCAGTCTAATGCTAAATATTAATAATGAATTAAAACCTTACTTAAGACAAGAGTAAAGTCCACTACTTGAACCAACCTTTCTCTGACAGATGTTTTTTTGACCATAGCAACAACTAAGACTGACCAATTTAACACTCACTTAAACGTAAGATCAGGCATCATATGAAGTCTATAAATAATAATAAAGATACTTCTCTGCATACAAGTGCCAGAATTTCATTATAAAGTGCTGTCATCCAGGGGCTTATATAACCACAATCATACTACTGTACAACAGATGGGAGAAAATAGATGTTCCTATTACTTAATAGACTATAACTCCTTGGCTCTTATTTCTAGGCCAAATGGATATTGATGAGTTTTAAATGCTATTAATATTCCCTCCTTCCCACAAAAAACTCCACCAACTAAATTTCAGTCTCTGAACATTTCCCTAAAAGGCGTGGGCTTAGGCAAGGAGAGAAAGCACAGCCTTCAACAGCCACTTTTTTTTTTACTAGATTTGTGGAATATAATTAAAGCTTTAAATCCTCCTACGATGAAAGGCAAAACAGGAAGGATTATATTGTTATCATTTCTTAAAATGTCTGGGAAAGCTAGAATGTGCACCATGAAAAATCACAACCGGTGCACTAGAGGCCGGGTTACAATTTCAGAAGGTTAGTTTCCTGCTGTAGCAGCTAGTCTTTCATCTCTAAAGAGCTCAGATTAAATGGACTGTAAAGTTTCTTAATTAAAATGAACATTCTGGGCTGGCTTGGGTCAGATCATTTTCTCATCTGCAGCATTTATGGGCCAGTCAAAATTCAGTAAAATTTGTGGGGTTTGCTTTGTTCCTTCCAAAGTCCGTTTCAGAAAGAAGAAAATTGGAGTATCGTCCCATTAAGTTCATGCTTGCAACAGTCAGGAGGGCAAAAAATGTGTTCTGGAATAGTATGGAGTGGAAATGTAGTATCTTAAAACTGCCACACCTTTTCCAGAGATAACATATACTAGTTTAAGAATTTATAGATAAGTGACATGATTGCCTTCTACAAGAGAACTTTTTTGCCTTTCAGTCTGAACCGATGCATATCCCTAATGCCTACATACTTGCCTTTGTAAGCATATGGTTTACATCTTGTAGTATTATTTGCAGTAAGCTACATAATTAACATTTGAGCCAAAGGAGGAACTTAACTTTTAAAACTGTTGAGATCAAATATTGTACAGCATCATCATTCTGCATTGAATTCAATGTATGAGGATGTCTTTATGGCATGGGACTTGAATAATATATTTTTAGACATGTATCCTACCTACAATATTGAAAACATAATACAATATTTTTATTTGTGGGAAGGCTACAATTATTTTACATGAAATAAATGACTGAAGAATTGTATTAGTAAAGTTTGTTATTTTTCTGGAAGCCACCATGGAATACATTACTACTGAAATAGAACAATTAGCCTGATAACAATTTCACGACAAATTAAAACAAATGTCAATGGGTTTAAGTTTGAGAAGATAAGGAAGAATCATAGAGTTGACTGGCAGAGGGATAGAACTAATTTTACCAACCTTTTGAGGAAAGAGATAACTTTGGTAGATGATGGGGGGAATCAAGGAACTGGGAAAAAAGTTGGCAACTTATTTCTTTATGTATTCATATTGTCCTTATTTTTAACTGCTTGTGTATCCAGTGTAACTAAAGTATCCAGTTGTAATCCAAACTATAGTTATTGTATATCAAATGATGAGATATGGATGAAGTCACCCATATTCCATTGTACCTAACACAATCAGGTAAACCACGGCATTTCTATGGTGATACAATGATCTCTGTATCTTCAGCTGCTCTCTCCCCCCCCCCCCATGCCAACACCTTTGGTTGTATAAAAATCCTATGTAGTGACAGCTTCATTTTGATCTGACAACAAATCTTTTTGAAAAAGTGTATGTTACTGCAGGACATCGCAATAATTAGCTAATCAATATATAACAGTTTGGTCACCAATCTTTTCTACCAGGTGAGTAAGTAAGGAAAACTGAATGCAATCTTCTGCTTTAGATTATTTATACAGCTTTATATCATAAAGATTTCTGGGAAAATCTCTGAGATTTTATAATAAGGGATACTTGTAAAACAATGGCCATAACTATGGTTGCAGTGACTCAAGACCTGCCAGTGCACTTCCAACATCTTTTCAGTTTAACTTTTAAACCAGAATTGGATAATCCACTAGAAACTGGAAAACCATGAGTTCTAGTCCTGCCTTAGGCACAAAGCCAGTTGGGCAACCTCGTGCCAGCTGTTCTCTCTCAGCCTATGAACCCAGCAATGGCAAACCACTTCCAAAATCTTACCAAGAACACTGCAGGGACTGGTCTGGGCAGTTGCCCAGAATCAACACTCTAAGGCAGTGGTGGCGAACCTATGGCACGGGTGCCAGAAGCGGCACTCAGAGGCTTCTCTGTGGGCACACGCGTCGTCGCCCCAGTCCTAGGCCTTCAGCTGGGTTTTATAAAACCTTTTTGCTTTAGGCCTCCGCCACCATGTGCAAAAAAAAAAAAAAAAAAAGGTTCAATCAGTCAATTTCAACTTCTCCTGGGAAAAAAAAAGTTCTTGCAAAGTTGGAATTGATTGATTGAACTTTTTAGTCCCACCCAGTCTGCCGTTACCAATGCAGCCACGCCCAGCCAATTGGTCACACCCAGCCAATGGCCCACACTCACCCAGCACTCGACGATGCATAAGTGGGTTTTGGGTTGCAGTTTGGGCACTCAGTCTTTAAAAGGTTCGCCATCACTGCTCTAAGGTATACATATACACAAACACACACATACACATAAAGGGGGAGGGGGGAATTGTTGACTATACAGTCAGTAATTAAATGAACTAAAGCAGTGGTTCTCAACCTGTGGGTCGGGACCCCATTTGGGGTCGAACGACCATTTCACGGGGGTCGCCAAACAACGCAGTCCGCCATTTTTCCCCCCTTTTCCTTAGCTGTGCTACTCCCTTTTATTCTATTGGCTTTTGAAAGCCAATAGAATAGACTCTCTTGAATAGAGTCTAATTCTATTGGCTTTCAAAAGCCAATAGGAATTGTCCAGGCTGTCTCTGCCCTGCTGAGCCCGCCAAAAGTCCCATTCTGCAAACGGTGCTGCACCAGTTGAGTAGTCCTTGACTTACGACTGGTTGAGTAGTCCTCGACTTACGACCGGTTGAGTAGTCCTCGACTTACGACCGGTTGGGGGGTCGCGGCATTAAAAAGGTTGAGAACCACTGAACTAAAGGAAGTCACATATTGGAGATTTTAAATTATGGTAATTTTTCCCAACTTGAGGATCCTATCAATATGTGGACTGGACATTTCTCAGAATTCTAGGAATTGAAGTTCATCCATCTGAAAGTTATCCATATTGAAAAACAATGACATGGTTATAATGAAGACTGCTTATGCCATATGTAAAATAATCCTCCAAAGCAAATTAATTTCAAATTGCAGTATTTGGGCTGACCTGGAGAATGCTGACTCCATCTGGCTGCCAAAAGCGGCAGACTAAATGAGACAACGAATAGGGAGACTTATTTAAAAAGTTAATAAAGAAATGAAGCTGTGGTTTCCTTGAGAACAAGATGGAGAGAGACTGTGGCAGGAGGGTGGCTCAGTGTTAGTGGGAGGAAAATGAGTTGGAGCATATTAATGTAGTCCATTTGCATCTGATGTGGGAGGAGATGAAAGTTGTGAGAAAGAAGAGCATTTCAAAACTCTTATTCTAAATAAAAAATTCTGAAATTGTCTCTGCAAGGTACTAGATACGAATAATACACCGCTTTAAAATCCATTTAACCACAACATACAGGTGCCTTTGTTATCCAGGGCTCCACTACTCATGATTTACCCTACAGTTAATAAAAACAGACCAGACTTCATTAGCAGCAGGTAAGGCTTTCATATATTTGCAGTTCTTTCTCTCTCTCTCTCTCTTTCCACGTGCAAAATGGCAGGTGGATTTTGTACATGAGTAAAGCAGGTTTTTAAAGGTCTTCTTATCCATGGTTTTGTTATCTGCAAGTTGAAACAAAACCATCGCAAATATCAAGGGCCACCTATGAAAATTCTATCAGCTGGTTTTTCTGGTTGAAAGTGAGTTGCATAATCATCATATTTTACATAGGTAAAAGAAAAGGGGGGGAAAAAACCAAAGGTACATCTATTCTGTTCCATAATGCTTGCAACAGGTTAGCATCTCACATCACAAGGAAATGCCCCAGCTTTAACAGGTGATGTTCACGAAGACCTTTGGTGTGGTTTCAGAACACTTTGCTTGGCTACACTGGAATTCACATTCATTAACCTGTCACACCCTGTGGTATGCCAAAACAATTTAGTATTATTAATACTGGGCTGTCTATTCATCAGGAACAAACTCCTCTGATGTTGCTATTGAACTTTAACTGTACTCAACTCTTTCAGGACACTTTTATTTAAATGTCCTGCTCAGTTTCAAAATACATGCTGCTGGTCTATGATCAAATAAAGATTTAATGAAGATGATGAAATACAGCAAAGAAACTTTGTAAAAACCAAGTCAAAATCAAATCCACCAATGCTGTATGGGTTTTGTATCCGAACAGCTCTAGTCTGCCACCCCTGACACTTGCAGTCTTCTCAACTGTCCACTCCTTAAAAGTTTATTGAATTAATTAGATCAGGGGTCTTCAAACTTGGCCCTTTTATGACTTGTGGACTTCAAGTCCCAGAATTCCCCAGCCAGCATGCCTGGCTGAGGAATTCTGGGAGTTGAAGTCCACAAGTCATAAAAGGACCAAGTTTGAAGACCCCTGAATTAGATGGTGTATATATATAATACCAGCCGCACAGTGCCATCCCAATTAAAAAAAAAATGTTGCTCAGCCTCATATCAATTATAAGCATTTTGGAAATTAAAAAAGGGAGCTAGTTCATTGCTTTATTTGGAAATGTTCCCGTTTTTCCATTAAAAGAATAAAGATAAGCAGAATCACAGAAAACATATTGGATCAGCTAGAAGGAAAAAAACGTATCTATTTGCCTTCAGATGAACAGATGCTACATTTTGGGTTATATTGTGCTGGCATTCCTGTGATGAATGACCGACATCCAGTCTTTTGAAATGGTTGTGGTCATGCCTATAGGTCCAAAGATGTTGCCCACCCTCGTGTCAAATAACACCCTCTTCACTTCTCTGCGGCACATTTAGTCCTGCATCGACTGATACTACAAAGCAGCAACTTGTTAAGTATAATCATTGTTCCAATTGCACTAATTGGTCCAGACATATAAGCAGCATCTAGAATTCCCACATTATTAGAATCTGTTTTGGATAGTTTTAAGTCTACAGTATTTTTTTTTTTATAAGCAGTTTAAAGTTCTGCCAAGTTGGATATTGATAGTTTTCAAGAATTCTGGGACTGAAAGATCCCACATGAACAAACATAAGACTAAAGGTCTTAAAACATATTAAGAATCCTTCTTACAATCTTAAGGTGAGACTAATTCCACACGTGTTATGATTTCTGGAAAGTCCAGAAAGTGTTTTACGGGGATGGCTATCGACTTCAATACAGGTAGTCCTCAACTTATGACCATAAAAGTGCTCAAAATTTCTGTTGCTAAGCAAGACAGTTGTTAAATGAGTTTTGCCCCCATCATGCAACCTTTTTTTAATCACAGTTGATAAGTAAATCACTGCAATTGTTAAGTTAGTAACATGGTTATTAACTGAATCTGACTCCCCCATTGACTGCTTTTCATAAAGTCCCAAAAGGTAATCATAAGATCCCAGGACACTGCAATGGTCATAAATACATGCCAATTGCCAAGTGTCCAAATTTTGATTGTGGGGCTGCTGCAACAATCGTAAGTGAAAATCAGTCACTTTTTTCAGTGCCATTGTAATTTCGAACAGTCACTAAACAAATGGTTGTAAGGCAAGGACTGTATACTGAACGTTTAAGATGAGGAGGAGATACTTATTCATATCACATAGCCTTGTCCTATTACTGCCCCATTTTATTTAATTTCCATCAGTTTTAAATTGCCATTTCAAAGACTGGTATGGTTTAGAAATGAAGTTTCTCTTCAATTGCATACCAATGTGGTTATCACCATATCAAACATTCAAAATTAATTCACAAATTTACCAGTATCTCTTCACATACTCTTTATACGCTGGTTCTCCATAAATATTATGATCAGTATTTATTCTGAATAGTTAAGATTTAATAATGAATTTAAGATTGGTCTGAATAGTATAAATATACAATATGTCTATGTGTTTGTTGCTTCCTTTGTTCCTTTTATGTTTTCCGCATTTTTCTTTACATAAAGTAAGTCACAAGTTTGGGAGTTAATTATAAAGGTCAATTTGTAAGATTTTCAAACACTGGGAAAACAGTGAACTAAGACAGGGGTCCCCAACCCTCTAGCCATGGTCTAGTACAGTGGTTCTCAACCTGTGCGTCAGGACCCCATTTGGGGTCGAACAACCATTTTACGGGGGTCGCCAAACAACACAATCCGCTATTTTTTCCCCCTTTTCCTTAGCTGTGCTACTCCCTTTTATTCTATTGGCTTTTGAAAGCCAATAGAATAGACTCCCTTGAATAGAGTCTAATTCTATTGGCTTTCAAAAGCCAATAGGAATTGTCCAGGCTGTCTCTGCCCTGCTGAGCCCACCAAAAGTCCCATTCTGCAAACGGTGCTGCAAGTTGTCTGCAGCGAAGGCGAGTTGTCTGAAAGTTTCCACCCCTCCCTGCTGAGCAACTACTAAAAATGTAAGTAAAAGAGGGCCAGGGGTGGGAGGTGGGAGGCCGGCGGGCACAAGGAGGGTTGCTGGCACGCGTGGGGCCTGGCGGGTGCCTTACCTCCCTTGGGCTGGGCCAGCTGGTGGCCCAGCTGGTAGTCGGCCTGTGCCATCTCTGCCGCTTGCCAGCTACGCCTCGGCTGGCGCAGGGGGCGGCACCATGCATCCGCGGCGCTCCTGGGCAGGGAAAGTCCTCGACTTACGACCAGTTGGGTAGTCCTCGACTTACGACCAGTTGGGGTCGTGGCATTAAAAAGATTGAGAACCACTGATCTAGTACTATTTCGTAGCCTGTTAGGAACCAGGCCACGCAAGCAAGTCAAGCTTTGTCTGCAAATCTGTGGGATCTAGATCAGAGGTCCCCAGCCTTTTGGGCACCAGGGACCGGTTCTGCGGAGAGAGGTTTTTCTGTGGGCCGGAGGGTGCGTGGTTTTGTGTTCTGCCTGCAACCTGCGGATGGGGCTTTGCTTGTTTGTACGGACCGGTTGCTGGCATGCTGCAGCCCGGTCCTGGTCCATGATAGTGCACAAACTGAACTGAAGGTGCTTACATTGTGAGATGGGTAGCTACATAAAATAAATACATAAATAAATAGTATTTTCATTTTTCTAAAGCTTCCCAAGAAGAAACACATGTTTCAGAGCACTGCAACACATATCACTTCAGATTACTATAGAGGCCAAACTTAATTCCAGATTCTCAAATTCTGGTAAATTTGAGGAGAAGCATAGTTATCACTTAGCATCACTGTAGCTGAAACTTTTTTTAAAGCAATAAAATGAATAACTAATGATGGAAAGGAATGCAAGCAGAATCACATGCCTATATTGTACTCTTAATCTTGACCCAAACAAAGATTTGTCTGCCCCAAACATTCTTATATTTTTTCACTCCTGTATTAGTCCTTTTCAGTTTAAAAGGCAAGCTCTCCAAAACAAATCTCATTGCTTGGAAATGGCTTAATTCTATTAAACAAAGTAGTAAAACAAATGAAAGATAAATATAAATTACAAGCAATGAGATTCATGAGAAACTTTAAAAAAAAACGTTCAAAATATTGCCCTGCTTGTGTTATAAAATACAGGGGTTACACACTTACTTCTACCATCATGCAGAATACTTAGCAGGTTAAACATTAAAGATCTTTTCTGTTAAATGTACCATAAATGAAAGAACACTGTGCACTCAAAATATAAGTTGTCCTCTAAAAGTTAACCCCCATTTCATCTCCCATTAGAAAGAGGAAAAAAGAAAGACAAAGAAAACAATTCAAGAAAGTACAAATGCAATGATTTATCGCCACCTCAAGGTATTTTGAGGTATCACACCTCCAAATCCCCTCCAATTATTGTCAAACATAGCCATAAGACAACCAGGCCACACAATTAAAACTACCTACCACATTAAATATACATTTTTGGTAATTAAGAATAATTGTGAATCCTTTCCCTAACAATATGACATTTTTTAAAAAAAGAAATGCATCCATTCACAAGTGTGGTTGAATCTAATTGCTTTATTTATTAGATTGATTGATTAACGGATTGCCTTGGAACCTCTCTTTTCTGCATGTGGCATACATATTATTCCACCTTCTATTTTTCCCTTCAACTGTCACTCTGTCAGGTTGTTCTATTGACAGATATTGACTGGTCCAAAGAATACCTACTGAGCTTTAATATCTGAGGTAAACTATGGGTTTCACCTATGCCAATTCAAAACCTTAACCAGTATGCCAATTGACTATCTTTAAAACTAGAACAGATCTAACTAGATTAAAAGTACCCTGAAAGAGTAAATTAGTTTTTTTTAAGTAACTCGGAGGGTCAAGGGCATAACTTGATAAGTGGTCAATTTCAGTTGGCAAATCTCAGTTAAAAAGGTTCCCAAAAGAAAGATTGGATGAATTGATTGGACTGAATGAAGAAAGATAATTAAGAAAAACTGAATTGTTGTTGTTGTTAATTGCGAAGTCGTGTCCGACCCATCGCAACCCCATGGACAACGTTCCTCCAGGTCTTCCTGTCCTTTACCATTTTCTGGAGTCCATTTAAGTTCACATCTACTGCTTCAGTGACTCCATCCAGACATCTCATTCTCTGTCGTCCCCTTCTTCTATTGCCCTCAATCTTTCCCAGCATTAGGCCCTTCTCCAGTGAGTCCTTCCTTCTCATTAGGTGGCCAAAGTATTTGAGTTTCAACTTCAGGATCTGGCCTTCTAAAGAGCAGTCGGGGTTGATCTCTTCTAGGACTGACCGGTTTGAACGCCTTGCAAGTGCTCTTTTTTTCTTATTTTAGTATGAAGCACAGAGAGTTCAGAACAGTTCTCTGCCAAACTTTTCCCACTACAAAAGAGGATTTTTGAGGGGCAAGGATGGAGTGTTGATTTAATCTTTCTCCACATAGTAGAAAATCTTTTAAAAATCACAGTGGAGAAAACAAAAGAGATTGTACTTATTCTACAAATGTGTGGTGGCAGAGGTATTTTATACCAAAAATACCTCTTCAGCATTTATTTATTTTATTTTATTTTTAAAATTTATAAGCCGCCCCACTCCCGGAGGACTCTGGGCGGCTAACAATAAAAACACATAAAACATAACAAAACGAACAGCACAAGAACAGTCATCCAGGGGTCAGATTTTATAAACCCCAGGCCTGCCGGAAAAGCCAGGTCTTAAGCAGCTTACAGAAAACCAACAGGGTGGGAGTGGTCCTAATCTCCGGGGGGAGCTGGTTCCAAGAGGTGGGCGCCATCACAGAGAAAGCCCTCCTCCGCGGCCCCGCCAAATGGCACTGCTTGGCCGACGGGACCTGAAGGAGGCCCAGCCTGTGGGATCTAACCGGATGAAGGGAACTATGAGGTAGTAGGCGGTTTCACAGATAGCCTGGCCCTGAGCCATATAGGGCTTTAAAGGTAATAACCAACACCTTGAATTGGACCCAGAGACCAATAGGCAACCAGTGCAGCTCACGGAGGATAGGTGTAACGTGGGTGTATCGAGGAGCACCCACTATCACTCGCGCGGCTGCATTCTGGACCAACTGTAGTCTCCGAATACTTTTCAAGGGTAGCCCCATGTAGAGCGTGTTGCAGTAGTCCAGACATGAGGTGACGAGGGCATGAGTGACTGTAAGGAGAGCCTCCCAGACCAGGTAGGGTCGCAACTGGTGCAACAGACGAACTTGTGCAAAGGTCCTCCCAGCCACAGCCGTCAAATGATGTTCCAAAT
This sequence comes from Crotalus tigris, assembly GCF_016545835.1. Taxonomy (NCBI): domain Eukaryota; kingdom Metazoa; phylum Chordata; class Lepidosauria; order Squamata; family Viperidae; genus Crotalus; species Crotalus tigris. Next base: position 161,531 of record NW_024100413.1, on the reverse strand, counting down.
TCAGCTGTGGATCAAGGAGGACACCCAAGTTGCGAACCCGCTCCGAAGGGGGTATATTTTCCTCCGCAAGAGTCAACACTGGACAGCCGACATAATCCTTGGGAGGCAACATCGGTCTTGTCAGGATTGAGCCTGAGTCTGTTAACACCCTCCAGACCCTCATGGCTTCGAGGCAACGGCCCATCACATCGGCCGCTTCACTGAGAGAGCTCGGGGAGGAGATATACAACTGGGTATCATCAGCATACTGATGAAACCTCACCCTGTGCTGTCTGATGATCTCACCCAGCGGCTTCATATAAATGTTAAATAGGAGGGGGGAGAGGACCGACCTCTGCGGCACACCACATTCAAGGGGCCTCGGGTTGATGTCTGCCCTCCCACCAATACCGATCGTGACCGGCCAGAGAGGTAGGAGAATCACCGTAAAACAGTGCCTCCCACTCCCATCCCTTCAAGCCGTCGCAAAAGGATACCATGATCGATGGTATCAAAAGCTGCTGAGAGGTCAAGTAGCACCAAGACAGAGGAATAAGCATAAGTTCAAAACAAGCCTATAGTCCAGTTATGGCGAACCTTTTAGAGACCGAGTGCCCAAACTGCAAGCCAGAATCCACTTATCGCCGGGTGCCAGGTGGGCGTGGCTCACTGGGTGGGCTTGGTTGTGGTGGTCATGGCAGACTGGGTGGGTGTGGCCAAGGTGAACATGGTCACCTTGATGTTGCTCATGGGGAGGGATGCCTGTGGGGGCCGCGCAGGGTTGGGGGAGATCCAGGGGGTCTCTGGCAGGTGGGGCGATGGGCAGGAAGCTCGTCCTGCGGGGTGAGGCGAGGTAAGGCGAGGCAGGGGCTGGGGTGCCACTGTCGCAGGGCAAGGCGAGGCAGGGGCTGGGGTGGCTGCTGCCTGACACCATTGGCTCCTGCATAGAGGCCAGCGGGTGCATGGGGGCCGACAGTGTCTGTCCGTAACCACAGCCTGCTGGCCCCTCGACTGGCATACTCTGGGGCTCTGCAGCCTGCCGCCAGCAGTTCAGAGAAGCCATCTCTGAGCTGGACAGCCGGCCGACAGCTGAGGAGGTGATGCAATGGGTCATGCCCGGGAAAAGGAGAGCATGCGAGGCCAGGAGGGATGGGACGGGAGGGAGGGAAACCAGCCATGCTCGGATGCATCCGGCCACATGGGACCTTAGCGGGTTAGTGGGTGGCTGGTTGAAGAGGGACGGTTGCCATCTCTGGGGCATGGTGTGCGTGCCCACAGAGAGGGCTCTGAGTGCCACCTCTGGCACATGTGCCATAGGTTTGCCACCACTGCTATAGTCCTACCATTTTAAAGTCAGCAGACCTTTCCATAATAGTCAGATAATGATTCCACATTGAGCAACCACAGAGCTATCCCAGAAGATTTACAAAAAGTCCTTTATGTGAAGACAGCCAGAGATTAGCCAAACAGGCATGAAGATGTTGTCAAGTTTCTAGAGAAATCTGCTTTTCCTTGTCTTTATTGCTCCCTTCGTTCTGCCATCAGTCCATATAAATATGTAAAATTATGGGTGAAAACATTCTCTGGACGAGAAGCCCATCAGGAAAACTAAACTGCAGTTTATTCAGGACTGGCCATTTTTATAAGAGTGAAGACTGAATTCCACATAAATAAACTTTATCCACAATGATAAATTTTCCCACACCAAAAAAAACATTACTCTAAAATAAATGAAACTCTGAGCTAAATTTAGAAACTTTAAAGAACCACATGTATCATATTCAGTTTATATTAACTGACAGTACTTAAAACAAAAGTCAAACATAAGCACCCCAAAAATCAGTTAAGTACATTTATGATTTTACTATGCATATGAATCAAAATCTTCAATTGGAAATATATTTACTAAAGTATTTGAAAAAAAAAAATAAGACATACAGATAATCTTTAGCTTACAACAGTTTGTTTAATAATGGTTCAAAGTTATAATGGTCTTGGAAAAAGTGTTTTATGACTTTTGTCACACTTATGACTCTTCACTATCCAGTCACATGATCACAATTTGGGCACTTCCCAATCAGCCCACATTTATGACTGGTTACAGCATCCTGAGCAAACATAATTACGATTTGTAACTTTTTCCAATAGTAATGTCAATTGGAAAAGCTGGATTCACTTAACCACCACAATGATTCACTTAAACAAATGCAATAAAAATGGTCATAAAATCAGGTCCAGTTGTGTGATGAGTTGCTTTATGACTGCACCAGTTCACTATGGAAATTCTGGTCCGAATTGTGGTTGTAAGTCAAGGACCACCTACTCAGGTTAATAGCCTATAGCAGGGGTCTTCAAACTTGGCCCTTTTATGACTTGTGGACTTCAACTCCCAGAATTCCTCAGCCAGGCACACTGGCTGAGGAATTCTGGGAGTTGATGTCCACAAGTCATAAAAGGGCCGAGTTTGAAGATCCCTGGCCTATAGTTTTCTTTCCTTATTAGATTTCAGCAGCACAATCCAATATGTTTTAACTCAGAAATTTCCCACTGAGTTAATGAAGTCAACCTTTTAACAGATTTGCTTTGTTGCTGTGTTATTGCAGCCTAAGGAAAAACAAAAGGAGAATCTAAAAACTGCTAATATGCTCGTTTTAGAATTACCAAATTGCTATGTGCATAAGTGTATGATCTACCTACAAATGATAAGGAAAAAAAAACAATAATTACAAGCTTGATTTCTAGTGTACTGATGCCTTATTTAATTAATTAATTAACATAATTCTAGACTGCAGTCTTATGCTGAAGCATCGTAAAGTTCATGGAGCTCAACTGAATGAGAAAAAAATGATTAAAACACAACAGCATGAAATTGCTGTTGCTTAAAATCTTCAATATAGACTGTACTGAATGAAAGTGAGGGGGGGGGGGAAACCAATTCATACCTAACATTCACACAAGGAAGGTCTCTATAAGTCTAAAATTTTGAAACAGCAGCCTCACAAATATCAAAGGAGAGAATGATCATACTGCCCCCCAAAAAATCAAACTTAGGAGTTATTCCTAGATAGTGCTTTACAAGTGACAGTAAATCAGCAAGACTATTGTGATGATTAGTGTCTTAAAAAATTTAGCAAGTTTTTTTTAATACAATACTGGTTGTCCTATATGGCAGGTTGGTTACCTTATTTGAAAATGGCTCTGTAGCTAATGAGAACCATGGTGAATGCTTTAGCAAAAGTGTAATAATTATGGTATGGCAATCAAGTTGGTGACAGACACTCCTGGCTAACATGCTCATTTGGGCCCTTGATAACAATGATAAAACTGTATGTACCCCCTACTCAATTCTGCATATTTCTGAGTGAGTACAACACATAGGTGGTCCTTGTTTAAAAACCATAGTTGGGACTGTCAACTTAGTTGTTAAGTGAAGTGGTTGCTCAGTGAAACTGTCACCGGGGTTATGATCTCATTTCAGCTTTCCTTTGTTCAACAGGGCTAAAACAAATAAAATAAAAAGATCTAAAACTATGGAGAGAGAAGGAAATTCTTCTATCCTAACTTCTTTCTCAAAAAAAAAAAAAAAAAAAAAAAAATCCAGCTCTCCCTTGAAAAACATTTCCTATATGGAAAACAATTATTTAAAATTGTTTAAAACATATTAAGAGCCATTCAATATACAGTCTTATATTATGCCATAAAGTAGGCATAGGCAACTGATTCGTTCTCTATTCTCCTTGTTCTATATATTATTATTTACTGAGACTCTAGCCCAGGGATGGCGAATCTTTTAGAGACTGAGTGCCCAAACTGCAACCCAGAACCCACTTATGCATCGTCAAGTGCCGGGTGGGTGTGGCCCACTGGCTGGTGTGGCCCATTGGGTGGGCATGGCTGGGGCGGTAATGGCAGACTGGGTGGAACTAAAAAGTTCAATCAATCAATTCCAACTTTGCAAGATCTTTTTTTTCCCACGAGAAGTTGAAATTGACTGATTGAACCTTTTTTTTTTTTTTTTTTGCACATGGTGGCGGAAGCCTAAAGTGAAAAGGTTTTATAAAACTCAGCTGAAGGCCTAGGACTGGAGCGATGGCATGCGTGCCCACAGAGAGGGCTCTGAATGCCGCCTCTGGCACCCGTGCCATACGTTTGCCACCACTGCTCTAGCCCAGTCACTTTTCTAGCGAGAGTCACTTTTCTTCCATTATTAAACACAAAGTATCATATTCTAGTGTCCATATAAACTGACTCAACATATAGTTGTACTAAATTTATGGACATGCCCTATCTTGGTCACGGTATTACATACATGAAGACAGACCTGAATCTCTGCTTTGTCCTAATTACAAATATATGTGCAGTAGGATGTATATTTTTGTATCATATGGTACACAATACTAACACGCCAAATCAGTATATGAATAAATTCCATATTAAGCAAAACCAACTCCCATGCTTCTTGTCTTAAAAGGGCAGTCTTTATTCTTCACAACAATTCTACCTATAGTGGATCCAGTTGTGAAAATGCATTTTATTAATTTTGATATGCTTTTCTGTTTTCTATAGTTTTGTATGGCATTTTAAAATTAAATTTTCAACCAAAATAAAGCACAAATCTGGACTCGATATCAAATTTTATTAGGTATCAATATTTGTATATAAAATATTTGATTTCAAAATCAGTAACCACACAAACACTTCAGTAATTTACCTGATTGCTTAGAAGATTCCCAGCCAGAGGTTTTCTCAGCATATTGAGGTCCTGAGGGCTTGAATCCTGTGCCAGAAGCAGCTGAAATAGGCCTACTGGCGCCATTTTCTGGGTTTTCAGGCACGTTTCTTACAGCAGCAGCTGTACAAGTAGCAAATTGTGTGGGTTCCAAAGAATCGCTGCTTGAAGAAAAAAAATATTAGTTTAGCACAATCCCCAAACAAGCACAAGAATTCAATGAAAATGTTCCTTTATACAAATACAAAGAAAGTTAATTTTAAGTATTAGCAGAAAAACTGCTCCTTCATTGTTTATTCTCAATTTTGCACACATTGCTGGAAATTTCATGGGACACCCTAATCCATATTACTTTGTATGTCATCCATATGTGAACTAGGTTTCAGATAAACTAGCTGTGTCATTAACTGCAGTTTATAAGGATCTCATTTTAACTGCTTCTTATGACAGAGACAGTTGGTGCCTTTCCACTTGTACTAACAAGACCCACAATTTTGATCTTAGATTTAATGCAAAGATATGCTTATGTGAAACACATTCTGATTGATTTGTTTTTGACAATAAATATAGAGGCATTTCTTCAAAGTCCAGAAGGATTCATTTTCACAGTATATAAAACAAAGATTTTCTCGTTACCATGAACAGAATTTCAGGCAATTAAGTAAGCATCCAAGAAAGAGGAATTGCCTTTCACAATTCAATCCCAAACTAAAAAAGATGACTTAACAAGATGTGGTCAGACAAGTTTAGAGTTTAAATTATGAATATAATGATCTAAAACATTTGAGGGCCTTCCTGTTCATTTATTCTATTTTAAAAAATGGTTCTGGCTGTTAGAATATATTTTACAGATTGAATTTAGTATCCATCATTTATTTGATGAAAATTTCAATTCAGCAAATATGAAAGTTAACATGCCTTAAAGCGAAAAAATATTATGTATATCATATACATAACTGGTAAGATCTGCTGGTTAAGAAATAGTGAAGACTGAAGCAATTTGGGGGGGGGAGTTTACATCTTGGGAAATGACAAGTTTCTCTTGGATTTAGTTCTAAGTTTGCATGCAGGTTAAGTCACTTTGGAAATTCTATATTTTCACTATCAAAACATTGGTCTGATTTAGTAAATCTGTTTGAAAATATTCCAAAGGAAATAACTGTATGGAAGCATTCTCAAACTATACATTATAATAATTATAGCATTTGGCTTGCCTTCTTCGAATCTTTTCTAAATAGTAAAGCTATGTAGACTTTAAATTCTGCTTATGGCTGATGGTGGCAGTTTTCACAAAAGTATTAGTAAAATACTATAGTTATTAAACTATTTTATATATCTTTCAAGATCCACTCTATACATGTATGATTTTTTTAAAAGTACCAAAAAAAGCCATGCTCTTTTCACATTTGCATTGCTTTGGAACCCCTGATAATCAATGAAGACTGCATTAAGTCTATAACTAACAAAGATGAAATTGACTTCACATATGGTTCTGCTGAAGAATATATTAACATAAAGACTGCTGCCGATTCTTTATCCAAATTTGTGTACTGTTCAGTAGGTTTTGTGCCTTCTTTATCTGGGTTAAATTGCTTTATCTTAGCCCAGATATATCAGGCATGAAATCTACTGAACAATACACAAATTCAATGGAATTATGAGATTACAGGTATTGGGCAAATTTTAAAAAATCCCTGTACAGGTAATCCTCAACGTACAACCACAATAGGGCAAACATTTTGTTGCTAAGTGAAACATTTGTTAAGTGAATTTTGCCCCATTTTACAACCTTTCTGGCCACAGTTGTTAATCATTGCAGTTGTTAAGTTAGTAACACAATTGTTAGGTGAATCTGGCTTTCCCATTGAGTTTGTTTGTTTTAAGCTCGCAAGAGGTGACCACGTGACCCCAGGACTCTGAAACTATCATAAATATGAGTCAGTTGCCAAGCGTCAGAATTCTGATCATATGATCCTGGGAATGCTGCAATGGATGTAACTGTGAAAAAAAGTCAAAAGTCACTTTTTTCAGAGCCACTGTAACTTTGAACAGACGCTAAATGAATGGTTCTAGGTTGAGAACTATCTGTATTGCCAAAAGCATTTAAATATGTAAATTTATATTGAAAGATATATGAAAAGTGGGATGAGCCACGCTAGGAAAGCTAACTCGTAAGCATGAAACTAGAAACTGTGGGCATTTTAAAAGGAGGAAAGGCTGAAGTCTAGCCGAACAATTGGCTTCACATGAAACTTTTGATTTATGGCACATGCTATGCCTCTTGTGGTTGGCAAAAGTCTTTCTGTCAACATTTGCAGCAGACCTCACACACCAATAACATTGGAACTAGTTTTGTAAGACATTCATAACGAAAACAGAGAACATTTTGAGTTCCTGTGGCTGCATTCCCTCTGGGTTTCCTTCCAGAGTTAATCTTTATATTATGCTTATAGTTATGCTCATGGAAATGTTATCAATATGCAACATCCTGATTTTGAAAAAATGCTAATTTCCATAGCAGATTGCTTTCTAATATAATTCTGTGCATTGGAGATTGATTAATGCAGTGGTTCTCAATCTGTGGGTCGGGACCCCATTTGGGGTCGAACCACCATTTCACGGGGGTCGCCAAACAACGCAGTCCGCCATTTTTTCCCCCTTTTCCTTAGCTGTGCTACTCCCTTTTATTCTATTGGCTTTTGAAAGCCAATAGAATAGACTCTCTTGAATAGAGTCTAATTCTATTGGCTTTCAAAAGCCAATAGGAATTGTCCAGGCTGTCTCTGCCCTGATGAGCCCGCCAAAAGTCCTATTCTGCAAACGGTGCTGCACCAGTTGAGTAGTCCTCGACTTACAACTGGTTGAGTAGTCCTCGACTTATGACCGGTTGGGGGTCGCGGCATTAAAAAAGTTGAGAACCACTGGATTAATGGATCCTGGTTTAAGGAAGAAAAAGAATACAACAATTTGGCATCTGTCAAGTTACCATATCCAAAAGGATACCAGAACACACATGAGGGCAACTGGATATATTTTTCAAGTAAATCTATTTTCATCACTATGAAACAGTTCGGGGGGAGGGAGGGAGGGAGGGAGGGAAGTAAGTAAGTAAGTAAGTAAGTAAGTAAGTTGTCTTTTTTCTGCATTTAAAATCCCTTGGAACTCAACAGGATTTTTATTTAAATTCCTATCTGCAACTTCAAGGTCTCCATCAAGCATTTATAGTATATTAATTACTGTATTTTAATCTAATTGCAATTTTGCTATCCATAACAGATGGACTATCTGTTCACTTATTTAAGATCCAACTTTCAAAGCTTACAAAGCTATGCTAAATAAACCAGCACACCAATCTGCCTCTACAATATGCTATCACATTCTCTTTCTCCCTTCCTCTGCACAGACACCTTTACAACTGGATAGAGAGGAAATGCATGATAAGTAAAGGAATGAGCATCCATGCCATTCCAGCTGTTTCTATGAATTATGCAGATCCACTATGGCACTCATCAGCCAGAACAATGGTATTCTTCCATTTTCCATATTGCATACTACATCTTGCAACCTTTGGATAGCATGGGAAAAGACAGAAATGAAAACTCTGTGGTTAGCTACACCAGATATAGGAAAAGAAGAAGAGAGAGGCACTGACTACTCTCTTGATAAGGATTCCTTCTTGGCATCCCTAAATTACCAATTTGAATTGAAGGTGTAAAGGAAGTGTTCTGCTCTGAATGGTCAATTCCAAAAGCGGGCAGAGACAAGACAAAATGTGAATGTGGTCAAAAAGTTATTAAATCTGAATTAATTTGGGGTCTCAGGCCCCCATGATACACGGGCTATGGATCCTCACTACAATGGTCTTCATTTCTTACCTAACTTTATAACAGAAACCCATGTGTGAACAAACTACCTGAATTTCAATACAAAGTGCTTGTACCTGAAGTTATATTTGAAGTCACTGTATTCATGGTTCAAGATAAAGAAACTTGCTTTAAGTTATCAAGAAATCAAATTAGAACTAAGTGTATCAGTCTGGCATGGAATACGCAAAATATCATTAATGACATTTAGTAAATTTTAATTTAGCTATAGTGACTAATACAGAGACATGTAAATCAAAGTTAATGAGATACATGAGAACTGAACCCTATCCTCACTACTTTTTCATTTGTTGTATTCCCCCCCCCCAGGTAAAATTAAATTTATCAAGCAGATACAGTTTCCCAAATAATAATTTTTTTTCCTTTCCCATTCTCCTAAATTATAATCTTCTTTCTAAAGAACAGGCCTTTTAAAAGTGAACAAAGAGACATTTTGTCACTTCCCAAGTCATTTCCTTTGTGAATCAAATTCAAGAATTAAGATGCAATACAATGCAAGACAATATTGCTTTTTAGGGAAGAAAGACATTTTAAGATGGAGAAATTTAGGCTGAAGAGTGACTTAGATTCCAATTGTAACATATTTAATATGATAGGCACCTCTTCCCTGCAAACTATCAAAAGCTATTTTCAAAAGCTATTTTCAGAAAATAGTCTGAGATTTGCTAGAGGTATACAATCAAAGAAAGTGCCAACATTTGAGCAGGACCACCACTTTGGTTTTTATATGTCATAATTCTTTTACATTAGGCCCTCTTCCAAAAAGAATTGGCTTCCCCATAAATAGTCTGGCATGGCACTGGCCATTTTGCTGTATTTTTTCCAAGTGAATGTTTCCCAAATTAGAAAATTTCCAGAAATAAATAAGCTGACATAAAAGCAAAATACTTAAAATGAAAACCTTATTAAATGACCTCTGCAAGCTAAAGACACACACAAAGCAGTTACTTAATATGATTTGTGCTTTCTGATCAGTCTTTTTAAAATTCTTTTGGTTTTATTATTATTTTTAATCTATTTAACTTCTCCCTTGGTTCACTTGGCCCATTCAAGGTCAGCCAGGTTCTGCTTTTACAGTATATATGTTTATGAGCATTCTTTTCCCCTTTATTTGTACCAAAGCCATTCAGAGTCATCAAGGCATTGATGAGTCATTGGGCTGCCTCAAAATTGGACCAAATAAAGAAATGTCAGGTTGTATAATGCATTGTGTAGCCAGAAAATGTCTTAGAATATCATATATTGGTATTTTTCCATAAGCCTTACAAATAATACTCCAAGCAGTGACTTCTTCTCTTTCTTAATAATAACTGCCAAATTGAACAAAATCAATAACCCGTATAAGAAAACTGCTGTGTGGCTTGCCCAATCTCTAGAACTAATGCACCACAATTTACAGAACACCCAGGCTAAGATGATCATTTCTTAATCTTAGCAACACACATAGAAATTTAAATATTCTAAGCATAGCACAATCTCACCTATGCTTAGGATAAATTTATAAGGACAGGAAGGATGAGGTTAATATCTTTTGCCAATGTCATAAGCCCATGACAGATGAGAATTTTAAATCAGATTCTGATATTCAATCTAAAAAGCATCTGACTTACAGAAGAGATACTTCTTCTTCAACTGCTGATAGCAAAAAATCTTTTCAACCTATTTTAGTTCTTTTATAGAACTCCAATTTTAATTGCTAAGAACACTGTCACTTAATATAATTCTGGGAACGAGTAGGATGAACTTGAAATGATGAAAGATATCCATGCCATTCTATTACTCAATATCATAAGAAAACCACTGGGCTGGGAACCCTGATTTACCAAATGTGATGTCATGATCGTCGGTCATAAAATGTCAAACTTTCATAAAAGGTCACTTCTAAATGGCCATTGATTGAAGCTAACCAGATTCCTTCAATGTTAAGAGTTAATGTGCAACCAAGTTTTGGACTAAAAATTAAGGAATAGCTTTATTTAAATACACCTAAAATTATTATTTTTTGAAACACTTACTTTAATAAAATTTAAAAATATCCTCTGTTTTGCAATTGGTGGAATTTTAAACAAAGGAAACTATTCTTAAAATATAATAATCATTTCACAATGTTTGTGGCTATGAGAAAAATATTTGGAAAAACTACTTGGATTTAGCAACATAAAAAATACTTAGTGCCAGACTCACAAAAAACACAAAGAAATTCTACAGAAGAGATTCGTATTTTTCTCCTTTTAAATAACTCTCCACTGTAAAATTATAAAGATAAATGTTTATATTGCTAAAGGCAACATTGTTCTAGTAGAATCTAAGGAAAAAGAAAGAACAGCTAGGCATACGAAAAAATAGAAGTGGGGAAGATAAATAAGGCAAACTGACTCAAGATTTTTTTTGCCTCCTGTGCTTATAAAGAATATGAAAAACTCTGAAAATCCAAATCATCCAAAGCTCTTTTGTCTTTTTCTCAGATACAGAATATTTTGGAAAAGCAGCTATTTAACATCATTCCAAACAATAAACATATATTTTTGTATAAAATTAAATTTTATGAAGATGCCAATAGGATCACATGCAGTCCTCAGCTTACAATTGTTCGTTCAGCAACCATTTGAAATTATAATGGTGCTGAATGAAAGGAGCTATGACTGCTGCCCAAAGTTACAGCCACTGTAGCACCCAACAGTCATATGATCAAAATTTGAACATTGGCAGCAGGCCCACCATTATCATTGCAGGGCTGCTGCAAATTCCTTACTTATCTCCATCTCCACCTTAGGCTGCTCTATAAGGTGGTTAACCATAGCACTGAGCCTAAAGTAGCTTTCAATTGTCTAAGGCTCAGGCTTGCTTCAACCCTTGTTCTGCCACTGCCCCTCACAAATACTGCCTTGCACCGCTCTCCAAGATACACAAGAATTCAGGAATGCTGCAATTGCCTCACTGCTCAGTACTCTTAAGGATCTGCCATTTGCCACTTATTTTTGGCTGTTTTTCTGCTGCTGTGGAAAAGTGTCTACAACCCTTTCAAGGCAGGTCTCAGTCACCTCAGGCCTTCTTTCTTGGAGCCTGTTTGTGCAAACAAACAAAATTTGCATGAAGCTTCTGAAAATTTCAGAATTGTGAAACAACTTTGGATGGCTTTGGAAATCTCGCAATTTCAGAAATCTTTGGAAGTCTCGTGAAAGTTGAGAAGTCTTTGGAGTCAGTCACACCAGGATTTCAAAGCTTTCTAAAGTCACACTCACCTTCTGAGGCCTTAGGAAACCCTACACAACTTGGGAAACATTTGGAAGCTCTGTGTGAACTCTTGTGGAGTCTCTGACGTCATGCTAGGCTTTTAAAGTGTTCTGAAGGTGCACCAGGATTTTAGATTCCAGAAAAGAAAGCCTGATGCAACTGGTAGCTGCTTCAGGTGAGTCATGTGAAGCTCTCCACAGAAAGAAAACACCTCAAGCATTGAGTGGCAGGAGCAATTGCATCCTCAGCATTGGTGGGTGGCAGTGATGGGTACTGCAATGCAAGGCTTGGCTGGGGCAGCTGGGGCTTTGCGCCACACTGTAGCATACCGTCCTCCCACATGGCCTGTGTCAGGCCTCCCTCATCCCGAAGCACCCTGCGTTCAATTAACAACCCACATCAACTGGGAAAGTAGCAAAGTGGTCATGTGGGTACCTTGACTTACCACTTAGGACCAAAATGTTCAATTGTGGTCATAAATTGAAGACTGCTTGTATCCAGGAATGTATCAAGCTCAACAGACCTATTTAGTCAAAATTATTTCTTTCTGCATATTATGTTCTACCCCTATTGTTCTAAACCATGACAACTTGGCTTCCAGATTGCATTGCTGGCTGATAGAGGTATTTTGTTTGTGTTGTATCATTTGTTATTTCCTTGTTTTTTTATCATTGTGGATTGTGAGCCATCAATAAGGTTTGACAAGAGAAAGATGTCCAAAAATATTTTCAGAATGAAATATGTGGATTTTCTGAAACTGAATAAGATTCCCATCCCTTCCTCAGTCTTAATATACTGCTCAAAAAAATAAAGGGAACACATCCTATAGGATTTCTTATAGGATGTGTTCCCTTTATTTTTTTGAGCAGTATATTATTTGCTCATACTGCCTAAGCAACCTTAACTCTTTTATGACTCGTGGACTTCAACTCCCAGAATTTCTGAGCCAGCATGGCTCTTAAAGTTGCGAAGATCAAGAAACACTACTTTAGAGGAAAGCAAATTCCTTTAAAATGGATTCCCTTCTAATACAATAACCACTGCCTGATAATTACAGATAATTTTGCATGCTTTTCATGCAAAAGCAGTGCTGGCCCTAACTTTAATCTGCATGTTAGAAACCTCTAATTTCAATTCTCCCAAGGGTAAATTCCTCTCCCTTGCTTTGCTTGTGGAACATTGATCTTTGTTAAAGCAATATTTAGCAATGTCATACGAAAAAAGGAGCTGAAAAATATGCATTGTTCATTAGTTTGTGGAGAACCTGAGTAATATCGTTTTTCTCAGAACAATCCTTCTCCCATAATTCTAAAGCATTTTGGCTGGTTCACAAACACAGCTTAGCAAGAATTTTATAAGACATTGGTTTGAAGGCCAAGACATGATGGTTTGGGACAGGGCTTTTTTTCCCATAGAACGCCCAGAACGGAGTTCCGGCACCTTTTTTGGATGGAACCTTGTAGGGTAGGCAAGGCGGGTTGTATGACATGTGTGAGTTCCAGCACCTTTTTTTTTTTTAATAGAAAAAAAGCACTGGTTTGGGATGGTTCCTACATTATTTATAAGCATATGTTTCTTTTTGTGGGCTGCAAAATATTTTTGGACCCTAAACCAACCCTGAAAAAGGAGTGACAGTTTGTTCTAATAGTTAAGGCATCAAGTTAGAAACCCGAACACCGTAGGTTCAAGTCCCACCTTAGCCATGAAAGCCAGCTGAGTGTCTTTAGGCCAATCATTCTCTCAGGCCAATCCACCTCACAGGGTTGTTGTTTGAAGAAAATAGGAAATAGAAGGAGTATTAGGTATGTTCACTGCCTTGCGTTATTTGTAAAAATAATAAAGGCGAGCTGCTAATAAACAAATAAAATGAAATGAAACACCTATGGGGAAAAACAAGGGTTTTGGAATAGCCTGAAAAGTTTCCAGAACTATTATTGAAAATTTCCAGAATTATCAAAAATCTTTGGGGAGATCTCAACCATGCAGCCCAGGCAAAAAGGTTTAAGAATATTTCAGAGCTACAAAAATTGTGAAAGGAATAGTAGAAGAAAAAAACTCCAAAAACAAGAATGGGGGAGGGGGAAACCTCTTAAGTGGATTGCAGAAACTACAATACATAGCACAAATTGAAAATTTATCCAAATTTCTGCACTGTTTTCTGATCTTGAGTCTACATTCAAATCTGTAGCAACATGTGATTAATTCTGTACGAGTATCAGTTTTTATCCATCTAGGGAAGGGGTAGGCAACCCAAAACACTCAAAGAGCCACTTGGACCCATTTCTCTGAAAACAAACAACGGGAGCCGCAAAATCCTTTTGATATCTAAAAAGAAGATAACACTGCATATATCCTTTTTTACCTTTATTATAGGTGCGTGTGTGTGTAAAAACGGATATATGCAGTGTTATCTTCATTTTAGATGTCAAAAGAGTCTCTCTCTCTGTCTCTCTCTCTCTCTCTCCATCCCTCTCTATCTGCCCTTGGTCTGCCAGTCTTCTTCCCCCACTCTGTCTTTCTCTCTCTCTCTTTCCTCTCTCCCTCCCTCCCTCTCTCTCTCTCTTTCTGTCCCCCCGCTCTCTCCCTCTCTCCTATCTGCTGCTTACCTGGCAAGCTGGCTTCAAGCTGTTCTCCAACAAGCTCAGGGGTAGGCAACCTCGGCTCTTTTATGACTCATGGACTTCAACTCCCAGAATTCCTGAGTCAGCATAGCTGGGCTAGCTAGCTCTCTCCTGCCCTTCCTGCTTCCTGCCTCCTGCAAAGACGCAGCAAAGGGAGGAGCTCCGCTCAATAAGCTTTTCAACTCCTCGGAGAACACTGTGAGTGCACTCTCTTTTACACACACAAACACACACACACACACACAGAGAGAGAGAGAGAGAGACAGAGAGAGAAGCAGGGAAGCGCAATTGCCTCTCTCTGTCTCTCTCTCTCTCTGCAAATGGCAGAGGAAGCTGGGAGCCACAGGGGAAGGCTCAAAGAACTACATGCGGCTCCGGAGCTGCAGGTTGCTGACCTGTGATCTAGTGTTTTCTTGAAACACAGAGTAGGGACATGGGTGCCCAAACTTTGTATGCAACATTCATCTAAAAGGCATGCCTAATCCATAACTCTTGATGTTTTCTGGATGTGTTTGCAGTAAAATTCAGGAAGAACAAGTGAAGAATTGCTTCTGAGAGTCTTCAAAGATACAGTCAAGTTCAAAGTAACCATCAACAAGGAATACAAAACTACAGAAGATACCGTGGTGGTCAGAAGCATATTATATGTGCTGTCAGAACATGGCAGATATTACTGTTAGTTAAAAGGCACAGGTCATAAATTTTATGTTTGGCTAAAGTTGCATTTTATAGTTGAAAATAGTTGCACTTACTTTCTCATTCATTCACAATTAGAAAAGGGTTTTTTTTATTCTTCCAAAGTTTTCTATATATGGCTATTGTTAAATACAGAGAGTATTTTCATACTATTTAAAGATAACATAAAGGTAACATAGGTTAACTCAAAGGTAACATAAACTCAGACTTGAGGAGGATCATATACAGAGGTTTATGCTGAGAAAAGAAGGAAGGAAGGAAGGAAGGAAGGAAGGAAGGAAGGAAGGAAGGAAGGAAGGAAGGAAGATCACAAAAAGTGACTTTCCACTGATCATGGAAAAGATTTGAAGGTTTTCACAACATAAGCTTTCATATGTTAACATTTGGATAACCTGAATAATGTGCGCTTATGAAGCATTTTAACAATGAAATCATCCAAGTGTCCCAAAGGAAATAGTTTATTAGACACAATAAATGAGCAAGCTGCATTTAAATCATCAAAACCTCTACTTTGTTGGTTAAAATAAAGTTGGTTGCCAGAAAAGTTGGTTCTCATATTATCATAGCTGCGGTCAGAAAGTATGACACAAAGCAAAATGCACCACCCCATCAGGAAACGTGAAACCTTTATGGAGTAGGTGGCAAATGTGTGAATAATCTTTTATTTGCTGTCCCATTTCCCAACTACTGCAGTCAGACTAAGTCAGTAAATATCAGGGGAATAGGAGAAAAAAAGCCTCTCTGTTCTAAGAATACTTCTTTAGAACAACATGTGGTTTCCACACTGAAGGAATTCTGCCAGTACCTCAATCCAGACCTATTGATTCCACTCTAGTAATATTTTCCCACCTTGGAGTTAACTGAAGGTCATACTTTTCAAATAAAGGAAAATGGTTCTGTGCCATGAATCACATCATAATTCAAAATGAATTAGAGGACCACCACCAACCTAAAATATCTTAAATTAACCTGATTTGAACAACATGACTGGTACCAATAATGGATACGAGCCATTTATGAAACATTTTCCTATAATGATTGAAATGTTTTAGCATAGCCTAACATTAAAATATGACTTTTCTCTCCCACTCCATTAGTCTGATACAGATACTATGCTAGTAATGAGTGACTACTACTCATGCACTAAAGTTTTTGTGCAAATAAAGCAGTGACATACCTTCATTTTTAAAATGAAGAGCTTAAGCAAAAACAAAGGTATAATTTCTACTACAATAGTGTGAGAAGGATTTAAATAAAAGCAATCCAAACAGTGAGCGAGTTAGAAGATCAAGGATGAGGATGAAGTGCCAGGACAATTTCTGCTATACTTTTACTACCTCCACTTCCTTTGCATCTCCAGAACACTTGTAGATTTCCTTGATGGCCTTGTGCTTTCCAGAAGTGGGGGCTTAATAATAGGAGTAATGAGAAGAGCATCCAAGAGAGAACGATAGCTACTATGATCTGGGAGTCTAGTAAGTATTTAAAGAGAAAATAGAAGGAAACCAATTATCATAATAAAATAAACAGAAAGTTATCCATTCTAAAACAAAAGAGGGAAATAGCTTCTTTCATTTTCTAGTACCTGAATACTTTAAAGTAGGGATCCTCAATTCCCAGACCGTGGCCCATTCGGAACTGGGCTGTGGAAGTAGCAGGGGAACACGAGTGTGCAAAGGTCCATTTGTGCGAACGATGGGCATATTTGCCTGCCATTTGCACAAATGGAGCTGCGCATGTGCTCACCCACCACTTGCATGTAATTATTCCCACTCCCTCCACCCATCACCAGTCTGTAAATGTGGAAAGGTTGGGGATCTCTGCTTTAAAGCAACATGCATTGCTGTTCAATCAATCAATATATGTTACCAAGTAATGCTCTCAGATCTTAGATAAATGAATCTGTAGCTCAGATCTTACTAAAATCTAAAGCATCTGCAAAAGTCTCTTCATCCTGTTTCTTCATGACATATTAATTGCATCAGTGAAGAAATGTTCAATCTAAACATATCTTGGCAAAACATATTACTGTTTGATAAATATGAACTTGGAAATTGTATATGATGACCTAATGACTTCATGAAATACTGTGTTGTGATTCCTCACCAGCCAGTGGATCCGGCAGCCAAGTCTGAGGTCTCAGATGAGGAGGAGGGGCCTGGAGTGACATTGGAGTCTGAGAAATGCTCTGAGGAGCACCAAAACTCACAGTCAGACAAGGAGCCCAGCCCCTCTACTCACGCTCGGGCAGAGACATAGCAGTTTTGGAAGCCTGAGTTGGGTGATGATGAAGAACAACTGGGGCCAATCCCAGATGCGTGAATGCGCAGAGAGGAGAGGCAAGCAAGACAGAGGAAGGCAGTGGGGCAGCTCCAGAGGCAAAAGAAAAGCCACACCCTGGCTGGACTATAAAAGGGGGAGGTGTGGGAGGTGCCGGTTGCCAAAGCCAACCGTTCACGCTGCGGCTTTGTGTTTTGTTGATTGGGTTGTTTGCCTCCAAAGTCTTGGACATTGAGTCAGGTGTGTAAAAATAAAAAGGGGTTTGTTTCTCTTGTGGGTCCTGCCTGGTTCCATGAAGAGGGTTTTTCCTCGTGAGTAAAGCAGTTGAGCAAGTATTTGCATAGGCTGGGACAGAACATACTGTACTATTACTAAAATACATAAAGAAATTTTTACGTTCAATTTATACTGATTCAATCCAGGATCTCTTCCAATTTCCTAGATAAGCTACCAGCCAGTCCCTTGACAGAGCACTAATTGGGACCAACCCCATTTAGCTTCAGAGACTGCCTAACTAGAATTATATGCCAACAGGATAATTCAGATTTCAGCGATACTGATATGTCAAAATTAGAAAGTTAAGTCAAACAGTTATTTAAATTTCAAACACAGAAGCTGCTCAATTACCTTCTATGAATTCATTTAAATAATTAGAATGATCCTCCTTACATCCTGATTATAACTCCTTTACAAAATCTAAAGGTGAGAGACTGAGGTTTTGTTCAGAGCAATCAATTCAAGTTATAATCAGAATTACTATAAAGTCAGACTCATTGGGATAGAAGTCAATTATATCCATAAATACATACATGTATATATATGGACATCTGGATCATATTACTGGAAACAATTTTTTCAGTTGTAAATCCAATTAACTGATAAATTGAGACTCAGCTACATGATCCAATACTGAATTAACTATATTAAAAGTACTAGCACTTATTTCTTATCTTAAAAGCACTCAGAACTACATCTCACATATTTCTGGGCTTCTATGCTATTTGTACTTCTTTCATATTCTTTTCCAATGTAATGTCTACCTGGAACGCATTGACACAGCAGCAGACACAGCGGCAGCAGCACTATTCCTAATATGCATTGTTGCCTCCACTGGAACTGAAGTGAAGGGCATTTGAGGATATGTTAAATAACTTCCCAACGGATTTTCCAATATCAATTTCCTATGATACAAGATTAAGTCCAAGGGAAGAAAGCAAAATTGAGTCTGAGATAATTGTAGATAAGCATAGGTTATGCATACAATTTCAAAAATAATCTGAAAGGTATAGCAGCATACCAGCACATCAACCTTTTCAGAAATGTTGACAAATTGTTTCTTAATAGAAATATTACTTCGATGTGTGCCTTTTTTTAGAAAATGTGTAAGTCAGAGTCTTATAGTCTGGTCTTTTCAAACTTTTGACAGTTTTGGAAAATTTCATTTAGGTTGCCTGAATTCTTCCAAATGGCTAGCATTAGAAACAGAACTTTATATTTTCCTAATTTGTTCAGTGGGACCTATGTCCAGTTAATGTGTAATGGCCTTTGCTTTGCAGCCTGAACAGTATTGCTTTGAAGTGCATTATTAAGCACTGATCTTAATAATGTAATCTCTTTTTAATTAAAAAAGTGCATCAGATTATGATTAAAATACACGACCCAAATATCAGCCTGGGGAACTGACTGGTGTTACATACCTACTTATCGAAAGCATTCTCATTGGGCTGTTATATAAAGTAGACATATGACTGGAACCTGCACTAAGCCAGTAAAACAATATAAGAAGTCTTCAATTCCATAGCGAATATAGATCTTTGTCTAAGTTTACACAGTCCCCAGCTTAATTTCAGAAATCCTCTATAAAATTATCAGTTCAAATATTTAGAAGAATAATTGTCCTCTGGAAGCTAGAATTTGAACAGAAAAACAGGGGGAAAAAGAAAGATATGGATCCGATCCTACTCCTTTCAATTTGATTGTACCTACTGCCAGATGTCAGGGACCAACAGATTAGTCTGGATGCTTTATGAAGCTTTCATGGAGGAGAAAGGCTCTTCCATCTTACTAAGTTGTGGCAGCTTTTTATCATTCTCAAAAGAACAACAACATCTAAGCTACATATTTGCCTTTTTAAATTATAGCTTGAAGGCAGCAGAGGTTTTGTCGAAAGTATTTCTTTTTTTAAAAAACGCATACAATCTCTGATCGCTTCTTCTGAATTTAACATAGCATATTTTATTTCAGATGATTTGGATCAATAGTTAATGTTTAAAGAACTTCAGGTGTTTAAAAATGTAGCCGATCTCTCACAGAAAAAAAAGGTAGTAATGAAGAAAAATGTATAAAGCTATGCTGAGCAACTCTCTCTTAAGAAGTTCTTGGAGTAAATATAATTTCAAGATGCTGCCCTCCCAGGAAAAATCAATATAGGTGAGGTTGATACTGCTTAAGTTTCAAAGAAATGTTATATTCAGTTTGTTTGGTGAAGGACTTGTTGCTATTGAAATAATAGTCATTCATATTTATTATTTACTAATATTTTATTTTCACTGGAGATACTTGTATGTGAGCATGCTGACACTGTGGAAGGTAAATACTGTTTTTCAATCTCTGCCTTGGTAGAAAACTAAGATAGGTAGACAGCAGCTAGTTTTCTGCTTTATCATAACTGTTGCACATAACCATAAGATGAACAAGGAGTTTCCAAGTCTTTTAAGTCACTCTCAATAATGTCATCATATGAATACCTGCCAGGAAATGGAGGCTCCAATGTAGATTTCTCAGGCTGGGCTGTTGAAGTAGATTCCACAGAAGCAAGAGAAAGTACTAGTGGTTCAAAGGTCTGAGTTCCCACAGTATTCATCATGGGTACGTTCTTTTTATGATCAGCTTCATTTGTCCCCAATTTTGAAACTGGGGCAATCAATTCATAACACCCAGTTTTTAGTCTTCTTGACCTTAATCAATTAAGAGTTAGGTTTAAACAGACACTATATTGATTGCTCAATAAATAAAAGAAAATAATTAAAGAGAGAACTAACAGATATATTGAAGGATTTGTGATCTAGAACCGTCTTTCCCAACCTAAGCACTTTCTGGACTCTAAGGATTTCCAAAATTCTCTTAGCAATGGTCCTACAAGTAGGGATTCTAAAAATTAAAGTCCACAAATCTGGCCCTCATGCAGATGGACAGGGGTAGTATATATAAATCGCACATTATCAAATGTTCTTTGTTTCTCTGAAAATAGTCCACTTTTTAGGAAATAAAAGGAAATATAATCATGGTTGTCTTTCCCAGATCTTCCAGCTTCTGACTTTCCAAGAAATATAGTTTCCTTGCCTAAAACTAGATGTTACAATCCTTTCACAAGATAAATAGGAAGATTGGTAGATGGGAGCACTATAAATTACACTGAATCAAAGTCGGTTGAAATGCCACAGAAAGGTCACCCGGATATTTCTGAAGAGGAACTAAACTATTTGTTTCTAGGAAGGATTTTTTTTTTAATTGAAGGCTAAATATACATGATATGCAACTTTTTTCTTTATACAGGAATTGATTCTGATGAAATAGTAACTTATGATTTTTAATAGCAATTTATGAATCCATCAAAGAACATTATATCTGTACGAAGGTGTTGGCATCTTTATTTTACCTACAAAGAACCCCAAACATATGATCTCAAGGATTATGTAATACTCTACCTACAGGTTGTTGTTTTTTTACTCAATAAACTGCTGCCATCTGGTGGAATAAAACAACTTCAACAGTTATCAAGTTATCCTCAAGTAAGCATTTGCTTTTGACTTAAATGTATACATAGTCATCTTGAATAAGTCAGCATAATTTGACAGTACATAAACTCAGATCTACTTTTAAATAGTTTGATATAGCTATGTCTGTATATTGCTTTAGAAATTAACCTTTTTATCAAGTCAAAAAGAAAGCAACATTACTAAACTTCTAGCCTTTTAATACTCCTTTCTCCATCTTATAACACAAAATTCTCTTACGGGCACAAAAAAGATACAGAGAATCCCCTCTCTGCAAGGGAAGTGTGCAAATTTGAATGTGTCACAAGAAAAAGAAAAAAAAGCAGTCAAATAATATACTATTAGAAAGAAAATGATTTTATCTGCCTTTTCCCTTAGTTTTACAAGGTGACAAACACTTTACTATCTCAGTAGTTCTTATGAATTTTAAAGCTGGTGCTGGTTAAGAATTGTGTAAAGAATTTCTGCACCCAGCTGGGATTAGACTGGCTAATCTATAAATCCCTTCTAATACATCTATGGTTTTACAAACAGTATCCAACTGATATATTTAAAACTACCTAGCAATAGCTGATGTTGTTTTAGACACAGTGGCTACTTGACTGTTAATACTCAGAATATGGATGGTCACAGGTGGATGAGGTGCACACTTGGGTAAGGCTTCCAGAGGATTGTTGAGAAAAAGTTCTCTGAAGAAGAAAATATATAATACAAATTTAGAACATAAATTTTCTAAAATTAGCTATGGACCTACAAATTGGTTTGATCTTAAATCTTAATATTTGTATAGACTATGCTGTGCAGCATTTACCATACAGCTCTTTATTCCTTACAATGGATTATTTCCAGATTTAGTCAATATTAAAAAAGTAAAAATTCAGATCATATTGATGGCATCCATTCAAACATTTTTTTGGCAATACCAGAAAGAATTTGCCTTCTTTTAAGGTATTTTTTTTTTTATTTTCCTAGTTCAGCCAAATTCCTTGGAATTCTCAGATGGTACAAATACTACTAAAGCTGACTCTTTTTGAATTAAGTCAAGTTGGAGAAGGCACTGCCACCTATGAAGACTCCATATTTAGATTAGCTTTATTGGAACAAATGGAAATTAAGTTATGCCTAACAAAGTACTACTGATTTAAAATACTAATCTTACATTTAATTTTCTAATCACTGTATATGTCTCTTTTAGAAGTGATGGAATACCTATTGATATCCATGTACAAATTCAGAATAATACAATCTTTCTTCAGATGTTATGATCATTAATAATATTATGAGATAATATTTCCAAATAGCTTATGGAATTCTACCAATAAAACTGTTGTTCAAATACAGGAAATACATATTGTAATAGAAAAACAAGGTGAACGAAGAACATATTATATATGGAAGAAACCATGAAGTATTTACCTCCTGAAAGATGGAGAGAGATTAGGTCCAGATAGTGTGGTAGAAGAAATGGTAGTAAGAGCTGGTTCTATGGTCACAGAACTAGTTGAATTTGCTTCTGCCCTGTTTCATGGGAGTTTGTTTTCATTCCACCCCAGTAAGAGAATAAGTCAAATGTTCAGAACAAATTTTTCGAAGTCTACATTTACACATTTCTTTGGCTATATGCAAAATTGTTTAGGTTGAAGGTGAAAGACTTGATTAGAATCCATGCTAACTTTGAAGTTTGCTGCATTTTAGACAGTTCCTGCTATTCTTCTAAAACAGTCAAAACTGAGTAGATACACACAAGTCAGATCGTTGGAGCAATTCAATAATTAGTTTGATAAAATAACAAGAGATCCTCAGGATGCCCAGATTTATCTTATATTTTAATGTTCTGAAAACATCCTAAAAATACTGGAAGTTTCAATAAAAATGCAGCATGCAAATTTAATCAGATCTACAATAGAAATTGTTTCATCTTATGCCATGCCCTTTGACACATTAGTATTACTTTGTGTCCCCAGTTTAACCTCACAATAGAAGAGTATCAATAACAAAAACACTTTTTTTTCACAGCAGTTGAGATCAAAGTAATTTTCCCTTGGTCTCCTTTATCACTTAGCAACCTTCCTTGCAATAAGCACATGACATATGAAGAGTTATTATGTGTAAACATGCCCTTTATGCAAAAAAGAATCAACTGTTGTTTTCCCCAAAGCCTGCAATCTAATAGTAATTGGTAGTAAAGTGACGGTAAACATAGTGCTTTGACTTTCAAATGTGATAATTACCTAATCAAGAATACCTCTCATTTCTTAAGATATTATTAATGGTTATATTATTACATGGTACAGATAAGTTTTCATAACAAAATGTAGTCATGACTGTGACCTGTGAGTTGATGGAATCACAAAAGATGAGCCAACCTTTGAGGCTGTGGTAGTGGTGGTGGTGGTGGTGCTGATTGTTGAAATTCCTCAGGTATTTCGCAGATCTGAGTAGCTTCAGAATGGGAGTGCTGAGCTTCTAGTCCATTCATTATATTTCTAGATATGATTTATATGGAATAATAATAGAGTGCTTGTATTTTCAAGTCTAGCTACTGTAGAAAATACAACTTCTGACAGAATAGAAACAATATAAGGCAATCAAATACATTACAGATTGTTAAAAAAAATCTTAGCTTCAGAGAGAAACAAATTTAATGTATGTTCTGCCCTACAAAGCCAGGTTTGGGGGGGGGGGGTTGTTTTCATAGTCTAGTGTAGCAGCCATCAATAGTGACAGTTATACAGTTATAATAATGACAGCACTTCTAAGTGGTTTATAGAGTCAGCATAATGCCCCCTACAATCTGTGCCCTCATTTTACCAACCTCGGAAGGATGGAAGGCTGAGTCAACTTTGAGCTGGTCAGCATCAAACTCCTGGCAGTGGGCAGAATCAGACTACAATACTGCATTCTAAGCACTGTGCCACCATGGCAATTAGACATAGCAACGGGACATAAAGATCTAGGGGAATTAGGTTATAGAAAGACTTATGGTTTTGGAGATTAAAAACAGCAAGAATAGGGATTAAATTAAAAGTGCTTGCATTAAAACTGATAACAACATAAGGGGGAGGCATGGGATCTCTGAGAAGGGACTGACTCCAATCAGAATCCAATGGCTCTTTATAATACTTATGCCTTTCATCATAAGAAGCAAGCATCCAGGTTTCATTGTGGCAAGAAAATGAATGAATATATCAATATAAATAAATATACAGCCCTAATCAAAATTGGAAACAACCAAATGGTTCTCAAGTCTTTCAAATGGTAATGCGGTGATATCAAGATTATGTTTAATTCTGTGATGGATTCTTCAAACCCTAATAAAATTCGGTATTGAACTCAGAAGCTATGTTGTATAGGATCAAAATCAATATCTTTTCCCAGGCTGAGAAACAGTAGAAGGTACATGGCCAGGGGTGAATCAATGTCTCCTGTTTTAATCATAGCGGGAGGTGAATGGGTAGGTAAAGTCACTAAATGTAACAGCTTATAAATATTAATCAAAACTTTTTTTCTTGGTAAAAAAAATATCATTCAGAAGACTTGAGAGGGTTACAAAACCTCCTGTGAAGCTCAATATAAGGTGGTGAAGCTAATGCAAACTCCCATAAAAACAAATGCTGATTCCAATTATGAAAAATGAATTAGGACCCTTCTAGGACCCATGGAGGGTGGACTTTAAAGCTTTTCACTGTACCACTAAAATATATCTTAGATCTTTAAAGAATCCTGCATGGAAACCATCCAGGAAAAGATTGATCAGTTTAGCTCTAAAAAATATTTATGGTAGCGGACACACAGTTGGCTACCACCTCCATTGACTCTAAAAATACAATCCTAAATTTAGGCCTAGCTCAATTAGTGACAGGTTTGGATTGATCTCTTCTAGCAGTGAAGGACTGAAAAGTCATCCTTAGGTATTTAAATGCCTTTGTTTGTTCAATGTTGGTACTATTTATCAGTGAGAAGCATGACTGGCAGGTCTTTTGATGAATATCACTATTTTTGCTTAAGGAATATTGATAGCAAGTTGGTGACTTGGTTACAACAAGGAAGAACTGCAATGATGTTGAGGTGAAAACAGTTTTGTGCTATGAAGAAAAGACATATAATGACAAAGACAGATAGACCTAAAAAAAGCACTAAGAAAAAAACATAGAAATAATTACAGAAAAAATATATTTATTAAACAGTATTCTCCCATTTTTGGTAAAAGTAATGCTTTTTTTCTGAGCAAAGAAAAACCTAGCAAGGACTGATTTGCATAGTATTTTCCTGACCTACAAAGCTACAAAAATGAAAGACCACCACTAGAAGGATAACTGAAAGTATTTGAGACATTTTTTTCTGGCAAATATTCTGGTAATTATTGCCAGAGATCAAATGTTCTGTTACAATAATGACAGTAGCATATGGTAAACAAATGAGAATTCAGTCTGTACTTCTGCTGTTGTAAAAAAAATATGTACAAATTCTATTCATTTCAAATACTGAATGGAAGATACAAAGCATTTTTATCAACTTCAGTTCCCAGAATCCAATCATGTTGTCTTGAAACTGAGAACTGTAGTTCCAATACATCTGGAAAGCACCACATCAGTAAAGACAGATGTTTAGCCATTTCCACCAATTTGCAATAATCCAATCTGGCACTGTTGGTCAAATAGTACTGAGTAAGAACTAAAATAATCCTGGATATAATATCACATTGCATTATTCAGAGTAGAAATCATGCCACATGCAATCCTTAATGTGGTTTGCAACTCTAAAATGGAAATCAGACAGATTTAAAAGAGAGGGCTAAAAAAAATTACAGATTACTCTGAAGATTAATTCATAACGCCTATTTATTGCCGTCGATTAACATGGCTCAAGTACAAGATTAAACATTGAAAAAAGCAACATAAACAGTAGACTGAAGCCTCAAAATAATGATAGCAAAGTAACTAAGTACCCACTGAAAAGCATTTCCATATTGCAATGTGCAGCCTGGTACTGGTCCTTGAGATAAAAAATGCCTAGTCTTTAGAAAATACACAAATATTTTTCTCTTTCACTTTTACTCAGAATATAGCATTTACTGAAAAGGAAAGAGGAAAAAGAGTGACTAATTCTCTGAAGCCTTCACAGAGTATTGGGCAACCTAAGTCTTTAAAACTTACTCATGCACAAAAGTTTACCCATCATTTGGTATACATGTATGTTTATATTTTGGGCCTGCAAAAAAAAAATACTGGAAAGAAAAATGGTCTATCATGACATAGGTTTGGGAAATTTGATTTAAAGTAATTTCCACATCTGCCACGAATTCCATCTTCAATTCCACTAAATAGTCAGCAGAAATGTTAACAGTGCCTAGAAATTAAAGATTAAGTGTTCCCAAATATCTCCCATGAATACCTACAGAATCCCTAACATGTTTTTATATTAGGAGCTCCTAATAACTCCAAAAGCAAGATTTCAGTTATGGCAGAAAACCATAGATTCTTCAATTATCTAGGGTTCATTCCATAGTGTACAATGAGATAATAACACATTTTGTGTGTTATTAGGACATTTCTTTACACTACTCCTGAAAGTATTATCACTTCCATAATGCAGATGGGGAGATCTATGTAAAACTATACAGTCAATTAAGAGATAAGTAAGATACCAACTCGAAGCTTTTTAATGTATATGTACTGGACTTATTTTTATCATAATGTAATGGACTTACTTTGTTTTTGACCCAATGCTACTGTAGAACACTAACATACAACTAAAACTAAGCTTGAGTAAAGATACAGGTTTAATTATATGCAGCCTATAATTAAACATACAACTACAGAAATGCACTCTTAGCATGATTAAAAATATGAAATCACCACAATTGTTAAATAAAAGCAACAACAGCACTTACAGAACAGTTTCACAAGCAGGTGGGACAATTAGAATACAGATCAGTGTCACACTGCACTATTTGTGTACTCACTGAAGAATAATGTGGTGCACATGCACTGTAAAGAGAAGTGACTTTTTATTACACTCTTAAGTTTAGCAATTCCGTGATTTAAAGAATGAAGCATCAGTTAAGTAATTAACTCTCTCATAAAGAACAGGTAAAATACAGATATTAAGACAGTATTAGGCATTGGTGCTCAGAATTTAACCACATGATGAGCACCACTCTGTCATTGTATTTGGTAATTTTTGTGCACATGTGTTGTTAATGTCAAAGAACTAAGTTACCTCAGATCTCCATTCTCTGTTTGACTTTCCCTAAAGCATCAGCAAATAGAAAGTGACAACAGTTGTCATAAAAGACAAAATAAATATCACAAGAAAATTCTACGGAAAATATGTTCATGTTTGAAGCATTTCCCCTCAAAGCTTGTATCTGAGTTTGTTATACATATGAATGTAAACAAATCATTTTTCCTTGGAGTTCTTGTGTAAGCATGATAGCAGCTCCCTTTAAATGTTAAAAAAAATAAAACATGATCTGAGGAAATATATAGTTTCTTTAAGTTCACTGTCCAGCAGTCCTTTCTTATCCCTTCCTTCTCCAGTAATGTTTTCAAGTAAATTTATGTATGGTACCTACGTGTGCAAACTTTGAAAGAATATAAAGAAAAAAGAGAAAGCAAATGAAATGCAATATTTATTCAGTAGTTTTGAGCTCCACATAGCCTAAATTAGATGAGTAGGCATCTACTATAATACATTATATTACAAAGTAATATGCATGATCAAAATTGATAAGAAGCTCCAAACAATCCACTTCATAATAAATAAAACCTATATTCATTTAAGTCATACTATTTTCTTTTGCTGTTTTACATGGCTCTTCTACAATATAATTTTTACTTTAATCTGTGTCCAGAAGACTTCACATGGCTTCAGATGTACACACAACATTTTCCTCAAGTAAAACATGTGCTGTATAACACAACTATTGCTAAGACCCATTAACTAACATAAAAAACCCTCTTCTTCCATTACCTCTTTGAAAACATTTACATTCTGCCATAAAATATATCTAACACAAGAAACAAATGTTGATATTACTGAATCGAACCAGAGCTGTATCGGAAGTACATAATGATGCTTAAATAGTTTGTTATGCATGTTTTCCAACACAGGCATTTCTGTAACTTTCTCCATATCTTAGCACATAGCACCTTTTTCAAATAAGAGCCAGGTTCCCTGCCAGAAAAGGCACCCTACTTTTGCCTTTTTCAAGTCATTATGAATTTTCTATGCCACCTGTGTCTGCATGGTGATTTTTACAGAGGATGCTGGCTTTGCAGAAGCAGAACAGATTCATCTCATTCTTAATACACTGACAGGAAATTTCTTAAAGAAAAAAAAAAGATAGATAAAAGGCTAGACTTTCTCAAAGCTGTGTTTGTTTGTCATTTCTTTCTTTGCAAAGCATTTGGAAGAGAAAGAGGAAGAAAAAGACTCATTCAAATTCTAGGACTGGCGAATCATTGGACGTTAAGGACACGTGCTGAAACGCCATGGTGCCAGTCACGTAATTTTGTGTATCTAGGGCCTATGATGTGGAGGGGGATCTTGTCCCTGCAGAGAGAAGTGATAAAAGAAGACAGATAAGAGGAAGGAGGTCTACATCTTAAACCATTCTACACGACAAACCAAAGCATGCAGAATTCAGAATCAGAATTAGTAATCTGAGTTTACACTAATTGTCCTTGCACTTCTGTGCAAACTGTCGACATTTATGAGTAAGCCAATTTCTATTCCTTCTGGTTGTGAACTGACACTTGAAACAAGCAGTCAATATCTGCTGGTTTTCAAAGGCTAGAATAGAAGCTGCTGTCCTTCCATTATTAATAAAGTCACAGTTATGCAAGGTAAGTTGGGTAATGTTAATGAGGTTAGTTTATCTCACTGCAGAATCTAACTTTTTACTGAAAAAAAGTGTATGCTATTTCTAATACTGCCAATAAACCTTGCTGCTAGAATAATTGTGTATAATTACAAGTAAAAGTGCAGATACAAAATACTGCATAGTCCACAAATCTTAAGCACTTAATTCTACAGCATCTTACAAAACTGCTCAAACACAAGGCAGCTATAACTGAAGGAACTTACTTTGACTGAGAGAACTTCCATAGAATATAGGTTCATAACTCTGTATAGTGCTCAAGATTTAAATACCGGTTAACTTGCATCAAGATCACACTGCCTCTTCCTATATTAGGTATGTCAAACTGTCAGCCTGTGGGCTGGATGCGTCATGCCGAAATCGCGCCCAGCCCAATGTCGGCAATGGGCAAAAATCAACAATGGGGGAAAAGTCGTGATATGTCGCACAACATCACATGACGTCGTGAGTTTGCCATGCCTGTCCTATATGATTATATGTTTTCTCTATGGTTATCTTCAGAGGTTCTGTTCCAGATGTAACCTCATGTTGTAATGTAATAAAAAGCTACCAAGCAATAGCAAAACACTCTACCCAGAGAGGCACACCTAGCAACTTCTTTGTTGTCTTT
Organism: Crotalus tigris; assembly: GCF_016545835.1. Classification (NCBI taxonomy): domain Eukaryota; kingdom Metazoa; phylum Chordata; class Lepidosauria; order Squamata; family Viperidae; genus Crotalus; species Crotalus tigris. Next base: position 131,837 of record NW_024100413.1, on the reverse strand, counting down.
TTGGCAGCAGACAAAAGATTTATATTTTAAATATTGATACTTTGTGTTTCTGTGAAGCTTTGTGATTCTGCTATTTTGCATATATTTTACATTTAATTATTGTTTTGATTTCAGCTTTTTTAATATTGTGATCAGTGTAAGCTATCCTAGGAAAACTCAGTAAAGATGAGCAATATACAATTTTTAATAATAAAATCTTCTAAAGGAAAATAATAAAACAAGGGTACAGACTCTTATGCTTTTAAAGCTTCCATCCTGCAGTCAATAAGACCATTCTCAGTCCAAGACAGATGGAAGACACACTAACATTTCAAATATTCACAAGCTAAAGGAATCAGGACGTGTTAGGAATTGCAGTGACCTGCCTCACTGGTAATGTTATTTTTAAATAAAGATTCAGTAGCATTCCAATTCTTGTTAGTTTTTTCATAAAAACTTATTTTAAAATTCACATTTGGCCTATATTTCAGTAGTGAAACATATAATTCTAAATCTCCTTAGCATAACAAAAATATCAAACTTCTAAAACATTTAAAAAGATTAAAGAATTACCTCTAAACGTCTGATTACTAGTTCTGATTTTTTTTTTAAAAATATTCCTTTCTACTAATGACACCATTCCATTTTTCTGTAAGTATTATTAATAAATTTAGATGCCTACATAAGTATTCAATTTTATGCAAATTCCTTTTTAAAATAACGAATGTTAAATTGGCAATTTTAGACCTATCCCAATTTACTTTAAAAATAAATGCCATACAAACAAGAACCAGAACTTTAAAATGTCCATGATTTTTGGAAAAATAAAGAATCTTGTGACATCTTAAAGACTTCTTTTAATACATCAAACCAAATCCATGCAATATATATAAATTTATAAATATATAAAATAATTATCTTACTTTGTCTTCTTTAGATTGTCTGATTCTGGTTCTTTCACTGCAACAAAATAAGCCATTCATTCAGTTTCCATGAAGTTGCCATTTCTTCATTGATCCATGAAACTTTTATCCTTAATTTATGACAAGACTAATATCTAAACATCCTATTGTTACAAATGCCTTATGATGGTCTTAAACAGCGACGGCGAACCTATGACACATGCTATGTCATTTTTGGCGTATGTGGTGTACTGTCATGTGGTCTCTTGACCTCTGGACATTGCACAGAAGGGTCCCCCTCTCACATGGGATCTGGAGCCACCCAAAAGCATGCAAGAATGGGGCATGCTTTCCCACTCTTTTCAGAGACAAAAGACAATTCTCCGAAGTTTCCAAGCCTCATGTGACCCGGGAGTGCCATAGCTAGGCATTTTTTTCTGGGAGACAAACTGAAAAATATTTACAATTATGTATGTATGTATTATGTATGTATGTATGTATGTATGTATGTATGTATGTATGTATGTATGTATTTATGTGCCACCCATCTCACTATCCAAAGTGAATCTTTGTCATGAATTGTTTCCCTTTAGTCTGTATGTGACACATCAAAGTTAGGCATTTTTTGAATTTTTGACACACTGGGCCCAAAGGGTTCACCATTGCTGCTCTAAAAGATACATATGTAGAATACCCTGCCACAGTTTAAATTGCTACTTAAAAATTCTGTGAATTTTTATAATTTTTATAATCCATCAGTATTTATTGCATTTAGCAAACCACTTAATAAACATACTGCAAAGTGCTGTTAAAAACTTTCCATTTTCAAAGTATCAGCTCTGTAGTTCATGAAAAGAACTTAAGTTCAAAGACCTACCAGGGTCACAGAATTAATTTCTCACATATTTATTACTGTTTTGTTCTTTACCATTCAAACTTGGCCAAATATACAATGCTGCTATATTTCATTACTAATTCCTTTTAATTAAAAAGTAAAAATATCACTTTTAGATTATTATATTTATACAGCATTAATGAAAAAGGGTGAGAATATGAATGAGTTAATGAATTCTTTTTTTCCTGGAGGATTCTCAAAGCTGAACTACTACTCTTCATGCATTTTTTTTTTAAAAAAAATCTTAATCATGTGGAAATAGGCTGAATTAAATTTTAAAGTGAGAAAAATAAGAAACTGAAGAAATCAAGAGATTTATCTAACCCTGGCAAAAAGTCCACCTAGATATTTAATTTTTACTGGAAAAAAAAACTAAAGTAAAATGCATAAATATATAGATATATAGCATATGGGAGAGTCATCAGTTCTATATTATTGTACCGACTAGTTATTACTCTGTAGTCCTTGGTGCTCTTTGAGCTTGATTATTTGCTTGCAGATGTTTCATTATTCAACTAGATACCATGATGATGTTACTGTGAGACTAGGCCAAAGCCACCATTCCTAAACGTGGCGATGGCATGTAACCAGAGTGGACAAAGGTTAGGAAAAGCTCCCTCAGGGAAAGGAACCAAGCAGTGGTGGGATTCAAATATGTGAACAACCGATTCTCTGTTTGGATGCTACTTCCAGAAGTCCATTCTGGGCCTGGGCAACAAAAAATTAGCTACCGGTTCTGCTGAAGTGGTGTGAACTGTCTGAATCCCACCACTGGAACCAATTCATTAAGGAACAAAAGGACAAAAGTTGGGTTTGAGCACATGGCAAGCCCCTCCCCAAGTCTCGCCAACAAAGGAGTTGGGCCTGCATGGAAAGCCCTCCCAATAAACTCTAGGGAATAAAAAGAGGTCCTGAAACCTGCCCAGTCTACTTGAGTAGGTTTTTGGATCCCAGACTTGGTGGCTTCCATCCCTCTGGGTAGTGTGTGGCAGCCTAATAATGGATGCTGGGTAAGGATGGATGAGAGAGAGACCATGTGTAAGAGCAAAAATATATCAGTAAAAGTTCGCTGTTATTTTAAATTCATTGGGTGTATTTGGGCCTCAGTATGTGTGCCTCAGTGTTCAGTTGATTTGAGATTAAGTGTGGCAGTTTTCCAGTCCTGTGAGTGAGTGATCATAAGCTGAACCTGAAAGCACACTTGTGTAACAATACTTAGTTGGGTAATGAAACATCTGCAAGCAAATGACCAAGTTAAAAGAGCACCAAGGACTACATAGTTTAACCCTGAGCTATAGATATTCTCTTCTTTAGATACTTACTACGTTCAGTGCCTGTGATCTGTTGAAGGATCCGGAAAGAACGTGACTGAGTAGTTCCAGTTCTTGGGTGCCAGTCCTCAGTATCTTCAATCAGTCTCTTCTTGCTGTTGTTGCTATGAACCGGTGGATGGAAAAAATCTGTATTTCTGTACACGACGTGTTTCCGTGGTGGACTAATACAACGAATAAGGGCAATAAAACTTGATGAGTTACATTGATCAAGGCCAAGATGCTAAGTATATGTATTTAATATAGATCTTGCTGGAGAAAGTTATTGCTTCCTTCAGGTTAGATAAAAAAATTAAAGTGCATGGCATCCAGGTTTCAGCTGTTCCTTTTTAAAGAAACATAAGCTGCAATCAATATCTACATTAGAATCTGCATGAATAGAAGCTAATAATTCATAGAATCCTTCATTTAATTCAGTGAACAATTTTTAATAAGATAGTACATGGCTGCATCTCCTTGTATTGGGCTCTGGGAAAAACAAAACATATTACATTTTCCACAGAAAAATATTATACAGCAATGTTATTCTCTTTTTTTTACTCTCTTGCTATATCTATTCTAAAATATAGTTTACCACATTAATTGAATGATAAATTTAAAAAATATTATGAAGTCGATCAACTGTTAAAATGGCTAACTTGCATTGTTGAACAGTACTGAGATTACGCGATCCTACATGTATGAATTTGGGTGAAAATTTCTTAAATACAAAACAACTGGTAAGATTTTGTCTTATAGCAAGTCAATGAAAAAGATAGATGAAGGAAGGAAAGGAAAGGAAAGGAAAGGAAAGGAAAGGAAAGGAAAGAAGGAAGGAAATCCTATTGCCACTGTTTAGCATAGAAGAATAAGGAGAGAAAGGCAATAGTTAAATTGGTCGAAATGATAATCTAAGTAGAATTTGGAATGGTACAAAAATTAGTTATGGATATGCAGAACAATTTCAGGCAAACTGTAAACTATCACAACTTGCTCCCTTTCTCCACACCCACCCTCATCAAAAATACAGACCATAGTTAAAAACTGCACATAATATTGAACATCAAAAAGGCACATGGCTATTACCGTTTAGGTGGGTTTTTCCTTTTATCATATTGGAAAGAGCAAGGGAAGAGAATACAAGACAGTCCAGCATAAGGAGAAGAAAGAACAGAAAGACAAAAGAATTAGAAGTATTAAGTTTAACTGCTTTTACTATTGACAAGTCACCAAATAAAATAATTTAATAATAATTTTATTCTCCCAAGGAAGAAACTGTATTGGCTTATTTGAGCCTCATTTTATCCTCTCAATTTCCCCATTTAAGCTTGGCATAAAGCTGACGGGCTGCTTTCTATTTAGAAGAATGGGCAAACTCCCAACCTGTCAGGTGAGCTTATACAGCTAATAAAAACAATCATACGCATCTAGCCAATTTCTCCTGAAGCAAAAGCACCCTATTCTGTTTGATACTGTTGGGCATATTGGTATTTTTTTTCTTCCAAATGTGGGACCCTTTGCAGTTACTTTTGAATAAGCAACAGTTCTCCACTATAAACTACAGTCTTCTTGGGAAACTTCACAGACATCATCAACTCAACTTTACTGAGAAGATAAGGCTATTTATTGCAACCCACACTATGACTGGCCCTTTTTTGCAATACCTGAACAGGATTATAGAATCTAGTATAAGAAGATCACAAGGTCATCTAAAAATCCAGGTGACTTTTCCATCTCTGCTTAATAATTTCTATCACACAGAAACTCATGATGCTCACCCTGGAGCACCTCTTGCTATTCAGATCTTTTGTCTGACATTTAGCATCAAATTACTTCCTAAACTTTCTGATACTGTACTTCTATTTTAAGAATGAATTCAGTAATTCAGTGTATACATTTATTTCTCTTTGTCATGTTTTCACCATACACTAAAAAAGTATTACTCTGGTACTCAACTGCTTTGAAGCTCATCAAATTTGGTACTCAACTCATTTTGATATGAAAATTTTGTTCCAGTATTCATTCTTTGTTTGGTACTCAATACACAAGCTACAACTTACTGGTGTCGACTGCCTTGTGACTCACTACATTATTCCTTATGGGGAATTTTTTTGGGTGCTCATCATTTTTTGTACTCATCGCACTTCCTGGTACCAATTAATGATGGGTACCGAGATACCACTGTACTGAATATAGACTAAAACTCTCCATATAAAATACTGGACAGAAAGAAGAGAAAGGATATACTTTTCAGATTCAACCTTTCCCAATTCTACTACTGTACTACAGTGTCAATTATTCTGATCATTCCTAGGAATACACCCTAAAGAGGAATGATGGTCATTGTAGTTCAAGACATCAGGAGAACAACGACTGGAAAAAGTTAATTTATTGCATAGTTTTTTTAATTCTTTCACCAAAACAAAAAGTATTTTAACATTCCCAAACTTAGAGAAAATGGAAGTTAATTCAAAAAGCCTACCTACAGAATACAGCAATTATTTTATATAAACTGTAACTCAAACATTAAGAGAGTGATTAGTAAAGTACTTACACCTCATCAGGGTTACTGAAGGAATGAGGGACAGAAAAGACACAAACAATGGATTCGATTCCAGGATGTTCAAGTACAGATAAGGAATAACATAGAAAATAGGAGCAAAAAAAGAGTTAATAAAAGTTAATTGTAATATTAAAGCCAAATGGGAAAAATAGTTTCATTTAATCATGAATAGGAGATGAAGCTAACAGAATTTCCAACTGGTATTTCTAGAATGATTTCTTGCTGACTTTTACCAGCAGCTACCCCACCATGCCACAAGGTGGTGTAACAAGTTAAGGTAAAGTCATGGCAAATTTATTTCTTCCCTAAGTCAATGGAAGAATAGGGAAGAGGCAAGAAAGAGGCTGAAAAATCCTTGAATTAAATTTAATTCCAATAAATGTCTTCATTTATTTCTACCTGGATAGAAAAAATCACCCATTTTAATGTCTAATCGCAGACATTAAAAAGAGACTCATTCGCTGTTATTATCTCTACTGTTTGCCAGTTACTCAAGACAAAATTTAATATTGTAAATAAAACCACACACCAGTGAAAATGCAAACAATTTATGTTGCTTTAACTTCAAAAGCCAAGGCTCTATTTTGCAGAAATTTAATTCTGGGACAGCCGCACATGCCAAAGCACAAAGCACAACTCCATTCTAGTGGAACAAATACTAACTTTGTCACTGTTGTAATCTGTAAAGGGAGTGAAAAAATCAATATGTTTATTATAGCAACTTCCCTACTGTTCTACTTTATCATACCCAAACCATGTAAGTTCACATGTTTTCATACATTTCAAACCAATATAAATAATCTATTTTATCCCTTGATTAGCCCAAGGGATCCATCTAATGCATAAAATTAATTACCATGCATGAACTAAGAACACAATTCAAAACAAAATCACATGCAGGCACTTAAAGAGCAAACCATTTCTGAAATTTGGCAACCTTAAGATGTATGGACTCTTACTTCCCAGAATTCCCCAGTCATTAACCAAGAGTTGAAGTTCACACATTTTAAAGTTGCCAAGTTTCAAAAACACTGGATTAGCCATTCACTGCCCCATAGCAGAAACTCCTTTCAAGATGTGACTTTATATCATTATCTAACTAGCTCCTTCTTGGAGTATCTATTCTTCTTCAGTTGGACATGTATGTCAATTTTAAATTTATAAACTGCCAAAATCCAAGGAGCACTCTATTTTAAGACAGATTTATAGGAAGTAGGATAGATTAGACATTTTACTTCATTTGTTGATTACACAGTGGCTGATTTGCACAAGATACTAAAACATTTGCTTCTCCATTTTGGCCTAAGAATGTTAATCCATCCACTAGGTGTCGTATGCTGCTACTACTCAATTACTTTTGATATCAATGAAGTGGAAATAGCTGTTTCTATCTCTATACCGCATGATAAATCCTAATATGATTAATTATATTTATCTGCCAACTTTAAATATAATTCTTGATTAAGAGATGCAGTCACGCACTTAGAAATTCATATTATCTTTGGTAAAAAAATAAAGCATTAGTAATCATACATATTGCTCTACAAAAACTACAGTATTTTCAGAAATATGGAGAAAGCATGTTATACATGCTTAAGTTGGTGATTGGACCAAGATGGTGTTAAGGTGGTGGACCAAGAGACATTAGGTTCTATCTCTTTCTTAGCTACAGAAACTTACTAAGTGACTTTGGTCAAGTTACACCTCAGTCTCAATCAGCTTCAGACTCTGTGACAAGTGGCTACTGGTATCTTTTCTGGAAAAACTAGACAAAGCATTGCATTGCATTGCATAAACATGCAAACTCAACAATATTGGACAAAGGCTGCAACCTCATCTGTATTTTGCTAAAATTTAAATCAACTGGATTCAAGGCAAGTATTCCAGACTTTCAGGACTGCTGAGTCATTATAATACATTTTTGTTCAAAGCTGATGTAGCATAATGTTTAAATAGATGCACTTAGAATGCCAATTCAACCTTAGAGTTTCCCTAAATGATTGCTATCAGGTATATTGGGTAACAACAATGTTGGGTCAAAAAGACTGAAAAAGGAACTATTAAAAAAAGAATATATATAAAAAAAATAACTAGAATTATTAAACACAAACATAGCCCAATTCTTTATAATTTACCGTAAGGCAAGTCCTTTGATTTTTCAATAAACTTGTACCTCTATGCATAAAAAATTGTGCCAGGCTTAATAATTGCATATAATTATATGCATGTTCAATATGCATATTGTTTTAAAAGTCTGCATTCTCCTTATAATACAAACCTTTATTTAGCACTGAATTTCATGTTAAGCTTATGAGAATATTTCATTCAAGGATGCAAAGGCCACTGGTCTTTCCATTTTATATGCTGATAAATGAACTACTCCTTTCTCTGAATTAATTTCTAATCTGTGCAAGTAATTCTTTATGACACAAACGTAAGCCCTTTTTAATTGCTAAGGTTTAATCTCAAACTACATTGCTTGAATAGATATAGTGCTACCATCTATGCCTGTTTCAGTAAACAGATTGTATTACTAAGCTCTAAATATATTTGTAAAAAAGGGGAGTGCAACATCTTACTGTTTAATCAGCACTAGATGTTTCATGTGTAAGCAAATTCTTCTTACACAAATAACTGCACAAGCATCATTTGAAACCATATTTTCAGATTTTGCATCTTGTCAGGACACCTCAGTCAGTTTTAAAGAATAGAGCTAACATGTGGGTTGATCCTACCAGTTTCATTTATTATGAAACTTAAAAGCTTTTTTAAAAAAACAAAACATCATATAATTCAACAACTTGGTTCAAAAAAAAGGCTTCAGTTCAAACACTGATAAACCAACAAACTTATAAAATGGAAATAGGATTACAGATCTAAATGTCTGGGCTTATGTAGGCTCCTTTATAGACAGATACTTGGCATAAAGCTCTTTCATAGAGGATTTCATAAAGTAATGAGAACAATTCCATACATTAACTGTAGAGAAAATTGTTTGTAATTACAGTGGGTGACTGGATCTTGCCGGGGGGGGGGGGAATAGTTTGCTTGTCTTCTTAATACAAAATTATTTTAGTTGTTATAAATTATTTTTGAATGCTAATAAATGCAACTGAATGGCAGGGCTATGCTTTAGATTTGCAAAAGCTCTTGTGCCAGGGTGCCCGAAGCATTGCCAAGATTTATTTATATGTACTGAGAGATTTGTCAGGAATTCATCCTCTCTATTTTAGATAGTGTGGCTGCATACAATATTATGTCCTTAAGGCTATTAACAATAGCTATGCCCTCTACGTAAAATAATATGTGTGCCATTTTTACATAGTAGGTATTTTACTGAAAGAAATGTGCTGTCGGAAGAAAAAAAATTGAACACACAAAGGTCAATTGCTTCAACAATCTATAACTTAAGACCTATACACATTGCTTAGAGCAGGAGTAGGAAACTTTGGCTCTTTTATGGCTCGTGGACTTCAACTCCCAGAATTCCTCAGCCAGCATGGCTCAGCTTGGAAACCTCTCCCTTTTCCCTCAGCATGACTGGCTCAGGAATTCTGGGAACTGAAGTCCACAAGTCATAAAAGAGCCAAGGTTGCCTATCCCTGGCTTAGGGGAACTAATATGAATAAGCAAATTGGAACTTGATGGATTATTTGATAGTCCTTTCGGTGAATCACTTTTTTTTAGATCTATGCCTAAGTAACTTTGAAATTATTTTTTTAGCCTTGGTTTCCCACACCATTTTTTGTTTTTGCTTTGTGCCTATCTTATATTACCAGTGCTGATCTTTTATAGTCATGGAATAGAGCTGCAGTATTAGATGTGGTTAAGCCTGATTCTGATCCACTCTTATAATAGTTACTCAAACTGACAAGGGTTTCACAAGCTCATACTCTTAGATCTTTGATTTGCTGAATCTCTTCCGATAGACAGAACTACAGTCCTTGGGGATTCATACTTGACAATCAGCTATATAAATTACGGAATCATGAACTTCTTTTTTTTTTAGTAGAATGTACTAAGTGAGACAGAGAGGAAAAATAAAACCATGGGAAACTAAAACATGAATTGAGAGATTGAGCTTTCCTTCTATCATCTTGCTTTCCTCAAAATGAAATATGATTATTCTCAATACAATAGTAACTGTCTCTTCAGATTCCCATTCCTGATTTAATGGCTTCTCACAATTACAAATTACTTTGATAAAATGTTACAAATAGTCTTGAGTGTAATTGAGCCTGGAATTACTATTGTAAACCATGATGGTTGTTAAGCAGGTCATCATGTGACCAATCTGATTTTACAATATTTTTTGTTGGTTGTTAAGTGAATCACCATAGTTAAGTGAATACAAAGTCATGAAGTGAACCCACTGTCTGCCATGGGCATTTTTGCCAGAAATTGGAAGTAGCAATAGCACTTAGCAATACCATCAGCATTCCTGTGGTATTCTTGTTGCAATACATTATGCATTTATATAGGTTTAGCGAAAAAACCTATCTAATTACTTTCTCTATACTTAGCAATAACAATATTATTTAAGACTTAAATACCTCTTCACAATGCTTTATAGCCTTCTCTAAGTGGTATCCAGAGTCAGCATATTTCCCCCAACAATTTGGGCCCTTATTTTACTAACCTAGCAAGAATGGAAGGCTAAGTCAACCTTGAGCCGGTGAGAATCGAACTGCCAGCAGCCAGCAAAATTATGCAATAATGCATTCTAACCACTGCGGCGCCACAGCTCATGTTTACACTTACATTGTAAGTATAATATAATTATTATATAATATAAAAATATACTTATATATGTACTATACATATGTTTACAAGTCCATATTGTTGATGATGTAAGTCAAGAAGCATAATATAATTGCAAATTTAAAAAGAAAATGAAAATTGCAGAAGAATAAGAACAAAAGGTGTAGGGGAAAGTCATTAAGTACAGAAAAAGCCTTGAATTAATATAAAGGATGACAAGAAGAAAACTGTGTGGAATATACACAGAAAATGCCTGGTTGGAAAGGTGAAACGGAACATTTCCCACAACAGGTGAACCTCTTTTTTCTCTTGTAAAATCAAAGCAACACAATAGCCTGCAGCTTTGCTGTGCATTTAAATCTTCAATAGTCATTCTTATTTTGCTGTGAACCCTTGAAAAATTTAATTTGGCATTTATCATCTCCAGCAGAGAACACTCTCATCAATTTATAAATCTGATTTATAAAAGTAAGTAAGTTCCTTGTATATAGATCTGCCCAGATTGCACTTTATAAACTAACCTGACTTTTTTTACACTTATAATTTCAGGTAGAAAGAGCAATCAATGCATTACTGAGGAAGTACTTTTTGAGATGTTTAAAACAGGAAGAAAAAAAACTGCCCTAAAACTACCTACCCGTTTTGCTGTTTACTGTCACCCTGGTTCTCTCTTGATCCACTTCGCTGCCCCTCTGTCACCTCTGGAGCCCTTTCGTTGAACGGTGCATTGTGTGGAGATTGCCATGGGGTATTAACAATAGGCTTTGCAGCACTCAACACAGGGCAACGCTGGTCAGCATTAGCTTTGACATTAGCATGCGCTCCTGAGGCAGTGAATGGGGGAGGTGTGACAGTGGCCAGAGGTGTAGGAGAAGCATGTAATGGAAGACTGGCACTGGCTGGTGTGAAGGCAGATGACGGTGATGGGATGGAAGTGACCTTGGAGGAGGACACAGCTCCAAAGGGCCTGGGGGCCTTATTGAAGGCCATGCTGGTTGTGGATGAAACTTTGGGCACAGCTGAAGATGCAATGGGCACAGGCTTAACTAGGTCCTTAGGCTCTACCTAGGTGAAATAAAAACAGAAAAATACACAAGAAAGCCACACACGTGCACACACACACATGCAAAATGTATATCCATGACATCTGCAGCGGTTTTATTGTGAAACATCCATTGATGATTGACTGGTTGCAAGTACACAACTTTGTGCTTTAAAACACTGACTGTCAACATCACACAGCATGCTTCATTGAAAACAAAAAAACCCAACAACATGCGTGAGCTGGATTTATTTTAGGCAAAAACTTCACTATAAACTGGGTCCAGCAGTTAGGACACAAGTGCAGTCTTCCAATGCAAGGGTTACAGGTAAATCAGTGAAAGACAGAATCCTCATAGTAAAATTTTACTTACTAAAGCAGCGGTTCTCAACCTATGGGTCGCGACCCCATTTGGGGTCGATTGACCATTTTTCAGGGATCGCCAAAGGCGGCGATCCGCCATTTTCTCCCCTCCGGGGGTGGCGCCGCGCATGCGCACTGTGCATGGGGCGCCTCCAGGGGCGCCGCGCATGCGTGCTGCACATGGGGGTGGCGCCACGCATGCACGCTGCACATGGGGGCGGTGCCACGCCTCCGGGGGGCGCCGCGCATGCATGCCGTGCATGGGGCGGTGCCGCGCATGCGCGGCATGCATGGGGGGCTGCCCCCATGTGCGCTGCGCCGCGCATGCGCATAACGTTTGTGTGACGGGGTCGCCGTCACACAAACGTTGAGAACTGCTGTACTAAAGGATTATGTGTCTTGGACAGGTCTATATTGGAACAATACCCCTCCTTTCCAGTGACAAATGACCGGGTTTGTTTTTAGAAGTTAGTTTCAAAAGTAGTTTGAGGTCATTTAGAACTCTCACACCAGAGAAAAAATAATTTACAAGTTCTATTGCACATAACCAGACTTTGGGAGTTCCTAATCTTACCTTCCCTCACTTAAAAGCTATTGCTATCTTAGCTTAACTTAAAGGCAAACTCACATATTTTGTTTGAAAAGGGATATCTTTGCTGCAAAATAATATGACAGCGTGTCTTTCTTTTACTCAGTTCATTGTGCTACAATAGCCATCAGACTTGCTGTACATGAATTTTATCTTAATGTAGCTAAGCAAGTCAACAGGCACCTATTAGAGATCATGTTCTACTAAGGAAAGCAAATCTTTCTGTATCTTTACAGGCTCCTCTTAGTAATTGTATCATACCGTTGAAGATCTGGCAGGAAAAGTCTTATATTAAGCTACCTTTTTATAAAAGATAAGGTAAAGGTAAAGGTAAGGATTTTCTGCCCAGTCGAGTCCAACTCTAGGGATGGTACTCATCTCTGTTTCTTAACTGAAGGAGCCAGTGTGGTCCTTCCGTGGTCCATCTGTGGTCATGTGGCCAGCATGACTATATGCTGAAGTGCATGGAGTGCTATTACCTTCCCACAGAAGTGGTACCTATCTTTCTAATTTCATAAAGCTACTAATAAAGATGCTCGTAATCAGTAACTCTTAGAATTTTAAGAAATGAACAGGCCTTTTACGAACATGGTTGATCTCTACATGTAGTAGTATTTTGTTAACTTTATCTAGGCTTGGAAGCTAAACTGGATTGGATTAGTATCAAACTTGGATGGAGAATGATTAGGAAATTCTAGGACGGTAGACTGGATTAGAAAGGAGGAGAAAATACGCTGGAATGGGAAGGTTGTACAAATCACTTCTTTACTGTTACCCCAAAAAGCTGTGGAAGGGTGACTATGAAATCCCCAGGAGTTGAATTCAACTCAAAGAAAACTCCGTAAGAACTACAACAGATATTTCCCATGTTAGTCCTTGTTTTTGAAATCTAACCACAGTGTTTTTTAATATTGGTTGCTTATCATCCAATATAAATTTGGCCAATTCCAAAATAGCTGCAGTAAGGAGGACTTTCAAAGCCAAAAATTACATCTTATTACCAAATTTTTAGATAAAGAAGATAGCATATTTCAAGGATTTCAAAATAGCATGTTTCAAGTATGTCCAAATGAATGAAATGGACATATAATAGAGCCATGTTGCATTGGAAGATCAACACATTGAGAGATGTGAAAGAGTAAATTGACCACAATAGCATTCCCCTGTACTTAGGAACTGGGGAAGAACCCCTTACCTGCTGCACAGGAATTGGATCTGGTTTTGGAGCTGCAGGTGGTCTGAAAGAGAAAAGGAAACAAATTACATGGCTTCTAAAGCAATTTATCCCACAATCCCATATGGTCCATTACAATTTAGCTTCTAAATCACAATGCAGATAAGTTAAACACTTTTTCAGGTCCCATTGACTTAATTCATGCTTAATAATTCATCAGTGCTAATCAGTGGGACTTGTCAGTACAGCCAAACTTACATCAGCTGTTAATCAAAGTCTTCTTTCAAACATCCAAAGATGTAGATTGAGCAGCAAAGCATCTACGCCCAGCAAAGCAAAACTGAAGAGCAAACCATCTGCATTCCAAAATTAAACAAGAATGGCTTTGTATATTGAATGGATTTGTAACTCAACGGGCCCATGCATAAATGATAAAACATTCCAACGTATTAACAAAAACCACATTGCTTGCAGTTTATACAATAGTGGCAACGTATATGGCATCATCTCATTTATTCAATTGGTTTTGCTTCCTACTTCATGCATAGACTGCCAATGAATTACTTCTAAAATAAACTGAAGGAGAATTTTAGAGGTTGCTACATAAATAAAAGCTTAAAAGAATAGCCTTCTTCCCATGTATTTACATTTCATTTCCTTCTACACCGTATCTGTGAAGAGTCTGATTTTTTTTAATAATTATTATCTATTTTTAAACTAGCTATCATAATTTCTTGGATAATGTTCACATATTATATATTTATATTTATATTAAAATATATAAAACTTCTACAGCAATTTCCCTTTACAATACATGTGTTCTTTCAGTTCTAAAGTGCATGTAAATTTCTTGAAATGACTTGCGAAATACAGGTCTGGGACCCCCAAGATGCACTACTGATTTGTGGAAAAGATGCCACAAAATGTATTCAGCCATAGTACATTAAATTATTTTAGAGGTCTGGAGCATGATCCTCATTTTTGACTAAAAATTAATGGTGCTCTGAGCTTGACTATTGCATTTAAGTCACAAAATTGATGCTCAGTTAATCTGATATGAAATAATTTCTTAAGAACACTTGAGAAATTTGTTTATACCCTAGTTGTCTCCTCTTCCCCCCCCCCTTCAAGTTATAACTCTTAACTTCATCCAATCTTTTTTTAAAAAATGGAAGCAAGATTGCTACGGCTCCAGTAAAGAAAAATAAAAGAACTTATGCTGGCAAAAACAGTACTGAAAAAACAAGACTGAAAGCAGTTTTCTTACATATTAAGGGCTGATTCAATTACTTCCAAACAAAAGCGTATTTTTAAATTCATTTTGTGGCTAGATTCCTGAAATAGTCTACTGATTATTACTCAGGATTGAATAACGCTGAACAGTCTTGCTTGCACACACATAGGCACTGATGTGGCTGTGAAAACAAAAGTTAATGAACAGGACCAGGCAGCCCTGCCCTGCAGAAATGGCAGCTTTGATGTACTGGGTCCTTATAGATCAAGATTGGGCAGATTGAAATAAGTGGCTGAATTTATCCATTAACTAAGCCCCGTTCACAATTACAATTAACTTTTTATGTGCAAAGAGTTTGCCTATCACTATAATTTACAATAATTTATATTAATATTAAGAGCATTATTCATGCCCAAAGAGCATTATATTATATAAAGAGCATAATACATTATATAATATATATTTCCATTCTATACCAATGGAAAAGTGGGAACAATTATTTCTTGCAAGAATGGAAAAATAAGCAGAATACAGAATAAGAATTGAAAGCAGTTGCTCTGTGTTCCTTCAGTGTCAATTAACTAATTGGAAATGTTATATCTGCATCAGAACCAACCAGATTTTATGAATTCCTAGAAAAGAAAACCATAATAAACATAAGAACAAACTCAGATATTTATTAAAATGACCCATTTATTATATGAGTGTCCGAACTCTATTTAATAGAGTTAATAGACAGCTTACTGGCTTTTCAACCACTCCATAGTAAATCTATTTAATTTAAAGAATAAGCTTTTTTTGTGCCTTCAGATTGCAGCCTGCTTAATTAGTCAGGTATATTTTAAGCAAAAATAGTCAACAGTTCAGTAAGTCTTTGAAGTACTGATCCAACCACATTTGCTCCTGCTGCAACAATTATTTCTAAATATCCTCTTCCCTTTTAATGTGGATATCATATATACAGAAAAGGCAAAGCAATAAATCCACTTCAACCCTTTCTAGCACTATATTAGCCATTTCATATAATTATTGAAATGCTGGCACTGTCTGTGAGATTGTGGAATATAATGCTTCATATTTCTCTACAGGAAATATGAGCCAACAAACTCTTCATTCCTTGCATTCTTGTTTTTTCACCTTTTCCTCCTTGGTTCATCTTTTCCTACTTATTTCAGACTTTAAAAAAAGAATATTGAGAACTCTGCCAAGTCATCCAGCAATCTGGAAATGTTTGCTTCAAGGCAAAACTGCTTTGTTTCAAGTCAAAGCCACAACTTACTTTAAAAAACAAAAAGCTGAAATGCAAGAGGGAATGGAAAAGGAGGAGCACATCATAACACAATAGTTTTGAGTATTTGGCTGAAGAAGACAGAAGTTAACAATCACACTCAAGCAAAAAGCTAAACAACATTGGGTAGAGACTTGGCTATTTTACTATACAATTTTGTTGCAAGCATTATATTCCATAATCTCACAGACAATGCCAGCATTTCAATAATTGCAAAACACATAAGTAATCTGAAATTGTTCTATTTTTAGAGGCTGGTTCAATTCAACATGCTTCTACCAAGTCAAGTAAAATCCTGCAACTATGATAATATATTAGTTTAAGGCTTAGCCACAATGCACAGGTGTCTCGTATAAGTCACAAAGATGCTATGGCATCACCATGCAAATGACTCAATTTACATGTTATTTGCACAAAGACATCTTGACAAATTAAATCAACCCCCTATCAAGAATTAAACTTTGACAGCTCCGTACCTCTTTGTTTCAACCTGCCATTAGAGTAAAGTGGGGGAGGTGTTGCTTTAGAACAGGTTAGATGGAGAAATGAAACCTCTACGATTCCGCTGAAGACTGTGAGAGCCTGAAACCTTTCCAAGGACAATGCAGCAGGTGTGGAGAGGAAGCAGATAGTTCCCATAACAAAGTGAAATTGTTTACAAAGACCGTGTGAGAGGGTGGGGGTTTGGCTGGAGAAATTATTGTTGAATGCTAGGAACTGGTATCTGGGAACCTCAGAATTAGTTTTGCTTTGACATTACCATGCTGTGTATTCAATAAACAATAGGATTTTTAGAAATGGAATGAACCTGGAGTTTAATTTGGATACTCAAGCTAGATGTTAACACCCCTGCCTTCAGAAGCTCATGGTTAGCTTGACTTTATATATTATGAAATACAGAAAATGGATTAATACAATAAGCAGTGTTACATTAACTACCTCTATAAAGGTAGGAAGAGGAAAAATGGAAAACCTGAGAGTTAATATATCATTCTGGCAACCATAATGATTATCCTAGTTGTAACTACAATTACAGTATTAAGTGCATTTTTTATCAATATTAGCATTATTTTATGACGGAATATTACCATATTCTATCATAAAACTAAGCTAAATGCTATCATTTCATTATCAGTTTTCTCTTTCCTCTCTCAACATTCTTTTTTAACAGGAACAGATCAAAAAGATATTGAAAAATATCACATTCTGACTTTCATGTTCATTCTAAGAGATTACTCCAATAAAGCTTTTGCATTTTTTGTCATTACAACCTACTATGTTTGTATACAGTTTGAAGACAAGATTTTTTGAGTGAAATACATACAAACATACATACACGCACACACACACTTTGATTTACTTTGTAAGAATACTTTTTTTAGATTGAATTCTGCCACATAGCATATTACATACTGTCAATTAATAGTAAGGCACGTGGGTACATAATTCTCTAAGTTGACATTTTATGGTTTTAACTCCTAACTCCAAAAAGCTATTTTAGTAATATTGCAAAAGATTTCTCGTTTTATTGGAGAGATTTTGTTCCCATGGTTGTTTATTTTATTTTCTATGTTAGCATGGAACTCTGTCAGATAGTGAGCAAAACCAGATCGTCAGACAAGACTCAGGACCAGAAATCATTGTCTTCTAGACCAAACTCTAGTATAACAAGTAGCAAAATAAAGGATAGAAAATTAAAGATTGAACAGATAGGGTTGTACAACCAAGTAGAAAAAGCACTGGACTGAAAAAGTAAGAATATGAAGGAGGAAGAGATGGAGAAAATAAAAACTGTTAATGGTGCAATGTAGGGAAGCCATTGATAACATATAAAGCCTCCTCTAAATTAAACACATGGACATAGCCATTTAATGTTCTTAGCAACAATATGGAAGAGGTTTAGGTAGTCCTTGACTTACGACAGTTTGTTTAGTGACTGTTCGAAGTTACAATTGCACTAAAAAAGTAACTTTTGACTGTTGCAGTATCAAAATTCGGACACTTGGCAAATGGCTCGTAATTATGACAATTGTGGTGTCACCTTTTGCAACGTCCTGACAAGCAAAATCAATGGGGAAGCCAGATTCATTTTACAACTGTGTTACTAACTTAACAGTTGAAGTGATTCATTTAACAAGTATGGCAAGAAAGGCCGTAAAATGGAGTAAAATTCACTTAACAAATATTTCAATTAGCAACAGACATTTTTGGCCTATTGTGGTTGTAAGTTGAGGATTATCTGTACTGGGATTTTTTTAAAATTTTCTCCAATTATTTCATAATCTTGGAGTTTCCTGGTAGTCTCCAATCCTGATCTGTTCCTGTTTAATTTTCAAGACTAAACAAGGCCGGTCAGGTGAAATACAAGCCAAGAATATCTAGACATTATTGTCAGGATCAGTGGAAGAATTAATATTAGCAAACAGGAAATACAGTGCTGAAATTCTAATAAGAAACTAGAAGTACTATTGAGAAGTAGAATCTGGAGGTGGCTAAAACACTAAAAAGAAGTGGAAATAAAAGTGGAAAGAAAAAAAGGTTGAATTAATTATAGAAAGAAGTTGATCTACAATGGTAGGCATGAGTAAAGAGCAGACATACGGTAGGTTTGCTATGTCTGCACGCTGGAACATATCCATAAAATGTAAAAATTATGCCAATCTTCTCGGTGCTAAAAAAATGAGCACAAAATAGGGTGCAATTTTTTTTTTGCATAATTATTAGTGTAATTAAGACAAGAAACATGACCTAATAGGGCTTTAGCAGATGGCCAGTTTCTACAAATATATTTTGAGTTGGACAGGAGGTATGCCTTGAGTTGAATCAGTTAAGAATAATAAATAAGACACACTAGAGTGTGGGAGTAACATTAATTTCTACTTCAGCATAATAGAGACAAATCAAAACAAAAGCTCCCTTAGTCCTGAGTATTCTGAATGCAATTGTACATTACTAGCACTTCATAACATGTACAAAATAACTGAGTTTACGTTTCATTTTTTCTGATTTATTTTTCCATCTTCAAAAGATACTACTTTAGATAAAATCAAGCATAAATAAAATCGCTAATATGGCAGCTAGCTTGAATAATACAAGCAGTCGTTAGGGAGAGAGGGGAAAAAAGCACTTTTATGTAAACTATAGATGAATAAGATTACTGCAATTCCAGCACATTTAAAACATGTGTTATTAACAGTCTTGCTACAAAACAGACATCACATTCAAGAGTAGATGGTACTATTAGAAATTAAAATTGAAAGCCAAAATGTCCAAATCTGTCAAATGCATTTTGACCAACAAGGTCTTCTTCAGGAGCTTAAAATGGTGGCTTCCTTAAAAGAATTGATCTCCATCTTCTTAGCGGGCACCACCAGGCTTTCCCTGAACTGAACTCTCTCCATTGTCACAATTCCTAAAAGAAGGTACACCACTTTAAAAATGATGCAAACTAATGGTTTTTTTGGTTGTGCAGTTTAAATACAGGTAGTCCTTGACTTACAACAGTTCATTTAGTGACCATTCAAAGTTACAACGGCACTGAAAAAAGTGACTTATGACCATTTTCACACTTACTACTATTACAGCATCCCCATGGTCACATAATCAAAATTCAGATGCTTGGCAACTGACTCATATTTATGACGATTGCAGTGTCCTGGAGTCGTGTGATCCCCTTTTGCGACCTTCTGACAAGCAAAGTCAATGGGAAAGTCAGATTCACTTAACAATCATGTTACTAACTTAACAACTACAGCAATTCACTTTACAACTGTGGCAAGAAAGGGCGTAAAATGAGGGAAAGCTTACTTAAAAATGTCTCACTTAGCAACAGAAATTTTGGGCTCATTTGTGATCATAAGTTGAGGACTACCTGTAGAAACAAATAGCAAATAAATTTAACAACTGAAGATTAATCAGTATATTTTAAAACAAAAGCTATCAAAAAGTAGTAAAAGATAAGAGGGTTAGGCAAAATGAAGCAGAGCTTAGTAGTATTAATATTAATATTAGTACTGCCAGTTGTTCGTTATTAAGTCAGCCTACCAGCCAAAATTTTAATTTATTTTTAATGTTAAAGGGAAATTTAGAGATTTTATCATGGAGGAGTACTCTTTTTAGCCTCAAAGGCTGCATGAAGCCAAGAGAGTATACATGTCTCGTAAAATTGTTCTATGACCTACAATTCAGTTCTGCTGAAATTGTTGACAATCAAGGGTGAAAGTCCTACTGACACCTCTCCATTGAATTTAATCCTACTGCCAGATTTCCAGCCCTGTCCCTGGGAAACCCAGCAAGGGAATTTTCTCACAGTATTATCGGGCATGGCTCAGAGTATCAACACCCTAAGAAACTCTGCAACTACTAGGTCTGGTAATGTTTATTTTTATATTAAAATATGTCTATATTTTTCCAGTGCACAAACTGGCTCTGGACAGGGCACAAAAAAGACCCCAGACACAAATCACAATTTATTTTCAGAATGATAGTAATAAAAATTGCCTACTAACTGCCCTTGGGTTGCTAGGTTTGATGGCCCACTGAAACAAAATGGTTTAACAACCTTCCTGATTGATAGGAAGATGTTAGGCACAAATAATCAGGAACAGCAGTTGTGTTCAAAGCACTAAAATTTTATTCCTACTCATGCTACTCATACACAAGAATCTGGACTACATAATTAAGGCAAATTGGAGCTAGCTAGGGGTCAATGAAATTCACGGGGGATGGACTTGGATCTCTTGTGGCAGCGTAGTGACTCTAAACATTAAACATTAAACTCCACCCTCAGGGTTCAGCCTGATCATCTCCTATAGAAGATTAGATCAATTACACCACTGACACCTTGTGTTCCATAATATAGAGGTTACCATCAAGAAGCTCTGCTTTTTCTGTCACAGCCCATCAAATTCATGACCTTTAGCAGCTCCTCCCTAGATATTCAGATGGATAACCTGGATTGACCATTCATTCATTCATTCATTCATTCATTCATTCATTCATTCATTCATATGATTTAATGGTTTACTCATGCCAACAAAATGGCTCTTGTTGACCAACAATTCATATAAATTATGAATTTTAACAATCCAATAATATAACGCAAAAGTAGAATCAAGAGCTTAAATATCTATACGCCCTCCCCCAACTATAATAAACACACATAAAAAATACACTGCTATTGGGGCCCTTATAACGGGGGAAAGAGAAACTGAGCAACTTTATATTCTGGACTCAACGAATATCATTGGCCATAGCCTGAGGGAAAAGTCAAGGCTTACAGAAGGCTAACAAGCTCAGGCCTATCCAAACTTTTGGAGAGATACTATCCCGTTATGGAGGTGCTATCATAGAGAAAGCATTTCTTCTGGTATCTGCTAGAGGAGATTATTTCATAGAATGGAACCAGAGCATTCCTATCCTGCCAGATCTAGTGGAACAAGGAGAAACAATTAGATTTATGCAATGATCCTCCTGGCCACAGTTGTCACCTGCTCCCAAGCAGGAGCCATGGGTTCAAGCGAATCTCCAAATTGCATGCCATCTTGTTCTGCCACAGTTTTGGGTCTATTTTAAATAAGATAGGGCAAACTCTATTTCCTTTATTTATACATCTTCCACATGAGAATGTTATACTTTTGTATCCCCGTTAAATATTATATTTGAGGCTTTACATAGTACCATTAAACAACCTCAACTCTGTTTAGAACCACCTATTTTCTTACCACTACTAATTAATGGACAGTATTTAATAATTGAACAATGTAAATTGAAATCAAACAAGAAAGTTGGAATCCAATGCAGCTATTGACTGCCAGATTATTCTTG
Source organism: Crotalus tigris (assembly GCF_016545835.1). Lineage (NCBI taxonomy): Eukaryota > Metazoa > Chordata > Lepidosauria > Squamata > Viperidae > Crotalus > Crotalus tigris. The sequence goes on along the minus strand of NW_024100413.1, from coordinate 109,911 downwards.
GAATTAAAACAGGAGACAGAAAAAGAAGCCTTATTAAATAATGAAATGGAGATTACAAATGTTAGACAGAATGGTGCAACAAGAACATATATATAAAAAATTAATGTACCGATAAAAATCTTATTCTAGCAAATGAACAATTATTCAAAGGACAATAGGAACATTTTACATTACTGAGGAAAACATATGTATTACTATGGCATGCTAAAACATGGAGCTTCCATAGTAACCTTATAAAGTGTCTAGACATAAAATCTATATATGAAACATAAAGCTTGGATTTCAGTAGTGGTGGGATTCAAATATGAGAAAACTGGTTCTCTCTGTGGATGCCATTTCCAGAAGTCCATTCTGGGCCTATGCAACAAAAAATTAGCTACTGATTCTGCCGAAGCTGTGACTCCTTAGCTGTTTATGAACATGGTCACATTCCCTCAGTGGCAAAGTAAGGGCAAAAAGTCTTAAAAGTAGTAATTCAAAACTGAAAAGTAAACTCATGATGAATTGCAATCTCTATTTAGTTCCTAACCTCCTCCCATATCTCTTCTTGATCTGATCACTGTATTAGGTGTACTAGGTGGCCATAGTAAGGAAAGGTGGTTTAGGTACATGAAGTGTTCAGAAGGTTATTGGAGACCTTATACTTTGAATTCCATGGTCTTCAGTGCTGCTTTTAGTAAGCTGAACCTCAGCACTGGCAGTACACTGTGGCCTTTTGACTGACCCTGTTGGTGCAGAATTGTTGAGTAGTTGCACTAAGTTAACTAATTGACAGGCAATCCTTGGTGATCATATACAAGAGAGGGCTTGTACTATTTTGTCTGAAAACTAAATATGAAAACTATTGTAGGAACTATTATTTTAATTTAACCAAAAGAAAAAAAACTCTTGTAAAAAGAATCAGTAATATTCTAACATTAGGTGTTTCCACAAACAAATTCTGTTTCTATCAAGGGCAGATTCTCAGTTCTGAGTGGAATATTTAGTAGCTCTACCAATTTACATATTATGTTTGTGTCCTGATGAATACTCATACACCCCCAAACATCTATATATAGGAGATAAAAATGGAAATAATTTCCTAATTAATGGTCACAAGAATGCTTGTGTCCAGGAAACTAATACAATTTTTATTTCTAAATAAATCCTTCTAAATATCCAGTGACAAAACAAAGTAAAATAAGTATACCAAACTATGATTTGCTTAACTATGTTTAATTGGAAAGTGCAACTGTAATATTACGATACAACTTATGACTTATTAATCACAGTGACAAGGTTTATCCAACATCTTAAGCTTAAAATAAATCAGGATTATGTAACACAAATTTCAAACTATACATCTGAGTATTTGTTACAGATCTAAGCACTTCCGGAAATTAAACTGTGGCTTGTAAAATTTCCAGTTAGTACAATAACTAGCAAACCAAACATGGCAGAAACAAGCAATTTCCCTGAAGGATAGTTCTTTAAAAAAGGCATTTGAGCTGTCTACTGATATTACAAACATATTTAACTCCAAGAAACCACCACAGGGTTTTTTTTTCCCCTGGCATATTTATAGGGTGCATTTAGGCCATGGAAGACATTAAAAGCAACCAAGTTTCTGTAATAAAATTTACACCCAGGGAAGTTCAATTAGTGGGTATAACATGACTACTGGTTTATGAAGTAAATCTTGTTTCACACGCAAAACAAACTTTAGAGTAGAAAAGGTAAAATTTATTTATTGCTAAGTTTTTTTACTGTGCTTCATCCCACAGACTTCAGGTGGCTTACAAAAGTATCCAAAATAGCAAATACAAACTTATATACAAATAAAACATCTGATTAAATTAGAATGGTAAAATTTAACAACAAAAAATAAAAACCCACTAAGTGACTTTCTCTGATCTCTACATCTTTCTAGATACAAAAAGGAGATAATAAAAACTGCTTCTTCTAAGGATAACCAGTTTCTTCCCTTACAGCAGTGGTTCTCAACCTTTTTAATGCTGCGACCCCCAACCGGTCGTAAGTCAAGGACTACTCAACCAGTTGTAAGTTGAGGACTACTCAACTGGTGCAGCACCGTTTGCAGAATGGGACTTTTGGCGGGCTCAGCAGGGTAGAGACAGCCTGGACAATTCCTATTGGCTTTTGAAAGCCAATAGAATTAGACTCTATTCAAGAGAGTCTATTCTATTGGCTTTCAAAAGCCAATAGAATAAAAGGGAGTAGCACAGCTAAGGAAAAAGGGAAAAAAATGGTGGACTGTGTTGTTTGGCGACCCCCGTGAAATGGTCGTTCGACCCCAAATGGGGTCCCAACCCACAGGTTGAGAACCACTGCCTTACAGTTTTCCAGATAAATAACAGCCCCACTGAAGGGTTATTTCTTTATAATGAAGCACTGCTATTAAAAGGTCACTGTGAAAATCCTGGCTCTATACCAGATTTGATATAGATATTAATGGTTCTCCCACCAAAGAATATATCTGACTATGCAAAAATCAAAGATCTAAGAATGCATTGAAAGCAATATACAATGAGGACAGGGATTGCAATTTCCCCACATCAAAAACTGCTGTCTTATATTCAAGGACCCTCAAGTTCTTTTAAATCTTTCCTATGTTCAGCCCAAAGTCCTATTTGTTACCACATCTCTTGCAAATATTATGTTACTTAAACATATGGGAAACTTGTCAATAGAATCCCTGGTCTGTACACTGGAGAAAAACCAGTCTTAATTGCCTTCCTTCAATATTCTTGGGAATTCTGTGTGATTTGTTTTAGAAACTGTTACTATCATGGGGTATTTAAAAAAAGAACACCCAAATAGTGCAATTTTATTCATATACATTTAGTATTTAGTAAACATATGTACTATCTAATATATTTAAAGTATATATCATCAGTTGACTCCCTTTTGATCAGTTGCGGCCAGAAGCTTGCTCTCTAGCTGCTACTAACAAAAAATCTGTTTTAGTCATCACTAGACTGAGAATATAAAAGGCAAATATATATTAAATAACCCCCTCTAGGACAAGAAGAATTTATCTTCAATATCAATTTCTCTTTATTTGCACAACTGACAAGGAAGCAGGCTCTGATCCCAGTTATTAGTTAGAGGGCCTCATCAGGTGACAGCATGTAGTCAACCTTGACTGAACTCAAAAAGGCTAAGCAGGGTCAGATATGATTAGGACATGGTAACCACTTAGGAATCCCAGCACTACAGGCAAAGGAGTAAAATGATAAAAAGGCAATAGCACAAACTTGGGAGGGAAAAAAACCATCCACCAACCAAGTTGATGTAATCACCAAGGGTCAAGTTCAGTTTGAGGTAGGTGTTACCCAGAGGACTAAGGGTGGTAACGAGAATGTGTAGGGCAGGGTGCAGCCTTTGTCTCAGGAAAGTTCCCTAAAAATTTGAATCTGTCATCTTTTATGTACCAGAAATGGGAATCTATGAAATGTGTTAGGAGTAACATTAAAAGTATTTATTTAACTTGATTTAATGACATTAAATTTAAATTTAAAATTGCATTAATCAACTAAGTGATACTAAGTTATCATAATCCATAGTAGGGAACTGCTGCTCGCTCATCAAATATCTGTTTAAGAATAGAGAGGGGATAGTGAAATGTATTGAGTTGAGTTGTTTATATATGTTTTTACTTTTGAATGTTGGACCACCCAACCACCACGGTGGGTCCTGAGTACTTTTTCTTAAGAATTTAAAAAAACCAATAAAATGTGTATTTTATTATTTGTATTAGTAAAATAAGGTCATTCGATTTCCTGTTCCCCTGCTATCTTAGCAATTTAATTCATTCATGAATTGCTTCTACACTTATAATTCATAGTAAAATCTGTTGCTATTTCATTGTACTTTCCATACCTCAACTCCTTTGGCTGCTTCACAGTAAGGCTATAGGTAAAACCTGTCCATAACTATATCCAGTGTTTTTTTTTTTTTGTAAAAAAAAAAAAAGGTGCTGGAACTCACACATGTCATACAACCCGCCTTGCCTAGCTTATAAGGTTCCATCCAAAAAAGATGCCGGAACTCCATTCTAGGCATTGTATGACAAAAAAGCCCTGACTATATCCATTTATGACACTGTAGGACATTATTGACTGTAAATTGTCTTCTCTGACATACATACCATCAACGTCTAGGGATTAAACACATTCATAGATAAAGATATCCAATCTGGATAAAAGTATATTGTTTCCTAATTTAAAGAACATGTAATTTAACTTCAATGTTATTTGTGATACCAACTAACTATTTAAAAGGGGGAAAAAAGAATGCCAGCAAGACTAAATGTCACCAGAGCTCATGCACCAAGTCATCAGTATTATTTTAAGAAGTTATGATAAATGCTAGCCAAACTTACATTGTTTCCCTTTGTCATCTTCTCCATATCCAAACAAGCTGAGCTTAAAATAAATGTACAAGGACAATACTGCCATGTTCTGAATGCTATCTAGCAAATCAACTAAGCCAACTAATCATCTGCATTCTCTAACAGAAACTATGAATTAAGTAGAAATTCTTCCTAAGTGAGAAAATCACTAAGTGAGGACAAAGGGTGGAGTGGAAGTTGATCTGGTACAGTTTAAAGTATTCACAAACAATATAGGTCAATTAATGCTATGCAAATAGTTCTTGATTAATGACTACAATTGAGTCCAATTTTTCTGTTGCTAAGTGAGACATTTGTTAAATGAGTTTTACCCCATTTTACAAACTTTTCTGCCACAGTTGTTAAGTGAATCACTGCAGCTGTTAAGTTAGTAACACGGTTGTTAAGTGAATCTGGCATCCCCGTTGACTGTGCTTGCCAGATGGTCACAAAAGGTGATCACATGATCCTGGGATACTGCAACCATCATAAATGTGGGTCAGTTGCCAAGTATCTAAATTTTGATCATGTGATCATGGGGATGCTACAACGGTCGTAATTGTGAAAAACAGTCCTAAGTCACTTTTTTCAGTGCTACTGGTCACCAAAAGAACTATTATAAATCGAGCACTACCTGAATATCAGAGACTGAATAAGATTCTTTCTGTTTATTCATTCTTTCCATGGATTAACAACAATAAATGCTAGACATAAGGCCATATGGATTATTGAAGATCCATAACAGGAGAAGCATATAGAATTTAGGAATAGCAATTGATTGAAAGGTGGAAGTGAGGAGCTTACAAATTTAGATAAAATAGAACATTTCAAACTGTAGCTTTTAAGATTTTATTCAACTGAAAATTGTGTGTCTGAATAAAATCCACACCTACAAATGAATCATTGGCCACAGTTTGATCCACGCCTATCTTTTAACATGCCAAACAGACAAATTTCTGATAACAAATAAAAGCTACAACTGGCAAAAAAAGAAATGCGTTTATGCATTCAGTTTGAAAAGCTCAGCTGTCTCTGAAAATTAGCAAAAGAAAAAGAGAATTCAGCATCCTCTGGGGCATTTTAATTCTCTGTTCATTTGCAGAAACAATTTATATCTGTTTAGTCCACCCACACAAAAATTTATCTACTTGCAGAAAAGTCTCATCTGCTTGAGATCAGATGATTTCATGGACACATCCATGTATTTTCCATAATAACAATAAAGAAATTGTTTGGTTTCTTCCAGTATTTTATTTCTTTATTTCCTAATTTTCCTGGCTTTCCTGGTACTTCAAGTCTAACCACATCTAACCCTGCTTAGCTTTTCAACATTAGCCAAGATAGACTAGAAGCAGATGGCATAGAAGTAAATATCTTTCAAAGCACTATAACCTGGATTTATGAGCTTTTTAGCTTAAAAAAAGGCATTAGGAAAAATGCATAAATATTAAGTTAAGAAGAGGAGAACTGCAAACTTTATTTGTGGACTATGCTGTTAGGAAATATCTACATTTAAGAAAATACTTCCTGGGCTGTAACCAAAGTAAACACATTTTCCCACTGAACTGACAAGAAATTTATACTTTTAAATCCTGCCATTGAGAGTACAGCTATAACAGGACCTTTAGTTTACAACACAAGCGGGCATATTTCAGGCCTACTGAGCAATATCTTTATTTAGAATATATTGACCCCTGAAATTTGTTTCTGAATGCACTAGTGGATTCAGACCAAAGCCTTAGCCTCAAAATTTTCATGTGTGAACCTAATGCTCAGTAAGGCAAGCAATTTCATTGTCAAATATTTGAGAATCAGAAATTATTTTTTAAGTCTACATGTTGTCTCAATCACTAGTTACTGCATCTGGTAAAGTGAGCTATGATCCATGGAAGTTTATGCCTTTTAATAAATGTTTTAGTTGCAAAAGACTCTACCAGACCCTTCCTGATTACTGGCTACCACAAATTAATAATTCTAGGTGGCTCAGAAGCCTGAACACCTATTTTCTGTTCATCTCTGTTTCTATAGAAATGAGCAGAAATGGTTATCCAGATCAGTTCCCTAAAGGTGATATAAATAATTTCACCATATGATTTCCTACATGTGAAAAGCAAGGGATGGTCTTGCAGAGCTTTGATTCCCATTAGGATGGGCTGAAGAAACCAGATTGCTTGGCATTAAGTATCTGAGGAGACATCATACACAGGTATAAATGGAACAGAAGTACTAAATCAGAGGAAGACAATTCTGATTGTTAAAAAAAATACTAATGTTAACAGTGACAAAGAACTGAAAAACAGTTTGGGACATTATTTTTTTATATGGTGACCACTGCGAGGATTGTTTTCATCTTTTTGTGTAATATACTATTTTTGTCAAATATAGATGGGAAAGTTTATAATTATTTATAGACCTGTTATGTAAGGCAGGGGTCCACGACACCTGGTCTGGGCTGCGGTATGCCAGAAACTAGGCCATACAAACAAGCAAAGCCCCATCCGCAGGATGCAGGCAGTACGCAAAACTACACACCCTCTGGTCAACGGAAAAACCTCTCTCCATGGAACTGGTCCCTGGTGCCCCAAAGGTTGGGGGCCACTGATGTAAGGGGAAGAGAATACATTATATATTTATATATATTTGTCAGCATTCAGCTGGAGTAGATTTTTTTGATATGTTTAATGTTAGTTGTCAATGATGTATTTGATACCTGGGGTTTTATTGTACACGTTTTTTGTTTTTGTTGTTGGTATCAGAAGTTTGTTAAAAAAAAATTTCTTTATATCTTATCTTTGGAACTAAGCAGTAATAAATAATAAACTTGTTTAAAAAAAAGAGTGGTTCATCAATGGGACCAATTTCTGAAGATGGTGGCAGGTTCCCTTTACTGGATGTGCTCTCCAAGCTGAAGCTGGACAGCCAAATTTTGCTGTTGTTTTGTTTTGGGGACCTGCACTGAGCAAGCAGATGATCTGATGATCTAGCCAACCAGTGATTCTATGTATGTCCAGTTTCTATCTGACCTTTTATAAATTCTAATGTAACAACAGCTTTTGGAATGTAATCTACGAGGAATTTGACACACAGCTGTAAATGCAAATCTCGTCAATGATTGTGCTCCTGAATAAAGTTGTTGATCCAGGCACCAACATTTAAATCTCTTTTCCTTTTAATTAAATGGAGGCAGTTGAAGGTTATGCCATTGTATAATGTTTCTATTTTAGCATTAGATAACGCAGAATGACTCACCGATAAATCTTGTTCACAAAATCAATGAAAGTATTAGGCTAGTTTTGAAGAAAGAAAATGTTTAGCCTTTAAAAAAAATGTAGATGCAAAACTTAAACAAGATGTTTTCTTGTTCAATTACTATATTCTTGGGTTCTTAATTAAAAGATACAGAGCTTTTTTTAAAATTGATCATCTGCAGCTTCTAGGAGTTTTACTAATTTGATGGCACACATATTAAATAAATGAACATTTTCAGAGGTCCACAAAGTGTAAGATTCCTTCTAATACTGACTAGCAAGAATGTATCAATTCAACAAACTAGAGCAGTGTTTCTCAACCTTGACCCTTTTAAGGCATGTGGACTTCAACTTCCAGAATTCCACAGCCAGCAATGCTGGCTGTGGAATTCTGGGAGTTGAAGTCCACATGCCTTAAAAGGGTCAAGGTTGAGAAACACTGAACTAGAGAGTAAGAGGTGAGAAAATAAATGTCAATGGTATCTACAATACTTCTAAAGGGTGCATTTCAGATCAATGTTTATCAACTGTGGCAACTTTAAGGTACATGGACTTCAACTCCCAGAATGCCCTAACCAGCTGGCTGGGGAATTCTGAAAGTTGAAGTCCAAACATCTTAAAGTTGCCAAGGTTGAAAAATACTACATTAGAGAAACAAAAGCAGTTATCTATTAAGGCACCAAGTGAATTAATCTTTGGCTCATTACAGCAAGTCTGGTGCCTAAATGCAGGAACAGGCTGGCTTTAGAATGGCTAATCCAACATTCCAGAATTACTGGGGGAAAAAAAGGTCCTTTCACTTCATAACAGGAAATAATTTTGCCTGATTGTAAAACTGCCTGCCAGCTATGGGTCAGGAGTTTCACTTCCAAAGAACTTAATAAAGAAATAACATACTCAGAGATTTTCTCAGGGCCAGCCTTTTGGAAATAACAATGCTATATGCCATCACTGACTATACTTTGCTAAATTAATCCTGGGCAGTACTTAATTAGTCAATATGAGAAGCACTAATAAAAATCCCTTTGTATTACATGTATGTTGCTCAGTATAAAGTAGTTTCCTTCTTTTTTTAAGTTTCGAAGTAACCTCTTGTTTAATAGAGGAGCAAATGTATAAAGCAAAAGATTACCATAAACTAGAAGCAATGAACTTTCATTGCAAAAGAATTGCAAAGATTAAAATTTTATCCAATCCTTCTACAAAACTTGTATACATACAAGTACAACACACTCTCATGAAGATGTTTACTAGATTGTGACCAACTTCCCATTCTGTCACATCTTCATTACTGTTGTTCAGGATTCTACAACAAAACCCCAAACCAAACATGAAAGTCATAGCTGTAGATGTCCCAATTAAAGCCAGCTTTAAGCTAAGACACTGATCTAAGGTAGTAAAGCTTAGGAGACTCCAATTAATCAATGTAGCCCAGGGATGCCATATGTCTGAGTTAATATGGTATCAAAAATCATCACTGCACAGTTATTAAAAGTCACTTGGTGTACTAAACTCCCAGTTCTGCCCAAAATATTAATGGGAGGATGGATTTAAAAATCAGCAAAATAAATATTGTTCATATATTAACAACAGCAACAGGATCTGAAGTGCTATACTGACTTTACAGATTCAATGTAACTCATCATCTGGACTCTATCCAATTTACATCAACTGGAAATTATCCAAATTACACAAATAATGATTTGGCATATGGGGGAGAAAGAGTAAACAGGGTCAATGTCTATCCAACAGTATATTATCAACCATGGAACCCAAATTATTTACAGGCAATAATGAGAATATAAAGCGATTCCTGTTGACTCCAAATCATTTTCTTGGAATTAGTTCAAAAGTATGCTGCCTTTGTCTTACTTATGTTTTTTTCAACTTTTTATTTAAGTTTACATCCCTAGAATTTCTCGACCAGTCTCTCATCCAAGTAGTAATTGGGCTCAATCTACTTGGCTTTTTGAGATCAACCAAGGTTGGCTCAGTGCTACCATCTGACTGCTACCTGGCTGGGCACAACATATAAATATTGAATTATAATTCTAAATTAAGACTATATTTTCCAAGCAGAACAGTAGTAAGTACATGAGGACAAATCACAAAATGTTATTGTGAGGCAACTCTGTAATACTCAAGATAGGAATTAAGGAAAATAGTAGGAATTATAATCTAGAGGAATCACTGGCATGAAAATAAAAAATAATCAGTTAGTTACAGTTTTTAACTCGCATCGGACCATTTTTTTAAAAAGTAGAATAGAATGTGATATAAATTATATTCCTCAAGCAAAATTACTGTTATACAAGTAGTCCTTGACTTACAACCACAATTGAGCCCAAAATTTCTGTTGCTAAGTGAGGCATTTATTAAGTGCCCCATTTTACGACCTTTCTTCCACAGTTGCTAATCCCGGCAGGTGTTAAGTTAGTAACCAAGTTGTTAAGTGAATCTGGCTTCCCCATTGACTTTGCTTGTCAGAAGGTCGCAAAAGGTGATTACATGATCTTGGGACACTAAAATGGTCATAAATATGAACCAGTTGTCAAGCATCTGAATTTTGATCATGTGATCAACAGGATGCTGCAATGCTCGTAAGTGTGAAAAACAATCATAAGTCAATTTTTTTCAGTGCCATTGTAACTTTGAATGGTCACTAAACAAACTGTTGTAAGTCAAGGACTACCTGTATAATGGATAAATGGCAAATCTTAATTCCTGACAAATATGAGAATGTTACACTTATTTTACCATGAAGAGAAGTACTTCAGAGGAGCTATGATATGATTGGGACTCGCTTCCAAAAAAAGAATCAAGCATGCCTTCATTTGGAAACTGAAGAAATTTAAGTAATTAGAAAATGATGATTATCACATATTTTCTATTCAAAGTCTTTGTTAGCAGAGGTTCTGCCATCCAATTTTCAAGTGATATCCTTAGTAGAATATGTGAAAAAGTTAGGGTTAGAGTAACATAATTATCTGGTAAGTAGTTTTTATGCAATTCTCTATTCTACCAAAATGAAATCAGTATGTATGTGCTATATGTGTATTGTGTGCAGGTATTTTTTCATTCAGCTGCAGGAGCATGCTAATCAGTGTACATTCTCACAAAACAACACTGCAATCCAGTTTGTATGCCCAATGGCTACAGATCAACTCAAACGAAAGACATTTCATTAAATTCCAATTCTGACTGCGGAAGTAAAATTTCCTAGAGATCTCTCAATAATGACAGCAATAAAAAAACAAACAAACAAACCACCATTAAATGAGAAATATGGCAATTCATATTTGAGCTTTGTTTCATTAGAAAACTGGGCAGTACAAGTAAGGAAGTTTCACAGTGTAATCCAAAGGACTTCTTTCCAAAACCAGAAATGTTAGTTTGCAAAATATTTTGATTTCAAACACTTCCGTTTCTAAGCAGGTAGTTTCAGTTGTTCTGCATTTGAAGAGCTAAATAACTTCTCAAAATTAAAGTAATCAACTTCCACAGAAGATCAAGACAGCCTTTCTTTCACGCACAACAACTTCTGAACTTGAAACAGCTTTCTGAACTCAAAATAGTTACCTCTGAATCTGAGACTGTTCATATACAAAGATGTTTTCCATTCCCCTAATAAGAAATAACATCTAAAAAATATAAGGATAAATAAAAAGGAGCATTTGTAACAGAAAATAATCCCTCAATATCTGAGGTGATTAATTTTTGCAAAAGCTCCCTTGAAGCTGTTTAAGAGTATGTTTTGAAATTCTGAAAGATAGGTGGTGGTCTGGTTGTTAGTTTTTTTTACTTTAAAATTAGAGAGAAAATTTAAAAATAAATACTTTCTCAAGTTTAGTTTAAAAATGAGTCTTGTAAGACTTTTTTCCCCTTTACTTCTCCATGAAATGAAGAAAATTGAAAAAACCTAAATCACTTAGTGAAAATATAAATGTACTAAATGAAATAGAAAATATACAAGCTATTACTGAGATAGTAACAATATGTAACTATTGTTCAAACTAAGATTTTTTTTATTCTAACCAGAGTATGTATATATGTTTGTGTGTGTGTGTGTGTGTGTGTGTATATAGAGATATTTAGATACAGATATAGATAGATAGATAGATAGATAGATAGATAGATAGATAGATAGATAGATAGATAGATAGATAGATATAGATATTTAGATATCCTATGCTAGGAAAAGTATTTCCAGAAACTAATCCATAAATTCTGTTTCTCAAGCACTGGAATCGCTTCAACTGAATTGCTCCCACAGTACAGCAATCCTGTTTGATTTGTTTTCTTTGCCAAGCTCCACAGAAAATGTTTATAAATGTTATACAAAAGGGACACAAACATAAAAACAGACCAAAAGGCCTACCATTTGTCTTATTTCTCATAGGGAAACCCTGAACCAATTTGATGCTTTAAAAAAGCGTTCAAGCAGGGCAAGAAGTCAAAGGCTATGTCCAACTGCTGTTCCTTAGCATGGACAACTGAAAGTAACAACTGATGGGTTGTGTATGTGTGCATGTGTATGTTTGATTAATTCAAAACCAACTGTTCTGCCACAAAAAGCAGTGAAGAACCATTTGCTCTGAACATGAGCTGTTAGCTATATACCCTCCAATTCTCCATTTCTTTTAGTCTCGTGTATTTTTATACTGAACCCAGTAATTGTTATTCTAAACTGTTTGGGGAGCCCCTTAAAACAGAAAGCAGGTTTCCAATATTTCAAACAAAGATATACACAGTCTAACCTGCATGATGTTTAGCCCTTCCAACTTTTATTCTACATTTTTTTCATCCTCTTCAAAATGTTCTAGGTGTAGAGTGGTTACCACATTTTTGGAAACATATCCCGCAGCTTATAATTTTGCTGCATCATATATTTTGTTGTGCTAAAACTTACAACATTTGACCTCTATCACTATAAAAAAATAAGAAAAGTGCTCATTATCCAATTCTGACAAACCACGCATAATTTCATATATCTATCTTCCATTATTTAACATTTTAAAAATAACCGAAATCAACGTAACATTTTCTCAACATCCACAAAAAAAGGTAAACCCAGAATTAAAAAAGGACAAATACAGGTAGTCCTCAACTTACAAACCATTCATTTAATGACTCTTCAAAGTTACAACGGCTCTGAAAAGGGTGACTTACAACAGCTCCTCAAACTTACCACCACTGCAGCATCCCCAGTCACATGATCCAAATTTGGGCATTTGGCAACTGGCATGCATTTACAATGGTTAAGTATCCCAGGATCATGTGATCACCATCTGAGACTTTCCCAGCAGGTTTCTGACAAAGCAAAGTCAATGGGGAAAGCCAGATTCTCTTAACAACTGAAGTGATTTGTTTAATCCTGGCCAAAAAAAAAAAAAAGATTGTAAAATTGAGCATGACTCACTTAAGTACTGCCTTGCTTAGCAATGGAAATTCTGGTCCCAATTGTGATTGTGGTTGAGGACTACCTGTATAAGAATAATTATCTATCCTTCTGGTTAATGTTTGGAACACGGGAAAAAAGTGGTTGAGATTCATCCTTATTCAACTGATTCCAAAACCACATTCCACTTATATTTTTCTTAGTAGCTTACCAACTTAATTTATTTAAGTTGTGTTAAATCACTGAAACTTTACCCCCAGAGGAGCATCTGGTTTCCATATGTTCTTATGTGAAACAAAAGAAAACAACAAACTTTCACTGAAAAAGGAAAATAAAAAACCTGAGAGCAAAGTGCTACAATGCCACTAGGGAAGCTGGATTGCCATGAAAGATGCTTAGGCCTGTTCACAACATTAAATAGAGTACATATGTTTCAGGATACATGAACAAAACAAGCTGTGCAATATTGCAAGTAAGTATTTAAATCGGGTTTTGCAAGTAAATTTAGCAGAATACCCTGGCTATCATTTCCTACCATCAAAAATCCATTCTTAACTCAAACTATATTGGAACTTTCAACATTATTCTCATCTTGCCAGCCAATACTTATTAGACTGTGCTGTGCTCAATACTGGACACAACCTTAATGTTAATAAAAATGCTATTAGACACATTTCGTAGAACAAAAGGTTAAAAAAACAATATACTTGAAATTGTGGTTTAAAATGGCAAAGTGAGAACGTATCCCACAATAAATGCTTAAGGATGTTAACAAAAATATATTCATCTGATGAACTGGCAACTTCTAGTTACAGGTTTTATTTTTCTTATAATTTTTTAGGTCTGCAATCATGTGCAAATCTGCAGTTTAAGCAGACTCACAATAGGCAATTTTCTCTTTTGCAGGTAACTATATTCACATTAAAAATGTCTGAAGATTAAGACTATTAGTTTTACTTAAAATTATCAAGTAGTAACTAGCATGAGCCCATTCACAAATATAATACAAAATGTTTTGAATTCAAACTGTTTCAAATACCAAGCACATGATTTTGAGTGCAAAACAATCTTGAAAGTTTTGAGCATAGAAATTGTTTTGAATTCAAACTCATTCTGGACTAAAGAAATGTTCTGATGATAAATGACATTAATTACTTCTCAAAGTCTTTCAATACAAAATTTAAAAGGTCATTTACAGTAAACTGTGTGATTTCAAGTTGTATAGTTTTATATGAAACTGTGTACTTTATTTTTCTCAGGCAACATTTTGTTATTAGAAATATAAAACTTTTAAATAGAAATTGCCACAGAATGTTGTAATTAAAAGTGAAGTAGAAACTTAGAGAAACTTGGTTAATAATAAACTATTAGAGAAAGAGGGTTCCTAATAATTTAATTCATTTTGCAGAATTCAATATTTTATCAATATTTAAATATTATACTGATGCTTATAATATACCCTAGCTTACAAATGAATTCAGGTCTTCTCCTCCAATATCTAACTGTGAGAAAATAGTACCAACAATTAAACAACACAATGTAATACAAACTCACTTAAATCATCATTTGAAATTTAGCATCAGTTGTATTTGAATCAACTCAATTCAGAAATTCTAGCTAACTACTGTTAAGTTGTCTCAGCTGAACCATTATGTTTTGATTTTGCCTTTATTTAGTGATTTAAAACATGCTTATAGCCACCCATCTTTCAACCAGCTTTGGGTGTCTTCCTATCGAAAATAAAAAAAAACATATCAAATCACTTAAAATTATTTTATTTGTTTAGAATATTTATATAGCTGCTCATCTTTCAACCAATTCTGGGCGGCTCCAAAACCCAAAAAATATGTAAAATCACTTAAATCTATTTATTTAAAATATTTATTTAGCTATCCATTTTTCAACCAACTCTGGGCGGCTCCCAATCAAAAATTTTAAAAAACATATAAAATCACTTAAACCTATTTTATTTATTTAAAATAGCCACCCATCTTTCAATTAACCAAAAGATATTGAGGCAAAGCAGCCATTCTGGATTGGCTGTTACATATGAGATCAACCCACAGAAAGTATAAGGACAAAAGTTAAAAGTTTGTTCATCAGTCTGATATCCCACGATGTGCTTTATACTTTTCTTGTAAATCTGGCTCAATTCTAACAGAGCAGCTATGCTACAAATTAGGAATGCACATCTTGGGTTAAACAGAAGTAATAAATGAAATGTAAATAATTTGAGGGTATAATTGTATATCCTATGTATTTTTAATTACGGGCATTGCATTTAAAAAAATTAATGCAAGCACAAATTGCAAATTAGTAAATGAGTCTTACTGTGACTGTGATCAATAATATAGCTTATTCCAGCAAAAACCTTGAGATATGGTAAAAGCTTATGGTCAGTCAATTTTATTACAGTGAAAGAGTCGTACAGAGGGAAAACAACTAACAAACTTTAGAAAGTAAAAAAAAGACAAAACATTAAACATAGACTAAAAGAATACAGAATATTATTGTCACTGTTGTTACCACTGTAAACTATATCCCTAGGACAACCCCCCTCCCCCCCCCCCAGAATATTATTTGTTTAAAACTAAAGCATGAAGCTAAAATGTAAGATAGGAATAGGTTGGAATAAAATAAAATAAAGTGACAGCCATCTCTATATTTAATATTGTTCAAAAGTTAGGCTTTTGTGGTATAATTCTCAATAGGTGTACAACCTTTACGTTGGCATATAAATTTAATAAATAATTATAATAAATGTATAAAAATGCAATCAGGGTCAGTGAAAAATGAAATATGGCAATACAAGGCTTACATGTAGAATAATTTTAGTGAACACTAAATAATGGATAAAAAAACATACTGCATTATAAAAATATATGTGCATCTGATGAAATGAATTATAGTTTATGAACAGTCAATAATATTTAAGGCCACCTCTCAGACCAGCATATTCTGAATTACTTGGGTTTGTAAAAGTTGCTCAAAGCATTTACTATCTATCTGTGATGGCAGAAGACCATTGCGTAGGCACAGCTACAAAAATACATTGTCAAATGTTTCTCAGATGCAAAAAGGATTAAAAACAGATGGAAAATGTAGGACTGGAAACTGGCATAAGACCATAAGACAACATTCCCTCTTAAACAAAGCTAAAATGCCATGTCTGGTTCCAAGGACTCTTCATTTGATCTTTACCAGCCTAATCCTGTACAATCTTTGCTCCAGCGGCAAGATGGCAGTCACTAGTGAGTCACATCCTGCACAGGGGCTGAAACACTGACTCATTTTCTATCAAGTTAGTGTAACAAAAACCTCCAAGGATTTGTAAACTGGTCATTGAATAAAAACTAAAAACTAGTTTCTACTGTTTCTGTCCCAATATTAGTCAACATTATTCCACAGCACTTCTTAGATATCCAGAAGTTAGCTTTCAGCAGAAATTCAATTCTCCTGCAAATCTCAGTGGGCATCACATGTAATGAATGGAGTTGAATTCATTTATTTTGGGGTTGGCAAATCCTTCATTATTGAAGGCTGAATGGATTCTTACAATGATTGAAATAAAGCAGAAAGAATGTGTTTAAAACTCCTCCATAGAGATTATTTGTTGCGATAATGGGTTTTCAGGAATCAAGACCTGATGCTAGAGAAAAAAATCACTAAGGTGCTAATTTCGTAGGATACTTCTTGAAAATACTAACTTCAGAAGATGATCTATTAGCTTCAGAAGATACTTCTGCTGAGGTATATATTTGACAGCCTAAAATGTAGTTGACTAGTTAAATAATTGATATGTAATTGATTGTATAATTGATTCATACAAAGAACTGGAATGTTTTAGTCATGCTTCAGATCAACATAATCTCTGGCTATAGATTCAAGAGATCAATTATTACTTTTGATCAAACAATTCTATTATTTATCTGATGAATCTTAGGTTTTTTTAAATATTGAACATCAGACCAGTTTTTGTACTCTCTTGATTTATCTTCAGCCAGAGATTTCTTAGGCCTTCCTTCACTTCTAGTGTCAGTAGTATCCAGCCTACCTGAAGTTGTTCTCCCGACAATTTAATTCCAATTGCTGTTTCTTCTACTCAAGCATTTCTCATCATATAGTCTGCATGTATGTTAATTGAACACGGGGACGGTATACAGTTTCCCTATTTTGAACAATTTAGTTGTTCTTTATTCCAGTTGATGCTTCCTGGTCATCATGCAGATTGTTCAATAGGCAAACAAAGTAATCTGGTAAACCAGGTTTTTAAGAGTTATCCAATCTGTTGTGGTCTATGTAAGTGTTTGTATAATCAGTAAATAATGAACACATTTCTATTTCGATTTCCCTTCTCTGTATTTTTCTGAATATAGCATTTGACAGTTTGCATCCATGTGTTGTCTGCACTGTACACTCTTGAGCTCTGTATGCTCTTGAGCTTTTCCTACAACATCCAGATTAGGTACAATTGTTTTATAGTTTTAGAAGAGACCATACTTGGTATTGAGATTTAAATTGTTCTTTTCCAATCCCTAGACCAGTGTTTCCCAAACTTGACAATTTTAAGGCATGTGGACTTCAACTCCCAGAATTCCACAGCCAGCAATGCTGAAGTCCACATGCCTTAAAATTGTCAAGTTTGGGAAACACTGCCCTAGACCATTGTTCTAGTTTGAACACCATACAAATCAGATGAAGCACTGTAACTGCACCATTTTGAAAGACTTTAAACAATTTGATCAGTATTTAATAAAATCACGGCAATTGTTAGCATCACTTTCTAGGCTCCATTTAATTTCACTTTCTAAAATGACCCGCCCTAAATCAGTAATCATTTATATCTGTCATTTTTTTCTACAGTTCTTTCATATATTCATACCATCTCTTCTTTCTATATTCTTCCTAAATATTTCTTTTACTGTTCCCATCTTTCCATAAGATATCTCTTGATTTCTGTGATTTTCTTTAACAAACCTCTGATCCTTCATATTTTTATTGCTCGTTTACCTTGTGCTTTCCTGTTCCTCTCCGAAACTCAGCATTTTATAAAATGTATTGAATATGAATTTGTTTTGACACACATCCCTTGTCACCTTTTGCTTTCCATTTTGAAAGAGGCAGAATACTTTTAACCTATCAGCAAACAGCCATTTCGCTTCTTTTCCTTTTTGCATGTCTGGAATTTTGGTTTGCTTCACTTTAAAATCTCAGCCTATAAATTTTTTACTTTCAACACATTTTCATAGGGAAATCATCGTATCATGTTGGTTTGATGATTTTCTTCAAGTTGTAATTTTTCAAGAAGCCTGAGCAAAATTACAACTTAAAAATATCTTTTCAAAGAGAAAAAAATAAGATCTAGTGGTGTGATTTGAACCACAGGCAGTACTAAATCTTGTTTTTGCTGACTTAATAAAACTCTTCCATTTTTCTTGCAGGGTACATAATGAATTTTATTTTGGTGTCATCCGTCTGTTAATGTGGTGCATCAATTCAAGCTTTAGGTTGTTGGGGGAAAAGTATTTGCTATAAATATTAAATTTTCTTGGCACAACTATTAGCTTGTCTCCTGCTTCATTTATACATAGAAACGTAATGTTTCCATTATTTCAGATGCTACTTTAGTTCCAACTTTAGCATCCAGTCTCATATAATGAACATGCTGTGGTTTTTTTGGGTGTGGTGTTGACAAGTTGCTACAGAACAGTTCAACTTCCACTTCCTCACATCTGGAGGTGCAACACAAGACTTGAATCAGCAAGATACCTGATTGGCTTGCCTTGGAATCAAATTTGAGATCATTCTAAATTTTTTGAAATCATGCTATTGTTCTTTTTAATCATTCTAACATATCTGATCACTGACTCTGTCACTTGTATATATAATGATAATTACCTCATTTCTCCTATATTTTTCTTGTCTGCAGTGGATTTGAAATTTATTTCAATTCACTGATTCCCAGAATGTCTCTGTTTTGACATTTCTGCTCTGGCAACATCAGGTTTGTCCTGGGTCATGGTTTCACCTAATATTAGCTCTAATACTACATACAAGTTTCATATACTAGTAATACGTGTATCTTTGCAACATCATCAAACTTTATTTCTGCTTCTTGACATATTAGAAGATGAACATTCTTTCAACTTTAATCAAATCACAGCCTAAGAGTGACATATACTGTTCTCCTCCGCAACTTGATGGATACTTTATGAATGGGGGACACTTTACCTAGTGTCAGGTTGACATTTCTTTATTATGAATGTCCATTTGATTTTCTTGGAAAAATATTGCAGTGGATGTATTTCCTTCTTGAGTGCACTTTATTTTGTGTAATCCTTTATGATCAATGGGGTGGCAAGAAAACTTCTGCCAATGATATAGTTTGTAGTGTCACTGGGATGTATAATTCACTTTATTGCATCTATTCATATTATTATTCAAATCCTAAGGATGAGATCCCATACAGTATTAAACATTGATCTTCCATTTAGAGTATTAATTTAAATTTGTATTTAAGGAATACATTCTGCCACTACTCCTTAATACACAGAACCAAATCATTGGCTAAAAATACAGAAAGGAATTTTGAAGGAAACTAGTAGAGTACAATTGAAGGCTTTTTCATAACTGTCACACATACTGGTAAACTTGGAAGCAGACTATTTTAAAGGAGTCTATGTTTACCAACCTTATTTTTTTTACAATATATTAAAAAATATATTTTTCATAGTAAGTTAAAAAGGGAGCAATGGATATATGATTTCAAAAATAAGTTTTAAAGAGTTGTTATGAATAAAGCTAGGTTAGATGACATTTTAGTTCTCCATAGAAGGATTGGGAAATAGATGCAAGTGGTGCTTGCAATTTTATACCATACAACTGTCCGACTGTTTTTTAAATAATAAATTGATGGTGCCATACAAAGCTGTCATTATTACAAATGAAGGGTACAATCATGGTTAGAAAAAAAGCATAGGCATTCCGGGAAAGAAGAATGCATGCTTTTTTCTTCTAAGGTAATGTTATTCAATAATAGTCATGGTAATACCAACAATCATGATAATTACCTTTGCAGATTCATAACCAGATTACCCGAGCAGGTCTTTATTCTGTTTTGTGCTTCCAGATGAGTCATACCTTCCGCACTTATCCCATCAATGCTAAGGACCACATCACCTATTCCGACGTTTGCATTAGCTGCTTTGCCTCCATCGCTCAACTGCAAAATCATAGTAATGTAAGTATTATTCATTTTCATTCTGAGAATGGAGTCATTAGAGCCAACAAGAAGAATTACAAACATTTCAAAGTGAAATAAACTTTGATAAGAATACTGTCTTCTTATAGAGAATCTACTCTATAGAAAAGGCATAAAATCCTCTTAGGTTGGGGTGAATAATAAATGAAGTCAACCAGGTTGCAATGTTGTATTAAATCAAAACCTAATCTATTCAGTTCTAGCTAAGGTTATTTGGTGTAACCAGCCACTGTGATTTCCATAACACATGGTATAGCTTGGTTTACTTAATTTACATTAACATACTTAAATTATGTTAAACTAATCAACTATGGGTTATAAATATGCCACAGTTTGTCTATCACACATCACTCAATACAAAATGCATTTGCATACATTTTAAGGACTAATAATCTTGGCATAATTTTCTAATGAAAATCATACCCAAGTTACTAAGTTTCAATTACAAATTTATAGAAGATATTTTAGTAAACAATCTTTGTCTTAGAACAATAAGTAAATCTAGGAAACTGGGTTATCAATAATGGTCAAATTGGAAATGAATATATTAACAAACATATAATTTGTTGCAAGCCCAACCATCTAGTTTATGCAAGTCTATTACTGTGGGTACGCACAACTTTATGTATATCCTAAGAAAAGTCAATCCTATGCCATCAGGATCACAGTAGTAGATTTCCAGAGACAAAAAATGCCCATATTTATTAAATATAGTTGATGTACAAAATATATCACAGATAAAATAAAGTGCAATTTGATCATAGTAATCATATAATTATCACAAGATTTGATATAGCACAACATAACATTGCGGGACTTGCATGTCAAATAAATAAACAGAAATTCAAGTTATTATTTTGCACTGGGTTCAGGAAAAATTCCAATCAGACAATTCAAACTTAGTTGTTTAAGAAAAGATCTAAGGAGTCCAAATGTTTTCAGCTTGCATGTAGAAATTGGCTATTAAGATGTGAATTAACTCACAGAAGATAATTACTGTATCTTGTAATGCTTTCTCCATGGAGGTCCTTGAACTGAACCAACCTTTGAGGAAGATCGGATTGGAGTATTGGGGAAAGAAAAAGTACAGAAACAACCTTATTTTCTTCAGCCAACTAATTATAAAACCTCAAGTCTGATTTTAGACATGTATCTTCTCCTCTATTAAGGGTATTTACAGACACAATATTTCTTCCAAAAGGTAACTTTCAAGAGAAGATTTATAGATAGAACAAGAATAGCTGAGGGAATGCAAGCATTCCTTTGTAAATTCCTTTAGGTTTACTTATCTTAGGATATAAGCCAGATAAAATTGTTATTTCATTTAACAGTTCATTTAGTTGGTATCAAAATCCTAAGTATAAAACTAAATCTCTTCAACAATAAATCTAAATTAAATGTCCAATTTCAAATACTTATTTCCTTTGATCTTGAGTTGATCTTCTCATGTTCGTATATTTGTACAATACAAAAAAATATAAAGTTATTTTAATTCTTTTCATTCAAACCAGACGGAGTGAGAAAAAAATGGTATTTTTCCACTACTTAGAACTTGCAATTTCAGACAGCACAAAAAGCATATATATTATTTATTTACAGGAGCTTATATGCACCTGCAATCAAACAGTACACTGGGAAAACTGAATTAATTTTAGGATTTGAGTAAAGCCTTCTAACACAAGAAAAGAAAAAAAAAGTTAATGATCACCAATATAACATAATAATATATTATAAAAGTTAGAAAGCAGCCTTCTATGCAGCATGGATATTAACACGAAATATTCTAATCAAACTATTCACATCTGCAGACAATATTACAGGCTCTTCGGATAAGTAATGAAATAGTGCAAGTCCAAGCAGCAAATAAATGAATGGCATCACAATACAAAAACTTTAAATGAAAGGAAAACTTGAAAAAAACAGATTATCCTTTCCATGCAGACTGCCAATGTGGGATTATTTCCTACTATATCATGCATGGGCTACTATCCTATCTAATTTCAAGCACGGTTCATGTGTTTTTTGTTTACTTAAAAACATTATAGCGCCATAATGAGACACAGGAGCTACTGGTGAGAATGTAAACACTATATCCTATTCAAATAAAACTCTTTTATCTTTGTTTTGAAAAAAAGATGTTCAATTGCTCAACAATTATATCTGTTGTTTTAGCTACCATTCAAGTAATAATGATTCATGTTGGATTCCAAGTCTTTAATTTTGACAGTGTACTTGTATTTTATCCATGATTATAAATTAGGTTTATTTTTTTCTTAAAGTTCTTCTATCTGCATTTCTGGGCTCCAATTCATGATGCCACTGGAAAGCTCCAGATAGCAAACTAACCTGAATTACATAGAATACGGGCCACAGAAATGTCACATATGTCTAGTCACACTTAAATATTTTTTATTTACTTACAACATTAGTACATCCAAATGCATGCTAATAAAATATCTACCGTAAATGGTTCATATTTTGGCATTAACAAATCCATTAACTTACCCCAAAAGGGGGTTTTTAGACTTGGTCCAGATTCCAAATAAAAATCAAACCATAATCAGAAAAGATGTGTTGCCAAGGTGATTTAAATCAGTTTGCATCACATGCCTGAATACTTTCTTTTATATAAAAAAAAAACTGAGCTGGCCTTCTACCATTCCATTTTAGTGCTCAAATACATAAAACAGCCAAGCTGTCTGTAGAGCAGACAGAGCATGGGAGTGAAGTCAAGGGAGGACTCAGCCTAGAATCATTACATGTCCACAAACCTCCAAGTCTAGTACCATTTGAATTCTGTTAAGGTGAGAAAATCCTTTTCCACATCCAGTTTCTCCATGCCATTCAGGATTATTGCTGTTTTTTCATAAAGAAGGTGAACCTGAATTCATACCACCAATTTATTCAGCCTCAAATTATCCAACTAACCAAGAGATGTCAACAATAGGATAATACAGGAAAACAATGGTCATAATTGTGCAAATGATTTGTATGCCTTAATCCAATGCTCCTTGTTATTTGTTAATATTTTGGTGGCCCATATTTAATTAAGCAGATAAGATGTCTAGTTGCTATCAACCTTAAAAGGAATTGATAGAACTGGAAAAAAAAGAGATTCCCATTATTTAATTCAAGACGTCCAAGGTCAAAACATCAACTGTCTTGTTCCTGAAAACCTCTACCAAAGGTTGCCCTAATCATTTGATAATTATTTCTACTGCTGGACTGCTGTGATATTCAAGACAATTTTCCTGAAATTCCACTGTCTTAGGTCCATTACGTTTATATTCTTAGGTTCATTATATTTAATCGCACCTTCAAGCAGCATATTAACAGTATTTTCTGCTGGGACTTTGCTTATTGAAAGAGGCACTGTTATTTTCCCCTTCTGTCTGAAACAAATCTCATTGATTCTGTGCTTTTGAAGTACACTGACTTTAAACCATTTGAAAACTGTGGGATACTTAAAGTAACTCGTTCGCATGATTGTGTCGATCACACCACTAAATATACAAGAAATGGCTGAGTTCATGTGACAATACATTCAGATTTACTGCTATCAGTGTTTGTTCCTTTTAGTGAGCACATGCTGCTTTTTGGCAGGGTAGATACTCAATGTCTGATTTGGAATGGTTTATGGAAGATACTGCAGACTCGGCCAAATGCTATTTATAGGGAGCCCACTCTCTATTTCTCATGTATCCTCTTCTAACCTGATAAGAAAGGGACAGCTAGTCAAATCAGTGGATTCAATTTCATCACCAAACTTTCAACTCTTTTCTTGTAAGCCAGTGGCTCATGAACTAGGGACAATTATCCCCCAGAGGGTATTTTGGGCATACCTGAAGCCTATGGAAGAATTAGTGTTTATGAGTCAAAGCTCCAGTTTGGGACTGTCACTGCCAATACTTTTGTGTAAAACAATTCCTTTGTGGGAAGGGAAGGAAGTTAATGATACTATTCAAGACCAGGAAAAGGATCAAACCATGTAAAAACCCAGGTGCAATCTAATGCTAAAATAATATCATTAAGAATAAAAGCAGAATTCTGCTCTGGGTAATATTAAAATGACAGAGAGGCTAACTCTGGCTACACAAGACCAAGCCTTAAGAACAATTGCATTCAATGCCAGTATTAGAAGACCGCAACGGACAGCAAATGCCATCAGCAAAGCTGAAGAAACAGTAGACCAGACATGTCAAACACAAGGCCCGCAAAGTGGTTTCATGTGGCCTGCGAAACCACCCTGAAAACAGTGAGGGAACGGCCCCCGCTGCCTTGGCCCTGGCCAGCCGGGAGCCAATGTACAATTTTGTGGTGGCTATCTATGCTGAAATGCATTCAGTCTTAGCCTCACAAGGCCATCTGGAAACAGCGAGGAACCAGCCCCTGCCATGTCTGCCCCGCCTCCTGGGTGTACACTGGGGAGGTGTCACCCTTTGTGAGGAATAAAGAAATGCACTATCGCCTGGAAGTGGCCAGCAAATGGCCCTTGCCTACTTCACATATCTGGCTTGATGGGCTCTGCCCTTGTCCCACCCCTTTCTGCCAGAGACCCTTAGATCTGTCCCACTCCTGCCCCGGCCCCCACAGGCACCCTTGATGCGAATGACGTAGAGCTGGCTACGCCCACCCAGTAGGCCACACCCACTCCATTCACACCCACCCAGTAGGCCGCACCCACCCTGGCTGCACCCACCCTGCCACACCCATCAGGCCCCCCAAGGGCAACCGCAATGCTGATGCGGCCCTCAATAAAATTGAGTTTGACACCCCTGCAGTAGAGCACCTAGTTAGCTGTTGCAAGAACGTATAGCAAACTGAATACAAACAATAACATTATAAAATAGCAAGAATGAAGCATTGGGATACCTGCAAGATATGCTGCAAGCAAGGACTGGTAGGACCACAAAATAGATAAAGTAATAGAAAATCAAGATGCTGAAGTGCTTTGGGATGTTAGAATTCAAGTAGAGAAGCACAATACCCCAATCTTAATAATTGTTAATAAGAAAGACAAAAAAGTGTTTGTATTTTCTGTATCAAGTGTTAAAACAATTTTTTTGTCTTTAATATTGGGTGCCTACAGTCAAACAGCTCTGAAATTATTCATTCTTGTGAATTTTAAGAATTGAATTGAAATTCACTTCTCTCTTAAAATACACATCTCTTAGACTTAGAAACAAAATAAAAATGTCATAAGAAATGTAAATTCCAAGTATTTTACCTACCTAATAAATGCTGAGTTTACTTGGAATTCACATTTCTCACATTTTAATTTTATTTTCAAGTCTAAGAAAATGTGCATTTTTATTCTACATAAGATTATATAAGACCTGTGTGCATAAATATTTGAGCACTGTTCCTTAAGCTGTTCCTCTCCCATTAATATACCTGATTATCTAGTTAAATCAGGAGTCTTCAAACTTGGCTCTTTTATGACTTGTGGACTTCAACTCCCAGAATTCCTCAGCCAGTATGTCTGGCTGAGGAATTCTGGGAGTTGAAGTCCACAAGTCATAAAAGGGCCAAGTTTGAAGACCCCTGAGTTAAATCAACCAAGAGCCTCTTGGATCCCCTACTCTTCCTAGCAACTTGCTGACATTTATCAAATATCTTTTTCAACTCTAATAGCTATGAGCATTTGAAAGTTCTACAACTTTTTTTTTCTGGCAAAGAGGGTTAGCTAATCAGAACCACAATTCAAGGCTTATTGATATTCAAACTTCCTGATTTGTGGTAAGGCACTATTTTTCACACCTCAAAGATTCTTAATGAGTCACTAATGAACAAATCAGCTGAGAAAGCATTTGGCTTCCCAGATGGACGGGAGACATAGGATATTGCCAGTTTGGATATTTCATAGCTTAGATACTGCATCACTGCAGTATATTTACTGCTGGGCAAGACTCTGCCTGAGCCCAAAGCCCAAATGTACATGACATTTGCTAGTACTGTAAATGTCATTAGACACATACCATGCCATGGTATGTCAGTCTGCAATAATACGGATTCCAAAATACTCTTCATACATTCTTCTTGGCAAGCTACATAACATAAATTTATAGTCAGGTAACACTGCCCAGAAAGTGTAGCTTCAAGTAACATATATCTGGGAGTCACATTAGTGATTTTCTTTGTTGTACCATGTAATTCAGTATGCAAATAAAAAGAAAAAAAAATCCTTCATCTACTTTTGCATATTCTGTGTAGTCTAGCAAATTTATACTATTTCACAATATGGACAGAGATAATTTTATTTATTTCAGTTATAGCTTTATAATTTTTTTACTTTGTTCATGGCAAACTATACAGAGATCCCATATATTCGTCAGGAAATGATGCCAGACTTAGCAGTCTGATATTCTGCAAATCTTTATGGTAAAGAGCTGCATGCAGTGAAGACAGAGGAGAGAGCCAGCCACATATGGAGACAGAATTTGGACTTGCTTGACTGCGATATATCTGCTTCAGGAATTACACTCTAGTTTATCCATTTCCCATCAAAAATGCCAAAAATCTATTTTCAGTTTTTGCAAATGTGATCATACAAATGACCCACAAAGCTAAGGGAACTCAGGCTGTCCAATTCAGATTTAATTCCCTGCCTAAGATTCCAGCCTAATCTAATTTCTACATGAATTATTGTTCTAGATCTTTGATTTATTGTTCCTAGACATGGAGAACCATTCAAGAATTTTCTATCTGCATCTCTGGGCTTCAAAATGTAGATCATTCCTGCAAGAATCTTGCATTGCCTTCCTACAACTAAAAAAACCTAACTTTCTCTTGGCGAATGCCTGCATTCTGAAGCACATTGTGTAGCTAACAAGGACACTGCTAGCAACTTGTCAAAAAAAATTCAAGATATACTTTTCCCAGGAAACATATTGTCAAGTTGTTTTTTCTAATGAGCCTTTGAAAGTTCTATTGAAAAAAGCTGACAAAATTATTGTGACCTGCAACCTGAGTGGAATGGACTGCAGAGAAGGAAAAAATGGGGTTATAATATGAAGTTTTTGTATAAAAATGGGGGGGTATATTAGACAAGTTAGGACATGCTAATTTCTAAAAACTAATCCTATACATGGCTTAAGAAAAGCATTCTTATTCATCTACTTTCTATGGATGAAAGATTTACAATTGAACCTAAGTAATAAGCAGTGCCCTGCTGGGACCTCGAACCATCTAGTCTAGCAATCTCTTCTCACATCAGCTGACCAACTGTACCAAGAGGTTACTAGTCTTCCAGTAGATGACCTTTAGAAGCAGTCATACTGTCGGCAAGACTAATGACAACTGATCCCCATAACATTGATGAATTGGTCCAATTGTCCATGAATTGTACCTTCAACTTATTTTTTCAGTACAAACTCGCATCAAATCTATCTTTCACCATGTTAATCAGGACTGCTAAAAGCTAAAAGTGGATACCGGTGTCCATTCCAGATGTGTATTTTTGAAGCAAGAAGTCACCAAATTTAAAAATACCTGGATGAATTAAAAATCCTCAGTAGGAACAGATTTTAGTAATGATACTTCAAGCACTCATTACTACTGAATTAATGACATGGCACAAATCCTATCAAAAGTAGGGACATATACAGTGTGTGTGTGTGTATACATACATACATACATACATACATACACACCCAAATGGTCTAAAAAGAAAAAAAGGAGCTCTTGATATACATGCAGGGTTTGCAACTGTTTGTGCTTAGCTCCTTTTGAGATAAAACGATCTTAAACAGGGTATCAAAATAATACATTAAAGGCCACTTAGCATATTTTTGAAAGGAGCATGTTTAGATAAATAAAAAACACAATTGCTGCCTAGAGGGTTTTGAAAGAATGCTTTAATGTCGGCATTATTAAGAAAAATTGGTTGGTTTTGTCCCTTGATCTGACCTCATTACTAAGATGCTCAGTATTAGAAGAGCTTTGTTCTGTTTTTTAATTTCATATTTGGGGATTTCTTCCTGGAAAAGCCATAGCTCCAAACAGATGTCTCTGATATCCCTAGAACTTTGCTTCTGCTTCTACCTAGCAATCAAAACATCTATGAAGATTCTTAGTCATCCAGGTCATGATTGCCCCAAAGGTGCTTTTCCAAAAGGCTGAAAAACTGAAGAAAAGGAGTGAACTGAACTAAAGAAGCTTCTTGGATGAGAAACTAAATGTTTTCAAAGAAAAAACAAAAAACAAGAAAGTCCAGTTGCCTTTTGAAAAAGCAGCTTTGAGATAGCAATCAAAATAGGAGATTGACTTCATGGACTGAAATTCAACTTAATTAGGGTGATTCCAGTTCCCTGGGAAGAAGATGCCTAGGCTCTATGTCTACTCAGAGATCCTTTTCTACATGGGGCTGCCTTTGAAACAGGTCCAGAAGTTGTGTCTCATACAAATCCTACAGTGAAAAAAATCAGCATCCATGGCCAATTACTTAAGGGAAAAATTCAAGTTATTTATAATGTTCTTTAAGTCCTAAACTCATTATTTATTTATTTGTATCCCGCCTTTATTATTTTTACAAATAACTCGAGGCAGTGAACATACCTAATATTTCTATCTCCTCCTATTTTCCCCGCAAAAACCACTCTTTGAGGTGGGTTGGATTGAGGGAGAATGAGTGGCTCCAGGTCACCTAGCTGGTTCATGGCTAAGGTAAGATTTGAATTCACGGTCTCCTGGCTTCTACCCTGGTGCCTTAACCGCTAGACAGAGTGTCTCATATTATAAATCCACCCAGGTGTTAAGATCCAATGGAAAGCCTTTAAAATTGTCCCTGCTATCAAAGGCTCTCTTCTTTTCGTGAATTGCTCTTAGACAATGGAAAACATTCTGTGGGAATTGCATTCTGAGTATTTAGGAAGTCTGTAAGACACAACTTTTATGAACTTTGTTAAATATTTACAGATGTTTTACAATTTCTGATGTATTTTTAACATTTTGTACTCTGGATTTTTTTCTTTTGGGCTGCCTTTAGTACTTATCAAAGTAGAACGCCAGCATATTCTTATTCTCTCTCTCAAATTATGACTTAAATTAACTGAACTTAATCTGAAACCTTCAATGCAGGCTAGATCAGGTAGTTTAACCTTAAAAAAATAAAACTTAATTCAACTTCTGCTTTGATTCACTTTTCAACTGATATTTTATTTAAACATGGCTATAAACTGCTCTGAGTAAGTGGTTCTAGCATATATCATTATCTGATAAGCCAAAAATAAATATTCTAGTGACAATATTCTGCCGGACAAAGAGATCTTAAATCTTGCCACAGCGAGATTTGTAAGTCAGGGACTAGAAATAGATTACTGGCAGCCATCAAACATCTAGTGTAGCCACTACTGAGCAGCATAATAACAATAATAATCAAATTCAGATATTAATATTTATCATATTGTCCAAAAGATCAATGACCACTTAGAGTTGTTTATGCTTCTTCTGTCAGGTGCAAAGCAAGACGTGAGGCTAGAATAAGACCACAGTGAACAGCTCTGCATGTTGCTTGAAAGTAGCTAAGTATGTTTAATTTGGGACTTTCATTTCAAATGTACTGAGGCAGGTTTATTTAGTTTTTAGACAGCACTAATTTTTCCCCATTAACAACTACTCTATCAAGAAAGAGTAATTGGCTTAAAGCCCATCTTAGAAAAGACTAGACCAGTGGTTCTCAACCTTTCTAATGCCGCGACCCCGTAATACAGTTCCCCATATTGTGGTGACCCCCAACCACTTATATATCACCGGGTGCCAGGGGCGTGGCCAAAGAAAAGGGGGGAAAAATGGCGGACAGCCTTGTTTGGCGACCACTGTGAAATGGTTGTTTGACCCCAAATGGGGTCCCGACCCACAGGTTGAGAACCACTGGACTAGACACTAGGTTTCCTACTGTCAGCTGAGTAGTTTAATCACTATCACACTGGTTCTCAACCAAAAGTACTACGCAATTTTTATTTAATAGGGGAAGGGTTATAGAGGTAGTCCTCAACTTCCAACCTTTTGTTTAGTGACCATTCAAAATTACAGTGGCATTGAAAAAAGTGCCTTATGACCAGTTTTCACACCTATGACCACGTCGGTATCAACATAGTCACCTGATCAAAATTTGAGCACTTGGCAACTGTGTTTATGACAGTTGCACTGTCCTGGGGTCATGTGATCGCCATTTGGAACCTTCCTGGCTGGCTTCCCACAAGGAAAGTCAATGGAGCAGGCCAGATTCGCTTAACAACTGCATGATTCGCTTAACAACCACACTGATTCGCTTAACAACTGTGGCAGAAAAGGTCAAAAACTAAGATGCAACTCACTTAACAACTGGAATTTTGAGCTCAACTGTGATCGTACCTGTATATCAATTTAAAGTATTTCTGTATCCTCTTTTTATGCAATCACACATACTGTGTATATATTGGGAAAGATAACTCTCAATAGTGCATACAATTATTCACAGTCCCTTTCCTAAATAACATTGCCATCTTTCTTTTCAGTGGCAAGCCCTGCTCTGTGGGAGCACTCTTCCCCTGAAGCTTGGCAGGTCTCTGCGGTCTTAGTCTTTCTTCCATAAAGTTTGAAGAGCTGGCTTCTCCCACAACTGTTGGGATAAAAAGAGGAGACTGCACATCAGAAGTCTGATTGGAAGCCAGGTTTTTGTTTCTAATGGGTTTAGTTTTTATAATTTTAATATGGCTTTTATGCTGTTTTAACTTTTGATTGGGAGCCATACAGAGTTGGATAATAAGATAACACATGGCTATACAAATGTTATAAATAAATTAATTTAAAAAAGGGTTTGCAATACAAAACACTCTTATATGTGTATACTTGAATATGCTATGCTTATACAAAGCTTACAATATGTACTTAAATTTAAAAAAAAAAGCATTTTCATTGGAAAACCCAAAAACACATCAACAGTTTAAATCAGCTGTCAACATAAGGAATTTTTAATGCTGAGCAACAACGCAAAAAAAGGAAAAAATATTTCAAGCAATATAATAACTAAATACAATAAAACAATGACAGACAATAGATTCAGGTTTTGACAAGACTGGTGTCTGTTCTGCCAAGAACAAAAAAATGACCAAATAAGGAAAAGCATATGAAGATGAAAAATTAACTTATAGTTATGGGTATTAGAATGATATCACCCTTATTCTATATTGTGAAAAAAAATGCATTAAACAAATTTATATGACTGCCATCTTCTAGCAGGAATTGGCCTGACACTTTAACCATTATTGGCCTATCTCTTCACTATTATACAATTAATTTACCAAATTAAGAAAAAAAATGTTAGTATTCTACTTTAAAATAAGAAAAATTAAGCAAGGAAGTAATAGGAAGCATAACCTTAAAATTGCTAATGTTATAATCCAATCCTATACCATTTTAGTCCCAATGTCATCTTATTCATCTTCCAGTTTCTTGCTTGCTGTAATAGAAAAATTAAAACAACTCAATTGAGATTTAATTCTGTTGTTTATAAGATCAAAGAAATAAGCTATTCCTCATCCTATGTCGACACTTAATTTAGCAAGGCTGATTTCAAGGTAATATTTCAATTTTGAAAACATTCCATTTTCATCTTCAATACTATATAAAAGAAGAATGTAAATACAAAAAGACCCTTTTCCTGGCATCAGCCCAGATTTCCAACACGACTTTTAGTATTGGGGTTTATACAGTATGCTAAATCTGCTTTAAACATAATAAGTATAGTTTCTGTTCTGACATGCTATGCCTCCCTAAACAAGGGCTTTAGGGCTTAACATTGAGGCCTGGTTCATGCAGCAAGATGTCCACAAAAAAATGAAATGAAAATATACAATTCCATTTTAAGCCTACGCTGACCAACGTTGTTTGTACTCAGAGGTTATGCAAGGTCAGGCCTGATCAGTACTTGAGTGAGATTCCTTGAGAGACCACTGGGATTGCAAGCTAGCACTGAGAAATCAGAAGGAAGAAGCATGGGAAGAAAACTACATAGATGGATCCAAGAAGTTATCAACATTTGAGATCAACTAGAAAGAGACTTTTCCTTCACTTTATACACAGTATGATTTTTTTTAATTACACCTAATGATACACACTGATAAATGACACTATGCTGTTGCAAAGCTTGACCCTTCAATTTACCCATTACAGAACTGGGTAAATTGCAGAGAAAATGGTTTCAACCCTTTTAATTAAAAACTACTAGTTTTTACAAGCTGGGAAAGTTCACTTGAAAAACAAGATTAATTGAAAGAAAAGTTCAAAGAGACAAAGGACAGGACATGTTGTGATGAAACACAGAAGCTTAGAAGTTTGCAGTTCAGTTGACATGCAAATGACTAATGTGTCCTGGAGCTGTTTCTGGCATTCACATCTCATAGCATGTTTTATGCATACACAATGCATCTTAATTTCAATTTCTTGTTGACAATATAAGCTTCCTATACTAATTAGCTTCAAGAGTGATAGAGATCTTAGTTCTAAACACTTAAGGAGTGGCAGTTGTAAATTGACTTCAGTACAAGTTTTTAAAAGGCCAAGAATCCTGTCTTGGAAAACTGAGCAAAACTGTGCATTTAATGCAACAGAACTGACAATAAGAAATTACATAGTTGTAAGTACAGGAAAAGCTTAAAAGTGAAAGAGAAGCGGGTAGCTTTATTACCTTTCAAAAAGGATGTTAAGACATTAGAACAAAAAGAATAGGAACAGCTTTATATCTGAATAAAATCCACAGCAATCCTTAAATTGGAACCTGCCATTAAATAAAACAATTATCCCAGTATAGGTAAATTCATACTGATTGGAGAAAAGTTTGGGAAGGATGCAAAACCATATGGACAATGATGAGAATCATTATCAGCCTCCATTTACAATGGAAAAGATAATAGTTTAGAATCATGAAGCCGCTTACTAACCTAGGGATAGATAACCTGGCTATTCTGATTCTGCATAATCAAAAATTGTGGTGCTCCATTACAGTAACTGCCCAATGTCAAGCATGTCAATGTATGCAAATACCTATTCAACAATCCTTCAATTGTGGTTTTTAATCTACAATGCAGTACACAGATTTATATAGTATTTTACTTGTTAGAACTGGAGGAAGTCCAATAAGAAATCCCCTTGACAGCATTAAACACTAAATGATGCTTGCAGCTGATCTTCAGAATTGTAAGTCCAGTTGTAAGTCCAGTCACTGTACAGAGTATGCAAGCCAAAGAATAACCTCAGGAGATACAGAGAAGTTGAAGTAGCAATTATAAATGACATAAGTATCGCAATTAGCTCTTTCAGCACACACAAGGGGATTAGTAGACCTATCTGGTGTTTTCAACTGCAGACAGCTATACCACATCACTGTTTTCAAACCATCAGAGTTTCAAAAGTGACTTACCATCAGTCCTGATATTTTGGGGGGAAAAAACAACAAATTCCAGAGACATGCAGAATGACCAGCTTTTAAAATCTATGTCAATGGAAACCTAGCTACTTTCCTAATGTAACCCTGTGCCTACTCAGAGACACAGCTGGAATGGATTTAGGGCTGAAAACAGTTTGCTCTCCACACCAAGACCATGGCAGAGGCACACTTTTTCTTTCCTAAGGATGTAAACACAGGAAACTACAATCATCCACAGCACTTGGGTGCCATCATGAATTCAAGGACCACCCTTGACTATCCAGATAAGTCTATTTCCTTCTCATCCTGAACTCTAACTTTAAAGGGTATTTGCATGGTTGAAGGAAGGCAAAAAGCATTTGCTTTCTATTAGTTCTTCAAAATGTCGTACCCAGCAATTTGAGGATTTATATTAGGTAATCTCTGCAGCTAAAGCAAATTTGCATGCCAAACCTTGGGAGAGTCAATTTTTGAGGGGTGGTTGTGAAAAAATTAAGAGTTTCCTCCCTTACTCCAAAATTACAGAAAATATTAAAAACCTCTATCATTGGCACTCAGTCCTATCAAACGGGATGGTAAAATCCCAGAATACTAGAGTAGTCAAAAGTTAATAATTAATCCATTGCTTTGAGATTTGTACTATTCTTAATATTAGAGGATTTTGGTAAGGGAAGCTTATATTAAACACGTATTAATCCTTAAATTTGATATAAGTTCCGATATATGATATACTATACGTCTGTTCAACCATGTCTGATTCTCAGAGACTGCCTGGACAATTCCCTGTATTTTTCTTTGCAAGATTTTTCAGAAGTGGCTTGCCATTGCCTCCTTCCTAGGGCAATTTGGTTTTGTGACTAAGGTGAGAATAGAACTCAAGGTCTTGCAGTTTCTAGCCTGATGCCTTAATTAACCACCACACAAAACTGTAAGTCACTCTCTCTTCATATATATATGAAAAGTTTAAAAACAAATAATGTCCCAAATGCCCATTCCAAGCAATAGGTTCTACTTCCACCAATACTTTATACAAGAGGCTGGATATTATAGTCCCGAGGAGGGAGTGCAAAAGTTATTTTAAGCCCTAGCACCCTGGAAGCTCACTTTTACACACTGCCTTACAGATTAAGTTTCAGCCTGGCTACATAATTACATTCTAGATTTAGCTTTAATTCCCAAAGTTCACAAGCTCTTCAACAGACCTCACTGCACATATAGATACATTTGCACAGGTATATGGAGTTTTATGATCAGATTCACAAATAAGATTGCATGGAATTGAAACATCCACAAGAGCTTTGTAGTGCACTGCATACACTTCCAACCCCTCTTCCAATACATTACTCTATTATAATCAACTCATTTTTGAGGATAAGAGTTAGTAGTTGTTTGTCCATCGATTTCGATGAAGACCTTGACATCTTGGGGGTTATGGGCCATCAACGATGTGTCCGTAGGTGGCTAATATGATCGATGTTAGCACGGAATGTTCTGCCACATACTGAACAAAGAAATGTAGACACTGTTAATTCAGCATTTGCAGCTCTGGCTTTGCGGAGTGCTCGCTTTTCTTGTGCCAAGATTGTCCTTCTGTGTTCATATGTCTGGCAACCCTGGTACACCAAGGTGCGCCATGTTGATCGATCATGCGCCAGAAGTTCCCAAGAGATGGTGTTAATATCCAGGGACTTAAGAGAAGCTTTTAACATGTCTTTGTATCGCTTCTTTTGTCCCCGTGCGATCACTTTCCTTGAGACAGCTCACCATAGAAGAACTGTTTAGGGATGCGATGATCTGGCATCCTTACAACATAGCCTGCCCAGCGCATCTGGGCTTTCATCAACAGAGTGCAAACTGATGATAGGCCTAATCTGGAGAAGACATCTGTGTCTGGTATCTTATCCTGCCACCGGATCCTCAGAATTCTACGAAGGCAAGTCATGTGGAAGTAGTTCAGTTGCCTAACATGCCTCCTGTACACTGTCCAGGTCTCACTAGCATACAATAGGATAGTTAGCACTGCTGCCTGGTAAACTTTAAGCTTGGTAGCAAGACTTATTCCACGGCGGTCCCACACGTTAGTCCGCAATCTGCCAAATGCAGAACTTGCATTGGCAATTCTACAGTTGACCTCGATGTCAATTGTCACTGCACGGGAGAGGGTACTACCAAGATACGTAAATTGGTCCACTGCTTGCAGCTTTTGTTCCTTTACTGTGATGGTAGGCTCTTGATATTGGGCTTTTGGAGCTGGCTGTACATCACTTCAGTTTTCTTCATGTTGATGAAGAGGCCAAAGTTGTCACAAGCGGCTGCGAATTTGTCCATGCTGGCTTGCATTTCCTGCTCCGATCCTGCATTAAGGGCACAGTCATCAGCAAAGAGGAGATCTCGTAGCACAGCCTCCTTTACCTTGGTGACAGCCTGAAGTCTTCGCAGGTTGAACAGTTTCCCATCGGTTCTGTACCTCAGATTAACTCCCATTGAGCTGTTCTGAAAGGCGTCTGACAGCATGGCTGAGAACATCATGCTGAACAGGGTTGGTGCCAGCACGCAGCCTTGCTTAACGCCATTAGTAACAGGGAAGGCCTCTGAGGCTTCACCGTTACTCAGAACACGAGCCACCATGCCATCATGGAACTGTCGTACCATCAGAATAAACCTGTCAGGGCACCCAAACTTCGACATAATGCGCCATAGTCCTTCACGACTAACTGTGTCAAAAGCCTTGGTGAGATCCACGAAGGTGGTGTATAGTTCACGATTCTGCTCCTGACATTTCTCCTGGAGTTGTCGAGCTGCAAATATCATGTCCACTGTGCCACGCTCTTTGCGGAAACCACACTGTGTCTCAGGTAGTATACCCTGTTCCAGATGGTCAATCAGGCGATTTAGCAACACTCGTGCAAAGATCTTGCCTGCAACAGAGAGAAGTGATATTCCTCTATAATTATTGCAGACTTGTCGATTTCCTTTCCTCTTGTAGAAGTGCACAATGGACACGTCTTTCAGTTCCTGAGGAATGGAACCTTGTTTCCAGAAAGATCGAAACAACTGGGTAAGTTTTTCAACAAGCACAGCACCGCCAGCCTTATAGACTTCTGCTGGGATTGCATCAGATCCTGCCGCCTTACCACTGGAACATTGATTGATGGCCTGTGAGGTTTCAGCCTCTGATGGTAGGTCATCCAGGCTATAGTTCATATCTACCTGGGATATCCTGTCAATTGCCTCATTATTGATGGTGGATCGGCGGTTCAGCACAGAGTGGAAATGCTCGGCCCAACGCTGTAAAATCAGGGTCTTCTCAATGATAAGAATTGCACCACTCGAATCCAGTAAAGGAGAGCTTCCTAAGGGCTGAGGTCCATACAGGGATCTAAGGGCTTCATAGAATCATTTGGCATCGTTTCTATCAGCAAACCTCTGGATTTCATCTGCTTTGGCACTCAGCCAGGAGTCCTGTATCTTGCGGAGCTTGCTCTGTACAATCCTGCGAGTGTTTATAAAACCATTTTTCTTTTGAAATATTGACAATGGGTCGTTCTGATGAGCATGGTAGAGATGGTGTTTTTTGGCAAGCAAGGCCTTAATCTCTTCATCATTTTCATCAAACCAGTCCTGCTGCTTCCTATATGAGGGTCCAAGAACCTTAAGTGCAGAAGAGTGCAAGATGTCCCGGAAACATTCCGAGTCCTTCTCAGCATTTTCCTGTATTTGCAGCTCCAGGAATTGATTGTCAAGATCTTTTACTAATGAAGCTACTACGTCGGGGTTTTCCAATGTACTGACGTTGATCTTTTTCATCACAACTCTGTTTCCCTGTGGACGATTCTTTGGCTTGATGTGAATATTTAACTTGGAAATGATGAGTCTATGGTCAGTCCAGCAGTCAGCACTTGGCATAGCCTTAGTTACTCTTACATCTTGCATGTCTTTCCTCCGCACAATACATAATCAATGAGATGCCAGTGTCTGGAGCGTGGATGCATCCAGGACGTCTTTTTACGGGTGGGTAGACGAAAGATGGTATTAGTAATGACCAGATCATGAGCAGCACATGTCTTCAATAGCAACAGGCCATTGCTATTACACGTGCCAATTCCATTTTTACCAATAACGCCATCCCAGGTAGAGTGATCGGACCCCACTCTCGCGTTGAAATCACCAAGTAAAATCAGCCTATCGGTGCACTTCACAGATGAAAGTAGGGCATCAAGATCTTCATGTCCTTTACTTCATCTGGATTTGTCATTGTGGGTGCGTAGGCACTGATCAGTGTGGCTTGTTTTCCACTTAGTAATGGGAGATGCAGTGTCATTAGTCTATCATTCACACCCTTAGGAAGACTGGCAAGTTGGCGAACAAGATGGTTCTTAACTGCTAAGCCAACTCCAGACTCACGACGTTGGTCACTGCTACGTCCACACCAAAAGAATGTGTAGCCGCCTCCTGTTTCTGTGAGCTGACCTTCATTGGCTAGACGAGTTTCACACAGGGCCGCAATGTCAATGAGGATAAGAAAGTTGTATATGAAGGCAGAATTGCTTCTGATTAATCCAACTGCCTTCAGATTTTTTTTTAAAAAGAAGAATTCTCAGAATTCTTCCCCAAATTCTTATCTTTTGTTAGATGAAGTAGATTTTTATTACTAGAAAACAAGCCCAGGCAGAAACATGCTCAGATTCTATATACAGTACTACTGATTACAGCATTTCAACAGACTTTGGTATTGAGATTCCATCACTTTGTACAGAGAGAGATGATTCATATCATAAGTGGACCCTCTTGGAATTGAGGACACAACGTTCCAGTGTAGATCAGTATGCACATTAAAGTAGCAACCTTATTCTGGACATTAAAACAAAACCTCAATACCTTATCAGAATCTGCAATTTCTGTATTTCACTGTGCAAAAAAAAAAAAAAACCAACCCTGCCTAAATGTCTTTGGAAAGAAGACATTCTCTACTACTTTTCTAACGGATGTCAGTGCTCCTGATCCTTTTCTTCCATGCTAAATCACACAGGGCAGGCAGATTCTTCAAGAAAAAGACAGTCCTGAAAGCAGAAAAGGTCGAAACACCTTAAATTGGACTCAAAAACTTACTGAGTGTCTTAGAAGTAGTCATTCTCTCTTTGCCCTATCTCTCTCATTGATAGCTGCTTGAGGAAAACTGGGAGGAGAGAATTCTATGTATGAAGGCTTGGGTTCTCTTAAGTTAACTTCCACAAAGGCTAGAAAGTTATCCAAAAACTCTAAAAAGAGGACACTTTCAATAATGCTGCAAATATATCATGTGCAAAGATGTGTTAATGATCTATTACTACATCATGTTGTAGACCTAAATAAGCCCTTGTTTCATCTCTGATAATCTTCATTCCTAGTCTTTTACTATTATCACTCCTTTGGCAGTTCATCTCCCTCAATAATTCAGTAAACCAAGGAATCCCTATAGCTGGTGCCCAAGAGAAGTCATTGAGGATCAACCCTACTGAACACTCTCTTTCACAGATCAACCAGATATCACATAGAGCTGCCCATGCAGTGACAGGACAATTCCCCAAACACCCACTGGAAGCTAAGAACATCCATAAGACCTGGATATTATCCAGTCTCTCTGTTGCACTTGAGAGTTAACAATAGTCATCAAATCATAAAAACACATCAACTGGTATATGTATTTTATAATCTCAATAAACAATGTTTATTTAAAAAAACTGCAATGGAATAGCTTTATCTCCTTAATCTAAAAAGTACACATAGCAATATTTTCTAGCCATTTATAAAATCATCCACTTACTCTCCATAATACTAAAAACTGAATAAGGCAGACCAGTTGCAACATATACAGATTGTTATCTTCTCTCAAACACCCAGCTTATTTCCTGTTCAGCTTATTTATATATAAAGGCCAGCTTATAACACTGCATTGAAATAACATTTATCTTTCTTTTCATGAAAAGTCAGAGTTTGTGTTGAATAGGCTTACCAATCACAAGAGTATTTTTCCAAAAATGACACTTCTGGTATTTATTATTTCATTAATTCCTATCAGGTTTATAACATTCGTGGTAAGATAAGTGCCTTCTAAAGAAAATTAAATGGTTCTTACACTGCAAGAAAAAAGCAATAATGATTCAATAAATAATGTGTTTCAGATCTGAACTGCTTTATATACATTACTACAACATAATGTTTTGCAGTAACTTATATATCCAAAGAAATACGTTTACATGTATTTGGTACATTTTAAAAAAAAATAATAATTCAAACTATGTATAGAGATGTGCATAAAAAAAGTTTTTTTAAACATTTCAGTCTTATAGTAAGTGAATAATTACTATCTTGAAGTTTTAGGTCAGAGGCAAGTTTGGCACTATGATTAAGTTCAATTCCACACCAAGCAATTTATCCTAACACCCTCCCCCAAAATTGATGTACAATGACCTCTGCTTACTAGTTTATCTTAATACAACCAACCAGAGCAATGAGGAATTAGAAGAGTTCTAATAACACATCACCAATAATTACAAAAATATGTTATATAGACTCTGGATTTTGTCTGGGCACAACAAATTGGTCCCACTAGTTTTAGCAGATCTACAACAGGATCCAAAGATCTGTATGTTTCTACATGAAAAACACAACATTAATAGGCTAAAGAGCTTAGATAGACTTCAGAGTTTGTTGAGTGCTATTTTATACTTTTTTCAAGATATGCTTTTAAAGAATACACTTCAGAAATCTGTGATAGGTAACTAATGACACAAAAATCATCAAACGTGCATGCACCGAAAAACGTTATTTTGCAATAAAATCCAGAAGTTGATATCTCAGCAGCTCTATATAGTTAACAGCCTTCTGTTACAAGGAGAGAAGTTGGTTTAGGAAGAGAAAGCAAAGTAGCAAAGTATTTGGAAATACATTATCTTTTCGGCTACACTTCAGAAGATTTTTTTCCAACACACAAACACAAAAGTTGAATTCAGATGGTTATCTGAAAATTAACAAAAGTTGTGTGTTAACTTGCAGGAGCAAAAATTATTACCATAGCTTTATCCGAGGAAAAAAAATCTGGCTGCTTAAATTGAGAAGACACTTTCACCTCCACACAACTTCTCCATTTAACTGCTTCTATCCTCTATCCCTGAGAAAGTGAACTCTGTGAATAAGCAGAAGCTTAACCTTATTAGGCCTCCCTGAGAAAGTGAAATTCTATCACCTTAATTAATTTATTTATGGTCATGCATATCCACTGCCTTTTCCCCCCAGAAGAAAGATGTCATGATTTGATTTTAGCTAAATGGAAGAAACACAATGGAAGAAGAAGCACAATGGAAGAAGCTAAATGAAAAATGCACAAACTTGGTTTTGCACAACACACAAAGCCATAAACCATAGTATAAATAAACAGTTGAAACCAAGCAAGGAGTTTGGGGTGTAATGCAATAACAGAATCCAGCCACTGAAACTTATTGAAAAAGTGAATTGCTCAAAAGCTTCTGGACACTTTTAACATTAAAAAAATACGACAGACTTGCAGACATATTTGTCATATAAGTAACAAGGAAAATAAGAGAAAACAGTTATCTAAAATGAGGAATAAAATATATTAAATAAGTCTGATACTATGTTCACAAAGTAAGCAAGCATCAGGTTAGTTAATATTAATACTGCTAATACTAAATATAATGCTAATAAATAATAATGCCAAATCTAATCTGAACATCTGCTTGTGTAATGATCAATAATAATACCAATAATACAATACAATACAATACAATACAATAAAATAAAATAAAATACTAAAACTGCCAACACTAAGCAAATACCACTCAGCAATTTTGCATCAATATAGGAACTAAATCAGAAAACCAGAAAAATTTTGTTTTCCTTCACACACTATATTTTACAACAGGATCAAAATGTGAACTACTTTTTTTCTTTAGTCATTCTTCCTCTTCCAAGTACAAAAATGCAAACTGCTACTTTTTCTTTCTCAGATTCAGCTGACAGTTTCACAAAATTCCCAAAAAAGGAAATGTTTTCTAGTTAGATACCAGTCTGCCACTTAAAGAGGCTTGGGAACAGATGCATACCAGAGGAGAGAAAAGTAACACACCAAGGTCATTCAGGATATCTGCACCGCACTGACAAATCTGGAAATAATTACCGCAATCTCACCTTATATCATGTACTTTTTTTCTTTAGCACGGACAAGAGACCATAATCAAATAATCAATATTGGGTTAAGTGAAAGGGCAAAATGTTTCAACTTGCTCAGCTTAATGCATAACTTAGAAATGGCTTCTCACAGAAACAACATACAATTTAAGGGGATGCTATCATATGGTAGGAAGTGACATGCAACTGATTGTTGTACCTTGCAATTTCTGAAACAGTCACTGGTTTCACCCTGGTTAAGCCCTGGTTTATTTAAAGTTATTTACATGGTTTATGTAATAAATTATATCAATCAATTACCTGACACACCATATGGCATTATAGCATGATAGGTGACCTCATAAAGGAAAAACTCCACCACAAATGAGAAGAACTGGTGGAGGGAACATATTTTGTAACAAATTACTTTCTCAATCAGAACAGAAGGACTCATGGAACAAATATCCAATTCCCAACAGATCTGTAGTTTTAAAGCCAAAATTGTATCATTGCCTTGCTTGTGACTTGCTCACCAAAATAGCATCATTAACCCAAAGAATCAAGGTAAAATACTCAAGCAATAATCTCACTTGGTCTACTAAAAACATACAATACCTTTGGGAGGAAGATTAGATTACCTTACTTGCAAATGAGGCATCTTTGTTACTTTTTTCTTACAGTAACAGGACATAAATAAATATATTGCGGCTCCATTCCACAAGTTACGGAAACGTTATAGCTAGGATATGTAGAAATAACAATCTTTAACATTATTCCATTCCTTATTGAACAGAATGTGTAATAATGTGTACTGGGTAATTTGATAAGAACCATACTATACAACTTTAATGCATCTTGTTATTTCAGATCAAAAATTATGGAATATTCTTG
Source organism: Crotalus tigris (assembly GCF_016545835.1). NCBI lineage: Eukaryota > Metazoa > Chordata > Lepidosauria > Squamata > Viperidae > Crotalus > Crotalus tigris. The sequence continues at coordinate 67,149 of NW_024100413.1, read as the reverse complement.
GGGGGAAATCTATAAACAAAATAAGGGGGGAAAAGATTATCTTCTGCTTCTGTTTTTTCTGAAAATATTTGAATTTACTTTTCCTTTTTTCATAAGCTTTATTTATTATGGAAATATATTGATAAAAAGTGATTTTAAAAAAAATGAAGTTATTTTAATTTTTACTACTTTTTGTAATTTCCAATAATATCTTGCCTTTTGCTAGTTATAAGCCATTGTTGCAACTAAACTATAATACAATAAAGAAGCATGACAAACAAACAAAAAACCTCACAAAAAATTTTACAATTTTATTTGGCCACCATATGCTTGGCTGTAGCAATTCACAGAAGACTGTTTAAAAGCTTACTACTTTTCTAAGGCAAAAGATTTCATGATCACTACTTATATGATTTGTTAATGAATTTTGGGTATATTACAGAAGTGCTGTCAAATAGTTGATAGAAAATGGGAAAGGTTAATTCCCTTAAGTCCCATCTGCAACTGAGAGAGAACAAAGAAGCTATACAAGCCAAGAAAGCATATGTTTAAAAGATATTTGGGTTGTCTGAGAGTGTTTGCTTTAGCACTTAACCATAACATACATGGAAGGTTATGTAATAGACATCATGGGCTCTCGCAGACCTGAAATTCACATTCAGAGAACATATGGAGTAGCCTTTCTATAACGATGCCATGCGTTGGGATTGAAATTCCCAGAATTTCCAAATGGAATTTGGTCATTAGGAATTCTGGGAAATGTAACTATGTCTTAAGAGCCTCCGGCTGAGAAAGGCACTTCTGTAACATGATAGCCCAAAGAGAAACGCAGGTATTGAAGATGCAGGTATTGAAGACTGAAACATCTTTGAAAACAAATTTTTTAACAACATAGAACAGTGGTTCTCAACCTGTGGGTCGGGACCCCATTTAGTTGCATGGTTACTCAACAGTAACCATGCAACTAAAAAAACTGAGAAAATAACAAATATACTTCCCTGAGTTACTGCCATGGCAGGCAAGCAGCTAAGTAAACCTCAGCTCCTAATCCAGTACAATGTCAGAAACTCAGTCTTAGCTTATGGCAGCAAACAGGGCTAACGTAACTTCAATATGAATGTCCTGACTGAAATCTTAGCATATCTAAGTCAGACTTCTCTTTATTGAAGTGTGAAGGAAACATTTATGTGAACTGGAGCCGTGAAATGTAAAAGAAAAACATTCCTCCTCCCCCTTTTATTTTAATCTATTGCATGAAAAGGTCAAAAATACACAATAGGTATGCCAAAATATTTACAGAGCACACAAACTAGAATCTACTGTTAAAAAATGCAGGATCCAGTCAGCATGGGTGGCGCCCCATTTTTATTAAGCAACTTACTAGATTCAATAAATTAATGCAGACCAGTCTTTAGAACAAAGTTTTTTCAGATACCAAAACAGTGTAGAATTTGCAAGTTATTGCAGACATGCATTTAAGGGCTAAGCTGACAGTGGACTGCTGTATTACATTCCCAAGGTTCATAAGCCAACTATGAAAAACATTTCGTTTGGTCAAGGAAATACCAGTATTCTTCCTATTTTAAACTTTTATCATGCATTTCCTTTTATGGATAGTGCAATCTCTCTCTTTTTCTACTAAAAGAAGTTAGAAACTCATATATGCCTGGCTGTCCACCAAGAGAAACAAACAAACTTTTCAGCAGCACATCGCCTCTCACAATGCCCTTAAAGATAACCATCAGCAAATGAATAATGGGGGGGGGGAAGGACGACTAAAAATAGCTGCTTCAAACAGTGGGGACACTGACTGAAGCAGTCAGTCCCTAAGGGCGAATGGAAAAGAAGAAAACCAATGTGTCTCACTCTTCTTAGCTTTCCTTAAACGCAATGAATTCAAATGGATTTCTTTTGAACTTTTTTGCAGCTAGTTTTCTGCTAAGCCACTTTAAGTGTTCTTATTTGGAAATAAGAATTGCAAGCGGACCCAAAGAAAGGTGGTTTCTTATGTTGCATTCATGATGCAGCAAAAAGAGAGCACATGAATTTCACTGTTCTTATCTCCAACTGCATATAATTTGAAATGTGTGTGTGTGTGTGTGTACTTTTTTTTACAGCCCTTCTATCAAAAGACCTCATATAGATCCAGCCTAGAGCTTCAGAAAGCTGACCTAAAAGCAAAATAATGATATCCAGGCATGGAACTCTTGGCAACAGTATGAAAGAAACAGTTTTTAGCATCCAAATCTATCCTATAGCATTCCTGATGGTTTCCCATCCCAGCAGTTACCATTTACACAGTCTTGCTTAGCCTTTCCAAGGTTGGTTGAAGTCACCTGCTGTGACTAAGGAAAAATACTTCAGCTATACATTATTCTCTTCAAAACAATGAAGTGTGAGAAAGTAAGAAAACTGTTATCCATTAAAATGTGTCAGAATGAACATAGCCAGTGTGGGATTCAAATATGTGAACAACTGGTTCTCTGTGTGGATGCCACTTCCGGAAGTCCATTCTGGGCCTGGGCAACAGAAAATTAGTTACTGGTTCTGCCAAAGTGGTGCAAATTGGCTGACTCCCACCACTGAACATAGCTAATCTTTGACACATTAAGCAAAATCCAGGAGCCTACTCATGTTATATTAATAATGGTTCTTTTTTTAAAAAAAATCTTCCACTCATTTCCAAGAACAATCCTACTGGGATATAATTATTACTAAGTCATTTTAAAATGTCAAAAAAAATTAAAACAAGTGGCAATTATTTTCCAAGGCTAATTCTTTTTTAATGGCCAGCTCTTTCCAAAAGACTTAACCTAGTTAAATATCTTTTAACACATCTATCTTTATATCCCAAATATATTTTAAAAATCTGAGAGATTTTGGGCTGAGAGAGAGTGACTGGCCCAAAGTCACCTAGCTGGTTTTCATAAATACGGTGGAACTTGAATTCACAGTCTCCTGCTTCCTATCCTAGGGCCTTAACCACTACCCAAACTGGTCTATCTTGGAGCTAGTGGCTCAGTATCCCGGGAAATGAAGGCCATCATATCTGAAAAGTATAAGGAAGGTTGGTTAAAAAGACTTGATAGATTGTGGCCATCTAGTCAGGTTTAAAATTACAATGTATTCTAAACTATCCTTTGTCTCTATTTTAGTTGCATCATATTGCAGTTATATTACATTCAATCATCTTTTCTTCTGCGCTTACCTTGTGCGTATGTTTTTACAAAGCTTTACTACTAAATGCAGCAATCTTGCCTATTCTAAACCTTATTTGATCAGTCTTCTAGATGTACATCTGACTTTTTCATCCAATGAACCCATCTTTTCCTTGTACCATAAAGCACATAAAGAAACATAGGAAATTTGCTGTAACAAGAGTGGAGGTAAAAATTTCATGATACTTTTATGCGTTTTCATGAATATACAATTAACATACATCAAACCCACTTGATCAACCATTCATGGAAATCCCAAGTACAAAAGTTACAATCTTGCTTTCAATTTCAAACAAATCACTACTATATTTTACTAAAGGTGCTAAACCAATTGATAGATTTTAATCATAGTCAACCGGTTTTAGTAGTTTACTTAAGATGGCAGATGCTTTTATGGGTAATAGAAACTAATTTCAATTTACTGTTGTTTTTAAACAGAATTCTGCTTGAACCAGTGTTTTGATCCTAACTCCAGACAAAGGCCATAAAAATAACTAGCATGCACACATTAGAATGAACTGCACGCATGAGTGCTCCAAACTTCAGAAGGTCACAAACAGACAGCGGAAGAACATAAACAGCCCTGTTTCTTTGTTCTTGCATTTCTTTATCAACATTTAATTACTAACATTTTTGACTGTATTAGGAAGGGAAAGCTCTATGTTGAACACTCTGTTCTGAAGCACAACCTAGTTCCCTTCTATTATCAAAGAAGCAATTGGTTGGCATACCAGAGTGAAGTACATTATTTTCAGACTAAAAAAAAGTGCCCATGAACACTAAATATTAACTTTAATCTAGAGCGGTGAGAGGGACACACTGATTACATATTTAGGATATCGTTTGGTCAGCTTCCAAACTCAATCAGTGCTGGGATTTCCTGGAGATGTAAAACCACTTTCTGATCCTATTTAGCTTTTTTTCCCCAGATCAGCCAGTTAGAATGTACCCTTTTGATCGTCCAAAATTTAAAAATCTGTAGGTAGGCTCTGAGAACAATGTTTTGAAACATAAACTGCAGTCCAACTGTTCTTAAAGGTACTAAGGTATCTATTTCAAGTATTAAGGTTGTTAGAACACACACTCTCTTCTCCATCAGAAAAGTAGATTACAAGTGATCACAGCTTCCAACAGAATAGAATATCTGTAGCTCAGGGTTCAAACTGTGGAGTCATTGGCATTCTAAGGTTGATTGTTTGCATTCACAATTATGAATGCATTTCAATACATTTGTTCAAGCTGCTTAACTTTTATTTCCTTAAATAAAACAACAAACTTATACATTACTTCTTTTACTGATAACAAGAGGTCAATATAGCATCTTCCATTATTAACCAACTAGGTAACATCATCAATGCAAGTGAATGTGGGGTTTGCTCCTATTTATATACTGCTCAAAAAAATAAAGGGAACGCAAAAATAAGACATCCTAGATCTGAATGAATGAAATATTCTTATTAAATACTTTGTTCATTACATAGTTGAATGTGCTGACAACAAAATCACCAAAAATTATCAATGGAAATCAAATTTAGCAACCCATGGAGGTCTGGATTTGGAGTTACACTCAAAATTAAAGTGGAAAAAAACACTACAGGCTGATCCAACTTTGATGTAATGTCCTTAAAACAAGTCAAAATGAGGCTCAGTAGTGTGTGTGGCCTCCATGTGCCTGTATGACCTCCCTACAATGCCTGGGCATGCTCCTGATGAGGTGGCGGATGGTCTCCTGAGGGATCTCCTCCCACATCTGGACTAAAGCATCCCCCAACTCCTGGACAGTCTGTGGTGCAACGTGGGTTGGTGGATGGAGCGAGACATGATGTCCCAGATGTACTCAATTGGATTCAGCTCTGGGGAACGGGCCAGTCCATAGCATCAATGCCTTCATCTTGCAGGAACTGCTGACACACTCCAGCCACATGAGGTCTAGCATTGTCTTGCATTAGGAGGAACCCAGGGCCAGTTGCACCAGCATATGGTCTCACAAGGGGTCTGAAGGTCTCATCTCGGTACCTAATGGCAGTCAGGCTACCTCTGGTGAGCACATGGAGGGCTGTGCAGCCCCTTAAAGAAATGCCACCCCACACCATTACTGACCCACTGCCAAACCGGTCATGCTGGAGGAGGTTGCAGGCAGCAGAACATCCTCCACGGCGTCTCCAGACCCTGTCACGTCTGTCACATGTACTCAGTGTGAACCTGCTTTCATCTGTGAAGAGCACAGGGCGCCAGTGGTGAACTTGCCAATCTTGGTGTTCTCTGGCAAATGCCAAACGTCTTGCACGGTATTGGGCTGTAAGCACAACCCCCACCTGTGGACATCGGGCCCTCATACCATCCTTATGGAGTCTGTTTCTGACCGTTTGAGCAGCCACATGCATATTTGTGGCCCGCTGGAGGTCATTTTGCAGGGCTCTGGCAGTACTCCTCCTGTCACTCCTTGCACAAAGGTGGAGGTAGCGGTACTGATGCTGGGTTGTTGCCCTCCTACGGCCTCCTCCACATCTCCTGATATACTGGCCTGTCTCCTGGTAGCGCCTCCATGCTCTGGACACTACACTGACAGACACAGCAAACCTTCTTACCACAGCTCACACTGATGTGCCATCCTGGATGAGCTGCACTACCTGAGCCACTTGTGTGGGTTGTAGACTCCGTCTCATGCTACCACTAGAGTGAAAGCACCGCCAGCATTCAAAAGTGACCAAACCATCAGCCAGAAAGCATAGGAACTGAGAAGTTCCACCTGCAGAACCACTCCTTTATTGGGGATGTCTTGCTAACTGCCTATGCTTTCTACCTGTTGTCTATTCCATTTGCACAACAGCATGTGAAATTGATTGTCAATCAGTGTTGCTACCTAAGTGGACAGTTTGATTTCACAGAAGTGTGACTGACTTGGAATTACATTGTGTTGTTCAAGAGTTCCCTTTATTTTTTTTGAGCAGTGTATATAGTCAATATGTACATTAATGATAGCTAGCTAGAGGGAGAAATAGATGATGGATGATAGATGGTAGATAGATGATAGATAGATAGATAGATAGATAGATAGATAGATAGATAGATAGATAGATAGATAGATAGATAGATGATAGATAAATAGATAGACAGACACAGACAGACAGACAGATAGATATAGGAATAGGGGAATAGACAGAGAGATAGAGATACAAAGATAGACCAGCATTAACCCTGACGATGTCAGAAGCATCTGACGAAAGCTTGGTGATCGGTGATGGTATTAAACTTTTATAGTTTATTATATTCCTGGTGTTCACGTTTTATTGGTAATTGACTATGGATTCACCCAGGAATCATATTTTTATTTTCACTATTCTTATTAAAGATATATATATATATATATATATATATATATATATATATATATATATATATATACTATATGTTTTCTGAGGTTTTCGGGGTATTTGTATGTAGGTCTTTGGTTGTTCGGGTTTTTTCCCACGTAAAATTGGAAGTGTCTTGGCGACGTTTCGACGAAGTCCCATTCGTCATCTTCAGGCTGGTGCTTTCAGCTTCGTGCCTCGAGCAGCAATTTTACGTGGGAAAAAAACCCGAACAACCAAAGACCTACATATATATATATATATATATATATATATATATATATATATATATATATAGTAAATATTTAGTGAATCAAGCATTAATCAATGTATATTCTTAAAGCAATAAACTATTTTGGACAAAAAGAACAAAAATATTAAAATAATATAATTCTAAATATGTTCAGAAATGAATTCCAAACATTACGTTTGATACTAACATAATATACTTCACCTGTTTTCCAGATCTATTCACGATACAGGCAAAAAACATGAACTACCCAACTTTTCATATGCAGCATATCCACCAGATAGTTATGGATACTTATTGATAACAGACAGTACCAGTGATATGTATAATTTTTGCAACTGCTTAAAACTTTTGTGTTCTAGATTCCCTTCTTGGTGATCTAACAACTCATGGTGATCATGAGATACAGCATGTTCTGAACTGCAGGTTTTTTTTGTAAACTTCTGAAAAAAGCTATAACACAATGGTGAATGCATTTCAATAGATTTGTTCAATCTGTTGCTAGTTATTTATATTTCTTTAAATAAAACAATGAGTTCATAAATTTCTTCTTTAATAACAAGAGGACAATATAGCATCTTCTATTCTAAAGAAAGAATTTACAAAACACACAAAAACTAGGCAACCTAGGACGAATTTAAATATCTTACTGACGGTTCTTTGAAAGTATTGACTCACTGAAAAAACATTTTTAATCTGTGACATTTTCTTTTTGCATTTCTTTCATATTTCCCTTTGTCTGCGATAGCCACCTGCTTGCTCTCATAAGGTCAGGATGCTTTCCTCTGCGGCTGGACTATCATCACACACAATAAGGGCCCTTTTATAGATATAGTAACTTAAGCTTCCTTTTTATTGAAAGCATCAGGCTTTGTAAAAAGTAATGCAGTAGCTTGAAATAGCAACAGGAAACGCTTTCTGGCTAAAGACAGCACAGAGCTGCCCTTTCCCAAGCAATAGTCACATTTCTTTGTCCCAAGCAATGTAGGATTTTCCCTAGTTAGTGACCAGACCAGCCCAAATTAGGTCACAGTTTTCTTCCCTCAGCAATCACTCTCCACCCCATCTCCTTGATTGACATATGATATTCAGTAAAAGCAGCCTCTCCCAAGAACGTATGTATTGATAAAGGAGCTCAGGGCTGAAATGAAATGTCCTTGGTGCTCTCTGAGCTTGGTTGTTTTCTTGCAAACATTTCATTACCCAAACTAGGTGGCTTCATCAGAGCTAGTTCATCATCTAGCACAGATGCTATTATCTAGTTTGGGTAATGAAATATTTGCAAGAAAACAACCAAGCTCAGAGAGCACAAAGACCCCTCACACACACACACACACAAACACACACACACACACATATATATATATATATATTCAAAAGATAAAAACGAGCACCAGGAGATAAAACAATTAAATGTTTAATAAATAGATAACCTAGCTTTCGATGGCTGTATTGCTGCCATCATCGTCAGGGTGTTAAAAGCCAGAGGGTGGGGGAGCTCGTTTATAAGCCCAAACGAGCTTATAAACACGGCTCATAGACCTCGTTATGGGGCCCGGTCGATTGATCCTCCCATCACTCATGTCGGATGTATTTATTTATATATATATATATGTACACACACACACACTGAAAAACCAAATTTAGCTAACAATGTCTGTGTCTGGATGTATAGATTCCACTAAATCATGGTGCATTATAGAATTAATTATAGAATTAATTTTATAGAATTAATCACACTAGTTGTCACTAGGCCACAGACCTCAGTTTACCATTAATAGTTCAAACCAAAACAAGGCAAATCAAACAGATCTTAAACCCAGAATATGAACCAAGCCTCTTTTCTCTCAATGGAGGTCAACAGGAGATGAGCATGCTACTGAAATAAAATATTACATAAGAAAAATTAGTTTAGTGCCAATTCTTGGCATATCCAGTAAGTCACTACTTCTGTTAAAGTACAGCTAAATTCCAAAACTGCATACCTCATAGGAGGTATCATAGCAACCAATAAAAATATTGGTATTAAAATACTTATTTACAAACGTTTTAGAGACAGTCAACTTACAACAATTCGGTGACCATTCAAAGTTATAACGGCACTAGAATCAGAATTAATCAAAGATTGTATGCTTAAATGGGCACAAAATTTTGGTGAACCAGTTCTATTGGATACCTGGGAAATTATCTGGGTGAGAAATGTTAAATTTACGCAAGCCCAGAACTTAAGGGAGAATTTTTATAAAATGTTTTATAGATGGCACCTTGATCCACAAAAAATGTCTCGTATGTATCCTGACTTACAGCCTAAATGTTGGAGATGTGGATGTTTGGATGCTACTTACTATCATATCTGGTGGTCATGTAAAAATATAAAAGCTTTTGGATTAAGATATGGTGGAATATTCAAAGAATTTTTAGAAGGAGGGTAAAATTTACCCCACAATTATTTTTGTTAGGTAGTGTTACTGATTGTGATACTAAAGAGATTATATTGATGTTAAATTTAATTACAGCCGCAAGGCTGTTAGTAGGGCAATATTGGAAGAAGGAATCTTTGCCTACCTTACAAGAGTGGTTTCTTAAAGTTTCTTATCTGGCGGAAATGGCAAAGATTTCGGCTTTTTTAAAGGAGCAATCACAAGAGAAATTTTTTGCCGTATGGGAAAAATGGATAAATTTCATACAATATAAATTGGTTATAAAAAATACCATTTAGCTTTTTCATAACTTGTATTTAAATTTGATATTTTATAGATTGTATTCTTTCTTTCTTTTCTTTTCCTTTATTTCTTTTTTTATTTTTTTCTTTCTTTCTTTTTTAAGTATTTTTTTAATGTATATTAATTTTTTTTTAGAATTTTTAAAATTTTAATTAAGCCTATATTCAGCTCTGGGAAGCTCGGGGGGGGGGATGAAGGGGGGTGGCTTGGGAGGGTTTGGGGAGGGTTGTTTTTTGTTGTTTTTTTTGTTTTTTGTAAAACTTTTAAAAAATTTTCAATAAAAAATAAGTTATAACGGCACTAACAAAAATGACTTATCACAATTTTTCAACATGTCATTATAGCAAACCCCGTGATCATGTGTTCAAAATTCGTACGCTTGGCAACTGGTTAATATTTATGACGGTTGCAATGTCCTGGGATCATGTGATCACCTTTAGGGACCATCTGGCGAGCAAAGTCAATAGGGAAGCCGGATTCTCTTAACAACTGTGTTACTAACTTAACATCTGCAGTGATTCACTTAACAACTATCTTGCTTAGCAACAGAAATGTGGGGATCCATTGTAGTCGTAAGTCGAGGAATACCTGTATTGACACGATATTTCAGATGATGCTTAAAAGGTTTTTTAAACATGCTTACCCGAGAGATAGTGAGAGGCATGTTGAAGTCCTTCCCACCTTGGAGCCTGAATCCCCAAGGAGCTGGACCCACCAGTGAAACACTGTAGTTATTCATGGTCTTCTGCAGTAATTCTCAGGGGAACAATCTGTAAGAGACATTTGAAGATTCTGAATGCTAAAGATACAACCCAAGTGTCCATAAGCAGCTCAGATGCTAATGTTCTGACTGGGTTCATGCATTGCACTCACCACAGTGGCTAATCCACCTTATGTCTTAGTACAAGGCATATATAATCTAGATTCTAGGTAAATCACAAGCTTCCCTCAAAATGTATAATGGACAACCATGCAATCAACTTTCATTTTCTTCCAGGAATCTTGAATGGGGAGAAAAGGGGGATGTGTTTTAATTATTTGTTGAATGTGCCATAATGACTGGATTCATACATCACGCTAGCCTGAACCAAAGAAAGCACTTAGCAGAAAGTATAATTCAAGCCAGTCTATTTTCTTTCTTCTAAGGAAGGAGATCTCTCTCTTCCTGTCTATTCTGGAATATACAAACAATTCGGATACAGAATGAAATATCTTTTATAGAGTTGTGGATACTGTTAAATTTAAGTTGTGGATATTTAGAGATTCTAGCTAAGCATGTCTTAAATTTATTCTGCATTTTACTCCTGAAATCTATTTTCAGAACAAATTTAGTAATAGTAATAGTAGTAAAGTTGGAAGGGACCTTGGAGGTCATCTAGTCCAACCCCCTGCTCGGGCAGGAAACCCTACACCATTTCGGACAAATGGCTGTCCAGTCTCTTCTTAAAAACTTCCAGTGTTGGAGCATTTACTGCTTCTGGAGGCAGGCTGTTCCACTGATTAATTGTTCTCACTCTCAGGAAGTTTCTCCTTAGTTCTAGGTTGCTTCTCTCCTTGATTGGTTTCCACCCGTTGCTTCTTGTCCTGCCTTCAGGTGCTTTGGAAAATAGCTTAATTCCCTCTTCTTTATGGCAGCCCCTGAGATATTGGAATACTGCTATCATGTCCCCCCTTGTCCTCTCTTCGTTAAACTAGACATACCCAATTCTAGCAACCGTTCCTTATATGTTTTAGCCTCCAGTCCCCTAATCATCTTTGTTGCTCTTCTCTGTACTCTTTCTAGAGTCTCAACATCTTTTTTACATCGTAGTGACCAAAAATGGATGCAGTATTCCAAGTGTGGCCTTATCAAGGCATTGTAGAGTGGCATTAATACTTCACGTGATCTTGATTCTATCCCTCTGTTAATGCAGCCTAGCACTGTGTTGGCCTTTTTGGCAGCTGCAGCACACTGCTGGCTCATATTTAGGTGATTGTCTACTAGGACTCCGAGGTCCCTCTCACAGTTACTACTATTGAGCATGGTGCCACCTATGCTGTACTTGTGCATTGGTTTTTCTTGCCTAAATGTAGAACCTTGCTTTTTTCACCATTGAATTTCATTTTGTTAGTTAGTGCCCAGTGTTCAAGTCTGTCCAGATCCTTCTGTATCTGAAGCCTGTCTTCTGGAGTGTTGGCTATTCCTGCCAGCTGGGTGTCGTCTGCAAATTTGATGAGTTCCCCATCTATCCCTTCATCCAAATCGTTGATGAAGATGTTGAAGAGTACTGGGCCCAGAACAGAGCCCTGGGGCACCCCACTACACACTTCCCTCCATATAGATGCAGTTCCATTGAGGACCACTCGCTGAGTACGGCCGGTCAGCCAGATACGGATCCATCTGGTGGTGGTTCTGTCTACCCCACATTTTTCTATCTTGTCAAGTAGTAGGTTGTGATCTACTTTATCAAATGCCTTACTGAAGTCCAAGTACATTATGTCCACAGCATTCCTCTGATCCACTAATTTTGTCACTTGGTCAAAGAATGCAATAAGATTTGTCTGGCATGATCTATTTTTGACAAACCCAGGTTGGCTTTTAGTAATGACTTTGTTTGCCTCTAGGTGTTCGTTGATTCGTTGTTTGATTATCTTTTCCAGGATCTTCCCAGGTATTGAGGTCAGGCTGATAGGTCTGTAATTTCCTGGATCCATTTTTTTTCCTTTTTTGAGGATGGGAACTACATCAGCTCTTGTCCAGTCCTCTGGTAGTTCTCCTGTGTTCCAGGATCTTTGAAAAATATAGTTCAGTGGCTCCGATATCACATCTGCCAGTTCCTTGAGAACTCTGGGGTGTAATCCGTCTGGTCCTGGCAATTTGAACTCATCTAGGCTGGACAGGTGCTCACTAACGATTTTCTTGCCTATCTTAACTTGTGTTTCTGTTTTGTTTTTTATGGCACTATTTTTGATAGGTTGGTCTGTTTTTTTCCCTTTGTGTAAAGACAGATGCAAAAAATGAGTTAAATAGTTCTGCTTTCTCCCTGTTGCTTGTCACCTTCTTGCCACTTCCACCCACTAATGGACCAATCATTTCCTTCACTTTTTTCTTGTTTTTTACATGTTGAAAGAAGCTTTTTTGTTATTTTTGACTTTGGTCGCAAGCCTTAGTTCATTTTGAGCCTTGGCTTTCTTCACTTCATTTTTGCAGGCTCGGGCTATTTGCTGATATTCTGACTTAGTTATGTTCCCCTCTTTCCACTTTCTATACTTGTCCTTTTTATCTTTCAATTTGTCAGAGAGTTCTTTATGCAGCCATGCTGGTTTCTTTTGAGAGCTGTTATTTTTCCTCTTTGTTGGTATTGTGCTAGACTGTGCTTTTAGTATCTCATTTTTCAAAATTTCCCAAGCTTCTTGAGTTGTTTTCCCCTTGAGGATTCTCATCCATGGAATCCTTCCCAAGCCCTCTCTAAGTTTATTGAAATTAGCTCTCTTGAAGTCCAAGACTCTAGTTTGACTGTGTTCTATTGGTTGTGCTTCTATAAGGTTGAATTCTAATATTGCATGATCACTTCCTCCCAGGGTTCCTATGGCTCCAACACCGTCTATCATTTCATCTCTGTTAGTGAGAATTAGATCCAAAATGGCTAATCCCCTAGTTCCATTCTCTACTTTTTGGGAGACAAAGGTGTCTGCTAGGTTTGCCAGGAACCTGTTTGATCTTCCACTTGGTGCGGAGTTTGTCTCCCAGTTGATGTCAGGGTAGTTAAAGTCCCCCATTACTATTGTGATGTGCTTCCTACATACCTTAGTTAGCTGACTAGCAAAAGTTCATCTATTTCCTCTGTTTGGTTGGGTGGTCTGTAGTATACACCTATGGCAATGTCATTTCCCCCCCCTTTTATATTGACCCAAATGCATTCAAGACAGTTTTTATCATTGTTGTACTCTATTTCTGTGGAGATGTAGTTATTTCTTATATAGAGAGCAACTCCACCTCCTCTTTTATTTGGTCTGTTTCTTTTAAATAATTTAAATCCCTCTAGCTGTGTGTTCCATGTGTGAGCTTCATCCCACCATGTTTCCGTAATGGCAACAATATCGTATCTGCCCTCATTAACCTGAATTTCTAGTTCACCCTGTTTGCTGTTCATACTTTGTGCATTGGTGTATAAACATTTGAGTCCTTTGCTCAAGAAGAAGAAAAATGAAAAATAAAGAAGTGGATGGTAATATGCTGATGAAATTAGGGCTGGGCATTTTTAAATTCTGAGATGAAAACGTGTTTGAAGGTTTTTTATATACCAATTTTCTGCTGTTTAATGGCACTATAATAATACAAGTAATGCAACATTAGCACATTTATGTTTGTATGGGGGGAGGGGCAATTCATAACCTGAAAAAGGAACTTCAGAGACTTCATATGAGTTGAAAGCTGAGAAGCACTAATTCTGACTAAGATATTATTCATGATTTCACTGGCTACTGTGTTCTTGCTTGCATGGAGACTGTAAAAAAGGAAGCTGTTCTCAAAAATCAGAGCAAGGTTGAAAATGCCCATTTTTCATTTGAAAGATCATGGAAAGCGAAGGATCAGTTATTCTCTTATAAAGTGAAAATGCTTCATGTGGATACATTATAAAAATGCCTGATGTTTGCCCAAAATAAGATGGGCTGAAAACCCAGCAGATAAAATTTTCTAGATATCATTTGTTCTCTTTCTGCAACTCTGATATCACCCAGGACGAGAATTCCAACAATTCAAGTTAGCTTCCATTGTGGTATGAAGGTCTATCCTTAATAAGGTTAAGTCATAGCTTATTATTATTATAGCTTAAGTCATGGAAGAGACTGGACAGCCACTTGTCTGAAATGATATAGGGTCTCCTGTTTGAGCAGGGGGCTGGACTAGAAGACCTCTAAGGTCCCTTCCAGCTCTCTTCCAATTGATTATTTAGCCATGGCTTGAGGACTGTGTCAGGACTTGGCCTAAACCAGTGTTTATCAACCTTGACAATTTTAAGGCATGTGGACTTCAACTCCCAGAATTCCACAGCCAGCATTGCTGACTGTGGAATGCTAGGAGTTGAAGTCCACATGCCTTAAAATTGTCAAGGTTGAGAAACACTGGCCCTAAACTATTTTGGTCATTAAACAATGAACCTGATAGGAAAGTGTTAACTCCACCTCTGCCTGCTGGAAGGCAGGGCTTAAGACTTCTTCTTCCTCCATGAGGAAATCTGCTCTTTTCATATGCAAATATTGACTTCAACAGAGTGTGATTTGGCCTTTTCTTTACTGAAACTCAGTCTAAACACATCACAATTACAGATGGCAAGTGTCATTGTAATCTGATCTCTAGTTACGGGTATCTCCTTTCAATCCATTCTCTATGGAAAGCAGAATTAAGGTTGAGGGGAGAGGTCTGTTTTGGAAAGTAGAAAAGCTCTACTCTCTATCAGGAAGAGATATAGTTAACTCTTTCCTGTTGGTTCATCTTTTAGTGATGGAGAATGACTGTGTTTTTTTCCTTGCATTAAGCCACAAACCATGATTTACGATCAAAACACACTATAACTTAGCTGAAGGCTCTCAGTGCGGACTAAAGAATAAGCAGTATGCCAAATAAGCTTTTTAGTCTTTCCAGCCTAACAGAATGTTGGAAATAAATTAAAAGAGGTTGGTTTCTATCTGTCTAGCTATCACAGAATAACTGTCCAAAAACCGAAGTGCCTAAATTTAGTATAGAGGGAAGTGCCAGCAAAAGAAAGCTGGAGTTCAAAAATAGGCCAAATAACATTACAGGGGCTGTGAAGGAACCTCTCATAAAATACTTTCGCAGTGCATAACTAGCAGAGCAGGCATTGAACAGCCCCTCCAAATGTTGCTAACAGTTCCATTCTAAAGCACACTCACCCATACTAACACACTTGTAGTTTCCTTTCTATAGTTATGACCCACCTTGGACCATATGCAGCCTGCCTTCCAAATGTGCCTATGCAGAGGCAACCTGTTATTTCATGACAACAACAAAAATGCAGGAGCTTTTATAGCCATTGTTGGCAAAAGGGTTGGAAGTAATTCCAGGGAAGGTTAGTTTGCATGTTTTTTTCCTATCTTGTTTTTTCTTTCCAACTTAACATAATGTTAAAAAGAAATTATGGAAAGGGGCTCTTGATTCTGTCTAGACATTAGCAGAATAATTGTTGAAAAGAGAATAAAATAAGACCAACTCTGTGGTGAGGAAAGAAATCAGCAAAAGACTAAGTTCAAAAATGGGCCAGATTTGACTAGGAACTGGAGGGGGGGAAAATCCAATCTCTCCATGACACCCTCATTCTAAGACCCTTTGTGGTCATGTGACCACAGTAAAACAACTGTGTCTAAGTGCTATTGCTATCCTGCAAGCATGATATTTTACAATGGTTTTGCAAAAACTGGCACTTACTTCCCCATTTTTATCTTTTAAAAAATATATTTATCTTTATGGATTTAATAACTGCTACCAATAGTGGAATAAGGATAAGCAATAATAAAATTTGTTAAGTTTTTCAATTAATTAAAGCCTTCAAAGAAGTATTTGGCCTACCTCTTGCAATACAGTGCAGCAATTGATGCATGTCACTTACATCAGAGGTTCCCAACCTTTTGGGCACCAGGGACCATGGAGAGAGGTTTTTCCCTGGACTGGAGGGGGGCTGGTTTTGTGTGGTACCTGCATCCTGTGGATGGAACTTTCCTTGTTTGTGCGGACTGGTTGTTGGCATGCTACGGCCCAGTACTGGTCCACAGACTGGGGATTGGGGACCCCAACTTACATAATACAATGACATTAAGCAAGTGAAGTATTTTTTTACAAGCAGCCAAGCTATAATTTTTAGAATGGAAAGATCTGGCTTTTCTCCTGGCCCAGATCTCAAATAAGTTACAATGCTATAATATTTTCTAGGTCGAAAATATGTGTCTCTTACATATCTTTGCATATTTTATAACACTAAAAATAAAACCAGAGCAGAAATGGTTGTAAAGTTATTTAATACCTAAGATGGAAGGTCAGTTAAGTAGCGTGGGTGAACCATAGTTTTTTGAAGAATATTTATTTTAGATGAATGTACAGTAGTTGGCAAATCAACAAAACTAGAAACCCTGCTTAGGACTGATCAGAATGCCAATTTAAAATACAATTTTATTGTTAAATTTGTATGCCACCCAACTTGTAACAACTCTGCACAATCTTTTAGTATGATACATATCTAAAGGTATCTCCAAGAGAAATATACTTGGACAAATTTTTTTTTTTAAAAAAAAAATACAGTCTTGAAATAGCAACATTCTAGTGGCTGTTTGATATTTGATGCCTCAGTCATAGAATCAAGAGAGAGCGTGTTTACACATCTGCTGAGTGGTACCTTGTCGAGTCCTAGTCTGTTGAACAAGCAACCATTTGCAACACAGTATTTGCAAATGGTAAGCCATAACCAATTGACCATCCAATAATTAGGATCATAATATTGCATGAACCTGACAGATAGCTAGGAATGCAGGCAGAACTTCAGAGGGATAGCAAGGCCTGTCAATCAGTTCTTGGCCACAGTCTTTCAGAAGCCTATCTGTTCCCTTTGTATGAATTAATGGATTGAAAAACCATCTTATTAATTAAGGCTAACTGATTTTGGATAACTTGTAATAAATGTTTGGAATAACATACGGAAATCACTAGAATTTATTGCATAAACACACTAGCATACAACTATTATAAACAGTCTATCTCAGTGCAAAAGTTACTTGACATTAATGAAACACTTTTAAAAGTTTCTTGGAAATGGAAATTTTTTCTTCTAGCCTTAGATATCATTTGATGATTTTTAGCATGCAGGTCTGGGGGGGGGGAAGCAGGGAGTCTGGAGATAATCAAATATTAAATATCACTAGTGGTTCTTAAATCCATAATCCTGTCTATTCTAGGACATTGTTTATAGCTTCCAAGTGCTTATTCTCATTCCATTCACAAGCATATACTTAATATAGCACCTTAAAGTATTACTGAAAAACACTCATCAGAAATTTACTAAAAAAAAAGCAAAACTGCTTTAATGGCTTGCCTGTGGATCCTTTTATGAAATCTACATTTTCTTCATGATAACAAGAGCAATGGAAGAAATTGGTAGCTTCAACATGTGCAACTATGCACACGTAGCATATTCAAAAGTTGCATTTATCTGCAGGCACTAATAGAAATCCCAGAGCTCCTTAAATCTTGGTAAACAGAAATCTCAAGAAATTTTCTTAATTGGTGCCAGGCATTGAAGGCCAACATATCACTAGCTACAAAGTTGGTGGATGGACTGGATCTAGATTATTTGGCAGCTGCCAAAAAGTCATGAGCACAAAAAGCAAATAAAGCAAATTTCTCACACGTCTGCTTTACTTCATCGCCCTCCCGCGGGGAAAAAAAAATGGCCCAGTTGATTTTATTTTATTTCCACTGTCTTTTAACATGCCTGGAGTTACTGATTTACTAACAGGCAGTCGGGCCACTTAAGGAAAGTCCTGTTGATGAAATGAGTTGGTGGCTGGGGAGGAAGGCAAGGAGAGGGAGTGAAAGAGATCTGGAAAAAAAGAAAAAGAAAAGTAGAAGTACAGCAACCTGAGCAAACTAATCTCGGGGTACCAAGCAATATTAACTTGTTGCCGCTTCTCAACTCTTAGATTAAAAGAAAGAGGAGGGCGGGAATCGAAGAAGCGACACCTTACAGCAGCATTTAACAGGCACGTCTGTTAAAAAACAACGCCACGGGAGGGGCCAGCTCAAGAAGGGGAACATTTCACCACGGAACTACGAAGGGACTCTACCGAGTAAAAAGCGTCTCTTTTTTAGCTCTGGTTCTGCCCAGGGCGCTGGGGTCGTAGTAGCAGCTCCCACCCCGTCCCCCGGCTCCATTTCCGTCCCCAAACGCGGTGCAAATTTTAGCCGGCGCCTCGGGAGAACGCCTCCACCCAGCCCTCCCATTCTGCAAGGTGCCGCGGAAGCGCCTCGCCTCCCTCGTCCCCTTTGCGGACGCGCTGCTGCTCCTCCCAGGCGCGCAAAAGCCTCCTTCGCCCCGTCCGCACGCCCTTTATTTCCCGCGACCACCTCACAAGAAAACTTTCCCTCCAGCCTAGGGCGGCTCCCCTCCCTCCGTCCCTTCTCCGCAAAGCCCGTCCACCACTCACTTCCAAAGCGGAGGCTGGAGAGGCGCGCAAGACCGCAAGCGCTCCGACCGACTGGCGTGTGCGCGAAAGAGGGCAAACTCCAAGCCGAAGCCCTCTCGCACCGAGCTCTTGTTTGCACTTCCGCCCCTTTCTTGGCCCCTCCCCACTCCGGCTCAGGAGGACCGGCGAGGTTGGCTCCAGCTGAGAGCGAGAGGAGGGAGGCGGGGGCAGCGGGCTACCTTCCGGCCCTGGCGTGCGCCTCGCTCTCATGCGAACCTCGGGCGCCCGCAGCTTTGCATGAGACCGCAATGGAGCCCTAAGACCAGAATTGCCGGCTTGAACGAGGACGGAGAAATAAAGACACCATTTAATGAAAACCCTGCCCAAATTCTAGTGCGTTAACCACGTTTAACAGGCTGAAGTTTCCAGGTTGGTGAATTTAGCAGAGTCTGCCAAGTCCAGTCGCCTCTTTAAGTCGATTTCTAATTTATTTTATTTCAACTGTGCATGAAAGCATGTTGCGTACACACGTGCAACAGGGGACCTGCGTGTCATTGTTATTCTGGACTATTGCCATCTTTGCTGCCATCTAGTGATCGTCTGGATTTTCTCAGGCGTAGCATTTCTTAGTTGCGGTTACCGCCGTAGACACAATTTTTATTAGCTTTTTTTATCCCTTGTAGATATTACATTATCAGACCAACAAGTATAAAACCAAGCTGAGAGAACACAAACCAATAATAGGACCCTAAGCTGTATGCATTCTTCTCTACTTGCTTATTACATTTAATACGAAGACTCTGGACTGTATATAATAAAAATACAAGCCAAAACAACAAAATAAAGTTCAGTGGAAAAAAATTGAACTACATCCCTTTGATCAATCAGTTTGGAAGCCATCATCTCCTTTAAAGGAAGCAGATTTATGCAATTCCCAGAATGTCTTTCTAGAGCAGAATTCTATTGACCTCCAAGGGTTGACAAGACTATGCATTATTATTATTATGCATAGTACTATTAGCTGAAGTAGTATTTATTATTGGATTTTTATTCCACCTTTTTTTACTTTATAAGTAACTCAAGGCAGCAAATCTATTTTTACTTCCTATTTTCCCCACAACAACTCTGTAAAGTGGGTTGACCTGAGAGAGAGTGACTGGCCCAAGGTCACCCAGCCGCCTTTCATGGCTAAGGCAGGACTAGAACTTACCATTTCCTGGTTTGTAGGCCAGCATTTGTTATTATCTTCATATAATAAATTTTGGGGATCAATAACTTCATCTGAAATTTTATGAAGGGGATGATAAATGTCTATGGAGATTCTCAGTCATCCAGATCATGGTTGTCCCAAAGGTGCTTTTTCAACATGTAACTGGACTTACTTATTTTTCTTTAAAGACGTTTCGCTTCTCATCCAAGAAGCTTCTTCAGCTCTGGGGATGATTTTGCAAAGTAAGAGCTATTACAGAGACAATATTTTAGATTATAACTACCAATTTGGAATTGATGGTCAAAGATGAAGAATGAACAAGAATCTGGATCGAGCAGGGCAGAACAAATCATCATTGCAAATCAGTTAAGGTAAAAATTGTCCATGCTCCCTGTTTGATGCAATCTTCTATAGATGCAAGCCTGGTCCTGAATCTGCTGACAGAAGTTTTGTTTGAACCAGATTATATTGCCAGTCTTAAAAAAAACTTCCTAACATGCTTGGTCACGTCTGCCTTGCTTAACCACCCACCATGACGTACAAATTCATCATCTCCTGGCCTGAATAAAATTAATTCACTTGTCTGTAGCACAAAAAAGCCTTATTCTTTCTGCTTCCAAGGACATTAGTCTCTCGCTACACAGGAATGAGCAGAAGCTATCTCGACCTCCCTTTGTAATAAGATTTTTGCCTTCTTCTTTTATGATGTCCATTTAGTCCTCCCAGTTATGTTCTCGAAGATCAAACCAGAGTTAACAGAAAACGTCTGTCTGGACATGCCTGACCTATAGTTGATTCATAGAGTACAGCAAAAACTCTGCTTAATTAAGGTTGTCAACTCTGTGCTGCAATTTGGACAACCACTAATAAAGAGTCAGAGAAACCTACTTCTTTGTTGCCATCTAGAATTTTGCAGTTCTAATAACCCTAACTTGGTGATCAACAGAACCTACAATTTTGTTTTGTCTTTATTTTCTTACTATGACTGCTCATTTATTTTTTCCTATCTACATGATATTCCAGTTGATATTCCAGTTGCAGCCCTATTAGTGTTATGATTATTTTACCCCTTGTATACAAAATATTTGTAAAGGCCAGATATAGTGTTGTTCACACAGTAAACTAAGCTGTAATGTGGTTTGCTTGTTCAGTGGGTTGTGTGAACTCAGCCTAAGCAATTATTCATGGCTAATCGAATTCCATTGTGGTTTACTTATTGGACTATAGATAGACCAGTCATGGCTTATTGCCATGGATGCTTATCATGTTTTTCTCTTTCCCAATATATTTATATTTGTGTAGTGTCCTACTAATCTACATAACAATAGCTCAGAGCAAAACCTTATATTGTTCTGTTCTAAGCTCAAAAGAAAATGGAAAAAAAGAGAGAGAAAAACTGAACTTTGCATGTCCACTATGAAAAATCTCAAGCTAGCATCATTATTCATAGGCTATGTGAAGTCAATCCACATAATTTTTGTTTGTTTGCTTAGCAAATTTATATAGCTGCCCATCTTACAAAAAGTTACTTTGGGTGACCGCCAAGCTTTTAAGCGGACTTATTATGTTTTGTGCACAATATTCATGACAACCAGGGAAATAGGTTAAAATAAATCTAGCATTTGCGAACATACTACTAAATGATGATTACCAACATGGATTTATGTTCAGCAAGAAAGAAATAGCATTATTTTACCATCAGACTTTCCAAAACTGAAGCCAAATGACTTTAATTGTTTCACCTTGACAACAAGGATGGGTGTACACCATCTTCTGCTTCACTTCTAAAGGGCAAGACTAGTCATCACAATTCAGGAGTGATTGTTTGTTATACCCTGTTGCTGCATACCATGACACCCGTCAATAAATATTTAAATACAGTATCGATCTCTACATACAATAATATAATACACACATATAGTCAGATACCTGTTAGGTTTGGTGTTATGCAAAAAGAGAAAGAGAGAGAGAGAAAAAAAACACTCATCTAATTACTGTTTTCCTCTAGGAGAAAAGAAAATATTAGCATGCTATAGCATGGCAGCTAATGAATCTAATGATTTATAGTGATATAAATTAATGATATAATCTTATATCTTGTCAGCTCAGCCATAATAAATGCCTTACAGAGACATTTGGTTGAGATCTGGCAGTAGTTATAAGTTAATAGTATTAATAATCATTTTGTATGTAATGAAATTTGTAATTTTGTATGTATGTATGTTTTATATAATGTAAAGTCTCCTTCGATTCAGGCTCAACTCTTGATAATGTCCATATAGTTTTCTTCGCAAGTATATGAAAAAGGTTTGCTATTGTTTTATTCTGATTTTGTTTTACTTAATAGTATTATCTAGACCAAGGGTCCCCAACCCCTGGTCTGTGGACCAGTACCGGACTGCAACATGCCAGCAACCGGTCCACAAAAACAAGCAAAGCCCCATCCGCGAGATGCAGGCAGCACACAAAACCACACACTCTCGGGTCCAGGGAAAAATCTCTCTCCACGAAACCGGTCCCTGGTGCCCAAAAGGTTGGGAACCTCTGATCTAGACAACAGTGATCTCCCATTCAAGTACTAGCTTAGATTGTCAAGATTAGCCATAGCTGCCTAAAATCTTTAATCCCCTTTTAAAACTGCGTATCTGTATGGTTGGTCACCACAACATTGCAGTGATGATGCAAAGGGTACATTAAACTAGTAATTAATAGGTTGTATAACAATAATTTTTCCCCTATTTCCTATTGTACCGTATTATGGTAATTTTCGCCATCAATCTATAAGAGTGCTACATTACACACTAGACCAAAACAACAAATCATGTTAAACTTAATTCCAAAAAAGATTAAAGCATCTTCTGCATAGGTTTAGTCTCTGAAGCAGTGTTTCTCAACCTTGGCAATTTGAAGACATGTTGACTTCAGTTCCCAGAATATTCTAGCCCAGTGGTTTTCAACCTTTCTAATGCCGCAACCCCATAATACAGTTCCCCATGTTGTGGTGACCCCCAACCACTTATACATCACCGGGTGCCAGGGGCATGGCCAAAGAAAAGGGGGAAAAATGGCGGACAGCCTTGTTTGGCGACCCCCATGAAATGGTCGTTCGACCCCAAATGGGGTCCCGACCCACAGGTTGAGAACCACTGTCCTAGCCAGTAATGCTGAGAAACACTTTTGCAGGGGTTCTCAGCCTTGGCAACTTTAAGACTTGTGGACTTTGCTGGCTGAGGAATTCTGGAGTTGAAGTCTACAAGTCTTAAAGTTGCCAAGGTGGAGAACCCCTGCTTTAGAGTATCAGCAGCATTTTCCCCAGCTCTCAATGGTCCTTTAGTCTCCTTACCTTCTCCTTTGAACTGGCCAGAGCTGTTTCCAAATTGGTCAATAGTGGAGAGCTAAACAAGGAAGTTAGTAGCCCCATACTCCATTTTCATTAGATTTGCCTTTGTTGCAATAGGAAAATAGAAACATCAAACCCAGAGTTTGTTCTGCGGGAGCTCACAAGAGTCATCACTCAGAACAGCAAGAAAGCAATGGGGGAACAGTGGGAAGGCATCACTGAAATTCAAAATGAGAAAGACAATCCCAGGAGGTGAGAAAATGGAAAGATTTTCAGAGTCACAAGCTGGTGGGGAAGAGCGGAGACAAGTAGAAATGGCAACTGTGTTATGATGCGGCTGAATTAAAGCAGAAAGGAAGTCTCTGCTCAAAAACAAAAAGTTCAGCACTAGAACAGCATGTCTATCGCTGGTACATGTCAGACTCATAAAACAGGGAAACTTGACACAGAAATGTCAAGACTGACCACTGACATTCACTGCTAGGAATCGGTGAACTGAAAAGGAATAAAATGGAATGGATACTACCCAGCAGAGAACCATTGTACCTTTGGAAGAAATGGAGGTAGTGACAGTTTTTATTTTTCTGGGCTCCAAGATCACCTCAGATGGGGACTGCAGCCAAGAAATTAAAAGACGCTTGCTCCTGGGGAGGAAAGCTATGGCAAATCTAGACAGCATACTAAAAAGCAGAGACATCACCCTGCCAACAAAAGTGCGTATAGTCCAGGCCATGGTTTTCCCAGTTGCAATGTATGGCTGTGAAAGTTGGACCATAAGAAAGGCTGAGCGCCAAAGAATTGAGGCCTTTGAACTATGGTGCTGGAGAAGACTCCTGCGAGTCCCTTGGACTGCAAGGCGTTCAAACCGGTCAGTCCTAGAAGAGATCAACCCCGACTGCTCTTTAGAAGGCCAGATCCTGAACTTGAAACACAAATACTTTGGCCACCTAATGAGAAGGAAGGACTCACTGGAAAAGGGCCTAATGCTGGGAAAGATTGAGGGCAATAGAAGAAGGGGACGACAGAGAATGAGATGGCTGGATGGAGTCAATGAAGCAGTAGGTGTGAACTTAAATGGACTCCAGAAGATGGTAGAGGACAGGAAGGCCTGGAGGAATGTTGTCCATGGGGTCGCGATGGGTCGGACACGACTTCGCAATTAACAACAACAACAAAGAAAATCATATAAGAAATGAGTTAGCCATCATCATTATCAAAAGATTGCTACAGTCAGTGCTCAGATAGAGTCTATCCAAGTGACAGGATTAGGCTCAATCTGAAATGAAAGCCTTCCAAAAGATGCTTTTCAATATTACTGAGATCTAAGTCTATGTTCCAAACACATACAGTAGAAGAAAAATCTGAAATTAAATAGTTCCAGCCCAATTTGAAATTCTAGACAAAAATTATAATCATCTCTTTGTTGAAGGAGATTTTAGGACAGGTTGTTCTCTTCTGATCTTAGGACATTATCTTCAGATACTGATCTCACAATAACTTCATTGATCAAAATGAGCAGTTGGCTGTTGATCATTTGGTCTCATTTCTCAAGATGTCCATGCCCATCTTTCATACAGTAGTACTGGTCGGGGATGGAATGTATTCCTGTTCATTCTGATATTATGTTTGTAAATGAACAGATCATTCTAGCAAAACATTGCCATAATTTGATTCTTAACTATCTATTAAACAATCTCTGAACATACTCAAAGGTAGTTGTTTGCTTCAACGCAGTAATGATCTTAGATTTGGTCAAATTCTTATTACCTTCCACATTTTGTTTTACAATAATTATTCCAATAAAGAATTCAGAGCTGCAATTCATGATATTGTATATTTCAGTATCAAAGACAGGCAGCTCTAAATATTGCTCTAGATACTTGACCATTGCATTTCTCTCACATAACAGTTCAATAAATGCTAAAAAATTTATCATTCCAACTTCAACTACATATGAAAACTAACAAAACTAAAATCTGGTTTCAGAATAGGCAACAGCACACTACACTACAAATGTCTGATGGGACAATGAAAAATGCAAGGCAGTTCCCAAAAGACATTTATTTTGGATTTAAATTAAAGTCTTGGACTGCATAGACTGCAACAAATTGCGAACACTTCTTAAAGTGCACCTCTGCATATTAAAGTGCACCTCTGCATAAAATTTTTCTATGCTGGTCAGAAAGCAAACAAAAATGGCTAATTTATTAGTTCATAATTGTGAAAAGTATGCATAAAAGTTGTATGTAGTATCCCAATCTATTTAATTTATATGCAAAATATAGCACGAGAAATGATGGAACAGAAAAAATTGAAGCTGGAATTAAAATTGCTGAGAGAAACAACAACCACAACAATACGCTGATCATATTACTTTGATGGCTACAAGTAATGAAAATGTTGTTGAAGATTAAAAAAAAACCCTCAAGGATTATGTCTACTGTGAATACCAACATATTGAAAATCAGTGAAAGAAATAATAGGCTGTATCTTCTTATATTTAACCCTTCACAGGGATAGACTTTTCATCAGGTCATGAAAAAAGTAGCCAGATAACTAAATAACATGTTTCCATAGAATCAAAATCATATGGCAAGAGAAGACATCACGTTCATTTCAAAGAAGTCACTGCCACAAAGCAATCTGTCATCCTGACTCATTAGAATGATTAGAGTTCAAACTGTTCAGTCCAAACCTTGCACAGGTACATTGTGAAAGATGTTTGTGAAATATATCATTGGGTTACTATTTAGTACAGATATGTTTCTGTTTATTGCATTTCATTTAGCCACTTTGGAGCAATAGTGGCACAGTGGTTAGAAGGCAGTATTGCAGACTAATTCGGCCCACTGCCAGGAGTTTGATCCTTACCTGCTCAAAGTTAACTCAGCCTTCCATCCTTCCAAGATTGGTAAAATGAGAGCCCAGATTGTTGAGGACAATATGCCAACTCTGTAAACTGATTAGAGAGGGCTGTAAAGCATAATGAAGCAGTATATATCTAAGTGCTATTGTTATATTGCAAAAACATTTAAGGTGATATATTAAAAAGGTTATTGTTATTGGCTTTATTGTTATTGTTATTGTTAACTGATTTTTTTTAACAGTAAATAGATAGTAGGTCAAATTAGGCGGAAAATCCATAATCCTTAAGAAAACTTTTTGTACAGTCTAAAGCCCATGATATGCATGGCACATAACTTTTCCCACTCCTGTCCCTTACCAGCAATCCAGACACATACAGTATTTTGGTTGTGTCATATCTTCGATTAGGACAATGTGCATTGTCAAGGAAGTATGCAATGCAGCGGCTTGTGGTTAACTTTATGTTTTCCTTAACCAAGCAACTCCTACTTTAAGCCATTCTACAAGATTTCCTGAATATTAAGAAAATAATGGACTAATATAGTTTGTCTGCCTGCATAAGCATAAAAATAAAGTACTGCACTAGAATTATTACACTTTCCGAGCAAAATCTTTAGAGCAGACAATTACTTTTCTTCTGCAGCAATCAATTCATGTAGAGATCAGAAACTACTTCAATCACTGCGCAGAATGCAATGCAGTTCATAAAGTAAAAACCTAATTCATTTTCTGACATTAAGCTATTCGTAGCAAAGTGAATTGAAACCTCCAGATGAGAAATCAGCTCTGGGGAAAAGCTGGAGGAAGTATCTCAGGAAGGCTAAGGCTGAAACTAATTGTTAAGGCTACCTGAACAATACAAAGGCCTTTTGAGCAGTTGAGCCAGACTAAATAAGTTACTGCCTAATGGTATTTTTCTGCTCGTATGCAGTCTGGTATAAGAATATACATACACACACAATATGCTGTTCTGTAAGGTTTACAATACTTATGGCTGTTGAACTTAGTAACATGAAAGGAGATGAGAAGGGCCAAAATCTACTTTCCCACAATAAATAAAGGTCCAGCTGACAAGAATAGCTGGGAAGAGAAATGTTTAACATAGTTAAGCTGCATTGACACCCCAGTCTTAAACAGAACATAAATACCAAGATTAGATCAGTTTCCCCAGCTAGACAATTCATCAAAACACTCATTAACTTGGTGGATAAATACCATGTTTACAGTAAAATGGATCTGTTCACTGTCAGCATAAAATGAAACCTGCATCAGACCAATATTTCTGGCTCATAGACAGTGCATATAACATCCCAGATTGCAGCAATGATTAAAACAGTTCAAGTCTTGATTAACTGCAGCTAAGAGCTCCGGCAGATTCTTCCAGGTGAATTGAAAATCCTGAATGCAGAATGGGGAGTTTATTCTCCTGGGCCAGCATGAAAGAGACAACAAAATTTATAACTTGGGACTAATGGGAAATAATGAAGATGATTATAATCCCTTTGAAATAATCAACTTGTCTCTAAGGAAAGAGCCTGGAAGATTCTTGTGTGCATCACATCCTATCAAATGCCACCAAGAGATTCAAGTATAAGAAGAGATTTGATAGCAAACTGCATTCATATGTTCAGAAGGAGGTAATTTGATGGGTTTCACTATAGCACGGAAGGAATGTTTACTTACACTCCCACTCACACGCATGCAACCAATCATTAACATACATTTGGAGACATTTTACCCTACTATATTTATTTTAAACATATATTGTCTCCCCATTTAACATTACGTGACCACCAAGAATACCCCAAATGTGTTGTTAATATAATAAGTGTGGTAGAAAGAGAAGTGGAGATGCCTCTTCTTTTTCTTACATAGAAGGAAAGAAAATGGAACCTGAACCTCTAAAGAATATTGAGCAGAAAACACCAAAGCTGTAATGAATCACAGAGTTTGAAGGGGTCATTCAGACCATCTAATTTACTTCCTATTTACAGCAAGAAACCAAATGAAAGCATCCACAGAGAGGGCAATATAGCTTCTATCTGAATGCATCCAATGAAGAGAAACTTATCATTTTTCAGGATAACTGGTCTTGCTGTTAGGAAGTAAATTTCCTTCTCAAGATTTAAATAGAATCTATCTTTTTCTAGCTACTGCTTTTTCTTTATGTAAACATATATGTCCTCCAAATATGGTGACTTCAATTCTTAAAATTCTCAGCAACAACCATAGTAATTGAAGAATTTTGGGAATTATAGTCTATCTATCCAGAGGTTAGCCAGATGGCTTTGTTCTTATGCAATTTTTACCAGAGGTTGTGCATCAATGATTAGTCATTTTAATAGATTGAATACACCACTGATTATTGTAAAAGTACGTGATCTTTGCAAAGCTATTTGGTATATGCTACTGAGATTTATCTCTATTTTTATTATTTGTTTACTGAATTTGTATACTTCCTGCTTCACAATGATTCTGGGCAATTCACAAATAAAAATAATATAACATTGAGCCAGAATAAGAATAAAAGATGGTAAAATATCATTCAATGCCACTACTGTATCCTTTATGAGCCCTTGCATCATTAAAGAAGATTTTATCTTGACAAAAAGTTGACATTGTTCAGCTTTTTCTTTCATGTTTTCATTTTTGGCATCAAATCTAAGATGTATAATTATCTCAGATTTCTGAGTAGACTTACCCTCTAGAGTCAAGCAATTATAGAAATAATACTACAGATATTGTTGAATAATGAGGAACATTCACCCTCAGGTCAGCCCAACAGTCATAGTAATCTGGAAGGCTAGATTTTACTTTCTGGAGTTTCTTCAAATATATGAATAAGAAATGAAAAACAGAATTTTCTTTTATTTTTAAGAAAGAAACGTAGAGGAAAAAAAAGAAGCAAAGAGATTGCTTGCAAACCTAAGCAAAAGTATTCCCCTTTTCTTCTTTTTCTTTCATGTTTTCATTTTTGGCATCACATATAAGTCATTTCAGACTTATTTCAGATTTCGGGGTAGATTTAAGTCCTCCAGAGACAAGAAATTATATAAATAATAATAAGAGATTGTTGAATAATGAGAAACATGTTTCATTCCCTCCCCCCCCCACACACACACAAATAAGCCTAACAAAGTCATACTAACTTTGCAGGCCTAGATTTTACTTGCTGGAGTTTCTTTTGATATATAAATGAGAAATGAAAACATGATTATTTTTTTAAAAAAAGAAAGAAACTTAGAAGCTTAGAGATTGCATGCAAACCTATGGAGAAGTGTAGATAAAAAGCAGCAAATGAATAGACTGATTTTGCCTAATGTCAGATGCGGAGGTGGGCAAAGTCTCCCATGTACTGTAGGATGGAGTTAGAAAGTGGAGGAAATGAAAGGGCATAGTTAATACCAATAAAAGAAAAGATCAGGAGACGATTGCCAGAGCAGATGAAGCATTGCAGGATTGCACAACTGCATAGGAAGAAGTTCTAGGATTAAAGGGAATGTCTGCAAGCCCAGAATTGTAATTTGTAATGTGACGAAAGAGGGAAAATGTTAAATACATTCCCGGATGAGGGGGTTAATAGTAATTATATTTAATTTCAACTAAGCTTAAATTTTAAACTTTGACTTCAGCTCTGCCCACGTGCTGGAGTTTGATCTTGATGGGCTTGAAGTTGACTCAGTCTTCCACCTTTTCGAGGTCAGTAAAATGAGGACCCAGATTGTTGGGGGCAATAGGCTGACTCTGTAAACTGCTTAGGGAGTGCTATAAAGTACTATGAAGCAGTATATAAGTCTAAGTGCTATTGCTATTTCAGTTAGCCAAGTCCTATTCAATAACAAATGAAAGAATGCAGAGGCATATGGTAGAAATCTTTTTTTCCATTCAATCATTTCGGCTTCTCAGATACATTTATATAAATGAGTTTTTTTTTTTAACGTCCATGGTCTATCACCTGACAAAATAGCAAGACAGAATACAGGTAGTCCTTGACTAACAACAGTTCATTTAGTGACCATTTGAAATTACAACCACACTGAAAAAATTGACTTACGAACATTTTTCACACTTACAACCATTGCAGCATCCCCATGGTCATGTGGTCAAAATTCAGATACTTGGCAACTGACTCACATTTATGACAGTCACAGTGTCCTAGAGTCATGTGATCACCTTTTGCGACCTTCTGACAAGCAAAGTCAATGGGGAAGCCAGATTCACTTAACCAACTGGGTTACTAACTTAACAACTGCAGTGATTCACTTAACAATTGGGGCAGGAAAGATCATAAAATGGAGCAAAATTCACTTAACAAATGTCTTGCTTAATAACCAAAATTTTGGGCTCAATTGAAGTCATAAGTTGAGGACTACCTGTATTCATTTGTAATTCCAGAGTGTAACCCAAAGTTACCTGGAAGAGATTGGTTACTTGATTTGAATTAACTGTAAAGAGCTAGATGAAAAATCACTACCTGAGCATACATTTTAAAAAGATAGATGTATGAATCTGCAAAGATGTATGTAATGGCTAATTGTAAATCTTAACTACTTCAAAATGAAAGGTTTTCTCTTTTAATCAATGAAACAGAAAGTTAAGGTGAAAAGATCACTGAAAGTATAGTATATAGGAAGTACGGTACAGTACAGTATAGTGTAGTATGTTTCATCGCACAGTCAGCCAAATGTTTAGACTGCATTTGGCATTTTTATCCACCTATCAAATCCTTCTCAATGGGGTAGGCAGATATGGAAGTTTGATGACTTCGCAGGATGTAAGCAGTTCTGAATAAAGCTGCCTTTTGCAATTTACTGATAATGATTTTGTCAATAATATGAGATATAATAATGTAACGTAACATAACATAACATAACAACATTATGTAATGTATCAATCAGAATAAAGCTGGAAGGGACCTTGGAGGTTTTCTAGTCCAACCCCCTGCTCAAGCAGGAGAGCCTATACCATTTCAGACAAGTGATTGTCTAGTCTTTTCTTTAAAACCTCCAGTGATGGAGTACCCACAACTTCTGGAGGCAAGCTGTTTCACCGGTTAATTGTCCTCAGTGTTAGGAAGTTTCTCCTTAATTCCACGTTGCTTCTCTCCTTGATTAGTTTCCATCCATTGTTTCTTGTCCTGCCTTCAGGTGCTTTGGTAAATAAGCTGACCTCTGAAATACTGGAATATTGCCATCATATCACCCCTAGTCCTTCTTTTCTCTACATTACCCAAAACCAAAACCTGCAAATGTTCTTCATATGTTTTAGTCTCCAGGCCTTTAATCATCTTATTTGCTCTTCTTTGCACTTTTTCCCAAAGTCTCAACATCTTTTTTGTAATGTGGTGACCAAAACCGGATGCAGTATTCCAGGTATGGCTTTACTAAAGCTTCATAAAGCGGTACTAATACTTCATGTGATTTTGATTCTATGCCTCTCTTGTATTAGCTTTTTTGGCAGCTGCCACACACTACTGGCTTAAATTTAAGTTATCATCCTTAGGACTCAAAGGTCCCTTTCACAGTTACCGTTTTGGAGCCATATATATATAAAATATAATATATTATTATATGCACTATTAAAGAGCAATATTTAACTTTTGAATGAAAGAAGACAATGGTAAATGACATCAGCAATGATGCCAAGAATCAGCATAGGCTTGTCCATGAGTTCATCAGATACCAGAAGTTCAGGCAGATTTGATGGCATCCCCACCCAAAAAGACTTTTGGAGCATCTTGTATATCTTCTAACTCTGAAAGGATCGTAGAGAAATTACATCGAAGAAAGCAAAAATCATTCTTGATTATACTGATGACAAATATCACTCTCTCCCAGTCACTTTCTCCCAGCCCTAGGAAGGAGGCAATAGCAAACCGCTTCTAAAAACATTTTGAATAAAACTGCAGGGATTAGTCCAGGCAGTCACCAGGTGTCAACAATAATTTAAAGGCACTAAAATAAACAAATTAATTTTTTTTCATACATAGCATCAAAATGATAAAATGTGATATATGATTTTTTTCCCCTTCTTCTGTGAGGCATAAAATTTCAGGGGGGGGGGGTGAGCTGAGTTTGGATTTACCATCCTCTTCCACTAACTATGGGGTAATTGCTATGGGAATTCAAATATTTCCAAGTGGATTATTGGATTGATGTTGAAATGAATAGAAGATTTTACCATGACATTTATCTTGTCAAACAGAAGTATTACACTGGATCAAAAAATAAAAATTAACTCTTACACGTGGGAGAGAGATCCTCCCAGGATGAAAGATAACTTAGTGTATAACCTTTATATGTTTGTTTATTGGATTTATAGAACCAAACAACTTAAACAATGTATTTGTGGTCTTTGTTACAGTTACTTGATACTGTATACCAGTGGTTTTCAACCTTTCTAATGCCGCGACCCCATAATACAGTTCCCCATGTTGTGGTGACCCCCAACCACTTATACATCACCGGGTGCCAGGGGCGTGGCCAAAGAAAAGGGGAAAAAAATGGCGGACAGCCTTGTTTGGCGACCCCCATGAAATGGTCGTTCGACCCCAAATGGGGTCCTGACCCACAGGTTGAGAACCACTGCTGTATACGCTGCATATTTTGTTATTTGTTTCATAACAGTAATGGAAAATTTTGTAACTAGAGAAGCACCTTTATGTCTGTGTGTGTGTGGAGAGAGAGAGAGAGAGAGAGAGAGAGAGAGGTGTTCTTGTTGTTCTGAAGACCACACTAGGGGAAAAAACTTCATTTTGTTATTAAAAGATTTACAACATTCTCTTACAAGGTTATAGATTCTATAAGAAAACTTCCCAATTTGCCATTCCCAGATGTGTTAGAACCAGGGCTTTTTTTCTCATAGAACGCCCAGAATGGAGTTCCGGTACGTTGTTTGGATGGAACCTTGTAGGGTAGGCAAGGCGGGTTCTATGATGTGTGTGAGTTCCGGAACCTTTTTTATTTTTTTAAAGAGAAAAAGCACTGGTTAGAACTGCAAATCAAACAAACACAAGAAGCCATAATGGCTGGCAAGGCTCTTTGTTGGTTTAGCAGAAACAGACAAACATTTGGAAAATAAAATGAGATGATCTCATAATATAACTAAAACTTGGGACTATCATGCATCTAGAAATTATAGAGAGCATCGTAGATGGTAGGATTTTGGATCTGACTTTTCTAGTCTACCGTAACTATGTTTCCTGGTAAAATACATGGGAAAATCCTATTGGAGGAAAATTCCAGTTAGGTTTAGGGTTAGGTCACCATGAACTCAGAGAGAAAAATGGACACTGCCAGCACACTCAGGGTGCTTGGGTATAGTTAGGAGGGGACTGACTTTTCTAGTCTACTGTATCTATGTTTTCTGGTAAAATACATGGGAAAATCCCATTAGAGGAAAATATCACTTAGGATTAGGGTTAGCTCACCATGAACTCCGAGAGAAAAATGGACACTGCCAGAACACTCAGAGTGCTTGGGTACGGTTAGGAGGGCACTGACTTTTCTAGTCTACCGTAACTATGTTTCCTGGTAAAATACATGGGAAAATCCTATTGGAGGAAAATTCCACTTAGAATTAGGGTTAGGTCACCATGAACTCGGATAGAAAAATGGACACTGTCAGCACACTCAGAGTGCTTGGGTATGATTAAGACGGCACTGACTTTTCTAGTCTACCGTATCTACGTTTCCTGGTAAAATACATGGGAAAATCCTATTGGAGGAAAATTCCACTTAGAATTAGGGTTAGGTCACCATGAACTCGGATAGAAAAATGGACACTGTCAGCACACTCAGAGTGCTTGGGTATGATTAAGAGGGCACTGACTTTTCTAGTCTACCGTAACTATGTTTCCTGGTAAAATACATGAAAAAATCCTATTGGAGGAAAATTCCAGTTAGGATTAGGATTAGGTCACCATGAACTCAGAAAGAAAAATGGACACTGCCAGCAAACTCAGAGTGCTTGGGTATGGTTTGGAGGGCACTGACTTTTCTTATCTACCCCATCAATGTTTCCTGGTAAAATACATGGGAAAATGCCATTGGAGTAAAATTCCATTTAGGGTTAAGGTTAGGTCACCATGAACTCGGATAGAAAAATGCACACTACCAGCACAGTCAGAGTGATTGGGTACGGTTAGGAGGGCACTGACTTTTCTAGTGTTCCGTATCTATGTTTCCAGGTAAAATACATGGGAAAATCCTATTGGAGGAAAATTCCAGTTAGGATTAGGGTTAGGTCACCATGAACTATGATAGAAAAATGGATACTGTCAGCACACGTAGAGTGCTTGGGTATGGTTAGGAGGGCAATGACGTTTCTTATCTACCTTATCAATGTTTCCTGGTAAAATACATGGGAAAATCCCATTGGAGGAAAATTCCAGTTAGGGTTAGGGTTAGGTCACCATGAACTCAGAAGGAAAAATGGACACTGTCAGCAAACTCAGAGTGCTTGGGTATGGTTTGGAGGGCACTGACTTTTCTTATCTACCCCATCAATGTTTCCTGGTAAAATATATGGGAAAATGCCATTGGAGGAAAATTCCACTTAGGGTTAAGGTTAGGTCACCATGAACTCGGATACAAAAAGGGATACTGTCAGCACACTCAGAGTGCTTGGATATGGTTTGGAGGGCACTGACTTTTCTAGTCTACCGTATCTATGTTTCCTGGTAAAAAACATGGGAAAATCCTATTGGAGGAAAATTCCAGTTAGGATTAGGGTTAGCTCACCATGAACTGGGATAGAAAAATGGACACTGCCAGAACACTCAGAGTGCTTGGGTACGGTTAGGAGGGAACTGACTTTTCTAGTCTACCGTATCTATGTTTCCTGGTAAAATACATGGGAAAATCCCATTGGAGGAAAATTCCACTTAGGGTTAGGGTTAGGTCACCATGAACTCGGATACAAAAAGGGATACTGTCAGCACACTCAGAGTGCTTGGGTATGGTTAGGAGGGCACTGACTTTTCTAGTATACCGTAACTATGTTTCCTGGTAAAATACATGGGAAAATCCTATTGGAGGAAAATTCCAGTTAGGATTAGGGTTAGGTCACCACGAATTCAGAAAGAAAAAAGGACACTGCCAGCAAACTCAGACAGCTTGGGTATGGTTTGGAGGGCACTGACTTTTCTTACCTACCCCATCAATGTTTCCAGGTAAAATACATGGGAAAATCCCATTTGAGGAAAATTCTACTTAGGGTTAGGGTTAGGTCACCATGAACTCAGAGAGAAAAATGGACACTGCTAGCAAACTCAGAGTGCTTGGGTACGGTTAGGAGGGAACTGACTTTTCTAGTCTTACCGTAACTATGTTTCCTGGTAAAATACATGGGAAAATCCTATTGCAGGAAAATTCCAGTTAGGATTAGGGTTAGGTCACCATGAACTATGATAGAAAAATGGATACTGTCAGCACACCTAGAGTGCTTGGGTATGGTTAGGAGGGCAATGACTTTTCTTATCTACCTTATCAAGGTTTCCTGGTAAAATACATGGGAAAATCCCATTGGAGGAAAATTCCAGTTAGGGTTAGGGTTAGGTCACCATGAACTTGGATACAAAAAGGGATACTGTTAGCACACTCAGAGAGCTTGGGTACGGTTAGAAGGGCACTGACTTTTCTAGTCTACCGTATCTATGTTTCCTGGTAAAATACATGGGAAAATCCCATTGGAGGAATATTCCAGTTAGGGTTAGGGTTAGGTCACCGTGAACTCGGATACAAAAAGGGTTACTGTCAGCACACTCAGAGTGCTTGGGTACGGTTAGGAGGGAACTGATTTTCTAGTCTACCGTATCTATGTTTCCTGGTAAAATACATGGGAAAATCCCATTGGAGGAAAATTCCAGTTAGGATTAGGGTTAGGTCACCATGAACTCAGATACAAAAAGAGATACTGTGAGCACACTCAGAGTGCTTGGGTATGGTTAGGAGGGCACTGACCTTTCTAGTATACCGTAACTATGTTTCCTGGTAAAATACATGGGAAAATCCTATTGGAGGAAACTTCCAGTTAGGATTAGGGTTAGGTCACCATGAACTCAGAAAGAAAAATGGACACTGCCAGCAAACTCAGAGTGCTTGGGTATGGTTTGGAGAGCACTGACTTTTCTTATCTACCCCATCAATGTTTCCAGGTAAAATACATGGGAAAATCCCATTGGAGGAAAATTCTACTTAGGGTTAGGGTTAGGTCACCATGAACTTGGATAGAAAAGTGGACACTGTCAGCACACTCAGAGTGCTTGGGTACGGTTAGGAGGGCACTAACTTTTCTAGTCTACCGTAACTATGTTTCCTCGTAAAATACATGGGAAAATCCTATTGGAGGAAAATTCCAGTTAGGTTTAGGGTTAGGTCACCATGAACTCAGAGATAAAAATGGACACTGCCAGAACACTCAGAGTGCTTGGGTACGGTTAGGAGGGAACTGACTTTTCTAGTCTTACCGTAACTATGTTTCTTGGTAAAATACATGGGAAAATCCTATTGGAGGAAAATTCCAGTTAGGATTAGGGTTAGGTCACCATGAACTATGATAGAAAAATGGATACTGTCAGCAAACCTAGAGTGCTTGGGTATGGTTAGGAGGGCAATGACTTTTCCTATCTACCTTTTCAAGGTTTCCTGGTAAAATACATGGGAAAATCCCATTGGAGGAAAATTCCAGTTAAGGTTAGGGTTAGGTCACCATGAACCCGGATACAAAAAGGGATACTGTCAGCACACTTAGAGTGCTTGGGTATGGTTAGAAGGGCACTGACTTTTCTACTCTACCGTAACTATTTTTCCTGGTAAAATACATGAAACAATCCTATTGGAGGAAAATTCCAGTTAGGATTAGGGTTAGGTCACCATGACCTCAGAAAGAAAAATGGACACTGCCAGCAAACTCAGAGTGCTTGGGTATGGTTTGGAGGGCACTGATTTTTCTTATCTACCCCATCAATGTTTCCTGGTAAAATACATGGGAAAATGCCATTGGAGTAAAAGTCGACTTAGGGTTAAGGTTAGGTCACCATGAACTCGGATAGAAAAATGCACACTACCAGCACAGTCAGAGTGATTGGGTACGGTTAGGAGGGAACTGACTTTTCTAGTCTACCGTATCTATGTTTCCTGCTAAAATACATGGGAAAATCCCATTGGAGGAAAATTCCAGTTAGGATTAGGGTTAGGTCACCATGACCTCAGAGAGAAAAATGGACACTGCCAGCATACTCAGAGTGCTTGGGTATGGTTAGGAGGTCACTGACTTTTCTAGTCTACCGTATCGATGTTTCCTGGTAAAAAACATGGGAAAATCCCATTGGAGGAAAATTCCACTTAGGGTTTGGGTTAGCTTACCATGAACTCGGATAGAAAAATGGACACTGCCAGAACACTCAGAGTACTTGGGTATGGTTAAGAGGGCACTGAGTTCTAGTCTACCGTATCTATGTTTCCTGGTAAAATACATGGGAAAATCCCATTGGAGGAAAATTCCACTTAGGGTTAGGGTTAGCTCACCATGAACTCAGATAGAAAAATGGACACTGCCAGAAAACTCAGAGTGCTTGGGTACGGTTAGGAGGGAACTGACTTTTCTAGTCTACCGTAACTATGTTTCCTGGTAAAATACATGGGAAAATCCTATTGGAGAAAAATTCCAATTAGGATTAGGGTTAGGTCACCATGAACTCAGAGAGAAAAAGGGACACTGCCAGCAAACTCAGAGTGCTTGGGTATGGTTTCGAGGGCACTGACTTTTCTTATCTACCCCATCAATGTTTCCAGGTAAAATACATGGGAAAATGCCATTGGAGGAAAATTCCACTTAGGGTTAAGGTTAGGTCACCATGAACTCGGATAGAAAAATGCACACTATCAGCACAGTCAGAGTGATTGGGTACGGTTAGGAGGGCACTGACTTTTCTAGTCTACCGTATCTATGTTTCCAGGTAAAATACATGGGAAAATCCCATTGGAGGAAAATTCCAGTTAGGGTTAGGGTTAGGTCACCATGAATTCGGATAGAAAAATGGACACTGTCAGCACGCTCAGAGTGCTTGCGTACGGTTAGGAGGGCACTGACTTTTCTAGTCTACCGTAACTATGTTTCCTCGTAAAATACATGGGAAAATCCTATTGGAGATAAATTCCAGTTAGTTTTAGGGTTAGGTCACCGTGAACTCAGAGAGAAAAATGGACACTGCCAGAACACTCAGAGTGCTTTCGTACGGTTAGGAGAGAACTGAATTTTCTAGTCTACCGTAACTATGTTTCCTGGTAAAATACATGGGAAAATCCGATTGGAGGAAAATTCCAGTTAGGATTAGGGTTAGGTCACCATGAACTCAGAGAGAAAAATGGACACTGCCAGCATACTCAGAGTGCTTGGGTATGGTTAGGAGGGCACTGACTGTTCTAGTCTACCGTATCTATGTTTCCTGGTAAAATACAAGGGAAAATCCCATTGGAGGAAAATTCCACTTAGGGTTAGGGTTAGGTCACCAGGAACTTGAATACAAAAATGGACACTGCCAGCATACTCAGAGTGCTTGGGTATGGTTAGGAGGGCACTGACTGTTCTAGTCTACCGTATCTATGTTTCCT
This sequence comes from Crotalus tigris, assembly GCF_016545835.1. Taxonomy (NCBI): domain Eukaryota; kingdom Metazoa; phylum Chordata; class Lepidosauria; order Squamata; family Viperidae; genus Crotalus; species Crotalus tigris. The sequence continues at coordinate 28,426 of NW_024100413.1, read as the reverse complement.
GGTAAAATACATGGGAAAATCCCATTGGAGGAAAATTCCACTTAGGGTTAGGGTTAGCTCACCATGAACTCAGATAGAAAAATGGACACTGCCAGAACACTCAGAGTTCTTGGGTATGGTTAGGAGGGCACTGACTTTTCTAGTCTACCGTACCTATGTTTCCTGGTAAAATACATGGGAAAATCCCATTGGAGGAAAATTCCACTTAGAGTTAGGGTTAGTTCACCATGAACTCGGATAGAAAAATAGACACTGCCAGAACACTCAAAGTGCTTGGGTACGGTTAGGAGGGAACTGACTTTTCTAGTCTAACGTAACTATGTTTCCTGGTAAAATACATGGGAAAATCCCATTGGAGGAAAATTCCAGTTAGGGTTAGGGTTAGGTCACCATGAACTCGGATACAAAAAAGGATATTGTCAGCACACTCAGAGTGCTTGGGTATGGTTAGGAGGGCACTGACTTTTCTAGTCTACTGTAACTATGTTTCCTGGTAAAATACATGGGAAAATCCTATTGGAGGAAAATTCCAGTTAGGATTAGGGTTAGGTCACCATGAACTCAGAAAGAAAAATGGATACTGCCAGCAAACTCAGAGTGCTTGGGTAAGGTTTCGAGGGCACTGACTTTTCTTATCTACCCCATCAATGTTTCCTGGTAAAATACATGGGAAAATGCCATTGGAGGAAAATTCCACTTAGGGTTGAGGTTAGGTCACCATGAACTTGGATAGAAAAATGCACGCTACCAGCACAGTCAGAGTGATTGGGTACGGTTAGGAGGGCACTGACTTTTCTAGTCAACCGTATCTATGTTTCCAGGTAAAATACATGGGAAAATCCCATTGGAGGAAAATTCTACTTAGGGTTAGGGTTAGGTCACCATGAACTCGGATAGAAAAATGGACACTGTCAGCACACTCAGAGTGCTTGGGTACTGTTAGGAGGGCAATGACTTTTCTAGTCTACCGTAACTATGTTTCCTGGTAAAATACATGGAATAAATCCTATTGGAGGAAAATTCCAGTTAGGATTAGGGTTAGCTCACCATGAACTCGGATAGAAAAATGGAGACTGCCAGAACACTCAGAGTGCTTGGGTACACTTAGAAGGGCACTGACTTTTCTAGTCTACCGTATCTATGTTTCCTGGTAAAATACATGGGAAAATCCCATTGGAGGAAAATTCCACTTAGGGTTAGGGTTAGCTCACCTGAACTCGGATAGAAAAATGGACACTGCCAGAAAACTTAGAGTGCTTGGGTACAGTTAGGAGGGAACTGACTTTTCTAGTCTACCGTAACTATGTTTCCTTGTAAAATACATGGGAAAATCCTATTGGAGGAAAATTCCAGTTAGGATTAGGGTTAGGTCACCATGAACTCAGAAAGAAAAATGGACACTGCCAGCAAACTCAGAGTGCTTGGGTATGGTTTGGAGGGCACTGACTTTTCTTATCTACCCCATCAATGTTTCCTGGTAAAATACATGGGAAAATGCCATTGGAGGAAAATTCCACTTAGGGTTAAGGTTAGGTCACCATGAACTCGGATAGAAAAATGGACACTGCCAGAACACTCAGAGTGCTTGGTTACGGTTAGGAGGGCACTGACGTTTCTAGTCTACTGTAACTATGTTTCCTCGTAAAATACATGGGAAAATCCTATTGGAGGAAAATTCCAGTTAGGTTTAGGGTTAGGTCACCATGAACTCGGATAGAAAAAGGGATACTGTCAGCACACTTAGAATGCTTGGGTATGGTTAGGAGGGCAATCACTTTTCTTATCTACCTTATCAATGTTTCCTGGTAAAATACATGGGAAAATCAATTGGAGGAAAATTCCACTTAGGGTTAGGGTTAGGTCACCATGAACTTGGATACAAAAAGGGATACTGTCAGCACACTCAGAGTGCTTGGGTATGGTTAGGAGGGCACTGACTTTTCTAGTCTACCGTATCTATGTTTCCAGGTAAAATACATGGGAAAATCCCATTGGAGGAAAATTCCACTTAGGGTTAGGGTTAGCTCACCATGAACTCGGATAGAAAAATGGACACTGCCAGAACACTCAGAGTTCTTGGGTATGGTTAAGAGGGCACTGACTTTTCTACTCTACCGTATCTATGTTTCCTGGTAAAATACATGGGAAAATCCCATTGGAGGAAAATTTCACTTAGAGTTAGGGTTAGTTCACCATGAACTCGGATAGAAAAATAGACACTGCCAGAACACTCAAAGTGCTTGCGTACGGTTAGGAGGGAACTGACTTTTCTAGTCTACCGTAACTATGTTTCCTCGTAAAATACATGGGAAAATCCCATTGGAGGAAAATTCCAGTAAGGTTTCGGGTTAGGTCACCATGAACTCAGAGAGAAAAATGGACACTGCCAGCATACTCAGAGTGCTTGGGTATGGTTAGGCGGGCACTGACTTTTCTTATCTACCCCATCAATGTTTCCTGGTAAAATACATCGGAAAATGCCATTGGAGCAAAATTCCACTTAGGGTTAAGGTTAGGTCACCATGAACTCGGATAGAAAAATGCACACTACCAGCACAGTCAGAGTGATTGGGTACGGTTAGGGGGGCACTGTCTTTTCTAGTCTCCCGTATCTATGTTTCCAGGTAAAATACATGGGAAAATACCATTGGAGGAAAATTCTACTTAGGATTAGGGTTACGTCACCATGAACTCGGATAGAAAAATGGACACTGTCAGCACGCTCAGAGTGCTTGCATACGGTTAGGAGAGAACTGACTTTTCTAGTCTACCCTAACTATGTTTCCTGGTAAAATACATGGGAAAATCCCATTGGAGGAAAATTCCAGTTAGGATTAGGGTTAGGTCACCATGAACTCAGAGAGAAAAATGGACACTGCCAGCATACTCAGAGTGCTTGGGTATAGTTAGGAGGGAACTGACTTTTCTAGTCTACTGTATCTATGTTTTCTGGTAAAATACATGGGAAAATCCCATTAGAGGAAAATATCACTTAGGATTAGGGTTAGGTCACCATGAACTCGGAGAGAAAAATGGACACTGCCAGAACACTCAGAGTGCTTGGGTACGGTTAGGAGGGAACTGACTTTTCTAGTCTACCGTAACTATGTTTCCTGGTAAAATACATGGGAAAATCCCATTAGAGGAAAATATCACTTAGGATTAGGGTTAGGTCACCATGAACTCGGAGAGAAAAATGGACACTGTCAGCACACTCAGAGTGCTTGGTTACGGTTAGGAGGGCACTGACTTTTCTAGTCTACCGTAACTATGTTTCCTCGTAAAATACATGGGAAAATCCTATTGGAGGAAAATTCCAGTTAGGTTTAGGGTTAGGACACCATGAACTCGGAGAGAAAAATGGAGACTGCCAGAACACTCAGAGTGCTTGGGTACGTTTAGGAGGGAACTGACTTTTCTAGTCTACCGTAACTTTGTTTCCTGGTAAAATACATGGAAAAATCCCATTGGAGGAAAATTCCAGTTAGGATTAGGGTTTGGTCACCATGAACTCAGAGAGAAAAATGGACACTGCCAGCATACTCAGAGTGCTTGGGTATGGTTAGGAGAGAACTGACTTTTCTAGTCTACCGTAACTATGTTTCCTGGTAAAATACATGGGAAAAACACATTGGAGGAAATGACCACTTAGGGTTAGGGTTAGCTCACCATGAACTCGGATACAAAAATGGACACTGCCAGAACACTCAGACTGCTTGGGTATGGTTAAGAGGGCACTGACTGTTCTAGTCTACCGTAACTATGTTTCCTGGTAAAATACATGGGAAAATGCTATTGGAGGAAACTTCCAGTTAGGATTAGGGTTAGGTCACCATGAACTATGATAGAAAAATTGATACTGTCAGCACACTTAGAATGCTTGGGTATGGTTAGGAGGGCAATCACTTTTCTTATCTACCCGATCAATGTTTCCTGGTAAAATACATGGGAAAAACCCATTGGAGGAAAATTCAAGTTAGGGTTAGGGTTAGGTCACCATGAACTTGGATACAAAAAGGGATACTGTCAGCACACTCAGAGTGCTTGGGTATGGTTAGGAGGGCACTGACTTTTCTAGTCTACCGTAACTATGTTTCCTGGTAAAATACATGGGAAAATGCTATTGGAGGAAAATTCCAGTTAGGATTAAGGTTAGGTCACCATGAACTCAGAAAGAAAAATGGATACTGCCAGCAAACTCAGAGTGCTTGGGTAAGGTTTCGAGGGCACTGACATTTCTTATCTACCCCATCAATGTTTTCTGGTAAAATACATGGGAAAATGCCATTGGAGGAAAATTCCACTTAGGGTTAAGTTTAGGTCACCATGAACTTGGATAGAAAAATGCACACTACCATCACAGTCAGAGTGATTGGGTACGGTTAGGAGGGCACAGACTTTTCTAGTCAACCGTATCTATGTTTCCAGGTAAAATACATGGGAAAATCTAAATTGGAGGAAAACTCTACTTAGGGTTAGGGTTAGGTCACCATGAACTCGGATAGAAAAATAGACACTGCCAGAACACTCAAAGTGCTTGGGTACGGTTAGGAGGGCACTGACTTTTCTAGTCAACCGTAACTATGTTTCCTGGTAAAATACATGGAATAAATCTTATTGGAGGAAAATTCCAGTTAGGATTAGGGTTAGCTCACCATGAACTCGGATAGAAAAATGGAGACTGCCAGAACACTCAGAGTGCTTGGGTACACTTAGGAGGGCACTGACTTTTCTAGTCTACCGTATCTATGTTTCCTGGTAAAATACATGGGAAAATCCCATTGGAGGAAAATTCCACTTAGGGTTAGGGTTAGCTCACCTGAACTCGGATAGAAAAATGGACACTGCCAGAAAACTTAGAGTGCTTGGGTACAGTTAGGAGGGAACTGAATTTTCTAGTCTACCGTAACTATGTTTCCTTGTAAAATACATGGGAAAATCCTATTGGAGGAAAATTCCAGTTAGGATTAGGGTTAGGTCACCATGAACTCAGAAAGAAAAATGGACACTGCCAGCAAACTCAGAGTTCTTGGGTATGGTTTGGAGGGCACTGACTTTTCTTATCTACCCCATCAATGTTTCCTGGTAAAATACATGGGAAAATGCCATAGGAGGAAAATTCCACTTAGGGTTAAGGTTAGGTCACCATGAACTCGGATACAAAAAGGGATACTGTCAGCACACTCAGAGTGCTTGGGTATGGTTCGGAGGGCACTGACTTTTCTAGTCTACCGTATCTATGTTTCCAGGTAAAATACATGGGAAAATCCCATTGGAGGAAAATTCTACTTAGGGTTAGGGTTAGGTCACCATGAACTCGGATAGAAAAATGGACACTGTCAGCACACTCAGAGTGCTTGGGTACGGTTAGGAGGGCACTGACGTTTCTAGTCTACCGTAACTATGTTTCCTCGTAAAATACATGGGAAAATCCTAATGGAGGAAAATTCCAATTAGGTTTAGGGTTAGGTCACCATGAACTCACAGAGAAAAATGGACACTGCCAGAACACTCAGAATGCTTGCGTACGGTTAGGAGAGAACTGACTTTTCTAGTCTACCGTAACTATGTTTCCTTGTAAAATACATGGGAAAAACCCATTGGAGGAAAATTCCAGTTAGGATTAGGGTTAGGTCACAATGAACTCGGATAGAAAAATGGACACTGCCAGAACACTCAGACTGCTTGGGTATGGTTAAGGGGGCACTGACTTTTCTAGTCTACCGTAACTATGTTTCCTGGTAAAATACATGGGAAAATCCTATTGGAGGAAACTTCCAGTTAGGATTAGGGTTAGGTCACCATGAACTATGATAGAAAAATAGATACTGTCAGCACACTTAGAATGCTTGGGTATGGTTAGGAGGGCACTGACTTTTCTAGTCTACCGTATCTATGTTTCCTGGTAAAAAACATGGGAAAATCCCATTGGAGGAAAATTCCACTTAGGGTTAGGGTTAGGTCACCATGAACTCGGATAGAAAAATGGACACTGCCAGAACACTCAGAGTTCTTGGGTATGGTTAAGAGGGCACTGACTTTTCTAGTCTACCGTATCTATGTTTCCTGGTAAAATACATGGGAAAATCCCATTGGAGGAAAATTCCACTTAGAGTTAGGGTTAGTTCACCATGAACTCGGATAGAAAAATAGACACTGCCAGAACACTCAAAGTGCTTGCGTACGGTTAGGAGGGAACTGACTTTTCTATTCTACCGTAACTATGTTTCCTGGTAAAATACATGGGAAAATGCCATTGGAGGAAAAATCCACTTAGGGTTAAGGTTAGGTCACCATGAACTCGGATAGAAAAATGCACACTACCAGCACAGTCAGAGTGATTGGGTACGGTTAGGGGGGCACTGTCTTTTCTAGTCTACCGTATCTATGTTACCAGGTAAAATACATGGGAAAATACCATTGGAGGAAAATTCTACTTAGGGTTAGGGTTACGTCACCATGAACTTGGATAGAAAAATGGACACTGTCAGCACACTCAGAGTGCTTGCGTACGGTTAGGAGAGAACTGACTTTTCTAGTCTACCGTAACTATGTTTCCTGGTAAAATACATGGGAAAATCCCATTGGAGGAAAATTCCAGTTAGGATTAGGGTTAGGTCACAATGAACTCGGATAGAAAAATGGACACTGCCAGAACACTCAGAGTGCTTGGGTACGGTTAGGAGGGAACTGACTTTTCTAGTCTACCGTAACTATGTTTCCTGGTAAAATACATGGGAAAATCCTATTGGAGGAAAATTCCAGTTAGGATTAGGGTTAGGTCACCATGAACTCGGATAGAAAAGTGGACACTGTCAGCACACTCAGAGTGCTTGGGTACGGTTAGGAGGGCACTGACGTTTCTAGTCTACTCTAACTATGTTTCCTCGTAAAATACATGGGAAAATCCTATTGGAGGAAAATTCCAGTTAGATTTAGGGTTAGGTCACCATGAACTCAGAGAGAAAAATGGACACTGCCAGAACACTCAGAATGCTTGCGTACGGTTAGGAGAGAACTGACTTTTCTAGTCTACCGTAACTATGTTTCCTTGTAAAATACATGGGGAAAACCCATTGGAGGAAAATTCCAGTTAGGATTAGGGTTAGGTCACAATGAACTCGGATAGAAAAATGGACACTGCCAGAACACTCAGACTGCTTGGGTATGGTTAAGAGGGCACTGACTTTTCTAGTCTACCGTATCTATGTTTCCTGGTAAAAAACATGGGAAAATCCCTTTGGAGGAAAATTCCACTTAGGGTTAGGGTTAGCTCACCATGAACTCGGATAGAAAAATGGACACTGCCAGAACACTCAGAGTTCTTGGGTATGGTTAAGAGGGCACTGACTTTTCTAGTCTACCGTATCTATGTTTCCTGGTAAAATACATGGGAAAATCCCATTGGAGGAAAATTCCACTTAGAGTTAGGGTTAGTTCACCATGAACTCGGATAGAAAAATAGACACTGCCAGAACACTCAAAGTGCTTGGGTATGGTTAAGAGGGCACTGACTTTTCTATTCTACCGTAACTATGTTTCCTCGTAAAATACATGGGAAAATCCCATTGGAGGAAAATTCCAGTAAGGTTTCGGGTTAGGTCACCATGAACTCGGATAGAAAAATAGACACTGCCAGAAAACTCTGAGTGCTTGGATATGGTTTGGAGGGCACTGACTTTTCTTATCTACCCCATCAATGTTTCCTGGTAAAATACATGGGAAAATGCCATTGGAGGAAAAATCCACTTAGGGTTAAGGTTAGGTCACCATGAACTCGGAGAGAAAAATGGACACTGCCAGAACACTCAGAGTGCTTGGGTACGGTTAGGAGGGAACTGACTTTTCTAGTCTACCGTAACTATGTTTCCTGGTAAAATACATGGGAAAATCCTATTGGAGGAAAATTCCAGTTAGGGTTAGGGTTAGCTCACCATGAACTCGGATAGAAAAATGGACACTGTCAGCACACTCAGAGTGCTTTGTTACGGTTAGTTGGGCACTGACTTTTCTAGTCTACCGTAACTATGTTTCCTCGTAAAATACATGGGAAAATCCTATTGGAGGAAAATTCCAGTTAGGTTTAGGGATAGGACACCATGAACTCGGAGAGAAAAATGGAGACTGCCAGAACACTCAGAGTGCTTGGGTACACTTAGGAGAGCACTGACTTTTCTAGACTACCGTATCTATGTTTCCTGGTAAAATACATGGGAAAATCCCATTGGAGGAAAATTCCACTTAGGGTTAGGGTTAGCTTACCATGAACTCGGATAGAAAAATGGACACTGCAGAACACTCAGAGTGCTTGGGTATGGTTAAGAGGGCACTGAGTTGCTAGTCTACCGTATCTATATTTCCTTGTAAAATACATGGTAAAATCCCATTGGAGGAAAATTCCACTTAGGGTTAGGGTTAGCTCACCATGAACTCGGATAGAAAAATGGACACTGTCAGCACACTCAGAGTGCTTGGTTACGGTTAGTTGGGCACTGACTTTTCTAGTCTACCGTAACTATGTTTCCTCGTAAAATACATGGGAAAATCCTATTGGAGGAAAATTCCAGTTAGGTTTAGGGATAGGACACCATGAACTCGGAGAGAAAAATGGAGACTGCCAGAACACTCAGAGTGCTTGGGTACACTTAGGAGAGCACTGACTTTTCTAGACTACCGTATCTATGTTTCCTGGTAAAATACATGGGAAAATCCCATTGGAGGAAAATTCCACTTAGGGTTAGGGTTAGCTTACCATGAACTCGGATAGAAAAATGGACACTGCCAGAACACTCAGAGTGCTTGGGTATGGTTAAGAGGGCACTGAGTTGCTAGTCTACCGTATCTATATTTCCTTGTAAAATACATGGTAAAATCCCATTGGAGGAAAATTCCACTTAGGGTTAGGGTTAGCTCACCATGAACTCGGATAGAAAAATGGACACTGTCAACACTCAGAGTGCTTGGTTACGGTTAGTTGGGCACTGACTTTTCTAGTCTATATGTTTCCTCGTAAAATACATGGGAAAATCCTATTGGAGGAAAATTCCAGTTAGGTTTAAGGATAGGACACCATGAACTCGGAGAGAAAAATGGAGACTGCCAGAACACTCAGAGTGCTTGGGTACACTTAGGAGAGCACTGACTTTTCTAGACTACCGTATCTATGTTTCCTGGTAAAATACATGGGAAAATCCCATTGGAGGAAAATTCCACTTAGGGTTAGGGTTAGCTGACCATGAACTCGGATAGAAAAATGGACACTGCCAGAACACTCAGAGTGCTTGGGTATGGTTAAGAGGGCACTGAGTTGCTAGTCTACCGTATCTATGTTTCCTTGTAAAATACATGGTAAAATCCCATTGGAGGAAAATTCCACTTAGGGTTAGGGTTAGCTCACCATGAACTCGGATAGAAAAATGGACACTGCCAGAACACTCAGAGTGCTTGGGTACACTTAGGAGGGCACTGACTTTTCTAGTCTACCGTATCGATGTTTCCTGGTAAAAAACATGGGAAAATCCCATTGGAGGAAAATTCCACTTAGGGTTAGGGTTAGCTTACCATGAACTCGGATAGAAAAATGGACACTGCCAGAACACTCAGAGTGCTTGGGTACACTTAGGAGAGCACTGACTTTTCTAGACTACCGTATCTATGTATCCTGGTAAAATACATGGGAAAATCCCATTGGAGGAAAATTCCACTTAGGGTTAGGGTTAGCTCACCATGAACTCGGTTAGAAAAATGGACACTGCCAGAAAACTCAGAGTGCTTGGGTATGGTTAGGAGGGAACTGACTTTTCTAGTCTACCGTAACTATGTTTCCTGGTAAAATACATGGGAAAATCCTATAGGAGGAAAATTCCAATTAGGATTAGGGTTAGGTCACCATGAACTCGGATAGAAAAATGGACACTGTCAGCACACTCAGAGTGCTTGGGTACGGTTAGGAGGGCACTGACGTTTCTAGTCTACCGTAACTATGTTTCCTCGTAAAATACATGGGAAAATCCTATTGGAGGAAAATTCCAGTTAGGTTAGGGTTAGGTCACCATGAACTCACAGAGAAAAATGGACACTGCCAGAACACTCAGAGTGCTTGGGTACAGTTAGGAGGGAACTGACTTTTCTAGTCTACTGTAACTATGTTTCCTTGTATAATACATGGGAAAATCCTATTGGAGGAAAATTCCAGTTAGGATTAGGGTTAGGTCACCATGAACTCAGAAAGAAAAATGGACACTGCCAGCAAACTCAGAGTGCTTGGGTATGGTTTGGAGGGCACTTACTTTTCTAGTCTACCGTATCTACGTTTCCTCGTAAAATACATGGGAAAATCCTATTGGAGGAAAATTCCAGTTAGGTTTAGGGTTAGGTCACCATGAACTCAGAGAGAAAAATGGACACTGTCAGCACACTCAAAGTGCTTGGGTATGGTTAGGAGGGCACTGACTTTTCTAGTCTACCGTAACTATGTTTCCTGGTAAAATACATGGGAAAATCCTATTGGAGGAAAATTCCAGTTACGATTAGGGTTAGGTCACCATGAACTCAGAAAGAAAAATGGACACTGCCAGCAAACTCAGAGTACTTGGGTTTGGTTTGGAGGGCACTGACTTTTCTTATCTACCCCATCAATGTTTTCTGGTAAAATACATGGGAAAATCCCATTGGAGGAAAAATTCCACTTAGGGTTAAGGTTAGGTCACCATGAACTCGGATAGATAAATGGACACTACCAGCACAATCAGAGTGATTAGGTACGGTTAGGAGGGCACTGACTTTTCTAGTCTACCGTAACTATGTTTCCTGGTAAAATACATGGGAAAATCCCATTTGAGGAAAATTCCAGTTAGGATTAGGGTTAGGTCACCATGAACTCAGAGAAAAATTGACACTGCAAGCATACTCAGAGTGCTTGGGTATGGTTCGGAGGGCACTGACTTTTCTAGTCCACCGTATCTATGTTTCCTGGTAAAAAACATGGGAAAATCCCATTTGAGGAAAATTCCACTTAGGGTTAGGGTTAGCTCACCATGAACTCGGATAGAAAAATGGACACTGCCAGAACACTCAGAGTGCTTGGGTATGGTTAAGAGGGCCCTGACTTTTCTAGTCTACCGTATCTATGTTTCCTGGTAAGAAACATGGGAAAATCTCAGTGGAGGAAAATTCCACTTAGGGTTAGGGTTACCTCACCTTGAACTCGGATAGAAAAATGAACACTGCCAGAACACTCAGAGTGCTTGGGTATGGTTAAGAGGGCACTGACTTTTCTAGTCTACCGTATCTATGTTTCCTGGTAAAATACATGGGAAAATCCCGTTGGAGGAAAATTCCACTTAGGGTTAGGGTTAGCTCACCATGAACTCGGATAGAAAAATGGACACTGCCAGAACACTCAGAGTGCTTGGGTACGGTTAGGAGGGAACTGACTTTTCTAGTCTACCATAACTATGTTTCCTGGTAAAATACATGGGAAAATCCTATTGGAGGAAAATTCCAGTTAGGATTAGGGTTAGGTCACCATGAACTCGGATAGAAAAGTGGACACTGCCAGCATAATCAGAGTGCTTGGGTATGGTTAGGAGGGCACTGACTTTTCTAGTCTACCGTATCTATGTTTCCTGGTAAAAAACATGGGAAAATCCCATTGGAGGAAAATTCCACTTAGGGTTAGGGTTAGCTCACCATGAACTCGGATAGAAAAATGGACACTGTCAGCACACTCAGAGTGCTTGGTTACGGTTAGTTGGGCACTGACTTTTCTAGTCTACCGTAACTATGTTTCCTCGTAAAATACATGGGAAAATCCTATTGGAGGAAAATTCCAGTTAGGTTTTGGGATAGGACACCATGAACTCGGAGAGAAAAATGGAGACTGCCAGAACACTCAGAGTGCTTGGGTACACTTAGGAGAGCACTGACTTTTCTAGACTACCGTATCTATGTTTCCTGGTAAAATACATGGGAAAATCCCATTGGAGGAAAATTCCACTTAGGGTTAGGGTTAGCTTACCATGAACTCGGATAGAAAAATGGACACTGCCAGAACACTCAGAGTGCTTGGGTACAGTTAGGAGGGCACTGACTTTTCTAGTCTACCATAACTATGTTTCCTTTTAAAATACATGGGAAAATCCTACTGGAGGAAAATTCCAGTTAGGGTTAGGGTTAGGTCACCATGAACTCGGAGAGAAAAATGGACACTGCCAGAACACTCAGAATGCTTGGTTATGGTTAAGATGGCACTGACTTTTCTAGTCTACCGTTTCTATGTTTCCTGGTAAAAAACATGGGAAAATCCTATTGGAGGAAAATTCCAGTTAGGATTAGGGTTAGATCACCATGAACTATGACAGAAAAATGAATACTGTCAGCACACTTAGAATGCTTGGGTATGGTTAGGAGGGCAATGACTTTTCTTATCTACCCTATCAATGTTTCCTGGTAAAATACATGGGAAAATCCCATTGGAGGAAAATTCCAGTTAGGGTTAGGGTTAGGTCACCATGAACTCGGATAGATAAATGGACACTACCAGCATAGTCAGAGTGATTGGGTACGGTTAGGAGGGCACTGACTTTTCTAGTCTACCGTATCTATGTTTCCAGGTAAAATACATGGGAAAATCCCATTGGAGGAAAATAGTACTTAGGGTTAGGGTTAGGTCACCATGAACTCGGATAGAAAAATGGACACTGTCAGCACACTCAGAGTGCTTGGGTACAGTTAGGAGGGCACTGACTTTTCTAGTCTACCGTAACTATGTTTCCTTTTAAAATACATGGGAAAATCCTACTGGAGGAAAATTCCAGTTAGGTTTAGGGTTAGGTCACCATGAACTCGGAGAGAAAAATGGACACTGCCAGAACACTCAGAATGCTTCGGTATGGTTAAGAGGGCACTGACTTTTCTAGTCTACCGTTTCTATGTTTCCTGGTAAAATACATGGGAAAATCCGATTGGAGGAAAATTCCAGTTAGGATTAGGGTTAGGTCACCATGAACTATGATAGAAAAATGGATACTGTCAGCACACTTAGAATGCTTGGGTATGGTTAGGAGGGCAATGACTTTTCTTATCTACCCTATCAATGTTTCCTCGTAAAATACATGGGAAAATCCTATTGGAGGAAAATTCAAGTTAGGGTTAGGGTTAGGTCACCATGAACTCGGATACAAAAAGGGATACTGTCAGCACACTCAGAGTGCTTTCGTACGGTTAGGAGAGAACTGACTTTTCTAGTCTACCGTAACTATGTTTCCTGGTAAAATACATGGGAAAATCCCATTTGAGGAAAATTCCAGTTAGGATTAGGGTTAGGTCACCATGAACTCAGAGAGAAAAATTGACACTGCCAGCATACTCAGAGTGCTTGGGTATGGTTCGGAGGGCACTGACTTTTCTAGTCCACCGTATCTATGTTTCCTGGTAAAAAACATGGGAAAATCCCATTTGAGGAAAATTCCACTTAGGGTTAGGGTTAGCTCACCATGAACTCGGATAGAAAAATGGACACTGCCAGAACACTCAGAGTGCTTGGGTATGGTTAAGAGGGCCCTGACTTTTCTAGTCTACCGTATCTATGTTTCCTCGTAAAATACATGGGAAAATCCTATTGGAGGAAAATTCAAGTTAGGGTTAGGGTTAGGTCACCATGAACTCGGATACAAAAAGGGATACTGTCAGCACACTCAGAGTGCTTGGTTACGGTTAGTTGGGCACTGACTTTTCTAGTCTACCGTGACTATGTTTCCTGGTAAAATACATGGGAAAATCCCATTGGAGGAAAATTCCACTTAGGGTTAGGGTTAGCTCACCATGAACTCGGATAGAAAAATGGACACTGCCAGAACACTCAGAGTGCTTGGGTACGGTTAGGAGGGAACTGACTTTTCTAGTCTACCATAACTATGTTTCCTGGTAAAATACATGGGAAAATCCTATTGGAGGAAAATTTCAGTTAGGATTAGGGTTAGGTCACCATGAACTGTGATAGAAAAATGGATACTGTCAGAACACTCAGAGTGCTTGGGTACGGTTAGGAGGGAACTGACTTTTCTAGTCTACCGTAACTATGTTTCCTGGTAAAATACATGGGAAAATCCTATTGGAGGAAAATTCCAGTTAGGATTAGGGTTAGGTCACCATGAACTCGGATAGAAAAGTGGACACTGCCAGAATAATCAGAGTGCTTGGGTATGGTTAGGAGGGCACTGACTTTTCTAGTCTACCGTATCTATGTTTCCTGGTAAAAAACATGGGAAAATCCCATTGGAGGAAAATTCCAGTTAGGGTTAGGGTTAGCTCACCATGAACTCGGATAGAAAAATGGACACTGTCAGCACACTCAGAGTGCTTGGTTACGGTTAGTTGGGCACTGACTTTTCTAGTCTACCGTAACTATGTTTCCTCGTAAAATACATGGGAAAATCCTATTGGAGGAAAATTCCAGTTAGGTTTAGGGTTAGGACACCATGAACTCGGAGAGAAAAATGGAGACTGCCAGAACACTCAGAGTGCTTGGGTATGGTTAAGAGGGCCCTGACTTTTCTAGTCTACCGTATCTATGTTTCCTCGTAAAATACATGGGAAAATCCTATTGGAGGAAAATTCAAGTTAGGGTTAGGGTTAGGTCACCATGAACTCGGATACAAAAAGGGATACTGTCAGCACACTCAGAGTGCTTGGTTACGGTTAGTTGGGCACTGACTTTTCTAGTCTACCGTGACTATGTTTCCTGGTAAAATACATGGGAAAATCCCATTGGAGGAAAATTCCACTTAGGGTTAGGGTTAGCTCACCATGAACTCAGATAGAAAAATGGACACTGCCAGAACACTCAGAGTGCTTGGGTACGGTTAGGAGGGAACTGACTTTTCTAGTCTACCATAACAATGTTTCCTGGTAAAATACATGGGAAAATCCTATTGGAGGAAAATTTCAGTTAGGATTAGGGTTAGGTCACCATGAACTGTGATAGAAAAATGGATACTGTCAGAACACTCAGAGTGCTTGGGTACGGTTAGGAGGGAACTGACTTTTCTAGTCTACCGTAACTATGTTTCCTGGTAAAATACATGGGAAAATCCTATTGGAGGAAAATTCCAGTTAGGATTAGGGTTAGGTCACCATGAACTCGGATAGAAAAGTGGACACTGCCAGAATAATCAGAGTGCTTGGGTATGGTTAGGAGGGCACTGACTTTTCTAGTCTACCGTATCTATGTTTCCTGGTAAAAAACATGGGAAAATCCCATTGGAGGAAAATTCCAGTTAGGGTTAGGGTTAGCTCACCATGAACTCGGATAGAAAAATGGACACTGTCAGCACACTCAGAGTGCTTGGTTACGGTTAGTTGGGCACTGACTTTTCTAGTCTACCGTAACTATGTTTCCTCGTAAAATACATGGGAAAATCCTATTGGAGGAAAATTCCAGTTAGGTTTAGGGTTAGGACACCATGAACTCGGAGAGAAAAATGGAGACTGCCAGAACACTCAGAGTGCTTGGGTATGGTTAGGAGGGCACTGACTTTTCTAGTCTACCGTATCGATGTTTCCTGGTAAAATACATGGGAAAATCCCATTGGAGGAAAATTCCACTTAGGGTTAGGGTTAGCTTACCATGAACTCGGATAGAAAAATGGACACTGCCAGAACACTCAGAGTGCTTGGGTATGGTTAAGAGGGCACTGAGTTCCTAGTCTACCGTATCTATGTTTCCTTGTAAAATACATGGTAAAATCCCATTGGAGGAAAATTCCACTTAGGGTTAGGGTTAGCTCACCATGAACTCGGATAGAAAAATGGACACTGCCAGAACACTCAGAGTGCTTGGGTACACTTAGGAGAGCACTGACTTTTCTAGACTACCGTATCTATGTATCCTGGTAAAATACATGGGAAAATCCCATTGGAGGAAAATTCCACTTAGGGTTAGGGTTAGCTCACCATGAACTCGGTTAGAAAAATGGACACTGCCAGAACACTCAGAGTGCTTGGGTATGGTTAAGAGGGAACTGACTTTTCTAGTCTACTGTAACTATGTTTCCTTGTATAATACATGGGAAAATCCTATTGGAGGAAAATTCCAGTTAGGATTAGGGTTAGGTCACCATGAACTCAGAAAGAAAAATGGACACTGCCAGCAAACTCAGAGTGCTTGGGTATGGTTTGGAGGGCACTTACTTTTCTAGTCTACCGTATCTACGTTTCCTCGTAAAATACATGGGAAAATCCTATTGGAGGAAAATTCCAGTTAGGTTTAGGGTTAGGTCACCATGAACTCAGAGAGAAAAATGGACACTGTCAGCACACTCAGAGTGCTTGGGTATGGTTAGGAGGGCACTGACTTTTCTAGTCTACCGTAACTATGTTTCCTGGTAAAATACATGGGAAAATCCTATTGGAGGAAAATTCCAGTTAGGATTAGGGTTAGGTCACCATGAACTCAGAAAGAAAAATGGACACTGCCAGCAAACTCAGAGTACTTGGGTTGGGTTTGGAGGGCACTGACTTTTCTTATCTACCCCATCAATGTTTTCTGGTAAAATACATGGGAAAATCCCATTGGAGGAAAAATTCCACTTAGGGTTAAGGTTAGGTCACCATGAACTCGGATAGATAAATGGACACTACCAGCACAATCAGAGTGATTGGGTACGGTTAGGAGGGCACTGACTTTTCTAGTCTACCGTAACTATGTTTCCTCGTAAAATACATGGGAAAATCCTATTGGAGGAAAATTCAAGTTAGGGTTAGGGTTAGGTCACCATGAACTCGGATACAAAAAGGGATACTGTCAGCACACTCAGAGTGCTTTCGTACGGTTAGGAGAGAACTGACTTTTCTAGTCTACCGTAACTATGTTTCCTGGTAAAATACATGGGAAAATCCCATTTGAGGAAAATTCCAGTTAGGATTAGGGTTAGGTCACCATGAACTCAGAGAGAAAAATTGACACTGCCAGCATACTCAGAGTGCTTGGGTATGGTTCGGAGGGCACTGACTTTTCTAGTCCACCGTATCTATGTTTCCTGGTAAAAAACATGGGAAAATCCCATTTGAGGAAAATTCCACTTAGGGTTAGGGTTAGCTCACCATGAACTCGGATAGAAAAATGGACACTGCCAGAACACTCAGAGTGCTTGGGTATGGTTAAGAGGGCCCTGACTTTTCTAGTCTACCGTATCTATGTTTCCTGGTAAGAAACATGGGAAAATCTCAGTGGAGGAAAATTCCACTTAGGGTTAGGGTTACCTCACCTTGAACTCGGATAGAAAAATGAACACTGCCAGAACACTCAGAGTGCTTGGGTATGGTTAAGAGGGCACTGACTTTTCTAGTCTACCGTATCTATGTTTCCTGGTAAAATACATGGGAAAATCCCATTGGAGGAAAATTCCACTTAGGGTTAGGGTTAGCTCACCATGAACTCGGTTAGAAAAATGGACACTGCCAGAACACTCAGAGTGCTTGGGTATGGTTAAGAGGGAACTGACTTTTCTAGTCTACTGTAACTATGTTTCCTTGTATAATACATGGGAAAATCCTATTGGAGGAAAATTCCAGTTAGGATTAGGGTTAGGTCACCATGAACTCAGAAAGAAAAATGGACACTGCCAGCAAACTCAGAGTGCTTGGGTATGGTTTGGAGGGCACTTACTTTTCTAGTCTACCGTATCTACGTTTCCTCGTAAAATACATGGGAAAATCCTATTGGAGGAAAATTCCAGTTAGGTTTAGGGTTAGGTCACCATGAACTCAGAGAGAAAAATGGACACTGTCAGCACACTCAAAGTGCTTGGGTATGGTTAGGAGGGCACTGACTTTTCTAGTCTACCGTAACTATGTTTCCTGGTAAAATACATGGGAAAATCCTATTGGAGGAAAATTCCAGTTAGGATTAGGGTTAGGTCACCATGAACTCAGAAAGAAAAATGGACACTGCCAGCAAACTCAGAGTACTTGGGTTGGGTTTGGAGGGCACTGACTTTTCTTATCTACCCCATCAATGTTTTCTGGTAAAATACATGGGAAAATCCCATTGGAGGAAAAATTCCACTTAGGGTTAAGGTTAGGTCACCATGAACTCGGATAGATAAATGGACACTACCAGCACAATCAGAGTGATTGGGTACGGTTCGGAGGGCACTGACTTTTCTAGTCTACCATAACTATGTTTCCTCATAAAATACATGGGAAAATCCTATTGGAGGAAAATTCAAGTTAGGGTTAGGGTTAGGTCACCATGAACTCGGATACAAAAAGGGATACTGTCAGCACACTCAGAGTGCTTTCGTACGGTTAGGAGAGAACTGACTTTTCTAGTCTACCGTAACTATGTTTCCTGGTAAAATACATGGGAAAATCCCATTTGAGGAAAATTCCAGTTGGATTAGGGTTAGGTCACCATGAACTCAGAGAGAAAAATTGACACTGGCAGCATACTCAGAGTGCTTGGGTATGGTTCGGAGGGCACTGACTTTTCTAGTCCACCGTATCTATGTTTCCTGGTAAAAAACATGGGAAAATCCCATTTGAGGAAAATTCCACTTAGGGTTAGGGTTAGCTCACCATGAACTCGGATAGAAAAATGGACACTGCCAGAACACTCAGAGTGCTTGGGTATGGTTAAGAGGGCCCTGACTTTTCTAGTCTACCGTATCTATGTTTCCTGGTAAGAAACATGGGAAAATCTCAGTGGAGGAAAATTCCACTTAGGGTTAGGGTTACCTCACCTTGAACTCGGATAGAAAAATGAACACTGCCAGAACACTCAGATTGCTTGGGTATGGTTAAGAGGGCACTGACTTTTCTAGTCTACCGTATCTATGATTCCTGGTAAAATACATGGGAAAAATCCCATTGGAGGAAAATTCCACTTAGGGTTAGGGTTAGCTCACCATGAACTCGGATAGAAAAATGGACACTGCCAGAACACTCAGAGTGCTTGGGTACGGTTAGGAGGGAACTGACTTTTCTAGTCTACCGTAACTATGTTTCCTTTTAAAATACATGGGAAAATCCTACTGGAGGAAAATTCCAGTTAGGTTTAGGGTTAGGTCACCATGAACTCGGAGAGAAAAATGGACACTGCCAGAACACTCAGAATGCTTCGGTATGGTTAAGAGGGCACTGACTTTTCTAGTCTACCGTTTCTATGTTTCCTGGTAAAATACATGGGAAAATCCTATTGGAGGAAAATTCCAGTTAGGATTAGGGTTAGGTCACCATGAACTATGATAGAAAAATGGATACTGTCAGCACACTTAGAATGCTTGGGTATGGTTAGGAGGGCAATGACTTTTCTTATCTACCCTATCAATGTTTCCAGGTAAAATACATGGGAAAATCCCATTGGAGGAAAATTCTACTTAGGGTTAGGGTTAGGTCACCATGAACTCGGATACAAAAAGGGATACTGTCAGCACACTCAGAGTGCTTTCGTACGGTTAGGAGAGAACTGACTTTTCTAGTCTACCGTAACTATGTTTCCTGGTAAAATACATGGGAAAATCCCATTTGAGGAAAATTCCAGTTAGGATTAGGGTTAGGTCACCATGAACTCAGAGAGAAAAATTGACACTGCCAGCATACTCAGAGTGCTTGGGTATGGTTCGGAGGGCACTGACTTTTCTAGTCTACCGTATCTAGGGTTTCCTGGTAAACAAACATGGGAAAATCCCATTCAGTGGAGGAAAATTCCACTTAGGGTTAGGGTTACCTCACCTTGAACTCGGATAGAAAAATGAACACTGCCAGAACACTCAGAGTGCTTGGGTATGGTTAAGAGGGCACTGACTTTTCTAGTCTACCGTATCTATGTTTCCTGGTAAAATACATGGGAAAATCCCATTGGAGGAAAATTCCACTTAGGGTTAGGGTTAGCTCACCATGAACTCGGATAGAAAAATGGACACTGCCAGAACACTCAGAGTGCTTGGGTACGGTTAGGAGGGAACTGACTTTTCTAGTCTACCATAACTATGTTTCCTGGTAAAATACATGGGAAAATCCTATTGGAGGAAAATTTCAGTTAGGATTAGGGTTAGGTCACCATGAACTATGATAGAAAAATGGATACTGTCAGCACACTTAGAATGCTTGGGTATGGTTAGGAGGGCAATGACTTTTCTTATCTACCCTATCAATGTTTCCTGGTAAAATACATGGGAAAATCCCATTGGAGGAAAATTCCAGTTAGGGTTAGGGTTAGGTCACCATGAACTCGGATAGATAAATGGACACTACCAGCACAGTCAGAGTGATTGGGTACGGTTAGGAGGGCACTGACTTTTCTAGTCTACCGTATCTATGTTTCCAGGTAAAATACATGGGAAAATCCCATTGGAGGAAAATTCTAGTACTTAGGGTTAGGGTTAGGTCACCATGAACTCGGATAGAAAAATGGACACTGTCAGCACACTCAGAGTGCTTGGGTACAGTTAGGAGGGCACTGACTTTTCTAGTCTACCGTAACAATGTTTCCTTTTAAAATACATGGGAAAATCCTATTGGAGGAAAATTCCAGTTAGAGTTAGGGTTAGGTCACCATGAACTCGGAGAGAAAAATGGACACTGCTGGAACACTCAGAATGCTTGGGTATGGTTAAGAGGGCACTGACTTTTCTAGTCTACCGTTTCTATGTTTCCTGGTAAAATACATGGGAAAATCCTATTGGAGGAAAATTCCAGTTAGGATTAGGGTTAGATCACCATGAACTATGACAGAAAAATGAATACTGTCAGCACACTTAGAATGCTTGGGTATGGTTAGGAGGGCAATGACTTTTCTTATCTACCCTATCAATGTTTCCTGGTAAAATACATGGGAAAATGCCATTGGAGGAAAATTCCACTTAGGGTTAAGGTTAGGTCACCATGAATTTGGATCAAAAAATGCACACTACCAGCACAGTCAGAGTGATTGGGTACGGTTAGGAGGGCACTGACTTTTCTAGTCTACCGTAACTATGTTTCCTGGTAAAATACATGGGAAAATCCCATTTGAGGAAAATTCCAGTTAGGATTAGGGTTAGGTCACCATAAACTCGGATAGAAAAATGGACACTGCCAGCATACTCAGAGTGCTTGAGTACGGTTAGGAGGGCAGTGACTTTTCTAGTCTACCGTATCTATGTTTCCAGGTAAATATGGGAAAATTCCATTGGAGGAAAATTCTACTTAGGGGTTAGGGTTAGGTCACCTTGAACTTGGATAGAAAAATGGACACTGACAGCACACTCAGAGTGCTTGGGTACGGTTAGGAGGGCACTGACTTTTCTAGTCTGCCGTAACTATGTTTCCTCGTAAAATACATGGGAAAATCCTATTGGAGGAAAATTCCAGTTAGGTTTAGGGTTAGCTCACCATGAACTCGGATAGAAAAATGGACACTGCCAGAACACTCAGAGTGCTTGGGTACGGTTAGGAGGGAACTGACTTTTCTAGTCTACCATAACTATGTTTCCTGGTAAAATACATGGGAAAATCCTATTGGAGGAAAATTCCAGTTAGGATTAGGGTTAGGTCACCATGAACTATGATAGAAAAATGGATACTGTCA
This sequence comes from Crotalus tigris, assembly GCF_016545835.1. Taxonomy (NCBI): domain Eukaryota; kingdom Metazoa; phylum Chordata; class Lepidosauria; order Squamata; family Viperidae; genus Crotalus; species Crotalus tigris. Next base: position 6,855 of record NW_024100413.1, on the reverse strand, counting down.
GCACACTTAGAATGCTAGGGTATGGTTAGGAGGGCAATGACTTTTCTTATCTACCCTACCAATGTTTCCTGGTTAAATACATGGGAAAATCCCACTGGAGGAAAATTCCACTTAGGGTTAGGGTTAGCTCACCATGAACTCGGATAGAAAAATGGACACTGCCAGAACATTCAGAATGCTTGGGTATGGTTAGGAGGGCACTGATTTTTCTAGTCTACCGTATCTATGTTTCCTGGTAAAAAACATGGGAAAATCTCATTGGAGGAAAATTCCACTTATTGTTAGGGTTAGCTCACCATGAACTATGATAGAAAAATGGATACTCTCAGAACACCTAGAGTGCTTGAGTATGTTTAGGAGGGCAATGACTTTTCTAGTCTACCGTAACTATGTTTCCTGGTAAAATACATGGGAAAATCCTATTGGAGGAAAATTCCAGTTAGGATTAGAGTTAGGTCACCATGAACTCAGAAAGAAAAATGGACACTGCCAGCAAACTCAGAGTGCTTGGGTATGGTTCGGAGGGCACTGACTTTTCTAGTCTACCGTATCTATGTTTCCAGGTAAAATACATGGGAAAATCCCTTTGGAGGAAAATTCTACTTAGGGTTAGGGTTAGGTCACCATGAACTCGGATAGAAAAATGGACACTGTCAGCACACTCAGAGTGCTTGGGTACAGTTAGGAGGGCACTGACTTTTCTAGTCTACCGTAACTATGTTTCCTTTTAAAATACATGGGAAAATCCTACTGGAGGAAAATTCCAGTTAGGTTTAGGGTTAGGTCACCATGAACTCGGAGAGAAAAATGGACACTGCCAGAACACTCAGAATGCTTCGGTATGGTTAAGAGGGCACTGACTTTTCTAGTCTACCGTTTCTATGTTTCCTGGTAAAATACATGGGAAAATCCTATTGGAGGAAAATTCCAGTTAGGATTAGGGTTAGGTCACCATGAACTATGATAGAAAAATGGATACTGTCAGCACACTTAGAATGCTTGGGTATGGTTAGGAGGGCAATGACTTTTCTTATCTACCCTATCAATGTTTCCACGTAAAATACATGGGAAAATCCCATTGGAGGAAAATTCTACTTAGGGTTAGGGTTAGGTCACCATGAACTCGGATAGAAAAATGGACACTGTCTGCACACTCAGAGTGCTTGGGTACGGTTAGGAGGGCACTGACTTTTCTAGTCTACCGTAACTATGTTTCCTCCTAAAATACATGGGAAAATCCTATTGGAGGAAAATTCAAGTTAGGGTTAGGGTTAGGTCACCATGAACTCAGAGAGAAAAATTGACACTGCCAGCATACTCAGAGTGCTTGGGTAGGGTTCGGAGGGCACTGACTTTTCTAGTCCACCGTATCTATGTTTCCTGGTAAAAAACATGGGAAAATCCCATTTGAGGAAAATTCCAGTTAGGATTAGGGTTAGGTCACCATGAACTCAGAGAGAAAAATTGACACTGCCAGCATACTCAGAGTGCTTGGGTAGGGTTCGGAGGGCACTGACTTTTCTAGTCTACCGTATCTATGTTTCCTGGTAAAAAACATGGGAAAATCCCATTTGAGGAAAATTCCACTTAGGGTTAGGGTTAGCTCACCATGAACTCGGATAGAAAAATGGACACTGCCAGAACACTCAGAGTGCTTGGGTATGGTTAAGAGGGCCCTGACTTTTCTAGTCTACCGTATCTATGTTTCCTGGTAAGAAACATGGGAAAATCTCAGTGGAGGAAAATTCCACTTAGGGTTAGGGTTACCTCACCTTGAACTCGGATAGAAAAATGAACACTGCCAGAACACTCAGAGTGCTTGGGTATGGTTAAGAGGGCACTGACTTTTCTAGTCTACCGTATCTAGGTTTCCTGGTAAAATACATGGGAAAATCCCATTGGAGGAAAATTCCACTTAGGGTTAGGGTTAGCTCACCATGAACTCGGATAGAAAAATGGACACTGCCAGAACACTCAGAGTGCTTGGGTACGGTTAGGAGGGAACTGACTTTTCTAGTCTACCATAACTATGTTTCCTGGTAAAATACATGGGAAAATCCTATTGGAGGAAAATTTCAGTTAGGATTAGGGTTAGGTCACCATGAACTATGATAGAAAAATGGATACTGTCAGCACACTTAGAATGCTTGGGTATGGTTAGGAGGGCAATGACTTTTCTTATCTACCCTATCAATGTTTCCTGGTAAAATACATGGGAAAATCCCATTGGAGGAAAATTCCAGTTAGGGTTAGGGTTAGGTCACCATGAACTCGGATAGATAAATGGACACTACCAGCATAGTCAGAGTGATTGGGTACGGTTAGGAGGGCACTGACTTTTCTAGTCTACCGTATCTATGTTTCCAGGTAAAATACATGGGAAAATCCCATTGGAGGAAAATAGTACTTAGGGTTAGGGTTAGGTCACCATGAACTCGGATAGAAAAATGGACACTGTCAGCACACTCAGAGTGCTTGGGTACAGTTAGGAGGGCACTGACTTTTCTAGTCTACCGTAACAATGTTTCCTTTTAAAATACATGGGAAAATCCTATTGGAGGAAAATTCCAGTTATGGTTAGGGTTAGGTCACCATGAACTCGGAGAGAAAAATGGACACTGCCAGAACACTCAGAATGCTTGGGTATGGTTAAGAGGGCACTGACTTTTCTAGTCTACCGTTTCTATGTTTCCTGGTAAAATACATGGGAAAATCCTATTGGAGGAAAATTCCAGTTAGGATTAGGGTTAGATCACCATGAACTATGACAGAAAAATGAATACTGTCAGCACACTTAGAATGCTTGGGTATGGTTAGGAGGGCAATGACTTTTCTTATCTACCCTATCAATGTTTCCTGGTAAAATACATGGGAAAATGCCATTGGAGGAAAATTCCACTTAGGGTTAAGGTTAGGTCACCATGAATTTGGATCAAAAAATGCACACTACCAGCACAGTCAGAGTGATTGGGTACGGTTAGTAGGGCACTGACTTTTCTAGTCTACCGTATCTATGTTTCCAGGTAAAATACATTGGAAAATCCCATTGGAGGAAAATTCTACTTAGGGTTAGGGTTAGGTCACCATGAACTCGGATAGAAAAATGGACACTGTCAGCACACTCAGAGTGCTTGGGTACGGTTAGGAGGGCACTGGCTTTTCTAGTCTACCGTAACTATGTTTCCTCGTAAAATACATGGGAAAATCCTATTGGAGGAAAATTCCAGTTAGGGTTAGGGTTAGGTCACCATGAACTAGGATACAAAAAGGGATACTGTCAGCACACTCAGAGTGCTTGCGTACGGTTAGGAGAGAACTGACTTTTCTAGTCTACCGTAACTATGTTTCCTGGTAAAATACATGGGAAAATCCCATTTGAGGAAAATTCCAGTTAGGATTAGGGTTAGGTCACCATAAACTCGGATAGAAAAATGGACACTGCCAGCATACTCAGAGTGCTTGAGTACGGTTAGGAGGGCAGTGACTTTTCTAGTCTACCGTATCTATGTTTCCAGGTAAATATGGGAAAATTCCATTGGAGGAAAATTCTACTTAGGGGTTAGGGTTAGGTCACCTTGAACTTGGATAGAAAAATGGACACTGACAGCACACTCAGAGTGCTTGGGTACGGTTAGGAGGGCACTGACTTTTCTAGTCTGCCGTAACTATGTTTCCTCGTAAAATACATGGGAAAATCCTATTGGAGGAAAATTCCAGTTAGGTTTAGGGTTAGGTCACCATGAACTCAGAGAGAAAAATGGACACTGCCAGCACACTCAGAGTGCTTGGGTATAGTTAAGAGGGCACTGACTTTTCTAGTCTACTGTATCTATGTTTTCTGGTAAAATACATGGGAAAATCCCATTAGAGGAAAATATCACTTAGGATTAGGGTTAGGTCACCATGAACTCAGAGAGAAAAACTCAGAGTGCTTGGGTATGGTTAGGAGATGGTTAGGGTTAGGGTTAGGGTTAGCTCACCATGAACTCGGATAGAAAAATGGACACTGCCAGAACACTCAGAGTGCTTGGGTATGGTTAAGAGGGCACTGACTTTTCTAGTCTACCGTATCTATGTTTCCTGGTAAAATACATGGGAAAATCCCATTGGAGGAAAATTCCACTTAGGGTAGGGTTAGCTCACCATGAACTCGGATAGAAAAATGGACACTGCCAGAACACTCAGAGTGCTTGGGTACGGTTAGGAGGGAACTGACTTTTCTAGTCTACCGTAACTATGTTTCCTTTTAAAATACATGGGAAAATCCCACTGGAGGAAAATTCCAGTTAGGTTTAGGGTTAGGTCACCATGAACTCGGAGAGAAAAATGGACACTGCCAGAACAGTCAGAATGCTTCGGTATGGTTAAGAGGGCACTGACTTTTCTAGTCTACCGTTTCTATGTTTCCTGGTAAAATACATGGGAAAATCCTATTGGAGGAAAATTCCAGTTAGGATTAGGGTTAGGTCACCATGAACTATGATAGAAAAATGGATACTGTCAGCACACTTAGAATGCTTGGGTATGGTTAGGAGGGCAATGACTTTTCTTATCTACCCTATCAATGTTTCCAGGTAAAATACATGGGAAAATCCCATTGGAGGAAAATTCTACTTAGGGTTAGGGTTAGGTCACCATGAACTCGGATAGAAAAATGGACACTGTCTGCACACTCAGAGTGCTTGGGTACGGTTAGGAGGGCACTGACTTTTCTAGTCTACCGTAACTATGTTTCCTCGTAAAATACATGGGAAAATCCTATTGGAGGAAAATTCAAGTTAGGGTTAGGGTTAGGTCACCATGAACTCGGATACAAAAAGGGATACTGTCAACACACTCAGAGTGCTTTCGTACGGTTAGGAGAGAACTGACTTTTCTAGTCTACCGTAACTATGTTTCCTCGTAAAATACATGGGAAAATCCTATTGGAGGAAAATTCAAGTTAGGGTTAGGGTTAGGTCACCATGAACTCGGATACAAAAAGGGATACTGTCAGCACACTCAGAGTGCTTTCGTACGGTTAGGAGAGAACTGACTTTTCTAGTCTACCGTAACTATGTTTCCTGGTAAAATACATGGGAAAATCCCATTTGAGGAAAATTCCAGTTAGGATTAGGGTTAGGTCACCATGAACTCAGAGAGAAAAATTGACACTGCCAGCATACTCAGAGTGCTTGGGTATGGTTCGGAGGGCACTGACTTTTCTAGTCCACCGTATCTATGTTTCCTGGTAAAAAACATGGGAAAATCCCATTTGAGGAAAATTCCACTTAGGGTTAGGGTTAGCTCACCATGAACTCGGATAGAAAAATGGACACTGCCAGAACACTCAGAGTGCTTGGGTATGGTTAAGAGGGCCCTGACTTTTCTAGTCTACCGTATCTATGTTTCCTGGTAAGAAACATGGGAAAATCTCAGTGGAGGAAAATTCCACTTAGGGTTAGGGTTACCTCACCTTGAACTCGGATAGAAAAATGAACACTGCCAGAACACTCAGATTGCTTGGGTACGGTTAAGAGGGCACTTACTTTTCTAGTCTACCGTATCTATGTTTCCTGGTAAAATACATGGGAAAATCCCATTGGAGGAAAATTCCACTTAGGGTTAGGGTTAGCTCACCATGAACTCGGATAGAAAAATGGACACTGCCAGAACACTCAGAGTGCTTGGGTACGGTTATGAGGGAACTGACTTTTCTAGTCTACCATAACTATGTTTCCTGGTAAAATACATGGGAAAATCCTATTGGAGGAAAATTTCAGTTAGGATTAGGGTTAGGTCACCATGAACTATGATAGAAAAATGGATACTGTCAGCACACTTAGAATGCTTGGGTATGGTTAGGAGGGCAATGACTTTTCTTATCTACTCTATCAATGTTTCCTGGTAAAATACATGGGAAAATCCCATTGGAGGAAAATTCCAGTTAGGGTTAGGGTTAGGTCACCATGAACTCGGATAGATAAATGGACACTACCAGCACAGTCAGAGTGATTGGGTACGGTTAGGACGGCACTGACTTTTATAGTCTACCGTATCTATGTTTCCAGGTAAAATACATGGGAAAATCCCATTGGAGGAAAATTCTACTTAGGGTTAGGGTTAGGTCACCATGAACTCGGATAGAAAAATCGACACTGTCAGCACACTCAGAGTGCTTGGGTACAGTTAGGAGGGCACTGACTTTTCTAGTCTACCGTAACAATGTTTCCTTTTAAAATACATGGGAAAAACCTATTGGAGGAAAATTCCAGTTAGGGTTAGGGTTAGGTCACCATGAACTCGGAGAGAAAAATGGACACTGCCAGAACACTCAGAATGCTTGGTTATGGTTAAGATGGCACTGACTTTTCTAGTCTACCGTTTCTATGTTTCCTGGTAAAATACATGGGAAAATCCTATTGGAGGAAAATTCCAGTTAGGATTAGGGTTAGATCACCATGAACTATGACAGAAAAATGAATACTGTCAGCACACTTAGAATGCTTGGGTATGGTTAGGATGGCAATGACTTTTCTTATCTACCCTATCAATGTTTCCTGGTAAAATACATGGGAAAATGCCATTGGAGGAAAATTTCACTTAGGGTTAAGGTTAGGTCACCATGAATTTGGATCAAAAAATGCACACTACCAGCACAGTCAGAGTGATTGGGTACGGTTAGGAGGGCACTGACTTTTCTAGTCTACCGTATCTATGTTTCCAGGTAAATATGGGAAAATTCCATTGGAGGAAAATTCTACTTAGGGGTTAGGGTTAGGTCACATTGAACTTGGATAGAAAAATGGACACTGACAGCACACTCAGAGTGCTTGGGTAAGGTTAGGAGGGCACTGACTTTTCTAGTCTGCCGTA